>NC_069660.1:1220000-2420000 GCF_027244095.1 Hemicordylus capensis | reverse complement strand
AAAATAAATCTAAGTGTTGAATGGATATCACCATCATCATCATTACTACTATTACAGTTTATATCCCACTCTTCCTCCAAGGAGCCCAGAGCTGTGTACCCATTCAGTCTCATGGCTGAATGGGAATTTGAACCCGGGTCTCCCTGGTCCTAGCCCAGCTCTTTAGCCACTACACCACGCTGTCATATACAGTTGGCATGTATAGTTGGTATACACCACTATACAGTTGGAGCCATACCTGGGGCACTCCATGGCAGATGCAAATGTGGCCTGGGTGTGCTTATTGCTACCTCCCGATGCGCATCTTCAAAACTGCCCCCACCACTCAAGCAATAGGATATGGCAGTTTTGTTTCAATTCAGCCACTGCACACTATTGATAATTAACATTTATCTCCCTCCACAATGGAGGAAGATACAGGACTGGGAGGTATTCCACTGTGGAGAAGCTGAGTGTTGTCAAAGCAATGCGGCTGAGCATGGTCAGAATGTCTGAAGCTGCGCACTCCAGAATCAGGCCCAATGGAAGCATGTCTGGTGCTGCCTTGAAGGTTTTCCAGTGTGACCAGGATCCACTGACTGAGAGAACCCATACCCTCCACCCACCCTGCCTATCTGCAGGCACCGCACCCTTACCTGTGTGTTCAGCATAGATGCCTACAAATAAGGTGGACCAGGCCCACCGATGCTCTAGCCTCCTACCCGCACTCCATGGCCATGCAGACGGCACACCTTCAGGGTTATTCTGCCAGGCAACACATCAGGTCATTCATACCTGCATGCCCAGCCCCACCCCTGTCAGCCAGCAATGGGGCCAACATGCAAACATGTGCAGCTCTATCTGATGAATGGCCAGCCTATAGTCAGTGCAGCTCTCGGATGGCATAGGAGAGAGATTCACCTTACATGAATCTCCATGCTTATCATTTAGAGGCTGTTGCCCCTGAGACCCTGTTCACTTCTGCTGCAATTAGTGAGTGATCTCCCGAAATACTCTGCTCTCTAAGTAATTACCCACAACATGACCTAACCTCTGCAGGTGATTTCCTCCTGGAAATCTTAATATGGTGAAAAATACTGTGGGCGGGGAGAGATGCAAAATACAGCTCCCCCTGCAGCACCAAGGTTCACTTCCATCAGAGTGGGCAACATTCTCTAGAGTACTGGGCAAGCTGTTTGCTCAAGGGCTCCCTGCTCTCCCTGAAGGTCTCTGTGCTAGGCAATTGCTGTTCCCCTGCAGAGTGAGAGGAGGAACGGTTTCCCATGACCAGACCCCCTTTTCCTACAGCATTCCCAGCACAATTCTGCCTCGCTGCCAAACGATCCTTCATTGTTCTGGAATTGGCTTTGATCTTGCACAATGTTGCCGCTAGCATCACAGAGGCATGTGGATGATCTCTGCATCTGATAGGGATCTTCTCAGTCACACAGTCCTGTCAGCCAGCCTGAACTGAGGAAGAGGACTTAAGGAGGGTGCGTGTTCGCGAGCGTATGAGCCAGCAAGTAAGCAAAGATTCTCTCTCCCTGCATAGAATATCAAATGATTTCGGATAGCTTTACTTGAGAAGGCAAACATCTAACAAGGTTTTAAACTGAACTTTATTAACTTCAAATTTGCAATTGACTTACACATCGACAGCAGTTTCATGGAGTCTGCAGAAAGGTTTGTAAGACTGGTGATTATTTCTTTTAGATTGGTGGATGTAGAAGACTAAACCTGCTAGGTAAAGGGGCTATAGTGTTGGTTAGCAGGCAAAATCTGGATTCAGTAGAGATGTGCATGAATTGAGTTTTTAAATTCAATTCAAATCATATTCTGAAAATTTGATTCAAATTTGAATCGATTCGACCCTGTTTTAGCTTTTAATCTATCAGGGTCCCCGTATGGTTTTAAAAGGAGCCAAACAATTTTCAAATCAAACTTGAATCGATTCTCATTTATAAAATTTGAATAGATTTGCCATTTCTGGGGTAATTCAATTCAAATTCTTCAAACTGCTCAGAATTGAGGTGAATCTATTTGAATTTTAATTGATTCGCACATTCCTAGGATTCAGGTCTCTTTTTCTCTTGGAAAGACTCTGTTCCTGCTGCTCACAGGAAGGAAGAAGACCAATGTTATGTTTACGTGAATCCAAGACTAGGGGTTGTTTTTTCAAGTTGTGTGTGTATATTAGAAATCAGGAGGTCATTTTAAATTCAGAGTCCTTTCCTTTTGAGTATATGCAGGTATAACCTGTTCTTATCCTCTACTTTTAAAGGGGGGTGTCTCCAATTTAGAATAGTCATTTGGACCCCACTGAAATTCAGGGTCAGATTCAGGGTTGGGGTCAGTGTCAGGATCGCGAACAGTGTCGGGGTCCGGACAATTGGGGGAAAGAATTTAAACCAACCACAGATATTCACTGTGAACCCAGAAGAAAAGTAGCACACCACCAGAAAGTCACAGGGGAACTGATTTAAGTACAGAAAATCCAAGGGGAATTGATGTAACGTGAGAGAATTTCTCAAGAAACCCCAAAATTGGCTGAAAGCAGCTGCTTTGTGCGTGGAAAATGGGGTAAACAACTTAAAAAATATGTTTTTTAAAAAAATTGCATGAAGCCACGATAAATTCACTCATGAGGACACCGCCAGAGGGGAGGTGAAAAGCTGCCTCCCGGCTCCAGGGGTCTCGCCAGCATGCCCAGCGCACTCACACAGGACATGCTGGTGCTTCCGGGAGCCGATCGGCCCCCGCTCTCCCCAGTCCCCACCAGCTCGGTCATGGAGCCAGCAATTGTGTGGGCGGCTGATTCGGACACCCAGGGCTCCCGCCCTGCTCGTGTGCGGGGAGAGCGAGCTTAGCCCACTCTCCCCGCTCAGCTCCCCAAACTGGCTCATAATCTCACTGCCATATGAAACTCTGGAGAGCTCTGATTGTTTCTTCTAAAGAAGTACGGCCCTAAGTGGACTGGTCAAGTTTGGGTTCAGACTCTCTTTGAACCTTTCCAATTTCAGTAAAATTGGACATTGCCTGAATTTACCTATCTGACTACTCATAGGCATAAGGGACAGTGACGAAGGAACTTCCTCTATTCCCACCTCTCTCATGTTGGATTTACTATGACTGATATTCTCAGCTTGGACTTACTATGACTAATAGACTGATCTTCTCAGGGCCGATCTCTCTGCCTTTCTTGCTCCCAGACAACCTTGAGTCTTTGCTTCATTCTCCATTAGCCATGCGATCCCTCTCCCTCTCCCTCTCTAATTTGCTCTATGAAGATGCAGGCCTTCTATCTAAATATGTATTTCCCACCATAAACCTTTGCTTATTTTTGAACCTTAATGCCTGTCTCAAGCTTTTCTTTGCTGGGCTAATCTCCTCTTGCTCATGCTGGCCCTGTTACAAATTGGGGTGAATTAATTAATCCCTCCCCTTCAACAGGAAATGCATGCAGAGAAAGGAAGGGTACTAATGCATAGGCAAATCAGTGCTCCTAGAACTCCTGGGTCTGTGGGCTCTCCTGCTGAAGGCCTCTGGGGGCTGAAGCCTTCCATGATTTCACCAGCAATGTATGGCCCCTACTACCTGTTTAAGATTCCCTTTGCAATGTAAGGGCTAGAACAGGGTTTCTTAACCTTGGGCCCCCAGATGTTGTTGCACTACAACTCCCATCATCCCCAGACATGGCCTTTGTGGCTGAGGATGATGGGAGTTGTAGTCCAACAACATCAGGGGGTCCAAGTTTAGCAACCCTGGGCTAGAGTGTTCTTCCTTGCATCCTTTCCAGATGGGAGCATTTACCCAGCTAAAAGCGCTAGCCTTTGACCAACAGACTCGGTGCTATGGGTGCTGCCCTCTCTCCCCTTCCCACACAGTCCACCCCAGACCTACCGACGCAGCATTGCTCAGGGGCTCCAGCACTTGATCTCCTCCTGTGGGGTCAGTGGGGGAAAGGAGGCTCCTGCCTGCAGCTCAAGAATGAAGACACAGAGCAAGGATGCGGGGAAAGTCAGCTCTTTATTGTGAAGAGGGAAGACGATTCCACCAGCCTCCCCAAAGATGCAGAGAGCCTGGAGGCATGGGGCAAGAGGGGCTTAGTGGAATGTGAGCATACACTTATGGGGCTGTGGGGCTGGATGGTGGGCCCCGGGAATAGTCAGCGACTCACTGTACAGCGGACATTTCTGCAGAAAGAGAAGAGGAGAAGTTACATCGGCAGCAGGGGATGCCGCTCTAGTCAAGGTGCTGAGATGCTCACCCCACTCCCTGCCTTTCCCAGGAGAGATCTGGAAGCAGGAGGCTGCAGGCATCTGCCAAGGACCCTGCGCTGCCCACAGGAGCTGTTTCCTGCATGTGTTCCTCCCGGGGAAGGATTCTGAGCAGGTCCCCTCAATGAGCACAGAAATCTCTCCGCTTTCCCCTGGCACCAGCACTGCAGTTGCTTCCGGAGCTTCAAGAAAAGCCCATGGTGGGAGGGGGGCAGTCAGCCCTCCCAGTCCCAGACTGAACTTTGGGACCTGCTTGTGACTGAAGCTGCACACCATTGGAGCTGCCCCCGGTCCTCTTTGCTCTTCTCCCTCTGCCGCTCTCCACCCGCCTCCTGATCACAAATGGCTTCTTCCATGCAAAGCAAGATGTAGATCCTGCAAAAAACAGACCTCAGCAAAACATAACATTCCTCATCCATCAGCTTCCAAACAAGTACGGAAAGCAAATCACTCAATATCAGTCAGGATATGACAATATTTATTTCCATGCCTCTCAACACAGAGGCTCAGGCTCAGGTTGAGGCTGTGGCCAGGAATGCTTTTTACCAGCTGCAATTGATCTGATAACTCGGCCCGTTACTTGAGGAGAAAACAGCAGTACACTAGCTGGCAACTTCCAGCAGGTCCGACTATTGCAATGCACTCTATGTAGGGCTGCCTTTGTACATAGTCTGGAAATGTCACTTAGTTCAAAATGCAGCACCCAGATTGGTCTCTGGGGTATCCCGGAAAGATGACATTGTGCCTGTACTTAAACAGTTGCACTGGCTGCCAATACACTTCCGGGCAAGGTACAAAGTGTTGGTTATTTACTTTTAAGGTCCTGAATGGCTGAGGTCCTGGTTACCTGAGAGTCCACCTTTCTCTACAAGATCTCCACTGCTCATTAGAATTATCAGGAGAGGTCTGTCTTCAGGTGCCAGCAGTTCATCTGGTGGCGACCTGGGATAGGACCCTCTCAGGTGTCACCCCTTGTTTGTGGAACATGCTCCCCGTGGATAGGAGAGGAATCTCTTCCTTGGAGGCCTCCAGGGAAGCCTTAAAGACCCATCTTTTTAGCCTGGCTTTTGATGATATCGAGTTTTAATTTTAATTCTAATCTGCTTTGTTTGTTTGTTTGTTTGTTTGTTTGTTTGTTTATTTAGCACATTTTAATACTGCCCCAACCCAAGGTCTCAGTGTGGTTCATAACAAACAACAAAAAATCAATTAAATACTAAAAACAGTTTAAAACAATCAATAAATAATCCGAATTTTAAAAGTTACAAAGTTAAAAAGCTAAAAGCCCTGGGTAAAAAGATAAGCCTTTAGACACTTTTTAAAAGCCACTAGAGATGGGGAGATTCTTATCCCCATTTTACTTAAAAAAAAAAATAAAAAAAAAATTATTGTTTGATTATGTGTTTCTGATTTTAATGTAAACTGCCCTGAGCCACTTCAGGAAAGGTAATATATACATCTAACAAACAAACAAACAAATAAAATAACTTTGCTAGTTGCAAATTTTGTTATCCTCTGTGCCAGTTTGCAAACAGAATGTGTATCACCCTGATGTTTGGCCTTCTGCAATCTTGTTATATCACCATGGAACCCTCCATTTTAAAAAGCAAGGACGTTCAGTGAAAGAAAAGACCTTGGGTTACATGGGTTGGTTACTGGTGTGGCAGCTCCAAAATGTGACCAAATGTGATGTCCCGTGATGTTTGTGCCATGAGGGCTCGAGATCTGATGTCCAGTCTGTGCTATTGTACTGGCCCATAACATCCTAACTGGGGGAACACCATTTGGCCAGGTCCTCCATGCTCCTATGCCCTACCAGCGTAGGCTGGCGGCAACAGCAAAAGCTGGGGATTAGTGTTACAGCTATGTGGAAGAAGAATGTGGTAAGATGTGTCTCTGAGCAGATGATGTGTGCTGTTACACAGAGCCCCGGGGTTGGGGCAAGCAAGTCATACTTCCTCTATAAGAATTACTCTGCTTCCGTAAGCCCCCACCCCCATCTCTGTATCCCTTTGTTGGATGGGGAATGAGTTGGATTATTATTTGGCCCTTGAGGGCCATTCAGGGTTGCCACCATTCTGTTGCTTGAGTAAGGGAGACAATTGGGGCGGGGGGGGGGGGGTAGGATGAAGGGCAGGATCCTGAATAGCAATGCTGTATGTGTTATCTCTTGCTCACAAGTATAACACATTTGCAAGGGGGGAGCCCACCAAGCGCCAAGCCACACACAGCTGCCAGATCACTAATAAACATAAACATTGTGTGGTGGGGGGGAGGGTGGGGGGAGCCTACAGGTTTCCGGACCTTTAGTAGGCGGGAGTGGAGAGCAGCAGCAGCAGCAGAAGCAGAACTGTCCCTTCAACAGAGCAAAGAGGACAAGGCACCAGTTCGACAGCAACAGCCGCAGTATGCATGTGGCAGTGGCAGCATTAGTGAGGCACTGGCTGGCAGGCACACACACACACACACCCACACACACACACACACACACACAGTGTGATGCTCTCTTCCTCTGCCTCTTGTGAGCTGAGCCAGCAAGCGCAGCAGAATGGCTGCCCACACAGAGGAAAGCTTCTGAGAGTGATTCAGTGTAGCTAAGTAGGCATAGGGATGGTCATGTTGCAAGTATTTCTCCTGTGTCTACCAATAAAAGCCCAGTAGGGGGCGCCAAAGCGCTGCCCACCAATGGCAGTTCAAATTTGTGCTTGCAGTTGATCACACTGAGCGGCTCCCCTCAGTCAGCAGTAGGCACTCTGTGCAAAAGGAACATATAATTTTGTGCTTCTGATGCAGTAATTATAAAAATATGAATGGCATGTGTTGAGATTTAAGAAACCAGCTTGGCTGGAGAATTCCTGTCTTTCAGCTGCTGGTCTCTGTGTGCAGTGGTCTCTCAGTGGTCCCATTCTGGAACTGGGCCACTTCAGCAACCTGTCCCTCACACATGCAAATAACGCCTCTCCTGTGGCTCTGCTAAACATCCCTGAATGCTTGCATCGGCCTCCACAACCTCTAGTAGCCTGAGGCAACAGGACTCACACCCAGAGAGAGGCTGTTCTGGAAATGGTTTGGCTAGCACATTGTAGGGATGTGCCCAAAACCAATTTGGCCTGTTTGGTTCAAATTCAAACCCAATTTGAATCAGGGTGGGTAGGTTTGTTTTTGGTTTTGTTCAAACCCGCCCTTGGTTGGATTCGAATTCAAGCCCAGCTTGAACCGGTTTTAAAAGGTTCTACATAGGGTATAACGGGGACTCAAACTGGCGCTTTATTCCCTATGCGGAGCACCAAGGGGCAAAAACCTGGGGTGGGTGGTAGGCACCCAGTGGTGGCTACCACCCACCAAACCCCCAAGCAATCAGACAATGATTTTTTGGAAGATATTTCAGTTTTTTTGCATTTTTCCCACAGGGAATAATGGAGACTCAAACCGGCCCATTATTCCCTATGCAGAGCACCTAGGGGCACCCAGGGTGCCTACCGTCCACCATATCCCAAAGCAGTCGGACACTCGTGATTTTTAATGATTTCTTGAAAATTTCAATGCAATGAACACTGTCTGACCCTAATTGTAATGGACTCTGAGTTTAACCCCAAAGTCCCTGCAAGCTATCAGGAACCAGTACACAACCAACTCTGCTTTTCCCTGAATTATTGTTAGAAATTACTGCGTATTCTAGCTTGGCCTGAATTATGCCCGGGGTAAAACAATCCTCTATTTGCTGCAGCTTTTTGTTTTTAATGAAAAAATGAGCTTTCTGGAATGCCTCAGGACTTCTCCTTTGATCTGTGAATTGGCCATCAGCAGTAATTCGGTGGTATGGTCTGCACTGAGTGATTTGCAATTGCAGGTGCTTGCGGGAGGGGTGTTGTGGCAGATTGGTGAAATCCTGTTCTTCCATAACAGCTGTCAAGCTCTCTCACCTCTTCCTCAGTCTCTGATGGGATTGGAGTAACTGCTGATACTCCTCACAGCCTCCCCCTGCCTCAGAGGGTCAGCAAGTTGCCTGCTGGCTTCTCTGGTCTGCTGTGGAGATCGACTCCCCACACCCCGCACCTTGCAAGAAGCGCAGGGATGGAGCAGCATCAGCATCAGGGGGGTGCCGTGCAGAGAAGCTTATGGAGTTGTCCTGCTGGCACTGGGGGTCCTGGGCATGACCTCCCTGCCAGGCAACCCCTTCCCCATCTGCATGCCAACACCCCCACCCCAACACCCCCGCCTTGCCTGCCTGGTCAGAGAGATGCCAGGAGTCCCACCAGCCTCTGATTGTGGGGTGAGGGACTTCAAGCTGAGCTGCTCCTCCCGGCTTCTCCAAACATCGCCCACCCCCAGCCCAGCCCAGCCCAGCCCTCTGCCTTCTGCAAAGATGCAGACTCCACAATTAATTTGATGTCTGAACTGGAGATGTCCAGCAACTCCTCTTATACAATCCAACTGGATCAGTTTCAGTTTGTGACTCCTGATGATGTGGACAAGCTGCTTGGAGCGGTGAGGCCGACCACTTGTTCTCTTGACCCTTGTCCAACATGGCTTGTTCAATCTAGCTGGGAGGATGTTGTAGGCGGCCTGGTAGAAATCATAAATGCTTCTCTGAGGGAAGGCAGGATGCCTCCTTGTTTTAAGGAGGCAATTATTAGGCCTCTTCTAAAGAAGCCTGCGTTAGATCCCTCAGAGTTGAGCAATTATAGGCCAGTTTCCAGTCTCCCATGGCTGGGCAAGGTAATTGAGAGGGTGGTGGCCTCTCAGCTCCAGGCGGTCTTGGAGGAAACTGATTATCTAGACACACTTCAAACTGGTTTTTGGGCAGGCTATGGGGTGGAGACTGCCTTGGTCGGCCTGATGGATGATCTCCAGTTGGGAATGGACAGAGGAAGTTTGGCTCTGTTGGTCCTCTTGGATCTCTCAGCAGCTTTCAATACTATCAACCATAGTACATAGGAAAATAGGAAGCTGCCATATACTGAGTCAGACCATACGTCCATCATGCTCAGTATTGTCTACACGGATGGGCAGGGGCTTCTCCAAGGTTGCAGGCAGGAGTCTCTCTTCCAACCCTATCTTCGAGATGCTAGGGAAGGAACTTGGAGTGCCAGGGAAGAAATTGGAGTATCCTTCTGGAACATCTGAGGGGGTTGGGGGTGGGAGGCACTGTTTTACAGTGGTTCCGCTCCTACCTCTTGGATAGATTCCAAATGGTGTCAATTGGAGACTGTTGCTCTTCAAAACCTGAGCTTAAGTATGGTGTCCCTCAAAGCTCTGTACTTTCTCCAATGCTTTTTAACAACTACATGAAACTGCTGGGAGAGATCATCAGGGGATTTGGAGCTGGGTGTTACCAGCATGATGATGACACCCAGATCTACTTCTCCATGTCAACTTCTTCAGGAGATGGCATATCCTCCCTAAGTGCCTGGCTGGAAGCAGTAATGGGCTGGATGAAGAAGAATAAACTGAAGCTGAACCCAGATAAGACGGAGGTATTTATTGTGCAAGGTCAGAACTCTAGAGACAATTTCGATCTACCTGTTCTAGATGGGGTCACACTTCCCCAAAAGGAACAGGTTCGCAGTCTGGGAGTACTTCTGGATCAACGTCTCTCTTTGGTTTCTCAAGTGGAGGCAGTGGCCAGGGGTGCTTTCTCTCAGCTTCAGCTGATGTATCAGCCGGGTCCGTTTCTTGAGATCAATGACCTCAGAACAGTGGTACATCTGTTGGTAACCTCCAGACTGGACTTCTGTAATGCGTTCTACGTGGGGCTGCCTTTGTACGTAGTCCAGAAACTTCAGTTGGTTCAGAATGTGGCAGCCAGGTTGGTCTCTGGGTCATCTCGGAGAGACCACATTACTCCTCTGTTGATGGAATTACACTGGCTGCCAATTGGTTTTTGGGCAAAATACAAAGTGCTAGTTATGATTTACAAAGCCCTAAATGGCTTAGGCCCTGGGTATTTAAGAGAGCATCTTCTTTACTATGAGCCCCACCACCCATTGAGGTCACTTGAAGGGGTCCGTCTCCAGTTGCCGCCAACTCGTTTGGTGGCTACACAGAGAAGGGCCTTCTTGGCTGCTGCCCCGAGATTGTGGAATGCACTCCCTGCTGGGATACGATCCTCCCCATCTCTGGCAATTTTTAAAAAAACTTCTGAAAACACATCTCTTCAACCAGGCTTTCTCAGCTTTTTAAAACTTGTTTTTAAATTCTTCTGATTATTTAATTGCTGTTTTATGATGTTTTTAATTGTTAATCATTGTTTTATGCTTTTATGATTTTTGTTTTAATTATTAACTGATTTTAATGGTGTTTTAATGTAAACCGCCCTGAGCCTTCTGGAAAATTTTAATAATAGATAGATAGATAGATAGATAGATAATAAAGCACCAGCAGCAGCATGGGAAATCAGCAGCTTCCTTATTTGAGCCCTTTGAACTTCTCTGCTTCTCCCTCCCTTGCAAGGAGTGTGCATGTCCGTGTGTGTGCATTATGTCAGTGCGAAAGTCGCAGGCCAGAGGGTCGCGAGAGGCTCAAAGGAGGAGAGAGATGCCCCTTCTCAGATGCCAAGTTTGGCCTCTCTGAGGGAGCCTGCTGCTGACTTGTAGGAATGGCCTGCTGCCTTCCCAACTTCCTCCAGTGGATGCTCAGCTTTCAAGTTTGTGTAAAGAAACCAAATATTCCAATGTCTGCAGCCCGTCAGTCAGGGCTGACTCTCCTTGCAAGGGAAGCTCGCATTCTAAGCACGCTGCAGACCCCTGGAACTCCATCACTCATGAAGGCGGGGTGGTGGCCAAAGCAGTGTAAAAGCAGCAGAAGCAGAACTGTCCCTTCAACAGAGCAAAGAGGACAAGGCACCAGTTAGACAGCAACAGCTGCAGCATACTTGTGGCAGTGGCAGCATTAGTTAGGCACTGGCCGGCAGGCACACACACACACACACACAAACACACACACAGTGCAATGCTCTCTTCCTCTGCCTCTTGTGAGCTGAGCCAGCAAGAGCAGAAGACTGGCTGCCCACACAGGGGAATCCTGAGAGTGATTCAGTGTAACTAAGTAGGCATAGGGTTGGGCATGCTGCAAGTATTTCTCCTTGCAGTGTGAGTGATAACGGGGAAATCTAGGACCAACAAACGGAAGTACTTTTTCACACAACGCATCATCCACTTGTGGAATTCTCTGCCATGAAATGTGATGACAGCCAACAACCTGGATGGCTTTAAGAAGGGTTTGGATAACTTCATGGAGAAGAGGTCTATCAACAGGCTGATAACTTCATTGATGAAGCTATCTCTGCGAAACGGCTTATATATGGAAGAGCTTTTCGACATGTGAAGCCTGCATTCCTCCACAAGGGCATGAGTGGGCTTAGTCTGTGATTGATGACGTCCATATTTCATTGAGGCTACGCTCGGTTTGGGTTTTTTTGTAATCTGGAACTTTCACTCCTGCACGGACGACATTGAGACTTGCCTACTTTATCCAGCAGCCCTATTTTTGCCCTGTTCAGTTATATCTCCTCTGGATGTCTTTGATCATCATTATACATGTTATTATTCAGTTTCATTTTGAATGTCTTTGATTATCATTGTACATGTTATTATTCATGTTCTGCTTTGAATTGTTATGTTTGGTTTAATTATTAATTTTTATCAGTGCTTTAAATCAGATATTACCTTACTATTGGCCTATTGTATATTTATACACATCTTTATTGTTTATTTGCTATATACAATTTTTATACACGTTCGCCTTAATTATGGTTGGGTTTTATCCCCTCTCTGTTTTGCTTGGTTGTATTTCCATGATCCTCCTTGCTTTTGTTTTGGCGGTCAGTGTAGGCAGCAGAACTGAGCTACATGGACCAATGTCCCAACCCTAATGGTGAATGGGAGCACCCCCATCATTAGGCTGGAACATGAGTAATGGAGAAAAGTAAGAAGTGGGGTCCCCCAGGGATCTGTACTGGGACCGGTGCTTTTTAATTTATTCATAAATGATCTAGAAGCAGGGGTAAGCAGCGATGTGGCCAAATTTGCAGATGGCACCAAACTCTTTTTGGTAGTGAAATCCAAAATGGATTGTGAGGAGCTCCAAAAGGATCTCTCCAACCTGGGGGAGTGGGTGACAAAATGGCAAATGCATTTCACTGTTAGCAAGTGTAAAGTGATGCACATTGGGACGAAAAACCCCAACTTCAAGTATATGCTGATGGGATCTGAGCTGTCGGTGATGGACCAGGAGAGGGATCTTGGGGTTGTGGTGGACAGCTCGTTGAAAGTGTCAACTCAATGTGCGGCAGCTGTGAAAAAGGCTAGTTCCATGCTAGGGATCATTAGAAAGGGGACTGAAAATAAAACAGCTAACATTATAATGCCCTTATACAAAACTATGGTGCGACCACACTTGGAGTACTGCGTACAATTCTGGTCACCACATCTTTAAAAGGACATTGTTGAACTGGAGAAGGTACAGAAGAGGGCAACCAAGATGATCAGGGGCCTAGAGCACCTTTCTTATGAGGCAAGACTACAACACCTGGGGCTTTTTAGTTTAGAAAAAAGATGACTGCGGGGAGACATGATAGAGGTCTATAAGGTCATACATGGTGTGGATAAAGTGGAGAGAGAGAGATTCTTTTCCCTCTCACACAACACTAGAATCAGGGGTCACTCCATGAAATTGATTGCCAGCAGGTCTAGGACCAACAAACCGAAGTACTTTTTCACACAACGTGTGATCCACTTGTGGAACTCTCTGCCACAGGATGTGGTGACAGCCAACAACCTGGATGGCTTTAAGAGTGGTTTGGATGACTTCATGAAGGAGAGGTCTATCAATGACTACTAGTCGGAGGGCTGTGGGCCACCTCCAGCCTCAAGGGCAGGGTGCCCTTGAGTACCAGTTGCGGGGGAGTAACGGCAGGAGAGAGGGCACACCCTCAACTCCTGTCTGTGGCTTCCAGCGGCATCTGGTGGTCCACTGTGCTGGACCAGATGGGCCTTGGGCCTGATGCAGCAGGGCTGTTCTTATGTTCTTATGAATAGGAAAGGCTGATGCCACCAAGCAGATGATCAAGATTTCTGTATCATGCAGTAACCTGTACATTCCCTCCAACAAACAAAGTCAAGCCAGTTTCATATTCATAGACATTTCTTGCCTCTTACCTGTTTCTCCACAGACTCTCAAGCATTCCTCCTTGCTGAAAAATAAGTTGTCATTGCCCTGGCAGCCCCCATAGATAAACATCTCACAAGTCTTGGTGGTTGAGTTGTAGTAGTAGGCATCAAAGTCACCCCTACATGGTCCCTGGTCCATAGGCAGCCTGCAAAACTCTGTGGCCACAGGAGGGGGAAAGAGAAGCAGAAGCAAGTAAGTTGGCTGACAAAGAGAAATGCTAAGCAGGTCTGCTTTTCCTTATGGAAGCTGTTCTGAAAGGTCCCCGGGGACGAATAAGAACATAAGAACAGAAGTCAGTAAGAACATAAGAATAAGAACATAAGAACAATAACAATAAGAACAATTATAACAATAAGAACATAAGAACAGAATTCAGTAAGAACATAAGAATAAGAACATAAGAACAATAACAATAAGAACAATTATAACTATAAGCACATACGAAAAGAAGTGACAAGAGATGATGTTCTAAAATGTCTCGAAAAACTGAAAACGAACACATCACCTGGGCCAGAGGGTATCCATCCAAGAGTCCTCAAAGAACTCAAATGGAAAATTGCCGACATCCTTGCTAATATATATAACTTATCCCTGAAATCAGTCTCTGTACCAGAGGACTGGAGAGTAGCACATGTAACACCAATTTTCAAAAAGGGATCCAGGGGCGATCTGGGAAATTACAGGCCGGTTAGCTTAACGTCTGTTCCAGGCAAATTGATGGAAAGCATCCTCAAGGATAAAATTGTAAAGCACATAGAAGAACAGGCCCTGCTGGGAGTGAGCTAGCATGGCTTCTGCAAAGGTAAAATTTTCCTCACCAACCTTTTGAAGTTCTTTGAGAGTGTCAACAAGTGTGTGGATCAAGGTGATCCAGTTGACATAGTCTACCTGGAATTTCAAAAAGCTTTCGACAAAGGTCCTCATCAAAGACTCCTGAGGAAACTTAGCGGTCGTGGTATAAGGGGACAAGTACATGTGTGGATTGCTAACTGGTTGAAAGACAGGAAACAGAGGGTAGATATCAATGGAGAGTTTTCACAGCGGAAGGAAGTAATAAGTGGGGTCCCCCAGGGATCTGTACTGGGACTGGTGCTTTTTAATTTATTCATAAAAATTCTAGAAGCAGGGGTAAGCAGCGTGGTGGCCAAATTTGCAGATGGTACCAAACTCTTTTGGGTAGTGAAATCCAAAATGGATTGTGAGGAGCTCCAAAAGGATCTTTCCAAACTGGGTGAGTGGGCGACAAAATGGCAAATGCAGTTCAATTTTGGCAAGTGTAAAGTAATGCACATTGGGACAAAAAACCCCAACTTCAAGTATACACTGATGGGATCTGAGCTGTCGGTGACTGATCAGGAGAGGGATCTGGGGGTCATGGTGGACAGCTTGTTGAAAGTGTCGACTCAATGTGCGGCAGCTGTGAAAAAGGCTAATTCCATGCTAGGGATCATTAGGAAGGGGATTGAAAATAAAACTGCTAATATTATAATGTCCTTATACAAAACTATGGTGCGGCCACACTTCGAGTACTATGTACAATTTTAGTCACCACATCTAAAAAAGGACATTGTAGAACTGGAAAAGGTGCAGAAGAGGGCAACCAAGATGATCAGGGGCCTAGAGCACCTTTCTTATGAGGCAAGACTACAAAACCTGGGGCTTTTTAGTTTTAAAAAAAGACGACTGAGGGAAGACATGATCGAGGTCTATAAAATCATCCATGGTGTGGAGAAAGGGGATAGAGAGAAATTCTTTTCCCTCTCCCATAACATTAGAATCAGGGGTCATCCAATGAAATTGATTCCCAGGAAATCTTGGACCAACAAACAGAGGTACTTTTTCACACAACGCATAATCAACTTGTGGAATTATCTGCCACCAGATATGGTCACAGCCAAAAACTTAGATGGCTTTAAGAGTGGTTTGGATGATTTCATGGAGGACAGTTCTATCTTTTTCTACTAGTAGGAGGGCTGTGTGCCACCTCCATCCTCCAAGGCAGGATGCCTCTGAGTACCAGTTGCAGGGGAGTAACAGCAGGAGAGAGGGCATGCCCTCAACTCCTGCCTGTGGCTTCCAGCAGCATCTGGTGGGCCACTGTGTGAAACAGGATGCTGGGCTAGATGGGCCTCCTTGGGCCTGATCCAGCAGCAAGGTTGTTCTTATGTTCTTATGTAAGGGAGAGGAGAGCTGGTCTTGTCGTAGCAAGCATGACTTGTCCCCTTAGCTAAGCAGGGTCTGCCCTGGTTGCATATGCATGGGAGACCTGGTTTGTGCAGTAGAGCGGGGAGCAGGGGCGTAACAAGGTTGGTCTCGGCCCAGAGACAAAATTTTAAAATGGGCCCCTCACTGATACACACGCACACACACTTCACAATATATAGTGCACTCACACTCGCATCCCCATTATGAATATGGTGAATATTTATAAAGTTATATTTATTGCTATATCGTTATAAATATAATGATATAACTTATATTCTTGCAGGATAGTTAGAGTTAGGACTTTCGGGACGTTGTGAGATCTCAGAGCAGCTGCTGTATCCACAGCTGCAAAATAAGGTGTGGGTGGTGTGGGTGTGTTTGGGGGGGGGGATTGTAACCCAGCGATCTCATCTCTTAATCCTTCTAGACTTTTCAAATGTGTGCGAAGGAAGGATCATTCAGAATAATGAAGGAAGCTCGGTGGGTGCTGAGGAGTCATGTGACTTGCCTCTGGGGGGCCCCTGGAGGCGTGGGGGCCACCAGGCAACCGCCTCCCCTTGCCTAATAGTAGTTACGCCCCTGGCAGGGAGAGTGGGTTAAGCCCGCTCCCCCCGCAGACGATCAGGGAGGGAGCCCTGGGCAGCCGGATCAGCGGCCCACACAACTGCCGGCTCCGTGACGGAGCCAGCAGGGGCTGGGGGGAGCGGGGGCCAATTGGCCCCTGGAAGCTCCAGCATGCCCTGTGCAAGCATGCAGGGCATGCTGGCGAGACCCCCAGAGCCGGGAAGTGGCTTTTTGCCTCCCCTCTGGAGATCTCCTTGTGAGTAGCCATGGCATTGAGCCGTGCTCGGCTACTCACTATATTGAAATCCAGGTTTGCTGAGCACTCGCTTTGCAAACCAGCTTTTAGGGGAGGGGTACTTAGGAGGGCTAAGCGCCTGCAAGCCACCAGCTCACCTGCGGGCCCGGTGGCTCCCACAATCAGGCAAAAATGGGCCAGGCTCTGCTAGCCCGATTTTGCCTGATCATGGGAATAGCTCCTTGATGTGTAAGCACTGTAGGTATCCTCTTAGGAGCAGCTCTGGGAAGAGCAGAAGGTTCCACGATCCCTCTCTGGTATCTCCAAGACAGGGCGGAGAGAAAAAGAAATTCCTTCCAGCAACCTTGGAGAAGCCACTGCCAGTCTGTGTAGACAATACGGAGCTAGATGGACATATGGTCTGACTCAGTAAATGGCAGCTTCCTATGTTCCTATGTTCCTAGGGGTTTATTCAGAAACAACTCCATGTTTTCCTCCTTTCCCTCCCTTTGCTTTTCTGACTCCCCCCCCCCCACAAAACACACACACTCTCTCTCTCTCTCTCCAAGGCCCCCCACTGGGACAAACATCTCAACAACACACAACAGAAAGGATACCCGATAAACTACAATACCTCCTTTCTGTGACTCTGTTCTTCATTCAGCTTCATTTTAACACAGAAACATGAGTTTTCACTAACGCTGGAATCAGGGCTGTTAACGTAACTTTCAGGGTTGTTAACATAAGAATTCTTATGTTAACAGCCCTGCTGGGTGAGGTCCAAGGCCTATCTAATCCAGCATCTTCTTTCCCACAGTGGCCCACCAGATGCCTCTGAGGAGCCCACACGAAAGGGGTAAGGGCATGCTCTCTCTCTGCTGCTGTTGCTCCCCTGCAACTGGTTTTGAGAGGCCTCATGCCTCTGAGGCTGGAGGTGGCCCATAGACACCAGACTAGTAGCCACTGATAGACCTGTCCTCCATTAATTTTTCTAAGCCCTTTTAAAACCATCCAAGCCGGTGGCCATCATCACATCCCGTGAGAAAGAATTAAATAGATTGATTATGCACTGTGTGAAAAAGTACTTCTTTTTGTTGGTCCAACATTTCCTAGCCTTCAGTCTCATAGGATAATACCTAGTTCTAGTGCTGTGAGAGAAGGAGAACAATTCCCCTCTGTCCACTTTCCATACTTCGAATATAATTTTATACACCTCCTTCATGTCTCCCTGTAGTCGCCTCTCCAAACTAAAAGCCCCAAATGCTTTATCCTCATAAGGAAAGAGCATCCAGGCCCCTGATCATCTCGGTTGCCCTCTTCTGCACCTTTTCCAGTTCTACAATCTCCTTCTTAAGATACGGTGACCAGAACTGCACACAGTACTCCAGATGTGGCTGCACCATAGACGTGTATAAGGGAATTGTAATCATGCATTTTGAATTTTAATCCCCTTCCTGATGCTCCCTAGCATGGAATTTCCCTTTTTTCAAGGCTGTCATGCACTGAGTGGACACTTGGAGAAAGACTGCTGATCCATCCACAGCCCCTCCGAGGGGCAGGCAGGAGGATAAACTAGAGCAAAGGCAACCCTTTGCAGAAGATGGCAGAGGGAGGCCCTGCTTTAAAGGGATGCAAGGATCTTCCGCTTGCTCTCCCTGGAAAGATTTGGGTTCTAAAACTGGGGCCCTCTTTGGACACAAAAGCAAACTGCGGGTCCATTTGCCTCTATCCCCCTTGTGCACTCCCAGATTATCACAATCTGAGGGCTGGGACCTGGCAAGTGGGGCAGGACTGGCTATGTGGGCTTACCCAACCCTGGAAGGACAGCCCACCCAAGACAATGGGTTGGCAGCCCATGGGAGGAGCTTCCTCACTTCCCTCTGGTTTGGAGTGAAAGACCAGTCTGGATGTAAGAGAGGAGGGAAAGGACCCTCTGCTGGGTGACTGGAACTCAGCAGAGGAGCAATTTCTGCAACTTGCCTTCTGGAGCTTGAGGGTAGTGGCAGGAGGGGGGCAACTGCCCCTCTGGGTCCCCCTCCTGAGTTGCCCCCTCCCAGCAGCCCCTGATTTCCAGAAGGGAAGCTGTCAAATCAAGAGAGGGCTTTTCAATGGTCTGCTTGGGCTTCTCAGCTGTGAAAGAGAGCAAGCCATTTCAAAACCGGAGGGCCAGACCTGAATCACACTGCCTATCCTATTAGAGGGGAAAGTCTGCATGAGATCCCCTGAGGAGCAGACGCGTATCCAGCGTGGGGCAGGCAGGGCACCTGCCCTGGGTGCCACTTGAAAGGGGGGGGGGGGTGAAAAATGCCACTGACAGCCCTGCTCCCAGGTCCCCCCTCCCACCACCACAAAATTTTAGCTTTGGGTTCCCCGAGTGCCGCTGTGTCTTGGCTCCAGGTGCCGCACTGCTGCTCATTGGCCAGATGCTGGACCTCCTGGCACTCCCCCCTGCTCGCGCTTGCACAGTGCCATATCTCTGCCCCCGGCGCATCATCATGTACACTGCATGCTCTGCTGAGTGCTCGCTGGCTTTTCTCTCTGCTTCGAGCTGCTGCATGTGTGCCTCATGGAGGATCATCACCGCCTGTCCTGCTGCTGGCCAACATCATCTTCGTTGGAGGGTTGAGGTCTCAAAACATTTGGGGCTGCTTGAGTTGAGCTGGCTTAACTTCTTCTTGGGGCTCTCAGGGGGGTGTCTCAGGTGTGGCGGGGAGGCAGTTGGCAGTGGGTAACCACCTCCCTCACCCAAAGTTGAGGCGGGGGCGGCAGAGAGTCTTCCCTGCTTCTGTCCCCCTAGCCTGAGTGGGTCACGGTGTGTGTGTGTGTGTGTGTGTGTGTGTGTGTGTGTGTGATGTTCGTTCGTTGTTAGTTTTTTAAAAAATGTTTTCATTATTTTAATTTACGCAGGGGGCGGATGAGGGTGGTTGAGGAAAATGTTTGGGGGGTGTCTTTCAGTGGTTATGGCCGGGCTGTCCTCCTTGCAGGTGTGTGTCCCTAGTAGCTCTTGGTAAAGCTCGGCAGCGGTGGGAAACGTGGCAGCTTTTCCTGCGGGGGGGGGGAGTCAAAGGCACCGGTGTGTGTGGTGTGTGGGGGAGGGGATGGGATTCCTCTGAACATCACACTTGCTCCCTGTTGTGGGCGCTTGGCTGTGAAGGCTGGCCTGGAGGGAGGCTTGCCTTGGGCTCAAGAAGAGCCAAAGCCCGGCTGAGACTGCTGCTGGGGATGCACATGCGCTAGTGAGTCCATGTGAGGGAAGGCAAGGCGGGCTAGCAGAAGTTCTCTCCCAATGACGAAGGCCCCCTGCTCTTGCAGAGAGCTTGCCAGGGGCTTAGAATAATTTAGCTAAGTCATCGGCTCTGCACATGAATGCACTGCCAAGTGTTTACGTTTTCATTTAGGTTACCACTCTTGTGGGAGCAGGCATGAACTATTGCTCTCTTTGCTAAGCAGGGTCCAACTTGGTTTCCATTTGAATGGGAGACTATATGTGTGAGCACTCAGTATAGGAAATCTCCCCAGGGAATAGGCTGCTCTGGCTGCTCCCCTTCCCCCGCCCCCTCCAGCTTCTCCAAGATTGGGCTGAGAGAGACTCCTGCCTGCAACCTTGGAGCTGCTGCTGGCCGTCAGTGTAAGCAATACTGAGGGACATGGCCCAATGGCCCAACCCTAATGGTGAATGGGAGCACCCCCATCATTAGGCTGGAACATGAGTAGGAAAGGCTGATGCCACCATGCAGCTGATCAAGATTTCTGTATCACACAGTAACCTAAGTAATCAAACAAAGTCAAGCCAGTTTCATATTCATAGACATTTCTTGCCTCTTACCTGTTTCTCCACAGACTCTCAAGCATTCCTGCTTGGTGAAAAATAAGTTGTCATTGCCCTGGCAGCCCCCATAGAAAAACACCTCGCAAGTCTCGGTGGTTGAGTTGTAGTAGAAGGCATACACCTCATTGTGACATGGTCCACGGTCCTTAGGCAGCATGCAAAACTCTGTGGCCCCAAAGGGGAGAGAGAAGCAGAAGCAAGTGCGATGGCTGACAAAGAGAAATGCTAAGCAGGTCTCCTTTTCCTTAAGAAGATGTTCTGAAAGGACCCCAGGAAGTAATAAGAACATAAGAACAGCCCTGGAGGGACTGGGTGAAGTCCAAGGCCTATCTAATCCAGCATCCTCTTTCCCAAAGTGGCCCACCAGATGCCTCTGAGGAGCCCACACGAAAGGGGTAAAAGGCATCCTCTCTCTCCTGCTGTTACTCCCCTGCAACTGGTTTTGAGAGGCCTCATGCCTCTGAGGCTGGAGGTGGCCCATAGACACAGGTTGACCAGAACTGTACGCCATATTTGTGTGGAATTCAGGCCTGTGTCTGATTCCATTTTTGTAAGGAATAAATTAATGCCTGAAATCAGATACACTGACCAGGGCAGGACACCCAGGTTGCGCTCGCTCCACTAAACTGGGCTTCGGGGAGGGCAGTTTTAGCGCATGACCCACTTTGGGGAGACCGGGCTCGGCTGCGAGCCCAGTGGTTCTCACAGTCATGCAAAATCAGGCTAGGCTCCCTTAGCCCAATTTTGTATGGCCATGAGAATAGCCTCAATGTCTCTGGAAGAAGCTAGAAGCTGAGCTTGCATTTCCTCCTGCAAAAAGTCTGTGTTAATCCTTGTTAATGATTGCTCTGCTGTGCCCAAATGGGATATTCCTGTCACTTTCTCTGAGAGCTCCACTTTGTAGAATTAGAAGTATTGTTACATCCAATTGCTGTCTTTAGGAATTCTACTCTAGGTAGATGCACACAAAAGAAAATGATTTACACCTATAGCTGTGATTCTTCTTTGCGAACACCTTTTTACACTTTCTGGGACCGGGCACCAGAAATCTGGGGACAAGAAAAGATGCCCATTTGCAGCTCAGAGATGCAGATTTGCTTTGGGCAAAATAAAACAATTTCCTCCCCAAAACAGCAGCTAAGAGAAGATGGAATTCCAATCTTCCTGGACTGAGCTAATATCCTGAACTAATATCAATAATTAAAAGACTATATCCAGAGGGTAAGAGCAAATTGTCACCTTTTTGGGATCCAGGAAGGATGAGGATATTTTGAATAGACTCTGTGGAGATCAAAGGAAGAAACAACTATAAAGAATGGAGCTCACTGAACGGAGAGCCAGCAAGCTTGGCCTAACCAGCAGATCTGTGCTCAAGAGCCATCCCAGAGTTTGCTGCTAAAGCCTCGGGGCTACAAGCAGGAACTCTTTCCATGGACAGGAACTCTTTGTGACTACCACCAGCCTGCTTGACTGCCTGAAGCTTGCACCCCAGGCTCCTGTTCTCCAGCACCCACCTTTCTCCTCCATCTGAAGCGTGCATCGTTTCCAAGCTCCAACAATGAACAAGTCCTTTGAAGCCTTCTTTGTGAACCTGGTGAGATGCCTTTTCAACACACAGCGCAGCCTGCTCCCCCCTTCCCTACACCTTGAATTGGAAACATGTTTTTAATTTGGATGACCTGTTTGAATTTTATCCTGATGAGCAACTTTCTATAATAAAGCCCATTGAACTTTCTGAGTATGTCTCCCTCTATCTCTGTTTGTGTGCCCAGATCCTACATGGTCACCATCTCCAAAAACCAATTCAGTTTGTGTATGAAGTGTCTTTGTCTCTTTCCCTCTGAGCATATACAGAGTGTGAAAGCAGGTGTAGTTCACAACACCAGATGTGACATGACATTTGCAATCTTTGCACCATGAAGGCAAGTCACTATGCAGTCTTCACACAGGTCACAAACCCATCTCTATATGCCCCTAACAATCAAATCACCTACTACTTGGAGTCCCACACCCTCTGGAGGAATATCCTCTGTGTGAGAAGATATGGGCACATCACTAAGGAAGGGGTCCCTTCTAGGGAATAATCCCCCTCTTCCTCAGACTGATTTCCTCCTTCCCTAAGACCTTCATTTCCCAAGACCGCAGAGGAGCTGTCAACCTGGGAATGGGATGCTCCCTTCACATCCCTGAGGATCTCACCCACAGAGCTCTTTGCCTCCCTAAGCCTCTCCAGGTCAGTCACCTGGGCTTCAATGGAACAGACTAGTTCCCTGAGAGCCAGGAGATCTTTTCACCAAGTACACAGCCATGCCTTCTTCCACTCAGGCAGATAGCCCACCACTTGCCCGAGGGCTTCTCAGAAGCATCTGGTGGGCCATTGTGTGAAACAAAATGCTGGACTAGATATTATGGATGTGCACAGATCAATTTTTGCAATTCAATTCAAGGTCAAATCGAATCAGCCAGATTTGATTCAGTCTTGAATCTGATCAGATTTGATTCAAGTTGGAATAGATAAGATTCATATTCAAATTGATTCAACCCACTTTTAAAGGCAAAGGGGACACCACATTGGAGTATTGGGTAGGGCCCCATGGGTGCCACTTACCACCCAAACTGGGGATATCTGTTTATTTTTTAGGTTTTCATGATTTTGGTAGTCCTTGTAGAAGTGGAGTTATGGAACAAAGTGTGTGATCAGTATTTTTGAATTGTTTAGACTCTTTGGTGTGTAATGACTTTCCCCCTCCTAATGAAGCCCTATGAAGATTCATTACACACCAAAGAGTTTAAACAATTCAACAATTCCTAATAATAATAATATAATAATAAACACTGCCTTGTGATTGGAGGGGGGTAATTAATGGTACCTCATGTGCCAACTATCCCCCCAAATGTGCATGCCATTCAATGTCTCTAATTTTTCCCCTCTGTGTGCAGAATGAGTTTTGTTCTGGGTGGCAGTCTCAAGGCTGTGTGTGCTCACATGCATTCAGAGTGGGGCCTTCCTGATTCAACCTGATTGGGATCTAAAATCAACTGAGTGGACATCCAAAAACTTGATGTATTCCTTAATTATAAACTGAGTACCCCCTGGCTTGCAGGTTTGGGGTTGTTGGCATAATGCAGTGTCACTGCAAGGAAAGGGGGTACACAGTTCATTTTTTTTTAAATGAAGTTCTGAGGTATTTAGATTCTTTGGTGTTTAATGAATCCTCATATGGATTCATCAGGAGGAAAATGCATTACACACCAAAGAGTCTAAACACATCAAAAATAGTGACTGCACATTTTGCTCCAAAACTACACTCCAAACAAATCTCCAAACAAAGCAAGGGCTAGAGCTTAGTTTAAAAAAGAAGACAAGAAGTGAGAGCTGGGAATCAGGGGGAAGAAATAAGGGAAATAAAATCTCAAATCAATTTTATTTGAATCTGGAGAGATTTGTTTGGAGGTCAAATGATCAATCAAATCGACCTGATTGAAGATGAATCAATTTGACCTCATATCAGTTTGCACATTCCTACTAGATATCCCTTTGGCCTCATTCAGCAGGGCTGTTGTTATGTGCTTACCTTCTTATGACTCAGTAGAAGGCAGCTTCCTATGAGGGATGCTAATTTTGCCTCTTTGTACAATGCCCGCATCCCCTTTTCACAGGCTTATATGAAGCTGCCAACTAATAGCACTTCAGCACACCATGTCCAAGCATGAATGTGTTGCAACGTATCATGGGGGAGGGGGGCAGAATCTGGGACCCTGAACAAAAGTACCTCCTGCCCCTCAAAGAGCCTCCTCATACTGTGCAAGAATTGCAGGAAGGTTCAATAAGAAGGGAGATTGCTGGGGAAGTTGAGAGGACCTCTGGAGACAGATATTCTGAACTGCAAGATCGTGGGGAAGAGGCTCCCTGTCTAGTGATGACCTAACACACATGGCAAGCAAGAGGGGGTGATCCAGTGGAGTGGGGGGGGGGGAGAGCCACTGACCTGGAATATTCCGTCCGGACACAGATGGCAGCTCAGCCCAGACGGCAAGGATGAGGATCATGAGGACGAGATCACCAGACTTCATGGCTAGGCAGGTTTGAGACTCTAGCCTATACACAGGGTGCTTTATACTCCATCTCAAGGCACTGATGCAGCATTTCCTAATCATTTCCTAATCATGCAGCCACACCCAGAACAGAAACACTTCAAAATACAAGAATAAGCAAAGAGTGGATCAGGTCCAAGTCCCATTCACACAAGTATCCTGGTTCCCACAGTGCCCCGTCAGATGCCTCTGGGAAGGCCACTGGCAAGAGATGAAGGCATGTCCTCTCTCCTCACAAGTGGTATTGAGAGGGATTCTGCCTGAGTCTGGAGCCATCAAGACTAGTAGCCATGGATTGACCCATCCTCCATGAATTTGCCTAAGCCTGTTTAAAAGCCATCCAAGCTGGTGGCCATCACCACGACCCGTGACAGAGAATTCCATATATTTTTAATTATTTCTTGTTTACACAATCAGACAGGTGTTATTGACTGGTTTGTTTTATCCAGACATCGAGTCCTTCCCAAGGATCTGGGATGGCTGAATTTTATTATCAATGTTGTTGCTGTTATTACAGATATCGTCGCAGAATATAGGCTGTTCCCAGTAAAAGTTGCTTTTTGTAATTGGCTGATGGTGATTTCTATGGCCCCTATGGTGTGGAGTTGCTCTTCAAGTTATTTTGGAACTGCAGCCCGGGCACCAATTACCACTGGGATTATTTTGGTCTTTTTCTGCCACAGCCTTTCAATTTCAATTTGTAGATCTTTGTATTTTGTGATTTTTTTCTATTTTTCTTCTATTCTGCTATCCCCTGGTATTGCTATGTCAATTATTTTGACTCCCCCCCCCCCGAGTTATGTGACGTTTCCTCAAGTAACCTTGCAGTCTCCAGCCCTTGTTGCTCAACTGAAGATCCTGAGTCCTGTAGCCCACTTGCCATCAGATGTCCAGGTACTCCAGCACCTGGTGCGGTCCTTGTTGACCCAGGCGATGACCGATCCGGTATAGATTTATTAAAGTTACGTCTCACCATATTGTTAATGGGAGAAGCACTCTTCATCTGGCTCCTCTGGTGAGACATATCCAGTATGGTTGTACCTCTGGCATAGCTCTCACTTTCCTCAGAGCATGCAAGCCCCACAACCACGCCAAGGTAGTGCCTCACTGGGGGTTGTTATTATAATTATAATTATAATTATTGATTTATTTATTGAATTTAGATTCCGCCTAGTATAAAAATCTCGAAGCGGTGTACAGAATTAAAACATAAGATATAACACATTTAAAATCCATAAGATAAAAATTAGATAAAAACATGTTAAAAACACATTAAAATTTTAAAAATGAATCTCAGTTGAGGGCCTGGGAAAACAAGTACATGTTCAGGGTCCTCCAAAAGCAAACAGAGAAGGAGATGCTCTTATTTCAGCAGGGAGCACATTCCAAAGCCCTGGGGCAGCCACAGAAAAGGCCCGGTCCCGAGTTGCCACCAAACGAGTTTGTGTCACCCGTAATCGGACTCCTCCAGATGATCTTAAAAGGTGACAGGGTTTACGACAGAGAAGGTGCTCTCTTTAATACCCTGGACCTAAGCTATTAAGGGCCTTATAGGTTATAACAAGCACTTTGTATTTCATTTGGAAACCTATCAGAAGCCAGTATAGTTCTTTTAGAATCGGTGTTAAATGATCCCTTCGGGTAAACTCAGAGACCAGTCTGGCTGCAGCATTCTGTACCAACTGTAGTTTCTGAACTACGTACAAATGCAGCTCCACATAGAGTGCCTTACAGTAATCAAGCCTAGAGTTTACCAGCATATTTATGACCATTTTATGGTCACAACTCTCCAAGAACGGACATATCTGGCGTATCAGCCAAAGCTGATAAAAAGCACTCATAAGAACATGAGAACAGCCCTACTGGATCAGGCCCAAGGAGGCCCATCTAGTCCAGCATCCTGTTTCACACAGTGGCCCACCAGATGCCACTGGAAGCCTACAGCAGCAGTTGAGGGCATGCCCTCTCTCCACTCTGCAACCAGTACTCAGAGGCATCCTGCCTTTGAGGCTAGAAATGGCCTCTAGCCCTATAACTAGTAGCCGATGATACTCTTTGCCACAGCCTCAACCTGAGAAACCAGGGAGAGTTGGGGATCCAGGAGCACTCCCAGACTACAAACCTGATCTCTTAGGGGGAATGTAACCCCATCCAGAACAGGTAGATCTATACCATGGCTTGGACCTCGACCCCCCACAGACAGTACCTCCATCTTGTTTGGATTCAACTTCAGTCTATTATCCCTCATCCAGCCCAATATCACCTCCAGGCAGGCACTTAGGGGGGTCATACCATTTCCTGATGAAGTTGGTATAGAGAAATAGATCTGGGTGTCATCAGCATATTGATAGCATCCCAGACCAAACTTCCTGATGATCTCTCCTAGAGGTTTCATGGAGATGTTAAAAAGCATTGGAGACAGTATGGAGCCTTATGGAACCCCACACTTCAGCTCTTGCTTTTCAGAGCAATAGTCTCCAAGCGACACCTTCTGGAATCTGCCAGAGAGGTAGGAGTGGAACCACTGTAAAACAGTGCCACCCAGTCCCACCTCCTTCGGGCGACCAAGCAGGATACCATGGTCAATGGTATTGAAAGCTGCCGAGAGATCCAAAAGGAGCAGCAGAGTCATTCTCCCTGTGTCTATCGCCAGTTGGAGATTATCCATCAGGCCGACAAAGGCAGTCTCAACCCCATAGCCCACCCGGATGCCAGTCTGGAAAGGATCTAAATAATCTGTGTCAACCCAAACTGCCTGGATTATGTGCTGTGTGGAAAAATTGCTTCCTTTTGTCAGTTCGAATTATCCCTACCTTAAGTTTCATGGGATGACCCCTGGTTCTAGTGTTGTGAGGAACAAAAAATTCTCCCTCTCCACTCTCTCTACCCCCTGCATAATTTTATACCCCTCTATCATGTCTCCCCGTAGCTTCCTCTTTTCCAAATTAAGAAGCCCCAGATGCTGTAGCCTTGCCTCGTAAGGAAGGTGCTGTAGGCCCCTCATCATCTTGCTTGCCTTCTTTTCCAGTTCTCCAATGTCCTTCTTAAGATAATGGGCACCAGAATGGCACACAGTACTCCTAATGGGGCATGCAGTACTCCCACACGGACCATCAGGTAGAGATGTGCAGATGTGTACAAAGGCAAGAGAAGACTTTAATTTTCAGTCCCCTTCCAAATGATCCCTCACATGGAATTGACCTTTCCCACGTCTGCCGTGCACGGAGTGAACACTTGGAGAAAGACTGCTGATCTCCCCACAGCCACCTCCGGGGGCAGGAAGGAGGATGAGATAGAGCAAAGCCAACCCTTTGCAGAGGATGTCGAAGAGAGGTCCTGAATGCTTTAAAAGATGGTGCAGTGCAAAGATCTTCTGCTTGCTCTCCCTAGAATGATTTGGGTTCAAAACTTTCAGCCTTCTTGAGACACAACAGCAAACCATCAGTCTGTTTGCCTCCATCCCCCTCGTGCACTCCCAGGCAATCACATTCTGAAGTCTGGGAGCTGGCAAAGTGAAGAGGCCTGGATGTGTGGGCCTTCTCCCATCCTGGAAGGAAAGCCTGCCTTAGCCAATGGCCTGCAGCCCACAGGAGGGGCTTCCTCCCTTGCTTCCGGTTAGGGGTGAAATACCACTCTGGATGAAACATAGGAAGGAATGGACTGTCAGTTGGGAGTCTGGAACTCACTAGAAACCAAGGATTCATTTCCAAGTTTGAGGGCAAAATCAGAACCACGGTTGGGTTGAGGAACTGTGGTTATGATAATTTGAACATTACGGGTGTGTGTGTGTGTACAGGAGGTGAGTTCACCAATGGTTTGGCATGATATCCAAAGGCAGTCTGGATGAGAGTGTAGGATTCCTCTAGAAAAACTGGGGAGCGGGGGCTTTATTATTACCTTTATTAAGTGTATAGATACAATTATTTTGTGTTCCAGTACCTTTGGATGTGAGTTCTGCTCTTGGACTTCTTTAGAGAGTTCCTCAGTGTTTGGTAGATATGCTGTGATTTCCGTTTCAATCAGAAAGCAGAATTCCTATTTATTTATTTATTTATTTATTTATTTATTATTATTATTTTTTCACATTTATATCCCTCTCTTCCTCAAAGGATCCCAGAGGGGTGACTCCTAATCTTCAGTTGCCTACGTGCTAGCAGCCCATTTCCCAGCTGCCTCCCTCTCAAAGCCGCAGGACTTATTCTCTCTCGGAGCCCACTTGGGCAATACTTGGGGGTCCCCCAACACAGGGGTGCTGGGAGGACCTGCATGCTCACCGCATGTGCTTGTCCTTATTTCACGTGGCAAACTGGGCGGAGAAAGCATCCTCTGAACCAGCCCCCTCTCACTTTCCTCCCTGGTGGTTCTTTAACCACCTTCTCAGCACCTCTGGCTGGCTAGTGGCTGTGCAGGGAGGAACCTGACTCTGTCACCCTGTGCAGATATAGCAGTGCCTTGAGAAGGGGAAAGAAGTCCATGCAGTACAACAGCCACGGCTCCTCCTAACGAGGACCAGTAGTAGTAACGGGTAGGGCAGGGGCGCCAAGAGAGGTGCAACTACTTCGAGTTCCTGGCAGCCCAAGTTCACCTGTTTATCCCAACCCTGCCCGCCCCACCCCACTTCTGTGTTAATGAGAGCCATGCTGCCTGCAGGCTGGCTGTTCACCAGGTGGAGATGTGCAGGACCACACATGAATGACCAGCCTGCAGGCAGCATGGCTCTTCTGCACTTGGGTTGGGAGAAACAGGGGCAATTGGGCTTCTGGGACTAGGGGAGCTGCACTTCTTGGGGTGCTCCCTCCCCAGTTTGTTGGGATGAGCTATAGCTGAAATGAAAATACTTGAAGGTATTCAAACAATCCCAATGACTTTTTTTCCTATCAGCCATCAGAGCAAAGAGTCACATGTAGGTCCTCAAAGAGTCTCATGGAACGCGGGATTGGTGGGTTGCAGCCCTCTGATCTAGGAGATGGGCCTCAGGTCTGGACATGGGGAAGGTGTGACACCCTTACGGAGCCCAAACACTCCCTATGTTTCTTTCTCAACAGACAAAAAAGTCCAAAGATTCATGCCAGCTTTGTATCCCTTTTGCCTAAATACGAAGAAGCCTAAGCGTAAAGAACATATGAGGAAGGGGCAATCGAGATTGGGGTAAGCCAATGCCCCCCCCCAACACACACACATTTATCAGCAGAAGCAGTTTGGCCCTCAAGGTCACCATGGGAAACTTGGGAAGACATTTCGTGCTCGTTGACCCCTTGAGGCAATGAGTGTTGGAAAGAATATGCTGGCGACTGAACAAGGTCATCTGTACATGCCTTTCTGGGTTCTTGGCAGTCAATGCCTCCGAATTGCCAAAAGCCTGATAGTGGCCATGTGGAGAACAGCTGGAACGATGTGCCTTTCCCGCAGCAGTGAAGAAGAAGGGCTCTTGAATGTGCCCCCTCCGTCTTGTGGCTGCAGTCCAGGGTGCAGAATGTCCCACGCCACTTCATAGCAGCAACGTGATTTGTGGGCACGTCTGCTCTATCATCGCCAGCTGCCCAAGGGAGGAGCGCTGTTGCAAGACTAGCCGTGGACAGCAATGCCAGCTCCTTCCGGGAGATAAGGGCAGGGGACGCTCCCTTCCTGGCACTGGTGACACTTGGTCATCAGATGCTGGAAATGCCGGACCGAGTGAGAGATGGGCAGCAACCCTTCTGTCTCGGCCTCGGGTTTCAGTCTGTCCGTGACAGCCCATCTCTATGAAAGCCTCTTCTCCTTTCCAGATACTCACATGGATGCAGCTCCAAAATTGCCTGGAGGGAGGGAGTGGGTTCAGTCTTTGGCTGAGAGCTTGATTCCAAGGATAGAGCATAAGCAAAGCACCAACAAAGCCAGCAAATATCTTGTTACTTGCAAGCTTCCCCCTTTCCCTGAGGAGTGGGACGTTGCAGAGGTGCCCTGCTACTGGGATTATGGGGAGAGATCCCTGAAGGCTCATGATGTCATTGTAGGGCAGCCAAATGGCCCATGAAGATGCATCATTCACTTTGGCTTAAAAGCATGTGACTGGGCAGAAATCTTCTCAGATTTGCTTGGTTTTAGAAAGAATGAATGCCCCTCCCAAGGCCTTGTGTGGTAGGGAGGGTGATTTGTGATTTGTGCCAGCCCCACCCCTAGCACAGGACCCAGAAGAAGCCGTATTGTCCAGGGACCTCGATGGGGGCAGGGCTAGCATGGCTGCTCCAGCAGCTCCCCACCCCGAACATTCAGTCGAGCGTTTGCTTTCATACAGAGAGGAGCTGGATCGTGCGGCTCCTCCGGTTACTTGGCGGCCTTTGACGTGATAGCGCGCCTGCCTGCAGGATTGGCAGCGGCGTGGAGGAGGTGGTGGCTCAGTGGCGGCAGCAGAGATCCGAGGAAGTTCCTTTGATTGGCACACCGCTGCCCAGGTTTGGGGCTTTGGCCCAGTTGTTTGCAGGCCATGGGGGCCCACTAAAGGGGAGAGCCTCCAGTGGCAGGGGGGCTGGCCAGGGCCAAACTGGGGGCTTTGGCCTTAAAACACTACCACTGAGCCTTAGAGGCTTCTGGGCTCGTGTTCCACGCGGCATTAGGTTTCCAAAGGGAAGACCTTTACCAAAGTCTCTTTGGGCCTGATTTTGCAGCAGAGGCCACTTGCTGGCTCTGAAGAGTCAAGTGGAAGAACTTGGCTTGGGTTATTGTCAGTGGTGTGCAATGTAAACTGCAAGTGTGTTGAGTAAATGCTGTATCAGAGTTTGCAATGGCTGTTCCCAATACTCGACAAGTGGCCTGCCTTGCAGGGTGGTTGTGCAGCAATACATCATCCCACACTCTGCCCGGGGGTGCCCTGGGTCAGAGGAAAGATAAGTGCAGAAGGATAGCTGGCCCTGAGGTAGCTGGCGTGCATTGCAGCCTTTTGCTAAGCAGGGTGTACCCTGGTTTGCATTTGAGGCTGCCGGTCAGGCAGTGACAGAAGGATTTTCCACTCTTCGCCTCAGAGTTTTGTGCCTCTGGCTACAGCTAATTGAGTGGGGCTTGGCCCGGTTGCATATGGGTGAGAGACTAGAAGGGTGGGCACGGTAGGATGTTCCCCCTCTGGGGGATGGAGCCGCTCTGGGGGGAACATGCAAGTTCCAGGTTCCTGCCCTGGCAGCATCTCCAAGATAGGGGTGAGAGGAGTGCCGCCTGCAACTTAGCGGAAGCTACTGCCAGTCTGTGAAAGCAATACTGAACTTGATAGACCAATGGTCTGACTCAGTATGTGGCAGCTTCCTATGTGTCTATGAGGAAGTTAGCTTAAGGAGGGGACAAAAAACATTTGCGAGCTGGAAACCAAAGCACAATGGTTTCAGCAAACAAAAGGCATTCTTTTGCCTGTAAAAAAGGGGCAAGTGCCACAGAGATAGGCCGGGCTATCAAGTCTACAGGGATAACTTGGAGGCTTCAGAATGGAAGAGGAAGGTGAATGGGTGATGGGGAGACGTCGCGTGGCCACTCACTCTAAAGGCATAGCAGGGCCAGTCTGTACAGACAAGAGGGGGCTGGTGGGCCGGACTCCACAGGGGGCAGTTTCCATGCTTGGAACTACAACTGTGGTTAGTGTCAAATGGCAAGAGGGCAGGGTCTGGGCTGGCATCTGGCTGACCGGGGTTGTGGTTTTACCCCCAGTAGTAACCAGCCGAGCGAAGGCAGAGCACACGCTCCAGTTACAGGGCAGGTGGCTCAGTTCAGTGACTGCATATATTTGGAGAAAACACGTGGGGATCGCTGTAGAACTAAATTCCAAGCATTTGGGGGTGAAGTCCATTTGGGATGGGAAAGGCTAATCCTAATCTAAAGAACTACACAGGGAACAGGTAGGGAGAGAGGGAGAGAGAGAGGTTTCCATGGGCTCTCTAGGAGGACAGGAGGGGGTGTGACACACCTGGAAAGACCTGGAGAAATATCAGAGGTCATAGAGGAGAGTCAGGTAGAATGAGAGGGAGCCCCTTACTCACTCTCTCTGCTCTCAGTGCCCCTGCAGTATGCTCTGAGGCATGCAGCAGAAAACTGGACCAAGACATTGGGTCGGAGGTGGGGGTGGCCTTTCGAGAGCCTGGACCCACAACAGTGGGTTTGTGTGTGTATATCAGTGAGGGGAGAGGCCAATTTTAAAATCTTGCCTCTGGGCCCACTCCAACCTTGCTACGCTCCTGCTATTAAGTGATAAGTGGTAAGTAATAAAAGGACCACATCTGTTTTTTAGTGGACATTCTTGCCCTTGTTTAGTGGACATTCTTGCTTTTAAGCGAAGCATCACTAAGGGCTTCTTCCCTTTTAATAAATTTTGCTTTATAGGAGCGCAATATGCAAACACGGGGGGACATTATGTCCACTGTCCCTGTAATTCCATCTGGACCCAACATAAACTAGATGGTTGGACAGAAGGTACTGATGAGGGGTAGGAAGCAGGTCAGCAACCTACAGAGGTCAGACACTTCGAGATTAGCTCATCTATGCCTCACGTTGCCGGAATGGGGGAGTGGGGGGGGGGCGAGGGGGTGAATATTAAGCTGCATCCATTCTCAGTGCCGCCAGCGCTTAGCACCATTCTTGATTAAGCTGGTAACATCGGCCTGCCACGTATCATTTCGGCCCTGGGAGGGATACTGTGTCTGTCTCACATTGGGAGGCTGCTAGACTGTTGGCCTATACACCCTGCCCCTGAGGCATGGCATGGAGTGCTGGCACTCTTGTGGATGGGCTGCCTTCACCTGCTTCTGCTGTTGTGGATAGCAGGTTGTTTTTCAGGGCCAGCCTACTCCCATTGCTGTGGCAATTAGTGAGCTTTCGGGAGCAACAGCTTTTAAAGTTTTGGCATAGAGATTCATTCAGATAAGGTAAGCGACACTATGGTGTTCAGAGGTGTGTGATGATAGGAAAGGGACTGTACCTAAATTTTGGCTGCCCAGGGGGGTGGGGGGCAGAGAGCGACCGATGAAGGCATGGTGTTCAGAGAGAGGGATGGAGGCATTTGGGGGTGGAAGCAGAGTGCGAGCAATCCCAAAGAGTGCTTGAATACTTTCTTTTGTGGAGGGGTTACAGAGGCGTGAATAGACGTGGAAGAGGAGAAGCCCCTAAACTAGCCGGCTCCACTCCCCATGCCCCTCTTGGTCATTAGGGCTACGGGGCGGAATGGTAGGAGCAGGAATTCAATGGTTCTAATCCATGCTTGGCCTGTCTCCTAGGAGGGACTGCTTCAAGCTGTGTTAGCTAGGTTTCTTTTGGGTGAACTTGATCATGGACATCCGCCCCAGGGTAAGGTTCTTGCTTGTGCAGACCTGCCTGGGCTTTCCTTCTAGTGGGAGGAATGTGGTTGCTTCCGTGCTGGTCAACAGCTGACCAGAGAGGTTAGGGTCAGGAGAACGTGCTTGTGTAGGCTGGAGGTGATCCCTTACTCCCAGTTTGGGGCGTGGTGGTAAGATGTGCTACCGCCACCATCTTGGGGCAGTTCTACAGGCTGGCATCAGTCAGCCTCTGGTGCATATCAGCTAATGGCAGCATTGTTGCAAGGTGCTTATTAACAGGGTTAACCTGCTCTCTGCCGTCAATATGCTCCCAAATGGCCTATTAACCCCCCGCTCAGGAGCTAAACCAGCACCCCCTTGAGTCCGACTTCAGACGCGAGCTGCATGTCGGGGCCACGAGGCGCAACCCCTGGGGGAAGCGGCACAGGTTCTTTGAACCCGGTCACCCAATGGTGGCTACGCCCCTGCTTGATCTACTTCGTCTGAAAGTGGATTTGACAGGTTGGTCTCCAGCACAGCTCCCCCACCTGGTATTACTCACGGGCAGGTGAGCCTGCCAACCACGGCTCTACTAGCCCAAACCTCAGATTGAAACCTGCCTCCCACCAAACATCACATACCTGGAGGTTTCTTAGACCACGTCTCACACCCTTTCTTTCTTTTTAATGCAGCTTCCCTGCTGGCCGCTGCTGCCCTATGGCATCCCAGCGGCGGGAGAAGTACTGAGTTCCCATCCTGTCCCGTCCCGGCTCGACTGCACTCCTGGTCTATGTTACTAGTTGAACTGGAAACCACGCTGATCATGTAAGCAGAGAACAATTCTATTTAGAATCAATGTATACGGAATAGCTTAGTAGGGCTGTTTGAGAGTCAATCAAAGCACTCTTTGCCTTTTTCTTTCTGCCTGCTGATCCTACTGGTAGCACAGAAAATGCCCTCTCTGGGAAAGAGACCTTTAATCCTCACCTGAACCTGGCTGAAAACAACGGGGTTTTTTTAAAACCAAATGGGTTGAATGTCCAAGCATCATCATTCTGAATGAAATCACCAACAAACTCTGAAGGGTGAGTTATCCTTCATCATGTTAGACAATAAAAACCATTTTTCCTTCTTGGGTGTTATCTCGTTTGACTAATACTTCATGAAATCATCTGATTTTCAGAATACTTCGGTTATTCTAAAGTAACGTGACACAAATAAAAAATCCAACATGGTGGATCAAAATAAGTATGGCAGTGTGATATTAACTGTTAAAAATAGATCCTCTATGGGGTCAGGTCAGGCGAGTTTGCTGGCCAATCAAGCACAGTACACTGTATACTTTTCGGAGGTCCGATATTGTTCTATTCTACAATCCTTGTCTTCTTGGTTCCATGTAATATTCTAATTTTCTGGGATTGTGGATTTGGGGTGTTCATGAGCTGTATGCCATGATCATCACAATTATAACAAATTAAGGCTTGACTTATCTCGCTTTGCACGTAATGTGTCTGTCTCATATATCAGTTTCACCTTTTAATTTGCATTACTGAAATTAATGGACTTTTGCACGATATTCTAATTTTCCGAGTTTCACCTGTATATACCGCTCTATAGCTGGAAGCTCTCTAAGCGGTTTACAATGATTTAGCATATTGCCCCCCAACATTCTGGGTACTCATTTTACCGACCTTGGAAGGATGGAAGGCTGAGTCAACCTTGGGCCCCTGGTCAGGATCGAACTTGTAACCTTCTGGTTTTACCAGAAGTTTCAGTTTTACCACTGCACCACCAGGGGCTCAAGTACTCTTGATTGCTATGCAAAATATGTCTTTCTCCCTGCAGTGGAGGCAGTGTAAATGTTTCAGATTTCCACACCATCTGATGATGATTCTACAGAACTGTCTCAACCAAACCCATCTGCCGAAGCAGAATGGGAGTTCCCATTCCATGGGGCTCAGGCAATCTATTATGAATTGTGTTTTGTGAATTTAGAGAGAATAAAACACTTTTCTGAAACGAGAGCTGTGATGTATTCAGGCATTCAATTATTGGATCACATGAATGTAAGAATAGCTATAGATGACTATGTTCAGCTCGTGTTACTTGCGGAAGAGCTTCATAATCCTCTGTGCATATTTTTAGAAGTCACGGAAATGACTTAAATGCTCATGAGTTTTTAACAGCCATCAGTAACCTGCTGCAGAGCTGTGCAGAAATACTTGGTGGGGTTACATTTAGATTACAGGTTGTTGTTTCCCCACCAAGAGGTGCTGCCTGGAGACCTCTAAAAAACATACCGTATAGTTCCATTGTGGCTAAAAAGATGTGACACTTGGTTGATGTTAATACTCCCATCACCAATCTCTGTTTTGCAAGTAGACTTATGGCCATTAGGTCTGAGAGTCCTGATTGATTGATTGATTGATTGATTGATTGATTGATTGAGTGCCAACAATTCGGTGTCGACTCTTAGTGACCACATAGATAGATTCTCTCCAGCATGATCTGTCTTCAACTTGGCCTTTGAGGTCTTTCAGTGGTGCAATTCATTGCTGTCGTAATCGAGTCCATCTACCTTGCTACTGGTCATCCTCTTTTTCTCTTTCCTTCAACTTTTCCCAGCATTATGGACTTCTCAAGAGTGCTAAGTTTCCCCATAATGTTTCCCAATTATGATAGTTTGAGCCTGGTCATGTGTGCCTTGAGTGAAAATTCTGGTTTGATGTTCCATGATCCATTTGTTTGTTTTCTTGACTGTCCATGGTATCCTCAAAAGCCTTCTCCAGTACCCAAGTTCAAAAGTGTCAGTGCCTTTTCTATCTTGCATCTTCAAAGTCCAGCTTTCACACCCATACAGTGTCATGGTAAAAACCATTGTCTGAATGATTCTTTGTAGGTGTAGACATGCCACAGCATCTAAATATCTTTTCCAAGGCCTTCATTGCAACCCCACCAAATGCTAGTCTGTGGCATACATTTTGACTGCTGGATCCTTGCTTTCTTCTATTTCTTGCTCTTTGGCAGTCTCTTTTCACATTTGTCCTTAACAACATCTTTGATTTCATTCTACAGTTCCTCTGGTTCCCTATCAATGAGGTTCAGAACTTCAAAGTGGCTCCTGATGTTTTCCTTGAAAACGGTGGGTGCATTCTCAATATCATATCATGGAAGCTGGATAGCTTTGTTTTTCCGCTTAAGCTTGACTTGGAACCTGCACATGAGCAGTTCCTGATCCGTTCCACAATCGGCCCTCGGCCACTTTTTTGCTCTTATAACTGAGCTCTTCCCCTCCTTGCACCAATAATGTAATCAATATGATTTCTGCATACTCCATCTGGTGATGTTCATGTGTAAAGGAGCCGCTCTGGTTGTTTGAAGATTGTGTTAACAATGAAGAGTTCATTGGCTTGGCAAAAACTAAGAAGTCATTCTCCTGCTTTGTTTCTGTTTCCTAGGCCATATAGCCCAAGTGTGTTTTCTGCCCTACCTTTTCCTGAGGTCCTTGACCTTGACCTGAGGTCCTACAACCTCAGAAATAATAGCAGCCACCAAGAAATTGCAGAGTGATCTTGGCTGGACAGAGGGGAAACAGGTTTCTCTTTGTGACATAGCCGCTGTTGAATGTCAGTTAAAGATCTATATACCTGTAGTTCATTGGGATGGAGAAGCCTGGGGAATTTTTAAAGGTCCTTAGCTGCAATACACTCAAACCTATTTTGTTTCTTCATGGCAAGTCCTATTATGGGCTCAAGAATATAAAGGGTCTATTTGGGAGTAGAAGCTTCTGTGAAGTGTGTAACATGCCCTATACACATGCTCATGGCTGCATGTTCACTTGCTGCTGCTGATTGAGTAAAGTGTGCATGGAGAAAGTGGGCCAGCTAGTCAGATGCTCTACATGCAAACTACATGTCGATCCCAGAGAAGAGCTGGTCTTGTGGTAGCAAGCAGGACTTGACCCCTTAGCTAAGCAAGGTCTGCCCTGGTTGCAAATGAATGGGAGACTAGACAGGTGAGAACTGTAAGACATTCCCCTTAATCAATGGAGCTGCTCTGGGAAGAGCATCTAGGTTCCAAGTTCCCTCCCTGGTATCTCTGAGACAGGGCTGAGAGAGATTCCTGCCTGCAATGTTGGAGAAGCTGCTGCCAGTCTGTGTAGACAATTCTGAGCTAGATGGACCAATGGCCTGACTCAGTATATGACAGCGTCCTATGTTCCTATCCTGTGTCTGCTTAGACAGAGACAAGAAGCTTGCTGCAGAGGAAAAGGTGGAATGTGTTCTGAGAGAACTCTCTGGTAAGTGTGAGCATTATTGTAACATGGACTAAGAAACAAAGGAGAAGTGCTGGGGGCAAGCAGTGCAGAGTGTGCTGCAATTATGCTGAGATCCTTGAACAACATACGTGCTACATCAGGAAAATACCCGGAAATCTCTGTGGAATATGTCTCCTATGATTGTGACAAACGGGTGAACATATCCCTTAGCTGATTTTCACAAAGGCTTTTCAAGCTGAAACAGTGGTGGGAATTTGAGAATTTAACAAGAAAAAGAAATCATGGAGCCTTGCTGGACAATGCTGGGAATTTCATGGTGAGTCTTTGCAGACTTTGTCCAGATAGTCACTAGCAACATACATTTTAAGAACTGTACCCTGCTTGCTCACAATAGTGATGGATATGATGGCATATCAATCCTCAGAGAACTGGTAAAAGAGAGGCTGGATGTTGAACTGGTCACGCAGGGTGGAAAACTGTTGTATTTCGCAAAGACTCAAATATAAAATTTAAATGTTCCCTTTCTCATCTGCCTATGGCCTTAGAGAAACCATGGGATTTCAAGGCTCCAAAGGGTATTTCCCTATTACTTTAATACCAAAGAAAATCAGAATTATGTGGGGGAGATGCCTGATGTAAAAGATTATGGTGCTGGATCTATGATGCCTGCTGAAAGGACAGAGTTCCTAACGTGATATGAAGAGAACAAGACAAGCACTTTTGACATGCAGAAAGAACTGGCACATTACTGCAAGCAAGACGTTTACATATTGGAGCAGGTCTGTACAAGATACAGACATGAGATTCTTGAAATGACCCGGAAGATAGCTACGGTGCTCAAGGGTGATAGGTTTGTCAAGTCAGTTGTCAGCATTGAACCTTTTCAATACCTCATACGGGCTACAGTGTGCTTAAAGATGTTTCGTTACATGTTTCTTAAAAGATTACCAGATTGCAATACCTGCTCCTGATAATGATCACAGCCAGTGTAAATGATTCTTCACCTCTGCTATTCAGTGGTTGTCATACATAGAGCAGAAAGAAAAGATCCATACTTGGCATGCCCTGAAGGGTGGTGAATTTAAGGTTGTGATCCCACCAGACTTACATGGAGTGGAATCAGAGGCCCAAGAGTGTTATCTGGATGGCTATTCTGTCGTTGGGAAAAAGAAAATAGCCTTTGAATCCAATGGCTGTTGCTGGCACAGCTGTCTCAGGTGGTGTTCTTGGCATTCAGGCTATTCCATGTTGGACAAAACAAATTTCTTCACAACACTACGGAGAGAAAAGCAGCTGTCCTAAAAAAAACCCCCTGGGCTTTGAGATCAGATCTATATAGGAGGATGACTGGACAGAAATGGTAAAGGGAAAGAGAAAAAGCGCGACACACAGCTACAGCGTTTCCTAGCAGGACAGCAATTTCCGGAACCTCTGGAATCTAGAGATGCTCTATTTGGGGTAGGAATGCTTGTGTGCACTTTTATTACAAGGTGGAGGAGGGGGAACAGATCTACTATGTGGATTTCACATCTCTCTACCCTTTCATTATGAAACATAGGAACTGATTTTATTTTTTTTTGTTCTATCTATCTATCTATCTATCTATCTATCTATCTATCTATCTATCTATCATATTTTATACCACCTGATATATATATCTCTAAGCAGTGTACAGATTTTTATGTTAAAAATCACAAATTAAAATACATAAAACACAATAAAAACAATATAAAACCAGTTATTAAAATTATTAAAATTAATTCCAATCAAAGCTTGGGAGAATAGGAGAGTCTTGAGGTTCTTCCTGAAAACAAATAGACAAGGAGATGCTCTTATTTCAGCAGGGAGCATATTCCAAAGCCCTGGGGCAGCCACAGAGAAAGCCCTGTCCTGGGTTGCCACCAGAAGAACTGGTGGCAACTGTAACCGGACTTCTCCAGAAGATTGAAAAAGTTGACAAGGTTCATGACAAGGAGGCGCTCTCTTAAATAGCCTGGACCTAAGCCATTAAGGGCTGTATAGGTAATAACTAGCACTTTATATTTCACCCGGAAACATATTGGCAGCCAGTGCACTTCTTTTAAAACCAATGTGATGTGGTCCCTTCATGTTGTCCCAGAGACCAATCTGGCTGCCGCATTCTGTACCAATTGTAGTTTCTGGACTACATGCAAAGGGAGCGCATAGAGCTCATTAGAGCCCACATAGTGTGCATTACAATAGTCAAGTCTGTAGGTTACCAGCATATGTACCAATGTTTTAAGGCCATTCACCTCTAGAAATGGACGTAGCTGACGTATCAGCCAAAGCTGATAAAAAGCGCTGCTGACCACCTCCTCCACGTCAGTAACCAGGGAGAGCTTTGGGTCCAGGAGTACTCCCAAGCTACATATCTGATCTTTCAGGCGGAGTTTAACTCCATCCAGAACAGGCAGATCAAAACCATCTCTTGGGGCCCGACCCCCCATAGTCAGTACCTCCACTCTTATTCGTATTCAGCCTCAGTTTGTTATCCCTCATCCAGCCCATTACCATCTCCAATTATAATTGGAGTTATAACAGTTATAAGTGCTGGTTATAACCTATAAAGCCCTAAATGGCTTGGGTCCTGGGTATTTAAGAGAACATCTTCTTCATTATGAGCCCCAGCACCCATTGAGGACATCTGGAGAGGTCCATCTCCAGTTGCCTCCAGCTTGGCTGGTGGCCACACAGTGGCAGTCCTTCTCGGTTGCTGCCCTGAGATTGTGGAATGTGCACCCTACGGAAATATGATCCTCTCCATCTCTGACAAATTTTTAAAAGCATTTGAAAACCCACCTCTTCACCCAAGCTTTTTCAGCTTATTGAATTTTTTTGGTTTTATTCCGTGTTTGATTTTAAATATCTAAATTGTTTTAAGTTTTTGTGTACATCTTTAACTTGTTTTTATGTTATTGTTAACTGCCCAGTGATGAACATTTGGGGCAGTGTACAAATCTGATAGATAGATAGATAAATTGATAGATAGATAGATAGATAGATAGATAGATAGATAGATAGATAGATAGATAGATAGATTCTAGATGGTCATAGCAACTGTGGCAAATTTTTTTTTGTAAAGAAATATGTTGAATAATGCACATTCTGTACTATCTGTGATTCCTGAAAAAAATTGAATGGTGTTTTTGCTGTTGGTAGCCTTTGTACAATCAGCTTCCCTTTATTACATTTGTACAGGGTTTACTGGGGAAACTTGATGATGATGAACTGTTAACCCCAATAAATCCTGTTTCCTTGTAGTGGATAATCTCATGAAAGCTTAAATGTGAAAACTCAGAAATAGAAAAAGCCTTCAAACAGTATGTACATCACAGGAATCTGAGTTTTTGTTTGTTTGTTTGTTTTTACTTACACAGAATGTATTCTGCAAAGGAAAATCCACACACACCATAAGCCTTAATGCTAAATATGTCATTTATTATTATTGTATTTAATGTATTTCTATACCACCCAAACTCATGTCTCTTGTGCTCTTTAAAAATCCTAGGGATAAATGATAGATTGCCACTTTGGCCTGCCAGATTTTCCCAGGAAATGTCAGATATTTCATGGAGGCATACAATGATGCCACTCACAAGGCTTATGGTTATTTGATTGTGGAATTCAATATCACAACCGCTGAAACCTACAGGCTCCGAAGTGGTCTTTCCCCTCCAGACTGGCCTGTGGTGTATACCATGAAAAAAATCATAGGCTGGTTACAAAAGGGTCTGTCTTTAAGGGAATCTGATATATTGACCGTTACCTCTCTGCATACCAACATGTCTAACCATGTAAAGAGAAACCTTGCCCTCTTAAAACTTATTAAGTAGGGTTGCTCATTTTGTATTTTTTCTATTTCGATTTGTACCAAATCCAAATCAACCCCATTTTGTATTTTGGCCAAAATTGAGCCTTCCAAATCACCCCAGTTTTGTTTTGTATCTGAATTAATCCGAATCTGAATCTGAATTAAAAATGGGTCACATGGCCAAAAGAGTGGGTGAGGGTTGTAGTGCCCAATGAGTGGAAGCTACCACAAAATCTTCAAAGGAATTGGGCAAACGGCTGATATTTGGTGAATTTTTGAAGTTTGCACACCTTGCAAATTTTCTCCATAGTGTACAATGGAGGTTTCAGGAAAAGTATAGCTTCATGCGAGGGGAAAGGGGGTGGCCCAGAGTGGAGTGTGGTTGGTGGTAGTGCCCAGTTGGTGCAAGGAAGCTACCACAATTTTTTCAGAGGAATTTGGCAAAGGGCTGGTTTTTAAAGAATTAATGAACTTACGTGTCTTTCAGATTTTCCTCATAGGGTATAATGGAAGTTTCTGCATTCCCATAACTCCACTTGAGGGGCACTGGGGTGGTCCAGAGCAAGTGGTGGTGTAGTGCACATAGGATGCCAACCACCCACATGGGTTGCCAACCCAAAAAGTACAAGTTTTTGTTACATTAGAGGTGTTCTGAGAGTAGATTATCTGGTAGCATATGAGAGTGGATTCATGGTTTTTCATTAAAAATCTCATTTGCCACCCAAGAATCTAAACTCAACACCTCAGAAACAACAAAGCCCAGTACCCCAACGGGTTAACAATCCAGGGGGGTGGTTGGCACCCTCCGTGCACTACACCACTACTCGCTCAGCATTACACCAGTGCCCCCCAAGTGCAGTTATGCGGCTGCTGAAACCACCATTATTACCTCTGGAGGAAAGCTTAAAGACACTCAAACTTCCCCAAATCATAAAAAAAAATCAACCCTTTGATCAATTCCTTTGAAATCTGGGTGGTGGCAGGCACCCCTTGGGGCACTTCCTCCCAACCCACTGTTCTGCCCTAGCAGACCCCTTTCTGCCCCAAATCTGCCCCAAAGACACTCCAACTTCGACAATTCCCAAGAAAGCAGCCCTTAGGCCAGTTCCATGGGTGTCTGGGTTGTGGCAGGCACCCCTTGGGGCACTTCCACTCAACCCACTGTTTTGCCACAGCAGGCCTCTTTCTGCCACAAATCTGCCACAAAGACACGCAGTCTCCAGCAATTACTTTAAAATCATCCCTTTGCACATTTCCCTTTCTTTCCCTCCTCCCACATGGAGAGGTTGCTCTGGGAGGCAGGAGGCTTGCTTGTAGTGCAGGCCAGGAAGAAAGGAATATTATGTTCAAATACCAAAATTAAATAGAATCCCCCTCTCCCAAGCTATATTTTTAAAAGGCTCTTCTCTTCTCTGGTGGGCCAAAAGACACAAATATAGCCTTGAAAAGAATAATGCCTCAGGACTGTATCTAAGGAAAGGCAGGATATAATGAATAATAAGTACAAGTACAATGTGTTATGGCAAAATAAATCATTAAGGAAAGGTGAGATATTATTTATTTATTTATTTATTTATTGTAAAATTTATATACTGCCTTTCATTAAAACAATCCCAAGGCGGTTTACAGCAAAATTTAAAAACAAGTTTATAATTATGATACAGTTAAAATATTAAGCTTAAAATACGAGACAAATACAATAAATACAAAGTACAAAGAGCAGCAGCAGCAGCGACAATCATATATATATATATACACACACACAAACACACACACACACTCACTCAACAATAAATGAACATTTAAAAAGTCTGGGGGAATTCAAACTGTGCAGGCAGGCTGGCATGCAAGCATGGATGAAGTATGTTTTATACATAAAAGTAGATATAATCCCCTTCTCTCCCAAGCCAATCTTTCTAAAAACATTAACAACTAGAATGCAGTATAAAAGTCTATTTAAAGTATAAATGAAAGTAAATAATCACCTTCACACACCTTTTTATTTTTAAAGTCTGAAAATACAGGAGAAGCAGAGAGTGAAAAGGGGCGGGGAGGGCTTTTGCTAGCAAAGTAGAAGCTCCAGATATTGTTACTTATTGTTGACACTGTATTGGCTACTCTTCAGATTAATCATTGCATTCTTAGTACACAACTGAAATACAATACAACACATTCTCAACTAAATCATTCATGCCCAAAGAAATGTGTGTCTTCAAAGATGTGCCCCTTTTTGCATATCTTATCTTCTGCTATGCTAATTGCTAATCCTTTTGACAAACACTCAGTTGCTGAGTGGAGAGACCAACAGGAGGAAATGCAATGCTGAAATGCAAATGGAGCTACACGAACTTCAGATCTGAGAGGAGGTCATTTCGGTTTGTAAACAAAAATTATCAGAGGTATAATTCTGGTTTCGATTCGTCGACAAATCATCCGAAATTGCCATTTTGGGGCACAAATCGATCTGTGCCCGAATCAAAATGCACAAGCCTATTATTAAGACTCCTCCACACCAGAAGAAAGCCATCTTGTGTGCTGCATCTGATGATTTCATTGCAGCTATATCAGAGATTGCACTGCACATCTTAAAAGGGAATCACTTTGAAAGTGATCCTGAAAATCTTCATATTGGGAAAAATATTGTGGGCAGGCAGTGGGGATGCAAAATAAACAGCTCCCCCTACAACTTCAAGGATCGCTTCCATCAGAGTTGGCAATGCTCTCTAGAGTACTGGGCAAGGTACTTTTGCTCAAGGGCTCCCTGTTCTACCTGAAGATCTCTGTGCCAGGCACTTGCTCTTCCCCTGCAGGGTGAGAGGAGTGGCACGTCCAGAGTCCCTTATCCTGCAACTTTCCCAGCACAGTTTTGCCTCCGTGCCAAATGATCTGGAATCGGCTTTGATCTTGCACAATTTTGCTGCTAGCCTCACAGACACATGTGGATGACCTGTGCATCTGATAGGGATCTCACCATGTGTGCATGGAAAAGTTTGTCTCAGTCATGCAGTCCTGGCATCCAGAACTGCTCTCAAGCATGTGTATGCAAGCAAACGTGATATCTCCCTGTACTGAATATCAGATGATTTTGAATAGCTTTACCTGAGAAGACAAACATCCAACCAAGTTTTAAATGGATTTTTTAATCATCGTTGAACGTGCAAATGACTCTCACATCCATAGCAGTTTCATGGAGTCTGCAAAAAGGCTTGTAAGACTGGTGATGGGTTCTTTCAGATTGATGGGTGTGGAAGTCTAAACCTGCTAGGTAAAAGGACTATAGCTTTGACTCCCAGGCCGTTTGGATCTGAGCCTCTTTAATCTTGGAGAGAGATGTGCAGTCATGCCAGCCAGCCCTGCCTGCGGCTGCCAGGCTCGATGGTGGTTTGGCTGTAAACTGCACGGCAGTGTGGGCCCTGGCTTGCCCAGGGGGTGGGGGCAGGAGAGCAGCCCGAGTTGGTTTCCCACCAGGCCTAGACCTAGCAGTGTGCCTGGGCTGAGACTAAGACCCTGTGGCCTACCTTCCCCTGGCAGCAGGATGTGCTCCCGGAAGTTCTGGTGAGGCCATTGCTGTGCATGCTAAACAGTATTAGCGGAGGCTGCGGTGGGCCCTGGAAGTGGCAGAGGGGCCAGAGCAACAGCCACGGCAGGTGGGCTAGTGGTTGTTATGGCTTCCAGCTTCCCCACAGTCAGTCCCCAGCCAGCACTGGTTGCAGTCGGAGGGGAAAGCAGCGGTTGTTGGACTAAACAGGTCACCTGCAGGTAACATGTTCTGGCAATGGTGAGTGATGGCACTCGTGGCTCCCCACGTGCACCCCCTCCACTCTGATTTGGCCCATGCTCTTTGGCTTCCAAACCCTCCCCTCTCCCCCTCCCACCCTCCCCACTGTTCTTGTTCTCCCTTTTCCTCCTCTGTTTTCCTCAGTCCCCCCATCTGCCGCACTGCAACAATCAAAAAAGCATGCCTGGTTGGGAGTCTCCCAGACATTTCTTGCTTCCCAGGCATTCTACTTCCTTCCCATCTATGCATGATTCTTCTTATGGAGTGAGTATTGGTCATTTGTTTCCCATGGTCCTTTGGGGTCAGGTGGGTTTTCTATATTACCTCTGGTTACTAGCGATGTGCACAGAACCACGGTGGGGAGGCTCAAAGGTGGCAGGGGTGCTGCCTTAAGAGCAGGGGAGGGTGCACTTACCCCTCCCATCACTTTCCACCCACCAGCCAGTATGTCAGCATATGCAGGTGTGTTAGAGACGTCCGGTCATATCCGAAAAAAGGGGTCAACTGGCATCAGCCATTTGAACCAGTAACCCTAATGCCCACTAGGGGCACTGGGAGCAGAGGTAATCAGCTGGGTCTCCTTCTCCTTCCTGTCTACCTCTGCCTCTATGACCCCTCAATTGATAGATGTACTCAGGAAATTCCTGGGAGTGACCTCCTCTTCCGCCTCCTCCTTCTCAGAATGCTTCTAGCTCTCTCGCTCTCTCTCTGAGCACCATGCTTCTAAAGGTCTCTCTCCGAACCACATGTAGCCAGAAGTTAGATATAGGTCTTTCCTATCATTACATGCTTCGGAATAAAGTAGATTAGTTCAACCTTACATGAATCTCCATGCTTATCATTTAGAGGCTGTTGTCCCTGAGACCCTATTAACTTCTGCTGCAATTAGTGAGTGATCTCCCGAAATACTCTGCTCTCTAAGTAATTACCCACAACATGACCTAACCTCTGCAGGTGATTTCCTCTTGGAAATCTTAATATGGTGAAAAATACTGTGGGTGGGGAAAGATGCAAAATACAGCTCCCCCTGCAGCACCAAGGTTCACTTCCATCAGAGTGGGAACCACTTTCTAGAGTACTGGGCAAGCTGTTTGCTCAAGGGCTCCCTGCTCTCCCTGAAGGTCTCTGTGCTAGGCAATTGCTGTTCCCCTGCAGAGTGAGAGGAGGAACGGTTTCCCATGACCAGACCCCCTTTTCCTACAGCATTCCCAGCACAATTCTGCCTCTCTGCCAAACGATCCTTCATTGTTCTGGAATTGGCTTTGATCTTGCACAATGTTGCCGCTAGCATCACAGAGGCATGTGGATGATCTCTGCATCTGATAGGGATCTTCTCAGTCACACAGTCCTGTCAGCCAGCCTGAACTGAGGAAGAGGACTTAAGGAGGGTGCGTGTTCGCGGGCGTATGAGCCAGCAAGTAAGCAAAGATTCTCTCTCCCTGCATTGATTATCAAATGATTTTGGATAGCTTTACTTGAGAAGGCAAACATCTAACAAGGTTTTAAACTGAACTTTATTAACTTCAAATTTGCAATTGACTTACACATCGACAGCAGTTTCATGGAGTCTGCAGAAAGGTTTGTAAGACTGGTGATGATTTCTTTTAGATTGGTGGATGTAGAAGACTAAACCTGCTAGGTAAAAGGGCTATAGTGTTGGTTAGCAGGCAAAATCTGGATTCAGTAGAGATGTGCATGAATTGAGTTTTTTAATTCAATTCAAATCATATTCTGAAAATTTGATTCAAATTTGAATCGATTCGACCCTGTTTTAGCTTTTAATCTATCAGGGTCCCTGAATGGTTTTAAAAGGAGCCAAACAATTTTCAAATCAAACTTGAATCGATTCTAATTTATAAAATTTGAATAGATTTGCTCTTTCTGGGGTAATTCAATTCAAATTCTTCAAACTGCTCAGAATTGAGGTGAATCTATTTGAATTTGAATTGATTCACACATTCCTAGGATTCAGGTCTCTTTTTCTCTTGGAAAGACTCTGTTCCTGCTGCTCACAGGAAGGAAGAAGACCAATGTTATGTTTACGTGAATCCAAGACTAGGGGTTGTTTTTTCAAGTTGTGTGTGTATATTAGAAATCAGGAGGTCATTTTAAATTCAGAGTCCTTTCCTTTTGAGTATATGCAGGTATAACCTGTTCTTATCCTCTGCTTTTAAAGGGGTTTGTCTCCAATTTAGAATAGTCATTTGGACCCCACCAAAATTCAGGGTCAGATTCAGGGTTGGGGTTAGTGTCAGGATCGCGAACAGGGTCGGAGTCCGGACAATTGGGGGAAAGAATTTAAACCAACCACAGATATTCACTGTGAACCCAGAAGAAAAGTAGCACAACACCAGAAAGTCACAAGAAAATGATTAAGTACGGAAAATCCAAGGGGAATTGAAGTAACGTGAGAGAATTTCTCAAGAAACCCCAAAATTGCCTGAAAGCAGCTGCTTTGTGAGTGGAAAATGGGCTAAACCACTTCAAAAATATGCTTTAAAAAAAATTGCATGGGCAGGTTGGCATATGAGCAGAAGAGGCCCCCCTCCATGAACCACAACCACACACACACATAGAGGCTATTCACACGATTGTAGAAAATCTGCAATCGTGAGAACCACCAGGCTCAGCTGCAAGCTTGGTGGTTCTTGAGCGCCCTAAAACTGGGTTTGTGGAGAGAGTGCTCGCAAACCAGGTTTTTTTAAAATCATGAAGCCACGATAAATTTACTCATGAGGACACCCCTGGAGGGGAGGCGAAAAGCCACCTCCCGGCTCCGGGGGACTCGCCAGCATGCCCTGCGTGCTCACACAGGATATGCTGGTGCTTCTGGGAGCCGATCAGCCCCTGCTCTCCCTAGTCTCCACCAGCTCAGTCATGGAGCCAGCAATTGTGTGGGCGGCCGATTCGGATGCCCAGGGCTCCCGATTCGGACGCCCAGGGCTCCCGCCCTGCTTGTGTGCGGGGAGAGCGAGCTTAGCCCACTCTCCCCGCTCAGCTCCCCAAACCGGGTCGCACTGATCGTGAGACCCGGCTCATAATCTCACTGCCATATGAAACTCTGGAGAGCTCTGATTGTTTCTTCTAAAGAAATCCGGGCCAAAGTGGACGGGTCAAGTTTGGGTTCAGACTCTCTTTGAATCAGTCCAATTTCAGTAAAATTGGACCATGTCTGAATTTACCAATCTGAGGTTTCACAGGTCTAAGGGACAGTGACGAAGGATCTTCCTCTATTCCCACCTCTCTCGGTTCGGACTTACTATGACTGATAGACTGATATTCTCAGGGCCGATCTCTCTGCCTTTCTTGCTCCCAGACAACCTTGAGTCTTCACTTCATTCTCCATTAGCCATGCGGTCTCTCTCCCTCTCCCTTTCCCTCTCTGCTTTGCTCTATGAAGATGCAGGCCTTCCATCCAAATATGTATTTCACACCATAAACCTTTGCTTATTTTTGAACCTTAATGCCTGTCTGAAGCCTTTCTTTGCTGGGCTAATCTCTTCTTGCTCATGCTGGCCCTGTTACAAACTGGGGTGAATTAATTAACCTCTTCCCTTCAACAGGAAATACATGCAGAGAAAGGAAGGGTACTAATGCATTGGCAAATCAGAGCTCCTAGATCTCCTGGATCTGTGTGACCTCCTGCTGGAGGCCCCTGGGGGCTGAAGCCTTCCATGATTTCACCAGCAATGTATGGCCCCTACTACCTGTTTAAGCTTCCCTTTGCAATGTAAGGACTAGAACAGGGTTTCTTAACCTTGGGCCCCCAGATGTTGTTGCACTACAACTCCCATCATCCCCAGACATGGCCTTTGTGGCTGAGGATGATGGGAGTTGTAGTCCAACAACATCAGGGGGTCCAAGTTTAGCAACCCTGGGCTAGAGTGTTCTTCCTTGCATCCTTTCCAGATGGGAGCATTTACCCAGCTAAAAGCTCTAGCCTTTGACCAACAGACTCGGTGCTATGGGTGCTGCCCTCTCTCCCCTTCCCACACAGTCCACCCCAGACCTACCGACGCAGCATTGCTCAGGGGCTCCAGGACTTGAACTCCTCCTGTGGGGCCAGTGGGGAAAAGGAGGCTCCTGCCTGCAGCTCAAGAATGAAAACACAGAGCGAGGATGCGGGGAAAGTCAGCTCTTTATTCTGAAGAGGGAAGACGATTCCTCAAAGATGCAGAGAGCCTGGAGGCATGGGGCAAGAGGGGCTTAGTGGCATGTGGGCGTCCACTCCTGGGTCTGTGGGGCTGGATGGTGAGGCCGGGCCCTGGGGATAGTCAGTGACTCACTGTACAGTGGACATTTCTGCAGAAAGAGAAGAGGAGGAGTTACATCGGCAGCAGGGAATGCCGCTCTAGTCAAGGTGCTGAGATGCTCACCCCACTCCCTGCCTTTTCCAGGAGAGATCTGGAAGCAGGAGGCAGCAGGCACCTGCCAAGGACCCTGCGCTGGCCACTGGAGCTGTTTCCTGCATGAGTTCTTCCCAGGGAAGGATTCTGAGCAGGTCACATCAATGAGCACAGAAATCTCTCCGCTTTCACCTGGCACCCGCACTGCAGTTGCTTCCCGAGCTTCAAGAAAAAACCACGGGGGGAGGGGGGTGGTCAGACCTCCCAGTTCCAGACTGAACTTTGGGACCTGCTTTGGGACCAGAAGAACAAAGAGGACCGGGGGGGGGGGCAGCTCCAGTGGTGTGAAGCCTCAGTCACGAGGCTTCACACCATTGGACCTGCCCCCCGCCCGGTCCTCTTTTCCCTCTGCCACTCTCCACCCATCTCCTGATCCCAAATGGCTTCTTCCATGCAAAGCAAGATGTAGATCCTGCAAAAAACAGACCTCAGCAAAACATAACATTCCTCATCCATCAGCTTCCAAACAAGTACAGAAAGGAAATCACTTAATATCAGTCAGGATATGACAATATTTATTTCCATGCCTCTCAACACAGAGCCTCAGGCTGAGGTTGAGGCTGTGGCCAGGAATGTTTTTTACCAGCTGCAATTGATCTGTTAACTCTGGCAACTTCCAGCGGGTTGGACTACTGCAATGCGCTTTGTGTAGGGCTGCCTTTGTACATAGTGTGGAAATGTCAGTTAGTTCAAAATGCGGCACCCAGATTGATCTCTGGGGTATCCCAGAAAGATGACATTGTGTCTGTTCTTAAAAATTTGCAAAGGCTGCCAATACACTTCCGGGCAAGGTACAAAGTGTTGGTTATTTACCTTTAAGGCCCTGAATGGCTGAGGTCCTGGTTACCTGAGAGACCACCTTTCTCTACAAGATCCCCACCACTCATTATAGTTATCAGGAGAGGTCTGTCTTCAGGTGCCAGCAGTTCATCTGGTGGCGACCTGGGATAGGACCCTCTCAGGTGTCACCCCTTGGTTGTGGAACATGCTCCCCATGGATAGGAGAGGAATCTCTTTCTTGGAGACCTCCAGGAAAGCCTTAAAGACCCATCTTTTAAGCCTGGTTTTTAATGATATTGAATTTTATTTTTAATTCTAATCCGGTCTGTTTATTTATTTATTTATTTATTTATTTAGCGCATTTTAATACTGCCCCAACCCAAGGTCTCAGTGTGGTTCACAACAAACAACAAAAAATCAATTAAATACTAAAAACAGTTTAAAACAATCAATAAATAATCCAAAATTTAAAAAGTTACAAAGTTAAAAAGCTAAAAGGCCTGGGTAAAAAGATAAGTCTTTAGACACTTTTTAAAAGCCGCTGGAGATGGGGAGACTCTTATCCCCATTTTACATTTAAAATAAAATAAAATTGCTTCATTATGTGTTGTTTATTTTAATGTAAACCTCCCTGAGCCACTTCAGGAAAGGTAATATATACATCTAACAAGCAAACAAACAAATAAATAAATAAATTAAATAATTTTGCGAGTTATACATTTTGTTATCCGCTGTGCCAGTTTGCAAACAGAATGTGTATCACTCTGACGTTTGACCTTCTGCAATCTTGTTATATCACCATGGAACCTTCCATTTTAAAAAGCAAGGACATTCAATGAAAGAAAAGACCTTGGGTTACATGGGTTGGTTACTGGTGTGGCAGCTCCAAAACATGACGAAATGTGATGTCCCGTGATGTTTGTACCATGAGGACTCGAGATCTGATGTCCAGTCTGTGCTATTGTACTGGCCCACAACATCCTAACTGGGGGAACACCATTTGGCCAGGTCCTCCATGCTCCTATGCCCTACCAGCGTAGGCTGGCGGCAACAGCAAAAGCTGGGGATTAGTGTTACAGCTATGTGGAAGAAGAACGTGGTAAGATGTGTCTCTGAGCAGATGATGTGTGCTGTTACACAGAGCCCCGGGGTTGGGGCAAGCAAGTCATACTTCCTCTATAAGAATTACTCTGCTTCCGTAAGTCCCCGCCCCCATCTCTGTATCCCTTTGTTGGATGGGGAATGAGTTGGATTATTATTTGGCCCTTGAGGGCCATTCAGGGTTGCCACCATTCTGTTGCTTGAGTAAGCGAGACAATTGGGGGGGGGGGGTAGGATGAAGGGCAGGATCCTGAATAGCAATGCTGTATGTGTTATCTCTTGCTCACAAGTATAACACATTTGCAAGGGGGGAGCCCACCAAGCGCCAAGCCACACACAGCTGCCAGATCACTAATAAACATAAACATTGTGTGGTGGGGGTGAGGGTGGGGGGAGCCTACAGGTTTCCAGACCTTTAGTAGGCGGGAGTGGAGAACAGCAGCAGCAGCAGAAGCAGAACTGTCCCTTCAACAGAGCAAAGAGGACAAGGCACCAGTTCGACAGCAACAGCCGCAGTATGCATGTGGCAGTGGCAGCATTAGTGAGGCACTGGCTGGCAGGCACACACACACACACACACACACACACACACACACACACACACACACAGTGTGATGCTCTCTTCCTCTGCCTCTTGTGAGCTGAGCCAGCAAGGGCAGCAGACTGGCTGCCCACACAGGGGAAAGCTTCTGAGAGTGATTCAGTGTAACTAAGCAGTCATAGGGTTGGGCATGCTGCAAGTATTTCTCCTTGCAGCGTGAGTGATTGCTGGGAAATCTAGGACCAACAAACGGAAGTACTGTTTCACACAAAGCTTTAAGAAGGGTTTGGATAACTTCATGGAGGAGAGGTCTATCATCAGGCTGATGAAGCTATCTCTGCAAAACGGCTTATATCCAGAAGAGCCGTTTGACATGTGAAGACTGCATTTTCCCACAAGGTCATGAGTGGGCTTAGTCTGTGATTGATGACGTCCATATTTCATTGAGGCTACGCTCGGTTTGGGTTTTTTTGTAATCTGAAACTTTTACTCCTGCACGGATGACATTGAGCCTTGCCTAATTTATCCAGCAGCCCCATTTTTGCCTGGTTCAATTATATATCCTCTGGATGTCTTTGATCATCATTGTATATGTTATTATTCATGTTCCATTTTGAATTATGTTAGGTTTAATTATTAATTTTTTATCAGTGCTTGAAATCAGAGATTACTTTTCTATTGGCCTATTGTATATTTATTCATATCTTTATTGTTTATTTACTATATACAATTTTTATACATGTTCCCCTTAGTCAAGGTTGGGTTTTATCCCCCCTCTGATTTGCTTGGTTGTATTTCTGTGAGTGCCCTTGCTTTTGTTTTGGCTGTCAGTGTAGGCAGTATTACTGAGCGACATGGCCCAATGGCCCAACCCTAATGGTGAATGGGAGCACCCCCATCATTAGGCTGGAACGTGAGTAGGAAAGGCTGATGCCACCATGCAGCTGATCAAGATTTCTGTATCACACAGTAACCTAAGTAATCAAACAAAGTCAAGCCAGTTTCATATTCATAGACATTTCTTGCCTCTTACCTGTTTCTCCACAGACTCTCAAGCATTCCTCCTTGCTGAAAAATAAGTTGTCATTGCCCTGGCAGCCCCCATAGACAAACTCCTCGCAAGTCTTGGTGGTTGAGTTGTAGTAGTAGGCATAAAAGTGACCCCTACATGGTCCCTGGTCCATAGGCAGCCTGCAAAACTCTGTGGCCACAGGAGGGGGAGAGGGAAGCAGAAGCAAGTAAGTTGGCTGACAAAGAGAAATGCTAAGCAGGTCTGCTTTTCCTTATGGAAGCTCTTCTGAAAGGACCCCAGGAAGGAATAAGAACATAAGAACAGAAGTCAGTAAGAACATAAGAATAAGAACAATAACAATAAGAACAATAAGAACAGAAGAACAGAAGTGACAAGAGATGATGTTCTAAAATGTCTGGAAAAACTGAAAACGAACACATCACCTGGGCCACATGGCATCCATTCAAGAGTCCTCAAAGAACTCAAATGGAAAATTGCCGACTCCCATGCTAATATATATAACTTATCCCTGAAATCAGTCTCTGTACCAGAGGACTAGAGAGTAACAAATGTAACACCAATTTTCAAAAAGGGATCCAGGGGCGATCCGGGAAATTACAGGCCGGTTAGCTTAACGTCTGTTCCAGACAAATTGATGGAAAGCATCCTCAAGGATAAAATTGTAAAGCACATAGAAGAACAGGCCCTGCTGGGAGTGAGCTAGCATGGCTTCTGCAAAGGTAAAATTTTCCTCACCAACCTTTTGAAGTTCTTTGAGAGTGTCAACAAGTGTGTGGATCAAGGTGATCCAGTTGACATAGTCTACCTGGAATTTCAAAAAGCTTTTGACAAAGGTCCTCATCAAAGACTCCTGAGGAAACTTAGCGGTCGTGGTATAAGGGGACAAGTACATGTGTGGACTGCTAACTGGTTGAAAGACAGGAAACAGAGGATAGGTATAAATGGAGAGTTTTGACAATGGAGGGAAGTAATAAGTGGGGTCCCCCAGGGATCTGTACTGGGACTGGTGCTTTTTAATTTTTTTCCTAAATGATCTAGAAGCAGGGGCAGGCAGCGAGGTGACCAAATTTGCAGATGATACCAAACTCTTTTGGGTAGTGAAATCTAAAATGGATTGTGAGGAGCTCCAAAAGGATCTCTCCAAACTGGGGGAGTGGGCAACAATGTGGCAAATGCAGTTCAATTTTGGCAAGTGTAAAGTGATGCACATTGGGACGAAAAACCCCAACTTCAAGTATACACTGATGAGATCCGAGCTGTTGGTGAATGACCAGGAGAGGGATCTTGGGATCTTGGTGGACAGCTTGTTGAAAGTGTCGACTCAATGTGCAGCAGCTGTGAAAAAGGCAAATTCCATGCTAGGGATCATTAGGAAGGGGATTAAAAATAAAACGGGTAATATTATAATGTCTTTATACAAAACTATGGTGGGACCACACTTGGAGTACTGCGTACAATTCTGGTCACCACATCAAAAAAAGGACATTGTAGAAATGGAAAAGGTGCAGAAGAGGGCAACCAAGATGATCAGGGGCCTAGAGCACCTTTCTTATGAGGCAAAACTACAAATCTGGGGCTTTTTAGTTTAAAAAAAGATGACTGCGGGAAGACATGATAGAGGTCTATAAAATCATGCATAGAGAAAGTGGATAGAGAAAAATTCTTTTCCCTCTCCCATAATATTAGAACCAGGGGTAATCCCATAAAATTGATTCCCAGGAAATCTAGGACCAACAAATGGAAGTACTTTTTCACACAACACATAATCCACTTGTGGAATTCTCTGCCACAGAATGTGGTGACAGCCAACAACCTGGATGGCTTTAAGAAGGGTTTGGATAACTTCATGGAGGAGAGGTCTATCAACGGCTACTAGTTGGAGGGCTATAGGCCATCTCCAGCCTCAAATGCAGGATGCCTCTCAATATCAGTTGCAGAGGAGCAACAGCAGGAGAGAGGGCATGCCCTCAACTCCTTCCTGTAGGCTTCTAGCGGCATCTGGGGGGCCACTGTGTGAAACAGGATGCTGGACTAGATGGGCCTTGAGCCTGATCGAGCAGCAAGGTTGATCTTATGTTCTTATGTAAGGGAGACGAGAGCTGGTCTTGTGGTAACAAGCATAAGCTTAGCAGGGTCTGCCCTGGTTGCATATGCATGTGAGACCTGTTTTGTGCAGTAGAGTGGGGAGAGTGGGTTAAGCCCACTCTCCCCACAGTCGATCAGGGAGGGAGCCCTGGGTGGCCAGATCGGCGGCCTACACAACTGCCAGCTCTGTGATGGAGCCAGCAGGGGCTGGGGAGAGCGGGGGCCAATACACCCCCGGAAGCTCCAGCATGCCCTGCCCAAACGCGCAGGGCATACTGGATAGACTCCCGGAGCCGGGAGGTGGCTTTTTGCCTTCCCTACGGGGATCTCCTTGTGAGTAGCCATGGCATGGAGCCGCGCACGGCTACTCACTATCTTGAAAATTGGATTTGCAGAGCACTCACTTCGCAAACCCGGTTTTAGGGGAGGGGTACTTAGGCGGGTTAAGCGCCTGCAAGCCACCGGCTCACCTGCGGACCTGGTGGCTCCCACAATCAGGCAAAAACGGGCCAGGCTCTGCTAGCCCAATTTTGCCTGATCATGGGAATAGCTCCTTGATGTGTAAGCACTGTAGGTATCCCTCTTAGGAGTTGCTCTGGGAAGAGCAGAAGGTTCCACGATCCCTCTCAGCTATCTCCAAGATAGGGTGCAGAGAAAAAGAAATTCTTTCCTGCAACCTTGGAGAAGCCACTGCCAGTCTGTGTAGACAATACGGAGCTAGATGGACATATGGTCTGACTCAGTAAATGGCAGCTTCCTATGTTCCTATGTTCCTAAGGGTTTATTCAGAAACAACTCCATGATCTCCTTCTCCTTTCCCTCCCTTTGCTTTTCTGACTCCCCCCCACAAAACTCTCTCTCTCTCTCTCTCTACATGGCCCCCCACTGGGACAAACCTCTCAACAACACACAACAGAAAAGATACTGGATACACTACAATACCTCCTTTCTGTGACTCTGTTCTTCATTCAGCTTCATTTTAACACAGAAACATGAGTTTTCACTCAGGCTGGATTCAGGGCTGTTAACGTAACTTTCAGGGCTGTTAACATAAGAATTCTTATGTTAACAGCCCTGCTGGATGAGGTCCAAGGCCTATCTAATCCAGCATCCTCTTTCCCACAGTGACCCACCAGATGCATCTGGGAAGAGGTGAAGGCATGCCATCTCTCCTGCTGTTGCTCCCCTACAACTGGTTTTGAGAGGCCTCATGCCTCTGAGGCTGGAGGTGGCCCATAGACACCAGACTAGTAGCCACTGATAGACCTGTCCTCCATTAATTTTTCTAAGCCCTTTAAAAACCATCCAAGCCGGTGGCCATCACCACATCCCGTGAGAAAAAATTAAATAGATTGATTATGCACTGTGTAAAAAAGTCCTTCTTTTTGTTGGTCCAACGTTTCCTGGCCGTCAGTCTCATAGGATAATACCAAGCTCTAGTGTTGTGAGAGAAGGAGCACAATTACCCTCTGTCCACTATCTATACTTCGTGTATATTTTTATACACCTCCGTCATGTCTCCCTGTAGTCGCCTCTCTTCCAAACTAAAAGTCTCAAATGCTGTATCCTCATAAGGAATGAGAATCCAGGCCTCTGATCATCTCGGTTGCCCTCTTCTGCATGTTTTCCAAGTCTATGATGACCTTCTTAAGATATGTTGACCAGAACTGTACGCAGTACTCCTGATGTGGCTGCACCATAGATGTGTATAAGGGAATTATAGCATTTTTATTTTCAATCCCCTTCCTGATGATCCCTAGCATGGAATTTCCCTTTTTTCAAGGCTGTCGTGCACTGAGTGGACACTTGGAGAAAGACTGCTGATCCATCCACAGCCCCTCCGAGGGGCAGGAAGGAGGATAAACTAGAGCAAAGGCAGCCCTTTGCAGAAGATGGCAGAGGGAGGCCCTGCTTTAAAGGGATGCAAGGATCTTCCGCTTGCTCTCCCTGGAAAGATTTGGGTTCAAAAACTGGGGCCCTCTTCGGACACAAAAGCAAACTGTGGGTCTGTCTGCCTCCATCCCTTTTCCACTCTCCCAGATCGTCACAATCTGAGGTCTGGGAGCTGGCAAGTGGGGCAGGACTGGCTATGTGGGCTTACTCCAACCTTGAAAGACAGTCCACCCTATTATTATTATTTTATTATTATTTTAACATTTATATCCCACTCTTCCTCCAAGGAGCCCGGAGCGGTGTACTACATATTTGGGTTTCTCCTCACAACAACCCTGTGAAGTAGGTTAGGCGGAGAGAGAAGTGACTGGCTCAGAGTCACCCAGCTAGTATCATGGCTGAATGGGGATTTGAACTCAGGTCTCCCTGGTCTTAGTCCAGCACTCTAACCACTGCACCACCCTGGCTCACTAGACAATGGGCTGATAGCCCATGGGAGGAGCTTTCTCCCTTCCCTCTGGTTTGGGATGAAAGACCAATCTGGGTGTAACAGAAGAGGGTAAGGAACTTTGGTTGGGTGAATGGAACTCATCAGAGGAGCAATTTCTGCAGCTTGCCTTCTGGAGCTTCAGAGTGGTGGCAGGAGGGTGGCAACTCCCAAGGGGGAGCCACTGCCCCTCTGGGTCCCACTCCTGAGTTGCCCCCTCCCACCAACCCCTGATTTCCAGAAGGGAAGCTGTCAAATCAAGAGAGGGCTTTTCAATTGTCTGCTTGGGCTTCTCAGCTGAGAAAGAGAGCAAGCCATGTCAGACCCGGAGGGCCAGACCTGAATCCCACTGCCTATCCTATTAGAGGGGAATGTCTGCATGAGATCCCCTGAGGAGCAGACATGTATCCAGGGTGGGGCAGGCAGGGCACCTGCCCTGTGTGCCACTTGAAAGGGGTGTGTGTGAAAAAATGCCACTGACAGCCCTACTCCCAGGTCACCCCTCCCACCCCCACAAAATTTTAACTTTGGGTACCCCGAGAGCCGCTGTGTCTTGGCTCCAGGTGCCGCACTGCTGCACATTGGCCAGATGCCAGACCTCCTGGCACTCCCCCCCGCTTGCGCTTGCACAGTGCCAGATCTCTGCCCCCGGCGCATCATCATGTACACTGCATGCTCTGCTGAGTGCTCGCTGGCTTTTCTCTCTGCTTCGAGCTGCTGCATGTGTGCCTCATGGAGGATCATCGCCACCTGGCCTGCTGCTGGCCAACATCATCTTTGTTGGAGGGTTGAGGTCTCAAAACATTTGGGGCTGCTTGAGTTGAGCTGGCTTAACTTCTTCTTGGGGCTCTCAGGGGGGTGTCTCGGGTGTGGCGGAGCGGCAGTTGGCAGTGGGTAACCACCTCCCTCACCCCAAGTTGAGGCGGGGGCGGCAGAGAGTCTTCCCTGCTTCTTTCCCACTAGCCTGAGAAGGTCACGGTGTGTGTGTGTGTGTGTGTGTGTGTGTGTGTGTGTGTGTTGTTTGTTCATTGTTAGTTTTTTAAAAAAATGTTTTCATTATTTTAATTTACACAGGGGGCGGAGGAGGATGGTTGAGGAAAATGGTTGGGGGGTGTCTTTCGGTGGTTCTGGCCGGGCTGCCCTCCTTGTAGGTGTGTGTCTGTTTGTGTCCCTAGTAGCTCTTGGTAAAGCTCGGCAGCGGCGGGAAACATGGCAGCTTTTCCTGTGGTGGGGGGGAGTCAAAGGCACCGGTGTGTGCGGTGTGTGTGGGAAGGGATGGGATTCCTCTGAACATCACACTTGCTCCCTGCTGTGGGCACTTGGCTGTGAAGGCTGGCCTGGGGGGAGGCTTGCCTTGGGCTCAAGAAGATCCGAAGCCTGCCTCAGGCTGCTGCTGGGGATGCGCACGAGCCAGTGAGTCCATGTGAGGGAAGGCAAGGTGGGCTAGCAGAAGTTCTCTCCCAATGATGAAGGCCCCCTGCTCTTGCAGAGAGCCTGCCAGGGGCTTAGAATAATTCAGCTAAGTCATCGGCTCTGCACATGAATGCACTGCCAAGTGTTTATGTTTTCATTTAGGTTACCACTCTTGTGGGAGCAGGCATGAACTATTGCTCTCTTTGCTAAGCAGGGTCCAACTTGGTTTCCATTTGAATGGGAGACTATATGTGTGAGCACTCAGTATAGGAAATCTCCCCAGGGAACAGGCTGCTCTGGCTGCTCCCCTTCCCCCGCCCCCTCCAGCTTCTCCAAGATTGAGCTGAGAAAGACTCCTGCCTGCAACCTTGGAGCTGCTGCTGGCCGTCAGTGTAAGCAATACTGAGCGACATGGCCCAATGGCCCAACCCTAATGGTGAATGGGAGCACCCCCATCATTAGGCTGGAACATGAGTAGGAAAGGCTGATGCCACCATGCAGCTGATCAAGATTTCTGTATCACACAGTAACCTAAGTAATCAAACAAAGTCAAGCCAGTTTCATATTCATAGACATTTCTTGCCTCTTACCTGTTTCTCCACAGACTCTCAAGCATTCCTGCTTGGTGAAAAATAAGTTGTCATTGCCCTGGCAGCCCCCATAGAAAAACACCTCGCAAGTCTCGGTGGTTGAGTTGTAGTAGAAGGCATACACCTCATTGTGACATGGTCCACGGTCCTTAGGCAGCATGCAAAACTCTGTGGCCCCAAAGGGGAGAGAGAAGCAGAAGCAAGTGCGATGGCTGACAAAGAGAAATGCTAAGCAGGTCTCCTTTTCCTTAAGAAGATGTTCTGAAAGGACCCCAGGAAGTAATAAGAACATAAGAACAGCCCTGGAGGGACTGGGTGAGGGCCAAGGCCTATCTAATCCAGCATCCTCTTTCCCAAAGTGGCCCACCAGATGCCTCTGAGGAGCCCACACGAAAGGGGTAAAAGGCATCCTCTCTCTCCTGCTGTTACTCCCCTGCAACTGGTTTTGAGAGGCCTCATGCCTCTGAGGCTGGAGGTGGCCCATAGACACAGGTTGACCAGAACTGTACACCATATTTGTGTGGAATTCAGGCCTGTGTCTGATTCCATTTTTTAAAGGAATAAATTAATGCCTGAAATCAGATACACTGACCAGGGCAGGACACCCAGGTCGCGCTCGCTCCACTAAACTGGGCTTAGGGGAGGGCAGTTTTAACGCGTGACCCACTTTGGGGAGACCGGGCTCGGCTGCGAGCCCAGTGGTTCTCACAGTCATGCAAAATCAGGCTAGGCTCCCTTAGCCCAATTTGTATGGCCATGAGAATAGCCTCAGTGTCTCTGGAAGAAGCTAGAAGCTGAGCTTGCATTTCCTCCTGCAAAAAGTCTGTGTTAATCCTTGTTAATGATTGCTCTGCTGTGCCCAAATGGGATATTCCTGTCACTTTCTCTGAGAGCTCCACTTTGTAGAATTAGAGGTATTGTTACATCCAATTGCTGTCTTTAGGAATTCTACTCTAGGTAGATGCACACAAAAGAAAATGATTTACACCTATAGCTGTGATTCTTCTTTGCGAACACCTTTTTACACTTTCTGGGACCGGGCGCCAGAAATCTGGGGACAAGAAAAGATGCCCATTTGCAGCTCAGAGATGCAGATTTGCTTTGGGCAAAATAAAACAATTTCCTCCCCCAAACAGCAGCTAAGAGAAGATGGAATTCCAATCTCCCTGGACTGAGCTAATATCCTGAACTAATATCAATAATTAAAAGACAATATCCAGAGGGTAAGAGCAAATTGTCACCTTTTTGGGATCCAGGGAGGATATTTAGAATAGACTCTATGGAGATCAGAGGAAGAAATAACTATAAAGAATGGAGCTCACTGAATGGAGAGCCAGCAAGCTTGGCCTAACCAGCAGATCTGTGCTCAAGAGCCATCCCAGAGTTTGCTGCTAAAGCTGTGGGGCTAAAAGCAGGAACTCTTTCCATGGAGAGGAACTCTCTGTGACTTCGGCAGCACAGTAAGCAGTCAGGACTCCCCAGCCAGGGTGCTCTCACTCTCCGCCTTGCTCTGAGCAAACTACCACCAGCCTGCTTGACTGCCTGAAGCTTGCACCCCAGGCTCCTGTTCTCCAGCACCCACCTTTCTCCTCCATCTGAAGCCTGCATCGTTTCCAAGCTCCAGCAATGAACAAGTCCTTTGAAGCCTTCTTCGTGAACCTGGTGAGATGCCTATTCAATGCACAGTGCAGCCTGCTCTCCTCTTCTAAGCCCTCCCTTCTTTCTTCTTTCTCTGCTTCTCTCTAAATGTTTTATTAACATTTGTTAGATTGTTAGATAGCTGTAATTACTGACTGCACACACACATGTTAGTTAGGCACATTGCACTACACCTTGAATCGGAAACATGTTTTTAATTTGGATGACCTGTTTGAATTTTATCCTGATGAGCAACTTTCTATAATAAAGCCTACTGAACTTTCTGAGTATGTCTCCCTCTATCTCTGTTTGTGTGCCCAGATCCTACATGGTCACCATCTCCAAGAACCAATTCACTTTGTGTATGAGGTGACTTTCCCTCTTTCCCTCTGAGCATATACAGAATGCGAAACCAGGTGTAGTTCACAACACCAGACGTGACATGACATTTGCAATCTTTGCACCACGCAGGCAAGTCACTATGCAGTCTTCACACAGGTCACAAACCCATCTCTATATGCCCCTAACAATCAAATCACCTACTACTAGGAGTCCCACACCCTCTGGAGGACTATCCTCTGTGTGAGAAGATATGGGCACATCACCAAGGAAGGGGTCCGTTCTAGAGAATAATTCCCCTCTTCCTCAGACTGATTTCCTCCTTCCCTAAAGCCTTCATTTCCCATGACTGCAGAGGAGCTGTCAACCTGGGAGTGAGATGCTCAATTCACATCCCTGAGGATCTCACCCACAGAGCTCTTTGCCTCCCTAAGCTTCTCCAGGTCAGCCACCTGGGCTTCAAGGAATCAGACTAGTTCCCTGAGAGCCAGGAGATCTTTTCACCAAGTACACACCCATGACTTCTTCCACTCAGGCAGATAGCCCACCACTTGCCCGAGGGCTTCTCAGAGGCATTTGGTGGGCCATTGTGTGAAACAGGATGCTGGACTAGATATTATGGATGTGTACAGATCAATTGTTGCAATTCAATTTGAGATCAAATCAAATCAGCCAAATTTGATTCAAACTTGAATCTGATCGGATTTTTTATTCAAGTTGGAATAGATTAGATTAATATTTGAATTGATTGAACCCACTTTTAAAGGAAAAGGAATCACCACATTGGAGTGTTGGGTAAGGCCCCATGGGTGCCACTTACCACCCATACTGGGGATATCTGTTTATTTTTTAGGTTTTCATGATTTTGGTAGTCCTTGTAGAAGGGGAGTTATGGAGCAAAATGTGTGATCAGTATTTTTGAATTGTTTAGACTCTTTGGTGTGTTGACTTTCCCTCCTAATGAAGCCCTATGAAGATTCATTACACACCAAAGAGTTTAAACAAGTCAAAAATTCCTAATAATAATAATAATAATAATAATAAAAACACTGCCTTTTGATTGGGAGGGGGTAATTAATGGTACCTCATTTGCCCACTATCCCCCAAAATGTGCATGCCATTCAATGTTTTCTCTATTTTTTTCCTTCTGTGTGCAGAATGTTTTGTTCTGGGTGGCAGTCACAAGGCTGTGTGTGCTCACATGCATTCATAGTGGGGCCTTCCTGATTCAACCTGATTGAGATCTAAAATCAACTGAGCGGACATCCAAAATCTTGATGCATCCCTTAAATGTAAAATGAAAACCCCCCTGGCTTGCAGGTTTGGGGTAGCTGACATAATGCAGTGTCACTGCAAGGAAAGGGGGTACTCAGTTCATTTTTTTAAAAGGAAGTTTTGAGGTGTTTAGATTCTTTGGTGTGCTATGAATCTTCATAGGGATTCTTTAGGAGAGAAAGTCATTACACACCAAAGAGTCTAAACACTTCAAAAAGAGTGACTGCACATTTTGCTCCATACCTATACTTCTACAAGGGCTAGAGCTTAGTTATAAAAAAGAAGCAGTGAGTGCTGGGAATCAGGGGGAAGAAATAAGGGAAATAAAATCTTGAATCAATTTTAATCAACTCCGGAGAGATTTGTTTGGAGGTCAAATGATCAATCAAATCGACCTGACTGAAGATGAATCAATTTGACCTCATATCAGTTTGCACATTCCTACTAGATATCCCTTTGGCCTCATTCAGCAGGGCTGTTGTTATGTTCTTACATTCCTAGGACTCAGTAGAAGGCAGTTCCCTATGAGGGATGCTAATTTTGCCTCTTTGTACAATGCCCGCATCCCCTTTTCATAGGCTTATATGAAGCTGCCAACTAATAGCACTTCAGCACACCATGTCCAAGCATTAAAGTGATGTAGCGTACCATGGGGTAGGGGAGCAGAATCTGGGACCCTGAACAAAAGTACCTCCTGCCCCTCAATGAGCCTCCTCATACTGTGCAAGAATTGCAGGAAGGTTCAATAAGAAGGGAGATTGCTGGGGAAGTTGAGAGGACCTCTGGAGACAGATATTCTGAACTGCAAGATCGTGGGGAAGAGGCTCCCTGTCTAGTGATGACCTAACACACATGGCAAGCAAGAGGGGGTGATCCAGTGGAGTGGGGGGGGGGGCGGAGAGCCACTGACCTGGAATATTCCGTCCAGACACAGATGGCAGCTCAGCCCAGACGGCAAGGATGAGGATCGTGAGGACGAGATCACCAGACTTCATGGCTAGGCAGGTTTGAGACTCCAGCCTATACACAGGGTGCTTTATACTCCATCTCAAGGCACTGATGCAGCATTTCCTAATCATTTCCTAATCATGCAGCCACACCCAGAACATAAACACTTCAAAATACAAGAATAAGCAAAGAGTGGATCAGGTCCAAGTCCCATTCACGCAAGTATCCTGGTTCCCACAGTGCCCCATCAGATGCCTCTGGGAAGGCCACTGGCAAGAGATGAAGGCATGTTCTCTCTCCTCACAAGTGGTATTGAGAGGGATTCTGCCTGAGTCTGGAGCCATCAAGACTAGTAGCCATGGATTGACCCATCCTCCATGAATTTGCCTAAGCCCTTTTAAAAGCCATCCAAGCTGGGGGCCATCACCATGACCCGTCACAGAAAATTCCATTTATTTATTTATTTATTTATTTATTTATTTATTTATTTGATTTATATACAGCCTAGTATAAAAATCTTGAAGCGGTATACAGAATTAAAACATAAAATATAACACATTTAAAATCCATAAGATAAAAATTAGATTAAAACATGTTAAAAACACATTAAAATTTAAAAAACAAATCTCAGTTGTAGGCCTTAGAAAACAAGTACATCTTCAGGGTCCTCCAAAAGGCAAACTGAGAAGGAGATGCTCTTATTTCAGCAGGGAGCATGTTCCAAAGCCCTGAGGGAGCCACAGAAAAGGCCCAGTCCCGAGTTGCATCACCTCTCCAGATGATCTTAAAAGGTGACAGAGTTCACAACAGAGAAGGTGCTCTCTTAAATACCCTGGACCTAAGCTATTAAGGGCCTTATAGGCAATAATTAGCACTTTGTATTTTGTTCGGAAACCTATCAGAAGCCAGTGTAGTTCTTTTAGAATCGGTGTTAAATGGTCCCTTTGGGTAAACTTAGAGACCAGTCTGGCTGCAGCATTCTGCACCTGGAAACCCCCAGAGGACACCCCGGACAATGTGCCACCCCCCACCCACAAGTTGAGACCGGGTTCCCCCGCTCTCCTGGCTTGGACTCTACCCTGGACTCTGTCCAGATTCACATACACGTGGAACCGAAGGAGGACTTACAGACATTGGCGATGCCTTGCAGCTCGCAACTAACTCAGATGGACACTTATTTTCTTATGGCTGTCTTGACCTGCATGTATGTATGTATGTATGTATGTATGTATGTATGTATGTATGTATGTAACCTCCCGCCTCGGGATCATGATCTATTACATATCTGAATGCTAAACGACCCATGCCAGCATAGCGGCTGAACACGCCAGGAACTCCTGCTGACAACACCCCTGGAGGCCCCCTTCTGGACCTGGAGAAGACCCTCCGCCGTCAAGGACCCATGCCCAGAGGCTGCAACTGGCAGAAGAAGACTGGCACAGCCCTGCCGGCAATACGCAAAATGAGGCTGGGATCTGACCCTCCCTTGGACCTTTCGGACATTCCTCTCACCAAACTCTTTTAACCGGACTCTATCCAAACCCCTAGGAACTCACGTACAGTGCTATATTCTCTCTGCCATTGCAACCACACATTTGTAAGTACGCGGCCATGCTTTATTGGGAAATTCTATTCACTGTGGCTTTTGTAAACCATACGTTAAACATTCTCTAATAAAAGTCAATCTGAACTACGTACAAAGGCAGCTCCACATAGAGTGCATTACAGTAGTCAAGCCTAGAGTTTACCTGTATATTCATGACCGTTTTAAGGTCACTACTCTCCAAGAATGGGCGTATCTGGTGTATCAGCCGAAGCTGATAAAAAGCACTCATAAGAACATGAGAACAGCCCTGCTGGATCAGGCCCAAGGCCCATCTAGTCCAGCATCCTGTTTCACACAGTGGCCCAACAGTTGCCACTGGAAGCCTACAGCAGGAGTTGAGGGCATGCCCTCTCTCCTGCTGTTACTCCCTGAAACTGGTACTCAGAGGCTAGAAATGGCCTCTAGCCCTCTAACTAGTAGCCGATGATACAATTGTCCACAGCCTCAACCAGGGAGAGTTTGGGATCCAGGAGCACTCCCAGACTACAAACCTGATTTTCTGGGGGGAGTGTAACCCCATCCAGAACAGGCAGATCTAAACCATCTCTTGGATCCTGACCCCCTACAGACAGTACCTCTGTCTTGTTTGGATTCAACTTCAGTCTGTTATCCCTCATCCAGCCCAATATTGCCTCCAGGCAGGCACTTAGGGGGCCATGCCATTTCCTGATGAAGTTGGTATAGAGAAATAGATATGGGTGTCATCAGCATATTGATAGCATCCCAGACCAAACTTCCTGGTTAACTTTCCCAGCGGTTTCATGGAGATGTTAAAAAGCATTGGAGACAGTATGGAGCCTTGTGGAACCCCACACTTCAGCTTTCGCTCTTCAGAGCAATAGTCTCCAAGCAACACTTTCTGGAATCTGCCAGAGAGGTGGGAGTGGAACCACTGTTAAACAGTGCCACCCAATCCCACCTACTTCGGGCGACCCAGCAGGATACCATGGTCAATGGTATCGAAAGCTACAAGAGATCCAAAAGGATCAGTAGAGTCACTCTCCCTGTGTCTGTCGCCAGTTGGAGATCATCCATCAGGCCGACCAAGGCAGTCTCAACCCCATAGCCCACCTGGAAGCCAGTCTGGAAAGGATCTAAATAACCTGTCTTCCAAAATTGCCTGGATTATGTGCTGTGTGAAAAATTGCTTCCTTTTGTCAGTTCGAAATATCCCAACCCTATGTTTCATGGGATGAACCCTGGTTCTAGTGTTGTGAGGAAGAAAAAATTCTCCCTCTCCACTCTCTCTACTCCCTGCATAATTTTATACTCCTCCATCATGTCTCCGTGTAGTCTCCTCTTTTCCAAATTAAGAAGCCCCAGATGCTGTAGCCTTGCCTCATAAGGAAGGTGCTGTAGGCCCCTCATCATCTTGCTGGCCCTCTTTTCCAGTTCTACAATGTCCTTCTTAAGATAATGGTCACCAGAACGGCACGCAGTACTCCAAATGTGGCACGCAGTACTCCCACACAGCTCATCAGGTTGAGATGTGCAGATGTGTACAAAGGCATGAGAAGACTTTAATTTTCAGTCCCCTTCCTAATGATCCCTCACATGGAATTGACCTTTCACCCGTCTGCCGTGCACTGAGTGGACACTTGGAGAAAGACTGCTGATCTGCCCACAGCCATTTTTGGGGGCAGGAAGGAGGATGAGATAGAGCAAAGGCAGCCCTTTGCAGAGGATGTAAAGCAGTGCAAAGATCTTCTGCTTGCTCTCCCTGGAAACATTTGGGTCCAAAAACTGCAGCCTTCTTTGGACACAACAGCAAACCACGGGTCTGTTTGCCTCCATACCCCTCGTGACTCCCAGACAATCACATTCTGAAGTCTGGGAGCCGGCAAAGTGAAGAGGCCTGGACGTGTGGGCTTTCTCCCATCCTGGAAGGAAAGCTTGCCTTTGCCAATGGCCTGCAGCCCGCAGGAGGGGCTTCCTCCCTTGCTTCCGGTTAGGGATGAAATACCACTCTGGATGAAACAGAGGAAGGAACAGACCCTCCGTTGGGAAAGCGGAAGTCACTACAAACCGAGGGTTCAGTTCCAAGTTTGAGGGCAAAATGGGAATAGCGGTTGCGTTGGGGAACTGCGGTTACGATAATTTGAACATTACGGGGGGTAAACAGGAGGTGAGTTCACCACTGGTTTGGCATGACATCTGAAGGCGGTCTGGATGAGAGTGTAGGATTCCTTTAGAGAAACTGGGGAGCGGGGTCAAATTTATTATGTCTATAGATAGTATTATTTTGTGTTCCAAGATCGTTAGATGTGAGTTCTGCCCTTGGACTTCTTTAGAGATTTTCTCAGTCTTTGGTAGGTATGCGGTGATTTCCATTTCAATCAGGAGGCAGAATTCCTATCTATCTATCTATCTATCTATCTATCTATCTATCTATCTATTTATTTTTACATTTATATCCCGCTCTTCCTCCAAGGAGCCCAGAGGAGTGATTCCTATCCTTCAGTTGCTTACTTAGTTCGTGTTAGAAAAAACAAGCAGCCAATCATCCTAGCAGCCCATTTCCCAGCTGCCTCCTTCTCAAAGCAGCAGGACTTATTCTCTCTCGGAGCCCACTTGGGCAATACTTGTGGGTCCCCCCAACCCACCAGCCACGATAAGGCACCTCTGCACACCGGTGGAGGGGTGCTGGGAGGAACTGCATGCTCACCGCATGTGCTTGTCCTTATTTCACGTGGCGAACTGGGCGGAGAAAGCATCCTCTGAACCAGCCCCCTCTCACTTTCCTCCCTGGTGGTTCTTTAACCAGCCTCTCAGCACCTCTGGCTGGCTAGTGGCTGTGCAGGGAGGAACCTGACTCTGTCACCCTGTGCAGATATAGCAGTGCCTTGAGAAGGGGAAAGAAGTCCATGCAGTACAACAGCCACGGCTCCTCCTAACGAGGACCAGTAGTAGTAACGAGTAGGGCAGGGGCGCCAAGAGAGGTGCAACTACTTCGGGTTCCTGGCAGCCCAATTTCACCTGTTTATCCCAACCCTGCCTGCCCTACCCCACTTCTGTGTTAATGAGAGCCATGCTGCCTGCAGGCTGGCTGTTCACCAGGTGGAGATGTGCAGGACCACACATGAATGACCAGCCTGCAGGCAGCATGGCTCTTCTGCACATGGGGTGGGAGAAACAGGGGCAATTGGACTTTCGGGACTAGGGGAGCTGCACTTCTTGGGGTGCTCCCTCCCCAGTTTGTTAGAATGAGCCACAGCTGAATTGAAAATACTTGAAGGTATTCAAACAATCCCAATGACTTTTTTGCTTCCTATCAGCCATCAGAGCAAAGAGTCACATGTAGGTCCTCAAAGAGTCTCATGGAACGCGGGATTGGTGGGTTGCAGCCCTCTGATCTAGGAGATGGGCCTCAGGTCTGGACATGGGGAAGGTGTGACACCCTTATGGAGCCCAAACACTCCCTATGTTTCTTTCACGACAGAGAAAAATGTCCAAAGATCCATGCCAGCTTTGGATCCCTTTTGCCTAAATAAGAAGAAGCCTAAGCGTAAAGAACATATGAGGAAGGGGCAATCGAGATTGGGGTAAGCCAATGCCCCCCCCCAACACACACACATTTATCAGCAGAAGCAGTTTGGCCCTCAAGGTCACCATGGGAAACTTGGGAAGACATTTCGTGCTCGTTGACCCCTTGAGGCAATGAGTGTTGGAAAGAATATGCTGGCGACTGAACAAGGTCATCTGTACATGCCTTTCTGGGTTCTTGGCAGTCAATGCCTCCGAATTGCCAAAAGCCTGATAGTGGCCATGTGGAGAACAGCTGGAACGATGTGCCTTTCCCGCAGCAGTGAAGAAGAAGGGCTCTTGAATGTGCCCCCTCCGTCTTGTGGCTGCAGTCCAGGGTGCAGAATGTCCCACGCCACTTCATAGCAGCAACGTGATTTGTGGGCACGTCTGCTCTATCATCGCCAGCTGCCCAAGGGAGGAGCGCTGTTGCAAGACTAGCCGTGGACAGCAATGCCAGCTCCTTCCGGGAGATAAGGGCAGGGGACGCTCCCTTCCTGGCACTGGTGACACTTGGTCAGCAGATGCTGGAAATGCCGGACCAAGTGAGAGATGGGCAGCAACCCTTCTGTCTCGGCCTCGGGTTTCAGTCTGTCCTTGACAGCCCATCTCTATGAAAGCCTCTTCTCCTTTCCAGATACTCACATGGATGCAGCTCCAAATTCATCTGGAGGGAGGGAGTGGGTTCAGTCTTTGCCTGAGAGCTTGATTCCAAGGATAGACCATAAACAAAATACAAAGAGAGCCAGCAAATATCTTGTTACTTGCAAGCTTCCCTATTTCCCCGAGAAGTGGCCATTCCAGAGGTGCCCTGCTAAACAGATTATGGGGAGAGATCCCTGAAGGCTCATGATGTCATTGTAGGGCAGCTAAATGGCCCATGAAGATGCATCATTCACTTTGGCTTAAAAGCATGTGGTTCGCAGAAATCTTCTCAGATTTGCTTGGTTTTAGAAAGAATGAATGCCCCTCCCAAGGCCTTGTGTGGTAGGGAGGGTGATTTGTGATTTGTGCCAGCCCCACCCCTAGCACAGGCCCTAGAAGATGCCGTATTGTCCAGGGACCTTGATGGGGGCAGGGCTAGCATGGCTGCTCCAGCAGCTCCCCACCCCGAACATTCAGTCGAGCGTTTGCTTTCATCCAGAGAGGAGCTGGATCGTGCGGCTCCTCCGGTTACCGGGCGGCCTTTGACGTGATAGCGCGCCTGCCTGCAGGATTGTCAGCAGCATGGAGGAGGTGGTGGCTCAGCAGCGGTGGCGGCAGTGGAGATCCGAGGAAGTTCCTTTGATTGGCACACCGCCGCCCAGGTTTGGGGCTTTGGCCCAGTTGCTTGCAGGCCATGGGGGCCCACTAAAGGGGAGAGCCTCCAGTGGCAGGGGGGCTGGCCAGGGCCAAACTGGGGGCTTTGGCCTTAAAACACTACCACTGAGCCTTAGAGGCTTCTGGGCTCGTGTTCCACGCGGCATTAGGTTTCCAAAGGGAAGACCTTTACCAAGGTCTCTTTGGGCCTGATTTTGCAGCAGAGGCCACTTGCTGGCTCTGAAGAGTCAAGTGGAAGAACTTGGCTTGGGTTATTGTCAGTGGTGTGCAATGTAAACTGCGAGTGTGTTGAGTAAATGCTGTATCAGAGTTTGCAATGGCTGTTCCCAATACTCGACAAGTGGCCTGCCTTGCAGGGTGGTTGTGCAGCAATACATCATCCCACACTCTGCCCGGGGGTGCCCTGGGTCAGAGGAAAGATAAGTGCAGAAGGATAGCTGGCCCTGAGGGAGCTGGCGTGCATTGCAGCCTTTTGCTAAGCAGGGTGTACCCTGGTTTGCATTTGCAAGTGAGGCTGCCGGTCAGGCAGTGACAGAAGGATTTTCCACTCTTTGCCTCACAGTTTTGTGCCTCTGGCTACAGCTAATTGGGTGGGGCTTGCCCTGGTTGCATATGGGTGAGAGACTAGAAGGGTGGGCACGGTAGGATGTTCCCCCTCTGGGGGATGGAGCCGCTCTGGGAAGAGCAGAAGGTTCCAAGTTCCTGCCCTGGCAGCATCTCCAAGATAGGGGTGAGAGGACTGCCGCCTGCAACTTAGCGGAAGCTGCTGCCCGTCTGTGAAAGCAATACTGAACTTGATAGACCAATGGTCTGACTCAGTATGTGGCAGATTCCTCTGTTTCTATGAGGAAGTTAGCTTAAGGAGGGGACAAAAAATTTTGCGAGCTGGAAACCAAAGTATAATGGTTTCAGGGGAAAAAAGGCATTCTCACCTCGGAGGCTTCAGAATGGAAGAGGAAGGTTAATGAGTGATCGGGACAAGTCGCGTGGCCACTCTAAAGGCATAGCAGGGCCAGTCTGTACAGACAAGAGGGGGCTGGTGGGCCGGACTCCACAGGGGGCAGTTTCCATGCTTGGAACTACAACTGTGGTTAGTGTCAAATGGCAAGAGGGCAGGGTCTGGGCTGGCATCTGGCTGACCGGGGTTGTGGTTTTACCCCCAGTAGTAACCAGCCGAGCGAAGGCAGAGCACACGCTCCAGTTACAGGGCAGGTGGCTCAGTTCAGTGACTGCATATATTTGGAGAAAACACGTGGGGATCGCTGTAGAACTAAATTCCAAGCATTTGGGGGTGAAGTCCATTTGGGATGGGAAAGGCTAATCCTAATCTAAAGAACTACACAGGGAACAGGTAGGGAGAGAGGGAGAGAGAGAGGTTTCCATGGGCTCTCTAGGAGGACAGGAGGGGGTGTGACACACCTGGAAAGACCTGGAGAAATATCAGAGGTCATAGAGGAGAGTCAGGTAGAATGAGAGGGAGCCCCTTACTCACTCTCTCTGCTCTCAGTGCCCCTGCAGTATGCTCTGAAGCATGTAGCAGAAAACTGGCTCAAGACATTGGGTCGGAGGTGGGGGTGGCCTTTCGAGAGCCTGGACCCACAACAATAACGATGGACCCACTGGTGGTGCAGATGGGCCCATGCCTTAACATAGGCAATTGAGGGGATGGCTTCATCTCCGGCGCATCCGGTTGGGCAAGTATCCCCTGGTTTTCTGGTGCCATGGGCCCACGCCCCCACGGGCTTCCCCCAGATCCCTGAGTATGGGATCCAGGTGCGCTGGGGCAGCTTACACCATTCAGCTCAGGTGACCCGGTACATGAATGCGATTTTCCACCCTGTGCGGGGACTCCCCAGGCAGTTAGCTTAGAAACTGGGATGGACATAGAGGGTTACCTTACACCAAGGTTGGTCCAGTTGATATATTGCATCCTTTCTTTAAACTGCCTGTCGCATAGCACGAGAGGAGGCTCACATCCCTACATTAATGCATTTCCATAAATCAGAGCTTAGTTTGGTATTCGCCCAGCGATTAATTGGATAAAATTCACTTAGGATAAGGAGCTGAAAAGACTGGAAGCATGTGGACCCAGCTTGGTGTCCTATGAAGTGATAAGTAATAAAAGGACCACATCCATTTTGTAATGGATGTTCATGCCTTTATGATGGAGTCCTTGCTTTTAAGCTAAGCATCACTAGGGCTTCTTCCCTTTTAATAAATGTTGCTTTATAGGAGCACAATATGCAAACACGGGGGGGGGGACATTATGTCCACTGTCCCTGTAATTCCGTCTGGACCCAACATAAACTGGATGGTTGGACGGAAGGTATTGATGAGGGGTGGGAAGCAGGTCAGCAACCTACAGAGATCAGACACTTCAAGATTAGATCATCTATGCCTCCCATTGCCTGAATGGGGGTAGGGGGTGGATATTAAGGGGCATTCATTCTCAGCGCCTCCAGTGCTTAGCACCGTTCTTGATTAAGCAGGTAACATCGGCCTGCCACGTATCTTTTCGGCCCTTGGAGGGAGACTGTGTCTGTCTCACATTGGGAGGCTGCTAGACTGATGTCCTATACACCCTGCCCCTGAGGCATGTCATGGAGTGCTGGCACTCCTTTGGATGGGCTGCCTTCACCTGCTTCTGCTGCTGTGGAAAGAAGAATTTCTTGTATAGCAGGGTGTTTTTCAGGGTCAGCCTATTCCCATTGCTGTGGCAGTTAGCCAGCTCTCAGGAGCAACAGCTTTTAAAGATTTGGCATAGAGATTCAGGTAAGGTGAGCTACACCATGGTATTCAGAGGTGCACGATGATAGGAAAGGGGCTGTACCTAAATTTTGGCTGCAGGGGGGGGGGACAGAGAGTGACCAATGAAAGGTATAAGCAGAGTGTGAGCAATCCCAAAGAGTGCTTGAGTACTTTCTTTTGTGGAGGGGTCACAGAGGCGTAAATAAAGCTGGAAGAGGAGAAGCCCCTAAATCAGCCAACTCCACTCCCCATACCCCTCTTGGTCATTAGGGCTACGGGGCGGAATGGTGCCAGCAGGAATTCAACGATTGTAATCCCTGCTTAGCCTGTCGCGGAGGCCCGACTGCTTCAAGCAGTGTTAGCTGGGGTTTTTTTGGGTGAACCTGATCTCAGACATCTGCCCCAGGGTAAGGTTCTTGCTTGTGCAGACCTGCCTGGGCTTTCCTGCTAGTGGGAGGAGTGTGGTTGCTTCCGCGCTGGTCAACAGCTGATCAGAGAGGTTAGGGTCAGGAGAACACACTTGCGTAGGCAGCAGGTGATGCCTTACACCCAGTTTGGGGTGTGGTGGTAAGCTGTGCTACTGCCATCATCTTGGGGGTCTTCTTCAGGCTGGCATCGGCCAGCCTCTGGTGCATATCAGCTAATGGCAGCATTGTTGCAAGGTGCTTATTAACAGGGTGAACCTGCTCTCTGCTGTCAACATGCAGTGCTGGCCTATTAACTCCCGAACAGGGCCGTGCGGGCCCGCTCGGGAGCTAAACCAGCACCCCCCTGAGTCTGACTTCAGACGTGGGGGGCATGTCGGGGCCATGAGGTGTGGCCCCTGAGGGGCGGCGGCCCAGGTTCTTTGAACCCAGTCGCCCAATTTTGGCTATGCCCCTGCTTGTCCTACTTCATCTGAAAGTGGATTTGACAGGTTGGTCACCAGCACAGCTCCCCCTGCCTGGTATTTCTCACGGAGAGGTGAGCCTGCCAACCACGGCTCTACGTTTCCTTTCCTAGCCTTGTCCTGAGGTCTTCCACTTCTGTCTGCTCCTTGTGTACATTTCTTTCTTTCTTTTTTCCCTTTTAAATTTTTTTTTGTTTTTTACAATATCTTAATGGTCACATTACATTTATTTAAGTAATTATTGCGCGGTTCATATTAGCTCTACAAATCTACCATTGCTATAATAATTCAAAACACATATACTCCACATTGCAAACTCAATTTTACCTTACCCAACCAGCTGTTGTTACTAAATTTCAAACCCTACTGAAAGGTCCATATTGGAAAAATAGTTCTTTAAGTAAAGTAAGCATGACTCCCAATCTTCTTTGAGACATTCCAAATTTTCATCCCTTATGAGTGCTGTAAATTTTGCCATCTCAGCGTATTCCAAATTTTTTATCAAGCAATCTTCTTTTGAGGACATTTTATTATCTTTCCATTTCTGTGCATATACTACTCTAGCCGCTGTGGTTGCATACATAAAAAATGTTAGATGCCTTAAGTGCCACTTCTGCCTGCTCCTTGTGTTCATTTCTAGCCCGCACATCAGATTGAAACCTGCCTCCCACCAAATGTCACATACCTGGATGTTTCTTAGACCTCATCCCACACCCTAATTTTTTTTTGGTGCAGCTTCCCTGCTGCCCGCTGCTGCCCAACGGCATCCCAGCAACGGGAGAAGTACCAAATTGCCATCCTGCCCCGTCCCAGCTCGACTGCACCCCTGGTGCATATTACTAGATGAACTGGAAACCATGCTGATCAGAGAACAGCTAGTATAGTCTATTCAGCATCCATGTATAGGGAATAGCTTAATAGGGCTGTCTGAGAGCCAATCAGAGCACTCTTTGCCTTTGCTTTTTGCCTTCTGTCTTTTAATCCTACTGGTAGCACAGAAAATGTCCTCTCTGGGAAAGAGACCTTTAATCTTCACCTGAACCTGGCTGAAAACAATGTTTCTTTTAACATAATGGGTTGAATGTCCAGGCATCATCAATGTGAATGAAATCACCAACAAACTCTGAGGTGTGAGTTATTCTTTGGCATGTTAGACTAGTTTAGCTAACTGCCTAACTGATTTGAACCAAATTTGCTACAGCTCTAGGGACAGATAGGGAGGGACAGCTCAGCGGAATAGTTTGTGATGATGTCATCCACCCCAGTTCAAGATGGTGGATGCATGGATGCATGGTTACCTTGACCTGAGGTCCTACTACCTCAGAAATAATAGCAGCCACCAAGAAATTGCAGAGTGATCTTGGCTGGACGGAGGGAAAACAGGTTTCTCTTTCTGATATAGCCGCTGTTGAATGTCAGTTACAGATCATCAATCTGCCCGTAGTTCACTGGGATAGAGAAGGCTGGGGAATTTTTAAAGGTCCTGAGCTGCAATACACTCAAACCTGTTTTGTTTCTTCATGGCAAGTCCTATTATGGGCTCAAGAATATAAAGGGTCTATTTGGGAGTAGAAGCTTTTGTGAAGTCTTTAACATGCCCTATACACATGCCCATGACTGCATGTTCACTTGCTGCTGCTGTTTGAGCATGATGTGCATGCAGAAAGTGGGCCAGATAGTTAGATGCTCCACATGCAAACTACAATGTAGATCCCGGAGGAGAGCTGGTCTTGCGGTAGCAAGCAGGACTTGTCCCCTTAGCTAAGCAAGGTCTGCCCTGGTTGCAAATGAATGGGAGACTAGACAGGTGAGAACTGTAAGACATTCCCCTTAATGAATGGTGTTTCTGTGGGAAGAGCATCTAGGTTCCAAGTTCCCTCCCTGGTATCTCTGAGACAAGGCTGAGAGAGATTCCTGCCTGCAATGTTGGAGAAGCTGCTGCCAGTCTGTGTAGACAATTCTGAGCTAGATGGACCAATGGCCTGACTCAGTATATGACAGCGTCCTATGTTCCTATCCTGTGTCTGCTTAGACAGAGACAAGAAGCTTGCTCCAGAGGGAAAAGTGGGATGTGTTCTGAGAGAACTCTCTGGTAAGTGTGAGCATTATTGTAACACGGACTAAGAAACAAAGGAGAAGTGCTGGGGGCAAGCAGTGCAGAGTGTGCTGCAATTATGCTAAGAACTTTGAAGAACCTGCGCCCTACATCGGGAAAATTAAGTACCCGGAAATATCTGTGGAATATGTCTCTTATGATTGTGGCAAATGGGTGAACATATCCCTAAGCTGATTTGCACAAAGGCTTTTTCTTTTTTTAAAAAATGCTTTTATTAGTGTTATAAGTGGAAACAGAAAGGTTACGTCTCTGAGACTCCAACAAAAGCAAACAAGTTAACATATAAAGTCTTATCCATCAAAACCAAGACAGAAGAAGAATACAATAGAATTGAAGGAAAGTCCTTAACTGGGTATCAGTAGCTATCAATGAAAGAACCTTGAACCCTAACCCTAAAGGAAAAAAAAAGGGGGGGGGGCAAACAGCCGCAACCTGGTTGATCATCCTACTGTCAGGTAATCTAAGGAGGAGGGAACCAACCCAACTATAACGTACAAAATAGAAATAATGCAAATAATTCAAGTGCAGAGGCAGACATCCCCAATAATACACTGTGGTGTGAGCTCCACACCACAAACTCAAGAAATGTTGTTAAGTATTGTTGGTTAAATTCTGTATTCTAGAGGAAAGAGAGTATAAATTCTCTCACTCCAATTTCATCCTGCATCTGATTTGAAACCTATATAAATAATAAGAAGAAAAGAAGTTTATTCAAACACTTCATTAAGTAAGTTAACTGAATCTCATAATGTATATATATAATAAAATATGTTTTGTTATGTATTACTCTCCAATGCTAAATAACGGAAAATTCTGAAAAATCTTGAAAAACCTCACCAGCAGACTTCACCAGCAAAATGCTATGCAATTCTCTTCCAACTGAGTTTCAATATTATAAATAACAAATGAAGAGATCTAGATCGAATTGATGAATTCAATCCCACTAGTAAGAGCTCAAAAATAGATGTGTATTTTTAAATGTACCTCAAATATATGTCTCAAATATGTCCTGGTGTGTAATTTTAAATGTACTTCAATGCCGTTTATATTATTATAATTTCAGTACAATAAGGGAAGATCTATCAAGCCAAACATAAATTGCTTATGCATTTCTCTGCACTCAAACCATGCCCTAAATCACACCAGTCCCTTCATACTGGCTCTCTCCTCCACAGACAATTTAGCTACCTCCTGTAGAATCCATGGTAAGTTCAAAAAACAGCAGTACGGAAAAAACCTATTGGTGTCTATGGGCTCATCTATAAATCTAATTGTCAGAGAGGATAGAATTTAAAACTCTCATGGAACACTCCCCCTGAATTCAATTAATTATTAGACAACTGTATATACAAAACGATTTCCAAAGAGAATATTCAATGGAGAAGAAAACAAGAATTGTGAGTATGAATTCTGCCATGACAAAAGTAGTATGCGTGTTGTAAATACAAGGCCACATGTCCACCAACATATAAATATCCCCTCTTGTTGCAGACTGGTATTCAAAAACCATAGTAAAATAATTAACAAAGATCAGCTAAACCTCTAACAGTTCCCCTCCACATGTAATGAAAAACAAACAGCTAAGCCAGAGAGATAAATGGAAGGAGACTAAATTCAGCCTTGACTGATCTTTATAACCTACAGCTGGTGGCATAGTTATCGAACTATAGCAGTGAAATATCCCCTCTGTACATATATCCAATCCTTCGCAGTTTACTTCCAATTGTTTGCATCCAGCTAAGCTTCTCAAAGTGTTATTATAAAGTATTCATAACGGATAATAAACAAGCCCATAGGGGAGGAAAGAGGGAATAATGAACTGGAGCTAAAAAGAGAAACAGCATAATCTTCAGCTGCTTGTCATTTGTATCCTTTCAGAACTATAATGCCATATAATAGAGTATAGCCAGTAATCTTGTTCCATATGTTTAAAAATATTTGTGCTATTACATCAATTTGCTTCTAAGAATTAAGTTTGCAAGAATATTCTCAGTTCATCCCCAAATCCTCCAATCCCAATGCATTCTCATTTCTTCCTTAGAAAAGAAGAAAACAAGAGAACCCAAAGCATATATGTGACATTGCCTTAGGTCTTAAAAACCATCGGATTCATAATGCCACGTTCCTGTTTAGATAACCGCCCTGAGCCATTTTTGGAAGGGCGGTATAGAAATCGAATTAATAATAATAATAATAGATTATTACCCAAGTTAGACCTTATTTAGAACTCCCTAAATATTGATGGTTGAAATAAGAAAGGCAGTTAACACAGGGAATACCTTGAAAGACTAAGTAATAAGGTTTAATATTAAGCTATACTCAAAATTACAATCCTAAAGTACCCCAAATGATCACATATAATTCAGTTTCTTTTCTGATGATATGTATTAATTCTTTAGTTTAAGACTTTGAATATTGAGGTTATTTCGGTATTAAACCCTATGTGGAACTCCCTAAATAATATTTGATGTAGAAAATATTAAGCACAGGGAATATATTGAAGAGCCAATGAAAGAGGTATAATATGTATTTATACTCAAAGTTAGAACCTTTAGATAGGTAGATAGACCTAGACCTAGAGAAACATCATAGAAAAAAGGTAGAAGCCAACATTAAGATCTTTGAGGCTTTGAGAATCTTCCCACTCACACCACAAAGCGTTAATTTGAAATCTTAGAAACAATGAACATAAGAAGAACATAAGAACAGCCCTGCTGGATCAGGCCCAAGGCCCATCTAGTCCAGCATCCTGTTTCGCACAGTGGCCCACCAGATGCCGCTGGAAGCCACAGACAGGAGTTGAGGGCGTGCCCACTCTCCTGCCATTACTCCCCTGAAACTGGTACTCAGAGGCACCCTGCCCTTGAGGCTGGAGGTGGCCCACAGCCCTCCCACTAGTAGCCATTGATAGACCTCTCCTCCATGAAGTCATCCAAACCCCTCTTAAAGCCATCCAGGTTGTTGGCCGTCACCACATCCTGTGGCAGAGAGTTCCACAAATGGATCACGCATTGTGTGAAAAAGTACTTCCGTTTGTTGGTCCTAGACCTCCTGGCAATCAATTTCATGGAGTGACCCCTGGTTCTAGTGTTGTGTGAGAGGGAAAAGAATCTCTCTCTCTCCACACCATGCATGATTTTATAGACCTCTATCATGTCTCGCCGCAGTCGTCTTTTTTCTAAACTAAAAAGCCCCAGGTGTTGTAGTCTTGCCTCATAAGAAAGGTGCTCTAGGCCCCTGATCATCTTGGTTGCCCTCTTCTGTACCTTCTCCAGTTCAACAATGTCCTTTTAAAGATGTGGTGACCAGAATTGTACGCAGTACTCCAAGTGTGGTCGCACCATAGTTTTGTATAAGGGCATTATAATGATAGCCGTTTTATTTTCAATCCCCTTTCTAATGATCCCTAGCATGGAATTTGACTTTTTCACAGCTGCCGCACATTGAGTCGACACTTTCAATGAGCTGTCAACCACAACCCCAAGAACCCTCTCCTGGTCCATCACCGAGAGCTCGGATCCCATCAGCATATACTTGAAGTTGCGGTTTTTCGTCCCAATGTGCCAAGGACATTCTCTCATAGGGGAGAGACTAAGCAAGCTGGAACTATAACTTCTGTGGCTGAGACAAACGGTTATCAGGTTTCTTCAAAGAGAAATCACTCCAATTGAGATCAATCCATGTAGAACCTCACCATTGTTGTAGTTCCCAAAGCCAAATAATTATATTAATACACCCACACAAGGTAAGCAACTGAAGCAAGTAAACTTTCAAATAAAATTAAAGCTTTCAGGTCCATTCTGATAGAATCTTCTGAATTTATTTCAAAGTGAAACACGTCTTAACAGTCTCTCCCCATACCGGTTAGCCCAGCCTGTCTTTAGCAAGATCAACATTCAGTAAAAGTGAAAGCAGTGAGGAATGAGAGTAATGAGGAATAATAAATCTTCACCGCTCCAGCTCAACCAAGTAATATATATGGGAATTCTTCAAGATAAAGTCAGGGTCTCGACATAAAAGAGGTAGAACCTTTTCCCAACACTTTCATTTCCCCAGTCAGAGCTTAGATAATTAATGGCAAAAAGATGATTGTTAAGCCTTAAAACACTTTGTCAGCTGTGCAAAGAGAAGGAATTGTAAATGGAACTATTAGTTCAAAGCAAAATCTTCTAGAGTCGAATCCTCCTAGCAAGCAGGTAAGCAGAATTTTTCCACGCAGGTCTTTGTAAGACATATGTATCCTGGTTAGACTTGTGGCTTTGCAAAACAATAAAATGAAAAAAAATGAAATCAAATGAGAGAGAGAAAAAAGAAGCCATTCTTCTCTCCAAGTCTATCCTCTTCTCCATTCCAATTCTCCATTGCAAGTTCTTATCTGCCGAGAAGTTCGAGGTGGAGGGGGCTTTCACAAAGAGTTTAATATGGAAAAACCAAACAAAAAACCCATAATGATCTCTGACAAAAGCTATAAATAGTTTAGAGTTCAAGATTAAAGTATGAAATAATTAATTGCTGGAGTATCAGACATTTGAAAAAATTCTTCGAGGCAAAACTGGAAGCTGTTGGCATTGGAATGCTGAAATCTCCAGCAAAATAAAGATAGCAGGAAATAAGCAAGAACTGTCGATAAAAAAGCCGTAGATCTGCCAAACTCACGGCCATGGACATCTCAGAGATTTATTAGGAAAGATAAGAATTAGAGCAGGTCGTCTGTGACTAGGCGTAAATGCCTCTTCCTGTTCAGTCCGATGATAGCAGAAAGGTCTCTCCAGATGTTCATCCAGGGTTTTCCAGGCTTTTTAGGGTCCGAAGGCCCCCTGGACTCCCACCTCTGGAAGGATAATCAAGCCCCACACACATACCAACCTCCATCTAGCCGGTGGAAGGTGATAAGACCAAACAGTTGGGAAAACCCAGACAGCTGATTGAGTCAGGAGTTTTCATTCAGATGCCATATTGCTTCTGCTGTCACAAAGGCTTTTCAAGCTGAAACAGTGGTGGGAATTTGAGCATTTAACAAGAAAAAGAAATCATGGAGCTTTGCTGGACAATGCTGGGAATTTCATGGTGAGTCGTGCCTTGCAGACTCTGTTCAGATAGTCACTAGAAACATAAATTTTAAGAACTGTACCCTGCTTGCTCACAATAGTCATGGATATGATGGCATATCAATCCTCAGAGAACTGGTAAGAGAGGCTGGATGTTGAATTGATCACTCCGGGTGGAAAACTGTTTTGTTCCACAGTCAAAGACTCAAATATAAAATTTGACTGTTCCCTCTCTCACCTGCCTATGGCCCTAGAGAAACTGCCTAAAGCCATGGGATTTCAAGGCTCCAAAGGGTATTTCCCCTATTATTTTAATACCAAATAGGGATGTGCATGGTACCGGCTGGCCCAGTTCAGTTCGAGTCCAGACCGGACTTGAACCAGACTAGGCCAGTTCGGTCTGGCACCCCCTCGAACCCCCGCTGGCTCGGTTCGGTCCAGGGGGGTTCACAAATTGTTTCTATTATATTTTAGAAGGGAAAAATATTTTTTTCCTTCTCCTCTTTGGGGGAGTTCCTTGGGGAGGCGGGGGGGGGGGTCCATGGTGGTCCCCCTCCCCCCTCCAGCCTCTGTTCTCACCCCCTCCAGCTTGTTCAGCAGGTTTTAACTTTGGCACAGCGGCCATTTTGGACACCGCCGTGCCTGCGCATTTGGCCTCTGAGAGGCCAGCATGCCATTACCAATTGTTGATTTGTGGCCACTACCCTGCTTCCTCATCACAGGGAGAAAGAATGGCTGGTGCTGGCACTTACTAAAAGCAACCGGTCTGGCACACATGGACAGAAGAGCCACCTCTATCAGGGTGGAGATCGGCTCTCAGAAGTGGAGTCTGATTCTGCGATTCCAGTTCATTTTCCCCTCCGTCTTTGGGAAAGCCTTTCCACTGGGAAAAGGGAAGGAAAAGGGTGTCTGTGGAGACCTGTCACCTGGCGTGCTTTTTTACATGTATGAGTGTTTGCTGTGAGGCTTGAAATAGGGCTACAGCTATATGCAGGGGTCACCCTATTTTCTGCTTGTGTGAATAGCTTCAGTGAGTCAATGCTTTCAAGGAGCTGCCACCAGAACCACTAGAGCTCTCTCTCTTACTCATCCACAACAGCCCCATCAGTGTATATGTAACCCCCCCGAGCCTGATATAATCCACCCTGAATCTTTTTCAGAATGGCGGTATATAAACCAAATAAATAAATAAATAAATAAATAAAAGGGGGGTGTTGCCCCAACATGCATCACTTTACACTTGCCAACACTGAACCACATTTGCCATTTTGTTGCTCACTCACCAAGTCTGAAGATATCCTTTTGGAGCTCCCCACAATCTGTTTTGGATTTCGCTACCCGTAAGAGTTTGTTGCCATCTGCATGTTTGGCCACCTTGCTGCTTACTTCAACTTCTAGATCATTTATGAACAAGTTAAAGATCACTAGTCCCAGTACAGAACCTTGGGGGACCCCGCCTATTTCTTCCCTCCATTTAGACAACTGTCCATTTATAACTACCCTGTTTCCTGTCCTTCAACCAGTTAGTAATCCACACATGAATCTTTCTCCTTATCCCATGACTGCTAAGTTTTCTGAGGAGTCTTTGATGGTGAATTTTGTCGCAAGCTTTTTGGAAGTCCAGGTATACTATGTCAACTGGATCACCTTGATCCACACACCTGATGACACTCTCAAAGAACTCCAAATGGTTGGTGAGGCAAGGTTTACCTTTGCAGAAGCCATGCTGGTTGTCCCCCAGCCGGGCCTGTTCCTCTATGTGCTTAACATTTTATCCTTGAGAATGCTTTCCATCCATCTGCCTGGAACAGACATTAAGCTATCCGGCCTGTAATTCCCTGGGACACCCCCCCCCCCCGGATCCCTTTTTGAAAATCAGTGCTACATTTGCTACTTTCCAGTCTACCAGTACAGAGCCTGATTCTAGGAATCAGCCCCAGCAGCCAATCACAGCCAGGTTGAGGAAGTTCAGTGTGGCTGAAATCCAGTGTTCATACACAACACTGACACCTTAAAACCTCAGGTAGGAGCAGTAAAACTCACTACAAATAGAAAGTTCAAACTGGAGTTTCAAGAGGGAAACCTTGGGTTGCTTTTGTGTCCAAAAGGGGTTGCACATGTTTAGATGTACCAGAAATGCAATCTCCGTCCCCTTCAACTCTGGTTTCCCATTACATACTAATGGGGCCAATAAAAACCAGTGTTCTACCCAGGTTTGGGAGCTGTCTGTGCTCCAAATGTTTGGTTGTCTGCAAGCAAGGTAGGAGGAAAACCTGCACAGCTTCTCCCCCTACCTTGCTTCCACACAATAATTTCTACACAGGTTTTCCTCTTACCTTGCTTCCACACAGCTGAAAATTCAGAGCACATGTGGTGGGTAAAATGTATCCTGTTTGTTGCTCAGCCAGAATGTGGTCCTGGAAATGACATAGCAGTGGCACTGTGAGTCCAAATGCAATGCAAAGCTTTATTGATGACATATGTAAATATGGGCACGAGAAGTTCTAAGACAACTCAGCCCTGGACAGAGGCAAGATAGTGGGGCTATTCTCACCATCAGCCAAAATTGGGCTAGGAGAGCCTAACCCGATTTTGGCTGATCATGTAGACCACCGGGCTCGCAGGCTAGCCCAGTGGCTTAGAAGTGGCTAGCCTGCTTTTTTAGCCCTTCCCTTAGCCCGGGTTTGCAGAGAGAGCACTCCGCAATCCCGTTCTTTCGGATTGTGAGTAGCCGTGGCATGGCTCCACACCGCAGGTACTCACAATGAAAGCCACCTCTGAGCTCTGGGGTTCTCCCCAGTATGCCCGGTGTGTACTGAAGCTGCTGGGGGCCGCATGGCTCCCGAATCCCCCAGCCCCCACTGGCTCTGTCACGGAGCTGGCAATCATGTGGGCGACCGATCTGGCCGCCCAGGGCTCCTGCCGGAATCGTCTGCGGGGAGAGCGGGCTTAGCCTGCTTTCTCAGCAATAGCGGGTCTCACTGATTGTGAGACCTGCCTCAGTGTTTTTTTAATGCAGTGGACCAAACAACATGACTCAGGCCAGTTATTGTTATCAGCAACGAACAGAATCAGGTGCATTCCAGGAACATTCCTCCTAAAGGATATTATGTGGGTTTTTGTCTTAAGCCTTATCAGGGTGGTTCTCCCTCCACCCATATCTGGCCTAGTCCTTGTTTCTAAGAACATGTTACCTTCCGCATCGATCGCATCAAGCATAAGTAAGGCATAGGTCAGGCCAAAGAGCAAAATTCCCTACAATGGTGTTTCTATAACACAGACATAGCTCACAAACTTGGGTAGAACACGGTTCTTTATTGTGTGAATGACCTCTTTGTCTTTGTGTTAGTCTTTGAGCAGGGTCTCACTTTCAGTGAGACCTGGTTTGGGAAGGTAAGCTGGGAGAGTGGGCTAAGCCCGCTTTCCCAACAGACGAGAAGGGCAGGAGCCCTGGGCAGCCGGATCAGCCGCGTGGCCCCCGGGAGCTCCATTATGCCCTACACAAGCGCGCAGGGCATACTGGGGAGACCCCGGAGCTGGGAGGAGGCCTTTTGCCTCCCCACTGGGGGTCTACTCCTCAGCACCACGGAGCCACACCATGGCTACTCATGATTTTTAAAACCGGGTTTGCAGAGCACTTGCTCTGCAAACCTGGTGTAAGGGGAGGGTTACTTTGGCTGATTTACCACTGGGAGGCAACCGGGCTCTCCTGCGAGCCCAGCGGCTCCCACGATCAGCTGAAATCAAGCTAGGCTCCTCTAGCACGATTTCGGCTGATCATGGGAACCACCTCTTTGTCTTGGTCTGCGGCTCTGTGCCTAGCTAGCCTAAAAACAGGTTTACATCGAATCTATTTACATGGGAACCTCCATCCCCCTTCAAATCTAGAGCTGATGTTAACCCTTCATTTTCTGCTGGAAATCATCTCACCATCATTGCAATTTCCAACAATGTGGAGTTCAAATCCTGAAGACCTTGAGCGGTGCTGTATCTGTGGGTCTTGTGTGGACTGTGTGTGAAGAGGAGAGAGGGCAGCACCTATAGCATTGAATCCGGTGATCAGGAGCTAGATGTTTTAGTTGGGTAACTGCTCCCATTTGGAAAGGATGAAAGAAAGAACATTCTAGCCCTTAAATTACAAAAGAAAGCTATAAAAGGTAGGAGCCATTCATTACTGGTAAAATCATGAAAAGGCCTGGATGGGGATATGGTAGTTGTGAAATGAGAGCAAGGGTACAGCAAACCCACTTCCAGGGGGAGGGTGCTCAGACCAAGAAGTTTTAGGATCTCTGCCTATGCATTTGTACTAAGGATGTGTGAAACGTTTTGGATACAAAACTATTTGTACCCCAAACAGCCTGTTTTGGGTGTATTGTAGACAAAACAAAACACCCATTTTCCAGATCCAAAAGTTTTGTATACAAAACAAAACGCCCCTGTTCCGGCTACAAAACGTTTTGTTGTTTCAGACCTCCATTTTGTAGTGATCTCTGAGTCAGTCTCCATTTTGTGTTTGACATCTCTTTGAATTTCCCACCCTTCCAGCCTTCTGATCGGTGACCTAAATCATGGGCTGACCTGCTGACAATTCCCTCCTTGTTCCCCATTGGCTCTTTTGCTTCTTGCCGCTCTTTACTGACCGCACATTGGCCAGGGGAAGGGTTGCTAACCCATGGGGTGCTGGGTTCTGCTGTTTCTGTGGTGTTCTGAGTGTAGATTCTCTGGTAGCATATGAGAGTGGATTCTTGTTTTTCACTGAAAATCTCATATGCTACCAGAGAATCTACAATGAACACCTCAGAAACACAAAACCCAGTACCCTAAGGGCTTGTGGGTATGGAGGTGGTTGGCACCGTATGTGCACTACACAACCCCTCACTCTGGGAAACCCCAGTGCCCCCCAAGTGGAATTATGGAGCTGCTGAAACCTCCATTATTCCCTATGGGAGAAATAGTAAAAGACACGTAAACTTCAACAATTCACAAAAGATTAGCGCTTTACCCAATGGAGAGGAGAACTGGTCTTGTGGCTGAGCATGACTTGTCTCCATAGCTAAGCAGGATCTGCCCTGGTTGCATATGAATGGGAGACTTGATGTGTGAGCACTGCAAGATATTCCCCTCAGGGGATGAAGCTGCTCTGGGAAGAGCAGAAGGTTTCAAGTTCCCTCCCTGGCTTCTCCAAGATAGGGCTGAGAGAGATTCCTGTCTGCAACCTTGGAGAAGCCGCTGCCAGTCTGTGAAGACAATACTGTGCTAGATAGACCAATGGTCTGACTCAGTATATGGCAGTTTTCTATGTTCCTAATTCTTTTGAGATAATTCTGGAAGTTTCCTTGCCCCCATTGGGCACTACCACCCACCACACTCCGCTCTGGGTCATCCCTTTCCTCTTGATTTGAAGTGATACATTTACTGGAATCCCCATTATTCCCTATGGGAAAATTCTTAAAGATGTGTAAACTAAAAAAATTCACAAAAAACCAGCCCTTTGCCTAATTCCTTTGAAATAGCTTCAACCCATTGGACACTACCACCACCACCCACTCTTTTTGCCCTGGGACCCTTTTTAAAAATCCAAATCGATTCGGATTCGGAAAATTCGGCTACAAAACAAAACAGGGCTGATTCGGATTCAGAAAATTTGGGTACAAAGCCAAACGGGGTGTTTTGATTTGGATACAAATCAAAACAATACAATTCCAAAATGCACACCCCTAATTTGTACCGTTCCGTTCTCTGCATGTATTTCCTGTTGGAGGGGAAGGCTTGATTTGCCCAATTATAACAGTGCCAGTGTGGATGAGACGAGATTAGTAAAAATCTTGCAGCAAAGAGAACCTTGAGATAGGAATTTAAGGCAGAGGTGCACCTAGGTAATTTTGGAGCCTGGACCAAAACCAACAAAAGCAACCTGTGTGTGTGTGTGTGTGTGTGTGTGTGTGTGTGTGTGTGTGTGTGTGTACGCACATGCTTGCCTTTGGGCTTCCACACAATTTCTTATTTGAAGCCATACGTGGATACACACGTTTAGACATTATGAAAGTATCTGAAAAATCAACAAAGTGTAGTAAGCAAGGTCTCAGAAGTCATTTGTTTCCTGCTTTTTCACCCCTGACATTGTCTTTAGGGCCTCTTACAAAAGATCCTCAGATAAGCAGATAACAGTGAAAAATCAATTCTATATGTAGCTATGCAAGCTGGGGATAAGGAAGAACTTTTTATTCCCTTCTGCCTTTTGCCCCTTGTTATGCTGTTAGCAGTGGCGTAGCCAGCCCGCCGGCGGCCTGTGTGCGGCCGCGGCAGGTGCAACCACTAGCCCCGCCCCCCACGTCTGATGTCAGATGCAGGGGCTAGCCACGCCCCCGCATATGACATCAGACGCGGGGGGCGTGGTCCGGCTCCCGAACGGAGCCTTGAGGCTCCGTTCTGGAGCTGCTTGCACTTTAACTGCTGAAGAGGCCGTGCGGCCCCTTCGGCAGTTAAACTAAGGCTGGTGCTGCTTTTGCAGCGCGGCCCATGAGCGGCTCTTCCCTGCAGGGAAGAGCCGCTCCTGGGCTGCGCTGCAAAAGCAGCGCCAGTCTTTTCACTCCTGAAGGGGTCGCGCAGCCCCTTCAGGAGCTAGTTAGGCGCAGCCAGGATTGACTCTTTCCTGCCTTTGCAGGGAAGAGCTGCTCCTGGCTGGCACTGCAAACGCAGTGCCAGCCTCCGTTTAGGCCCCCGCTCAGGAGCTAAACTACCACCCCCGCTTCTGACGTCAGACATGGGGGTGTGTGTCGGGGCTGCTTTTGCGACCCCCGATTGGTCAGCGGCCCGGGTTCTTTGAACTCATTGGCCCAATGGTGGCTCCGCCCCTGGCTGTTAGCCAAACTTTATTGTGGCCGTGAAGCTGTATTTCATATCATTACATTAGAACATGAGAACAGCCCGGCTGGATCAGGCCCAAGGCCCATCTAGTCCAGCATCCTGTTGTGCATAGTGGCCCACCAGATGCCGCTGGAAGCCACAGGCAGGAGTTGAAAGGGGCAAGCCCTCTCTCCTGCTGTTGCTCCCCTGCAACTGGTACTCAGAGGCATCCTGCCTTGGAGGCTCAAGGTGGCCCACAGCTCTCCCACTAGTAGCCATTGATAGATCTCTCTTCCATGAAGTTATCCAAACCCTTCTTAAAGCCATCCAGGTTGTTGGCTGTCACCACCTCTTGTGGCAGAGAATTCCACAAGTGGATTATGCATTGTGTGAAAAAGTACTTCCATTTGTTGGTCCTAGATTTCCCGGCAATCAATTTCATGCGATGACCCCTGGTTCTAGTGTTATGGGAGAGGGAGAAGAATTTCTCTCTCTCCCCTTTCTCCACACCATGCATGATTTTATAGACCTCTATCATGTCTCCCCACAGTTGTCTTTTTTTCTAAACTAAAAAGGCCCAGGTGTTGTAATCTTGCCTCATAAGAAGGGTGCTCTAGGCCCCTGATCATCTTGGTTGTCCTCTTCTGAGCCTTTTCCAGTTCTACAATGTCGTTTTTTAGATGTGGTGACCAGAATCGTATGATATTATTATATCATACCACATGCACTGTAGAATTTGCAGTCCCCAAGTTTTTCTGAAAACTGTGGCATTTAACATCATTTTTTCTGCCAATATTTAAATAGCAAGTGACAAACACACATTCAATCCTGCCACTTACATTAGTTCTCACCACCATCTGGTGCCAGTGAATAATATCACACAGGAAACATGCAGGCAGAGTTAATGCAGTGAACATAAAGAGCTGTGTAGGATGTTAATGGCAGGCATCCACAGGAATCTACACTGTGATTCTGGGGAGGAAGGACTCAGCCTAGGCAAACGAACACCTACAGTGTTTGATATCAAGAGGATTAAACACCAGTGGCAGAAAGGATGCCAGCAGGGTGGATTCAAGAGGAAGGGGTGTGTGGGTGTGTGTTGGGTAGCCAGTAGGGAGGTGTATGGAACTAGTTTGGAGGCCCTTTATGGGCTTACGAACCGGTTCAAAGAACCTTTGGTTCCACTGGTTTGATGGGGGGGGGGGGTTATCCAGCTTTTAAGAGCAGGGAAGGGTGCACTTATCCCTCCCGCCACTTTCCCCCTGCAGGAATCCTTTTTTTAAAAAAAAGTCCATCGGAGCGGCAGCATACCTCCCTGCTGCCCTGTTGACCCCTTTTTCCGGATATGACCGGACTTCTCTAACACACCTGCATGTGCTGACATGCTGGCTGGTGGGTGGAAAGTGATGGGAGGGGTAAGTGCACCCTCCCCCGCTCTTAAAGCAGCACCCTGCCACCTTTGAGCCTCCCCACCGCGGTTCTGTGCACATCCCTAGTAGCCAGAGGTAATAAAGAAAACCCACCTGACCCCAAAGGAGCAGGCTGGAACAATGGGAAACAAATGACCAACGCTCACTCCATAAGAAGAATCATGCATAGATGGGAAGGAAGTAGAATGCCTGGGAAGCAAGAAATGTCTGGGAGACTCCCAACCAGGCGTGCTTTTTTTATTGTTGCAGTGCGGCAGATGGGGGGACTGAGGGAAGCAGAGGAGGAAAAGGGAGAACAAGCACAGCAGGGAGGGAGGGAAGGAGGGGAGAGGGGAGGGTTTGGAAGCCAAAGAGCGTGGGCCGAGTTGGGGTGGAGGGGGTGCACGTGGGGAGCCACGAGTGCCATCACTCACCATTGCCAGAACATGTTACCTGCAGGTGACCTGCTTAGTCCAACAACCGCTGCTTTCCCCTCCGGCCGCAACCTGTGCTGGCTGGGGACTGACTGTGGGGAAGCTGGAAGCCATAACAACCACTAGCCCACCTGCCGTGGCTGTTGCTCTGGCCCCTCTGCCACCTCCGGGGCTCACCTCAGCCTCCGCTAATACTGTTTAGCATGCACAGCAATGGCCTCACCAGAACTTCCGGGAGCACATCCTGCTGCCAGGGGAAGGTAGGCCACAGGGTCTTAGTCTCAGCCCAGGCACACTGCTAGGTCTAGGCCTGGTGGGAAACCAACTCAGGCTGCTCTCCTGCACCCACCCCCTGGGCAAGCCAGGGCCCACACTGCCGTGCAGTTTTTACAGCCAAACCACCATAGAGCCTGGCAGCCGCAGGCATGGCTGGCTGGCATGGCTGCACGTCTCCCTCCAAGAGACAAAGAGGCTTGGATCCAAACGGCCTGGAAGTCAAAGCTATTGTCCTTTTACCCAGCAGGTTTAGACTTCCACACCCACCAGTCTGAAAGAACCTATCACCAGTCTTACAAGCCTTTTTGCAGACTCCATGAAACTGCTATGGATGTGAGAGTCATTTGCACGTTCGACTATGATTAAAAAATCCATTTAAAACTTGGTTGGATGTTTGTCTTCTCAAGTAAAGCTATTCAAAATCATCTGATATTCAATACAGGGAGATATCACCTTTGCTTGCATACACATGCTTGAGAGCAGTTCTGGATGCCAGACTGCGTGACTGAGACAAACTTTTCCATGCACACATGGTGAGATCCCTATCAGATGCACAGGTCATCCACATGTGTCTGTGAGGCTAGCAGCAAAATTGTGCAAGATCAAAGCCGATTCCAGATCATTTGGCAAGGAGGCAAAACTGTGCTGGGAAAGTTGCAGGATAAGGGACTCTGGACGTGCCACTCCTCTCACCCTGCAGGGGAAGAGCAAGTGCCTGGCACAGAGATCTTCAGGTAGAACAGGGAGCCCTTGAGCAAAAGTACCTTGCCCAGTACTCTAGATGGAACTCTGATGGAAGTGATCCTTGGAGGTGTAGGGGGAGCTGTTTATTTTGCATCCCCACTGCCTGCCCACAATATTTCTCCCAATAGGAAGATTTTCAGGATCACTTTCAAAGTGATTCCCTTTTAAGATGTGCAGTGCCATCTCTGATATAGCTGCAATGAAATCATCAGATGCAGCACACAAGATGGCTTTCCTCTGGTGTGGAAGAGTCTTAATAATAGGCTTGTGCATTTTGATTCAGGCACAGATCGATTTGTGCCCGAAAATGGCAATTTAGGATGATTTGTCGATGAATCGAAACCAGAATTATACCTCTGATAATTTTTGTTTACAAACCGAAATGACCTCCTCTCAGATCTGAAGTTTGTGTACTTCGGAAAACACTTCTTAGCTCTATTTGCATTTCAGCATTTCATTTCCTCCTGTTGGTTTCTCCACTCAGCAACTGAGTGTTTGTCAAAAGGATTAGTAATTAGCATAGCAGAAGATAAGATATGAAAAAAGGGGCACATCTTCTTTGAAGACACACATTTCCTTGGGCACGAATGATTTAGTTGAGAATGTGTTGTATTGTATTTCAGTTGTGTACTAAGAATGCTATGATTAATCTGAAGAGTAGCCAATACAGTGTCAACTCTAAGTAACAATATCCTGAGCTTCTACTTTGCTAGCAAAAGCCCTCCCCAACCCTTTTCTCTCTCTGCTTCTCCTGTATTTTCAGCCTTTTTTAAAGAAAAGGTGTGTGAAGGTGATTATTTACTTTCATTTATACTTTAAATAGACTTTTATACTGCATTCTAGTTTTTCATGCTTTTAGAAAGATTGGCTTGGGATTATATCTACTTTTATGTATAAAGCATATTTCATCCATGCTTGCATGCCAGCCTGCCTGCACAGTTTGAATTCCTCCAGACTTTTTAAATGTTTATTTAAAATAAACATTTTATTTTAATGTTTAATGTCTGCACGGAGGAGGAGGAGAAAGGTTTGAGGGTCCGGCTGTTGTTTCTTCCCTCCCCCCCACCCCACCCCCTGCTGCTCGGACTTTACATCTGGCCCTCTGGGCTTGTGTTTCCATCTTGCCCTGACGAGGAGCTGCCTGCCAGCCTGCTGTCTTCTGAAAGCCTGACAACTAACACCTGTGTCGGCCAGCAGTCCTTTGTGGCAGAAGGGGCTGCTGGGAAGCATTAGAGACTCATAAATACTGCTGAAGACACGCTGGCGGCGTGGCCAGTGGCCGAAGCCCACTGCCAAAGGGGGGCGCAGCTTCCAAAAGGGGCTGCCAAAGGGGGCTGCCAAAGGGGGCCTTGGCCACCAAAGGGGGCCACCAAAGGGGGCCGCCAAAGGGGCCCGGCCTTTAGGGCCGGGCCTTTGGGGGTGGGAATGAGGGCTGGGGGATGGTTGTTTTGTGGGTGGGTGGATTTTTTGGTCAAATGCTGTTTTTATTGCCCTGAGTTGTGACAGGCCTAGTTGATGTTTGGGCTCTCCTGAAGGGGATGATGCAGGGGGTGTGCCTGGCAGCCTTGGGGCAGCTATTGCTGTAGTGGAGGGGAATAGAAGAATTGGCGCTAGCAGAACAGCTGGCCGTTACAGGGGACGAGAAATTAGTAATTTAGTAACTATTTCTACTTCCAACTGTTCTGACAACTCTCAGGCCTTGGGGAGCAGCACCAACTACCCACAGAGCCTGAGCTTGCTCCTTTGTAATGCCAGGTCAGTTGAAAACAAGACCGAAATTGTTCATGATCTGATCATGGATGAGGGAGCTGACCTGGTTGGGGGAAGCGAGTGGCCCAGTGTGGGCTCAGCTTCTCCCTCCAGGTTACTCTGTTGTGGAGCAGGTTAGGGGAAGTGGGCAGGGGGGGGAGTGCAGTGGCTGTGGTCCATAAAAATACTATCTCCCTTACCAGGGCCCCTGTGAGACAGTTGACCTATATTGAGTGTGTATCTTTAAGGCTGGGAACTAGGGATAGATTGGGGATTCTGTTGGTGTACCGTTCACCCCGCTGCCCAACTGACTTCCTAACTGAGCTGACGGAGCTGGTCGCGGAGTTGGTGTTGGAGTCCCCCAGGCTCTTGGTGCTGGGGGACTTCAATATCCACTTTGGGAATGGCTTGTCTGGTGCGGCTCAGGAGTTCATAGCGGCCATGACAACTATGGGCCTATCCCAATTAATTTTTGAACCAACTCATTTTGCCAGCCACACACTGGATTTGGTCTTCTGTTCGGATCAGGGGGGTGTTCCGTGGGTGGGGAATCCGATGGTTACCCCATTATCATGGACAGATCACTACCTGGTTAAGGTTGGTATCACGGTCACAATCTACCCCTGCAGGGGTGATGGACCTATTAGGATGGTCCGCCCAAAAAGGCTGCTGGACCCAGCAGGTTTCCAAAAGGCCTTGGAGGGTTTCGATGTTGGTGCGGCCAGTGATTCTGTCAACGCCCTGGTGGGAACATGGAATAGAGAACTCACCAGGGCAGTAGATATTATCGCTCCTAAGCATCCCCCAGGCCTGCTTCTAATATGGCCCTCTGGTACACGGAGGAGTTGCGGGGGATGAAGCGGCTTGGTAGGCGACTGGACCACAAATGGAGGAGAACTCGGCTCAAATCTGACAGGATGCAACATAGAACCCATTTGAAGACCTATGCAATGGCAGTGCGCGTGGCAAAAAAGCATTTTGCGTCTGCGGGTTCCCGTATGGAAGAGTTATCCCGGGTGGTGAGGAGTATAATCTCTGCTCCTTCTGCCTCAAATCAGCTCCCATAGACACTCTGCTGTGACGCCTTTAGTAGGTTCTTTGCGAATAAAATCTCCTGTATTCGGGCCAACTTGGCCCCACTATTTCTGCAGGGTCTGTGAGGGAGGTATCCAGCAATCCCTCTTGCAGTGTCAGGTTGGATCAGTTTCAATCTGTGACTCCTGATGACGTGGACAAGCTGCTTGGAGCGGTATGGCCTACCACTTGTTCTCTGGAACCTTGCCCAACCTGACTGCTTCGATCTAGCGGAGAGATTGTTGGAGATGGCCTAGTTAATATCATAAATGCATTGCTGGGGGAGGGGAAGGTGCCTCCTTGTTTGAAGGAGGCAATAGTTAGACCTCTTCTTAAGAAGCCTACACTGGATCCCTCAGCGATGGATAGTTATAGGCCAATCTCCAATCTCCCCTGGCTGGGCAAGGTAATCGAGAGGGTGGTGGCTAACCAGCTCCAGGTGGTTTGGGAGGAAACTGATTATCTAGACCCATTTCAAACTGGCTTTAGAACGGGCTATGGGGTTGAGACAGCCTTGGTCGGCCTGATGGATGACCTTTACCGGGCAATCGACAGAGGGAGTGTGACTTTGTTGGTGCTCTTGGATCTCTTGGCGGCGTTCGATACCATTGACCATGGTATCCTTCTGGGTCTCCTGGAGGAGTTGGGAATAGGGGGCACTGCTTTGCAGTGGTTCCGTTCCTATCTCTCGGGTAGATCCCAGATGGTGGAGCTTGGTGACAGTCACTCCTCAAAGCAGGAGCTATTATATGGAGTCCCTCAGGGCTCCATTCTGTCACCAATGCTTTTTAATATCTACATGAAACCACTGGGTGAGTTTTGGTGCTGGGTGTTATCAGTATGCTGATGACACCCAAATCTACTTCTCCTTTTCATCTTCAGGAAATGATACTCACTCTTTAAATGCCTGCCTACAGGCAGTAATGGGCTGGATGAGAGATAACAAATTGAAGCTGAATCCAAGCAAGACGGAGGTGCTCATTGTGGGGGCTCAGAATCTGAGGAGTGAGTTAGATCTCCCTGTGCTGGATGGGGTTACACTCCCCCTGAAGGAGCAGGTGTGCAGCTTGGGAGTACTCCTGGACCCAGGCCTCACCCTGGTTTTTCAGGTGGATGCCATGGCCAGGAGTGCTTTCTATCAGCTTCGGCTGATTCGACAGCTGTGTCCATTCCTTGAGGAGGATGACCTCAAAATGGTGGTGCACCAGCTGATAACCTCCCGGCCTGACTATTGCAATGCGCTCTACGTGGGGCTGCCTTTGTACGTAGTTTGGAAACTTCAATTAGTTCAGAATGCGGCAGCCAGATTGGTCTCTGGGGTAACCCGGAGAGACCATATTACGCCTATTTTGAAACAATTGCACTGGCTGCCGATATGTTTCCAGGCAAAATACAAAGTGCTGGTGATTACCTTTAAAGCCCTGAACGGCTTAGGCCCGAGTTACCTTATAGAGCGCCTTCTTCTGCGTGATCCCCACCGCACATTAAGGACATCTGAGGAGGTTCGTCTCCAGTTACCACCAGCTCGTCTGGTGGTGACTCAGAGGTGGGCCTTCTCTATAGCTGCTCAGGGGCTGTGGAATGCGCTCCCTGCGGAAATCCGTAATTTGATTTCTCTATTAGCCTTCAGGAGAGCCCTGAAAACGTATTTGTTTGGCCTGGCTTTCCAGGGTTTTTAAATTTTAACCTGATTTTGGGGCTTTTAATTACTGTAAATTGTTTAATTGCTGTTTTAAAATGTTTTTAAATTGTTAATTGTTGTTATATTGTTTTTAATTTGTTTTAGCTTTTTATTGTTTTAGTGGCTTGTTTTAATTGTAAACCACCCTGAGCCATTTTGGAAGGGCGGTATATAAATCAAATAAATAAATAAATATTGTTGAGTGAGTTTATATTTATATATTTATATTTATATGATTGTCTCTGCTGCTGCTGCTCTTTGTACTTTGTATTTATTGTTTTAATACTTGTGTCTTAAATTTTTTTTAATCAGATTTGTCTCGTATTGTTAACTTAATATTTTAACTGTATCATAATTATCAACTTGTTTTTAATTTTTGCTGTAAACCACCTCGGGATTGTTTTAATGAAAGGCAGTATATAAATTTAACAATAAATAAATAAATAGATAAATAAATAATATCTCACCTATCCTTAATGATTTATTTTGCCATAACACATTGTACTTGTACTTATTATTCATTATATCCCACCTTTCCTTAGATACAGTCCTGAGGCATTATTCTTTTCAAGGCTGTGTTTGTGTCTTTTGGCCCACCAGAGAAGAGAAGAGCCTTTTAAAAATATAGCTTGGGAGAGATGGGGATTCTATTTAATTTTGGTATTTGAACATAATATTTCTTTCTTCCTGGCCTGCACTGCAAGCAAGCCTCCTGCCTCCTGGAGCAACCTCTCCATGTGGGAGGAGGGAAAGAAAGAGAAATGTGCAAAGGGATGATTTTTAAGTCATTGCTGGAGACTGCATATCTTTGTGGCAGATTTGGGGCAGAAAGAGGGTTGGGTGGAAGTGCCCCAAGGGGTGCCTGCCACAATCTAGACTCCCATGGAACTGGCCTAAGTGCTGCTTTCTTGGGAATTGTCGAATTTGGAGTGTCTTTGGGGCAGATTTGGAGCAGAAAGGGATCTGCTGGGGCAGAACAGTGGGTTGGGTGGAAGTGCCCCAAGGAGTGTCTGCCACCACCCAGATTTCACAGGAATTGATCAAAGGGTTGATTTTTTGTGATTTGGGGAAGTTTGAGTGTCTTTAAGCTTTTCCTCCATAGGGAATAATGGTATTTTCAGTAGCCGCATAACTGCACTTGGTGGGCACTGGTCTGATGCTGAGTGGGGAGTGGTGTAGTGCACAGAGGGTGCCAACCACCCCCCTGGATTGCTAACCCATTGGGGTACTGGGCTTTGTTGTTTCTGAGGTGTTGAGTTTAGATTCTCGGGTAGCTAAAGAGATTTTTAATGAAAAACCATGAATCCACTCCCATATGCTACCAGATAATCTACTCTCAGAATACCTCTAATGTAACAAAACCTTGTACTTCATGGGTTGGTAACCCATGTGGGTGGTTGGCATCCTATGTGCACTGCACCATCACTTGCTCTTGACCACCCCAGTGCCCCTCAAGTGGAGTTATGGGTCTGCAGAAACCTCCATTATACCCTATGAGGAAAATCTGAAAGACATGTAACTTCATTAATTCTTTAAAAACCAGCCCTTTGCCAAATTCCTCTGAAAAAATTGTGGTAGCTTCCTTGCACCAACTGGGCACTACCACCAACCACACTCCACTCTGGGCCACCCCCTTTCCCCTCGCATGAAGCTATACTTTTCCTGAAACCTCCATTGTACACTATGGAGAAAATTTGAAAGGTGTGCGAACTTAAAAAATTCACCAAATATCAGCCGTTTGCCCAATTCCTTTGAAAATTTTGTGGTAGCTTCCACTCATTGGGCACTATAACCCTCACCCACTCTTTTGGCTATGTGACCAATTTTTAAATTCAGATTCAGATTCGGATTAATTTAGATACAAAACAAAACTGGGGTGATTTGGAAGGCTTAATTTTGGACAAAATACAAAATGGTGTTGATTTGGATTTGGTACAAATCGAAACAGAAAAAATACAAAATGAGCAACCCTACTTAATAAGTTTTAAGAGGGCAAGGTTTCTCTTTACATGGTTAGACACGTTGGCATGCAGAGAGGTAATGGGCAATATATCTAGATTCCCTTAAAGACAGACCCTTTTGTAACCAGCCTGTGATTTTTTTCATGGTATACACCACAGACCAGTCTGGTGGGAAAAGACCAGTTCTTAGCCTGTAGGTTTCAGTGGTTGTGGTATTGAATTCGACAATCAAATAACCATAAGCCTTGTGAGTGGCGTCACTGTATGCCTCCATGAACTATCTGACATTTCCTGGGAAAACCTGGCAGGCCAAAGTGGCAATCTATCATTTATCCCTAGGATTTTTAAAGAGCAAAAGAGACATGAGTTTGGGTAGTATAGAAATACATTAAATAAAATAATAATAAATGACATATTTATCATTAAGGCTTATGGTGTGTGTGGATTTTCCTTTGCAGAATACATTCTGTGTAGTTTAAAAAAAATACTCAGGTTCTTGTGATGTACATACTGTTTGAAGGCTTCTTCTATTTCTGAGTTTTCACATTAAGCTTTCATGAGAACACCCACTACAAGGAAACAGGATTTATTGGGGTTAACAGTTCATCATCATCAAGTTTCCCCAGTAAACCCTGTACAAATGTAATAAAGGGGTATGTAGAGAGAAGTTGATTGTACAAAGGCTGCCAACAGCAAAAACACCATTCAATTTTTTCAGGAATCACAGATAGTACAGAATGTGCATTATCCAACATATTTCTTGACAAAAAATATTTTTGCCACAGTGGCTAGGACCATCTAGAATCTATCTATCTATCTAAATATCTATCTATCTATCTATCTATCTATCTATCTATCTATCTATCTATCTATCTGTCAGATTTGTACACTGCCCCAAATGTTCATCACTGGGCGGTTAACAATAACATAAAAACAAGTTTAAAATGTACACAAAAACTTAAAACAATTTAGATAATTAAAATCAAACACAGAATAAAAAAAAAAAAATCCAATAAGCTGAAAAAGCTTGGGTGAAGAGGTGGGTTTTCAAATGCTTTTTAAAATTTGTCAGAGATGGAGAGGATCATATTTCAGTAGGGTACACATTCCACAATCTCAGGGCAGCAACTGAGAAGGACCGCCATCGTGTGGCCACCAGCCAAGCTGGCGGCAACTGGAGATGGACCTCTCCAGATGACCTCAATGGGTGCTGGGGCTCATAATGAAGAAGATGTTCTCTTAAATACCCAGGACCCAAGCCATTTAGGGCTTTATAGGTTACAACCAGCACTTATAACTGTTATAACTCCAATTATAATTGGAGGTGGTAATGGGCTGGATGAGGGATAACAAACTGAGGCTGAATACGAATAAGAGGGAGGTACTGACTATGGGGGGTCGGGCCCCAAGAGATGGTTTTGATCTGCCTGTTCTGGATGGAGTTAAACTCCGCCTGAAAGATCAGATATGTAGCTTGGGAGAACTCCTGGACCCAAAGCTCTCCCTGGTTACTGACGTGGAGGAGGTGGTCAGCAGCGCTTTTTATCAGCTTTGGCTGATACGTCAGCTACGTCCATTTCTAGAGGTGAATGGCCTTAAAACATTGGTACATATGCTGGTAACCTACAGACTTGACTATTGTAATGCACACTATGTGGGCTCTAATGAGTTCTATGCGCTCCCTTTGCATGTAGTCCGGAAACTACAATTGGTACAGAATGCGGCAGCCAGATTGGTCTCTGGGACAACATGAAGGGACCACATCACATTGGTTTTAAAAGAAGTGCACTGGCTGCCAATATGTTTCCGGGTGAAATATAAAGTGCTAGTTATTACATATACAGCCCTTAATGGCTTAGGTCCAGGCTATTTAAGAGAGCGCCTCCTTTGTCATGAACCTTGACAACTTTTGCAATCTTCTGGAGAGGTCCGGTTACAGTTGCCACCAGTTCTTCTAGTGGCAACCCAGGACAGGGCTTTCTCTGTGGCTGCCCCAGGGCATTGGAATATGCTCCCTGCTGAAATAAGAGCATCTCCTTGTCTATTTGTTTTCAGGAAGAACCTCAAGACCTTCCTGTTCTCCCAAGCTTTGATTGGAATTAATTTTAATAATTTTAATAACTGGTTTTATATTGTTTTTATTGTGTTTTCTGTATTTTAATTTGTGATTTTTAACATAAAAATCTGTACACTGCTCAGAGATGTATATATTGGGTGGTATAAAAATATGATAGATAAATAAATAGATAAATTAATTAAATAAAAAAATAAAATCAGTTCTTATGTTTCATAATGAAAGGGTAGAGAGATTTGAAATCCACATAGTAGATCTGTTCACCCTCCTCCACCTTGTAATAAAAGTGCACACAAGCATTCCTACCCCAAATAGAGCATCTCTAGATTCCAGAGGTTCCGGAAACTTCTGTCCTGCTAGGAAACGCTGTAGTTGTGTGTCGAGTTTTTTTCTTTTTCTTTTTAACATTTCTGTCCAGTCATCCTCCTATATAGATCTGATCTCAAAGCCCAGGGTTTTTTTTAGGACTGCTGCTTTTCTCTCCGTAGTGTTGTGAAGAAATTTGTTTTGTCCAACATGGGATGGCCTGAATGCCAAGAACACCACCTGAGACAGCTGTGCCAGAAACAGCCATTTTCCCAACGACAGAATAGCCATCCAGATAACACTCTTGGGCCTCTGATTCCACTCCATGTAAGTCTGGTGGGATCGCAACCTTAAATTACCCACCCTTCAGGGCATGCCAAGTATGGATCTTTTCTTTCTGCTCTATGTATGACAACCACTGAATAGCAGAGGTGAAGAATCATTTACACTGGCTGTGATCATTATCAGGAGCAGGTATTGCAATCTGGTAATCTTTTAAGAAACATGTAACGAAACATCTTTAAGCACACTGTAGCCCGTATGAGGTATTGAAATGGTTCAGTGCCGACAACTGTCTTGACAAACTTATCACCCTTGAGCACCGTAGCTATCTTCCGGGTCATTTCAAGAATCTCATGTCTGTATCTTGTACAGGCCTGTATGTAAATATGTAAACATCTTGCTTGCAGTAATGTGCCAGTTCTTTCTGCATGTCAAAAGTGTTTGTCTTGTTCTCTTCATATCACTTTAGGAACTCTGTCCTTTCGGCAGGCATCATAGATCCAGCACCATAACTTGTTACATCAGGCATCTCCCCCACATAATTCTGATTTTCTTTGGCATTAAAGTAATAGGGAAATACCCTTTGGAGCTTTGAAATCCAATGGTTTCTCTAGGGCCATAGGCAGATGAGAAAGGGAACATTTAAATTTTATATTTGAGTCTTTGTGAAATACAACAGTTTTACACCCTGAGTGACCAGTTCAACATCCAGCTTCTCTTTTACCAGTTTTCTGAGGATTGATATGCCATCATATCCATCACTATTGTGAGCAAGCAGGGTACAGTTCTTAAAATGTATGTTTCTACTGACTATCTGGACAAAGTCTGCAAGGCACGACTCACCATCACATTCCCAGCACTGTCCAGCAAGACCATGATTTCTTTTTCTTCTTACATTCTCAAATTCCCACCACTGTTTCAGCTTGAAAAGCCTTTGTGAAAATCAGCTAAGGGATATGTTCACCCGTTTGTCACAATCATAGGAGACATATTCCACAGATACTTTCTGGTACTTAATTTTCCCAATGTAGCACGTATGCAGAGGCGTAACTATAGGGGGGCAGGGGGGGCACGTGCCCTGGGCGCCATCTTTTCTGGTCACGTGGGGGGCGCCACAATGACCAATTTTTTTAATTTTTTTTTAAAAAAATTGTTAATACAAATGTTTCCTGCTCAGTGCAGCAGCACTGCAGCAGTCAAGGGAGCACGTCGGTGCCCCCTTCCCCACGAGCAGCCCCTTCCGTGCTGTCTGCGGGGCCCCCCCCATTGCTTTGCTGGCGCCTGGCAGCCAGTCAGTGGCCTGGCTTGGCGGCGGTGGGCGCTTGTGAGGAAAAACCTAAGTATAATGTAGTATGTTGGGGGGGCAGCGGGGGGGGCACGGTGGGGGGGCGCCATTTCAGTGCTTGCCCCGGGCGCCGTTTTCCCTAGTTACGCCTCTGCACGTATGTTGTTCAAGGTTCTCAGCATAATCCCAGCACACTCTGCACTGCTTGCCCCCAGCACTTCTCCTTTGTTTCTTAGTCCATGTTACAATAATGCTCACACTTACCAGAGAGTTCTCTCAGAACACATCCCACTTTTCTTTGCTCTTTCACTCATTAATTCTGGTGTTATTATTAGATCTTGCATTTGTTGGTTACATTTTTTGACCTCTTTCATCCAGCCTGCTTTTTGATTATAATCTTTTGGATTGTCCCATAATTTCCTCCAGAATTGCACTGTTTCTTCTTTATTTGGTGTTTCTATGTTTCTTGCAGTTTCTCCTTCTATGCTTTGGTAGAAACGTCTCTGATTTGACTGGAATTGGAGATTCTGCCTGTGCCGTGTAATTCTGGCTTCGTATCTGCTAATCTTCTTTGACACTGCTGTTATTTGCTGCTTTATTATTTCCAGGACTTCTCTAATTCTCCTTGAATCTAGGTGGTATTTTTGGATTAGATACTTTTTGGTGTTTTCATTCTTCAGCTTCTTGTCTTTCATATCTTTCAATTTACTAGCATCTGATCTAAGCCTGGCGATTTTATTTTCTAATCTAATCTTCCATTTAGGTGATGTACTGCTTTCTTTTTTTACAGGTCCACTGATCTTATATCCGAGCTCTTGTGTTGTTATTGTTGCTGCACTTTACATTAGTTGGTTTGTTTCTTGCAAACAAGAAACAAATTGGTTGTTATTTCTGCAAGTGCAGCATTGACATCTTTTAATGCCTGAGCGAGTTGTTTTTTGGCAACTGTTTTTAGAGCTGGAAGTTGAACCCTGACGGTTGTTTGGTTCATGTGCTCAGTTATGTTTTGCTTTAGTTCTTGTTGCTTTTCTGTTAAACGGCATTTGGGTTTTTGAGGTGAAGGCAAAGGGGCAGTTGCCTGGTTTTGATTTTTATATGATGATGATGGTGATGATGATGATGATGATGATGATGATGCGAATAGTATTATTTTGAGGAAAGACAAATGGATGCTGTCTTCTTCATGCCTAGCTTTTGGGGTTCCCAGAGCATTGAGCTGTCAACAGTTGGAACCAGGATGCTGGGTAGATAGTTCCACCCAGCACAGCTCTTCTTAGCTTTGGGGAAGACCCAGAGTTGACCATGTAACTCTGTGAGGTCAGTTTTATTTATTTATTTAAATACATTTTTATTCCACCCAAAATGCAAGTCTCTGGGCAGTTTACAACAAAACAATAAAAACAACAAATAAAAAGGTTATGACATTACAACAATTTAAAACTTAAAACATTAAAACTTTTAAAAACACAATTATCTAATTAAAAGCCTGAGTGAAAAAAATGTGTTTTGACAGCCTTTTTAAAAGTTGTAAGAGACTGGGGGGAGGAGGCTCTTATTTCAGCAGGAAGTGTGTTTCAAAGCCGCGGGGCGGTAATGGAGAAGGCCTGTCCCCGCGTAGCCACCAGATGAGCCAGAGGCCTTGTTATTATTAACAAATACACTAATAATATTAGTAAGACAATCATCATCATCATCAACACTCATGGGATTGGTTTTGGACTACCTTTTTTGGAATTCCAAAGAACTTGTTGGTTTTGGACTACCTTATAAGTCAAGGCTACAGCATTGGGGCTTTTTAGTTTGGAAAAGAAGCAATTACATTGAGACGATAGAGTTGTGTCTATTTAAGCCCCACTTAAAGCCATCCAAGCTGGTGGCAATCACTACATCCCATGGCAGAAAGTTCCATAAATTGGTTACGCTCTGTGTAGGAAAGTGTTTCCGTCTGTCAGTCCTCCGTTTCCTAGCAGTCCATTTCCTGGGATGACGGTTCTAGTGTTGTGAGAAAATAGAAATAAAAATATCTCTATCCCCTCTATCCATACTATGCATAATGGTATAGACCTCTATCATGTCCTCCATTAATCTTTGAAGAAAACGGGCAATTTTGAACTGGTTGATTTTTAGAAGAGTGTTTGTTTGTTTTTAACTGCCTGCATGTTTGTGCCCCAAACAATAAAACTGAATTAGAAATGAAAATAAAATGCAAATAACATGTAGTTGTATTGCGTATTGGGGTGTGTTTTTATGGGTGAAGCTATTGGGGTGACTGTGGCTGTGGGGGCTACCATGAACATAAGAACAGCCATGCTGGATCAGACCCAAGGAGGCCCATCTAGTCCAGCATCCTGTTTCAGACAGTGGCCCACCAGATGCCGCTGGAAGCCACAGGCGGGCATTGAGGGCAGGCCCTCTCTCCTGCTGTTACTCCCCTGCAACTGGTACTCAGAGGCATCCTGCCTTTGAGGCTGGAGGTGGCCCACGGCCCTCTGACTAGTAGCCGTTGATAGACCTCTCCTCCATGAAGTTATCCAAACCCCTCTTAAAGCCATCCAGGTTGTTGGCTGTCACCACATCTTGTGGCAAAGCCTGCTGAAGAGGAGGAGAAGAGGATGCCATCTACCCCAGGGTATGAGACTGGGGTGTCTGCCTGGCTGCCTCTTCTCTTCTGCCCCCCTGGTTGCCCTCTGCCTCCCCCCAGGACTGCTTGCGGAGAGGCTTTGTAGGACTGGGGCTGCAAGGGTGGCTGGGCAGTTTTTCCTGGTTCCACCTGCTGAGCTTGCTGCTTAGCCTATATCGGAAGACTGCCAGTGGCGGCAGGCCCACCATCAGCGGGGTCGACACCGAAGGGGCGACACCAAAGGGGGTCACCCCTTTGGGGGAGCCACTTCAAGGGAGAAACGAGGGCGAGGGCTGGACACTTTGTCCAACTATTTGTATAGAGGGAGGCATTCAATAGTGGGGCTTCTGTTCAATCAGTTTTAAGTTGTGCTGAGGTTGTCTTGAAGTTGTAATATGTGTGGGTTTGTCTGGAGATGGGGAGGCAGGGAACGCCTTCGTTGAATGTGGGGCAGCTATTCCAGTGGTGGTGGGGAATAGAAGAAGTAACGTTGGCAGGTCAGCAGGCTGTTCCAGGGGAAGGGTGGTCAGAAATCTAATAGCTGTCTCCCCTTCCGGCTGTCTTGCCAGCTCTTTGACCTCGGGGAGCACTGCCAACTTCCCACATAACCTTACCTTGCTCCTCTGCAATGCCAGGTTGGTCCAAAATAGATCAAAACTCATCCATGATTTGATCATGGATGAAGGGGCCGACCTGGTGTGTATTACCACGAATTGGTTGGGGGAGGCTAGTGGTTGGTCCCAGCTTCTGCCTCCAGGATATTCTGTAGAGGAGCAGGTGAGGGAACGTGGGCGGGGAGGTGGAGTGGCTGTGGTCTATAAGGATAACATCTCTCTTACCAGGGTCCCTGTTAGGGTATTGGACCATATTGTATGTGTGTACTTGAGTTTGGGGACCAGGGATAGATTGGGAGTTCTGTTGGTGTACTGATCGCCCCACTGCCCAACGGAATCCCTTACTGAGCTCTCAAACTTGGTCGCAGAACGTGCGTTGGATTTTCCCAGACTTTTGGTGCTGGGGTACTTCAATGTTCATTTCTGGACCAATTTGTCCGGGGCAGCTCAGGATTTCATAGCAGGCATGATGACTATGGGCCTATCCCAAGCGGTCTCTGGATTGAAGCATATTTCAGGTCACACGCTTGATTTGGTATTTTACTCTGATCAGGGTGGTGTTCCGTGGGTCCCTACTTGAGGATGCTTTCCATCAATTTGTCTGGAACGGACATTAAGCTAACCGGCCTGTAATTTCCCAGATTACACCTGGATCCCTTTTTGAAAATTGGTGTTACATTTTCTAATTTCCAGTCATCCGATACAGAGCCCGATTCCAGGGATAAGTTATATATTTTAGCAAGGAGGATGGCCATTTCACATTGGAGTTCTTTGAGGACCCTTGGATGGTTGCCATCCGGCCCTGGCGATTTGTTAGTTTTCAGTTTTTGCAGACAGTTTAGAACATCGTCTCTTGTCACTTCTATCTGACTCAGTTCTTTAGCCTCCATCCCCGAAAAGCCTGGTTCAGGAACAGGTGTATGCTCAGTATCCTCTGCTGTGAAGACAGATGCAAAGAACTCATTTAGCATATCCTTCTTAAAAATCCTTTTCACGCCCTCATTGTCTAATGGTCCAACCACCTTCCTGGCAGGTTTCCTGCTTCTGATGTATTGAAAGAAGTTTTTGTTATTCCCCTTGATACTTTTAGCTAAATGTTCCTCAAACTCTCTTTTTGCCTCCCTTATTATCACCTTGCATTTCTTTTGCCAGAGTTTGTGTTCCTTTCTGTTCTCTTCATTTGGACAGGCCTTCCAATTTTGGAAGGAAGTTTTCTTCCCTTTTATGGCTTTCTTGATGTTACCTCTTAGCCTGCTGGCATACTCCTGGACTTAGTGGTACCTTTCCTCCTTTCGGATATGCAATCTAACTGGGCTTCTAGTATTGTGGTTTTGAGCAAATTCCATGCACTCTGGAGCAAAGTGACTCTCCTGATTTTCCCTTTCAGCTTTCTTTTCACCACACTCCTCATTTTGGAGAAGTTTCCTCTTCTGAAATTCAAAATGTCTGTGTTAGACTTCCTTGATAATTATCTTCTTCTTGGCCTTGCTTTCCCCAAAATGTATCCCAGTGCCTAACAAATCTAAACAAATCTAAAAGTCATTCTTCTAGAGTTACATATACCAACAAGAATATTAACCTGGCTTGCTAATTGCATGCATACCAAACGGGTGAGGCTGTTGAGGCAGCACAATAAGAATCTTACAACATTTGTGCCAAATCTTAGGTCTGTATCACTGTGACTCTGATGAATATTAACAGTTAATATACTAATGCCATGTTTATGTCTATTTATTGTTTGTTTGTTTATTTGATTTATATACCGCCCTTCCAAAAATGGCTCAGGGTGGTTTAGCCACAATGATAGATTTTTATCAACCATATTGGGTTTTTGGGATGCCCCATATTACTTTCTAAAACAATGTATATCTGAGAACATTTCTGCCAAATCTCAGGTCTGCATCACTACATAAATGATTGTGGGTTTTTTTCACATTTAATATCGTAACAATATGTTGATTTTTGCCACCATATTTCAATTTTTGGGTTACTCCTCTTTGTCCCCAGAACCCAGCCCCAAGAAGATACTGACAACCAAATAGTGGATATAAAGGGCCACAACATTATTAATCATATTAATTTGAGTTAGCAGACTGTAGGAGGGTAAGCACTCCACCCCCCACCCCACCCCGACAGTGCAGGCCTGAAATGACCGGGTTCAGACTTCACAGGCCTTCCCCGTGCCTTGCAGGCGACACACCCTGACTCTGGAAGTAAGCAGGTTAAAACCTGCTCCTTTCCCTTCATAGTCAACCCCAGCAGGGGTCTGGACACGTCTAGACCTTCACACACCCCAGACCACTCAGCCCTAGGATTTGTGAAGTCCTGAAGAAGGTTTCATGGCAAATCATCATCCCTGGGCTGCACGTAAACCACAAGGGATCGATTACCCAGTTAACCCATTTAACTGTCCAAGGGTGCTCACCGAGGTCACATCCCTTTTCCCTTACCACCCAGAGCGCACTGTCCCTGCCACAGAGGGAGGTCAGCCTAGCTTGGCCTTCCTCCTCCATCCCCTCCAAGAGATTGACAAACCAATGCCGCCGGGCAATTCCCTACAACTTACACCCCTCTGGAGCAAGGAAAAGAAGCCAGATTGGCTGTGGATTGTCGAACCAAGGATAGCCCAGTCCACTTACCCAGCCAACACCCACCGGGTGCACCACCACATTCTTGGGAGGGACACTAGTTGCTCACTATACCACCAATGCTGGAAGCAACGTACTCCATGCCATACTCCAGCTACCCAACCAGCAATGCTGGCACGCTTTCCCAAACCGAGTTGGGTACACAGTCAGTGAGGTGCTGGCTTGATCGCAAGCCCAGAGGCCATAGAATGGCAGCATAACAGAACACACGCAGGAGCCACTGTCCCGCCAGCACCTGCCAAAGGAACTGAAGGATTACATATCATGCCGACCACCCTGCACCTGCTGGCATGCTTCCCCAAACCGAGTTGGGTGCACATCTGCGAAGAGCTGGCCAGATTGCGAACCCCAAAGACCACGGCATGGCCACAGATCAGAACCTGCACAAGAACCCCTGCTCCGCCAGCACCTGCCAAAGGAACAGAAGGATTTGAACGGCCAGCAACAAGCCAGGGAGTGCACCACACAGCTCAATGTATATATCACAGAAAATGCCCGGACCCAGCTGCCCCATTGAATAGCAGCAGCATCAGAGCCCCTTGAAGGGCCGAGGGCAAGCTAAGGCAGAGAGCAGGTTCACCCTGTTAATAAGCACCTTGCAACGATGCTGTCATTAGCTGATATGCATCTGAGGCTGGCCGATGCCAGCCTCAAGAAGCCCCCCAAGATGATGGCGGTAGCACAGCTTACCATCATGCCCCAAACTGGGTGTAAGGCATCACCTCCGGCCTACGCAAGCATGTTCTCCTGACCCTAACCTCTCTGATCAGCTGTTGACCAGTGTGGAAGCAACCACACTCCTCCCACTAGCAGGAACGCCAATCGAAGGAACTTCCTCCAATCTCTGCTGCCACCACCCTGCTGAGCCACCGCCTCCTCCACACTGCTGACAATCCTGCAGGCAGGCGTGCTATCACACCAAAGGCCTCCGGGTAACTGGAGGAGCCACACGATCCAGCTCCTCTCTGGATGAAAGCAAATGCTGGACTGAATGTTTGGGGCGGGGAGCTACTAGAGCAGCCATGCTAGCCCCGCCCCCATCAAGGCCCCTGGCCAATACGGCGTCTTCTAGGGTCTGTGCTAGGGATGGGGCTGGGAAAAATCACAAATCACCCTCCCTACCACATGAGGCCTTGGGAGGTGCATTCTTTCTAAAACTAAGCAAATCTGAGAAGATTTCTGCCCAGTCACATGCTTTTAAGCCAAAGTGAAAGATGCATCTTCATGGGCCATTTAGCTGCCCTACAATGACATCACAAGCCTTCAGGGATCTCTCCCCAGAATCCAAGTAGCAGGGCACCTCTGGAATGTCCCATTGCTCAGGGAAAGGGGGAAGCTTACAAGTAACAAGATATTTGCTGGCCCTATTTGTATTTTGTTTATGCTCTATCCTTGGAATCAAGCTCTCAGGCAAAGACTGAACCCACTCCCTCCCTCCAGATGAATTTGGAGCTGCATCCGTGTGAGTATCTGGAAAGGAGAAGAGGCTTTCATAGAGATGGGCTGTCACGGACAGACTGAAACCAGAGGCCGAGACAGAAGGGTTGCTGCCCATCTCTCACTTGGTCCGGCATTTCCAGCATCTGCTGACCAAGTGTCACCAGTGCCAGGAAGGGAGCGTCCCCTGCCCTTACCTCCCAGAAGGAGCTGGCATTGCCGTCCACAGCTGGTCTTGCAATAGCACTCCTCCCTGGGGCAGCTGGCAATGATAGAGAAGCACTGGCCACAAATCACGTTGCTGCTATGAAATGGCGTGGGACATTCTGCACCCTGGACTGCAGCCACGAGACAGAGGGGGCACATTCAAGAGCCCTTCTTCTTCACTGCTGCGGGAAAGGCACATCGTTCCAGCTGTTTTCTTCATGGCAACTATCAGGCTTTTGGCAATTCGGAGGCATTGACTGCCAAGAACCCAGAAAGGCATGTACAGATTACCTTGTTCAGTCGCCAGCATATTCTTTCCAACACTCATTGCCTCAAGGGGTCAACGAGCACGAAATGTCTTCCCCAAGTTTCCCATGGTGACCTTGAGGGCCAAACTGCTTCTGCTGATAAATGTGGGGGGGGGCAGTGGCTTACCCCAGTCTCGATTGCCCCTTCCTCATATGTTCTTTAAGCTTAGGCTTCTTCTTATTCAGGCAAAAGGGATCCAAAGCTGGCATGGATCTTTGGACATTTTTGTCTGTCGTGAAAGAAATATAGGGGGCGTTTGGGCTCCGTAAGGGTGTCACACCTTCCCCATGTCCAGACCTGAGGCCCATCTCCTAGATCAGAGGGCTGCAACCCACCAATCCCGCGTTCCATGAGACTCTTTGAGGACCTACATGTGACTCTTTGCTCTGATGGCTGATAGGAAGCAAAAAAGTCATCGGGATTGTTTGAATACCTTCAAGTATTTTCACTTCAGCTGTGGCTCATCCTAACAAACTGGGGAGGGAGCACCCCAAGAAGTGCAGCTCCCCTAGTCCTGAAAGTCCAATTGCCCCTGTTTCTCCCACCCCATGTGCAGAAGAGCCATGCTGCCTGCAGGCTGGTCATTCATGTGTGGTCCTGCACATCTCCACCTGGTGAACAGCCAGCCTGCAGGCAGCATGGCTCTCATTAACACAGAAGTGGGGTAGGGCAGGCAGGGTTGGGATAAACAGGTGAAATTGGGCTGCCAGGAACTCGAAGTAGTTGCACCTCTCTTGGCGCCCCTGCCCTACTCGTTACTACTACTGGTCCTCGTTAGGAGGAGCCGTGGCTATTGTACTGCATGGACTTCTTTCCCCTTCTCAAGACACTGCTATATCTGCACAGGGTGACAGAGTCAGGTTCCTCCCTGCACAGCCACTAGCCAGCCAGAGGTGCTGAGAGGCTGGTTAAAGAACCACCAGGGAGGAAAGTGAGAGGGGGCTGGTTCAGAGGATGCTTTCTCCGCCCAGCCTGCCACGTGAAATAAGGACAAGCGTATGCGGTGAGCATGCAGGTCCTCCCAGCACCCTTCCACCGGTGCACAGAGGTGCCGTATCGTGGCTGGTGGGTTGTGTCACGGTCTCGACCGGACTTGGCCGCACGCTGTCGACATATAGTGATGAATGTTGTTTTTCAGCAGGGAGTAGCCGACTGCCGACGATTTAAGGCTTATCAGCCCTCTGCAATAGGCGTTTGCTTCTCCTAATAGTCTCCAACTGATCCCTGTGTCTCCTGACACGCCGCTGTTGCAGAGTCAGTGGGGGCTGGTTGCATAGTTCTTCTTCCGATTGGTCTTTCACGATTTCTGCTGCCTCAGGTTGTTGCGCCTGTTCTGAATCATTAGCCACAGCTGTTTCATGAACACTGACAGCCGGGCTCTGCCCCTCAGACACTCCTGCATCGCCTGGAAGTTGACAGCTTCCCCTTCCTCCTCGCTCTTGGAGATCGAGGGCGTGACAGGTTAGGGGGACCACCAAATATTGCCCAAATGGGTTCAGAGAGAGAATAAATCCTGCTGCTTTGAGAGGGAGGCAGCTGGGAAATGGGCTGCTAGGATGATTGGCTGCTTGTTTTTTCTAACACGAACTAAGTAAGCAACTGAAGGATAGGAATCACCCCTCTGGGCTCCTTGGAGGAAGAGCGGGATATAAATGTGAAAATAAATAACTAAATAAATAAACAGGAATTCTGCCTCCTGATTGAAATGGAAATCACCGCATACCTACTGTACCAAACACTGAGAAAATCTCTAAAGAAGTCCAAGGGCAGAACTCACATCTAACGATGTTGGAACACAAAATAATACTATCTATAGACATAATAAATTTGACCCCACTCCCCAGTTTCTCGAAAGGAATCCTACACTCTCATCCAGACCGCCTTCAGATGTCATGCCAAACCAGTGGTGAACTCACCTCCTGTTCACCCCCCGTAATGTTCGAATTATCGTAACCGCAGTTCCCCAACCCAACCGCTGTTCCCATTTTGCCCTCAAACTTGGAACTGAACCCTCGGTTTGTAGTGACTTCCAATTTCCCAACGGAGGGTCTGTTCCTTCCTCTCTTACATCCAGAGTGGTATTTCACCCGTAACCAGAAGCAAGGGAGGAAGCCCCTCCTGAGGGCTGCAGGCCATTGGCAAAGGCAGGCTTTCCTTCCAGGATGGGAGAAAGCCCACACGTCCAGGCCTCTTCACTTTGCCGGCCCCCAGACTTCAGAATGTGATTGTCTGGGAGTCACGAGGGGTATGGAGGCAAACAGACCCGTGGTTTGCTGTTGTGTCCAAAGAAGGCTGCAGTATTTGGACCCAAATGTTTCCAGGGAGAGCAAGCAGAAGATCTTTGCACTGCTTTGCATTCCTTTAAAGCATCCAGTACCTCCCTTTGACATCCTCTGCAAAGGGCTGCCTTGGCTCTAGATCATCTTCCTTTCTGCCCCCAGAAGTGGCTGTGGGCAGATCAGCAGTCTTTCTCCAAGTGTCCACTCCGTGCACGGCAGACGTGGGAAAGGTCAATTCCATGTGAGGGATCATTAGGAAGGGGACTGAAAATTAAAGTCTTCTCATGCCTTTGTACACATCTGCACATCTCAACCTGATGAGCTGTGTGGGAGTACTGCGTGCCACATTTGGAGTACTGCGTGCCGTTCTGGTGACCATTATCTTAAGAAGTACATTGTAGAACTGGAAAAGAGGGCCAGCAAGATGATGAGGGGCCTACAGCACCTTCCTTATGAGGCAAGGCTACAACATCTGGGTCTTCTTAATTTTGAAAAGAGCAGACTACGGGGAGACATGATAGAGGGGTATAAAATTATGCAGGGAGTAGAGAGAGTGGAGAATTTTTTTCTCCCTCACAACACTAGAACCAGGGGTCATCCCATGAAACTTAAAGTTGGGATACTAGAACTGACAAAAGGAAGCAATTTTTCACACAGCACATATTCCAGGCATTTTTGGAGGACACAGATTATTTAGATCCTTTCCAGACTGGCTTCCGGGTGGGCTATGGGGTTGAGACTGCCTTGGTCAGCCTGATGGATGATCTCCAACTGGCGATAAACAGAGGGAGCGTGACTCTGCTGATCCTTTTGGATCTCTTGGTGGCTTTCAGTACCACTGACCATGGTATCCTACTGGGTCACCCGAAGGATGTGGGATTGGATGGCACTGTTTTACAGTAGTTCCGCTCCTATGCCAGATAGGTCTGTTCTTGGAGAGAAGTTACCTTAAAACGGTGGTACATTGCTGGTAACCTCTAGGGTTGACTACGGTAATGCACTCTATGTGGGGCTGCCTTTGTACATAGTTCAGAAACTGCAATTGGTACAGAATGCTGCAGCCAGACTGGTCTCTGGGTTTACCTGAAGGGACCATTTAACACCGATTCTAAAAGAACTACACTGGCTGCTGATAGGTTTCCGAACAAAGTGCTAGTTATTACCTATAAGGCCCTTAACAACTTAGGCCCAGGGTATTTAAGAGAGTGCTTTCTCTGTCGTGAACCTTGTAACCTATTAAGATCATCTAGAGAGGTCTGATTACGGGTGCCTTGTTTGATGGCAACTCGGGACCGGGCCTTTTCTGTGGCTGCCCCAGGGCTTTGGAATGTGCTCCCTGCTGAAATAAGAGCATCTCCTTCTCTGTCTGCTTTTGGAGGACCCTGAACACGTACTTGTTTTCCCAGGCCCTCAACTGAGATTCGTTTTCTAAATTTTAATGTGTTTTTAACATGTTTTTATCTAATTTTTATCTTATGGATTTTAAATGTGTTATATTTTATGTTTTAATTCTGTACACTGCTTCGAGATTTTTATACTAGGTGGTATCTAAATTCAATTAATTAAATCATCATCATCATCATCAAGACTAGTAGCCATTGATTGACCTGTCCTCCATGAATTTGCCTAAGCCCCTTTAAAAGCCATCCAAGCCGGTGGCCATTGCCACGACCCGTCACAGAAAATTCCATAGATTTATTATTTCTTGTTTACACAGTCAGATAAATAATAAATATAGGGAATTCTCTGTGACCCATCGTGATGATGGCCACCAGCTTGGATGGCTTTTAAACAGGCTTAGGCAAATTCATGGAGGATGGGTCAATCCATGGCTACTAGTCTTGATGGCTCCAGACTCAGGCAGAATCCCTCTCAATACCACTTGTGAGGAGAGAGGACATGCCTTCATCTCTTGCCAGTGGCCTTCCCAGAGGCATCTGACGGGGCACTGTGGGAACCAGGATACTTGAGTGAATGGGACTTGGACCTGATCCACTCTTTGCTTATTCTTGTATTTTGAAGTGTTTCTGTTCTGGGTGTGGCTGCATGATTAGGAAATGATTAGGAAATGCTGCATCAGTGCCTTGAGATGGAGTATAAAGCACCCTGTGTATAGGCTGGAGTCTCAAACCTGCCTAGCCATGAAGTCTGGTAATCTTGTCCTCACGATCCTCATCCTTGCCGTCTGGGCTGAGCTGCCATCTGTGTCCGGACGGAATATTCCAGGTCAGTGGCTCTCCCCCCCCCCCACTCCTCTGGATCACCCCCTCTTGCTTGCCATGTGTGTTAGGTCATCACTAGACAGGGAGCCTCTACCCCACGATCTTGCAGGTCAGAATATCTGTCTCCAGAGGTCCTCTCAACTTCCCCAGCAATTTCCCCTCTTATTGAACCTTCCTGCAATTCTTGCACAGTATGAGGAGGCTCATTGAGGGGCAGGAGGTACTTTTGTTCTGGGTCTCAGATTCTGCCCCCCCCCATGGTACATTCCAGCACTTTAATGCTGGGACATGGTGTGCTGAAGTGCTATTAGATGGCAGCTTCATATAAGCCTGCAAAAAGGGGATGCGGGCATTTTACCAAGAGGCAAAATTAGCATCCCTCATAGGAAGCTGCCTTCTACTGAGTCATAATGAGGTAAGAACATAACAGCAACCCCGCTGAATGAGGTCAAAGGGATATCTTGTAGGAATGTGCAAGCTGATATGAGGTCAAATTGATTCATCTGCAATCAGGTCGATTTGATTGATCATTTGACCTCCAAACAAATCTCTCCAGTTTAGATTAAAATTGATTTGAGATTTTATTTCCCTTTTTTCTTCCCCCTGATTCCCAGCTCTCACTTTTTAAAAAAAGCTAAGCTCTAGCCCTTGTAGACGTGTAGTTATGGAGCAAAATGTGCAGTCACTATTTTTGATGTGTTTAGACTCTTTGGTGTGTAATGCATTTTCCTCCTGATGAATCCCTATGAAGATATATTACACACCAAAGAATCTAAACACCACAAAACTTAATTTAAAAAAATAAACTGAGTACCCCCTTGCCTTGAAGTGGCACTGCATTATTCCTACTACCCCAAACCTGCAAGCTAGGGGGTACTCAGTTTATATTTAAGGAATACATCAAGTTTTGGGATGTCCGCTCAGTTAATTTTAGATCCCACTCAGGTTGAATCAGGAAGGCCCCACTCTGAATGCACGTGAGCACACACAGCCTTGAGTCTGCCACCCAGAACAAAACTCATTCTGCACACAAATGAAAAAAAAATAGAGAAAACATTGAATGGCATGCACATTTTGGATGATAGTTGGCACATGAGGTACCATCAATTACCCTCCCCCATCAAAAGGCAGTGTTTATTTTATTTATTTATTTATTTATTTACTACTACTACTACTACTACTACTACTACTACTACTATGATCAGGAATTTTTGAATTGTTTAAACTCTTTGATGTGTAGTGAATCTTCATAGGGCTTCATTAGGAGGGAAAGTCATTACACACCAAAGAGTCTAAACAATTCAAAAATACTGATCACACACTTTGCTCCATAACTCCTCTTCTACAAGGACTACCAAAATCATTAAAAATAAACAGATTGCCCCACCATCTTGAAGTTTGGGTGGTAAGTGGCACCCATGGGGCCCTACCCAACACCCCAATGTGGTGCCCCCTTTTCCTTTAAAAGTGGGTTCAATCAATTCAAGTATGAATCTAATCTATTCCAACTTGAATCAAATTTGATCAGATTCAAGATTGAATCAAATCTGGCTGCAAAAATTGAAAAATTCAAATTGAATGCAAAAAGTGATCTGTGCACATCCATAATATCTAGTCCAGTATCCTGTTTCACACAACGGCCCACCAGATGCCTCTGAGAAGCCCTCGGGCAAGTGGTGGGCTATCTGCCTGAGCGGAAGAAGTCATGGGTATGTACTTGGTGAAAAGATCTCCTGGCTGTCAGGGAACTAGTCTGTTCACTTGAAGTCCAGGTGGCTGACCTGGAGAAGCTTAGGGAGGCAACGAGCTCTGTGGGTGAGATCCTCAGGGATGTGAAGGGAGCATCCCATTCCCAGGTTGACAGCTCCTCTGCGGTCTTGGGAAATGAAGGTCTTAGGGAAGGAGGAAATCAGTCTGAGGAAGAGGGGGATTATTCCCTAGAAGGGACCCATTCCTTAGTGATGTGCCCATATCTTCTCACAACAGTCCTCCAGAGGGTGTGGGGCTCCTAGTAGTGGGTGATTTGGTCATTAGGGGCATATAGAGATGGGTTTGTGACCTGTGTGAAGACTGCATAGTGACTTGCCTGCGTGGTGCGAGGTTTGCAGATGTCACGTCATGTCTAGTGTTGTGAACTACACCTGGTTTCGCATTCTGTATATGCTCAGAGGGAAAGTCGCCTCATACACAAAGTGAATTGGTTCTTGGAGATGGTGACCATGTAGGATCAGGGCATACAAACAGAGATAGAGGGAGACACACTCAGAAAGTCCAATGGGCTTTATTATAGAAAGTTGCTCATCAGGATAAAATTCAAACAGTTCATCCAAATTAAAAACATGTTTCCAATTCAAGGTGTAGTGCAATGTGCCTAAATAACATATGTGTGTGCAGTCAGTAATTACAGCTATCTAACAATCTAACAAATGTTAATAAAACGTTTAGAGAGAAGCAGAGAAAGAAGGAAGAAGGGCGGAGAGGGATGGCAGTGATTAGTAGGGAGGAGGGAAGTGGGGAACAGGCTGCGCTGTGTGTGTTGAAAAGGCATCTCACCAGGTTCACGAAGAAGGCTTCAAAGGACTTGTTCATTGCTGGAGCTTGGAAACGATGCAGGCTTCAGATGGAGGAGAAACATGGGTGCTGGAGAACAGCAGCCTGGGGTGCAAGCTTCAGGCAGTCAAGCAGGCTGGTGGTAGTTTGCTCAGAGCGAGGCGGAGAGTGAGAGCACCATGGCTGGGGAGTCTTGACTGCTTACTGTGCTGCAGAGAGTTCCTGTCCATGGAAAGAGTTCCTGCTTTTAGCCCCACGGCTTTAGCAGCAAACTCCGGGATGGCTCTTGAGCACAGATCTACTGGTTAGGCCAAGCTTGCTGGCTCTCCGTTCAGTGAGCTCCATTCTTTATAGTTGTTTCTTCCTTGGATCTCCATAGAGTCTATTCAAAATATCCTCATCCTTCCTGGATCCCCAAAAGGTGACAACTTGCTCTTACCCTCTGGATATTGTCTTTTAATTGTTGATATTAGTTCAAGATATTAGCTCAGTCCAGGGAGATCAGAATCCCATCTTCTGTTAGCTGCTGTTTTGGGGAGGAGATTGTTTGCCCAAAGCAAATCTGCATCTCTGAGCTGCAAATGGGCATCTTTTCTTGTCCCTAGATTTCTGGCGCCTGGTCCCAGAAAGTGTTCAAAGGTGTTTTCAAAGAAGAATCACAGCTATAGGTGTAAATCATTTTCTTTTGTGTGCATCTACCTAGAGTAGAATTCCTAAAGGCAACAATAGATCATCTGAGGAGGTCCGGCTCCAGTTGCCTCCAGCTCGTCTGGTGGCGACCCAGAGGCGGGCCTTCTCTGTAGCCGCTCCTGGACTGTGGAATGCCCTCCCTGCAGACATCCTTAATTTGAATTCTTTATTGGAATTTAGGAGAGCCCTAAAGACCTACCTGGTCAGCCTGGCCTTCTAGTGCTCATAAATTGTTTTAAAGCGTCTTTGATGTTTGTGAACCACCCTGACCTATTTTGTAAGGGCGCTCTAAAAATCAAATAAATAAATAAATAAATAAATAAATAAATAAATAAATAAATAAATAGTATTCCTAAAGACAGCAATTGGATGTAACAATACTTCTAATTTTACTTAGTGGATCTCTCAGAGAAAGAGACAGGATTATCCCCTTTGGGCAGAGCACAGCAATCATTAAAAAGGATTAACGTAGTCTTTTTGCAGGAGGAAATGCGAGCTCAGCTTCCAGAGACATTGAGGCTATTCTCACAGTCATACAAAATTAGGCTAAGGGAGTACTGTGTGCAGTTCTGGTCACTGTATCTCAAGAAGGAGATTGTAGAACTGGAAAAGGTGCAGAAAAGGGCAACCAAGTTGATCAGAGGCCTGGATCCTCATTCCTTATAAGGATACAGCATTTCAGGCTTTTAGTTTGGAAGCGAGGCGACTACAGGGAGACATGATGGAGGTGTCTAGAATTATACACAAAGTATAGAAAGTGGACAGAGGGAAATTGTGCTCCTCTCACAACACTAGAGCTTGGTATTATCCTATGAGACTGACGGCCAGGAAATGTTGGACCAACAAAAAGAAGGACTTTTTCACACAGTGCATAATCAATCTATTTAATTCTTTCTCACGGGATGTGGTTGGATGGTTTTTAAAGGGCTTGAAAAATTAAAGGAGGACAGGTCTATCAGTGGCTACTAGACTGATGTCTATGGGCCACCTCCAGTCTCAGAGGCATGAGGCCTCTCAAAACCAGTTGCAGGGGAGCAACAGCAGCAGAGAGAGAGCATGCCCTTACCCCTTTCGTGTGGGCTCCTCAGAGGCATCTGGATGCTGGATTAGATAGGCCTTGGACTGTTAACATAAGAATTCTTATGTTAACAGCCCTGAAGCCAGCCTGAGCAGAAACTCATGTTTAGGGATGTGCATAAAACCGGTTCTCCCGGTTCGGTTCGGGTCCGAACCGGGTCCGGACCGGACCGGGGTGGTTCGGTTTTGGTTTTGCCAGACCACCCCCCCGGTCCGGTTTGGTTTCGAACCGGTTTGGATCCGAACCGAACCGGTTCGGATCACAAAAAGTGGCTGGTTTTGAAGGGGACATTGTGTTCTACCTGCCACCCAAATTTCAAGTCGATTGGACCTTCCTCTGATTTTTTACAAATTTTTTTCAAAAAATAAATTTTTGCCCATAACTCACAATGTGGAGCCCTTAGGGGCAAAAAAGCTGGGGTGGGTGGTAGCCACCCATGGGTGTCCTCCACCCCAAAAATCCCAAGGCAATTGGTGGCTCCTAGTATTATTGGTGAATTTCTGAAGAAAATTTTTTTTTCCATTGGCTAGAATGGGGGTTCGGGGCTGCCCCAGACCCACCTCTGTGGGGTGGCAGCACCCCCAAAGTGGGTCCGGGGCCATGGCAAAAATGCCCTCAGTCCCTCCCAGCAATCCCCGTAGAGATAGGAGTGATGGTTCTGTTGTTTTTCTGAGGTATTCTGAGTGTTGATTCTATGATAGCTTATGAGATTTCCAATGAGACACCATGAATCCACTCTCATTTGCTATCACAGAATCCACACTCACTCAGAACACCTCAGAAAAACAACAGAACCATCACTCCTATCTCTACGGGGATTGCTGGGAGGGACTGAGGGCATTTTTGCCATGGCCCCGGACCCACTTTGGCGGTGCTGCCACCCCACAGAGGCGGGTCTGGGGCAGCCCCGACCCCCCATTCTAGCCAATGGAAAAAAAATTTTTCTTCAGAAATTCACCAATAATACTAGGAGCAACCCAACAATTGCCACCCCATCTTTTTGGCGCCTCTCTCTGGGCGCCCTAACACGTAACACCTAGTCAGTCCATCTTAATGCCTACCTACTACCACCACTCCTATCCAAGCAAGTAAGAGGAGGACACTCAGAGAGACAACACCCACTCTCTGATCTAACAAAAAGGCCACTGCTGTGCTGCCTGCCAGCACAGCAGCAGCAGCGGAGCAGCACACTAAGCACAAGAGCAGCACACACAGAGAAGAAGCAGGAGGCGGAGCAGCAGACCTGCCGCTCTGCATGATGGGTGACGTGATGCCCAAAGAAACCACCGCCTCACTCAGTGCCTGCCACTGACTAGGCCCGACAGACAGAAGCCAGCCAACCTGCTCTGCTTTGCTCTGATGCTCCCCATGGATGATGCACACACACCCTACATCTGCATCCCAATGACCAGACCAGACCAGACCAAGTGCGCAGAGTCAGCACAGGCCAGCAGCCACCAGCCCAGCAACAACAACAGCTACTACTGCTACCACCACAACCAGTGTTGCCGCTACAATAACATTCCCAGTCCAGTCACGCGCGCCACAGCCTGAGCCTAGCACACAGCCAACAGCTGCTGCCAGCCAGTGCCTGGCAAGCCCAGCCAACATGAGGAGGAGAGAGCTAAGTAGACGGCGCACGCACATCACCAACCCATCACGACGGCGCAACTGCAAGGGGAGAGGGCACAATTACAGGCAGGAGGAGGAGGAGGCGGGCGAGGCAATCCTAGCACAGATTTGAAAGTTTAAAATCCACCAGGACATCTTCTAGAATCTAGACTTCTGTTTTTTCTACCACCAGCTGTAGTGTCTAGTTAGTCAGTGTGCTGTGCAGCTGAGCTGAGCTGAGCTGAGCTGCATGTGAGGAAGGGTGATTGTAGCTAGTTCTTTAGTTTCAGCAGACTGAGCATTGAGCATGGGCAGTGGCCTTGGGAAGCAACACAATTACACGACACTCACCTGCTGCTGCTGGTTCTAGAAGTTGCCTCTTCTCGTCTTCACCTCTTCGTGTGTGTGTGTGTGTGTGTGCAGTGAGTGCATGCCTTTTGCCTTGCTGGAAAGAAATGCTTCTCTGGTCCACCACCACATATCTGCTCAAGGACACAGAGGCCCAAGGCAGAGGTGGTGGCACCAGTGTGAGTGCATGTGTGCTAGTGGTGTTTGCCACCACAGGTGTTTTGTGTGTGTATGTGTGCGCTGCTAGCTAGGAGGGGGGAGGGAGGGAGGCAGGGAGGCAGGGGGGAGGAAAGGGGAGGGGGAGAGGGATGTAGAGGGGATTGAAGGGGGGAGGGTCCGGCTCAGAGTTGGTCAGCCACATATTTGTGCACACACGTGCTCACGTGTGTGCTTCGGTGGGAGAGACCAGACTCTCATCATCTGCCAGACCGGGGTTGGGGGCAGGTGAGGCGGTGGTGGGCTGGAAGGGAGGGAGGATGGAAGGTGGTGAAGAGGAAGGGGAGAGGATGAGAGGGGAAGGATGGAGGGAGGCATGGGGGGGAGGAAAAAAAACACGTAGACAGACACACACCACACTACACACAGAAAGCATCCACACACAGAGACAGTGCTAGGCATCCATTCACACAGACAGACAGACAGACAGTCAGACACACAACAGGAAGAGACAGACTGAGCCTGCACCACACACACACACACAGACCCAATTCCCCCCCTGCACAGTTATCAATCAATATGTTGTGTTGGCAGCCAGTTCATTGCTATTCTGATGGTTTTGGGTTTTTTGCCATCAGCCAACATCAACAGTGACCACAATCAAGATGAACATAAGATGATAATAATTCATTCGTTTCATTTCAAAAAATCACCCAATCATTTTCTCCATGTAAACCAAGCCCCCCACACATGATTTCTGGTGACATTTTCAATAAAATCAATTCATTTGGCATTCATCATTTTGTTCTCCCTTTGTCACCTTTTTTTCTTTCTTTTGCATAATTTTGAGGCTTGATTTTGACATGGGGTTTTTAAAGAAAAAATTATTTACATGTTTATTTACATACAGTATTTACATATCTACACTGCATTTTTGAACGTATACCCGCCGCTGCCGCTAAGTCTAGTACTCCGTGGGCTGTGCTACTTTGGGGGGGTGTGCCGTGCCCACGCCAGGTCCCCAAATGCTGACAGGTGGATAGATAAAGGGCCTGTGCTGGTCAGCATTGGGTTTCTTTTTAGGTGGGCGTGGGCATTGTAAACATCTGGCCAGTCGCAGCACTACAACTACTACTACAACTGCATCTCTGTGTGGGCACACTACACGCTGCGACTGGCTGGCACGGCTCAGCATCTGTCACGTCAGCTCAGCTAGAGGTGGAAGGGGGGAGGGTAGGGATAAGCAGAGGTCGAGCCAGGCAGGTGACCAACCATGGGGCAACCCACGGTAATCACTCGCCCGTCTCAAACTCAAGCTTGGGGTAGCCCAACAAGGGGAGGTTCACCTTAAGGAAGACCAGCTGCTCCACCAGACCAGGGTCCAAGCGGGAGCGAGAGGGTGTCACCACGTCCCCGGCACGTGAAAACACCCGCTCGCTCTGGACACTGGTTGGGGGGCAGGAGAGGAGGCGCACAGCCACCACCGCCAGGTCCGGCCAGACTTGGCGGCGGCTCGCCCAGAACTGTGCGCAGTCCACGCCGTCTCCCTCCACAGGCTCCTCCAAGTACTGCGCAACGCATTGCTCAGCACTGGAGGGGGGCCTGGCAGGTCGAGCCTCCCGCATACCAGGCATGGCGCCATAGCAGAACCGCTGAAACCACTGGGCGGATCTCGAGTCGGTAGCAAATGGCTGCTGCGATGGCGCCGCCTGGGATGCCGCGCTGCTGGACTGGGAAGAGGGAGGGGAAGGGGAAGCTGACGCCGGCTGGCCGCCCATGCTGCTGCTGGGTGCGGGTTGGGCCGCGAGGGCTGCCCCCGCACCACTACCAACACCCTGGTCTCTGCGGGCCCTAGCGGCCTCCTCCTCCCTAACCTTCTCGACCAGGATGCCCTTCCACCTGGGCAAGTCGTCGGCACTCACGGCATTGCCCTTGAGGGCTGGGTGACAGAGACAAGCGAGGACATACTCCTCCCTGTCTCCCAGCACATCAACGAGCCGCTTGTCAACCCCAGACCTCAGCCTCCCAGCCAGAGCACGACCCTCTGGCGTGGTCAGAGAGATATGGAGTCCACCCATCAGCTTCTCGAGACCAACAGCTGTGGGCAGCGCCTGGCTCAAGGGAGTGGTGTCGCCACACAAGCCCTTCGTGGCAAGCTGGAAGGGCTCGAGTGCTGACACCGCCTCGGACATCTGCTTCCACTCTGCGTTCGAGAAGTCGCAGACATCCAAGGACTCGTCCCTCGCCAGGGCGACAAGGGCTCTCTCCTGCTCCAACAGGTGCTGGAACAGGAGGAAGGTGGAGTTCCACCGCGTCTCCACATCCGTAGGGATGAGATGGCGAGGAAGGCCAAGGTCATCCTGCTTCTGGCGAAGCAGTCTCCTGGACTTCTCGCTGCGGTGGAAGTGGGCGGCCAGCTTGCGGGACTTATCCACAAGCGTGGCCGTGGCAGCAACAGCACCTGCGATGGGGCGGGCCCCCTTCTCCTGGGACGCCCTCAGCTCCTTAAGGCCAAGGGCGTCCCTGACGGTCAGATGGAGCGTGTGTGCCATACACCGTATGTTCACACAGTCCATGACTGTCTCGACAGTGGCGGTAACGTTGGCTCCATTGTCGGTGACAATGAAGCCGCGGGAGAGGTGTGGACACCCGCCAATCCACTCCTCTATCTGGCGGTCGAGTACGGCCGCCACCTCCTCCGCGGTGTGCCTCGTGTCCATCGTCTCCACGTGCAGGACGGCCCACCTGTGCCGTAGTGCATCGGGAGCCGCGCCGGACCCGGAAGCATCGCCCGCGGAGGTCCCCTCACTCTCCGGTCCCCACCAGTGGGCAGTGAGGGCCAGGAAAGAAGCGTGCATCCCACTGACACTGGTCCAGAGGTCAGTCGTGAAATGCACGCTTGTCCCGGCCGGAGCTGCACGCAGCTCGGCCGACACGAGCTCCCTGCACCGGCGGTACAGGGAGGGGACCACGTTCCGGCTGAACGTCGTCCTTGAGGGGATGACGTATTCGGGAGCCAGGTATTGGAGAATACGGCGGAAGCCGTTGTTCTCGACCACCTGAAATGGCTGGTCATCGGTGGAAATCATCTCCCCTATGAGGCGGGTGAGGTGATGATGGTCCACGCGAACAATACGCTGGCTGCCCGAGGACTGCGTCCACCGCTGGACGGGCAGTGTAGCCTGCCTGCTGGCTGGCACACTGCCGCTGCCCGCCCTAGTGGCAGATGCACAAGGCGCACTAGCGCTGCCAGCCTGTCCCCTGAGACCTGGGTGGTGATGCTCTAGGTGTCTCCACATAGGCGTCGTACCCAGGTGCGCAGGGTCCCTTCCACGGCTGACAAGCATCCTGCAGTGGACACAGCGGGCGTGGAATGGGGCATCTTGAGGGACCTCAAAATGCACCCATGCACCACTGCCCTTGGCCTCCTGCGCCCTGGGCGCCGTCCTAGGCCGTTTCTCGCAGGGTGGCTGCAGTCCTAGGGGGGGGGGGCGGCCGCCGCTGCCTGCCCACTGCTGCCACCCAACCCGCCCCTTCCGCCCTCCACAGCGGAGGAAGGGCCCGGCTCAACTGGCATCGGAGAGGCAGGCCTCTCCTCCACCACCTCGCCAGACCGCTCCCCACCAGAGTGTTGGGCTTCACGAGGGGGGGCCCCACTGAGCGGCGAAAGGATAGGGGGAAGGGGCCCCAGAGGGAGGGAGAACCGCCACAGCCCGAACGGTGCCTCTGCCTCTGCCGTGATTGGCGGCAGCAGGCGGGGGGAACTGAATCCTGCGCACCAAAGATGGGGCCGGAGCAAAGAATTCTCCGATGGGGAGAACTGGGGTGTCCTCAGGCTCCCCGCGTCCTCTCCCTCCCCGTGCCGCAGGCGCACCCCGCACCTGGCCTCTCCCACCTCTGCCTGCCAGCCTTGAGCGAGCCCTGCCCGCCACACGGCGCTCAGACATGCTGCTAGGTCAGAAGGAGGGAGACTTTAGGAGGAAGGCCAGACAGGGTCAAAAAAATAATTTGGAGGGGCTTAGGGGCCAAAAAAATGGCAGCTGATTTGGAGACGGCGGGGGGGGGAGTTTGTTTTTAAAAAAGGAAGCCAATTGGGGGGAAAGGAAGACTTTTTGATGGGGGGGGGAAGCCAATTGAAGTGAGGGGGAGGGTGTCCTTTTAGAATTTGGGACTCGGGAGTCAACCAAGCCAATTGGGGAGATGGGTCTGGGAGGGTTTTTTTAAAAAATAGGGGGTTAAAGGGTGGACCCCTGGTGTGGGTGGCACGGGCAGTTGGGTGGAGTAGTTGTGGTGTGGGTGGCAAGTTTTTAACTTTTTTGGGGGGGAGAGTGGATGGGGGGAGGGCACAGCACCTACCGGGGGTGGGGGAGGGACGCAGTCAACGCTTGGGAACCTGCAGATCAAAGGAGGAAAGCCTTATTTAGTGAACTGGAACACAAAGTGTGGGTTCTGGGGGGTGGTTCTCAAGTAATGCTCCTGTGGCGGGAGCATCAAACTCAATGCAGCCTATTTAGTGACTCTAAATTGCACACAACCAAAACCAGAACCCAGTCACACCTACACAGAGGTTGAACCCACCCACTCTGTGACTCTGCCCGCCCAATACCATGGCAAGCAAGCAGCAGCAAACACCTGATGGCAGCATCATGGATTGAACATCATCATCATATGTGTGTATTGGCCCAGCATGTAGTGGCAGCATCAGAACCCAGGACCCCACTCAGACTGCCCCAGAGGCAAGGAAGCACTCTGGCATGGCATGGGCCCAGCATGTAGTGGCAGCATCGCATCAGAACCCTGGACCCCACTCAGACTGCCCCAGAGGCAAGGAAGCACTCTGGAAGGCACCTGTTCAAAAACCACCTGCAAGACGCATGCAATGCAACGCAACACACAGCAGCAATTTCTTTACTGGGCATGGGCATGAAGACACAAGTTTTACAACAGTACATCTCCTCTCCAAGGTTCCCTCCCTCCTCCCCACACCCAAATGCATTTCAGAATAGGGGTGTCCCTATTTAAAACCGCCAGCTAGGGAGAGAAAGGGGCAACAAAAGGTGCACAATCGCACACGCACTAACCCCTCTTCTTCCGGTCCTTCTCCTGCCGCTCACTGCTGGTCACGGATTCGCCGCCGCCAGCCAGCCACGCTGGGCTGAGACACAGCAGGGCGGCCGCACGAGGCACACAGGCAACCGGGGTAGTTCAACAACGATGGAGGGGCAGAAGTGAGGAGACAACACTATTTGTGTCGCTCAAATCACCCCCAAGCAGAGACAAAATCAACCAAAAACTATAAAAAGGAAAAAAAAAACCCGATGGCAGCCGCCAGGTGGGTAGGCTACTGTGTGCGGCTGCAGCTGTGGGAGAGGAGGTGGAAAGTGAAGGGGAGCAGAGAGAGAAAAGACTAAGAGAGAGAGAAAAGAGGGGGGGGCAGGGACAAAGAGAAAGAGAGGAGAGAGAGAGAAAAGAAAGAGAGAGAGAGGAGAAATAGAGAGGATAGAGAGAAAGAGGAGAGAGGAGAAGCGCAGCGCAGCAGGGAGGGGGGATTCAGGTGTGGGGGGAGGACACAGCAGTAGCAGCGGTCCAAAGAGGTGGGGGGAGCAGAGAGGGTGTGTGTGGTTGGGGGCTAGTGTGTGGCAGGGGGCCTGGGGTAAGTGGAGAGAGTCGGGGGCAAGGAGGAAAAGAGGTGGGGTGGGGGGAGCAGAGAGGGTGTGATTGGTTGGGGGCTAGTGTGTGGCAGGGAGCCTGGGGTAAGTGGAGAGAGTCGGGGGCAAGGAGTAAAAGAGGTGGGGTGGGGGGAGCAGAGAGGGTGTGTGTGGTTGGGGCTAGTGTGTGGCAGGGGGCCTGGTGTAAGTGGAGAGAGTCAGGGGCAAGGAGGAAAAGAGGTGGGGTGGGGGGAGCAGAGAGGGTGTGTGTGGTTGGGGGCTAGTGTGTGGCAGGGGGCCTGGGGTAAGTGGAGAGAGTCGGGGGCAAGGAGGAAAAGAGGTGGGGTGGGGGGAGCAGAGAGGGTGTGTTTGGTTGGGGGCTAGTGTGTGGCAGGGGGCCTGGGGTAAGTGGAGAGAGTCGGGGGCAAGGAGGAAAAGAGGTGGGGTGGGGGGAGCAGAGAGGGTGTGTGTGGTTGGGGGCTAGTGTGTGGCAGGGGGCCTGGGGTAAGTGGAGAGAGTCGGGGGCAAGGAGGAAAAGAGGTGGGGTGGGGGGAGCAGAGAGGGTGTGTGTGGTTGGGGGCTAGTGTGTGGCAGGGGGCCTGGGGTGAGTGGAGAGAGTCAGGGGCAAGGAGAAAAAGAGGTGGGGTGGGGGGAGCAGAGAGGGTGTGTGTGGTTGGGGGCTAGTGTGTGGCAGAGGGGTGTTGGGGGGAAGGGGAGGGGGCAACAACAAACAGCAAAGGAGAAACTGGAACAACTCGGGCAGCAGCAGCGATTAGGCTGGATGGGGTGGTTGGGGGAGGAGCTGGGCCTGGGCTAGGGTAGGGTCTGGGAGGAGGGAGGGTGGGGGGGGCAGGCAGGGGGGGGAGGAGGAGGAGGAGGGTAGCAAAATATATAAAGCAATATATATCAAGAGAACACAAGCCAGAAGTTTAAAAAAAAATTTTTAAAGAAAGACTATAACCAGCAGAAAAAACTTGGGGGTGGGGGTGTGGGGAGGGGGAACCAAACACAGACTCTGAGGGGGGCCACTAAGTGAACAGAGACAATGAAACCACAATTGCTGCAAATTAATAATAGCAAATGAATAAGTGGAACCAAGCAAAGAAAACTGGACTCGGTTTGGCAGCAGCAAACTTGGGAGAAGGCTGGATGGGGTGGGGTTGGGGTGGGGTGTGGTTGGACTTGGAGGGGCAAGTTTGGAGCAGGGAACCAAAACTGATTATATGGGACAACAAGAAACAACAACAGAATCCTCTGGGGGTGGGGGGGAGGGATTCAGGGAACCAACTCGCAGGGCAGCAGCAGTCAGCAGAAACAAACAAAATGGTACAATTTAAGCAAAACCAGCAAGCAATATATAACTGAAACCAATGGAATGCAATGTGAAAATCAAGAAGTTGGACAACAACAAGGCAGGACAAAGAGCAATAATTAATGGAAGAAGATTTAAAGCAATGAGGATGCAGTGGGTGGGAGTGGGGGAGGGGGAGGGTAGGCCCAAAGGATGAGAAGGGAAAGGGGGGAGGGGGGGAGAAAAGCAGACAGACAAGGAACAGGGAAAATTGGGGGAAATTAAGAAGAAAGTAAAGTGAAGTAACACACAGTATACAGACAAGAGACAGACAGAGAGAGGAGACACACAGAGAGTCAAAAAGGGCAGGTGGACAAAGGATTAGACAGAGCACACACAGAGAGACACAGGACACAGTCAGGACTCACAGAGACACCAGAGCAGCCAGCAAAGGGCAAGCAGGTCTCAGAGATGATCCCACAACTGCAGCCAAGAGAAGTTTCCAGAGAAGAGGCTTGGGTTTATATAGGTTTGAAATTCCCTCCTTTGGGAGCCCCCACCTTTGCACTCCCCCCACGGCCAACAGGGTGCCAGCTCTCAACAGTGCAACAGCCAAGCAGCCTACCAGACCAAAGGACTCATTCTGGCCAATCAAGGATCAATAGCGCAGCCAATACAATGCCTGGAAATAGCATCACAAAATGGATGCAAGGAGGAGCAAAAGTTTCGGGAAGGAGACACAAAATGGAGGACAGACTTGGAACTTTAAAGAGACACTCCAGAGACTCAATTTCATTCCCGAACCGGTTCGGGAAACCCGAGCCGGTTCGGTACCGAACCGGCTCGAATTCGGTCCGGCTCGGTCCCGGAAGGGCCCGATTCGGTCCGGGATCGAGCCGCCGGATCCGGACCGGTTCGGACGAACCGGTCCGGATCCGAACCGAACCGCACATCCCTACTCATGTTTCTGTGTTAAAATGAAGCTGATTGAAGAACAGAGTCACAGAAAGGAGGTATTGTAGTGTATCCAGTATCTTCTCCATTGTGTGTTGTTGAGAAGTTTGTTCCACTGGGGGGCCATGGAGAGAGAGAGTGTCTTTGCTGGGGAGAGGGTCACAAAAGCAAAGGAAGGAGAATGAGAACTTGGAGTTGTTTCTGAATAAACCCTTAGAAACATAGGAAGCTGCCATATACTGAGTCAGACCCTTGGTCCATCTCACTCAATATTGTTTACCCAGACTGGCAGCAGCTTCTCCAAGGCAGCAAGTAGGGATCTCTCTCTCAGCCCTATCTTGGAGATGCTGTCAGGGAGGGAACTTGGAACCTTCTGCTCTTCCCAGTGCGGCTCCTAAGGGGAATACCTACAGTGCTTACACACATGGGCGGAACTGGGGGGGGGCAGCCAGGCGCCACTGAGGAGGGGTGCCACACTAGTTCCTGCTAACCCCACCCCATTGCCCACCTGCCCAGCCCCAGGGCCCCTCAGCCACTTGCCATCCTGCTTGCCTTGCCCTCCGGCTCCGGCCTAGGATCAGAGCCACCTGCAAACTGCAGAGAGCTCTTCTCTCCCCGCCTCTCAGCTGATCGGTGGTTGGCGGGGCTTCCAGAGAGGCCTCCCTGAAGCCTGAACTTGGCAGTCCCCAAGCAAGCAAGGAGGCAGGCAGGCAGGCAGAGTTCTCTGCAGCAGACTCTCTGCCCAGACCATCCAGCACAGCTTTTGCAGGGTAGACTGTGAATTCCTTTTAGTGGTTACCCCCCGGTATATAGGGATCTGCTTGGCATAGGCCTTTGATGGCGGGTGGGGAGAGACTGAGAAGTCTCTGAATATACCCAGAATGTTGGGGGGCAATATGCTAAATCATTGTAAACCGCTTAGAGAGCTTCCAGCTATAGAGCGGTATATAAATGTAAGTGCTATTGCTATTGCTATTGCTATTGAATTTTAAACAGATTGGAAAATTTCTGGCTTTAAATTTCTGGCTTTTTACTATCTAAAAAGGCCTATAAGCGGCTTGTTTCATGGCAGAAAATTACAAAAACTTCTGGAACAAACACTATTATATTCATTCATTCATGTATAAATGCACTTATGTTCAAGTTGTTTTGCAACCCAGAAGGTCTGAGTGAGAACTATGAAGCATGTGTTTGTGTTTTTCTTTTCTTTTTCTTGTATGTGAACTGCTCCCCAATAACTCGTAGGGACTTCAGGGTCAATCTGGCCAACATGTGAATGCAGCACCTCCATTGCAGAGGAGATGTGTGTTAAAGGGCTTTACAAGCCTCATGTGAAACACCTCCTGGAATCAAACTTGACTGAATTTGTTCAGAATTCTGAGAAAAGAAACATAGGCTTGATGTGGATTCGGCTCGTCCCTGGGTCCACCTCTTAGTCAATCAAACAGACTCAGTGGGAATCATTTAGAGGCTTTACTGCAACTGCAGTTAAGCAAGGTATTCAAGGCTAATTGCTCTACATTGAATACAAATTGGTTACAGCTGAGGTTCTCTTTTATACAGTCAACAACATGGATACTGAGGCTCCCAGCCCAATACAGATAACAAGCTGGTGATCTAACCCTTTCAAATGCGCATGCAAAACCTGACTCTATTGTCCATCAGGTGATTGCCCCTTATTTGGTTAGATCCGGCATTTCTCGCCTGGGAAGCTCAGTGCTAGCAGTTTTACTGATACTTTCTAACTAGAGAGAGGTAATGAGGTTAATTGTTAAAGACAGTGTTGCAAATCATGTCCCTGAGCTTGGGCTTGGGCTACTTTAAGTTAGAATGAGGTTTTCCAAGTAAAATGGAGTTGCTTTGGTTTTCTAAACACATCAGGCTCACTCTGCATGGTTGAAAGTCTCCTTTGCTAATCTGCAGCGAGGGGGCCATAGTGTTTCTAGTGTGTTCTAGGCATTAAAAGTAGCACAAATATATAGTATTCAATGTATATCACTATATACAGTACTGTGAAGTGTGCATGTGTGTATTCAGTGAAATGTATTTCCAGGCAGCAGACTTATTTTGAAATATCAGACTTAAATCCTTGGGGGCCTGGGGAGTGTGGAGGCCCTGGACTTTGAGGGGCTGGGGGCCCATTTTAAAATCTTGTCTCTGGGCCCATTGCAACCTTGCTATGCCCCTGGCAGAATAGATACATATGTATTGATTACTACACATGGGTTTCTGCACAACACATGCACAGAAGAAACTTCCATGTAGAAAATGTGTCTTTTGCAAACTGACCATGAATTTTCCATCCATGACTGGGATATCTGAGATTTGGAGTCAATAATAAAAGAACAGCACAGTGCTTGTGACAGGAAGGGGCAAATGACAATGATTTCTTCGTCTGGCAGGGGCTGGTTTGGGCCCTGGCAGAACTTGGCTGTCTGGTCCTGTTGCAAATGCCTCTGTCTAGTGTGGCAAACTCATGTATCCTCCTCCCTCTTGGTGTCAAAGTAAGCACTGGTGGTGTGGCGAATGCACATATACCCCATCATGAGCCAACAGTCATCACAAGACAAAGGCTGGCAGGAATCATTCACTGGTTTATAGACACACAAACACCCCCGCCACCTTCTTCTTCCCCTATTTTGCTAGTGGCTATTTGGGCAGGTGATCCTCTAGTTTAGGACAAAGTCATGTTTTTTAAAAAAGCATGAGATGAGAAAGAAAAAATGACATTTGGAATCCTCACATAACTCCTGGCTGTTGTTTTAAGTCTTTTACAGATGAACAACTATGTCTAGATGGTACAGTGTTCCTTTTAACAGGGATTTCCAGATATTGTTGACTACAAGTCCCATCATTCCTGTTTGGACAGGGTGCAATTTCAGTGCTTGCCCTAGGCGCTATTTTCCCTAGATACGTCTCTGCTTACACATCAAGTCTCCCATTCATATGCAACCAGGGCAGACCCTGCTTAGCTAAGGGGACAAGTCATGCTTGCTACCACAAGACCAGCTCGCCTCTCCCATCGGTTCCTATGTTCTTATTACGTCCCGGGGTCCTTTCAGAACAGCTTCCATAAGGAAAAGCAGACCTGCTTAGCATTTCTCTTTTTCAGCCAACTTACTTGCTTCTGCTTCTCTCTCCCCCTCCTGTGGTCACAGAGTTTTGCAGGCTGCCTGTGAAAATAGGACCATGCTTCGGTTACTTTCCTGTCTACTACTACGACTCAACCACCAAGACTTGTGAGATGTTTCTCTATGGGGGCTGCGGGGGCAATGACAACAGATTTCTCACCAAGCAGGAATGCTTGAGAGTCTGTGGAGAAACAGGTAAGAGGCAAGAAATGTCCATGAATATGAAACTGGCTTGACTTTGTTTGTTGGAGGGGATGTACAGGTTACTGCGTGATACAGAAACCTTGATCAGCTGCATGGTGGCATCAGCCTTTCCTACTAACGTTCCAGCCTAATGATGGGGGTGCTCCCATTCACCATTATGGTTGGGCCATTGGGCCATGTCGCTCAGTACTACTGCCTACACTGACGGCCAGCAGCAGCTCCAAGGTTGCAGGCAGGAGTCTGCAGGCAGGAGTTATAATTCCCTTATACACATCTTTGGTACAGCCACATCTGGAGTAGTGTGTGCAGTTCTGTTCACTGTATCTTAAGAAGGAGATTGTAGAACTGGAAAAGGTGCAGAAGCGGGCAACCAAGATGATCAGGGGCCTCAAGCACCTTCCTTACCAAGCATGGCTACAACACCTGGGGCTTTTTAGTTTAGAACAGGCCTGCTCAACTTTGGCCTCCCAGCTGTTTTTGGACTACAACTCCCATAATCCCCAGCCATAATGGCCAGTAGCCAGGGATTATGGGAGTTGTAGGCCAATGTCTGTAGGAGGGCTGCATTTGGGGCTGCCTGGTTTAGAAAGACGGTGACTGAGAAGAGACATGATAGAGGTCTACAAAATAATGCATGGTGTGGAGAAAGTTGATAAAGAGAATTTTTTCTCCCTCTCTCACAACATTAGAACCTGGGGTCATCCCATGAAACTGAAGGTTGGGAAATTTAGGACTGACAAATGGAAGTATTTCTTTATACAGTGCATAATTAATCTATGGAATTATATGCCCATGGCATTTGGTGACAGTCACCAGCTTGGTCCGCTTTGAAAAGGGCTTGGACAAATTCACGGAGGACAAGTCTATCGATGACTACTTGTCTGGTGGCTGTAAGCCACCATCAGAAGCAAGATGCCTCTTAATACCAGTTTCAGGGGAGCCACAGGAGCAGGAGAGTGGACATGCACATATCCCTTGCCTGTGGGCTTGCCAGAGGCATCTGTTGGGCCACGGTGGGGAAAAGGATGCTGGACTAAAAGGGCCTTGGGCCTGATCCAGCAGGGCTGTTCTGATGTCTATGTTCTTATAAGGGCTGTCTCCAGTCCCCCAGTCTTTCTGCCTGCCCTGGCCTCCTGTTTTCTAGCTGCTTCCCGCACGAAGTCATCTTATCTAGATTTAAGCCAAAACGATGGTGCAGCCACACTTGGAGTACTGTGTTCAATTCTGGTCACCACATCAAAAAAGGACATTGTAGAACTGGAAAAGGTGCAGAAGAGGGCAACCAAGATGGATCAGGGGCATAGAGCACCTTTCTGATGAGGCAAGGCTACAACACCTGGGGCTTTTTAGTTTAGAAAAAAGACGACTGCGGGGAGACATGATAGAGGTCTATAAAATCATGCATGGTGTGGAGAAAGTGGAGAGAGAGAGATTCTTCTCCCTCTCACATCACGCTAGAACCAGGGGTCATCCCATGAAACTGATTGCCGGGAAATCTAGGACCAACAAACGGAAGTACTTTTTCATACAACACATAATCCACTTGTGGAATTATCTGCCACATGATGTGGTGACAGCCAACAACCCGGACGGCTTTATGAGGGGTTTTGATAACGTCATGGTCTATCAACAGTTACTAGTCTGGTGGCTATAGGCCACCTCCAGCCTCCAAGGCAGGATGCCTCTGAGTACCAGTTGCAGGGGAGTAACAGCAGGAGAGAGGGCATGCCCTCAGCTCATGCCTGTGGGCTTCCAGCGGCATCTGGCTGGCCACTGTGCGAAACAGGATGCTGGACTAGATGGGCTTCCTTGGGCCTGATCCAGCAGGGCTGTTCTTAGATTCTTATGTTTGGGAGAGGAGAGCTGGTCTTGTGGTAGTAAGCATGACCCGGGGTCTACTCATGAATAAGCTGAGAGGGGTCTACTCTGCACATATACAAAGAAGCCTCTGCACATATACAAAGATTTCTTAATAGAAGCAGCAGCACACAAGCCCTCACGACTGCCCTGGTCCCATAAACACAGGGCCCCCCACAATACCATTAGGTCCAGACCTTGAAATTACCTAGCTGCTAGGAGTGTACAAGGAACCGCTCCAAGCGGTTCAATTCAAATTCAAACTGAGTATGAACCAAACCACCAGTCTGCAACCGGCCAGTGGTTCAATTTCTGCACTAGAACCAAAATGAACCAGTTCAACCTGGTTCGGCATGCTTGCAAAGGCAAACCAGTAAGGACCCCCCTTTAGAAGCAAAGGGGGAACCCTATGGGGTTGAAAAGGGTGGGTGGGGAGTGGGTGAGAGGTCATCTTACATGCTGTGGCTCCTCAGAGGCAGTGGGGCAGAAGCAGTTTCCCTAGGTCCTGCTGGCGCTCACCCCATCTGTGGAGGGAGGGAGAGTGTGGGTCCACTACTGCCAAGGAACCATGGCACATAAGATCTCCTGCCTGCCCTTTCCAACCCCATAGGGTTCCCCCTTTGCTTCTAAAGGGGAGTCCTTACTGCTTTGCCCCTTGCAAGCATGCCGAAACAACTCTTGAACTTGGATCCAGAGGCTTCAACGAACCCGTTGGGGCAATGGTGGCTCCACCCCTGGATCCAAGTTCAAGAGTTGTCAGGCTGCTGGCGGTCAGGCTCTGCTTCTGCTTGGATCGGCCCCCCTTTTGGCGGGGGCCTGTCCCATTTCAGCTAGAACCGGTCAGACCAGGCAGGTTCAAATTGAACCCAATTCAATTCAGACCAGTTCTGCACACCTCTACTAGATGTGCTTTCCAGATTAACCCCTCAGTAGTGGCAAAATGCTTCGGTGCAGGCAAATTGCTTTCAAAACGTAAATAGCAAAGCACCCAGCAGGGTGAGCAGTCTTGCGGAAACTAACAACTGGAAAATACAGCAACGTTTTTACATCAGACATACAATGTCATAGCAATAAATCTCAGCAATTAAATTTTGTCACAACACAGGAAGTGGAGAAGCACACTTTGGAGATACGTTGTGACCCCGTTGCAGGGTCTAATCTGGAAAGTGCCCTAAGGTATATGTTCCCTTTGCACAGAGTGCCTACTGCTGACTGAGGGCAAGGCAATTGGTGGGTGGCACTTTGGCACCCCCTACTGGGCTTTTGTGGGTAGACAGGAGAACATAAGAACAGCCCTGCTGGATCAGGCCCAAGGAAGCCCATCCAGTCCAGCATCCTGTTTCACACAGTGGCCCACCAGATGCCACCGCGGAGCCCAAAGGCAGGAGTTGAAGACATGCCCTCTCTCCTGCTGTTATTCCCCTGCATCTGGTACTCAGAGGCATCGTGCCTTTGAGGCTGGAGGTGGCCCTCCAACTAGCAGCCATTGATAGACCTCTCCTCCATGTAGTTATCCAAACCCTTCTTAAAGCCATCCAGGTTTCTGGCTGTCACCACAACTCATGGCAGAGAATTCCACAAGTGGATGATGCGTTGTGTGAAACAGTACTTCCGTTTGTTGGTCCTAGATTTCCCGGCAATCAAGCACACTGCAAGGAGAAATACTTGCAGCGTGCCCAACCCTGTGCCTACTTGGCTACACAGAATCACTCTCAGAAGCTTTCCCCTGTGTGGGCAGCCAGTAGACTGCTGCCTTTGCTGGCTCAGCTCACAAGAGGCAGAGGAAGAGAGCATGGTAGTGTGTGTGTGTGTGTGTGTGTGTGTGTGTGTGTGTGTGTGCCTGCCAGCCAGTGCCTCACTAATGCTGCCACTGCCGCATGCATGCTGCGGCTGTTGCTGTCTAACTGGTGCCTTGTCCTCTTTGCTCTGTTGAAGGGACAGTTCTGCTTCTGCTGCTGCTGCTGCTGCTGCTCTCCACTCCCGCCTACTAAAGGTCTGGAAACCTGTAGGCTCCCCCCACCCTCCCCCCCACCCCACAATGTTTATGTTTATTAGTGATCTGGCAGCTGTGTGTGGCTTGGCGCTGGGTGGGCTCCCCCCTTGTAAATGTGTTATACTTGTGAGCAAGAGATAACACATACAGCATTGCTATTCAGGATCCTGCCCTTCATCCTACCCCCCCCCCCCCAATTGTCTCGCTTACTCAAGCAACAGAATGGTGGCAACCCTGAATGGCCCTCAAGGGCCAAATAATAATCCAACTCATTCCCCACCCAACAAAGGGATACAGAGATGGGGGCGGGGGGGGGTGTTACGGAAGCATGCTAATTCGTATAGAGGAAGTATGACTTGCTTGCCCCAACCCTGGGGCTCTGTGTAACAGCACACATCATATGCTCAGAGACACATCTTACCATGTTCTTCTTCCACATAGCTGTAACACTAATCCCCAGCTTTTGCTGTTGCCGCCAGCCTACGCTAGTAGGGCATAGGAGCATGGAGGACCTGGCCAAATGGTGTTCCCCCAGTTAGGATGTTGTGGGCCAGTACAATAGCACAGACTGGACATCAGATCTCGAGCCCTCATCTCACAAACATCACGGGACATCACATTTGGTCACGTTTTGGAGCTGCCACACCAGTAACCAACCCATGTAACCCAAGGTCTTTTCTTTCACTGAACGTCCTTGCTTTTTAAAATGGAGGGTTCCATGGTGATATAACAAGATTGCAGAAGGTCAAACATCAGGGTGATACACATTCTGTTTGCAAACTGACACAGAGGATAACAAAATTTGCAACTAGCAAAGGTATTTTGTTTTTTGTTTGTTTGTTAGTTAGATGTATATATTACCTTTCCCAAAGTGGCTCAGGGTGGTTTACATTAAAATAAAAAACACATAATAAAACAATAAAAAAATTAACAAAATGTAAACCAGATTAGAATTAAAACTAAAACTCGATATCATCAAAAGCCATGCTAAAAAGATGGGTCTTTAAGGCTTCCCTGGAGGCCTCCAAGAAAGAGATTCCTTTCCTATCCATGGGGAGCATGTTCCACAACCAAGGGGTGACACCTGAGAGGGTCCTATCCCAGGTTGCCACCGGATGAACTGCTGGCACCTGAAGACAGACCTCTCCTGATAATTATAATGAGTGGTGGGGATCTTGTAGAGACAGGCGGTCTCTCAGGTAACCAAGACCTCAGCCATTCAGGGCCTTAAAGGTAAATAACCAGCACTTTGTACCTTGCCCAGAAACCTATTGGCAGCCAGTGCAACTGTTTAAGAACAGGCACAATGTCATCTTTTTGGGATACCCCAGAGACCAATCTGGGTGCTGCATCTTGAACTAACTGACATTTCCAGACTATGTACAAAGGCAGCCCTACATAGAGCGCATTGCAGTAGTCCAACCCGCTGGAAGTTGCCAGAGTTATCAGATCAATTGCAGCTGGTAAAAAGCATTCCTGGCCACAGCCTCAACCTGAGCCTGAGGTTCTGTATTGAGAGGCATGGAAATAAATATTGTCATATCCTGACTGACATTAAGTGATTTGCTTTCCGTACTTGTTTGGAAGCTGATGGATGAGGAATGTTATGTTTTGCTGAGGTCTGTTTTTTGCAGGATCTACATCTTGCTTTGTATGGAAGAAGCCATTTGGGATCAGGAGGCGGGTGGAGAGTGGCAGAGGGAGAAGAGCAAAGAGGACCGGGGGCAGCTCCAATGGTGTGAAGCTTCAGTCACAAGCAGGTCCCAAAGTTCAGTCTGGGACTGGGAGGGCTGACTGCCCTCCCCCCCCCCGTGGGTTTTTCTTGAAGCTCGGGAAGCAACTGCAGTGCGGGTGCCAGGTGAAAGTGGAGAGATTTCTGCGCTCATTGATGTGACCTGCTCAGAATCCTTCCCTGGGAAGAACTCATGCAGGAAACAGCTCCTGTGGGCAGCGCAGGGTCCTTGGTCTGCTGCTTCCTGCTTCCAGATCTCTCCTGGGAAAGGCAGGGAGTGGGGTGAGCATCTCGGCACCTTGACTAGAGCGGCATCCCCTGCTGCCGATGTAACTGTTGGAAATTCTCTGTGGTGAAAGAATCCCTTTCTCAATATAGCAGAGTGCACAGAGGCACAACACAGCGGTAGATTAGTTCGGCATGCGTGTGTGCTGAGAGTAAAGTAACTTGGAGCCAATTCATAGTTTCAAATCAATATATAAGGCATTTATTAAGGAACTCCATTCTAGATAGGAAAGTGAGGAGTTAGGATCTCTAATCTATCTATCTAGCTGGATGCAGATGGATTCTGCATCTTCTCTGCACATATGGTGCAGGGAGAGAAACTTGCCATGTTGCAAGGTAGAAGGGCAGGTAGGGAAGAGAGAGAGAGGAAGTTGATCCCTGAGATTAGCAATCTACATATCAAAGGGATAGCATCAGAGCAGTGGAAAAGGGATGACAAATATCTTGACCCTCTAGCCCTCTGACTTACTAGTCTGTCCTCCATTGTCTGAGGCAAGAGACAGCGCAAAGTCCTTTAACTTTCCAACAGTAACTCCTCCTCTTCTCTTTCTGTAGAAATGTCCACTGTACAGTGAGTGGCTGACTATTCCCAGGGTCCAGCCTCACCATCCAGCCCCACAGACCCAGGAGTGTATGCTCACATGCCACTAAGCCCCTCTTGCCCCATGCCTCCAGGCTCTCTGCATCTTTGGGGAGGCTGGTGGAATCGTCTTCCCTCTTCAGAATAAAGAGCTGAATTTCCCCGCATCCTTGCTCTGTGTCTTCATTCTTGAGCTGCAGGCAGGAGCCTCCTTTCCCCCACTGACCCCACAGGAGGAGATCAAGTGCTGGAGCCCCTGAGCAATGCTGCATCTGTAGGTCTGGTGTGGACTGTATGGGAAGGGGAGAGAGGGCAGCACCGATAGCACCGAGTCTGTTGGTCAAAGGCTAGAGGTTTTAGCTGGGTAACTGCTCCCATCTGGAAAGGATGCAAGGAAGAACATTCTAGCCCAGGGTTTCTTAACCTTGGGCCCCCAGATGTCCTCAGCCACAAACTCCCATCATCCTCAGCCACAAAGGCCATGTCTGGGGATGATGGGAGTTGTAGTGCAACAACATCTGGGGGCCCAAGGTTAAGAAACCCTGTTCTAGCCCTTACATTGCAAAGGAAAACTTAAACAGGTAGTAGGGGCCATTCATTGCTGGTGAAATCATGGAAGGCTTCAACCCCCAGAGGCCTTCAGCAGGAGGGCACACAGACCCAGGAGTTCTAGGAGCTCTGATTTGCCTATGCATTAGTACCCGTCCTTTCTCTGCATGCATTTCCTGTTGAAGGGGAGAGGTTAATTAATTCACCCAAATTTGTAACAGGGCCAGCATGAGCGAGAAGAGATTAGCCCAGCAAAGAAAGGCTTCAGACAGGCATTAAGGATCAAAAATAAGCAAAGGTTTATGGTGGGAAGTACATATTTGGATAGAAGGCCTGAGTCTTCATAGAGCAAAGCAGAGAGGGAAAGGGAGAGAGAAGGTATGGGTAATGAAGACTCAAGGTTGTCTGGGAGCAAGAAAGGCAGAGAGATCGGCCCTGAGAATATCAGTCATAGTAAGTCAAAGCTGAGAGAGGTGGGAGTAGAGGAAGATCCTTCATCACTGTCCCTTAGGCCTGTGAAACCTCAGATTGGTAAATTTGGATATGGTCCAATTTTACTGAAATTGGAAAGGTTCAAAGCGAGTCTGAACCCAAACTTGACCAGTCCACTTTGGGCCGGACGTCTTTAGAAGAAACAATCAGAGCTCTCCAGAGATCCATGTGGCAGTGAGATTATGTGTTTGTGTGGTTGTGGATCCTGGAGGGGGCATCTTCTGCCCATGTGCCCATGCATTTTTATATATATATATATATATATATATATATATATATATATATATATATATATATACACACTTAAAAAGTTGTTTAGCCCATTTTCCACTCACAAAGCAGCTGCCACCAGCTGATTTTTGGGTTTCTTGAGAAATTATCTCATTAATTGATTGATTGATAGTTAAATTTATATACCGCCTTTCATTAAAACAATCCCAAGGTGGTTTTCAGCAAAATTTCAAAAACAAGATGGTAAGAAAGATACAATAAACTTAAAATATTAAGTAAAAAATATTAAACCAATCTGATTAAAAATTTAAAATAAAAGCATAAAAGCATAAAAAGAGCAGCAGCAGAGAATCATATAAATGCCTGGGCAAAAAGCCAAGATTTTACACTCGTTCTAAAAGCTGTGATGGAGACCGATGAGTGAATAGCCACCGGGAGAGCATTCCAGAGTCTGGGGGCAGCCACAGAGAAGGCCCTGTCCTGCGTGGACAACAACCGAGCCTCCCTCATTGTCAGCACCCAGAGCACAGCCTCCTCAGATGACTTTGTCAAGCGGGCAGTAACTCTTAGAATGGTGAATGCACATATACCCCATCATGAGCCAACAGTCATCACAAGACAAAGGCTGGCAGGAATCATTCACTGGTTTATAGACACACACACACACCCGCCACCTTCTTCTTCCCCTATTTTGCTAGTGGCTATTTGGGCAGGTGATCCTCTAGTTTAGGACAAAGTCATGTTTTTTAAAAAAGCATGAGATGAGAAAGAAAAAATGACATTTGGAATCCTCACATAACTCCTGGCTGTTGTTTTAAGTCTTTTACAGATGAACAACTATGTCTAGATGGTACAGTGTTCCTTTTAACAGGGATTTCCAGATATAGTTGACTACAAGTCCCATCATTCCTGTTTGGACAGGGTGCAATTTCAGTGCTTGCCCTAGGCGCTATTTTCCCTAGATACGTCTCTGCTTACACATCAAGTCTCCCATTCATATGAAACCAGGGCAGACCCTGCTTAGCTAAGGGGACAAGTCATGCTTGCTACCACAAGACCAGTTCTCCTCTCCCATTGGTTCCTATGTTCTTATTACGTCCCGGGGTCCATTCAGAATAGCTTCCATAAGGAAAAGCAGACCTGCTTAGCATTTCTCTTTTTCAGCCAACTTACTTGCTTCTGCTTCTCTCTCCCCCTCCTGTGGTCACAGAGTTTTGCAGGCTGCCTGCGAAAATAGGACCATGTAGGGGTTCCTTTCATTTCTACTACTACGACTCAACCACCAAGACTTGTGAGATGTTTCACTATGGGGGCTGCGGGGGCAATGACAACAGATTTCTCACCAAGCAGGAATGCTTGAGAGTCTGTGGAGAAACAGGTAAGAGGCAAGAAATGTCCATGAATATGAAACTGGCTTGACTTTGTTTGTTGGAGGGGATGTACAGGTTACTGCGTGATACAGAAACCTTGATCAGCTGCATGGTGGCATCAGCCTTTCCTACTCATGTTCCAGCCTAATGATGGGGGTGCTCCCATTCACCATTAGGGTTGGGCCATTGGGCCATGTCGCTCAGTACTACTGCCTACACTGACGGCCAGCAGCTCCAAGGTTGCAGGCAGGAGTCTGCAGGCAGGAGTTATAATTCCCTTATACACATCTTTGGTACAGCCACATCTGGAGTAGTGTGTGCAGTTCTGTTCACTGTATCTTAAGAAGGAGATTGTAGAACTGGAAAAGGTGCAGAAGTGGGCAACCAAGATGATCAGGGGCCTCGAGCACCTTCCTTACCAAGCATGGCTACAACACCTGGGGCTTTTTAGTTTAGAACAGGCCTGCTCAACTTTGGCCTCCCAGCTGTTTTTGGACTACAACTCCCATAATCCCCAGCCATAATGGCCAGTAGCCAGGGATTATGGGAGTTGTAGGCCAATGTCTGTAGGAGGGCTGCATTTGGGGCTGCCTGGTTTAGAAAGACGGTGACTGAGAAGAGACATGATAGAGGTCTACAAAATAATGCATGGTGTGGAGAAAGTTGATAAAGAGAATTTTTTCTCCCTCTCTCACAACATTAGAACCTGGGGTCATCCCATGAAACTGAAGGTTGGGAAATTTAGGACTGACAAATGGAAGTATTTCTTTATACAGTGCATAATTAATCTATGGAATTATATGCCCATGGCATTTGGTGACAGTCACCAGCTTGGTCCGCTTTGAAAAGGGCTTGGACAAATTCACGGAGGACAAGTCTATCGATGACTACTTGTCTGGTGGCTGTAAGCCACCATCAGAAGCAAGATGCCTCTTAATACCAGTTTCAGGGGAGCCACAGGAGCAGGAGAGTGGACATGCACATATCCCTTGCCTGTGGGCTTGCCAGAGGCATCTGTTGGGCCACGGTGGGGAAAAGGATGCTGGACTAAAAGGGCCTTGGGCCTGATCCAGCAGGGCTGTTCTGATGTCTATGTTCTTATAAGGGCTGTCTCCAGTCCCCCAGTCTTTCTGCCTGCCCTGGCCTCCTGTTTTCTAGCTGCTTCCCGCACGAAGTCATCTTATCTAGATTTAAGCCAAAACGATGGTGCAGCCACACTTGGAGTACTGTGTTCAATTCTGGTCACCACATCAAAAAAGGACATTGTAGAACTGGAAAAGGTGCAGAAGAGGGCAACCAAGACGGATCAGGGGCATAGAGCACCTTTCTGATGAGGCAAGGCTACAACACCTGGGGCTTTTTAGTTTAGAAAAAAGACGACTGCGGGGAGACATGATAGAGGTCTATAAAATCATGCATGGTGTGGAGAAAGTGGAGAGAGAGAGATTCTTCTCCCTCTCACATCACGCTAGAACCAGGGGTCATCCCATGAAACTGATTGCCGGGAAATCTAGGACCAACAAACGGAAGTACTTTTTCATACAACACATAATCCACTTGTGGAATTATCTGCCACATGATGTGGTGACAGCCAACAACCCGGACGGCTTTATGAGGGGTTTTGATAACGTCATGGTCTATCAACAGTTACTAGTCTGGTGGCTATAGGCCACCTCCAGCCTCCAAGGCAGGATGCCTCTGAGTACCAGTTGCAGGGGAGTAACAGCAGGAGAGAGGGCATGCCCTCAGCTCATGCCTGTGGGCTTCCAGCGGCATCTGGCTGGCCACTGTGCGAAACAGGATGCTGGACTAGATGGGCTTCCTTGGGCCTGATCCAGCAGGGCTGTTCTTAGGTTCTTATGTTTGGGAGAGGAGAGCTGGTCTTGTGGTAGTAAGCATGACCCGGGGTCTACTCATGAATAAGCTGAGAGGGGTCTACTCTGCACATATACAAAGAAGCCTCTGCACATATACAAAGATTTCTTAATAGAAGCAGCAGCACACAAGCCCTCACGACTGCCCTGGTCCCATAAACACAGGGCCCCCCACAATACCATTAGGTCCAGACCTTGAAATTACCTAGCTGCTAGGAGTGTACAAGGAACCGCTCCAAGCGGTTCAATTCAAATTCAAACTGAGTATGAACCAAACCACCAGTCTGCAACCGGCCAGTGGTTCAATTTCTGCACTAGAACCAAAATGAACCAGTTCAACCTGGTTCGGCATGCTTGCAAAGGCAAACCAGTAAGGACCCCCCTTTAGAAGCAAAGGGGGAACCCTATGGGGTTGAAAAGGGTGGGTGGGGAGTGGGTGAGAGGTCATCTTACGTGCTGTGGCTCCTCAGAGGCAGTGGGGCAGAAGCAGTTTCCCTAGGTCCTGCTGGCGCTCACCCCATCTGTGGAGGGAGGGAGAGTGTGGGTCCACTACTGCCAAGGAACCATGGCACATAAGATCTCCTGCCCGCCCTTTCCAACCCCATAGGGTTCCCCCTTTGCTTCTCAAGGGGTTTCTTACTGCTTTGCCCCTTGCAAGCATGCCGAAACAACTCTTGAACTTGGATCCAGAGGCTTCAACGAACCCGTTGGCGCAATGGTGGCTCCACCCCTGGATCCAAGTTCAAGAGTTGTCAGGCTGCTGGCGGTCAGGCTCTGCTTCTGCTTGGATCGGCCCCCCTTTTGGCGGGGGCCTGTCCCATTTCAGCTAGAACCGGTCAGACCAGGCAGGTTCAAATTGAACCCAATTCAATTCAGACCAGTTCTGCACACCTCTACTAGATGTGCTTTCCAGATTAACCCCTCAGTAGTGGCAAAATGCTTCGGTGCAGGCAAATTGCTTTCAAAACGTAAATAGCAAAGCACCCAGCATGGTGAGCAGTCTTGCGGAAACTAACAACCGGAAAATACAGCAACGTTTTTACATCAGACATACAATGTCATAGCAATAAATCTCAGCAATTAAATTTTGTCACAACACAGGAAGTGGAGAAGCACACTTTGGAGATACGTTGTGACCCCGTTGCAGGGTCTAATCTGGAAAGTGCCCTAAGGTATATGTTCCCTTTGCACAGAGTGCCTACTGCTGACTGAGGGCAAGGCAATTGGTGGGTGGCACTTTGGCACCCCCTACTGGGCTTTTGTGGGTAGACAGGAGAACATAAGAACAGCCCTGCTGGATCAGGCCCAAGGAAGCCCATCCAGTCCAGCATCCTGTTTCACACAGTGGCCCACCAGATGCCACCGCGGAGCCCAAAGGCAGGAGTTGAAGACATGCCCTCTCTCCTGCTGTTATTCCCCTGCATCTGGTACTCAGAGGCATCGTGCCTTTGAGGCTGGAGGTGGCCCTCCAACTAGCAGCCATTGATAGACCTCTCCTCCATGTAGTTATCCAAACCCTTCTTAAAGCCATCCAGGTTTCTGGCTGTCACCACAACTCATGGCAGAGAATTCCACAAGTGGATGATGCGTTGTGTGAAACAGTACTTCCGTTTGTTGGTTCTAGATTTCCCAGCAATCAAGCACACTGCAAGGAGAAATACTTGCAGCGTGCCCAACCCTGTGCCTACTTAGCTACACAGAATCACTCTCAGAAGCTTTCCCCTGTGTGGGCAGCCAGTAGACTGCTGCCTTTGCTGGCTCAGCTCACAAGAGGCAGAGGAAGAGAGCATGGTACTGTGTGTGTGTGTGTGTGTGTGTGTGTGTGTGTGTGTGCCTGCCAGCCAGTGCCTCACTAATGCTGCCACTGCCGCATGCATGCTGCGGTTCTTGCTGTCTAACTGGTGCCTTGTCCTCTTTGCTCTGTTGAAGGGACAGTTCTGCTTCTGCTGCTGCTGCTGCTGCTGCTCTCCACTCCCGCCTACTAAAGGTCTGGAAACCTGTAGGCTCCCCCCACCCTCACCCCCACCCCACAATGTTTATGTTTATTAGTGATCTGGCAGCTGTGTGTGGCTTGGCGCTTGGTGGGCTCCCCCCTTGCAAATGTGTTATACTTGTGATCAAGAGATAACACATACAGCATTGCTATTCAGGATCCTGCCCTTCATCCTACCCCCCCCCCCAATTGTCTCCCTTACTCAAGCAACAGAATGGTGGCAACCCTGAATGGCGCGCAAGGGCCAAATAATAATCCAACTCATTCCCCATCCAACAAAGGGATACAGAGATGGGGGTGGGGGCTTACGGAAGCAGAGTAATTCTTATAGAGGAAGTATGACTTGCTTGCCCCAACCCCGGGGCTCTGTGTAACAGCACACATCATCTGCTCAGAGACACATCTTACCACGTTCTTCTTCCACATAGCTGTAACACTAATCCCCAGCTTTTGCTGTTGCCGCCAGCCTACGCTGGTAGGGCATAGGAGCATGGAGGACCTGGCCAAATGGTGTTCCCCCAGTTAGGATGTTGTGGGCCGGTACAATAGCACAGACTGGACATCAGATCTCGAGCCCTCATGGCACAAACATCATGGGACATCACATTTGGTCACGTTTTGGAGCTGCCACACCAGTAACCAACCCATGTAACCCAAGGTCTTTTCTTTCACTGAACGTCCTTGCTTTTTAAAATGGAGGGTTCCACGGTGATATAACAAGATTGCAGAAGGTCAAACATCAGGGTGATGCACATTCTGTTTGCAAACTGGCACAGCGGATAACAAAATTTGCAACTAGCAAAGTTATTTTTTTTGTTTGTTAGATGTATATATGACCTTTCCGAAAGTCGCTGAGGGCAGTTTACATTAAAATAAAAAACACATAATAAAACGATAAAAAAAAAATAAAAATGTAAACCAGATTAGAATTAAAACTAAAACTCGATATCATTAAAAGCCTGGCAAAAAAGATGGGTCTTTAAGGCTTTCCTGAAGGCCTCCAAGGAAGATATTCATCTTCAATCCACGGGGAGCATGTTCCACAACCAAGGGGTGACACCTGAGAGGGTCCTATCCCAGGTCGCCACCAGATGAACTGCTGGCACCTGAAGACAGACCTCTCCTGATAATTCTAATGAGCAGTGGAGATCTTGTAGAGAAAGGTGGTCTCTCAGGTAACCAGGACCTCAGCCATTCAGGACCTTAAAAGTAAATAACCAACACTTTGTACCTTGCCCGGAAGTGTATTGGCAGCCAGTGCAACTGTTTAAGTACAGGCACAATGTCATCTTTCCGGGATACCCCAGAGACCAATCTGGGTGCTGCATTTTGAACTAAGTGACATTTCCAGACTATGTACAAAGGCAGCCCTACATAGAGCGCATTGCAATAGTCGGACCTGCTGGAAGTTGCCAGCTGGTGTACTGCTGTTTTCTCCTCAAGTAACGGGCCGAGTTATCAGATCAATTGCAGCTGGTAAAAAGCATTCCTGGACACAGCCTCAACCTGAGCCTGAGGCTCTGTGTTGAGAGGCATGGAAATAAATATTGTCATATCCTGACTGACATTAAGTGATTTGCTTTCCGTACTTGTTTGGAAGCTAATGGATGAGGAATTTTATGTTTTGCTGAGGTCTGTTTTTTGCAGGATCTACATCTTGCTTTGTATGGAAGAAGCCATTTGGGATCAGGAGGCGGGTGGAGAGTGGAAGAGGGAGAAAAGCAAAGAGGACCGGGGGCAGCTCCAATGGTGTGAAGCTTCAGTCACAATCAGGTCCCAAAGTTCAGTCTGGGACTGGGAGGGCTGACCGCCCCCCCGCCATGGGTTTTTCTTGAAGTTCGGGAAGCAACTGCAGTGCTGGTGCCAGGGGAAAGCGGAGAGATTTCTGTGCTCTTTGAGGCGACCTGCTCAGAATCCTTCCCCGGGAAGAACTCATGCAGGAAACAGCTCCTGTGGGCAGCGCAGGGTCCTTGGCAGATGCCTGCAGCCTCCTGCTTCCAGATCTCTCCTGGGAAAGGCAGGGAGCGGGGTGAGCATCTCAGCACCTTGACTAGAGCGGCATCCCCTGCTGCCGATGTAACTCCTCCTCTTCTCTTCCTGCAGAAATGTCCACTGTACAGTGAGTCGCTGACTATCCCTGGGGTCCGGCCCCACCATCCAGCCCCACAGACCCAGGAGTGGACGCCCACATGCCACTAAGCCCCTCTTGCCCCATGCCTCCAGTCTCTCTGCATCTTTGAGGAGGCTGATGGAATTGTCTTCCCTTCACAATAAAGAGCTGACTTTCCCCGCATCCTCGCTCTGTGTCTTCATTCTTGAGCTGCAGGCAGGAGCCTCCTTTCCCCCACTGGTCCCATAGGAGGAGATCAAGTGCTGGAGCCCCTGAACAATGCTGCATCTGTAGGTCTGGGGCGGACTGTGTGGGAAGGGGAGAGAGGGCAGCACCCAAAGCACTGAGTCCATTGATCAAAGGCTAGAGGTTTTAGCTGGGTAAATGCTCCCATCTGGAAAGGATGCAAGGATGAACATTCTAGCCCAAGGTTTCTTAACCTTGGGCCCCCAGATGTTGTTGGACTACAACTCCCATCATCCTAAGCCAAAAGGCCATGTCTGGGGATGATGGGAGTTGTAGTCCAACAGCAACTGGGGGCCCAAGGTTAAGAAACCCTGTTCTAGCCCTTACATTGCAAAGGAAAGCTTAAACAGGTAGTAGGGGCCATTCATTGCTGGTGAAATCATGGAAGGCTTCAGCCCCCAGAGGCCTTCAGCAGGAGGGCACACAGACCCAGGAGTTCTAGGAGCTCTGATTTGCCTATGCATTAGTACCCTTCCTTTCTCTGTATGTATTTCCTGTTGAAGGGGAGAGGTTAATTAATTCACCGAAATTTGTAACAGGGCCAGCATGAGCGAGAAGAGATTAGCCCAACAAAGAAAGACTTCAGACAGGCATTAAGGTTGAAAAATAAGCCAATGTTTCTGGTGGGAAATACATATTTGGGTAGAAGGCCTGCATCTTCATAGAGCAAAGTAGAGAGGGAAAGGAAGAGGGAGAGGGAGTGAGACCGCATGGGTAATGGAGAATGAAGCAAAGACTCAAGGTTGTCTGGGAGCAAGAAAGGCAGAGAGATAGGCCCTGAGAAGATCAGTCATAGTAAGTCCAAGCTGAGAGAGGTGGGAATAGAGGGAGATCCTTCGTCACTGTCCCTTAGGCCTGTGAAAAGTCAGATTGGTAAATTCGGATATGGTCCAATTTTATTGAAATTGGAAAGGTTCAAAGAGAGTCAGAACCCAAACTTGACCAGCCCACTTTGGGCCGGACGTCTTTAGAAGAAACAATCAGAGCTCTCCAGAGTTCCATGTGGCAGTGAGATTATGTGTTTGTGTGGTTGTGGTTCCTGGAGGGGGCATCTTCTGCCCAAATGCCCACCTGCCCATGCCATTTTTTAAAAACATATTTTAAAAGTTGTTTAGCCCATTTTCCGCTCACAAAGAAGCTGCCACCAGCTGATTTTTGGGTTTCTTGAGAAATTCTCTCATTGATTGATCGATTGATTGTTAAATTTATATACCGCCTTTCATTAAAACAATCCCGAGGTGGTTTACAGCAAAATTTAAAAACAAGATGTTAAGAAAGACAATTAAAATATTAAGTGAAAAATATTAAACCAATCTGATTAAAAATTTAAAACAAAAGCATAAAAGCAATACAGAGTACAAAGAGCAGCAGCAGAGAAGCAAATAAATGCCTTGGCAAAAAGCCAAGATTTTACACTCTTTCTAAAAGCTGTGATGGAGACCGATGAGTGAATAGCCACCGGGAGAGCATTCCAGAGTCTGGGGGCAGCAACAGAGAAAGCCCTGTCCCGCGTACACAACAACCGAGTCTCCCTCATTGTTGGCACCCGGAGCAGAGCCCCCTCAGATGACTTTGTCAAGTGGGCAGTAACCCTTGGGAGCAGGCGGTCCCTCAGGTATCCTGGGCCCAAACCATTAAGAGCTTTAAAGGTCAAAACCAGCACGTTGATTTGGACCCGGAAACAAACTGGTAGCCAGTGCAGCTCTTTCGAAATGGGTGTGATGTGCTCCCACTGGGCAGCTCCAGATAGAACCCTAGCTGCTGCATTTTGCTCTAGCTGCAGTTTCCGGATATTCTTCAAGGGCAGCCCCACGTAGAGCGTGTTACAGTAATACAGCCATGATGTGACTAAGGCATGGGCAACTGTGGACAGATCTGTCTTCTCGAGAAAGGGACACAGCTGACGCACTAGCTGAAGCCGTGCAAGGGTACCCCTGGCCACCGCCTCCACCGGAGCTTCCAAAAGCAGAGCCGGGTCCAATAGTACCCCCAAGCTGCGTACTTGCTCCTTCAAGGGGAGAGCAAACCCATCCAGAACCGGTCAAATATCCTCATCCCGATTGGCTCTCCTACTGGCCAACATTACCTCCGTCTTGTCTGTACTCAATTTCAGTTTATTAGTCCACATCCAACCCATCACAGCTTGCAGCCCCCGATTCAGGACATCCACTGCCTCCCTAGGATCAGGTGACAAGGAGAGATAGAGCTGAGTGTCTTCCGCATATTGCTGACAACTCAGTCCAAGTCCCCGGATGACCTCTTCCAGCGGTTTCATGTAGATGTTAAACAGGATGGGGGACAAGACCGAACCCTGCAGGACCCCACAGGCCAATGGCCACAGATCCGAGCAGTAGTCCCCCATCACCACCTTCTGGACCCTTCCCCCAAGAAAGGACCGGAACCACTGCAATGCAGTACCACCAATTCCCATACTCGAGAGGCGGCCCAGAAGGATACTAGGGTCGATGGTATCAAACGCTGCCAAGAGGTCCAGCAGAATGGCATAGGTCATCCACTAGAGCGACCACAGCAGTCCCAGTCCCATACCCGGGGCGGAAGCCAGATTGAAAAGGGTCCAGATAATCCGTATCATCCAAGACGCTCTGCAGCTGGGATGCCACTGTTGGAAATTCTCTGTGGTGAGAGAATCCCTTTTTCAATATAGCAGAGTGCACAGAGGCACAAACACAGCGGATTTAGTTATGCATGCATGTGTGCTAAGAGTAAAGTAACTTGGAGCCAACTGCTAGTTTCAAATCAATATAAAAGGTATTTATTAAGGAACTCCATTCTAGATAGGAAAGTGAGGATTTAGGATCTCTAATCTATCTATCTAAATGGATGCAGATGGATTCACCATCTTCTCTGCACATATGGTGCAGGGCAAGAGACTTGCCATGTTGCAAGGTCAACAGCCAGGTAGCAAGAGAGAGAAGGAGGAAGGAAGTTGAATCCCCTAAGATTAGCAATCTACATTTCAAAGGGATAGCATCAGAGCAGCGGGAAGTGATGACCAAATGTCTTTGACCTTCTAGCCCTCTGACTTACTAGTCTGTCCTCCACTGTCTGAGGCAAAGAGACAGCGCAAAGTCCTTTACTTCCAACACCCCCTCTCGTTGTCTCGTGACTCAGTTCACAATATTCATTTTCTCTCTCAGCTTTTCAAAGCAGGGTCTTGGTAGTGGCTTAGTGAGTATGTCTGCAAGCATTTCATTTGTCGGGCAGTAGAGCAACTTCATTAGTCCATCTTTCTGCAGACTTCTCACTACATGGTACTTCACATCAATATGTCTGGTACTCCTCTTTACATCTTCTTGTTTGGAGAGTTGAATGCAGCTTTGGTTGTCTTCATACACTGGTATGGGCTGTGGTACCTCTGTACCTAGGTCCTTCAGTAGTTGACACAGCCATTGTATCTCGTGACAGCCCTGTGCAGCTGATACATATTCCGCTTCAGTGGTTGATGATGCTACTATGTCTTGTTTTCTACTTGACCAGCTTATCGCTCCATCTCCATAGAAAATTATGTAACCACTGGTGGATTTCCTGTCTGTTATATCTCCACCCCAGTCTGCATCTACATATGCTTCTAGTTTTGGTTGACTATTAGCTGGCAGCTTGAGCTTAAAGTGTGCAGTACCCTTTAGGTACCTAACAAGTCTTTTCATTGCATTCCAGTCCTTGACTGTTGGTGATGCAGTCTTTCTACAAAGTAAGCCAACTGCTGTACTAATATCTGGCCTAGTGAGCGTACTAATGTATAAAAGCTTACCCAATGCTTCACGATATCTATGGTTGTCAGATAGTGGCTCAGTTTGATCTTCTTGCTTTATGTAGTTCACTTCCATTGGAGTTGGTGTAGGATTTGCATTTTCCAGCCTGAGCAAGTTTATCAAGTCTTTAATTTTCTGTTCTTGGTTGATCAGGAAACTTCCATCTTTCTCTCTTTGTACTTGAATGCCCAAGTAGTGTGCAATGTTGCCAAGTTGCTTGACTTCCACTTCTTTGTTCAGATGATCTATTATTTCCTTGCTGTCATCTGGATTTTCATAGGCAAAAATCAAATCATCAACATACGCCAAAATGTAAGTCCATTTCCCATCTCTGCATCTCATGTACAGGCAGGGATCAGCTTCACTTCTTTTGAAGTTTGCTTGAAGCAGCATATCATTCAGTTTTATATTCCATGCTCTGGCAGCTTGTTTTAAACCATAAATGCTCTTTTGCAGTTTGCATACATAGTCCTCTTTGCCTTCCTGTAAGAAACCTGGTGGTTGTTGCATGTAAATGTCCTCTTCTAGTTCACCATGCAAGAATGCAGTTTTCACGTCTAGGTGCTCAACATGCATTCCTTTGCTAGCAGCAATACTTAACAGAGTCCTTACTGTGGTATGTTTAACCACTGGTGCAAAAGTTTCATCATAATCTTCTCCATATTTCTGTGAATATCCTTTTGCTACTAATCTGGCTTTGTAGCGCTGAATCTCACCATCAGCATCATGTTTGAGTTTGAAAACCCATTTGCAGCCAATAACTTTTCTTCCTTGTGGTAACTTAGTAAGAGTCCAGGTTTTGTTTTTCTGTAGAGCCTCAAGCTCTTCAATTGCAGCTTGTTTCCACTTCTGGGCTTCTGGTTGTGGTAGCTGGGATATTTCCTCCCATGAGGAAGGTTCTGGTTGTTCCGCTGTTCTTGCGAGGTAGGACAACCTCGGAGCTGGAACACCTCTGTTTGAGCGCGTTGATCGCCTCACCTCACCCTCTGTGGTCCCTTCTATCACCTCAGGTGTGTCTGGTGGATCGCTGGAGGTCTCTGTGTCAAGTGTGGTTGGATCTGGATCTGCTGTCTCTTCCTCCTCAGTTCCTCTGAGATCAGGAAGCATAATCCAGTCATCAGGGTGCTTGGTCTGGTTGCTTGCTTCAGTGTAGGCCCCCTCTGAAGGTGTAGCTCTTTCATCCTCTTCAAAACACACTGCTCTGCTTATGGTTATCCTGTTGGTGTCAGGATCCAGAATTCTGTAGGCTTTGGATTGTGCTGCGTAGCCTACAAAAATCCCTTTTGTGGCCCTAGCCCCTAACTTAGTCCTTTTTTCTTTTGGGATGTATGAGTAAGCCGTGCTTCCAAAGACACGCAGGTGCGTCAGGGATGGCTTATGACCATGCCAAAGTTCATAAGGTGTTGTTTCAATAGGTTTTGTGTTCATTCTGTTGTGTATGTATGTAGCAGTCATGATGCCTTCTCCCCAGAATTTCTGTGGGAGGTGTGCGTCAGCAAGCATGCATCTTACCATGTCCAGTAGAGTTCTGTTCATTCTTTCTGTGATTCCATTTTGGGGCGGGCAGTAAGGCACCGTAGTTTGATGCACGATTCCATGTTCTCTCAAGAACTGCTGTGTAGCATTGGACATGTATTCTCCTCCATTGTCTGTGCACAGGATCTTTGGCTTCCAGCCAAATTTGTTGCTTGCCATCGCCACATACTGTTTTAATTTCTCCAGCATCTCAGATTTTTCCTTCAGTAAATAAACACACGTGTATCGTGAGAAATCATCTGTTATAGTTAGAAAATATTTATGATTACCTATGGTTGCTGGTAGTGGTCCAGATATGTCACTGTGGATCAGATCCAAGTGTCCTTTCATCTTCCTTTCACTCTGCTTTGGGAATGGCTTGTTTACAGCTTTGAACTCGAGACAAGAAACACAGTTAGTTACAGTGTCACATGGTACAAAATCAATGCCATTAGCTAATCCCTGTTCCTTCATGTTTTGAATTGATTCAAAACTTCTGTGTCCTAGTCTTCTGTGCCATAATTGTAAGCAGTTTCCATGCTGACACAACTTGGCTAGGTTCACTACATTAGGCTGGTATGCCTCAGGTCTTTCTCTGTCTGTAGAATGCTCTTCCACACAATAAAGACCTTGAAATTCCGAGCCCACAAGGCAAACTTCTCCATTCTGGGTAACAACACATTGTCCATCTTTAATATACAATTCACAGCCTTGTTGCTCTAGCTTGGATATTGAAATCAAAGAGCTTGAGAATTCAGGGATATACAAAACATCTCTCAGAAAAAAATGGTTTAACAGATCCATCCAGCAATTTGCAATATAAAATTCCTTCGCCCTTTTTCTTTGCTTTAATTGTAGTATTATTGCCCAAATAAACAGTCTCTTCAGGAATATCAAACAGTTCAGTATAGAAACTTAGATTTTTAGAAATATGGACAGATGACCCAGAATCTAAAATCAGCTTTTCATTATTTTTCATTAAATTAACACTATAGTTCTTCTTGAAATGTCTGTCTGTATACTTGGAATCATGATTTTCATTCTCCTTTGTTTGACTGATATTCCCAGACCTCCTGCTCTGATTCTTGGGACAATGTGCCACCCAGTGGCCAAATTCGTTACATAGGAAACACCTAAAGGACCTCATTTCAGCACTGGCGGTCATGTGACCTCTCTCTCTGGGCTGAGTTTCTCTGGTGTAATCGGCTCTCTTTGTATGCAAATGTGAGGTGCCCATGCGGTTCCCTCTTGCAGCATTTCCTCCAGCATTCCCTCCCCATCTCGGGTTACGTCTGGAATGACCCACTGTAGCTTTAAGAGCAAAGTTGCTAGCCAGTTCACTTTCATAGCGTGAGTTTAAAAGGTTTCTTCGGTTTGCCTCCGAAGACAATGTTTCTACAGCCTTTTCAAAGTTTAGATTGGTGTGGGTTTCCAATTGCCCAATTATAGTGCTATAGCTGGCAGGCATACATAGGAACAGAGTCTCCAGCTTTTGACTCTGTGTAAATTCCTCTCCTGCTTGTCTAAATTGAAAAAAGAAATCTTCTAAAGTCCCAATAAAAGTAGAGAAACAGTCCCCTTCTTTATACTGAAGATCTTGCAATTTTCGGCGTAAATTAAACGTGTATGCCCATCCTTTCCTCATATTCATAGAATCTAGCTTGTTTAGCATCTCCTTTGAGGTTCCAAGATCACAAATAGCATAAAGGAAAGTTTTACTCATGGAAGCTGCAATCATCACTCCAGCTTTCTGGTCTTGGCGCACCCATTTCTCTTTCAGGGCTTTCTCAGCATTTGTGGTTCCATCTGGCGGGGGGTCTTCCTCAGTAATTTGGTGGAGTCCCTCTGCTTTCAGTGCAATCCTCAGTCGAGTCTTCCATTCCAAGTAATTATCCGCTTCCAGGATGGTAAGCCTGAGTTTTCCCTCCAGGTTGCAGCCATCGTCACTGGCTCCAAAAGGCAGTTGCTGTAGATTAGCAATTCAAAGTGTCCACGCTAGATCTCAATGGATCTCCTGGAACAAACCTAACTCTCTAGTTGCAGCACACGCAGCTCAAAATACTGCTCCCATAACTTGCTGGGCCCATAACCTGTTGGAAATTCTCTGTGGTGAGAGAATCCCTTTTTCAATATAGCAGAGTGCACAGAGGCACAAACACAGCGGATTTAGTTATGCATGCATGTGTGCTAAGAGTAAAGTAACTTGGAGCCAACTGCTAGTTTCAAATCAATATAAAAGGTATTTATTAATAGGGCTGTGCATTTCGGGTTTTCGGTGATTCGGCTCAGGACCCGAGCCGAATCACCTTTGTTCTGTTCTGTGTCCGAATTTTGCTGACCCAAATCACCCCCGATTCGTTTCGGATTCGGATTTAATCCGAATCCGAATCCGAATCGATTCAGATCAGCAAGAAGGACCCTGGAGCCAAAAGAGTGGGGTGGGGAAGTAGTGCCTAATGGGTGTAGGCTACCACCCAAATTTCAGGGGGATGGGACAAAGGGATGATTTTTTGTGATTTTTTGAAGTTTTTGTGTCTTTGGGGCAGATTGGGGGTAGAAAGTGTATCTGCCCCAAAAGAGTGGGGTGGGGTGGTAGTGCCTAATGGGTGTAGGCTGCCACCCCAATTTCAGGGGGGTGGGACAGAGGGCTGATTTTTTGTGAATTTCTGAAGTTTTTGTGTCTTTGGGGCAGATGGGGGGGCAGAAAGTGGATCTGCCCCAAAAGAGTGGGGTGGGGTGGTAGTGCCTAATGGGTGTAGGCTGCCACCCCAATTTCAGGGGGGTGGGACAGAGGGCTGATTTTTTGTGAATTTCTGGGGATTTTCTTGGGTGCAGCAGAGTGATTGATTCATTCATTCATGCAACATATAGTACTCTCAACTCTAAATGACCCTAACACTCTCACTTTTCTCTCACTCTCTCCTTAATTACTATGACGAGTATGGGAATGAATCAATCTAGCACTCTGCTCTGCTGCACCCAAGAAAACACTCAGAAATTCACAAAAAATCAGCCCTCTGTCCCACCCCCCTGAAATTTTGGTGGCAGCCTACACCCATTAGGCACTACCACCCCACCCCACTCTTTTGGGGCAGATACACTTTCTGCCCCCCCATCTGCCCCAAAGACACAAAAACTTCAGAAATTCACAAAAAATCAGCCCTCTGTCCCATCCCCCTGAAATTGGTGTGGCAGCCTACACCCATTAGGCACTACCACCCCACCCCACTCTTTTGGGGCAGATACACTTTCTGCCCCCCCATCTGCCCCAAAGACACAAAAACTTCAGAAATTCACAAAAAATCAGCCCTCTGTCCCTCCCACCCCCCTGAAATTGGGGTGGCAGCCTACACCCATTAGGCACTACCACCCCACCCCACTCTTTTGGGGCAGATACACTTTCTGCCCCCCCATCTGCCCCAAAGACACAAAAACTTCAGAAATTCACAAAAAATCAGCCCTCTGTCCCTCCCACCCCCCTGAAATTGGGGTGGTAGCCTACACCCATTAGGCACTACCACCCCACCCCACCCCACTCTGCTGCCCCATATCCCACTCCAAGTCCAGCAACAGTGCCCTGCCCTGAACCTCACCTCATCCAAACTTTTTTCGCCCACTACAGTAAACAGACAGGCACAGCCAGGAGGGAACACGCATAGCATGTGGAGGACGCACGCAAGACAACAACACTCCGCAAGTGGAGCAGCAAGGCTTTGCATGTTGTTGTTGCCCCCTCCTCGCCCACACAGCTTTGAAGAGTAACGGATGATGATGGCAGATAAGAAGAGAATGGCAGCACGCACGTGTCTCTGGACATTTCTTTTCCTGTCTGACTCTGTGGCATGAGATCGCCGCATCTATGTATGGGCAAGCACAATCTTCAAATAAAATGCTGTCAATCAACTCGCAAACATGACCCGATCTTCATTTGGAAACATAATGCAATGATGCATCTCCCCACACACATGCACAGGCACAGTGAATTGCACCTGTCCTGTCCTTTACCGGGCCCCACACGGCCACACCACTCCACACCACATCACACAACAACACCACACACCACGAAGAGGTCTCTGCAACAAAGCAAGCTAGAATTTTTGCAGGCTTTTTCGGATTGCATCCCAATGCATGCCGCAGATACTGGGCAGAAAGACTGTGTGCAATCACATGATACGACATTACCACTAGTTCGGAGTCTAGAAGATGCCTTTATTCCCCTGTGTGTGTGCACTGTGCGGGTTTGCTGCTCAAGTCACTCACTCTGCAAGAGGGTTAGGGCTGAAAAGGGCTGTGTCACCTCAGGTTGCAATGTGTGCTCTCTCTGTCTGCGTGAGACAGACATTTGTGTGAGGGCTGCACCAGCATCAAGCTCATCATTGGCGTCACAGCTTTTTGGGGGGAGGGGAGGGGAGGGTGGGTGCATGTGTGTGTGTGTGTGCCGCTTCAGGCACAGCAGTAGTACTACTCCCATTGTGGCCAGAAAAAGCAGGCAGCAGCAGAGCAGACCATCTCACTCAGCGGCGGCGGCGACAACCTAATAGTTCAGTAGACCAAGGCAAACCACATATTTGGATTTGAACAGAGGAGAGCATGAAGATTAAGAAAGAAGTAAACATCACCTGAAAAGCAAGCCGAAATCAGAAATAATTACATCACATTGAGAAACGCAGCAGACAGACCTTTTTTAGATTTCAGCTTCAATGCAATTGTTCATGGGAGGAAGCAATGATGACAGTTTTAGCAGGCAAGCAGGCTAGCAATTAGCGGCAAGCCCACTCAGTGAAAGTGTGTGTGCCCCCCTCGCCAGGAGGCACAGGCCCATTGCACAGAGCCACTACTCTCCCCCAGGGATGTCCCTTCCAATCCTGACTGTGCCCCCCATACACGCACACGCAGCAGCCTGTCTCTGAGGTTGTGGATGGATGGTGCGCTGCCCTACGGCCCAGCCTTCAGCACTGGGCAAGTGGGTGCTCCCAGCATCAGGGGGGGGGGCACCACAGATTTCTTCTGCAGAGACAGCGACTACAGCTCCCATTGTCCCTAGTCTTGATGGTGGCCAGCCATCGGGACAGTGGGAAATGGGAGTTGTAGTCTCTCTCTGCCACATCTGTGGTAACCCCTCCCTCATGCTGGGAGCACTCACCTGGCAGTCCACCATCCCAGGCTGACAGTGCAGCGGTGCCTGTGTATGCATGCGTGTCTGGATGTGCCAGCAGCACGGGGCATGTTTTAGTGGCAGGGGGGGCTTAGAGGGATGGACTGTGACACATCTTCTGGCCGGGATGAACTGCCGTGGCGTGGGAGGCACTGCATGGGGGGGGTGACGCGAGTCACTCGCCCTCCACGGCCAGTTCGGGGTAGCCCAGCAGGGGGAGGTTGGCCTTCAAGAAGACGAGCTGCTCGACCAACTCAGCATCCAGGCGTGAGCGCAGAGGAGTCACCACGTCCCCGGCCATGGAGAACAACCTCTCGCTCGAGACGCTGGTTGGCGGGCAAGAGAGAAACCGGACAGCAACGGACGCCAAGTCCGGCCAGACTTTGCGACGCGTTGCCCAAAAGGGGAACGGCTCACTCTCCTCGTCTTCCGTCGCCTCCTCCAGGTACTGCAGAACAGTCTGCTCAGCACGGCTGGGGCGAGGGACAGGCTCCTCCCGTCTCCCCGGCATGAGACTAGCATAGCCCCTGAGCCACCGGGTGGTGGTTCAAGGTCGCACTGGCTGCTCTGCTGGTCCCACTGCCGGAGAAACCATGCCGCTGGACTGGGAAGAAGTGGGGGTGGTGGCAGTGCTGCTGCTGCTGCTGCTGCTGGGGGTGGGATGCGCAGTGCCAGCCTGCGACCAAGACCCCTCCTCCTGGTCGTCTGCTGCATCTATCCCTAGCCTCCTTTCCTCTTCACGCTTCACGTGTTCGACCAGGAGGCCCCTCCACCTGGGCAGCTCACCAGGAGGCACAGCACTGCCCTTCATCCTTGGGTCACAAATGCATGCCAGGACATGCCATGCAGATGCAGCCCATGGTGTCTTGAGCCGCTCAACTACCCCAGTCCTCAACCGACCTGCCAGGGCAATCGCAACCCCAGTGGTCAGAGTGGTCTGGAGATCGCTCATTGCCTTCTCCAGGAGAATAGCAGTGGGCAAAGCCAGGCTCAGCGTGGCGGTCTGAGTACACAAGTCGTTCATTGCAGAATAGAACGGCTCTAGTACTAAGACCAGCTCGCGGATCACCGGCCAGTCATCATAGAGAGACTTGCACAGATCCAAGCAACCACGCGTCCCCAGGCTGTTGAGTGCTCCCTCTTGCTCATGCATGCGCCGGAGCAAGAGAAAGGTGGAGTTCCACCGGGTAGGAACATCCTGGGGGATTTGGTGTTCGGGCAGGCCCAGCTCGATCTGTCTGGCCTTGAGCTGGTGCCTTGCCTTTTCACTCCGGTGGAAGTGGCCCGCTACCTGGCGGCAACGCTCCACCAGGGCGGCCACGGGAGCAGCAGGATCCTGACCTAAACTACTGGAAGAGCCCCCAACACGCTGGTGCTCCTTGGCCTTCTTCGGCGCCTCCTTGAGGCCAAGCGCACCCTTCACTACGAGGTTCAAGGTGTGCGCAGCGCAAGCGATGTTCACACCGTAAACCCGCCTAGCAGCCTTGGTGATGTTGGCTGCGTTGTCCGTCACCATGAAGCCCCGGCGGAGGGTTGGCTCCCCGGCCAGCCACGCCCCCACCTGCCGCTCCATGACGGCAGCCAACTCATCTGAAGTGTGGTCTGTGTCCATCGCCTCCACATGCAACACTTCCCAAGAAGGCGTGCATGCATGGGAGGAGCTGGATACAGCACCAGCAGCGCCAGATGTCCCCTCACCCCCATGCCCCCACCAATGGGCTGTCAGGGACATGAAGGCAGTGTGCAGCCCACTGCGGCTAGTCCAGATATCCGCAGTGAAATGCACACTGGTGTTTGGCCCAGCTGCACGCAACTTGGCCAACACGGCCCCCCTGCATGCACGGTACAAGGAGGGGACCACCCTCCTGCTGAAGGTGGTCCTTGAGGGGATCTTGTACTCTGGAGAAAGCAGCTGGAGCAGACGCCGGAAGCCGACATTGTCGACAATGGAGAACGGCTGGTCATCAAGAGCGATCATCTCACCAATGGCCCGAGTCACGAGATAAGGCTTTGGACGATCAGACCGCTTCCCAAGAGATTGCACCCACTGATGATCGGTCAGCTTTTCCTGCCTGTGGGCAGGAGCCGCTGGCCGCTTGCTACTGCTGCCACTACTACTGCTTCTGCTACCAGGTGAGGCACCGGGCCTACTGCCAGTGCCAGCAGAGGTCTCCACACCTGGGTGCCGCCGACGCATGTGCGACCACAGCCCCGAGGTTGTGAAGTGCATAGGGTCCTTGCCTCTGCTGACCAGTGCCTTGCAGTGGGTGCACACAGCATGGGTGGGAACACCAGGGCTAAGCTCAAAGTGATCCCAGACCACACTGCCAGACTCCCCAGCGACACGAGGTCGCTTTGTTGGTGGAAGTTTTGCTGGTTCCTTCTTGGGCATACCACCACCAATGCCCTCAGTGCTGGCATGGGAAGGCCCAGGGGCAGGAGAAGATCTTCCCTCCTCCTGAGCCCCCTCAGATGCCAGACTGAGCCCCCCACCAACCCCCATAGTGACCGTTTGGGGGGTCCGCAAGGTGGATCTGGCTGGACTGCCAACCACCTCCACCAGCACCACCTCCTCAGCTGCCACAGGAAGATCTTCTTCCTTGGCAATCTGGGAGCCCCCCCCCCCCAATCCTGCCTGGCCGCAGGCCCTGGCATAGGGCCAGGCTGACCCGAGAAGAAGTCAAGCCTGCGCGCCGAAGCAGGGCCGGGGGTGACTTGGGGAGTAGGCCCCTCTTGCCGCCCCCTGCCACGACCAGCTGTAGGGAAGACAAGCCTCCCACTTACTTGCGCCCTCCCTTTTCCTGCTGTCCTCCCAACCATTGCTTTTTAAAACTTTTTTAAAATTTCAAAATGTGAAGAAGGGGTAGTTGTCTCAGGGGGCAGCAGGTATACTAGAGGGCCAGAAAAACAGTGGATGTGCAGCGGCGCCGGTGACTTTACAATGCCTCCTTGCTTAAGGCTTGTTGTTGTTGGCACAAATGCTGTTGCTGCAAGATCCCAGTCAGAAGTTGCCGTGAATGTATCACGACACAGCCAGTCACAGAGGGACTGGGAGACAGTGGGAGTTACTTGATGCGCGATACAACAGAAGCAGGCTGTGCAACAAAAAAAATATAAAAATTAAAAATTAAAATACTAGCTCAGCTGCTGTGCAGTGCACAGGTGCAGGAGGAGTTATTTAAGGCTGGAGCCTTGCGCACACAGTGTGCAGTGCACGCCACTTAGTCAGTAGAAGTGAAAGTAAGTTTAGTTATATTATCTTTCTCTGACTGTTGGTCACTTTGAATGGAATGGACTGGAGAATTTATTTGTTGCAAGTAACTTGTGCTGTTGTTACTAATGTATCGAACGCACTCCACCACAGGGGAAAGTTACTCTCTCTGTGGTCTGAAAGTAACACACAGTTACAAAAATGTTTCAAAAAATTATCTCTGTGTCAATTTCACAGGCAAACAAGATGGAAAAGTAACTGTGGGCAGACTAGGCCCTTAAAAAATATTTCTGCAAAATACACGAAAGCAGCAACAGAAATATAAAGTTGCAGCACTACTAGGCCAGGCCACTCTTACAGTCTACTGCTACTCTACAGTTGAACCTCCTCCTAATAGCTAGCTACCGGGGAAGGTTACACACAAACCCTAGTTATTTAAAACCCTATTTATTTAAAACCCAATCTTACAACTATCACAACACTTTAAAACCCTATTTATTTAAAACACTATTTATTTAAAACCCAATCTTACAACTATCACACAACACTTATAGAGAAAAGTGAAAACCCCCAAAACCTAAAAACAGGGAAAAATTAATAAACCCCAAACGCACAGTTAAAGAATAGAACACTACAGATTAGAACGCCGTGTGTGACGTGCGTATGTCTGTGTGTTGTGTGCATGTGTAAAATATAAATGGCTGGGCCAATCTCACTCAGGTGTAGGCTTCTCCAACGCCGGGTCTCTGGCGTCCACCTCTGAGGGTCTGGTCTGGTGGTCACACAGGCGGGCCTGGAGTGCAGGCAGGCAGGCAGGCAGGCAGGCAGGGACAGGCAGCAGTGACTCTCCGCAGAAAAAAATTGCCAAAAAAGTGGTTTGGCAAAAAATAGGGTGGGGGGATTCAAAAGGAGAGAAAAAACCCCTCCTTTCCCACCAAGGGCTGCAGGCTGGCAATGCTTGCAGCCAGTCAGATGTTTAAAAAAAAAATCTAAAATCTATTCCTCTTCACAAAAAAGGATTTTAAAAAAATGAGAAGAGGTTTGCTCTGCAAGGAAGAGGTTTCCTTTCCTTAAAAAACATCTCCCCCTCTTCTAGCCCCAACAAGGATTAAAAAATGAGCAGAGGGTTTGCCTCTGCAAGGCAGAGGTTTCTTTTTTTAAAAAAAATCTCACCCTCTTTTAATCCAAAAAGTGGATTAAAAAATGGGAAGAGGTTTGCTCTGCAAGGAAGAGGTTTCCTTTCCTTAAAAAAATTCTCCCCCTCTTCTAGCCCCAACAAGGATTAAAAAATGAGCAGAGGGTTTGCCTCTGCAAGGCAGAGGTTTCTTTAAAAAAAAATAATCTCACCCTCTTTTAATCCAAAAATGGATTAAAAATTGAAAAGTGGTTTGCCCCTGAAAGGAAGAGGTTTCCTTAAAAAAAAAAAAAATATTCTCCCCCTCTTCTAGCCCCAACAAGGATTTAAAAATGAGCAGTGGGAAACCTCTGCAAGGCAGAGGTTTCTTAAAAAAAAATTTCCACCCCCTTCTCTCTTTATTTTAAAAATTGCTTAAATAAAGCAGAAAACCAACCAACAAGGCAGAGCACTGGTGTAAATGCAGAAAAACAGCACCCACAAAAATCCAAAATCAAAATGGAGGCAAGACTTACTAAGCAAGGCAGCAGATCTCTCTCTTGTGTCTCTTCTCCCATGCAAGGCAGCAGAAAGGAAGAAAATAGCTACTGGGGGCCCCTTAAATACCCTCCTGCAAAGCCCTCCAAAAATCACCCCCACCCTTGACCCTACCTCCACCTGTACCTGGCCAATGGGAGGGTGTGATTTACTATCCAAACCTTATTTGGTCATTTTCCTCTGCAGGTAGGAACTTTTATTTTCAATGGAGGTGAATGGGAAAATTTTTTTGCATTGAAGTCAATGGAGAAAAAAAGGCGGGAAATTCAAAGAGCTGTCAGAATGAAAATGGAGGGGGAAGAAGAAGGCAATTCTGCAGCCACAAAATGGAGGCTGCAGACATGCCCACGGAGGTCCGAATCACCCGAATTTTTTTTCACGCAATAGGGGTGATTAGGATCGGGCACAGAACATTTCGGAGGTCCTCCGGGGTGATTCGGATCAGCTCCGAATCACCCGAAATTCGTTGTTTCGGGCATAGAACGATCTGTGCCCGAAACGAAATGCACATCCCTATGCCACTGTTGCTGAACTGTTTCAAAATCAAAACCAGACAACCATCCCTTTGCCTTCACCTCAAAAACCCAAATGCCGTTTAACAGAAAAGCAACAAGAACTAAAGCAAAAAATAACTGAGCACATGAACCAAACAACCACCAGGGTTCGACTTCCCGCTCTAAAAACAGTTGCCAAAAAACAACTTGCTCAGGCTTTAAAATATGTCAATGCTGCACTTGCAGAAATAACAACCAATAATTTGCAAGAAACAAACCAACTAATGTACAGTGCAGCAACAACAACAACACAAGAGCTCGGATATAAGATCAGTGGACCTGTAAAAAAAGAAAGTAGTACATCACCTAAATGGAAGATTAGATTAGAAAATAAAATCTCCAGGCTTAGATCAGATGCTAGTAAATTGAAAGATATGAAAGACAAGAAGCTGAAGAATGAAAACACCAAACAGTACCTGATCCAAAAATACCACCTAGATTCAAGGAAAATTAGAGAAGTCCTGGAAATAATAAAGAAGCAAATAACAGCAGTGTCAAAGAAGATGAACAGATACGAAGCCAGAATCACACAACACAGGCAGAATCTCCAATTCCAGTCAAATCAGAGACGTTTCTACCAAAGCATAGAAGGAGAAACTGCAAGAACATAGAAACACCAAATAAAGAAGAAACAGTGCAATTCTGGGGGAAATTATGGGACAATCCAATAGATTATAATAAAAAAACAGGCTGGACGAAAGAGGTCAAAAAATATAACCAATGAACGCAAGACCTAATAATAACACCAGAATTAATAAGTGAAAGAGCAAAGAAAATTAAAAATTGGACTGCACCAGGTGACGATGAACTGCATGGCTTTTGGCTTAAACACCTAACAAGCCTTCATAAACAACTATCAAACCAGTTCAATCACATTTTGCAAGGAGGTGATATTGAACAATGACTAACAACTGGGAAAACCCATCTCATCATGAAAGACCCAGTAAAAGGTGCAATTCCAAGTAATTATAGACCGATAACTTGCCTGCCAACCATGTTCAAATTATTAACTGGAATAATAGCAGATGAAGTGATGCAACACTTATTAATGAACAAACAGCTTCCAGATGAACAGAAAGGAAATTGCCCAAACACCAGAGGCACAAAAGACCAGCTGCTGATTGACAAAATGATTTTAGAAAATTTTAAGAGAAGAAAAACAAATCTAAGCGTTGCATGGATAGACTACAAGAAAACCTTCGACTCATTGCCTCACACATGGATACTAAAACGTTTAGAAACAACTGGTGTTAGCAAAAACATTCAGTATTTTAAAAAGCAATGAGCATGTGGAGTACACAGTTAACAATCAATGGCGAGACACTTGGAGAGGTTAGCATTAGAAGAGGTATTTTCCAAGGAGACTCACTTTCATGAGCTTCAGGTGTGCTAGAAGAGCACACCTCCCAACAATTCCATTTAAAGTAAAACATACATCACACTTGCCCTTCATGGCTAATAAAAACTGCCAGGGAGGGTACCGGCAGATGGTTGGAGGTGATCATTAATGCTTCATTAAGGGAAGGCATGATGCCATTGTGCCTCAAGGAGGCAATGGCAAGACCATTATTTAAAAAGCCCTCCTTTGATCCCTCCAACCTGGACAACTATAAACCTGTATCTAACCTTCCCTTTTTGGGCAAGGTGATAGAGCATGTGGTGGCATCCCGGATGGAGAGGGTCTTGGATGGTACGGATTATCTGGAAACTTTTCAATTTGGCTTCCACCCTGGATATAAGACTGAAACTGCCTTGGTCGCTCTAGTGGATGACCTTTGCCGGGAGCTAGACAGGGAGATTGCATCCCTGTTGGTTCTGCTGGACCTCTCAGTGGCCTTCGATACTATCAACCATGGTATCCTTCTGGACCACCTCTTGAGTATGGGAATTGGAGGTACTGTGTTGGAGTGGCTCCGTTCCTTTCATAGGGGGAGGGTCCAGAAGGTGGTGCTGGGGGACTACTGCTTGGCCCTGTGGCCATTGGCCTGTGGGGTCCCGCAGGGTTTGGTCTTGTCCCCCATGCTGTTTAACATCTACATGAAGCCGCTGGGAGAGGTCATCCGGAGACTTGGACTGAATTGTCAGGAATATGCGGATGACACTCAGCTCTATCTCTCCTTGTCACCTAATCCTTGGGAGGCAGTGGATGTCCTGAATTGGGGATTGGAGACTGTGATGGGCTGGATGTAGGCTAATAAACTGAGACTGAATCCAGACAAGATGGAGGTAATGCTGGTCAGTAGGAGAGCCAATCGAGATGAGGAGATTTTACCAGTTCTGGATGGAGTTGCTCTCCCCTTGAAGGAGCAAGTACGCAGCTTGGGGGTACTACTGGACCCGGCTCTGCTTTTGGAAGCTCAGGTGGAGGCGGTGGCCAACAGTTCTTTTGCACAGCTTCAGCTAGTGTGCCAGCTGCATCCCTTTCTCGAGAAGATAGATCTGGCCACAGTTATCCATGCCTTAGTCACGTCACAGCTGGACTACTGCAATGCGCTTTATGTGGGGCTGCCCTGGAAGAATATCCAGAAACTGCAGCTAGTGCAAAATGCGGCAGCTAGGGTTCTATCTGGAGCTGCCCAGTGCAATCACATCACACCTATTCTGAAAGAGCTGCACTGGTTACCAGTGTGTTTCCGGGTCCAATTCAAGGTGCTGTTTTTTACCTTTAAAGCTCTTAATGGTTTATGCCTGGGATACCTGAGGGACCTCCTGCTCCCAAGGGTTTCTGCCCGCTTGACGAGATCATATGAGGGGGCTCTGCTCCAGGTGCCGACAATGAGGGAGGCTCGGTTGTCGTACACTCGGGTCAGGGCCTTCTCTGTTGCTGCCCCCAGGCTTTGGAATGCTCTCCCAGTGGCCTTTCGCTCCTCAGACTCCATCACAGTTTTTAGAAAGCTGGTTAAATCTTGGCTTTTTATCCAGGCCTTTACATGATTTTTCTATTGCTGATTCTGTGTGCTTTTATCCATGTATAGTTTTTCTGTGTTTGTATATCATGTATTTTAATATCAGATTGTTTTTATATGTTTAGCTAAATATTTTAACTCATTTTTATTATATGCACTATCTGCACTCACGCCTGAATGCTGAGTTGGTCGAGTAGCTTGTCTTCTTGAAGGCGAACCTCCCCCTGCTGGGCTACCCCGAGCTGGCCGTGGAGGGCGAGTGACTCGTGTCACCCCCCCATGGAGCACCTCCCACGCCACAGCACTACATCCCGGCCAAAAGAAGTGTCACAGTCCATCCCTCCCTGCCCCTTAGTGCTGCTGGCACATCCAGACATGCAGACACAGGCACCGCTGCACTGCCAGCCCGAGATGGTGGACTGCTTCTGTGCTGGCAATCAGGGCTAAGGCAAGTGAGTGCTCCCTGCATCAGGGAGGGGTTCTCACAGATGTTGCTGAGAGAGACTACAACTCCCATTCCCCATTGTTGCGACGGATGGCCAAAATTGAGTCTAGGGACAATGGGAGCTGTAGTCACTGTCTCAGCAGCAAAAATCTGTGGTGGATCCCTCCCTTTTCCGGGAGCACCCACTTGCCTGGTCCTGAGGGCTGGAAGGCAGAAGCAGGCACACCATCCATCACAGAGGCAGGCTCCTGCTGCGTGTGCAGGGGACACAGCCAGGGACGTTTCTGGGAGGCTATGTGCGCTGTACAATGGCATGTGCTCACATATGTGGATCATTACATACACACACACAAACATGGGGGTGGGACACTGTCACAGAGAGGGTTTGCTTTGCTTGCTTGCCTGGGCTTGTTCCCAAAGAATTGCTTTTTAACCAACTATTGTGAATTGATGCCGAATTCAAAATGTTTGATGTATTTTTCAATGCAATAATGTGATTCTGATTCTGATTTGTTGTTCATGCATTTCTCTGTTCTGGCTTGGCTTACTATCAATTGTCTACAACTTTGTCTGTTGTTATATGAGACTTTGCTTATAGTGCTTTGCTTGTTTTTTCCTCCCATGAGGACTATTGTGACTGAAACAGCAGCACATACACACATGCACCCCCATCCCAGCAGACAGGGGAATCTGGACAGCTGGCAGAGATGAGGGCTGAGGAGACTGATTAGGAGGAAGCTGGAATTTCACCTGTGTTAAGAAGACTTCTCAAGAGAAAGGCTCAGTGGGAGACACGCAGGCATAAGATCTCGTGGGAGAGGGAATAGAAATGCTGAGTCAGGACAGCCTGATTGGCTGCCGGTTATCTCGAGCCCTATATCAAGCAAACGCTGTTCTTGAGACGGTACTGTCAGCAAAGTTGCGTACCCCAGACAGTGTTCCTCATGCTTATAATTGTTCAACCTTTCTTGTTTCAGCCTGTCCTTGTTCTGTTCGTTCCTTTCTCCTTTATTTCAGTTATTGCTCAGATATCATAGAGCGGGGTACCTAGTTTAGTTTCAAGGGGACATTATTTTGTTTCTACTACTTGGTTTTTGAGAGTCATCCTTCACTTCCGTCCGTGCAGCTAAGCTGCTACTTTCTTATCTACAGAATTTCTATCTTGACTCACAGAAGTGGACTGAAGGGACCATAAATCCCGTCGGGTCAGCTGTGCCAACATATTTACAATAGGCAAATACTAGGGCTACAATCCTAAAAGTGCTTTCTAGGGAGTAAAGCCTATTGAATGCAGTCCGACTTGTTGGAGATCCAACTCCAGATGGCATCAGCCATTTGAACCAGTAACCCTAATGCCCACTAGGGGCACTGGGAGCAGAGGTAATCAGCTGGGTCTCCTTCTCCTTCCTGTCTACCTCTGCCTCTATGACCCCTCAATTGATAGATGTACTCTCGAAATTCCTGGGAGTGACCTCCTCTTCCGCCTCCTCCTTCTCAGAATGCTTCTAGCTCTCTCTCTCTCTCTCTGAGCACCATGCTTCTAAAGGTCTCTCTCCGAACCACATGTAGCCAGAAGTTAGATATAGGTCTTTCCTATCATTACATGCTTCTGAATAAAGTAGATTAGTTCAACCTTACATGAATCTCCATGCTTATCATTTAGAGGCTGTTGTCCCTGAGACCCTATTAACTTCTGCTGCAATTAGTGAGTGATCTCCCGAAATACTCTGCTCCCTAAGTAATTACCCACAACATGACCTAACCTCTGCAGGTGATTTCCTCCTGGAAATCTTAATATGGTGAAAAATACTGTGGGCGGGGAGAGATGCAAAATACAGCTCCCCCTGCAGCACCAAGGTTCACTTCCATCAGAGTGGGCAACATTCTCTAGAGTACTGGGCAAGCTGTTCGCTCAAGGGCTCCCTGCTCTCCCTGAAGGTCTCTGTCCCAGGCAATTGCTGTTCCCCTGCAGAGTGAGAGGAGGAACGGTTTCCCATGACCAGACCCCCTTTTCCTACAGCATTCCCAGCACAATTCTGCCTCGCTGCCAAACGATCCTTCATTGTTCTGGAATTGGCTTTGATCTTGCACAATGTTGCCGCTAGCATCACAGAGGCATGTGGATGATCTCTGCATCTGATAGGGATCTTCTCAGTCACACAGTCCTGTCAGCCAGCCTGAACTGAGGAAGAGGACTTAAGGAGGGTGCGTGTTCGCGGGCGGATGAGCAAGCAAGTAAGCAAAGATTCTCTCTCCCTGCATAGAATATCAAATGATTTCGGATAGCTTTACTTGAGAAGGCAAACATCTAACAAGGTTTTAAACTGAACTTTATTAACTTCAAATTTGCAGTTGACTTACACATCGACAGCAGTTTCATGGAGTCTGCAGAAAGGTTTGTAAGACTGGTGATGATTTCTTTTTGATTGGTGGATGTAGAAGACTAAACCTGCTAGGTAAAAGGGCTATAGTGTTGGTTAGCAGGCAAAGTCTGGATTCAGTAGAGATGTGCATGAATTGAGTTTTTAAATTCAATTCAAATCATATTCTGAAAATTTGATTCAAATTTGAATCGATTCGACCCTGTTTTAGCTTTTAATCTATCAGGGTCCCTGAATGGTTTTAAAAGGAGCCAAACAATTTTCAAATCAAACTTGAATTGATTCTAATTTATAAAATTTGAATAGATTTGCTCTTTCTGGGGTAATTCAATTCAAATTCTTCAAACTGCTCAGAATTGAGGTGAATCTATTTGAATTTGAATTGATTCACACATTCCTAGGATTCAGGTCTCTTTTTCTCTTGGAAAGACTCTGTTCCTGCTGCTCACAGGAAGGAAGAAGACCAATGTTATGTTTACGTGAATCCAAGACTAGGGGTTGTTTTTTCAAGTTGTGTGTGTATATTAGAAATCAGGAGGTCATTTTAAATTCAGAGTCCTTTCCTTTTGAGTATATGCAGATATAACCTGTTCTTATCCTCTACTTTTAAAGGGGTTTGTCTCCAATTTAGAATAGTCATTTGGACCCCACCAAAATTCAGGGTCAGATTCAGGGTTGGGGTCAGTGTCAGGATCGCGAACAGGGTCGGAGTCCGGACAATTGGGGGAAAGAATTTAAACCAACCACAGATATTCACTGTGAACCCAGAAGAAAAGTAGCACAACACCAGAAAGTCACAGGGAAACTGATTAAGTACAGAAAATCCAAGGGGAATTGAAGTAACGTGAGAGAATTTCTCAAGAAACCCCAAAATTGCCTGAAAGCAGCTGCTTTGTGAGTGGAAAACGGGCTAAACCACTTCAAAAATATGCTTTAAAAAAAATTGCATGGGCAGGTTGGCATATGAGCAGAAGAGGCCCCCCTCCATGAACCACAACCACACACACACATAGAGGCTATTCACACGATTGTAGAAAATCTGCAATCGTGAGAACCACCAGGCTCAGCTGCAAGCTTGGTGGTTCTTGAGCACCCTAAAACTGGGTTTGTGGAGAGAGTGCTCGCAAACCAGGTTTTTTTAAAATCATGAAGCCACGATAAATTTACTCATGAGGACACCCCTGGAGGGGAGGCGAAAAGCCACCTCCCGGCTCCGGGGGACTCGCCAGCATGCCCTGCGTGCTCACACAGGATATGCTGGTGCTTCTGGGAGCCGATCAGCCCCTGCTCTCCCTAGTCTCCACCAGCTCAGTCATGGAGCCAGCAATTGTGTGGGCGGCCGATTCGGATGCCCAGGGCTCCCGATTCGGACGCCCAGGGCTCCCGCCCTGCTTGTGTGCGGGGAGAGCGAGCTTAGCCCACTCTCCCCGCTCAGCTCCCCAAACCGGGTCGCACTGATCGTGAGACCCGGCTCATAATCTCACTGCCATATGAAACTCTGGAGAGCTCTGATTGTTTCTTCTAAAGAAGTCCGGGCCAAAGTGGACGGGTCAAGTTTGGGTTCAGACTCTCTTTGAATCTGTCCAATTTCAGTAAAATTGGACCATGTCTGAATTTACCAATCTGAGGTTTCACAGGTCTAAGGGACAGTGACGAAGGATCTTCCTCTATTCCCACCTCTCTCGGTTCGGACTTACTATGACTGATAGACTGATATTCTCAGGGCCGATCTCTCTGCCTTTCTTGCTCCCAGACAACCTTGAGTCTTCACTTCATTCTCCATTAGCCATGCGGTCTCTCTCCCTCTCCCTTTCCCTCTCTGCTTTGCTCTATGAAGATGCAGGCCTTCCATCCAAATATGTATTTCACACCATAAACCTTTGCTTATTTTGAACCTTAATGCCTGTCTGAAGCCTTTCTTTGCTGGGCTAATCTCTTCTCGCTCATGCTGTCCCTGTTACAAACTGGGGTGAATTAATTAACCTCTTCCCTTCAACAGGAAATACATGCAGAGAAAGGAAGGGTACTAATGCATTGGCAAATCAGAGCTCCTAGATCTCCTGGATCTGTGTGACCTCCTGCTGGAGGCCTCTGGGGGCTGAAGCCTTCCATGATTTCACCAGCAATGTATGGCCCCTACTACCTGTTTAAGCTTCCCTTTGCAATGTAAGGACTAGAACAGGGTTTCTTAACCTTGGGCCCCCAGATGTTGTTGCACTACAACTCCCATCATCCCCAGACATGGCCTTTGTGGCTGAGGATGATGGGAGTTGTAGTCCAACAACATCAGGGGGTCCAAGTTTAGCAACCCTGGGCTAGAGTGTTCTTCCTTGCATCCTTTCCAGATGGGAGCATTTACCCAGCTAAAAGCTCTAGCCTTTGACCAACAGACTCGGTGCTATGGGTGCTGCCCTCTCTCCCCTTCCCACACAGTCCACCCCAGACCTACCGACGCAGCATTGCTCAGGGGCTCCAGGACTTGAACTCCTCCTGTGGGGCCAGTGGGGAAAAGGAGGCTCCTGCCTGCAGCTCAAGAATGAAAACACAGAGCGAGGATGCGGGGAAAGTCAGCTCTTTATTCTGAAGAGGGAAGACGATTCCTCAAAGATGCAGAGAGCCTGGAGGCATGGGGCAAGAGGGGGCTTAGTGGCATGTGGGCGTCCACTCCTGGGTCTGTGGGGCTGGATGGTGAGGCCGGACCCTGGGGATAGTCAGTGACTCACTGTACAGTGGACATTTCTGCAGAAAGAGAAGAGGAGGAGTTACATCGGCAGCAGGGGATGCCGCTCTAGTCAAGGTGCTGAGATGCTCACCCCACTCCCTGCCTTTTCCAGGAGAGATCTGGAAGCAGGAGGCAGCAGGCACCTGCCAAGGACCCTGCGCTGCCCACTGGAGCTGTTTCCTGCATGAGTTCTTCCCAGGGAAGGATTCTGAGCAGGTCACATCAATGAGCACAGAAATCTCTCCGCTTTCACCTGGCACCCGCACTGCAGTTGCTTCCCGAGCTTCAAGAAAAACCCACGGGGGGAGGGGGGTGGTCAGACCTCCCAGTTCCAGACTGAACTTTGGGACCTGCTTTGGGACCAGAAGAACAAAGAGGACCGGGGGGGGGGCAGCTCCAGTGGTGTGAAGCCTCAGTCACGAGGCTTCACACCATTGGACCTGCCCCCCGCCCGGTCCTCTTTTCCCTCTGCCACTCTCCACCCATCTCCTGATCCCAAATGGCTTCTTCCATGCAAAGCAAGATGTAGATCCTGCAAAAAACAGACCTCAGCAAAACATAACATTCCTCATCCATCAGCTTCCAAACAAGTACAGAAAGGAAATCACTTAATATCAGTCAGGATATGACAATATTTATTTCCATGCCTCTCAACACAGAGCCTCAGGCTGAGGTTGAGGCTGTGGCCAGGAATGTTTTTTACCAGCTGCAATTGATCTGTTAACTCTGGCAACTTCCAGCGGGTTGGACTACTGCAATGCGCTTTGTGTAGGGCTGCCTTTGTACATAGTGTGGAAATGTCAGTTAGTTCAAAATGCAACACCCAGATTGATCTCTGGGGTATCCCAGAAAGATGACATTGTGTCTGTTCTTTAAAATTTGCAAAGGCTGCCAATACACTTCCGGGCAAGGTACAAAGTGTTGGTTATTTACCTTTAAGGCCCTGAATGGCTGAGGTCCTGGTTACCTGAGAGACCACCTTTCTCTACAAGATCCCCACCACTCATTATAATTATCAGGAGAGGTCTGTCTTCAGGTGCCAGCAGTTCATCTGGTGGCGACCTGGGATAGGACCCTCTCAGTTGTCACCCCTTGGTTGTGGAACATGCTCCCCATGGATAGGAGAGGAATCTCTTTCTTGGAGACCTCCAGGAAAGCCTTAATGACCCATCTTTTAAGCCTGGTTTTTAATGATATTGAATTTTATTTTTAATTCTAATCCGGTCTATTTATTTATTTATTTATTTATTTAGCGCATTTTAATACTGCCCCAACCCAAGGTCTCAGTGTGGTTCATAACAAACAACAAAAAATCAATTAAATACTAAAAACAGTTTAAAACAATCAATAAATAATCCAAAATTTAAAAAGTTACAAAGTTAAAAAGCTAAAAGGCCTGGGTAAAAAGATAAGTCTTTAGACACTTTTTAAAAGCCGCTGGAGATGGGGAGACTCTTATCCCCATTTTACATTTAAAATAAAATAAAATTGCTTCATTATGTGTTGTTTATTTTAATGTAAACCTCCCTGAGCCACTTCAGGAAAGGTAATATATACATCTAACAAGCAAACAAACAAACAAATAAATAAATTAAATAATTTTGCGAGTTATGCATTTTGTTATCCGCTGTGCCAGTTTGCAAACAGAATGTGTATCACTCTGACGTTTGACCTTCTGCAATCTTGTTATATCACCATGGAACCTTCCATTTTAAAAAGCAAGGACATTCAATGAAAGAAAAGACCTTGGGTTACATGGGTTGGTTACTGGTGTGGCAGCTCCAAAACATGACGAAATGTGATGTCCCGTGATGTTTGTACCATGAGGACTCGAGATCTGATGTCCAGTCTGTGCTATTGTACTGGCCCACAACATCCTAACTGGGGGAACACCATTTGGCCAGGTCCTCCATGCTCCTATGCCCTACCAGTGTAGGCTGGCGGCAACAGCAAAAGCTGGGGATTAGTGTTACAGCTATGTGGAAGAAGAACATGGTAAGATGTGTCTCTGAGCAGATGATGTGTGCTGTTACACAGAGCCCCGGGGTTGGGGCAAGCAAGTCATACTTCCTCTATAAGAATTACTCTGCTTCCGTAAGTCCCCGCCCCCATCTCTGTATCCCTTTGTTGGATGGGGAATGAGTTGGATTATTATTTGGCCCTTGAGGGCCATTCAGGGTTGCCACCATTCTGTTGCTTGAGTAAGCGAGACAATTGGGGGGGGGTAGGATGAAGGGCAGGATCCTGAATAGCAATGCTGTATGTGTTATCTCTTGATCACAAGTATAACACATTTGCAAGGGGGGAGCCCACCAAGCGCCAAGCCACACACAGCTGCCAGATCACTAATAAACATAAACATTGTGGGGTGGGGGGGAGGGTGGGGGGAGCCTACAGGTTTCCAGACCTTTATTAGGCGGGAGTGGAGAGCAGCAGCAGCAGCAGAAGCAGAAGCAGAACTGTCCCTTCAACAGAGCAAAGAGGACAAGGCACCAGTTAGACAGCAACAGCCGCAGCATGCATGCGGCAGTGGCAGCATTAGTGAGGCACTGGCTGGCAGGCACACACACACACACACACACACACACACAGTGCAATGCTCTCTTCCTCTGCCTCTTGTGAGCTGAGCCAGCAAGGGCAGCAGACTGGCTGCCCACACAGGGGAAAGCTTCTGAGAGTGATTCAGTGTAACTAAGCAGTCATAGGGTTGGGCATGCTGCAAGTATTTCTCCTTGCAGCGTGAGTGATTGCTGGGAAATCTAGGACCAACAAACGGAAGTACTGTTTCACACAACGCTTTAAGAAGGGTTTGGATAACTTCATGGAGGAGAGGTCTATCATCAGGCTGATGAAGCTATCTCTGCAAAACGGCTTATATCCGGAAGAGCCGTTTGACATGTGAAGACTGCATTTTCCCACAAGGTCATGAGTGGGCTTAGTCTGTGACTGATGATGTCCATATTTCATTGAGGCTATGCTCGGTTTGGGTTTTTTTGTAATCTGAAACTTTTACTCCTGCACGGATGACATTGAGCCTTGCCTAATTTATCCAGCAGCCCCATTTTTGCCTGGTTCAATTATATCTCCTCTGGATGTCTTTGATCATCATTGTATATGTTATTATTCATGTTCCATTTTGAATTATGTTTGGTTTAATTATTAATTTTTTATCAGTGCTTGAAATCAGAGATTACTTTTCTATTGGCCTATTGTATATTTATTCATATCTTTATTGTTTATTTACTATATACAATTTTTATACATGTTCCCCTTAGTCAAGGTTGGGTTTTATCCCCCCTCTGATTTGCTTGGTTGTATTTCTGTGAGTGCCCTTGCTTTTGTTTTGGCTGTCAGTGTAGGCAGTATTACTGAGCGACATGGCCCAATGGCCCAACCCTAATGGTGAATGGGAGCACCCCCATCATTAGGCTGGAACGTGAGTAGGAAAGGCTGATGCCACCATGCAGCTGATCAAGATTTCTGTATCACACAGTAACCTAAGTAATCAAACAAAGTCAAGCCAGTTTCATATTCATAGACATTTCTTGCCTCTTACCTGTTTCTCCACAGACTCTCAAGCATTCCTCCTTGCTGAAAAATAAGTTGTCATTGCCCTGGCAGCCCCCATAGATAAACATCTCACAAGTCTTGGTGGTTGAGTTGTAGTAGTAGGCATCAAAGTCACCCCTACATGGTCCCTGGTCCATAGGCAGCCTGCAAAACTCTGTGGCCACAGGAGGGGGAAAGAGAAGCAGAAGCAAGTAAGTTGGCTGACAAACAGAAATGCTAAGCAGGTCTGCTTTTCCTTATGGAAGCTGTTCTGAAAGGTCCCCGGGGACGAATAAGAACATAAGAACAGAAGTCAGTAAGAACATAAGAATAAGAACATAAGAACAATAACAATAAGAACAATTATAACAATAAGAACATAAGAACAGAATTCAGTAAGAACATAAGAATAAGAACATAAGAACAATAACAATAAGAACAATTATAACTATAAGCACATACGAATAGAAGTGACAAGAGATGATGTTCTAAAATGTCTCGAAAAACTGAAAACGAACACATCACCTGGGCCAGAGGGCATCCATCCAAGAGTCCTCAAAGAACTCAAATGGAAAATTGCCGACATCCTTGCTAATATATATAACTTATCCCTGAAATCAGTCTCTGTACCAGAGGACTGGAGAGTAGTAAATGTAACACCAATTTTCAAAAAGGGATCCAGGGGCGATCTTGGAAATTGCAGGCTGGTTAGCCTAACGTCCGTTCCAGGCAAATTGATGGAAAGCATCCTCAAGGATAAAATTGTAAAGCACCTAGAACAGGCCCTGCTGGGAGTGAGCTAGCATGGCTTCTGCAAAGGTAAAATTTTCCTCACCAACCTTTTGAAGTTCTTTGAGAGTGTCAACAAGTGTGTGGATCAAGGTGATCCAGTTGACATAGTCTACCTGGAATTTCAAAAAGCTTTCGACAAAGGTCCTCATCAAAGACTCCTGAGGAAACTTAGCGGTCGTGGTATAAGGGGACAAGTACATGTGTGGACTGCTAACTGGTTGAAAGACAGGAAACAGAGGGTAGGTATAAATGGAGAGTTTTGACAATGGAGGGAAGTAATAAGTCGGGTCCCCCAGGGATCTGTTCTGGGACTGGTGCTTTTTAATTTTTTTCCTAAATGATCTAGAAGCAGGGGCAGGCAGCGAGGTGACCAAATTTGCAGATGATACCAAACTCTTTTGGGTAGTGAAATCTAAAATGGATTGTGAGGAGCTCCAAAAGGATCTCTCCAAACTGGGGGAGTGGGCGACAATGTGGCAAATGCAGTTCAATTTTGGCAAGTGTAAAGTGATGCACATTGGGACGAAAAACCCCAACTTCAAGTATACACTGATGAGATCCGAGCTGTTGGTGAATGACCAGGAGAGGGATCTTGGGATCTTGGTGGACAGCTTGTTGAAAGTCTTGACTCAATGTGCAGCAGCTGTGAAAAAGGCAAATTCCATGCTAGGGATCATTAGGAAGGGGATTGAAAATAAAACGGGTAATATTATAATGTCTTTATACAAAACTATGGTGGGACCACACTTGGAGTACTGCGTACAATTCTGGTCACCACATCAAAAAAAGGACATTGTAGAAATGGAAAAGGTGCAGAAGAGGGCAACCAAGATGATCAGGGGCCTAGAGCACCTTTCTTATGATGCAAAACTACAAATCTGGGGCTTTTTAGTTTAAAAAAAGATGACTGCGGGAAGACATGATAGAGGTCTATAAAATCATGCATAGAGAAAGTGGATAGAGAAAAATTCTTTTCCCTCTCCCATAATATTAGAACCAGGGGTAATCCCATAAAATTGATTCCCAGGAAATCTAGGACCAACAAATGGAAGTACTTTTTCACACAACACATAATCCACTTGTGGAATTCTCTGCCACAGAATGTGGTGACAGCCAACAACCTGGATGGCTTTAAGAAGGGTTTGGATAACTTCATGGAGGAGAGGTCTATCAACGGCTACTAGTTGGAGGGCTATAGGCCATCTCCAGCCTCAAATGCAGGATGCCTCTCAATATCAGTTGCAGAGGAGCAACAGCAGGAGAGAGGGCATGCCCTCAACTCCTTCCTGTAGGCTTCTAGCGGCATCTGGGGGGCCACTGTGTGAAACAGGATGCTGGACTAGATGGGCCTTGAGCCTGATCCAGCAGCAAGGTTGATCTTATGTTCTTATGTAAGGGAGAGGAGAGCTGGTCTTGTGGTAACAAGCATAAGCTTAGCAGGGTCTGCCCTGGTTGCATATGCATGTGAGACCTGTTTTGTGCAGTAGAGTGGGGAGAGTGGGTTAAGCCCACTCTCCCCACAGTCGATCAGGGAGGGAGCCCTGGGTGGCCAGATCGGCGGCCTACACAACTGCCAGCTCTGTGATGGAGCCAGCAGGGGCTGGGGAGAGCGGGGGCCGATACACCCCCGGAAGCTCCAGCATGCCCTGTCCAAACGCGCAGGGCATACTGGCTAGACTCCCGGAGCCGGGAGGTGGCTTTTTGCCTCCCCTACGGGGATCTCCTTGTGAGTAGCCATGGCATGGAGCCGCGCACGGCTACTCACTATCTTGAAAATTGGATTTGCAGAGCACTCACTTCGCAAACCCGGTTTTAGGGGAGGGGTACTTAGGCGGGTTAAGCGCCTGCAAGCCACCGGCTCACCTGCGGACCTGGTGGCTCCCACAATCAGGCAAAAACGGGCCAGGCTCTGCTAGCCCAATTTTGCCTGATCATGGGAATAGCTCCTTGATGTGTAAGCACTGTAGGTATCCCTCTTAGGAGTTGCTCTGGGAAGAGCAGAAGGTTCCACGATCCCTCTCAGCTATCTCCAAGATAGGGTGCAGAGAAAAAGAAATTCTTTCCTGCAACCTTGGAGAAGCCACTGCCAGTCTGTGTAGACAATACGGAGCTAGATGGACATATGGTCTGACTCAGTAAATGGCAGCTTCCTATGTTCCTATGTTCCTAAGGGTTTATTCAGAAACAACTCCATGATCTCCTTCTCCTTTCCCTCCCTTTGCTTTTCTGACTCCCCCCCACAAAACTCTCTCTCTCTCTCTCTACATGGCCCCCCACTGGGACAAACCTCTCAACAACACACAACAGAAAAGATACTGGATACACTACAATACCTCCTTTCTGTGACTGTTCTTCATTCAGCTTCATTTTAACACAGAAACATGAGTTTTCACTCAGGCTGGATTCAGGGCTGTTAACGTAACTTTCAGGGCTGTTAACATAAGAATTCTTATGTTAACAGCCCTGCTGGATGAGGTCCAAGGCCTATCTAATCCAGCATCCTCTTTCCCACAGTGACCCACCAGATGCATCTGGGAAGAGGTGAAGGCATGCCATCTCTCCTGCTGTTGCTCCCCTACAACTGGTTTTGAGAGGCCTCATGCCTCTGAGGCTGGAGGTGGCCCATAGACACCAGACTAGTAGCCACTGATAGACCTGTCCTCCATTAATTTTTCTAAGCCCTTTAAAAACCATCCAAGCCGGTGGCCATCACCACATCCCGTGAGAAAAAATTAAATAGATTGATTATGCACTGTGTAAAAAAGTCCTTCTTTTTGTTGGTCCAACGTTTCCTGGCCGTCAGTCTCATAGGATAATACCAAGCTCTAGTGTTGTGAGAGAAGGAGCACAATTACCCTCTGTCCACTATCTATACTTCGTGTATATTTTTATACACCTCCGTCATGTCTCCCTGTAGTCGCCTCTCTTCCAAACTAAAAGTCTCAAATGCTGTATCCTCATAAGGAATGAGAATCCAGGCCTCTGATCATCTCGGTTGCCCTCTTCTGCATGTTTTCCAAGTCTATGATGACCTTCTTAAGATATGTTGACCAGAACTGTACGCAGTACTCCTGATGTGGCTGCACCATAGATGTGTATAAGGGAATTATAGCATTTTGAATTTAAACCCCCTTCCTGATGCTCCCTAGCATGGAATTTCCCTTTTTTCAAGGCTGTCGTGCACTGAGTGGACACTTGGAGAAAGACTGCTGATCCATCCACAGCCCCTCCGAGGGGCAGGAAGGAGGATAAACTAGAGCAAAGGCAGCCCTTTGCAGAAGATGGCAGAGGGAGGCCCTGCTTTAAAGGGATGCAAGGATCTTCCGCTTGCTCTCCCTGGAAAGATTTGGGTTCAAAAACTGGGGCCCTCTTCGGACACAAAAGCAAACTGTGGGTCTGTCTGCCTCCATCCCTTTTCCACTCTCCCAGATCGTCACAATCTGAGGTCTGGGAGCTGGCAAGTGGGGCAGGACTGGCTATGTGGGCTCACTCCAACCTTGAAAGACAGTCCACCCTATTATTATTATTTTATTATTATTTTAACATTTATATCCCACTCTTCCTCCAAGGAGCCCGGAGCGGTATACTACATATTTGGGTTTCTCCTCACAACAACCCTGTGAAGTAGGTTAGGCGGAGAGAGAAGTGACTGGCTCAGAGTCACCCAGCTAGTATCATGGCTGAATGGGGATTTGAACTCAGGTCTCCCTGGTCTTAGTCCAGCACTCTAACCACTGCACCACCCTGGCTCACTAGACAATGGGCTGATAGCCCATGGGAGGAGCTTTCTCCCTTCCCTCTGGTTTGGGATGAAAGACCAATCTGGGTGTAACAGAAGAGGGTAAGGAACTTTGGTTGGGTGAATGGAACTCATCAGAGGAGCAATTTCTGCAGCTTGCCTTCTGGAGCTTCAGAGTGGTGGCAGGAGGGTGGCAACTCCCAAGGGGGAGCCACTGCCCCTCTGGGTCCAACTCCTGAGTTGCCCCCTCCCACCAACCCCTGATTTCCAGAAGGGAAGCTGTCAAATCAAGAGAGGGCTTTTCAATTGTCTGCTTGGGCTTCTCAGCTGAGAAAGAGAGCAAGCCATGTCAGACCCGGAGGGCCAGACCTGAATCCCACTGCCTATCCTATTAGAGGGGAATGTCTGCATGAGATCCCCTGAGGAGCAGACATGTATCCAGGGTGGGGCAGGCAGGGCACCTGCCCTGTGTGCCACTTGAAAGGGGTGTGTGTGAAAAAATGCCACTGACAGCCCTACTCCCAGGTCACCCCTCCCACCCCCACAAAATTTTAACTTTGGGTACCCCGAGAGCCGCTGTGTCTTGGCTCCAGGTGCCGCACTGCTGCACATTGGCCAGATGCCGGACCTCCTGGCACTCCCCCCCGCTCGCGCTTGCACAGTGCCAGATCTCTGCCCCCGGCGCATCATCATGTACACTGCATGCTCTGCTGAGTGCTCGCTGGCTTTTCTCTCTGCTTCGAGCTGCTGCATGTGTGCCTCATGGAGGATCATCGCCACCTGGCCTGCTGCTGGCCAACATCATCTTTGTTGGAGGGTTGAGGTCTCAAAACATTTGGGGCTGCTTGAGTTGAGCTGGCTTAACTTCTTCTTGGGGCTCTCAGGCGGGTGTCTCGGGTGTGGCGGAGCGGCAGTTGGCAGTGGGTAACCACCTCCCTCACCCAAAGTTGAGGCGGTGGCAGCAGAGAGCCTTCCCTGCTTCTTTCCCACTAGCCTGAGAAGGTCACGGTGTGTGTGTGTGTGTGTGTGTGTGTGTGTGTGTGTGTTGTTTGTTCATTGTTAGTTTTTTAAAAAAATGTTTTCATTATTTTAATTTACACAGGGGGCGGAGGAGGATGGTTGAGGAAAATGGTTGGGGGGTGTCTTTCGGTGGTTCTGGCCGGGCTGCCCTCCTTGTAGGTGTGTGTCTGTTTGTGTCCCTAGTAGCTCTTGGTAAAGCTCGGCAGCGGCGGGAAACATGGCAGCTTTTCCTGTGGGGGGGGGAGTCAAAGGCACCGGTGTGTGCGGTGTGTGTGTGGGAGGGGATGGGATTTCTCTGAACATCACACTTGCTCCCTGCTGTGGGCACTTAGCTGTGAAGGCTGGCCTGGGGGGAGGCTTGCCTTGGGCTCAAGAAGATCCGAAGCCTGCCTCAGGCTGCTGCTGGGGATGCGCACGAGCCAGTGAGTCCATGTGAGGGAAGGCAAGGTGGGCTAGCAGAAGTTCTCTCCCAATGATGAATGCCCCCTGCTCTTGCAGAGAGCTTGCCAGGGGCTTAGAATAATTCAGCTAAGTCATCGGCTCTGCACATGAATGCACTGCCAAGTGTTTATGTTTTCATTTAGGTTACCACTCTTGTGGGAGCAGGCATGAACTATTGCTCTCTTTGCTAAGCAGGGTCCAACTTGGTTTCCATTTGAATGGGAGACTATATGTGTGAGCACTCAGTATAGGAAATCTCCCCAGGGAACAGGCTGCTCTGGCTGCTCCCCTTCCCCCGCCCCCTCCAGCTTCTCCAAGATTGAGCTGAGAAAGACTCCTGCCTGCAACCTTGGAGCTGCTGCTGGCCGTCAGTGTAAGCAATACTGAGGGACATGGCCCAATGGCCCAACCCTAATGGTGAATGGGAGCACCCCCATCATTAGGCTGGAACATGAGTAGGAAAGGCTGATGCCACCATGCAGCTGATCAAGATTTCTGTATCACACAGTAACCTAAGTAATCAAACAAAGTCAAGCCAGTTTCATATTCATAGACATTTCTTGCCTCTTACCTGTTTCTCCACAGACTCTCAAGCATTCCTGCTTGGTGAAAAATAAGTTGTCATTGCCCTGGCAGCCCCCATAGAAAAACACCTCGCAAGTCTCGGTGGTTGAGTTGTAGTAGAAGGCATACACCTCATTGTGACATGGTCCACGGTCCTTAGGCAGCATGCAAAACTCTGTGGCCCCAAAGGGGAGAGAGAAGCAGAAGCAAGTGCGATGGCTGACAAAGAGAAATGCTAAGCAGGTCTCCTTTTCCTTAAGAAGATATTTTGAAAGGACCCCAGGAAGTAATAAGAACATAAGAACAGCCCTGGAGGGACTGGGTGAGGTCCAAGGCCTATCTAATCCAGCATCCTCTTTCCCAAAGTGGCCCACCAGATGCCTCTGAGGAGCCCACACGAAAGGGGTAAAAGGCATCCTCTCTCTCCTGCTGTTACTCCCCTGCAACTGGTTTTGAGAGGCCTCATGCCTCTGATGCTGGAGGTGGCCCATAGACACAGGTTGACCAGAACTGTACACCATATTTGTGTGGAATTCAGGCCTGTGTCTGATTCCATTTTTTAAAGGAATAAATTAATGCCTGAAATCAGATACACTGACCAGGGCAGGACACCCAGGTCGCGCTCGCTCCACTAAACTGGGCTTAGGGGAGGGCAGTTTTAACGCGTGACCCACTTTGGGGAGACCGGGCTCGGCTGCGAGCTCAGTGGTTCTCACAGTCATGCAAAATCAGGCTAGGCTCCCTTAGCCCAATTTTGTATGGCCATGAGAATAGCCTCAGTGTCTCTGGAAGAAGCTAGAAGCTGAGCTTGCATTTCCTCCTGCAAAAAGTCTGTGTTAATCCTTGTTAATGATTGCTCTGCTGTGCCCAAATGGGATATTCCTGTCACTTTCTCTGAGAGCTCCACTTTGTAGAATTAGAGGTATTGTTACATCCAATTGCTGTCTTTAGGAATTCTACTCTAGGTAGATGCACACAAAAGAAAATGATTTACACCTATAGCTGTGATTCTTGTTTGCGAACACCTTTTTACACTTTCTGGAACCGGGCGCCAGAAATCTGGGGACAAGAAAAGATGCCCATTTGCAGCTCAGAGATGCAGATTTGCTTTGGGCAAAATAAAACAATTTCCTCCCCCAAACAGCAGCTAAGAGAAGATGGAATTCCAATCTCCCTGGACTGAGCTAATATCCTGAACTAATATCAATAATTAAAAGACAATATCCAGAGGGTAAGAGCAAATTGTCACCTTTTTGGGATCCAGGGAGGATATTTAGAATAGACTCTATGGAGAACAGAGGAAGAAATAACTATAAAGAATGGAGCTCACTGAACGGAGAGCCAGCAAGCTTGGCCTAACCAGCAGATCTGTGCTCAAGAGCCATCCCGGAGTTTGCTGCTAAAGCTGTGGGGCTAAAAGCAGGAACTCTTTCCATGGAGAGGAACTCTCTGTGACTTCGGCAGCACAGTAAGCAGTCAGGACTCCCCAGCCAGGGTGCTCTCACTCTCCGCCTTGCTCTGAGCAAACTACCACCAGCCTGCTTGACTGCCTGAAGCTTGCACCCCAGGCTCCTGTTCTCCAGCACCCACCTTTCTCCTCCATCTGAAGCCTGCATCGTTTCCAAGCTCCAGCAATGAACAAGTCCTTTGAAGCCTTCTTCGTGAACCTGGTGAGATGCCTATTCAATGCACAGTGCAGCCTGCTCTCCTCTTCTAAGCCCTCCCTTCTTTCTTCTTTCTCTGCTTCTCTCTAAATGTTTTATTAACATTTGTTAGATTGTTAGATAGCTGTAATTACTGACTGCACAAACATATATTAGTTAGGCACATTGCACTACACCTTGAATCGGAAACATGTTTTTAATTTGGATGACCTGTTTGAATTTTATCCTGATGAGCAACTTTCTATAATAAAGCCTACTGAACTTTCTGAGTATGTCTCCCTCTATCTCTGTTTGTGTGCCCAGATCCTACATGGTCACCATCTCCAAGAACCAATTCACTTTGTGTATGAGGTGACTTTCCCTCTTTCCCTCTGAGCATATACAGAATGCGAAACCAGGTGTAGTTCACAACACCAGACGTGACATGACATTTGCAATCTTTGCACCACGCAGGCAAGTCACTATGCAGTCTTCACACAGGTCACAAACCCATCTCTATATGCCCCTAACAATCAAATCACCTACTACTAGGAGTCCCACACCCTCTGGAGGACTATCCTCTGTGTGAGAAGATATGGGCACATCACCAAGGAAGGGGTCCGTTCTAGAGAATAATTCCCCTCTTCCTCAGACTGATTTCCTCCTTCCCTAAAGCCTTCATTTCCCATGACTGCAGAGGAGCTGTCAACCTGGGAGTGAGATACTCCCTTCACATCCCTGAGGATCTCACCCACAGAGCTCTTTGCCTCCCTAAGCTTCTCCAGGTCAGCCACCTGGGCTTCAAGGAATCAGACTAGTTCCCTGAGAGCCAGGAGATCTTTTCACCAAGTACACACCCATGACTTCTTCCACTCAGGCAGATAGCCCACCACTTGCCCGAGGGCTTCTCAGAGGCATTTAGTGGGCCATTGTGTGAAACAGGATGCTGGACTAGATATTATGGATGTGCACAGATCAATTGTTGCAATTCAATTTGAGATCAAATCGAATCAGCCAAATTTGATTCAAACTTGAATCTGATCGGATTTTTTATTCAAGTTGGAATAGATTAGATTAATATTCGAATTGATTGAACCCACTTTTAAAGGAAAAGGAGTCACCACATTGGAGTGTTGGGTAAGGCCCCATGGGTGCCACTTACCACCCATACTGGGGATATCTGTTTATTTTTTAGGTTTTCATGATTTTGGTAGTCCTTGTAGAAGGGGAGTTATGGAGCAAAATGTGTGATCAGTATTTTTGAATTGTTTAGACTCTTCGGTGTGTTGACTTTCCCTCCTAATGAAGCCCTATGAAGATTCATTACACACCAAAGAGTTTAAACAAGTCAAAAATTCCTAATAATAATAATAATAATAATAATAATAATAATAATAATAATAAAAACACTGCCTTTTGATTGGGAGGGGGTAATTAATGGTACCTCATTTGCCCACTATCCCCCAAAATGTGCATGCCATTCAATGTTTTCTCTATTTTTTTCCTTCTGTGTGCAGAATGTTTTGTTCTGGGTGGCAGTCACAAGGCTGTGTGTGCTCACATGCATTCATAGTGGGGCCTTCCTGATTCAACCTGATTGAGATCTAAAATCAACTGAGCGGACATCCAAAATCTTGATGCATCCCTTAAATATAAAATGAAAACCCCCCTGGCTTGCAGGTTTGGGGTAGCTGACATAATGCAGTGTCACTGCAAGGAAAGGGGGTACTCAGTTCATTTTTTAAAAAGGAAGTTTTGAGGTGTTTAGATTCTTTGGTGTGCTATGTATCTTCATAGGGATTCTTTAGGAGAGAAAGTCATTACACACCAAAGAGTCTAAACACTTCAAAAAGAGTGACTGCACATTTTGCTCCATACCTATACTTCTACAAGGGCTAGAGCTTAGTTATAAAAAAGAAGCAGTGAGTGCTGGGAATCAGGGGGAAGAAATAAGGGAAATAAAATCTTGAATCAATTTTAATCATCTCCGGAGAGATTTGTTTGGAGGTCAAATGATCAATCAAATCGACCTGACTGAAGATGAATCAATTTGACCTCATATCAGTTTGCACATTCCTACTAGATATCCCTTTGGCCTCATTCAGCAGGGCTGTTGTTATGTTCTTACATTCCTAGGACTCAGTAGAAGGCAGTTCCCTATGAGGGATGCTAATTTTGCCTCTTTGTACAATGCCCGCATCCCCTTTTCATAGGCTTATATGAAGCTGCCAACTAATAGCACTTCAGCACACCATGTCCAAGCATTAAAGTGATGTAGCGTACCATGGGGTAGGGGAGCAGAATCTGGGACCCTGAACAAAAGTACCTCCTGCCCCTCAATGAGCCTCCTCATACTGTGCAAGAATTGCAGGAAGGTTCAATAAGAAGGGAGATTGCTGGGGAAGTTGAGAGGACCTCTGGAGACAGATATTCTGACCTGTCTGTCTGTCTAGTGATGTGTTTAACACACATGGCAAGCAAGAGGGGGTGATCCAGGGGAGTGGGGGGGGGGAGAGCCACTGACCTGGAATATTCCGTCCGGACACAGATGGCAGCTCAGCCCAGACGGCAAGGATGAGGATCGTGAGGACGAAATCACCAGACTTCATGGCTAGGCAGGTTTGAGACTCCAGCCTATACACAGGGTGCTTTATACTCCATCTCAAGGCACTGATGCAGCATTTCCTAATCATTTCCTAATCATGCAGCCACACCCAGAACATAAACACTTCAAAATACAAGAATAAGCAAAGAGTGGATCAGGTCCAAGTCCCATTCACGCAAGTATCCTGGTTCCCACAGTGCCCCGTCAGATGCCTCTGGGAAGGCCACTGGCAAGAGATGAAGGCATGTCCTCTCTCCTCACAAGTGGTATTGAGAGGGATTCTGCCTGAGTCTGGAGCCATCAAGACTAGTAGCCATGGATTGACCCATCCTCCATGAATTTGCCTAAGCCCGTTTAAAAGCCATCCAAGCTGGGGGCCATCACCATGACCCGTCACAGAAAATTCCATTTATTTATTTATTTATTGGATTTATATACAGCCTAGTATAAAAATCTCGAAGCGGTATACAGAATTAAAACATAAAATATAACACATTTAAAATCCATAAGATAAAAATTAGATTAAAACATGTTAAAAACACATTAAAATTTAAAAAACAAATCTCAGTTGTAGGCCTTAGAAAACAAGTACATCTTCAGGGTCCTCCAAAAGGCAAACTGAGAAGGAGATGCTCTTATTTCAGCAGGGAACATGTTCCAAAGCCCTGAGGGAGCCACAGAAAAGGCCCAGTCCCGAGTTGCATCACCTCTCCAGATGATCTTAAAAGGTGACAGAGTTCACAACAGAGAAGGTGCTCTCTTAAATACCCTGGACCTAAGCTATTAAGGGCCTTATAGGCAATAATTAGCACTTTGTATTTTGTTCGGAAACCTATCAGAAGCCAGTGTAGTTCTTTTAGAATCGGTGTTAAATGGTCCCTTTGGGTAAACTTAGAGACCAGTCTGGCTGCAGCATTCTGCACCTGGAAACCCCCAGAGGACACCCCGGACAATGTGCCACCCCCCACCCACAAGTTGAGACCGGGTTCCCCCGCTCTCCTGGCTTGGACTCTACCCTGGACTCTGTCCAGATTCACATACACGTGGAACCGAAGGAGGACTTACTGGCATTGGTGATGCCTTGCAGCTCGCAACTAACTCAGATGGACACTGATTTTCTTATGGCTGTCTTGACCTGCATGTATGTATGTATGTATGTATGTATGTATGTATGTATGTAACCTCCCACCTCGGGATCATGATCTATTACATATCTGAATGCTAAACGACCCATGCCAGCATAGCGGCTGAACACGCCAGGAACTCCTGCTGACAACACCCCTGGAGGCCCCCTTCTGGACCTGGAGAAGACCCTCCGCCGTCAAGGACCCATGCCCAGAGGCTGCAACTGGCAGAAGAAGACTGGCACGGCCCTGCCGGCAATACGCAAAATGAGGCTGGGATCTGACCCTCCCTTGGACCTTTCGGACATTCCTCTCACCAAACTCTTTTAACCGGACTCTATCCAAACCCCTAGGAACTCACGTACAGTGCTATATTCTCTCTGCCATTGCAACCACACATTTGTAAGTACGCGGCCGTGCTTTATTGGGAAATTCTATTCACTGTGGCTTTTGTAAACCATATGTTAAACATTCTCTAATAAAAGTCAATCTGAACTACGTACAAAGGCAGCTCCACATAGAGTGCATTACAGTAGTCAAGCCTAGAGTTTACCTGTATATTCATGACCGTTTTAAGGTCACTACTCTCCAAGAATGGGCGTATCTGGTGTATCAGCCGAAGCTGATAAAAAGCACTCATAAGAACATGAGAACAGCCCTGCTGGATCAGGCCCAAGGCCCATCTAGTCCAGCATCCTGTTTCACACAGTGGCCCAACAGTTGCCACTGGAAGCCTACAGCAGGAGTTGAGGGCATGCCCTCTCTCCTGCTGTTACTCCCTGAAACTGGTACTCAGAGGCATCCTGCCTTTGAGGCTAGAAATGGCCTCTAGCCCTCTAACTAGTAGCCGATGATACTCTTGGCCACAGCCTCAACCAGGGAGAGTTTGGGATCCAGGAGCACTCCCAGACTACAAACCTGATTTTCTGGGGGGAGTGTAACCCCATCCAGAACAGGCAGATCTAAACCATCTCTTGGATCCTGACCCCCTACAGACAGTACCTCTGTCTTGTTTGGATTCAACTTCAGTCTGTTATCCCTCATCCAGCCCAATATTGCCTCCAGGCAGGCACTTAGGGGGCCATGCCATTTCCTGATGAAGTTGGTATAGAGAAATAGATATGGGTGTCATCAGCATATTGATAGCATCCCAGACCAAACTTCCTGGTTAACTTTCCCAGCGGTTTCATGGAGATGTTAAAAAGCATTGGAGACAGTATGGAGCCTTGTGGAACCCCACACTTCAGCTTTCGCTCTTCAGAGCAATAGTCTCCAAGCAACACCTTCTGGAATCTGCCAGAGAGGTGGGAGTAGAACCACTGTTAAACAGTGCCACCCAATCCCACCTCCTTCGGGCGACCCAGCAGGATACCATGGTCAATGGTATCGAAAGCTACAAGAGATCCAAAAGGATCAGTAGAGTCACTCTCCCTGTGTCTGTCGCCAGTTGGAGATCATCCATCAGGCCGACCAAGGCAGTCTCAACCCCATAGCCCACCTGGAAGCCAGTCTGGAAAGGATCTAAATAACCTGTCTTCCAAAATTGCCTGGATTATGTGCTGTGTGAAAAATTGCTTCCTTTTGTCAGTTCGAAATATCCCAACCCTATGTTTCATGGGATGACCCCTGGTTCTAGTGTTGTGAGGAAGAAAAAATTCTCCCTCTCCACTCTCTCTACTCCCTGCATAATTTTATACTCCTCCATCATGTCTCCGTGTAGTCTCCTCTTTTCCAAATTAAGAAGCCCCAGATGCTGTAGCCTTGCCTCATAAGGAAGGTGCTGTAGGCCCCTCATCATCTTGCTTGCCTTCTTTTCCAGTACTACAATGTCCTTCTTAAGATAATGGTCACCAGAACGGCACGCAGTACTCCAAATGTGGCACGCAGTACTCCCACACAGCTCATCAGGTTGAGATGTGCAGATGTGTACAAAGGCATGAGAAGACTTTAATTTTCAGTCCCCTTCCTAATGATCCCTCACATGGAATTGACCTTTCACCCGTCTGCCGTGCACTGAGTGGACACTTGGAGAAAGACTGCTGATCTCCCCACAGCCACCCCCGGGGGCAGGAAGGAGGATGAGATAGAGCAAAGGCAACCCTTTGCAGAGGATGTCAAAGAGAGGTACTGGATGCTTTAAAGGAATGCAAAGCAGTGCAAAGATCTTCTGCTTGCTCTCCCTGGAAACATTTGGGTCCAAAAACTGCAGCCTTCTTTGGACACAACAGCAAACCACGGGTCTGTTTGCCTCCATACCCCTCGTGACTCCCAGACAATCACATTCTGAAGTCTGGGAGCCGGCAAAGTGAAGAGGCCTGGACGTGTGGGCTTTCTCCCATCCTGGAAGGAAAGCCTGCCTTTGCCAATGGCCTGCAGCCCGCAGGAGGGGCTTCCTCCCTTGCTTCCGGTTAGGGGTGAAATACCACTCTGGATGAAACAGAGGAAGGAACAGACCCTCCGTTGGGAAAGCGGAAGTCACTACAAACCGAGGGTTCAGTTCCAAGTTTGAGGGCAAAATGGGAATAGCGGTTGCGTTGGGGAACTGCGGTTACGATAATTTGAACATTACGGGGGGTAAACAGGAGGTGAGTTCACCACTGGTTTGGCATGACATCTGAAGGCGGTCTGGATGAGAGTGTAGGATTCCTTTAGAGAAACTGGGGAGCGGGGTCAAATTTATTATGTCTTTAGATAGTATTATTTTGTGTTCCAACATCGTTAGATGTGAGTTCTGCCCTTGGACTTCTTTAGAGATTTTCTCAGTCTTTGGTAGGTATGCGGTGATTTCCATTTCAATCAGGAGGCAGAATTCCTATTTATTTATTTATTTATTTATTTATTTATTTATTTTCACATTTATATCCCGCTCTTCCTCCCAGGATCCCAGAGGGGTGACTCCTAATCTTCAGTTGCCTACGTGCTAGCAGCCCATTTCCCAGCTGCCTCCCTCTCAAAGCAGCAGGACTTATTCTCTCTCGGAGCCCACTTGGGCAATACTTGGGGGTCCCCCCAGCCCACCAGCCACGATAAGGCACCTCTGCGCACCGGTGGAGGGGTGCTGGGAGGACCTGCATGCTCACCGCATACGCTTGTCCTTATTTCACGTGGCAGGCTGGGCGGAGAAAGCATCCTCTGAACCAGCCCCCTCTCACTTTCCTCCCTGGTGGTTCTTTAACCAGCCTCTCAGCACCTCTGGCTGGCTAGTGGCTGTGCAGGGAGGAACCTGACTCTGTCACCCTGTGCAGATATAGCAGTGCCTTGAGAAGTGGAAAGAGGTCCATGCAGTACAACAGCCACGGCTCCTCCTAACGAGGACCAGTAGTAGTAACGAGTAGGGCAGGGGCGCCAAGAGAGGTGCAACTACTTCGAGTTCCTGGCAGCCCAATTTCACCTGTTTATCCCAACCCTGCCCGCCCCACACCACCTCTGTGTTAATGAGAGCCATGCTGCCTGCAGGCTGGCTGTTCACCAGGTGGAGATGTGCAGGACCACACATGAATGACCAGCCTGCAGGCAGCATGGCTCTTCTGCACATGGGGTGGGAGAAACAGGGGCAATTGGACTTTCGAGACTAGGGGAGCTGCACTTCTTGGGGTTGTCCCTCCCCAGTTTGTTAGGACGAGCCACAGCTGAATTGAGAATACTTGAAGGTATTCAAACAATCCCGATGACTTTTTTTTCCTATCAGCCATCATGGCAAAGAGCCACCCATAGATCCTCAAAGAGTCTCATGGAACTTGGGATTGGTGGGTTGCAGCCCTCTGATCTAGGAGATGGGCCTCAGGTCTGGACATGGGGAAGGTGTGACACCCTTACGGAGCCCAAACGCCCCCTATATTTCTTTCTCGGCAGACCAAAATGTCAGCTTTGGATCCCTTTTGCCTAAATACAAAGAAGCCTAAGCTTAAAGAACATATGAGGAAGGGGCAATCGAGACTGGGGTAAGCCACTGCCCCCCCCCACATTTATCAGCAGAAGCAGTTTGGCCCTCAAGGTCACCATGGGAAACTTGGGGAAGACATTTCGTGCTCGTTGACCCCTTGAGGCAATGAGTGTTGGAAAGAATATGCTGGCGACTGAACAAGGTAATCTGTACATGCCTTTCTGGGTTCTTGGCAGTCAATGCCTCCGAATTGCCAAAAGCCTGATAGTTGCCATGAAGAAAACAGCTGGAACGATGTGCCTTTCCCGCAGCAGTGAAGAAGAAGGGCTCTTGAATGTGCCCCCTCCGTCTCATGGCTGCAGTCCAGGGTGCAGAATGTCCCACGCCACTTCATAGCAGCACCATGATTTGTGGCCAGTGCTTCTCTATCATTGCCAGCTGCCCAAGGGAGGAGTGTTATTGCAAGACTAGCCGTGGACAGCAATGCCAGCTCCTTCCGGGAGGTAAGGGCAGGGGACGCTCCCTTCCTGGCACTGGTGACACTTGGTCAGCAGATGCTGGAAATGCCGGACCAAGTGAGAGATGGGCAGCAACCCTTCTGTCTCGGCCTCTGGTTTCAGTCTGTCCTTGACAGCCCATCTCTATGAAAGCCTCTTCTCCTTTCCAGATACTCACATGGATGCAGCTCCAAATTCATCTGGAGGGAGGGAGTGGGTTCAGTCTTTGCCTGAGAGCTTGATTCCAAGGATAGACCATAAACAAAATACAAAGAGAGCCAGCAAATATCTTGTTACATGCAAGCTTCCCTATTTCCCCGAGAAGTGGCCATTCCAGAGGTGCCCTGCTAAACAGATTATGGGGAGAGATCCCTTAAGGCTCATGATGTCATTGTAGGGCAGCCAAATGGCCCATGAAGATGCATCATTCACTTTGGCTTAAAAGCATGTGACTGGGCAGAAATCTTCTCAGATTTGTTCAGTTTTAGAAAGAATGCCCCTCCCAAGGCCGTGTGTGGTAGGGAGGGTGATTTGTGATTTGTGCCAGCCCCACCCCTAGCACAGGACCCAGAAGAAGCCGTATTGTCCAGGGACCTCGATGGGGGCAGGGCTAGCATGGCTGCTCCAGCAGCTCCCCACCCCGAACATTCAGTCGAGCGTTTGCTTTCATCCAGAGAGGAGCTGGATCGTGCGGCTCCTCCGGTTACCGGGCGGCCTTTGACGTGATAGCGCGCCTGCCTGCAGGATTGTCAGCAGCATGGAGGAGGTGGTGGCTCAGCAGCGGTGGCGGCAGTGGAGATCCGAGGAAGTTCCTTTGATTGGCACACCGCCGCCCAGGTTTGGGGCTTTGGCCCAGTTGCTTGCAGGCCATGGGGGCCCACTAAAGGGGAGAGCCTCCAGTGGCAGGGGGGCTGGCCAGGGCCAAACTGGGGGCTTTGGCCTTAAAACACTACCACTGAGCCTTAGAGGCTTCTGGGCTCGTGTTCCACGCGGCATTAGGTTTCCAAAGGGAAGACCTTTACCAAGGTCTCTTTGGGCCTGATTTTGCAGCAGAGGCCACTTGCTGGCTCTGAAGAGTCAAGTGGAAGAACTTGGCTTGGGTTATTGTCAGTGGTGTGCAATGTAAACTGCGAGTGTGTTGAGTAAATGCTGTATCAGAGTTTGCAATGGCTGTTCCCAATACTCGACAAGTGGCCTGCCTTGCAGGGTGGTTGTGCAGCAATACATCATCCCACACTCTGCCCGGGGGTGCCCTGGGTCAGAGGAAAGATAAGTGCAGAAGGATAGCTGGCCCTGAGGGAGCTGGCGTGCATTGCAGCCTTTTGCTAAGCAGGGTGTACCCTGGTTTGCATTTGCAAGTGAGGCTGCCGGTCAGGCAGTGACAGAAGGATTTTCCACTCTTTGCCTCACAGTTTTGTGCCTCTGGCTACAGCTAATTGGGTGGGGCTTGCCCTGGTTGCATATGGGTGAGAGACTAGAAGGGTGGGCACGGTAGGCTGTTCCCCCTCTGGGGGATGGAGCCGCTCTGGGAAGAGCAGAAGGTTCCAAGTTCCTGCCCTGGCAGCATCTCCAAGATAGGGGTGAGAGGAGTGCCACCTGCAACTTAGCGGAAGCTGCTGCCCGTCTGTGAAAGCAATACTGAACTTGATAGACCAATGGTCTGACTCAGTATGTGGCAGATTCCTCTGTTTCTATGAGGAAGTTAGCTTAAGGAGGGGAGAAAAAATTTTTGCGAGCTGGAAACCAAAGTATAATGGTTTCAGGGGAAAAAAGGCATTCTTACCTCGGAGGCTTCAGAATGGAAGAGGAAGGTTAATGAGTGATCGGGACAAGTCGCGTGGCCACTCTAAAGGCATAGCAGGGCCAGTCTGTACAGACAAGAGGGGGCTGGTGGGCCGGACTCCACAGGGGGCAGTTTCCATGCTTGGAACTACAACTGTGGTTAGTGTCAAATGGCAAGAGGGCAGGGTCTGGGCTGGCATCTGGCTGACCGGGGTTGTGGTTTTACCCCCAGTAGTAACCAGCCGAGCGAAGGCAGAGCACACGCTCCAGTTACAGGGCAGCTGGCTCAGTTCAGTGACTGCATATATTTGGAGAAAACACGTGGGGATCGCTGTAGAACTAAATTCCAAGCATTTGGGGGTGAAGTCCATTTGGGATGGGAAAGGCTAATCCTAATCTAAAGAACTACACAGGGAACAGGTAGGGAGAGAGGGAGAGAGAGAGGTTTCCATGGGCTCTCTAGGAGGACAGGAGGGGGTGTGACACACCTGGAAAGACCTGGAGAAATATCAGAGGTCATAGAGGAGAGTCAGGTAGAATGAGAGGGAGCCCCTTACTCACTCTCTCTGCTCTCAGTGCCCCTGCAGTATGCTCTGAAGCATGTAGCAGAAAACTGGCTCAAGACATTGGATCGGAGGTGGGGGTGGCCTTTCGAGAGCCTGGACCCACAACAATAACGATGGACCCACTGGTGGTGCAGATGGGCCCATGCCTTAACATAGGCAATTGAGGGGATGGCTTCATCTCCGGCGCATCCGGTTGGGCAAGTATCCCCTGGTTTTCTGGTGCCATGGGCCCACGCCCCCACGGGCTTCCCCCAGATCCCTGAGTATGGGATCCAGGTGCGCTGGGGCAGCTTACACCATTCAGCTCAGGTGACCCGGTACATAAATGCGATTTTCCACCCTGTGCGGGGACTCCCCAGGCAGTTAGCTTAGAAACTGGGATGGACATAGAGGGTTACCTTACACCAAGGTTGGTCCAGTTGATATATTGCATCCTTTCTTTAAACTGCCTGTCGCATAGCACGAGAGGAGGCTCACATCCCTACATTAATGCATTTCCATAAATCAGAGCTTAGTTTGGTATTCGCCCAGCGATTAATTGGATAAAATTCACTTAGGATAAGGAGCTGAAAAGACTGGAAGCATGTGGACCCAGCTTGGTGTCCTATGAAGTGATAAGTAATAAAAGGACCACATCCATTTTGTAATGGATGTTCATGCCTTTATGATGGAGTCCTTGCTTTTAAGCTAAGCATCACTAGGGCTTCTTCCCTTTTAATAAATGTTGCTTTATAGGAGCGCAATATGCAAACACGGGGGGGGGGACATTATGTCCACTGTCCCTGTAATTCCGTCTGGACCCAACATAAACTGGATGGTTGGACGGAAGGTATTGATGAGGGGTGGGAAGCAGGTCAGCAACCTACAGAGATCAGACACTTCAAGATTAGATCATCTATGCCTCCCATTGCCTGAATGGGGGTAGGGGGTGGATATTAAGGGGCATTCATTCTCAGCGCCTCCAGTGCTTAGCACCGTTCTTGATTAAGCAGGTAACATCGGCCTGCCACGTATCTTTTCGGCCCTTGGAGGGAGACTGTGTCTGTCTCACATTGGGAGGCTGCTAGACTGATGTCCTATACACCCTGCCCCTGAGGCATGTCATGGAGTGCTGGCACTCCTTTGGATGGGCTGCCTTCACCTGCTTCTGCTGCTGTGGAAAGAAGAATTTCTTGTATAGCAGGGTGTTTTTCAGGGTCAGCCTATTCCCATTGCTGTGGCAGTTAGCCAGCTCTCAGGAGCAACAGCTTTTAAAGATTTGGCATAGAGATTCAGGTAAGGTGAGCTACACCATGGTATTCAGAGGTGCACGATGATAGGAAAGGGGCTGTACCTAAATCTTGGCTGCATGGGGGGGGGGGGACAGAGAGTGACCAATGAAAGGTATAAGCAGAGTGTGAGCAATCCCAAAGAGTGCTTGAGTACTTTCTTTTGTGGAGGGGTCACAGAGGCGTAAATAAAGCTGGAAGAGGAGAAGCCCCTAAATCAGCCAACTCCACTCCCCATGCCCCTCTTGGTCATTAGGGCTACGGGGCGGAATGGTGCCAGCAGGAATTCAACGATTGTAATCCCTGCTTAGCCTGTCGCGGAGGCCCGACTGCTTCAAGCAGTGTTAGCTAGGGGTTTTTTGGGTGAACCTGATCTCAGACATCTGCCCCAGGGTAAGGTTCTTGCTTGTGCAGACCTGCCTGGGCTTTCCTTCTAGTGGGAGGAATGTGGTTGCTTCCGTGCTGGTCAACAGCTGACCAGAGAGGTTAGGGTCAGGAGAACGTGCTTGTGTAGGCTGGAGGTGATCCCTTACTCCCAGTTTGGGGCGTGGTGGTAAGATGTGCTACTGCCACCATCTTGGGGCAGTTCTACAGGCTGGCATCAGCCAGCCTCTGGTGCATATCAGCTAATGGCAGCATTGTTGCAAGGTGCTTATTAACAGGGTGAACCTGCTCTCTGCTGTCAACATGCAGTGCTGGCCTATTAACTCCCGAACAGGGCCGTGCGGGCCCGCTCGGGAGCTAAACCAGCACCCCCCTGAGTCTGACTTCAGACGTGGGGGGCATGTCGGGGCCATGAGGTGTGGCCCCTGAGGGGCGGCGGCCCAAGTTCTTTGAACCCAGTCGCCCAATTTTGGCTATGCCCCTGCTTGTCCTACTTCATCTGAAAGTGGATTTGACAGGTTGGTCACCAGCACAGCTCCCCCTGCCTGGTATTTCTCACGGAGAGGTGAGCCTCCCAACCACGGCTCTACGTTTCCTTTCCTAGCCTTGTCCTGAGGTCTTCCACTTCTGTCTGCTCCTTGTGTACATTTCTTTCTTTCTTTCTTTTTTTCCATTTTTTTTTTGTTTTTTGTTTTTTACAATATCTTAATGGTCACATTACGTTTATTTAAGTAATCATTGCGCGGTTCATATTAGCTCTACAAATCTACCATTGCTATAATAATTCAAAACACATATACTCCACATTGCAAACTCGATTTTACCTTACCCAACCAGCTGTTGTTACTAAATTTCAAACCCTACTGAAAGGTCCATATTGGAAAAATAGTTCTTTAAGTAAAGTAAGCATGACTCCCAATCTTCTTTGAGACATTCCAAATGTTCATCCCTTATGAGTGCTGTAAATTTTGCCATCTCAGCGTATTCCAAAATTTTTATCAAGCAATCTTCTTTTGAGGACATTTGATTATCTTTCCATTTCTGTGCATATACTACTCTAGCCGCTGTGGTTGCATACATAAAAAATGTTAGATGCCTTAAGTGCCACTTCTGCCTGCTCCTTGTGTTCATTTCTAGCCCGCACATCAGATTGAAACCTGCCTCCCACCAAATGTCACATACCTGGATGTTTCTTAGACCTCATCCCACACCCTAATTTTTTTTTGGTGCCGCTTCCCTGCTGCCCACTGCTGCCCAACGGCATCCCAGCAACGGGAGAAGTACCAAATTGCCATCCTGCCCCGTCCCAGCTCGACTGCACCCCTGGTGCATATTACTAGATGAACTGGAAACCATGCTGATCAGAGAACAGCTAGTATAGTCTATTCAGCATCCATGTATAGGGAATAGCTTAATAGGGCTGTCTGAGAGCCAATCAGAGCACTCTTTGCCTTTGCTTTTTGCCTTCTGTCTTTTAATCCTACTGGTAGCACAGAAAATGTCCTCTCTGGGAAAGAGACCTTTAATCTTCACCTGAACCTGGCTGAAAACAATGTTTCTTTTAACATAATGGGTTGAATGTCCAGGCATCATCAATGTGAATGAAATCACCAACAAACTCTGAGGTGTGAGTTATTCTTTGGCATGTTAGACTAGTTTAGCTAACTGCCTAACTGATTTGAACCAAATTTGCTACAGCTCTAGGGACAGATAGGGAGGGACAGCTCAGCGGAATAGTTTGTGATGATGTCATCCACCCCAGTTCAAGATGGTGGATGCATGGATGCATGGTTACCTTGACCTGAGGTCCTACTACCTCAGAAATAATAGCAGCCACCAAGAAATTGCAGAGTGATCTTGGCTGGACGGAGGGAAAACAGGTTTCTCTTTCTGATATAGCCGCTGTTGAATGTCAGTTACAGATCATCAATCTGCCCGTAGTTCACTGGGATAGAGAAGGCTGGGGAATTTTTAAAGGTCCTGAGCTGCAATACACTCAAACCTGTTTTGTTTCTTCATGGCAAGTCCTATTATGGGCTCAAGAATATAAAGGGTCTATTTGGGAGTAGAAGCTTTTGTGAAGTCTTTAACATGCCCTATACACATGCCCATGACTGCATGTTCACTTGCTGCTGCTGTTTGAGCATGATGTGCATGCAGAAAGTGGGCCAGATAGTTAGATGCTCCACATGCAAACTACAATGTAGATCCCGGAGGAGAGCTGGTCTTGCGGTAGCAAGCAGGACTTGTCCCCTTAGCTAAGCAAGGTCTGCCCTGGTTGCAAATGAATGGGAGACTAGACGTGTGAGAACTGTAAGACATTCCCCTTAATCAATGGAGCTGCTCTGGGAAGAGCATCAAGGTTCCAAGTTCCCTCCCTGGTATCTCTGAGACAGGGCTGAGAGAGATTCCTGCCTGCAATGTTGGAGAAGCTGCTGCCAGTCTGTGTAGACAATTCTGAGCTAGATGGACCAATGATCTGACTCAGTATATGACAGCTTCCTATGTTCCTATCCTGTGTCTGCTTAGACAGAGACAAGAAGCTTGCTCCAGAGGGAAAAGTGGGATGTGTTCTGAGAGAACTCTCTGGTAAGTGTGAGCATTATTGTAACACGGACTAAGAAACAAAGGAGAAGTGCTGGGGGCAAGCAGTGCAGAGTGTGCTGCAATTATGCTAAGAACTTTGAAGAACCTGCGCCCTACATCGGGAAAATTAAGTACCCGGAAATATCTGTGGAATATGTCTCTTATGATTGTGGCAAATGGGTGAACATATCCCTAAGCTGATTTGCACAAAGGCTTTTTCTTTTTTTAAAAAATGCTTTTATTAGTGTTATAAGTGGAAACAGAAAGGTTACGTCTCTGAGACTCCAACAAAAGCAAACAAGTTAACATATAAAGTCTTATCCATCAAAACCAAGACAGAAGAAGAATACAATAGAATTGAAGGAAAGTCCTTAACTGGGTATCAGTAGCTATCAATGAAAGAACCTTGAACCCTAACCCTAAAGGAAAAAAAAGGGGGGGGGGGCAAACAGCCGCAACCTGGTTGATCATCCTACTGTCAGGTAATCTAAGGAGGAGGGAACCAACCCAACTATAACGTACAAAATAGAAATAATGCAAATAATTCAAGTGCAGAGGCAGACATCCCCAATAATACACTGTGGTGTGAGCTCCACACCACAAACTCAAGAAATGTTGTTAAGTATTGTTGGTTAAATTCTGTATTCTAGAGGAAAGAGAGTATAAATTCTCTCACTCCAATTTCATCCTGCATCTGATTTGAAACCTATATAAATAATAAGAAGAAAAGAAGTTTATTCAAACACTTCATTAAGTAAGTTAACTGAATCTCATAATGTATATATATAATAAAATATGTTTTGTTATGTATTACTCTCCAATGCTAAATAACGGAAAATTCTGAAAAATCTTGAAAAACCTCACCAGCAGACTTCACCAGCAAAATGCTATGCAATTCTCTTCCAACTGAGTTTCAATATTATAAATAACAAATGAAGAGATCTAGATCGAATTGATGAATTCAATCCCACTAGTAAGAGCTCAAAAATAGATGTGTATTTTTAAATGTACCTCAAATATATGTCTCAAATATGTCCTGGTGTGTAATTTTAAATGTACTTCAATGCCGTTTATATTATTATAATTTCAGTACAATAAGGGAAGATCTATCAAGCCAAACATAAATTGCTTATGCATTTCTCTGCACTCAAACCATGCCCTAAATCACACCAGTCCCTTCATACTGGCTCTCTCCTCCACAGACAATTTAGCTACCTCCTGTAGAATCCATGGTAAGTTCAAAAAACAGCAGTACGGAAAAAACCTATTGGTGTCTATGGGCTCATCTATAAATCTAATTGTCAGAGAGGATAGAATTTAAAACTCTCACGGAACACTCCCCCTGAATTCAATTAATTATTAGACAACTGTATATACAAAACGATTTCCAAAGAGAATATTCAATGGAGAAGAAAACAAGAATTGTGAGTATGAATTCTGCCATGACAAAAGTAGTATGCGTGTTGTAAATACAAGGCCACATGTCCACCAACATATAAATATCCCCTCTTGTTGCAGACTGGTATTCAAAAACCATAGTAAAATAATTAACAAAGATCAGCTAAACCTCTAACAGTTCCCCTCCACATGTAATGAAAAACAAACAGCTAAGCCAGAGAGATAAATGGAAGGAGACTAAATTCAGCCTTGACTGATCTTTATAACCTACAGCTGGTGGCATAGTTATCGAACTATAGCAGTGAAATATCCCCTCTGTACATATATCCAATCCTTCGCAGTTTACTTCCAATTGTTTGCATCCAGCTAAGCTTCTCAAAGTGTTATTATAAAGTATTCATAACGGATAATAAACAAGCCCATAGGGGAGGAAAGAGGGAATAATGAACTGGAGCTAAAAAGAGAAACAGCATAATCTTCAGCTGCTTGTCATTTGTATCCTTTCAGAACTATAATGCCATATAATAGAGTATAGCCAGTAATCTTGTTCCATATGTTTAAAAATATTTGTGCTATTACATCAATTTGCTTCTAAGAATTAAGTTTGCAAGAATATTCTCAGTTCATCCCCAAATCCTCCAATCCCAATGCATTCTCATTTCTTCCTTAGAAAAGAAGAAAACAAGAGAACCCAAAGCATATATGTGACATTGCCTTAGGTCTTAAAAACCATCGGATTCATAATGCCACGTTCCTGTTTAGATAACCGCCCTGAGCCATTTTTGGAAGGGCGGTATAGAAATCGAATTAATAATAATAATAATAGATTATTACCCAACTTAGACCTTATTTAGAACTCCCTAAATATTGATGGTTGAAATAAGAAAGGCAGTTAACACAGGGAATACCTTGAAAGACTAAGTAATAAGGCTTAATATTAAGCTATACTCAAAATTACAATCCTAAAGTACCCCAAATGATCACATATAATTCAGTTTCTTTTCTGATGATATGTATTAATTCTTTAGTTTAAGACTTTGAATATTGAGGTTATTTCGGTATTAAACCCTATGTGGAACTCCCTAAATAATATTTGATGTAGAAAATATTAAGCACAGGGAATATATTGAAGAGCCAATGAAAGAGGTATAATATGTATTTATACTCAAAGTTAGAACCTTTAGATAGGTAGATAGACCTAGACCTAGAGAAACATCATAGAAAAAAGGTAGAAGCCAACATTAAGACCTTTGAGGCTTTGAGAATCTTCCCACTCACACCACAAAGCATTAATTTGAAATCTTAGAAACAATGAACATAAGAAGAACATAAGAACAGCCCTGCTGGATCAGGCCCAAGGCCCATCTAGTCCAGCATCCTGTTTCGCACAGTGGCCCACCAGATGCCGCTGGAAGCCACAGGCAGGAGTTGAGGGCGTGCCCACTCTCCTGCCATTACTCCCCTGAAACTGGTACTCAGAGGCACCCTGCCCTTGAGGCTGGAGGTGGCCCACAGCCCTCCCACTAGTAGCCATTGATAGACCTCTCCTCCATGAAGTCATCCAAACCCCTCTTAAAGCCATCCAGGTTGTTGGCTGTCACCACATCCTGTGGCCGAGAGTTCCACAAATGGATCACGCATTGTGTGAAAAAGTACTTCCGTTTGTTGGTCCTAGACCTCCTGGCAATCAATTTCATGGAGTGACCCCTGGTTCTAGTGTTGTGTGAGAGGGAAAAGAATCTCTCTATCTCCACTTTCTCCACGCCATGCATGATTTTATAGACCTCTATCATGTCTCCCCGCAGTTGTCTTTTTTCTAACCAAAAAGCCCCAGGTGTTGTAGTCTTGCCTCATAAGAAAGGTGCTCTAGGCCCCTGATCATCTTGGTTGCCCTCTTCTGTACCTTCTCCAGTTCAACAATGACCTTTTAAAGATGTGGTGACCAGAATTGTACGCAGTACTCCAAGTGTGGTCGCACCATAGTTTTGTATAAGGGCATTATAATGATAGCTGTTTTATTTTCAATCCCCTTTCTAATGATCCCTAGCATGGAATTTGCCTTTTTCACAGCTGCCGCACATTGAGTCGACACTTTCAACGAGCTGTCAACCACAACCCCAAGAACCCTCTCCTGGTCCATCACCGAGAGCTCGGATCCCATCAGCATATACTTGAAGTTGCGGTTTTTCGTCCCAATGTGCCAAGGACATTCTCTCATAGGGGAGAGACTAAGCAAGCTGGAACTATAACTTCTGTGGCTGAGACAAACGGTTATCAAGTTTCTTCAAAGAGAAATCACTCCAATTGAGATCAATCCACGTAGAACCTCACCATTGTTGTAGTTCCCAAAGCCAAATAGCAATAGCAATAGCAATAGCACTTACATTTATATACCGCTCTATAGCCGGAGCTCTCTAAGCGGTTTACAATGATTTAGCATATTGCCCCCCAACATTCTGGGTACTCATTTTACCGACTTCGGAAGGATGGAAGGCTGAGTCAACCTTGAGCCCCTGGTCAGGATCGAACTTGTAACCTTCTGGTTACAGGGCGGCAGTTTTACCACTGCGCCACCAGGGGCTCTTATATTAATACACCCACACAAGGTAAGCAACTGAAGCAAGTAAACTTTCAAATAAAATTAAAGATTTCAGGTCCATTCTGATAGAATCTTCTGAATTTATTTCAAAGTGAAACACATCTTAATAGTCTCTCCCCATACCGGTTAGCCCAGCCTGTCTTTAGCAAGATCAACATTCAGTAAAAGTGAAAGCAGTGAGGAATGAGAGGAATGAGGAATAATAAATCTTCACCGCTCCAGCTCAACCAAGTAATATATATGGGAATTCTTCAAGATAAAGTCAGGGTCTCGACATAAAAGAGGTAGAACCTTTCCCCAACACTTTCATTTCCCCAGTCAGAGCTTAGATAATTAATGGCAAAAAGATGATTGTTAAGCCTTAAAACACTTTGTCAGCTGTGCAAAGAGAAGGAATTGTAAATGGAACTATTAGTTCAAAGCAAAATCTTCTAGAGTCGAATCCTCCTAGCAAGCAGGTAAGCAGAATTTTTCCACGCAGGTCTTTGTAAGACATATGTATCCTGGTTAGACTTGTGGCTTTGCAAAACAATAAAATGAAAAAAAATGAAATCAAATGAGAGAGAGAAAAAAGAAGCCATTCTTCTCTCCAAGTCTATCCTCTTCTCCATTCCAATTCTCCATTGCAAGTTCTTATCTGCCGAGAAGTTCGAGGTGGAGGGGGCTTTCACAAAGAGTTTAATATGGAAAAACCAAACAAAAAACCCATAATGATCTCTGACAAAAGCTATAAATAGTTTAGAGTTCAAGATTAAAGTATGAAATAATTAATTGCTGGAGTATCAGACATTTGAAAAAATTCTTCGAGGCAAAACTGGAAGCTGTTGGCATTGGAATGCTGAAATCTCCAGCAAAATAAAGATAGCAGGAAATAAGCAAGAACTGTCGATAAAAAAGCCGTAGATCTGCCAAACTCACGGCCATGGACATCTCAGAGATTTATTAGGAAAGATAAGAATTAGAGCAGGTCGTCTGTGACTAGGCGTAAATGCCTCTTCCTGTTCAGTCCGATGATAGCAGAAAGGTCTCTCCAGATGTTCATCCAGGGTTTTCCAGGCTTTTTAGGGTCCGAAGGCCCCCTGGACTCCCACCTCTGGAAGGATAATCAAGCCCCACACACATACCAACCTCCATCTAGCCGGTGGAAGGTGATAAGACCAAACAGTTGGGAAAACCCAGACAGCTGATTGAGTCAGGAGTTTTCATTCAGATGCCATATTGCTTCTGCTGTCACAAAGGCTTTTCAAGCTGAAACAGTGGTGGGAATTTGAGCATTTAACAAGAAAAAGAAATCATGGAGCTTTGCTGGACAATGCTGGGAATTTCATGGTGAGTCGTGCCTTGCAGACTCTGTTCAGATAGTCACTAGAAACATAAATTTTAAGAACTGTACCCTGCTTGCTCACAATAGTCATGGATATGATGGCATATCAATCCTCAGAGAACTGGTAAGAGAGGCTGGATGTTGAATTGATCACTCCGGGTGGAAAACTGTTTTGTTCCACAGTCAAAGACTCAAATATAAAATTTGACTGTTCCCTCTCTCACCTGCCTATGGCCCTAGAGAAACTGCCTAAAGCCATGGGATTTCAAGGCTCCAAAGGGTATTTCCCCTATTATTTTAATACCAAATAGGGATGTGCATGGTACCGGCTGGCCCAGTTCAGTTCGAGTCCAGACCGGACTTGAACCAGACTAGGCCAGTTCGGTCTGGCACCCCCTCGAACCCCCGCTGGCTCGGTTCGGTCCAGGGGGGTTCACAAATTGTTTCTATTATATTTTAGAAGGGGAAAATATTTTTTTCCTTCTCCTCTTTGGGGGAGTTCCTTGGGGAGGCGGGGGGGGGGTCCATGGTGGTCCCCCTCCCCCCTCCAGCCTCTGTTCTCACCCCCTCCAGCTTGTTCAGCAGGTTTTAACTTTGGCACAGCGGCCATTTTGGACACCGCCGTGCCTGCGCATTTGGCCTCTGAGAGGCCAGCATGCCATTACCAATTGTTAATTTGTGGCCACTACCCTGCTTCCTCATCACAGGGAGAAAGAATGGCTGGTGCTGGCACTTACTAAAAGCAACCGGTCTGGCACACACGGACAGAAGAGCCACCTCTATCAGGGTGGAGATCGGCTCTCAGAAGTGGAGTCTGATTCTGCGATTCCAGTTCATTTCCCCCTCCGTCTTTGGGAAAGCCTTTCCACTGGGAAAAGGGAAGGAAAAGGGTGTCTGTGGAGACCTGTCACCTGGCGTGCTTTTTTACATGCATGAGTGTTTGCTGTGAGGCTTGAAATAGGGCTACAGCTATATGCAGGGGTCACCCTATTTTCTGCTTGTGTGAATAGCTTCAGTGAGTCAATGCTTTCAAGGAGCTGCCACCAGAACCACTAGAGCTCTCTCTCTTACTCATCCACAACAGCCCCATCAGTGTATATGTAACCCCCCCGAGCCTGATATAATCCACCCTGAATCTTTTTCAGAATGGCGGTATATAAACCAAATAAATAAATAAATAAATAAATAAAAGGGGGGTGTTGCCCCAACATGCATCACTTTACACTTGCCAACACTGAACCACATTTGCCATTTTGTTGCTCACTCACCAAGTCTGAAGATATCCTTTTGGAGCTCCCCACAATCTGTTTTGGATTTCGCTACCCGTAAGAGTTTGTTGCCATCTGCATGTTTGGCCACCTTGCTGCTTACTTCAACTTCTAGATCATTTATGAACAAGTTAAAGATCACTAGTCCCAGTACAGAACCTTGGGGGACCCCGCCTATTTCTTCCCTCCATTTAGACAACTGTCCATTTATAACTACCCTGTTTCCTGTCCTTCAACCAGTTAGTAATCCACACATGAATCTTTCTCCTTATCCCATGACTGCTAAGTTTTCTGAGGAGTCTTTGATGGTGAATTTTGTCGCAAGCTTTTTGGAAGTCCAGGTATACCATGTCAACTGGATCACCTTGATCCACACACCTGATGACACTCTCAAAGAACTCCAAATGGTTGGTGAGGCAAGGTTTACCTTTGCAGAAGCCATGCTGGTTGTCCCCCAGCCGGGCCTGTTCTTCTATGTGCTTAACATTTTATCCTTGAGAATGCTTTCCATCCATCTGCCTGGAACAGACATTAAGCTATCCGGCCTGTAATTTCCTGGGACACCCCCCCCCCGGATCCCTTTTTGAAAATCAGTGCTACATTTGCTACTTTCCAGTCTACCAGTACAGAGCCTGATTCTAGGAATCAGCCCCAGCAGCCAATCACAGCCAGGTTGAGGAAGTTCAGTGTGGCTGAAATCCAGTGTTCATACACAACACTGACACCTTAAAACCTCAGGTAGGAGCAGTAAAACTCACTACAAATAGAAAGTTCAAACTGGAGTTTCAAGAGGGAAACCTTGGGTTGCTTTTGTGTCCAAAAGGGGTTGCACATGTTTAGATGTACCAGAAATGCAATCTCCGTCCCCTTCAACTCTGGTTTCCCATTACATACTAATGGGGCCAATAAAAACCAGTGTTCTACCCAGGTTTGGGAGCTGTCTGTGCTCCAAATGTTTGGTTGTCTGCAAGCAAGGTAGGAGGAAAACCTGCACAGCTTCTCCCCCTACCTTGCTTCTACACAATAATTTCTACACAGGTTTTCCTCTTACCTTGCTTCCACACAGCTGAAAATTCAGAGCACATGTGGTGGGTAAAATGTATCCTGTTTGTTGCTCAGCCAGAACATGGTCCTGGAAATGACATAGCAGTGGCACTGTGAGTCCAAATGCAATGCAAAGCTTTATTGATGACATATGTAAATATGGGCACGAGAAGTTCTAAGACAACTCAGCCCTGGACAGAGGCAAGATAGTGGGGCTATTCTCACCATCAGCCAAAATTGGGCTAGGAGAGCCTAACCCGATTTTGGCTGATCATGTAGACCACCGGGCTCGCAGGCTAGCCCAGTGGCTTAGAAGTGGCTAGCCTGCTTTTTTAGCCCTTCCCTTAGCCCGGGTTTGCGGAGAGAGCACTCCGCAATCCCGTTCTTTCGGATTGTGAGTAGCCGTGGCATGGCTCCGCACCGCAGGTACTCACAATGAAAGCCACCTCTCAGCTCTGGGGTTCTCCCCAGTATGCCCGGTGTGTACTGAAGCTGCTGGGGGCCGCATGGCTCCTGAATCCCCCAGCCCCCACTGGCTCTGTCACGGAGCTGGCAATCATGTGGGCGACCGATCTGGCCTCCCAGGGCTCCTGCCGGAATCGTCTGCGGGGAGAGCGGGCTTAGCCTGCTTTCTCAGCAATAGCGGGTCTCACTGATTGTGAGACCTGCCTCAGTGTTTTTTTAATGCAGTGGACCAAACAACATGACTCAGGCCAGTTATTGTTATCAGCAACGAACAGAATCAGGTGCTTTCCAGGAACATTCCTCCTAAAGGATATTATGTGGGTTTTTGTCTTAAGCCTTATCAGGGTGGTTCTCCCTCCACCCATATCTGGCCTAGTCCTTGTTTCTAAGAACATGTTACCTTCAGCATCGATTGCATCAAGCATAAGTAAGGCATAGGTCAGGCCAAAGAGCAAAATTCCCTACAATGGTGTTTCTATAACACAGACATAGCTCACAAACTTGGGTAGAACACGGTTCTTTATTGTGTGAATGACCTCTTTGTCTTTGTGTTAGTCTTTGAGCAGGGTCTCACCTTCAGTGATACCTGGTTTGGGAAGGTAAGCTGGGAGAGTGGGCTAAGCCCGCTTTCCCAACAGACGAGAAGGGCAGGAGCCCTGGGCAGCCGGATCAGCCGCGTGGCCCCCGGGAGCTCCATTATGCCCTACACAAGCGCGCAGGGCATACTGGGGAGACCCCGGAGCTGGGAGGAGGCTTTTTGCCTCCCCACTGGGGGTCTACTCCTGAGTAGCTGCACCCTGGAGCTGCAATGTGGCTACTCACGATTTTTAAAACTGGGTTTGCAGAGCACTTGCTCTGCAAACCTGGTGTAAGGGGAGGGTTACTTTGGCTGATTTACCACTGGGAGGCAACCGGGCTCTCCTGCGAGCCCAGTGGCTCCCACGATCAGCTGAAATCAAGCTAGGCTCCTCTAGCCCGATTTCGGCTGATCATGGGAACCGCCTCTTTGTCTTGGTCTGTGGCTCTGTGCCTAGCTAGCCTAAAAACAGGTTTACATCGAATCTATTTACCTGGGAAACTCCACCCCGCTTCAAATCTAGAGGTGATGTTAACCCTTCACTTTCTGCTGGAAATCATCTCACCATCATTGCAATTTCCAACAATGTGGAGTTCAAATCCTGAAGACCTTGAGCGGTGCTGTATCTGTGGGTCTTGTGTGGACTGTGTGGGAAGAGGAGAGAGGGCAGAACCCATAGCATTGAATCCGGTGATCAGGAGCTAGATGTTTTAGTTGGGTAACTGCTCCCATTTGGAAAGGATGAAAGAAAGAACATTCTAGCCCTTAAATTACAAAAGAAAGCTATAAAAGGTAGGAGCCATTCATTACTGGTAAAATCATGAAAAGGCCTGGATGGGGATATGGTAGTTGTGAAATGAGAGCAAGGGTACAGCAAACCCACTTCCAGGGGGAGGGTGCTCAGACCAAGAAGTTTTAGGATCTCTGCCTATGCATTTGTACTAAGGATGTGTGAAACGTTTTGGATACAAAACTATTTGTACCCCAAACAGCCTGTTTTGGGTGTATTGTAGACAAAACAAAACACCCATTTTCCAGATCCAAAAGTTTTGTATACAAAACAAAACGCCCCTGTTCCGGCTACAAAACGTTTTGTTGTTTCAGACCTCCATTTTGTAGTGATCTCTGAGTCAGTCTCCATTTTGTGTTTGACATCTCTTTGAATTTCCCACCCTTCCAGCCTTCTGATCGGTGACCTAAATCATGGGCTGACCTGCTGACAATTCCATCCTTGTTCCCCATTGGCTCTTTTGCTTCTTGCCACTCTTTACTGACCCCACATTGGCCAGGGGAAGAGTTGCTAATCCATGGGGTGCTGGGTTCTGCTGTTTCTGTGGTGTTCTGAGTGTAGATTCTCTGGTAGCATATGAGAGTGGATTCTTGTTTTTCACTGAAAATCTCATATGCTACCAGAGAATCTACAATGAACACCTCAGAAACACAAAACCCAGTACCCTAAGGGCTTGTGGGTATGGAGGTGGTTGGCACCATATGTGCACTACACAACCCCTCACTCTGGGAAACCCCAGTGCCCCCCAAGTGGAATTATGGAGCTGCTGAAACCTCCATTATTCCCTATGGGAGAAATAGTAAAAGACACGTAAACTTCAACAATTCACAAAAGATTAGCGCTTTACCCAATGGAGAGGAGAACTGGTCTTGTGGCTGAGCATGACTTGTCTCCATAGCTAAGCAGGATCTGCCCTGGTTGCATATGAATGGGAGACTTGATGTGTGAGCACTGCAAGATATTCCCCTCAGGGGATGAAGCTGCTCTGGGAAGAGCAGAAGGTTTCAAGTTCCCTCCCTGGCTTCTCCAAGATAGGGCTGAGAGAGATTCCTGTCTGCAACCTTGGAGAAGCCGCTGCCAGTCTGTGAAGACAATACTGTGCTAGATAGAGCAATGGTCTGACTCAGTATATGGCAGTTTCCTATGTTCCTAATTCTTTTGAGATAATTCTGGAAGTTTCCTTGCCCCCATTGGGCACTACCACCCACCACACTCCGCTCTGGGTCATCCCTTTCCTCTTGATTTGAAGCGATACATTTACTGGAATCCCCATTATTCCCTATGGGAAAATTCTTAAAGATGTGTAAACTAAAAAAATTCACAAAAAAACAGCCCTTTGCCTAATTCCTTTGAAATAGCTTCAACCCATTGGACACTACCACCACCACCCACTCTTTTTGCCCTGGGACCCTTTTTAAAAATCCAAATCGATTCGGATTCGGAAAATTCGGCTACAAAACAAAACAGGGCTGATTCGGATTCAGAAAATTTGGGTACAAAGCCAAACGGGGTGTTTTGATTTGGATACAAATCAAAACAATACAATTCCAAAATGCACACCCCTAATTTGTACCGTTCCGTTCTCTGCATGTATTTCCTGTTGGAGGGGAAGGCTTGATTTGCCCAATTATAACAGTGCCAGTGTGGATGAGACGAGATTAGTAAAAATCTTGCAGCAAAGAGAACCTTGAGATAGGAATTTAAGGCAGAGGTGCACCTAGGTAATTTTGGAGCCTGGACCAAAACCAACAAAAGCAACCTGTGTGTGTGTGTGTGTGTGTGTGTGTGTGTGTGTGTGTGTGTGTACGCACATGCTTGCCTTTGGGCTTCCACACAATTTCTTATTTGAAGCCATATGTTGATACGCACGTTTAGACATTATGAAAGCATCTGAAAAATCAACAAAGTGTAGTAAGCAAGGTCTCAGAAGTCATTTGTTTCCTGCTTTTTCACCCCTGACATTGTCTTTAGGGCCTCTTACAAAAGATCCTCAGATAAGCAGATAACAGTGAAAAATCAATTCTGTATGTATCTATGCAAGCTGGGGATAAGGAAGAACTTTTTATTCCCTTCTGCCTTTTGCCCCTTGTTATGCTGTTAGCAGTGGCATAGCCAGCCCGCCGGCGGCCTGTGTGCGGCCGCAGCAGGTGCAACCACTAGCCCCGCCCCCTGAGTCTGATGTCAGATGCAGGGGCTAGCCACGCCCCCGCAGCTGATGTCAGACGTGGGGGGCGTGGTCTGGCACCCTTCGGCAGTTAAACTAAGGCTGGTGCTGCTTTTGCAGCGCAGCCCATGAGCGGCTCTTCCCTGCAGCAAAGAGCTGCTCCTGGGCTGCTTTGCAAAAGCAGCGCCAGTCTTTTAGCTCCTGAAGGGGCCGCGCAGCCCCTTCAGGAGCTAGTTAGGCGCAGCCAGGATTGACTCTTTCCTGCCTTTGCAGGGAAGAGCTGCTCCTGGCTGGCACTGCAAACGCAGTGCCAGCCTCAGTTTAGGCCCCCGCTCAGGAGCTAAACTACCACCCCCGCTTCTGACGTCAGACATGGGGGTGTGTGTCGGGGCTGCTTTTGCGACCCCCGATTGGTCAGCGGCCCGGGTTCTTTGAACTCATTGGCCCAATGGTGGCTCCGCCCCTGGCTGTTAGCCAAACTTTATTGTGGCCGTGAAGCTGTATTTCATATCATTACATTAGAACATGAGAACAGCCCGGCTGGATCAGGCCCAAGGCCCATCTAGTCCAGCATCCTGTTGTGCATAGTGGCCCACCAGATGCCGCTGGAAGCCACAGGCAGGAGTTGAAAGGGGCAAGCCCTCTCTCCTGCTGTTGCTCCCCTGCAACTGGTACTCAGAGGCATCCTGCCTTGGAGGCTCAAGGTGGCCCACAGCTCTCCCACTAGTAGCCATTGATAGATCTCTCTTCCATGAAGTTATCCAAACCCTTCTTAAAGCCATCCAGGTTGTTGGCTGTCACCACCTCTTGTGGCAGAGAATTCCACAAGTGGATTATGCATTGTGTGAAAAAGTACTTCCATTTGTTGGTCCTAGATTTCCCGGCAATCAATTTCATGGGATGACCCCTGGTTCTAGTGTTATGGGAGAGGGAGAAGAATTTCTCTCTCTCCCCTTTCTCCACACCATGCATGATTTTATAGACCTCTATCATGTCTCCCCACAGTTGTCTTTTTTTCTAAACTAAAAAGGCCCAGGTGTTGTAATCTTGCCTCATAAGAAGGGTGCTCTAGGCCCCTGATCATCTTGGTTGTCCTCTTCTGAGCCTTTTCCAGTTCTACAATGTCGTTTTTTAGATGTGGTGACCAGAATTGTATGATATTATTATATCATACCACATGCACTGTAGAATTTGCAGTCCCCAAGTTTTTCTGAAAACTGTGGCATTTAACATCATTTTTTCTGCCAATATTTAAATAGCAAGTGACAAACACACATTCAATCCTGCCACTTACATTAGTTCTCACCACCATCTGGTGCCAGTGAATAATATCACACAGGAAACATGCAGGCAGAGTTAATGCAGTGAACATAAAGAGCTGTGTAGGATGTTAATGGCAGGCATCCACAGGAATCTACACTGTGATTCTGGGGAGGAAGGACTCAGCCTAGGCAAACGGACACCTACAATGTTTGATATCAAGAGGATTAAACACCAGTGGCAGAAAGGATGCCAGCAGGGTGGATTCAAGAGGAAGGGGTGTGTGGGTGTGTGTTGGGTAGCCAGTAGGGAGGTGTATGGAACTAGTTTGGAGGCCCTTTATGGGCTTACGAACCGGTTCAAAGAACCTTTGGTTCCACTGGTTTGATGGGGGGGGGGTTATCCAGCTTTTAAGAGCAGGGAAGGGTGCACTTATCCCTCCCGCCACTTTCCCCCTGCAGGAATCCTTTTTTTAAAAAAAAAGTCCATCGGAGCGGCAGCATACCTCCCTGCTGCCCTGTTGACCCCTTTTTCCGGATATGACCGGACTTCTCTAACACACCTGCATGTGCTGACATGCTGGCTGGTGGGTGGAAAGTGATGGGAGGGGTAAGTGCACCCTCCCCCGCTCTTAAAGCAGCACCCTGCCACCTTTGAGCCTCCCCACCGCGGTTCTGTGCACATCCCTAGTAGCCAGAGGTAATAAAGAAAACCCACCTGACCCCAAAGGAGCAGGCTGGAACAATGGGAAACAAATGACCAACGCTCACTCCATAAGAAGAATCATGCATAGATGGGAAGGAAGTAGAATGCCTGGGAAGCAAGAAATGTCTGGGAGACTCCCAACCAGGCGTGCTTTTTTGATTGTTGCAGTGCGGCAGATGGGGGGACTGAGGGAAGCAGAGGAGGAAAAGGGAGAACAAGCACAGCAGGGAGGGAGGGAAGGAGGGGAGAGGGGAGGGTTTGGAAGCCAAAGAGCGTGGGCCGAGTTGGGGTGGAGGCGGTGCACGTGGGGAGCCACGAGTGCCATCACTCACCATTGCCAGAACATGTTACCTGCAGGTGACCTGCTTAGTCCAACAACCGCTGCTTTCCCCTCCGGCCGCAACCTGTGCTGGCTGGGGACTGACTGTGGGGAAGCTGGAAGCCATAACAACCACTAGCCCACCTGCCGTGGCTGTTGCTCTGGCCCCTCTGCCACCTCCGGGGCTCACCTCAGCCTCCGCTAATACTGTTTAGCATGCACAGCAATGGCCTCACCAGAACTTCCGGGAGCACATCCTGCTGCCAGGGGAAGGTAGGCCACAGGGTCTTAGTCTCAGCCCAGGCACACTGCTAGGTCTAGGCCTGGTGGGAAACCAACTCGGGCTGCTCTCCTGCACCCACCCCCTGGGCAAGCCAGGGCCCACACTGAAGTGTAGTTTTTACAGCCAAACCACCATAGAGCCTGGCAGTCGCAGGCAGGGCTGGCTGGCATGGCTGCACGTCTCCCTCCAAGAGACAAAGAGGCTTGGATCCAAACGGCCTGGGAGTCAAAGCTATAGTCCTTTTACCTAGCAGGTTTAGACTTCCACACCCACCAGTCTGAAAGAACTCATCACCAGTCTTACAAGCCTTTTTGCAGACTCCATGAAACTGCTATGGATGTGAGAGTCATTTGCACGTTCAACGATGATTTAAAAAATCCATTTAAAACTTGGTTGGATGTTTGTCTTCTCAAGTAAAGCTATTCAAAATCATCTGATATTCAATACAGGGAGATATCACCTTTGCTTGCATACACATGCTTGAGAGCAGTTCTGGATGCCAGACTGCGTGACTGAGACAAACCTTTCCATGCACACATGGTGAGATCCCTATCAGATGCACAGGTCATCCACATGTGTCTGTGAGGCTAGCAGCAAAATTGTGCAAGATCAAAGCCGATTCCAGATCATTTGGCACGGAGGCAAAACTGTGCTGGGAAAGTTGCAGGATAAGGGACTCTGGACGTGCCACTCCTCTCACCCTGCAGGGGAAGAGCAAGTGCCTGGCACAGAGATCTTCAGGTAGAACAGGGAGCCCTTGAGCAAAAGTACCTTGCCCAGTACTCTAGATGGAAGTGTGATGGAAGCGACCCTTGGAGCTGTACGGGGAGCTGTTTATTTTGCATCCCCACTGCCTGCCCACAATATTTCTCCCAATAGGAAGATTTTCAGGATCACTTTCAAAGTGATTCCCTTTTAAGATGTGCAGTGCAATCTCTGATATAGCTGCAATGAAATCATCAGATGCAGCACACAAGATGGCTTTCCTCTGGTGTGGAGGAGTCTTAATAATAGGCTTGTGCATTTTGATTCGGGCACAGATCGATTTGTGCCCGAAAATGGCAATTTAGGATGATTTGTCGACGAATCGAAACCAGAATTATACCTCTGATAATTTTTGTTTACAAACCGAAATGACCTCCTCTCAGATCTGAAGTTTGTGTACTTCGGAAAACACTTCTTAGCTCTATTTGCATTTCAGCATTTCATTTCCTCCTGTTGGTCTCTCCACTCAGCAACTGAGTGTTTGTCAAAAGGATTAGTAATTAGCACAGCAGAAGATAAGATATGCAAAAAGGGGCACATCTTCTTTGAAGACACACATTTCCTTGGGCACGAATGATTTAGTTGAGAATGTGTTGTATTGTATTTCAGTTGTGTACTAAGAATGCAATGATTAATCTGAAGAGTAGCCAATACAGTGTCAACTCTAAGTAACAATATCCTGAGCTTCTACTTTGCTAGCAAAAGCCCTCCCCAACCCTTTTCTCTCTCTGCTTTTCCTGTATTTTCAGCCTTTTTTAAAGAAAAGGTGTGTGAAGGTGATTATTTACTTTCATTTATACTTTAAATAGACTTTTATACTGCATTCTAGTTTTTCATGCTTTTAGAAAGATTGGCTTGGGATTATATCTACTTTTATGTATAAAGCATATTTCATCCATGCTTGCATGCCAGCCTGCCTGCACAGTTTGAATTCCTCCAGACTTTTTAAATGTTTATTTAAAATAAACATTTTATTTTAATGTTTAATGTCTGCACGGAGGAGGAGGAGAAAGGTTTGAGGGTCCGGCTGTTGTTTCTTCCCTCCCTCCCCCCCCCACCGCTCGGACTTTACATCTGGCCCTCTGGGCTTGTGTTTCCATCTTGCCCTGACGAGGAGCTGCCTGCCAGCCTGCTGTCTTCTGAAAGCCTGACAACTAACACCTGTGTTGGCCAGCAGTCCTTTGTGGCAGAAGGGGCTGCTGGGAAGCTTTAGAGACTCATAAATACTGCTGAAGACACGCTGGCGGCGTGGCCAGTGGCCGAAGCCCGCTGCCAAAGGGGGCCGCCAAAGGGGGCCGCAGCTTCCAAGGGGGGCTGCCAAAGGGGGCTGCCAAAGGGGGCCTTGGCCGCCAAAGGGGGCCACCAAAGGGGGCCGCGACTGCCAAAGGGGGCCTTGGCCGCCAAAGGGGGCTGCCAAAGGGGGCCTTGGCCGCCAAAGGGGGCCTTGGCCACCAAAGGAGGCCACCAAAGAGGGCTGCCAAAGGGGGCCGGCCTTTAGGGCCAGGCCTTTGGGGGTGGGACTGAGGGCTGGGGGATGGTTGTTTTGTGGGTGGGTGGATTTTTTGGTCAAATGCTGTTTTTATTGCCCTGAGTTGTGCCAGGCCTAGTTGATGTTTGGGCTCTCCTGAAGGGGATGATGCAGGGGGTGCGCCTGGCAGCCTTGGGACAGCTATTGCTGTAGTGGAGGGGAATAGAAGAATTGGCGCTGGCAGAACAGCTGGCCGTTACAGGGGACGAGAAATTAGTAATTTAGTAACTATTTCTACTTCCAACTGTTCTGACAACTCTCAGGCCTTGGGGAGCAGCACCAACTACCCAAAGAGCCTGAGCTTGCTCCTTTGTAATGCCAGGTCAGTTGAAAACAAGACCGAAATTGTTCATGATCTGATCATGGATGAGGGAGCTGACCTGGTTGGGGGAAGCGAGTGGCCCAGTGTGGGCTCAGCTTCTCCCTCCAGGATACTCTGTTGTGGAGCAGGTTAGGGGAAGTGGGCGGGGGGGGGGAGTGCAGTGGCTGTGGTCCATAAAAATACTATCTCCCTTACCAGGGCCCCTGTGAGACAGTTGACCTATATTGAGTGTGTATTTTTAAGGCTGGGAACTAGGGATAGATTGGGGATTCTGTTGGTGTACCGTTCACCCCGCTGCCCAACTGACTTCCTAACTGAGCTGACGGAGCTGGTCGCGGAGTTGGTGGTGGAGTCCCCCAAGCTCTTGGTGCTGGGGGACTTCAATATCCACTTTGGGAATGGCTTGTCTGGTGCGGCTCAGGAGTTCATAGCGGCCATGACAACTATGGGCCTATCCCAATTAATTTTTGAACCAACTCATTTTGCCAGCCACACACTGGATTTGGTCTTCTGTTCAGATCAGGGGGGTGTTCCGTGGGTGGGGAATCCGATGGTTACCCCATTATCATGGACGGATCACTACCTGGTTAAGGTTGGTATCACAGTCACAATCCACCCCTGCAGGGGTGATGGACCTATTAGGATGGTCCGCCCAAAAAGGCTGCTGAACCCAGCAGGTTTCCAAAAGGCCTTGGAGGGTTTCGATGTTGGTGCGGCCAGTGATTCTGTCGATGCCCTGGTGGGAACATGGAATAGAGAACTCACCAGGGCAGTAGATATTATCGCTCCTAAGCGTCCCCCAGGCCTGCTTCTAATATGGCCCTCTGGTACACGGAGGAGTTGCGGGGGATGAAGCGGCTTGGTAGGCGACTGGACCACAAATGGAGGAGAACTCGGCTCGAATCTGACAGGATGCAACATAGAACCCATTTGAAGACCTATGCAATGGCAGTGCGCATGGCAAAAAAGCATTTTGTGTCTGCGGGTTCCCGTATGGAAGAGTTATCTCTGGTGGTGAGGAGTATAATCTCTGCTCCTTCTGCCTCAAATCAGCTCCCATAGACACTCTGCTGTGACGCCTTTAGTAGGTTCTTTGCGAATAAAATCTCCTGTATTCGGGCCAACTTGGCCCCACTATTTCTGCAGGGTCTGTGAGGGAGGTATCCAGCAATCCCTCTTGCAGTGTCAGGTTGGATCAGTTTCAATCTGTGACTCCTGATGATGTGGACAAGCTGCTTGGAGCGGTATGGCCTACCACTTGTTCTCTGGAACCTTGCCCGACCTGACTGCTTCGATCTAGCGGAGAGATTGTTGGAGATGGCCTAGTTAATATCATAAATGCATTGCTGGGGGAGGGGAAGGTGCCTCCTTGTTTGAAGGAGGCAATAGTTAGACCTCTTCTTAAGAAGCCTACACTGGATCCCTCAGCGATGGATAGTTATAGGCCAATCTCCAATCTCCCCTGGCTGGGCAAGGTAATCGAGAGGGTGGTGGCTAACCAGCTCCAGGCGGTTTGGGAGGAAACTGATTATCTAGACCCATTTCAAACTGGCTTTAGAACGGGCTATGGGGTTGAGACAGCCTTGGTCGGCCTGATGGATGACCTTTACCGGGGAATCGACAGAGGGAGTGTGACTTCGTTGGTCCTCTTGGATCTCTTGGCGGCGTTCGATACCATTGACCATGGTATCCTTCTGGGTCGCCTGGAGGAGTTGGGAATAGGGGGCACTGCTTTGCAGTGGTTCCGTTCCTATCTCTCGGGTAGATCCCAGATGGTGGAGCTTGGTGACAGTCGCTCCTCAAAGCAGGAGCTATTATATGGAGTCCCTCAGGGCTCCATTCTGTCACCAATGCTTTTTAATATCTACATGAAACCACTGGGTGAGTTTGGGTGCTGGGTGTTATCAGTATGCTGATGACACCCAAATCTACTTCTCCTTTTCATCTTCAGGAAATGATACTCACTCTTTAAATGCCTGCCTACAGGCAGTAATGGGCTGGATGAGGGAGAACAAATTGAAGCTGAATCCAAGCAAGACGGAGGTGCTCATTGTGGGGGCTCAGAATCTGAGGAGTGAGTTAGATCTCCCTGTGCTGGATGGGGTTACACTCCCCCAGAAGGAGCAGGTGCGCAGCTTGGGAGTACTCCTGGACCCAGGCCTCACCCTGGTTTTTCAGGTGGAGGCCATGGCCAGGAGTGCTTTCTATCAGCTTTGGCTGATTTGACAGCTGCGTCCATTCCTTGAGGAGGATGACCTCAAAATGGTGGTGCACCAGCTGATAACCTCCCGGCCTGACTATTGCAATGCGCTCTACGTGGGGCTGCCTTTGTACGTAGTTTGGAAACTTCAATTAGTTCAGAATGCGGCAGCCAGATTGGTCTCTGGGGTAACCCGGAGAGACCATATTACGCCTATTTTGAAACAATTGCACTGGCTGCCGATATGTTTCCAGGCAAAATACAAAGTGCTGGTGATTACCTTTAAAGCCCTGAACGGCTTAGGCCCGAGTTACCTTATAGAGCGCCTTCTTCTGCGTGATCCCCACCGCACATTAAGGACATCTGAGGAGGTTCGTCTCCAGTTACCACCAGCTCGTCTGGTGGTGACTCAGAGGTGGGCCTTCTCTATAGCTGCTCAGGGGCTGTGGAATGCGCTCCCTGCGGAAATCCGTAATTTGATTTCTCTATTAGCCTTCAGGAGAGCCCTGAAAACGTATTTGTTTGGCCTGGCTTTCCAGGGTTTTTAAATTTTAACCTGATTTTGGGGCTTTTAATTACTGTAAATTGTTTAATTGCTGTTTTAAAATGTTTTTAAATTGTTAATTGTTGTTATATTGTTTTTAATTTGTTTTAGCTTTTTATTGTTTTAGTGGCTTGTTTTAATTGTAAACCACCCTGAGCCATTTTGGAAGGGCGGTATATAAATCAAATAAATAAATAAATATTGTTGAGTGAGTTTATATTTATATATTTATATTTATATGATTGTCTCTGCTGCTGCTGCTCTTTGTACTTTGTATTTATTGTTTTAATACTTGTGTCTTAAATTTTTTTTAATCAGATTTGTCTCGTATTGTTAACTTAATATTTTAACTGTATCATAATTATCAACTTGTTTTTAATTTTTGCTGTAAACCACCTCGGGATTGTTTTAATGAAAGGCAGTATATAAATTTAACAATAAATAAATAAATAGATAAATAAATAATATCTCACCTATCCTTAATGATTTATTTTGCCATAACACATTGTACTTGTACTTATTATTCATTATATCCCACCTTTCCTTAGATACAGTCCTGAGGCATTATTCTTTTCAAGGCTGTGTTTGTGTCTTTTGGCCCACCAGAGAAGAGAAGAGCCTTTTAAAAATATAGCTTGGGAGAGATGGGGATTCTATTTAATTTTGGTATTTGAACATAATATTTCTTTCTTCCTGGCCTGCACTGCAAGCAAGCCTCCTGCCTCCTGGAGCAACCTCTCCATGTGGGAGGAGGGAAAGAAAGAGAAATGTGCAAAGGGATGATTTTTAAGTCATTGCTGGAGACTGCATATCTTTGTGGCAGATTTGGGGCAGAAAGAGGGTTGGGTGGAAGTGCCCCAAGGGGTGCCTGCCACAATCTAGACTCCCATGGAACTGGCCTAAGTGCTGCTTTCTTGGGAATTGTCGAATTTGGAGTGTCTTTGGGGCAGATTTGGAGCAGAAAGGGATCTGCTGGGGCAGAACAGTGGGTTGGGTGGAAGTGCCCCAAGGAGTGTCTGCCACCACCCAGATTTCACAGGAATTGATCAAAGGGTTGATTTTTTGTGATTTGGGGAAGTTTGAGTGTCTTTAAGCTTTTCCTCCATAGGGAATAATGGTATTTTCAGTAGCCGCATAACTGCACTTGGTGGGCACTGGTCTGATGCTGAGTGGGGAGTGGTGTAGTGCACAGAGGGTGCCAACCACCCCCCTGGATTGCTAACCCATTGGGGTACTGGGCTTTGTTGTTTCTGAGGTGTTGAGTTTAGATTCTCGGGTAGCTAAAGAGATTTTTAATGAAAAACCATGAATCCACTCCCATATGCTACCAGATAATCTACTCTCAGAATACCTCTAATGTAACAAAACCTTGTACTTCATGGGTTGGTAACCCATGTGGGTGGTTGGCATCCTATGTGCACTGCACCATCACTTGCTCTTGACCACCCCAGTGCCCCTCAAGTGGAGTTATGGGTCTGCAGAAACCTCCATTATACCCTATGAGGAAAATCTGAAAGACATGTAACTTCATTAATTCTTTAAAAACCAGCCCTTTGCCAAATTCCTCTGAAAAAATTGTGGTAGCTTCCTTGCACCAACTGGGCACTACCACCAACCACACTCCACTCTGGGCCACCCCCTTTCCCCTCGCATGAAGCTATACTTTTCCTGAAACCTCCATTGTACACTATGGAGAAAATTTGAAAGGTGTGCGAACTTAAAAAATTCACCAAATATCAGCCGTTTGCCCAATTCCTTTGAAAATTTTGTGGTAGCTTCCACTCATTGGGCACTATAACCCTCACCCACTCTTTTGGCTATGTGACCAATTTTTAAATTCAGATTCAGATTCGGATTAATTTAGATACAAAACAAAACTGGGGTGATTTGGAAGGCTTAATTTTGGACAAAATACAAAATGGGGTTGATTTGGATTTGGTACAAATCGAAACAGAAAAAATACAAAATGAGCAACCCTACTTAATAAGTTTTAAGAGGGCAAGGTTTCTCTTTACATGGTTAGACACGTTGGCATGCAGAGAGGTAATGGGCAATATATCTAGATTCCCTTAAAGACAGACCCTTTTGTAACCAGCCTGTGATTTTTTTCATGGTATACACCACAGACCAGTCTGGTGGGAAAAGACCAGTTCTTAGCCTGTAGGTTTCAGTGGTTGTGGTATTGAATTCGACAATCAAATAACCATAAGCCTTGTGAGTGGCGTCACTGTATGCCTCCATGAACTATCTGACATTTCCTGGGAAAACCTGGCAGGCCAAAGTGGCAATCTATCATTTATCCCTAGGATTTTTAAAGAGCAAAAGAGACATGAGTTTGGGTAGTATAGAAATACATTAAATAAAATAATAATAAATGACATATTTATCATTAAGGCTTATGGTGTGTGTGGATTTTCCTTTGCAGAATACATTCTGTGTAGTTTAAAAAAAATACTCAGGTTCTTGTGATGTACATACTGTTTGAAGGCTTCTTCTATTTCTGAGTTTTCACATTAAGCTTTCATGAGAACACCCACTACAAGGAAACAGGATTTATTGGGGTTAACAGTTCATCATCATCAAGTTTCCCCAGTAAACCCTGTACAAATGTAATAAAGGGGTATGTAGAGAGAAGTTGATTGTACAAAGGCTGCCAACAGCAAAAACACCATTCAATTTTTTCAGGAATCACAGATAGTACAGAATGTGCATTATCCAACATATTTCTTGACAAAAAATATTTTTGCCACAGTGGCTAGGACCATCTAGAATCTATCTATCTATCTATCTATCTATCTATCTATCTATCTATCTATCTATCTATCTGTCAGATTTGTACACTGCCCCAAATGTTCATCACTGGGCGGTTAACAATAACATAAAAACAAGTTTAAAATGTACACAAAAACTTAAAACAATTTAGATAATTAAAATCAAACACAGAATAAAAAAAAAAAAATCCAATAAGCTGAAAAAGCTTGGGTGAAGAGGTGGGTTTTCAAATGCTTTTTAAAATTTGTCAGAGATGGAGAGGATCATATTTCAGTAGGGTGCACATTCCACAATCTCAGGGCAGCAACTGAGAAGGACCGCCATCGTGTGGCCACCAGCCAAGCTGGCGGCAACTGGAGATGGACCTCTCCAGATGACCTCAATGGGTGCTGGGGCTCATAATGAAGAAGATGTTCTCTTAAATACCCAGGACCCAAGCCATTTAGGGCTTTATAGGTTACAACCAGCACTTATAACTGTTATAACTCCAATTATAATTGGAGGTGGTAATGGGCTGGATGAGGGATAACAAACTGAGGCTGAATACGAATAAGAGGGAGGTACTGACTATGGGGGGTCGGGCCCCAAGAGATGGTTTTGATCTGCCTGTTCTGGATGGAGTTAAACTCCGCCTGAAAGATCAGATATGTAGCTTGGGAGAACTCCTGGACCCAAAGCTCTCCCTGGTTACTGACGTGGAGGAGGTGGTCAGCAGCGCTTTTTATCAGCTTTGGCTGATACGTCAGCTACGTCCATTTCTAGAGGTGAATGGCCTTAAAACATTGGTACATATGCTGGTAACCTACAGACTTGACTATTGTAATGCACACTATGTGGGCTCTAATGAGTTCTATGCGCTCCCTTTGCATGTAGTCCGGAAACTACAATTGGTACAGAATGCGGCAGCCAGATTGGTCTCTGGGACAACATGAAGGGACCACATCACATTGGTTTTAAAAGAAGTGCACTGGCTGCCAATATGTTTCCGGGTGAAATATAAAGTGCTAGTTATTACATATACAGCCCTTAATGGCTTAGGTCCAGGCTATTTAAGAGAGCGCCTCCTTTGTCATGAACCTTGACAACTTTTGCAATCTTCTGGAGAGGTCCGGTTACAGTTGCCACCAGTTCTTCTAGTGGCAACCCAGGACAGGGCTTTCTCTGTGGCTGCCCCAGGGCATTGGAATATGCTCCCTGCTGAAATAAGAGCATCTCCTTGTCTATTTGTTTTCAGGAAGAACCTCAAGACCTTCCTGTTCTCCCAAGCTTTGATTGGAATTAATTTTAATAATTTTAATAACTGGTTTTATATTGTTTTTATTGTGTTTTCTGTATTTTAATTTGTGATTTTTAACATAAAAATCTGTACACTGCTCAGAGATGTATATATTGGGTGGTATAAAAATATGATAGATAAATAAATAGATAAATTAATTAAATAAAAAAATAAAATCAGTTCTTATGTTTCATAATGAAAGGGTAGAGAGATTTGAAATCCACATAGTAGATCTGTTCACCCTCCTCCACCTTGTAATAAAAGTGCACACAAGCATTCCTACCCCAAATAGAGCATCTCTAGATTCCAGAGGTTCCGGAAACTGCTGTCCTGCTAGGAAACGCTGTAGTTGTGTGTCGAGTTTTTTTCTTTTTCTTTTTAACATTTCTGTCCAGTCATCCTCCTATATAGATCTGATCTCAAAGCCCAGGGTTTTTTTTAGGACTGCTGCTTTTCTCTCCGTAGTGTTGTGAAGAAATTTGTTTTGTCCAACATGGGATGGCCTGAATGCCAAGAACACCACCTGAGACAGCTGTGCCAGAAACAGCCATTTTCCCAACGACAGAATAGCCATCCAGATAACACTCTTGGGCCTCTGATTCCACTCCATGTAAGTCTGGTGGGATCGCAACCTTAAATTACCCACCCTTCAGGGCATGCCAAGTATGGATCTTTTCTTTCTGCTCTATGTATGACAACCACTGAATAGCAGAGGTGAAGAATCATTTACACTGGCTGTAATCATTATCAGGAGCAGGTATTGCAATCTGGTAATCTTTTAAGAAACATGTAACGAAACATCTTTAAGCACACTGTAGCCCGTATGAGGTATTGAAATGGTTCAGTGCCGACAACTGTCTTGACAAACTTATCACCCTTGAGCACCGTAGCTATCTTCCGGGTCATTTCAAGAATCTCATGTCTGTATCTTGTACAGGCCTGTATGTAAATATGTAAACATCTTGCTTGCAGTAATGTGCCAGTTCTTTCTGCATGTCAAAAGTGTTTGTCTTGTTCTCTTCATATCACTTTAGGAACTCTGTCCTTTCGGCAGGCATCATAGATCCAGCACCATAACTTGTTACATCAGGCATCTCCCCCACATAATTCTGATTTTCTTTGGCATTAAAGTAATAGGGAAATACCCTTTGGAGCTTTGAAATCCAATGGTTTCTCTAGGGCCATAGGCAGATGAGAAAGGGAACATTTAAATTTTATATTTGAGTCTTTGTGAAATACAACAGTTTTACACCCTGAGTGACCAGTTCAACATCCAGCTTCTCTTTTACCAGTTTTCTGAGGATTGATATGCCATCATATCCATCACTATTGTGAGCAAGCAGGGTACAGTTCTTAAAATGTATGTTTCTACTGACTATCTGGACAAAGTCTGCAAGGCACGACTCACCATCACATTCCCAGCACTGTCCAGCAAGACCATGATTTCTTTTTCTTCTTACATTCTCAAATTCCCACCACTGTTTCAGCTTGAAAAGCCTTTGTGAAAATCAGCTAAGGGATATGTTCACCCGTTTGTCACAATCATAGGAGACATATTCCACAGATACTTTCTGGTACTTAATTTTCCCAATGTAGCACGTATGCAGAGGCGTAACTATAGGGGGGCAGGGGGGGCACGTGCCCTGGGCGCCATCTTTTCTGGTCACGTGGGGGGCGCCACAATGACCAATTTTTTTAATTTTTTTTTTAAAAAATTGTTAATACAAATGTTTCCTGCTCAGTGCAGCAGCACTGCAGCAGTCAAGGGAGCACGTCGGTGCCCCCTTCCCCACGAGCAGCCCCTTCCGTGCTGTCTGCGGGGCCCCCCCCATTGCTTTGCTGGCGCCTGGCAGCCAGTCAGTGGCCTGGCTTGGCGGCGGTGGGCGCTTGTGAGGAAAAACCTAAGTATAATGTAGTATGTTGGGGGGGCAGCGGGGGGGGGCACGGTGGGGGGGCGCCATTTCAGTGCTTGCCCCGGGCGCCGTTTTCCCTAGTTACGCCTCTGCACGTATGTTGTTCAAGGTTCTCAGCATAATCCCAGCACACTCTGCACTGCTTGCCCCCAGCACTTCTCCTTTGTTTCTTAGTCCATGTTACAATAATGCTCACACTTACCAGAGAGTTCTCTCAGAACACATCCCACTTTTCTTTGCTCTTTCACTCATTAATTCTGGTGTTATTATTAGATCTTGCATTTGTTGGTTACATTTTTTGACCTCTTTCATCCAGCCTGCTTTTTGATTATAATCTTTTGGATTGTCCCATAATTTCCTCCAGAATTGCACTGTTTCTTCTTTATTTGGTGTTTCTATGTTTCTTGCAGTTTCTCCTTCTATGCTTTGGTAGAAACGTCTCTGATTTGACTGGAATTGGAGATTCTGCCTGTGCCGTGTAATTCTGGCTTCGTATCTGCTAATCTTCTTTGACACTGCTGTTATTTGCTGCTTTATTATTTCCAGGACTTCTCTAATTCTCCTTGAATCTAGGTGGTATTTTTGGATTAGATACTTTTTGGTGTTTTCATTCTTCAGCTTCTTGTCTTTCATATCTTTCAATTTACTAGCATCTGATCTAAGCCTGGCGATTTTATTTTCTAATCTAATCTTCCATTTAGGTGATGTACTGCTTTCTTTTTTTACAGGTCCACTGATCTTATATCCGAGCTCTTGTGTTGTTATTGTTGCTGCACTTTACATTAGTTGGTTTGTTTCTTGCAAACAAGAAACAAATTGGTTGTTATTTCTGCAAGTGCAGCATTGACATCTTTTAATGCCTGAGCGAGTTGTTTTTTGGCAACTGTTTTTAGAGCTGGAAGTTGAACCCTGACGGTTGTTTGGTTCATGTGCTCAGTTATGTTTTGCTTTAGTTCTTGTTGCTTTTCTGTTAAACGGCATTTGGGTTTTTGAGGTGAAGGCAAAGGGGCAGTTGCCTGGTTTTGATTTTTATATGATGATGATGGTGATGATGATGATGATGATGATGATGATGATGCGAATAGTATTATTTTGAGGAAAGACAAATGGATGCTGTCTTCTTCATGCCTAGCTTTTGGGGTTCCCAGAGCATTGAGCTGTCAACAGTTGGAACCAGGATGCTGGGTAGATAGTTCCACCCAGCACAGCTCTTCTTAGCTTTGGGGAAGACCCAGAGTTGACCATGTAACTCTGTGAGGTCAGTTTTATTTATTTATTTAAATACATTTTTATTCCACCCAAAATGCAAGTCTCTGGGCAGTTTACAACAAAACAATAAAAACAACAAATAAAAAGGTTATGACATTACAACAATTTAAAACTTAAAACATTAAAACTTTTAAAAACACAATTATCTAATTAAAAGCCTGAGTGAAAAAAATGTGTTTTGACAGCCTTTTTAAAAGTTGTAAGAGACTGGGGGGAGGAGGCTCTTATTTCAGCAGGAAGTGTGTTTCAAAGCCGCGGGGCGGTAATGGAGAAGGCCTGTCCCCGCGTAGCCACCAGATGAGCCAGAGGCCTTGTTATTATTAACAAATACACTAATAATATTAGTAAGACAATCATCATCATCATCAACACTCATGGGATTGGTTTTGGACTACCTTTTTTGGAATTCCAAAGAACTTGTTGGTTTTGGACTACCTTATAAGTCAAGGCTACAGCATTGGGGCTTTTTAGTTTGGAAAAGAAGCAATTACATTGAGACGATAGAGTTGTGTCTATTTAAGCCCCACTTAAAGCCATCCAAGCTGGTGGCAATCACTACATCCCATGGCAGAAAGTTCCATAAATTGGTTACGCTCTGTGTAGGAAAGTGTTTCCGTCTGTCAGTCCTCCGTTTCCTAGCAGTCCATTTCCTGGGATGACGGTTCTAGTGTTGTGAGAAAATAGAAATAAAAATATCTCTATCCCCTCTATCCATACTATGCATAATGGTATAGACCTCTATCATGTCCTCCATTAATCTTTGAAGAAAACGGGCAATTTTGAACTGGTTGATTTTTAGAAGAGTGTTTGTTTGTTTTTAACTGCCTGCATGTTTGTGCCCCAAACAATAAAACTGAATTAGAAATGAAAATAAAATGCAAATAACATGTAGTTGTATTGCGTATTGGGGTGTGTTTTTATGGGTGAAGCTATTGGGGTGACTGTGGCTGTGGGGGCTACCATGAACATAAGAACAGCCATGCTGGATCAGACCCAAGGAGGCCCATCTAGTCCAGCATCCTGTTTCAGACAGTGGCCCACCAGATGCCGCTGGAAGCCACAGGCGGGCATTGAGGGCAGGCCCTCTCTCCTGCTGTTACTCCCCTGCAACTGGTACTCAGAGGCATCCTGCCTTTGAGGCTGGAGGTGGCCCACGGCCCTCTGACTAGTAGCCGTTGATAGACCTCTCCTCCATGAAGTTATCCAAACCCCTCTTAAAGCCATCCAGGTTGTTGGCTGTCACCACATCTTGTGGCAAAGCCTGCTGAAGAGGAGGAGAAGAGGATGCCATCTACCCCAGGGTATGAGACTGGGGTGTCTGCCTGGCTGCCTCTTCTCTTCTGCCCCCCTGGTTGCCCTCTGCCTCCCCCCAGGACTGCTTGCGGAGAGGCTTTGTAGGACTGGGGCTGCAAGGGTGGCTGGGCAGTTTTTCCTGGTTCCACCTGCTGAGCTTGCTGCTTAGCCTATATCGGAAGACTGCCAGTGGCGGCAGGCCCACCATCAGCGGGGTCGACACCAAAGGGGCAACACCAAAGGGGGTCACCCCTTTGGGGGAGCCACTTCAAGGGAGAAACGAGGGCGAGGGCTGGACACTTTGTCCAACTATTTGTATAGAGGGAGGCATTCAATAGTGGGGCTTCTGTTCAATCAGTTTTAAGTTGTGCTGAGGTTGTCTTGAAGTTGTAATATGTGTGGGTTTGTCTGGAGATGGGGAGGCAGGGAACGCCTTCGTTGAATGTGGGGCAGCTATTCCAGTGGTGGTGGGGAATAGAAGAAGTAACGTTGGCAGGTCAGCAGGCTGTTCCAGGGGAAGGGTGGTCAGAAATCTAATAGCTGTCTCCCCTTCCGGCTGTCTTGCCAGCTCTTTGACCTCGGGGAGCACTGCCAACTTCCCACATAACCTTACCTTGCTCCTCTGCAATGCCAGGTTGGTCCAAAATAGATCAAAACTCATCCATGATTTGATCATGGATGAAGGGGCCGACCTGGTGTGTATTACCACGAATTGGTTGGGGGAGGCTAGTGGTTGGTCCCAGCTTCTGCCTCCAGGATATTCTGTAGAGGAGCAGGTGAGGGAACGTGGGCGGGGAGGTGGAGTGGCTGTGGTCTATAAGGATAACATCTCTCTTACCAGGGTCCCTGTTAGGGTATTGGACCATATTGTATGTGTGTACTTGAGTTTGGGGACCAGGGATAGATTGGGAGTTCTGTTGGTGTACTGATCGCCCCACTGCCCAACGGAATCCCTTACTGAGCTCTCAAACTTGGTCGCAGAACGTGCGTTGGATTTTCCCAGACTTTTGGTGCTGGGGTACTTCAATGTTCATTTCTGGACCAATTTGTCCGGGGCAGCTCAGGATTTCATAGCAGGCATGATGACTATGGGCCTATCCCAAGCGGTCTCTGGATTGAAGCATATTTCAGGTCACACGCTTGATTTGGTATTTTACTCTGATCAGGGTGGTGTTCCGTGGGTCCCTACTTGAGGATGCTTTCCATCAATTTGTCTGGAACGGACATTAAGCTAACCGGCCTGTAATTTCCCAGATTACACCTGGATCCCTTTTTGAAAATTGGTGTTACATTTTCTAATTTCCAGTCATCCGATACAGAGCCCGATTCCAGGGATAAGTTATATATTTTAGCAAGGAGGATGGCCATTTCACATTGGAGTTCTTTGAGGACCCTTGGATGGTTGCCATCCGGCCCTGGCGATTTGTTAGTTTTCAGTTTTTGCAGACAGTTTAGAACATCGTCTCTTGTCACTTCTATCTGACTCAGTTCTTTAGCCTCCATCCCCGAAAAGCCTGGTTCAGGAACAGGTGTATGCTCAGTATCCTCTGCTGTGAAGACAGATGCAAAGAACTCATTTAGCATATCCTTCTTAAAAATCCTTTTCACGCCCTCATTGTCTAATGGTCCAACCACCTTCCTGGCAGGTTTCCTGCTTCTGATGTATTGAAAGAAGTTTTTGTTATTCCCCTTGATACTTTTAGCTAAATGTTCCTCAAACTCTCTTTTTGCCTCCCTTATTATCACCTTGCATTTCTTTTGCCAGAGTTTGTGTTCCTTTCTGTTCTCTTCATTTGGACAGGCCTTCCAATTTTGGAAGGAAGTTTTCTTCCCTTTTATGGCTTTCTTGATGTTACCTCTTAGCCTGCTGGCATACTCCTGGACTTAGTGGTACCTTTCCTCCTTTCGGATATGCAATCTAACTGGGCTTCTAGTATTGTGGTTTTGAGCAAATTCCATGCACTCTGGAGCAAAGTGACTCTCCTGATTTTCCCTTTCAGCTTTCTTTTCACCACACTCCTCATTTTGGAGAAGTTTCCTCTTCTGAAATTCAAAATGTCTGTGTTAGACTTCCTTGATAATTATCTTCTTCTTGGCCTTGCTTTCCCCAAAATGTATCCCAGTGCCTAACAAATCTAAACAAATCTAAAAGTCATTCTTCTAGAGTTACATATACCAACAAGAATATTAACCTGGCTTGCTAATTGCATGCATACCAAACGGGTGAGGCTGTTGAGGCAGCACAATAAGAATCTTACAACATTTGTGCCAAATCTTAGGTCTGTATCACTGTGACTCTGATGAATATTAACAGTTAATATACTAATGCCATGTTTATGTCTATTTATTGTTTGTTTGTTTATTTGATTTATATACCGCCCTTCCAAAAATGGCTCAGGGTGGTTTAGCCACAATGATAGATTTTTATCAACCATATTGGGTTTTTGGGATGCCCCATATTACTTTCTAAAACAATGTATATCTGAGAACATTTCTGCCAAATCTCAGGTCTGCATCACTACATAAATGATTGTGGGTTTTTTTCACATTTAATATCGTAACAATATGTTGATTTTTGCCACCATATTTCAATTTTTGGGTTACTCCTCTTTGTCCCCAGAACCCAGCCCCAAGAAGATACTGACAACCAAATAGTGGATATAAAGGGCCACAACATTATTAATCATATTAATTTGAGTTAGCAGACTGTAGGAGGGTAAGCACTCCACCCCCCACCCCACCCCGACAGTGCAGGCCTGAAATGACCGGGTTCAGACTTCACAGGCCTTCCCCGTGCCTTGCAGGCGACACACCCTGACTCTGGAAGTAAGCAGGTTAAAACCTGCTCCTTTCCCTTCATAGTCAACCCCAGCAGGGGTCTGGACACGTCTAGACCTTCACACACCCCAGACCACTCAGCCCTAGGATTTGTGAAGTCCTGAAGAAGGTTTCATGGCAAATCATCATCCCTGGGCTGCACGTAAACCACAAGGGATCGATTACCCAGTTAACCCATTTAACTGTCCAAGGGTGCTCACCGAGGTCACATCCCTTTTCCCTTACCACCCAGAGCGCACTGTCCCTGCCACAGAGGGAGGTCAGCCTAGCTTGGCCTTCCTCCTCCATCCCCTCCAAGAGATTGACAAACCAATGCCGCCGGGCAATTCCCTACAACTTACACCCCTCTGGAGCAAGGAAAAGAAGCCAGATTGGCTGTGGATTGTCGAACCAAGGATAGCCCAGTCCACTTACCCAGCCAACACCCACCGGGTGCACCACCACATTCTTGGGAGGGACACTAGTTGCTCACTATACCACCAATGCTGGAAGCAACGTACTCCATGCCATACTCCAGCTACCCAACCAGCAATGCTGGCACGCTTTCCCAAACCGAGTTGGGTACACAGTCAGTGAGGTGCTGGCTTGATCGCAAGCCCAGAGGCCATAGAATGGCAGCATAACAGAACACACGCAGGAGCCACTGTCCCGCCAGCACCTGCCAAAGGAACTGAAGGATTACATATCATGCCGACCACCCTGCACCTGCTGGCATGCTTCCCCAAACCGAGTTGGGTGCACATCTGCGAAGAGCTGGCCAGATTGCGAACCCCAAAGACCACGGCATGGCCACAGATCAGAACCTGCACAAGAACCCCTGCTCCGCCAGCACCTGCCAAAGGAACAGAAGGATTTGAACGGCCAGCAACAAGCCAGGGAGTGCACCACACAGCTCAATGTATATATCACAGAAAATGCCCGGACCCAGCTGCCCCATTGAATAGCAGCAGCATCAGAGCCCCTTGAAGGGCCGAGGGCAAGCTAAGGCAGAGAGCAGGTTCACCCTGTTAATAAGCACCTTGCAACGATGCTGTCATTAGCTGATATGCATCTGAGGCTGGCCGATGCCAGCCTCAAGAAGCCCCCCAAGATGATGGCGGTAGCACAGCTTACCATCATGCCCCAAACTGGGTGTAAGGCATCACCTCCGGCCTACGCAAGCATGTTCTCCTGACCCTAACCTCTCTGATCAGCTGTTGACCAGTGTGGAAGCAACCACACTCCTCCCACTAGCAGGAACGCCAATCGAAGGAACTTCCTCCAATCTCTGCTGCCACCACCCTGCTGAGCCACCGCCTCCTCCACACTGCTGACAATCCTGCAGGCAGGCGTGCTATCACACCAAAGGCCTCCGGGTAACTGGAGGAGCCACACGATCCAGCTCCTCTCTGGATGAAAGCAAATGCTGGACTGAATGTTTGGGGCGGGGAGCTACTAGAGCAGCCATGCTAGCCCCGCCCCCATCAAGGCCCCTGGCCAATACGGCGTCTTCTAGGGTCTGTGCTAGGGATGGGGCTGGGAAAAATCACAAATCACCCTCCCTACCACATGAGGCCTTGGGAGGTGCATTCTTTCTAAAACTAAGCAAATCTGAGAAGATTTCTGCCCAGTCACATGCTTTTAAGCCAAAGTGAAAGATGCATCTTCATGGGCCATTTAGCTGCCCTACAATGACATCACAAGCCTTCAGGGATCTCTCCCCAGAATCCAAGTAGCAGGGCACCTCTGGAATGTCCCATTGCTCAGGGAAAGGGGGAAGCTTACAAGTAACAAGATATTTGCTGGCCCTATTTGTATTTTGTTTATGCTCTATCCTTGGAATCAAGCTCTCAGCCAAAGACTGAACCCACTCCCTCCCTCCAGATGAATTTGGAGCTGCATCCGTGTGAGTATCTGGAAAGGAGAAGAGGCTTTCATAGAGATGGGCTGTCAAGGACAGACTGAAACCAGAGGCCGAGACAGAAGGGTTGCTGCCCATCTCTCACTTGGTCCGGCATTTCCAGCATCTGCTGACCAAGTGTCACCAGTGCCAGGAAGGGAGCGTCCCCTGCCCTTACCTCCCAGAAGGAGCTGGCATTGCCGTCCACAGCTGGTCTTGCAATAGCACTCCTCCCTGGGGCAGCTGGCAATGATAGAGAAGCACTGGCCACAAATCACGTTGCTGCTATGAAATGGCGTGGGACATTCTGCACCCTGGACTGCAGCCACGAGACGGAGGGGGCACATTCAAGAGCCCTTCTTCTTCACTGCTGCGGGAAAGGCACATCGTTCCAGCTGTTTTCTTCATGGCAACTATCAGGCTTTTGGCAATTCGGAGGCATTGACTGCCAAGAACCCAGAAAGGCATGTACAGATTACCTTGTTCAGTCGCCAGCATATTCTTTCCAACACTCATTGCCTCAAGGGGTCAACGAGCACGAAATGTCTTCCCCAAGTTTCCCATGGTGACCTTGAGGGCCAAACTGCTTCTGCTGATAAATGTGGGGGGGGGGCAGTGGCTTACCCCAGTCTCGATTGCCCCTTCCTCATATGTTCTTTAAGCTTAGGCTTCTTCTTATTCAGGCAAAAGGGATCCAAAGCTGGCATGGATCTTTGGACATTTTTGTCTGTCGTGAAAGAAATATAGGGGGCGTTTGGGCTCCGTAAGGGTGTCACACCTTCCCCATGTCCAGACCTGAGGCCCATCTCCTAGATCAGAGGGCTGCAACCCACCAATCCCGCGTTCCATGAGACTCTTTGAGGACCTACATGTGACTCTTTGCTCTGATGGCTGATAGGAAGCAAAAAAGTCATCGGGATTGTTTGAATACCTTCAAGTATTTTCACTTCAGCTGTGGCTCATCCTAACAAACTGGGGAGGGAGCACCCCAAGAAGTGCAGCTCCCCTAGTCCTGAAAGTCCAATTGCCCCTGTTTCTCCCACCCCATGTGCAGAAGAGCCATGCTGCCTGCAGGCTGGTCATTCATGTGTGGTCCTGCACATCTCCACCTGGTGAACAGCCAGCCTGCAGGCAGCATGGCTCTCATTAACACAGAAGTGGGGTAGGGCAGGCAGGGTTGGGATAAACAGGTGAAATTGGGCTGCCAGGAACTCGAAGTAGTTGCACCTCTCTTGGCGCCCCTGCCCTACTCGTTACTACTACTGGTCCTCGTTAGGAGGAGCCGTGGCTATTGTACTGCATGGACTTCTTTCCCCTTCTCAAGACACTGCTATATCTGCACAGGGTGACAGAGTCAGGTTCCTCCCTGCACAGCCACTAGCCAGCCAGAGGTGCTGAGAGGCTGGTTAAAGAACCACCAGGGAGGAAAGTGAGAGGGGGCTGGTTCAGAGGATGCTTTCTCCGCCCAGCCTGCCACGTGAAATAAGGACAAGCGTATGCGGTGAGCATGCAGGTCCTCCCAGCACCCTTCCACCGGTGCACAGAGGTGCCGTATCGTGGCTGGTGGGTTGTGTCACGGTCTCGACCGGACTTGGCCGCACGCTGTCGACATATAGTGATGAATGTTGTTTTTCAGCAGGGAGTAGCCGACTGCCGACGATTTAAGGCTTATCAGCCCTCTGCAATAGGCGTTTGCTTCTCCTAATAGTCTCCAACTGATCCCTGTGTCTCCTGACACGCCGCTGTTGCAGAGTCAGTGGGGGCTGGTTGCATAGTTCTTCTTCCGATTGGTCTTTCACGATTTCTGCTGCCTCAGGTTGTTGCGCCTGTTCTGAATCATTAGCCACAGCTGTTTCATGAACACTGACAGCCGGGCTCTGCCCCTCAGACACTCCTGCATCGCCTGGAAGTTGACAGCTTCCCCTTCCTCCTCGCTGTTGGAGATCGAGGGCGTGACAGGTTAGGGGGACCACCAAATATTGCCCAAATGGGTTCAGAGAGAGAATAAATCCTGCTGCTTTGAGAGGGAGGCAGCTGGGAAATGGGCTGCTAGGATGATTGGCTGCTTGTTTTTTCTAACACGAACTAAGTAAGCAACTGAAGGATAGGAATCACCCCTCTGGGCTCCTTGGAGGAAGAGCGGGATATAAATGTGAAAATAAATAACTAAATAAATAAAGAGGAATTCTGCCTCCTGATTGAAATGGAAATCACCGCATACCTACTGTACCAAAGACTGAGAAAATCTCTAAAGAAGTCCAAGGGCAGAACTCACATCTAACGATGTTGGAACACAAAATAATACTATCTATAGACATAATAAATTTGACCCCACTCCCCAGTTTCTCGAAAGGAATCCTACACTCTCATCCAGACCGCCTTCAGATGTCATGCCAAACCAGTGGTGAACTCACCTCCTGTTCACCCCCCGTAATGTTCGAATTATCGTAACCGCAGTTCCCCAACCCAACCGCTGTTCCCATTTTGCCCTCAAACTTGGAACTGAACCCTCGGTTTGTAGTGACTTCCAATTTCCCAACGGAGGGTCTGTTCCTTCCTCTCTTACATCCAGAGTGGTATTTCACCCGTAACCAGAAGCAAGGGAGGAAGCCCCTCCTGAGGGCTGCAGGCCATTGGCAAAGGCAGGCTTTCCTTCCAGGATGGGAGAAAGCCCACACATCCAGGCCTCTTCACTTTGCCGGCTCCCAGACTTCAGAATGTGATTGTCTGGGAGTCACGAGGGGTATGGAGGCAAACAGACCCGTGGTTTGCTGTTGTGTCCAAAGAAGGCTGCAGTATTTGGACCCAAATGTTTCCAGGGAGAGCAAGCAGAAGATCTTTGCACTGCTTTGCATTCCTTTAAAGCATCCAGTACCTCCCTTTCACATCCTCTGCAAAGGGCTGCCTTGGCTCTAGATCATCTTCCTTTCTGCCCCCAGAAGTGGCTGTGGGCAGATCAGCAGTCTTTCTCCAAGTGTCCACTCCGTGCACGGCAGACGTGGGAAAGGTCAATTCCATGTGAGGGATCATTAGGAAGGGGACTGAAAATTAAAGTCTTCTCATGCCTTTGTACACATCTGCACATCTCAACCTGATGAGCTGTGTGGGAGTACTGCGTGCCACATTTGGAGTACTGCGTGCCGTTCTGGTGACCATTATCTTAAGAAGTACATTGTAGAACTGGAAAAGAGGGCCAGCAAGATGATGAGGGGCCTACAGCACCTTCCTTATGAGGCAAGGCTACAACATCTGGGTCTTCTTAATTTTGAAAGAGCAGACTACGGGGAGACATGATAGAGGGGTATAAAATTATGCAGGGAGTAGAGAGAGTGGAGAATTTTTTTCTCCCTCACAACACTAGAACCAGGGGTCATCCCATGAAACTTAAAGTTGGGATACTAGAACTGACAAAAGGAAGCAATTTTTCACACAGCACATATTCCAGGCATTTTTGGAGGACACAGATTATTTAGATCCTTTCCAGACTGGCTTCCGGGTGGGCTATGGGGTTGAGACTGCCTTGGTCAGCCTGATGGATGATCTCCAACTGGCGATAAACAGAGGGAGCGTGACTCTGCTGATCCTTTTGGATCTCTTGGTGGCTTTCAGTACCACTGACCATGGTATCCTACTGGGTCACCCGAAGGATGTGGGATTGGATGGCACTGTTTTACAGTAGTTCCGCTCCTATGCCAGATAGGTCTGTTCTTGGAGAGAAGTTACCTTAAAACGGTGGTACATTGCTGGTAACCTCTAGGGTTGACTACGGTAATGCACTCTATGTGGGGCTGCCTTTGTACATAGTTCAGAAACTGCAATTGGTACAGAATGCTGCAGCCAGACTGGTCTCTGGGTTTACCTGAAGGGACAATTTAACACCGATTCTAAAAGAACTACACTGGCTGCTGATAGGTTTCCGAACAAAGTGCTAGTTATTACCTATAAGGCCCTTAACAACTTAGGCCCAGGGTATTTAAGAGAGTGCTTTCTCTGTCGTGAACCTTGTAACCTATTAAGATCATCTAGAGAGGTCTGATTACGGGTGCCTTGTTTGATGGCAACTCGGGACCGGGCCTTTTCTGTGGCTGCCCCAGGGCTTTGGAATGTGCTCCCTGCTGAAATAAGAGCATCTCCTTCTCTGTCTGCTTTTGGAGGACCCTGAACACGTACTTGTTTTCCCAGGCCCTCAACTGAGATTCGTTTTCTAAATTTTAATGTGTTTTTAACATGTTTTTATCTAATTTTTATCTTATGGATTTTAAATGTGTTATATTTTATGTTTTAATTCTGTACACTGCTTCGAGATTTTTATACTAGGTGGTATCTAAATTCAATTAATTAAATCATCATCATCATCATCAAGACTAGTAGCCATTGATTGACCTGTCCTCCATGAATTTGCCTAAGCCCCTTTAAAAGCCATCCAAGCCGGTGGCCATTGCCACGACCCGTCACAGAAAATTCCATAGATTTATTATTTCTTGTTTACACAGTCAGATAAATAATAAATATAGGGAATTCTCTGTGACCCGTCGTGATGATGGCCACCAGCTTGGATGGCTTTTAAACAGGCTTAGGCAAATTCATGGAGGATGGGTCAATCCATGGCTACTAGTCTTGATGGCTCCAGACTCAGGCAGAATCCCTCTCAATACCACTTGTGAGGAGAGAGAACATGCCTTCATCTCTTGCCAGTGGCCTTCCCAGAGGCATCTGACGGGGCACTGTGGGAACCAGGATACTTGAGTGAATGGGACTTGGACCTGATCCACTCTTTGCTTATTCTTGTATTTTGAAGTTTTTATGTTCTGGGTGTGGCTGCATGATTAGGAAATGCTGCATCAGTGCCTTGAGATGGAGTATAAAGCACCCTGTGTATAGGCTGGAGTCTCAAACCTGCCTAGCCATGAAGTCTGGTAATCTTGTCCTCACGATCCTCATCCTTGCCGTCTGGGCTGAGCTGCCATCTGTGTCCGGACGGAATATTCCAGGTCAGTGGCTCTCCCCCCCCACTCCCCTGGATCACCCCCTCTTGCTTGCCATGTGTGTTAGGTCATCACTAGACAGGGAGCCTCTTCCCCACGATCTTGCAGGTCAGAATATCTGTCTCCAGAGGTCCTCTCAACTTCCCCAGCAATCTCCCTTCTTATTGAACCTTCCTGCAATTCTTGCACAGTATGAGGAGGCTCATTGAGGGGCAGGAGGTACTTTTGTTCTGGGTCTCAGATTCTGCCCCCCCCCCATGGTACATTCCAGCACTTTAATGCTGGGACATGGTGTGCTGAAGTGCTATTAGATGGCAGCTTCATATAAGCCTGCAAAAAGGGGGTGCGGGCATTTTACCAAGAGGCAAAATTAGCATCCCTCATAGGAAGCTGCCTTCTACTGAGTCATAATGAGGTAAGAACATAACAGCAACCCCGCTGAATGAGGTCAAAGGGATATCTTGTAGGAATGTGCAAGCTGATATGAGGTCAAATTGATTCATCTGCAATCAGGTCGATTTGATTGATCATTTGACCTCCAAACAAATCTCTCCAGTTTAGATTAAAATTGATTTGAGATTTTATTTCCCTTTTTTCTTCCCCCTGATTCCCAGCTCTCACTTTTTAAAAAAAGCTAAGCTCTAGCCCTTGTAGACGTGTAGTTATGGAGCAAAATGTGCAGTCACTATTTTTGATGTGTTTAGACTCTTTGGTGTGTAATGCATTTTCCTCCTGATGAATCCCTATGAAGATATATTACACACCAAAGAATCTAAACACCACAAAACTTAATTTAAAAAAATAAACTGAGTACCCCCTTGCCTTGAAGTGGCACTGCATTATTCCTACTACCCCAAACCTGCAAGCTAGGGGGTACTCAGTTTATATTTAAGGAATACATCAAGTTTTGGGATGTCCGCTCAGTTAATTTTAGATCCCACTCAGGTTGAATCAGGAAGGCCCCACTCTGAATGCACGTGAGCACACACAGCCTTGAGTCTGCCACCCAGAACAAAACTCATTCTGCACACAAATGAAAAAAAAATAGAGAAAACATTGAATGGCATGCACATTTTGGATGATAGTTGGCACATGAGGTACCATCAATTACCCTCCCCCATCAAAAGGCAGTGTTTATTTTATTTATTTATTTATTTATTTATTTACTACTACTACTACTACTACTACTACTACTACTACTACTATGATCAGGAATTTTTGAATTGTTTAAACTCTTTGATGTGTAGTGAATCTTCATAGGGCTTCATTAGGAGGGAAAGTCATTACACACCAAAGAGTCTAAACAATTCAAAAATACTGATCACACACTTTGCTCCATAACTCCTCTTCTACAAGGACTACCAAAATCATTAAAAATAAACAGATTGCCCCACCATCTTGAAGTTTGGGTGGTAAGTGGCACCCATGGGGCCCTACCCAACACCCCAATGTGGTGCCCCCTTTTCCTTTAAAAGTGGGTTCAATCAATTCAAGTATGAATCTAATCTATTCCAACTTGAATCAAATTTGATCAGATTCAAGATTGAATCAAATCTGGCTGCAAAAATTGAAAAATTCAAATTGAATGCAAAAAGTGATCTGTGCACATCCATAATATCTAGTCCAGTATCCTGTTTCACACAACGGCCCACCAGATGCCTCTGAGAAGCCCTCGGGCAAGTGGTGGGCTATCTGCCTGAGCGGAAGAAGTCATTGGTATGTACTTGGTGAAAAGATCTCCTGGCTGTCAGGGAACTAGTCTGTTCACTTGAAGTCCAGGTGGCTGACCTGGAGAAGCTTAGGGAGGCAACGAGCTCTGTGGGTGAGATCCTCAGGGATGTGAAGGGAGCATCCCATTCCCAGGTTGACAGCTCCTCTGCGGTCTTGGGAAATGAAGGTCTTAGGGAAGGAGGAAATCAGTCTGAGGAAGAGGGGGATTATTCCCTAGAAGGGACCCATTCCTTAGTGATGTGCCCATATCTTCTCACAACAGTCCTCCAGAGGGTGTGGGGCTCCTAGTAGTGGGTGATTTGGTCATTAGGGGCATATAGAGATGGGTTTGTGACCTGTGTGAAGACTGCATAGTGACTTGCCTGCGTGGTGCGAGGTTTGCAGATGTCACGTCATGTCTAGTGTTGTGAACTACACCTGGTTTCGCATTCTGTATATGCTCAGAGGGAAAGTCGCCTCATACACAAAGTGAATTGGTTCTTGGAGATGGTGACCATGTAGGATCAGGGCATACAAACAGAGATAGAGGGAGACACACTCAGAAAGTCCAATGGGCTTTATTATAGAAAGTTGCTCATCAGGATAAAATTCAAACAGTTCATCCAAATTAAAAACATGTTTCCAATTCAAGGTGTAGTGCAATGTGCCTAAATAACATATGTGTGTGCAGTCAGTAATTACAGCTATCTAACAATCTAACAAATGTTAATAAAACGTTTAGAGAGAAGCAGAGAAAGAAGGAAGAAGGGCGGAGAGGGATGGCAGTGATTAGTAGGGAGGAGGGAAGTGGGGAACAGGCTGCGCTGTGTGTGTTGAAAAGGCATCTCACCAGGTTCACGAAGAAGGCTTCAAAGGACTTGTTCATTGCTGGAGCTTGGAAACGATGCAGGCTTCAGATGGAGGAGAAACATGGGTGCTGGAGAACAGCAGCCTGGGGTGCAAGCTTCAGGCAGTCAAGCAGGCTGGTGGTAGTTTGCTCAGAGCGAGGCGGAGAGTGAGAGCACCATGGCTGGGGAGTCTTGACTGCTTACTGTGCTGCAGAAGTTACAGAGAGTTCCTGTCCATGGAAAGAGTTCCTGCTTTTAGCCCCACGGCTTTAGCAGCAAACTCCGGGATGGCTCTTGAGCACAGATCTACTGGTTAGGCCAAGCTTGCTGGCTCTCCGTTCAGTGAGCTCCATTCTTTATAGTTGTTTCTTCCTTGGATCTCCATAGAGTCTATTCAAAATATCCTCATCCTTCCTGGATCCCCAAAAGGTGACAACTTGCTCTTACCCTCTGGATATTGTCTTTTAATTGTTGATATTAGTTCAAGATATTAGCTCAGTCCAGGGAGATCAGAATCCCATCTTCTGTTAGCTGCTGTTTTGGGGAGGAGATTGTTTGCCCAAAGCAAATCTGCATCTCTGAGCTGCAAATGGGCATCTTTTCTTGTCCCTAGATTTCTGGCGCCTGGTCCCAGAAAGTGTTCAAAGGTGTTTTCAAAGAAGAATCACAGCTATAGGTGTAAATCATTTTCTTTTGTGTGCATCTACCTAGAGTAGAATTCCTAAAGGCAACAATAGATCATCTGAGGAGGTCCGGCTCCAGTTGCCTCCAGCTCGTCTGGTGGCGACCCAGAGGCGGGCCTTCTCTGTAGCCGCTCCTGGACTGTGGAATGCCCTCCCTGCAGACATCCTTAATTTGAATTCTTTATTGGAATTTAGGAGAGCCCTAAAGACCTACCTGTTCAGCCTGGCCTTCTAGTGCTCATAAATTGTTTTAAAGCGTCTTTGATGTTTGTGAACCACCCTGAGCTATTTTGTAAGGGCGCTCTAAAAATCAAATAAATAAATAAATAAATAAATAAATAAATAAATAAATAGTATTCCTAAAGACAGCAATTGGATGTAACAATACTTCTAATTTTACTTAGTGGATCTCTCAGAGAAAGAGACAGGATTATCCCCTTTGGGCAGAGCACAGCAATCATTAAAAAGGATTAACGTAGTCTTTTTGCAGGAGGAAATGCGAGCTCAGCTTCCAGAGACATTGAGGCTATTCTCACAGTCATACAAAATTAGGCTAAGGGAGTACTGTGTGCAGTTCTGGTCACTGTATCTCAAGAAGGAGATTGTAGAACTGGAAAAGGTGCAGAAAAGGGCAACCAAGTTGATCAGAGGCCTGGATCCTCATTCCTTATAAGGATACAGCATTTCAGGCTTTTAGTTTGGAAGCGAGGCGACTACAGGGAGACATGATGGAGGTGTCTAGAATTATACACAAAGTATAGAAAGTGGACAGAGGGAAATTGTGCTCCTCTCACAACACTAGAGCTTGGTATTATCCTATGAGACTGACGGCCAGGAAATGTTGGACCAACAAAAAGAAGGACTTTTTCACACAGTGCATAATCAATCTATTTAATTCTTTCTCACGGGATGTGGTTGGATGGTTTTTAAAGGGCTTGAAAAATTAAAGGAGGACAGGTCTATCAGTGGCTACTAGACTGATGTCTATGGGCCACCTCCAGTCTCAGAGGCATGAGGCCTCTCAAAACCAGTTGCAGGGGAGCAACAGCAGCAGAGAGAGAGCATGCCCTTACCCCTTTCGTGTGGGCTCCTCAGAGGCATCTGGATGCTGGATTAGATAGGCCTTGGACTGTTAACATAAGAATTCTTATGTTAACAGCCCTGAAGCCAGCCTGAGCGGAAACTCATGTTTAGGGATGTGCATAAAACCGGTTCTCCCGGTTCGGTTCGGGTCCGAACCGGGTCCGGACCGGACCGGGGTGGTTCGGTTTTGGTTTTGCCAGACCACCCCCCCGGTCCGGTTTGGTTTCGAACCGGTTTGGATCCGAACCGAACCGGTTAGGATCACAAAAAGTGGCTGGTTTTGAAGGGGACATTGTGTTCTACCTGCCACCCAAATTTCAAGTCGATTGGACCTTCCTCTGATTTTTTACAAATTTTTTTCAAAAAATAAATTTTTGCCCATAACTCACAATGTGGAGCCCTTAGGGGCAAAAAAGCTGGGGTGGGTGGTAGCCACCCATGGGTGTCCTCCACCCCAAAAATCCCAAGGCAATTGGTGGCTCCTAGTATTATTGGTGAATTTCTGAAGAAAAATTTTTTTTCCATTGGCTAGAATGGGGGTTCGGGGCTGCCCCAGACCCACCTCTGTGGGGTGGCAGCACCCCCAAAGTGGGTCCGGGGCCATGGCAAAAATGCCCTCAGTCCCTCCCAGCAATCCCCGTAGAGATAGGAGTGATGGTTCTGTTGTTTTTCTGAGGTATTCTGAGTGTAGATTCTATGATAGCTAATGAGATTTCCAATGAGACACCATGAATCCACTCTCATTTGCTATCACAGAATCCACACTCACTCAGAACACCTCAGAAAAACAACAGAACCATCACTCCTATCTCTACGGGGATTGCTGGGAGGGACTGAGGGCATTTTTGCCATGGCCCCGGACCCACTTTGGCGGTGCTGCCACCCCACAGAGGCGGGTCTGGGGCAGCCCCGAACCCCCATTCTAGCCAATGGAAAAAAAATTTTTCTTCAGAAATTCACCAATAATACTAGGAGCAACCCAACAATTGCCACCCCATCTTTTTGGCGCCTCTCTCTGGGCGCCCTAACACGTAACACCTAGTCAGTCCATCTTAATGCCTACCTACTACCACCACTCCTATCCAAGCAAGTAAGAGGAGGACACTCAGAGAGACAACACCCACTCTCTGATCTAACAAAAAGGCCACTGCTGTGCTGCCTGCCAGCACAGCAGCAGCAGCGGAGCAGCACACTAAGCACAAGAGCAGCACACACAGAGAAGAAGCAGGAGGCGGAGCAGCAGACCTGCCGCTCTGCATGATGGGTGACGTGATGCCCAAAGAAACCACCGCCTCACTCAGTGCCTGCCACTGACTAGGCCCGACAGACAGAAGCCAGCCAACCTGCTCTGCTTTGCTCTGATGCTCCCCATGGATGATGCACACACACCCTACATCTGCATCCCAATGACCAGACCAGACCAGACCAAGTGCGCAGAGTCAGCACAGGCCAGCAGCCACCAGCCCAGCAACAACAACAGCTACTACTGCTACCACCACAACCAGTGTTGCCGCTACAATAACATTCCCAGTCCAGTCACGCGCGCCACAGCCTGAGCCTAGCACACAGCCAACAGCTGCTGCCAGCCAGTGCCTGGCAAGCCCAGCCAACATGAGGAGGAGAGAGCTAAGTAGACGGCGCACGCACATCACCAACCCATCACGACGGCGCAACTGCAAGGGGAGAGGGCACAATTACAGGCAGGAGGAGGAGGCGGCGGGCGAGGCAATCCTAGCACAGATTTGAAAGTTTAAAATCCACCAGGACATCTTCTAGAATCTAGACTTCTGTTTTTTCTACCACCAGCTGTAGTGTCTAGTTAGTCAGTGTGCTGTGCAGCTGAGCTGAGCTGAGCTGAGCTGCATGTGAGGAAGGGTGATTGTAGCTAGTTCTTTAGTTTCAGCAGACTGAGCATTGAGCATGGGCAGTGGCCTTGGGAAGCAACACAATTACACGACACTCACCTGCTGCTGCTGGTTCTAGAAGTTGCCTCTTCTCGTCTTCACCTCTTCGTGTGTGTGTGTGTGTGTGTGCAGTGAGTGCATGCCTTTTGCCTTGCTGGAAAGAAATGCTTCTCTGGTCCACCACCACATATCTGCTCAAGGACACAGAGGCCCAAGGCAGAGGTGGTGGCACCAGTGTGAGTGCATGTGTGCTAGTGGTGTTTGCCACCACAGGTGTTTTGTGTGTGTATGTGTGCGCTGCTAGCTAGGAGGGGGGAGGGAGGGAGGCAGGGAGGCAGGGGGGAGGAAAGGGGAGGGGGAGAGGGATGTAGAGGGGATTGAAGGGGGGAGGGTCCGGCTCAGAGTTGGTCAGCCACATATTTGTGCACACACGTGCTCACGTGTGTGCTTCGGTGGGAGAGACCAGACTCTCATCATCTGCCAGACCGGGGTTGGGGGCAGGTGAGGCGGTGGTGGGCTGGAAGGGAGGGAGGATGGAAGGTGGTGAAGAGGAAGGGGAGAGGATGAGAGGGGAAGGATGGAGGGAGGCATGGGGGGGAGGAAAAAAAACACGTAGACAGACACACACCACACTACACACAGAAAGCATCCACACACAGAGACAGTGCTAGGCATCCATTCACACAGACAGACAGACAGACAGTCAGACACACAACAGGAAGAGACAGACTGAGCCTGCACCACACACACACACACAGACCCAATTCCCCCCCTGCACAGTTATCAATCAATATGTTGTGTTGGCAGCCAGTTCATTGCTATTCTGATGGTTTTGGGTTTTTTGCCATCAGCCAACATCAACAGTGACCACAATCAAGATGAACATAAGATGATAATAATTCATTCGTTTCATTTCAAAAAATCACCCAATCATTTTCTCCATGTAAACCAAGCCCCCCACACATGATTTCTGGTGACATTTTCAATAAAATCAATTCATTTGGCATTCATCATTTTGTTCTCCCTTTGTCACCTTTTTTTCTTTCTTTTGCATAATTTTGAGGCTTGATTTTGACATGGGGTTTTTAAAGAAAAAATTATTTACATGTTTATTTACATACAGTATTTACATATCTACACTGCATTTTTGAACGTATACCCGCCGCTGCCGCTAAGTCTAGTACTCCGTGGGCTGTGCTACTTTGGGGGGGTGTGCCGTGCCCACGCCAGGTCCCCAAATGCTGACAGGTGGATAGATAAAGGGCCTGTGCTGGTCAGCATTGGGTTTCTTTTTAGGTGGGCGTGGGCATTGTAAACATCTGGCCAGTCGCAGCACTACAACTACTACTACAACTGCATCTCTGTGTGGGCACACTACACGCTGCGACTGGCTGGCACGGCTCAGCATCTGTCACGTCAGCTCAGCTAGAGGTGGAAGGGGGGAGGGTAGGGATAAGCAGAGGTCGAGCCAGGCAGGTGACCAACCATGGGGCAACCCACGGTAATCACTCGCCCGTCTCAAACTGCAGCTTGGGGTAGCCCAACAGGGGGAGGTTCACCTTAAGGAAGACCAGCTGCTCCACCAGACCAGGGTCCAAGCGGGAGAGAGAGGGTGTCACCACGTCCCCGGCACGTGAAAACACCCGCTCGCTCTGGACACTGGTTGGGGGGCAGGAGAGGAGGCGCACAGCCACCACCGCCAGGTCCGGCCAGACTTGGCGGCGGCTCGCCCAGAACTGTGCGCAGTCCACGCCGTCTCCCTCCACAGGCTCCTCCAAGTACTGCACAACGCATTGCTCAGCACTGGAGGGGGGCCTGGCAGGTCGAGCCTCCCGCATACCAGGCATGGCGCCATAGCAGAACCGCTGAAACCACTGGGCGGATCTCGAGTCGGTAGCAAATGGCTGCTGCGATGGCGCCGCCTGGGATGCCGCGCTGCTGGACTGGGAAGAGGGAGGGGAAGGGGAAGCTGACGCCGGCTGGCCGCCCATGCTGCTGCTGGGTGCGGGTTGGGCCGCGAGGGCTGCCCCCGCACCACTACCAACACCCTGGTCTCTGCGGGCCCTAGCGGCCTCCTCCTCCCTAACCTTCTCGACCAGGATGCCCTTCCACCTGGGCAAGTCGTCGGCACTCACGGCATTGCCCTTGAGGGCTGGGTGACAGAGACAAGCGAGGACATACTCCTCCCTGTCTCCCAGCACATCAACGAGCCGCTTGTCAACCCCAGACCTCAGCCTCCCAGCCAGAGCACGACCCTCTGGCGTGGTCAGAGAGATATGGAGTCCACCCATCAGCTTCTCGAGACCAACAGCTGTGGGCAGCGCCTGGCTCAAGGGAGTGGTGTCGCCACACAAGCCCTTCGTGGCAAGCTGGAAGGGCTCGAGTGCTGACACCGCCTCGGACATCTGCTTCCACTCTGCGTTCGAGAAGTCGCAGACATCCAAGGACTCGTCCCTCACCAGGGCGACAAGGGCTCTCTCCTGCTCCAACAGGTGCTGGAACAGGAGGAAGGTGGAGTTCCACCGCGTCTCCACATCCGTAGGGATGAGATGGCGAGGAAGGCCAAGGTCATCCTGCTTCTGGCGAAGCAGTCTCCTGGACTTCTCGCTGCGGTGGAAGTGGGCGGCCAGCTTGCGGGACTTATCCACAAGCGTGGCCGTGGCAGCAACAGCACCTGCGATGGGGCGGGCCCCCTTCTCCTGGGACGCCCTCAGCTCCTTAAGGCCAAGGGCGTCCCTGACGGTCAGATGGAGCGTGTGTGCCATACACCGTATGTTCACACAGTCCATGACTGTCTCGACAGCGGCGGTAACGTTGGCTCCATTGTCGGTGACAATGAAGCCGCGGGAGAGGTGTGGACACCCGCCAATCCACTCCTCTATCTGACGGTCGAGTACGGCCGCCACCTCCTCCGCGGTGTGCCTCGTGTCCATCGTCTCCACGTGCAGGACAGCCCACCTGTGCCGTAGTGCATCGGGAGCCGCGCCGGACCCGGAAGCATCACCCGCGGAGGTCCCCTCACTCTCCGGTCCCCACCAGTGGGCAGTGAGGGCCAGGAAAGAAGCGTGCATCCCACTGACACTGGTCCAGAGGTCAGTCGTGAAATGCACGCTTGTCCCGGCCGGAGCTGCACGCAGCTCGGCCGACACGAGCTCCCTGCACCGGCGGTACAGGGAGGGGACCACGTTCCGGCTGAACGTCGTCCTTGAGGGGATGACGTATTCGGGAGCCAGGTATTGGAGAATACGGCGGAAGCCGTTGTTCTCGACCACCTGAAATGGCTGGTCATCGGTGGAAATCATCTCCCCTATGAGGCGGGTGAGGTGATGATGGTCCACGCGAACAATACGCTGGCTGCCCGAGGACTGCGTCCACCGCTGGACGGGCAGTGTAGCCTGCCTGCTGGCTGGCACACTGCCGCTGCCCGCCCTAGTGGCAGATGCACAAGGCGCACTAGCGCTGCCAGCCTGTCCCCTGAGACCTGGGTGGTGACGCTCTAGGTGTCTCCACATAGGCGTCGTACCCAGGTGCGCAGGGTCCCTTCCACGGCTGACAAGCATCCTGCAGTGGACACAGCGGGCGTGGAATGGGGCATCTTGAGGGACCTCAAAATGCACCCATGCACCACTGCCCTTGGCCTCCTGCGCCCTGGGCGCCGTCCTAGGCCGTTTCTCGCAGGGTGGCTGCAGTCCTAGGGGGGGGGGCGGCCGCCGCTGCCTGCCCACTGCTGCCACCCAACCCGCCCCTTCCGCCCTCCACAGCGGAGGAAGGGCCCGGCTCAACTGGCATCGGAGAGGCAGGCCTCTCCTCCACCACCTCGCCAGACCGCTCCCCACCAGAGTGTTGGGCTTCACGAGGGGGGGCCCCACTGAGCGGCGAAAGGATAGGGGGAAGGGGCCCCAGAGGGAGGGAGAACCGCCACAGCCCGAACGGTGCCTCTGCCTCTGCCGTGATTGGCGGCAGCAGGCGGGGGGAACTGAATCCTGCGCACCAAAGATGGGGCCGGAGCAAAGAATTCTCCGATGGGGAGAACTGGGGTGTCCTCAGGCTCCCCGCGTCCTCTCCCTCCCCGTGCCGCAGGCGCACCCCGCACCTGGCCTCTCCCACCTCTGCCTGCCAGCCTTGAGCGAGCCCTGCCCGCCACACGGCGCTCAGACATGCTGCTAGGTCAGAAGGAGGGAGACTTTAGGAGGAAGGCCAGACAGGGTCAAAAAAATAATTTGGAGGGGCTTAGGGGCCAAAAAAATGGCAGCTGATTTGGAGACGGCGGGGGGGGGGAGTTTGTTTTTAAAAAAGGAAGCCAATTGGGGGGGAAAGGAAGACTTTTTGATGGGGGGGGGGGGAAGCCAATTGAAGTGAGGGGGAGGGTGTCCTTTTAGAATTTGGGACTCGGGAGTCAACCAAGCCAATTGGGGAGATGGGTCTGGGAGGGTTTTTTAAAAAAATAGGGGGTTAAAGGGTGGACCCCTGGTGTGGGTGGCACGGGCAGTTGGGTGGAGTAGTTGTGGTGTGGGTGGCAAGTTTTTAACTTTTTTGGGGGGGAGAGTGGATGGGGGGAGGGCACAGCACCTACCGGGGGTGGGGGAGGGACGCAGTCAACGCTTGGGAACCTGCAGATCAAAGGAGGAAAGCCTTATTTAGTGAACTGGAACACAAAGTGTGGGTTCTGGGGGGTGGTTCTCAAGTAATGCTCCTGTGGCGGGAGCATCAAACTCAATGCAGCCTATTTAGTGACTCTAAATTGCACACAACCAAAACCAGAACCCAGTCACACCTACACAGAGGTTGAACCCACCCACTCTGTGACTCTGCCCGCCCAATACCATGGCAAGCAAGCAGCAGCAAACACCTGATGGCAGCATCATGGATTGAACATCATCATCATATGTGTGTATTGGCCCAGCATGTAGTGGCAGCATCAGAACCCAGGACCCCACTCAGACTGCCCCAGAGGCAAGGAAGCACTCTGGCATGGCATGGGCCCAGCATGTAGTGGCAGCATCGCATCAGAACCCTGGACCCCACTCAGACTGCCCCAGAGGCAAGGAAGCACTCTGGAAGGCACCTGTTCAAAAACCACCTGCAAGACGCATGCAATGCAACGCAACACACAGCAGCAATTTCTTTACTGGGCATGGGCATGAAGACACAAGTTTTACAACAGTACATCTCCTCTCCAAGGTTCCCTCCCTCCTCCCCACACCCAAATGCATTTCAGAATAGGGGTGTCCCTATTTAAAACCGCCAGCTAGGGAGAGAAAGGGGCAACAAAAGGTGCACAATCGCACACGCACTAACCCCTCTTCTTCCGGTCCTTCTCCTGCCGCTCACTGCTGGTCACGGATTCGCCGCCGCCAGCCAGCCACCCTGGGCTGAGACACAGCAGGGCGGCCGCACGAGGCACACAGGCAACCGGGGTAGTTCAACAACGATGGAGGGACAGAAGTGAGGAGACAACACTATTTGTGTCGCTCAAATCACCCCCAAGCAGAGACAAAATCAACCAAAAACTATAAAAAGAAAAAAAAAAACCCGATGGCAGCCGCCAGGTGGGTAGGCTACTGTGTGCGGCTGCAGCTGTGGGAGAGGAGGTGGAAAGTGAAGGGGAGCAGAGAGAGAAAAGACTAAGAGAGAGAGAAAAGAGGGGGGGGCAGGGACAAAGAGAAAGAGAGGAGAGAGAGAGAAAAGAAAGAGAGAGAGAGGAGAAATAGAGAGGATAGAGAGAAAGAGGAGAGAGGAGAAGCGCAGCGCAGCAGGGAGGGGGGATTCAGGTGTGGGGGGAGGACACAGCAGTAGCAGCGGTCCAAAGAGGTGGGGGGAGCAGAGAGGGTGTGTGTGGTTGGGGGCTAGTGTGTGGCAGGGGGCCTGGGGTAAGTGGAGAGAGTCGGGGGCAAGGAGGAAAAGAGGTGGGGTGGGGGGAGCAGAGAGGGTGTGATTGGTTGGGGGCTAGTGTGTGGCAGGGAGCCTGGGGTAAGTGGAGAGAGTCGGGGGCAAGGAGTAAAAGAGGTGGGGTGGGGGGAGCAGAGAGGGTGTGTGTGGTTGGGGCTAGTGTGTGGCAGGGGGCCTGGGGTAAGTGGAGAGAGTCAGGGGCAAGGAGGAAAAGAGGTGGGGTGGGGGGAGCAGAGAGGGTGTGTGTGGTTGGGGGCTAGTGTGTGGCAGGGGGCCTGGGGTAAGTGGAGAGAGTCGGGGGCAAGGAGGAAAAGAGGTGGGGTGGGGGGAGCAGAGAGGGTGTGTTTGGTTGGGGGCTAGTGTGTGGCAGGGGGCCTGGGGTAAGTGGAGAGAGTCGGGGGCAAGGAGGAAAAGAGGTGGGGTGCTGGGAGCAGAGAGGGTGTGTGTGGTTGGGGGCTAGTGTGTGGCAGGGGGCCTGGGGTAAGTGGAGAGAGTCGGGGGCAAGGAGGAAAAGAGGTGGGGTGGGGGGAGCAGAGAGGGTGTGTGTGGTTGGGGGCTAGTGTGTGGCAGGGGGCCTGGGGTGAGTGGAGAGAGTCAGGGGCAAGGAGAAAAAGAGGTGGGGTGGGGGGAGCAGAGAGGGTGTGTGTGGTTGGGGGCTAGTGTGTGGCAGAGGGGTGTTGGGGGGAAGGGGAGGGGGCAACAACAAACAGCAAAGGAGAAACTGGAACAACTCGGGCAGCAGCAGCGATTAGGCTGGATGGGGTGGTTGGGGGAGGAGCTGGGCCTGGGCTAGGGTAGGGCCTGGGAGGAGGGAGGGTGGGGGGGGCAGGCAGGGGGGGGAGGAGGAGGAGGAGGGTAGCAAAATATATAAAGCAATATATATCAAGAGAACACAAGCCAGAAGTTTAAAAAAAAAATTTTAAAGAAAGACTATAACCAGCAGAAAAAACTTGGGGGTGGGGGTGTGGGGAGGGGGAACCAAACACAGACTCTGAGGGGGGCCACTAAGTGAACAGAGACAATGAAACAATTGCTGCAAATTAATAATAGCAAATGAATAAGTGGAACCAAGCAAAGAAAACTGGACTCGGTTTGGCAGCAGCAAACTTGGGAGAAGGCTGGATGGGGTGGGGTTGGGGTGGGGTGTGGTTGGACTTGGAGGGGCAAGTTTGGAGCAGGGAACCAAAACTGATTATATGGGACAACAAGAAACAACAACAGAATCCTCTGGGGGTGGGGGGGAGGGATTCAGGGAACCAACTCGCAGGGCAGCAGCAGTCAGCAGAAACAAACAAAATGGTACAATTTAAGCAAAACCAGCAAGCAATATATAACTGAAACCAATGGAATGCAATGTGAAAATCAAGAAGTTGGACAACAACAAGGCAGGACAAAGAGCAATAATTAATGGAAGAAGATTTAAAGCAATGAGGATGCAGTGGGTGGGAGTGGGGGAGGGGGAGGGTAGGCCCAAAGGATGAGAAGGGAAAGGGGGGGAGAAAAGCAGACAGACAAGGAACAGGGAAAATTGGGGGAAATTAAGAAGAAAGTAAAGTGAAGTAACACACAGTATACAGACAAGAGACAGACAGAGAGAGGAGACACACAGAGAGTCAAAAAGGGCAGGTGGACAAAGGATTAGACAGAGCACACACAGAGAGACACAGGACACAGTCAGGACTCACAGAGACACCAGAGCAGCCAGCAAAGGGCAAGCAGGTCTCAGAGATGATCCCACAACTGCAGCCAAGAGAAGTTTCCAGAGAAGAGGCTTGGGTTTATATAGGTTTGAAATTCCCTCCTTTGGGAGCCCCCACCTTTGCACTCCCCCCACGGCCAACAGGGTGCCAGCTCTCAACAGTGCAACAGCCAAGCAGCCTACCAGACCAAAGGACTCATTCTGGCCAATCAAGGATCAATAGCGCAGCCAATACAATGCCTGGAAATAGCATCACAAAATGGATGCAAGGAGGAGCAAAAGTTTCGGGAAGGAGACACAAAATGGAGGACAGACTTGGAACTTTAAAGAGACACTCCAGAGACTCAATTTCATTCCCGAACCGGTTCGGGAAACCCGAGCCGGTTCGGTACCGAACCGGCTCGAATTCGGTCCGGCTCGGTCCCGGAAGGGCCCGATTCGGTCCGGGATCGAGCCGCCGGATCCGGACCGGTTCGGACGAACCGGTCCGGATCCGAACCGAACCGCACATCCCTACTCATGTTTCTGTGTTAAAATGAAGCTGATTGAAGAACAGAGTCACAGAAAGGAGGTATTGTAGTGTATCCAGTATCTTCTCCATTGTGTGTTGTTGAGAAGTTTGTTCCACTGGGGGGCCATGGAGAGAGAGAGTGTCTTTGCTGGGGAGAGGGTCACAAAAGCAAAGGAAGGAGAATGAGAACTTGGAGTTGTTTCTGAATAAACCCTTAGAAACATAGGAAGCTGCCATATACTGAGTCAGACCCTTGGTCCATCTCACTCAATATTGTTTACCCAGACTGGCAGCAGCTTCTCCAAGGCAGCAAGTAGGGATCTCTCTCTCAGCCCTATCTTGGAGATGCTGTCAGGGAGGGAACTTGGAACCTTCTGCTCTTCCCAGTGCGGCTCCTAAGGGGAATACCTACAGTGCTTACACACATGGGCGGAACTGGGGGGGGGGCAGCCAGGCGCCACTGAGGAGGGGTGCCACACTAGTTCCTGCTAACCCCACCCCATTGCCCACCTGCCCAGCCCCAGGGCCCCTCAGCCACTTGCCATCCTGCTTGCCTTGCCCTCCGGCTCCGGCCTAGGATCAGAGCCACCTGCAAACTGCAGAGAGCTCTTCTCTCCCCGCCTCTCAGCTGATCGGTGGTTGGCGGGGCTTCCAGAGAGGCCTCCCTGAAGCCTGAACTTGGCAGTCCCCAAGCAAGCAAGGAGGCAGGCAGGCAGGCAGAGTTCTCTGCAGCAGACTCTCTGCCCAGACCATCCAGCACAGCTTTTGCAGGGTAGACTGTGAATTCCTTTTAGTGGTTACCCCCCGGTATATAGGGATCTGCTTGGCATAGGCCTTTGATGGCGGGTGGGGAGAGACTGAGAAGTCTCTGAATATACCCAGAATGTTGGGGGGCAATATGCTAAATCATTGTAAACCGCTTAGAGAGCTTCCAGCTATAGAGCGGTATATAAATGTAAGTGCTATTGCTATTGCTATTGCTATTGAATTTTAAACAGATTGGAAAATTTCTGGCTTTAAATTTCTGGCTTTTTACTATCTAAAAAGGCCTATAAGCGGCTTGTTTCATGGCAGAAAATTACAAAAACTTCTGGAACAAACACTATTATATTCATTCATTCATGTATAAATGCACTTATGTTCAAGTTGTTTTGCAACCCAGAAGGTCTGAGTGAGAACTATGAAGCATGTGTTTGTGTTTTTCTTTTCTTTTTCTTGTATGTGAACTGCTCCCCAATAACTCGTAGGGACTTCAGGGTCAATCTGGCCAACATGTGAATGCAGCACCTCCATTGCAGAGGAGATGTGTGTTAAAGGGCTTTACAAGCCTCATGTGAAACACCTCCTGGAATCAAACTTGACTGAATTTGTTCAGAATTCTGAGAAAAGAAACATAGGCTTGATGTGGATTCGGCTCGTCCCTGGGTCCACCTCTTAGTCAATCAAACAGACTCAGTGGGAATCATTTAGAGGCTTTACTGCAACTGCAGTTAAGCAAGGTATTCAAGGCTAATTGCTCTACATTGAATACAAATTGGTTACAGCTGAGGTTCTCTTTTATACAGTCAACAACATGGATACTGAGGCTCCCAGCCCAATACAGATAACAAGCTGGTGATCTAACCCTTTCAAATGCGCATGCAAAACCTGACTCTATTGTCCATCAGGTGATTGCCCCTTATTTGGTTAGATCCGGCATTTCTCGCCTGGGAAGCTCAGTGCTAGCAGTTTTACTGATACTTTCTAACTAGAGAGAGGTAATGAGGTTAATTGTTAAAGACAGTGTTGCAAATCATGTCCCTGAGCTTGGGCTTGGGCTACTTTAAGTTAGAATGAGGTTTTCCAAGTAAAATGGAGTTGCTTTGGTTTTCTAAACACATCAGGCTCACTCTGCATGGTTGAAAGTCTCCTTTGCTAATCTGCAGCGAGGGGGCCATAGTGTTTCTAGTGTGTTCTAGGCATTAAAAGTAGCACAAATATATAGTATTCAATGTATATCACTATATACAGTACTGTGAAGTGTGCATGTGTGTATTCAGTGAAATGTATTTCCAGGCAGCAGACTTATTTTGAAATATCAGACTTAAATCCTTGGGGGCCTGGGGAGTGTGGAGGCCCTGGACTTTGAGGGGCTGGGGGCCCATTTTAAAATCTTGTCTCTGGGCCCATTGCAACCTTGCTATGCCCCTGGCAGAATAGATACATATGTATTGATTACTACACATGGGTTTCTGCACAACACATGCACAGAAGAAACTTCCATGTAGAAAATGTGTCTTTTGCAAACTGACCATGAATTTTCCATCCATGACTGGGATATCTGAGATTTGGAGTCAATAATAAAAGAACAGCACAGTGCTTGTGACAGGAAGGGGCAAATGACAATGATTTCTTCGTCTGGCAGGGGCTGGTTTGGGCCCTGGCAGAACTTGGCTGTCTGGTCCTGTTGCAAATGCCTCTGTCTAGTGTGGCAAACTCATGTATCCTCCTCCCTCTTGGTGTCAAAGTAAGCACTGGTGGTGTGGCGAATGCACATATACCCCATCATGAGCCAACAGTCATCACAAGACAAAGGCTGGCAGGAATCATTCACTGGTTTATAGACACACAAACACCCCCGCCACCTTCTTCTTCCCCTATTTTGCTAGTGGCTATTTGGGCAGGTGATCCTCTAGTTTAGGACAAAGTCATGTTTTTTAAAAAAGCATGAGATGAGAAAGAAAAAATGACATTTGGAATCCTCACATAACTCCTGGCTGTTGTTTTAAGTCTTTTACAGATGAACAACTATGTCTAGATGGTACAGTGTTCCTTTTAACAGGGATTTCCAGATATTGTTGACTACAAGTCCCATCATTCCTGTTTGGACAGGGTGCAATTTCAGTGCTTGCCCTAGGCGCTATTTTCCCTAGATACGTCTCTGCTTACACATCAAGTCTCCCATTCATATGCAACCAGGGCAGACCCTGCTTAGCTAAGGGGACAAGTCATGCTTGCTACCACAAGACCAGCTCGCCTCTCCCATCGGTTCCTATGTTCTTATTACGTCCCGGGGTCCTTTCAGAACAGCTTCCATAAGGAAAAGCAGACCTGCTTAGCATTTCTCTTTTTCAGCCAACTTACTTGCTTCTGCTTCTCTCTCCCCCTCCTGTGGTCACAGAGTTTTGCAGGCTGCCTGTGAAAATAGGACCATGCTTCGGTTACTTTCCTGTCTACTACTACGACTCAACCACCAAGACTTGTGAGATGTTTCTCTATGGGGGCTGCGGGGGCAATGACAACAGATTTCTCACCAAGCAGGAATGCGTGAGAGTCTGTGGAGAAACAGGTAAGAGGCAAGAAATGTCCATGAATATGAAACTGGCTTGACTTTGTTTGTTGGAGGGGATGTACAGGTTACTGCGTGATACAGAAACCTTGATCAGCTGCATGGTGGCATCAGCCTTTCCTACTAACGTTCCAGCCTAATGATGGGGGTGCTCCCATTCACCATTAGGGTTGGGCCATTGGGCCATGTCGCTCAGTACTACTGCCTACACTGACGGCCAGCAGCAGCTCCAAGGTTGCAGGCAGGAGTCTGCAGGCAGGAGTTATAATTCCCTTATACACATCTTTGGTACAGCCACATCTGGAGTAGTGTGTGCAGTTCTGTTCACTGTATCTTAAGAAGGAGATTGTAGAACTGGAAAAGGTGCAGAAGCGGGCAACCAAGATGATCAGGGGCCTCAAGCACCTTCCTTACCAAGCATGGCTACAACACCTGGGGCTTTTTAGTTTAGAACAGGCCTGCTCAACTTTGGCCTCCCAGCTGTTTTTGGACTACAACTCCCATAATCCCCAGCCATAATGGCCAGTAGCCAGGGATTATGGGAGTTGTAGGCCAATGTCTGTAGGAGGGCTGCATTTGGGGCTGCCTGGTTTAGAAAGACGGTGACTGAGAAGAGACATGATAGAGGTCTACAAAATAATGCATGGTGTGGAGAAAGTTGATAAAGAGAATTTTTTCTCCCTCTCTCACAACATTAGAACCTGGGGTCATCCCATGAAACTGAAGGTTGGGAAATTTAGGACTGACAAATGGAAGTATTTCTTTATACAGTGCATAATTAATCTATGGAATTATATGCCTATGGCATTTGGTGACAGTCACCAGCTTGGTCCGCTTTGAAAAGGGCTTGGACAAATTCACGGAGGACAAGTCTATCGATGACTACTTGTCTGGTGGCTGTAAGCCACCATCAGAAGCAAGATGCCTCTTAATACCAGTTTCAGGGGAGCCACAGGAGCAGGAGAGTGGACATGCACATATCCCTTGCCTGTGGGCTTGCCAGAGGCATCTGTTGGGCCACGGTGGGGAAAAGGATGCTGGACTAAAAGGGCCTTGGGCCTGATCCAGCAGGGCTGTTCTGATGTCTATGTTCTTATAAGGGCTGTCTCCAGTCCCCCAGTCTTTCTGCCTGCCCTGGCCTCCTGTTTTCTAGCTGCTTCCCGCACGAAGTCATCTTATCTAGATTTAAGCCAAAACGATGGTGCAGCCACACTTGGAGTACTGTGTTCAATTCTGGTCACCACATCAAAAAAGGACATTGTAGAACTGGAAAAGGTGCAGAAGAGGGCAACCAAGATGGATCAGGGGCATAGAGCACCTTTCTGATGAGGCAAGGCTACAACACCTGGGGCTTTTTAGTTTAGAAAAAAGACGACTGCGGGGAGACATGATAGAGGTCTATAAAATCATGCATGGTGTGGAGAAAGTGGAGAGAGAGAGATTCTTCTCCCTCTCACATCACGCTAGAACCAGGGGTCATCCCATGAAACTGATTGCCGGGAAATCTAGGACCAACAAACGGAAGTACTTTTTCATACAACACATAATCCACTTGTGGAATTATCTGCCACATGATGTGGTGACAGCCAACAACCCGGACGGCTTTATGAGGGGTTTTGATAACGTCATGGTCTATCAACAGTTACTAGTCTGGTGGCTATAGGCCACCTCCAGCCTCCAAGGCAGGATGCCTCTGAGTACCAGTTGCAGGGGAGTAACAGCAGGAGAGAGGGCATGCCCTCAGCTCATGCCTGTGGGCTTCCAGCGGCATCTGGCTGGCCACTGTGCGAAACAGGATGCTGGACTAGATGGGCTTCCTTGGGCCTGATCCAGCAGGGCTGTTCTTAGATTCTTATGTTTGGGAGAGGAGAGCTGGTCTTGTGGTAGTAAGCATGACCCGGGGTCTACTCATGAATAAGCTGAGAGGGGTCTACTCTGCACATATACAAAGAAGCCTCTGCACATATACAAAGATTTCTTAATAGAAGCAGCAGCACACAAGCCCTCACGACTGCCCTGGTCCCATAAACACAGGGCCCCCCACAATACCATTAGGTCCAGACCTTGAAATTACCTAGCTGCTAGGAGTGTACAAGGAACCGCTCCAAGCGGTTCAATTCAAATTCAAACTGAGTATGAACCAAACCACCAGTCTGCAACCGGCCAGTGGTTCAATTTCTGCACTAGAACCAAAATGAACCAGTTCAACCTGGTTCGGCATGCTTGCAAAGGCAAACCAGTAAGGACCCCCCTTTAGAAGCAAAGGGGGAACCCTATGGGGTTGAAAAGGGTGGGTGGGGAGTGGGTGAGAGGTCATCTTACGTGCTGTGGCTCCTCAGAGGCAGTGGGGCAGAAGCAGTTTCCCTAGGTCCTGCTGGCGCTCACCCCATCTGTGGAGGGAGGGAGAGTGTGGGTCCACTACTGCCAAGGAACCATGGCACATAAGATCTCCTGCCTGCCCTTTCCAACCCCATAGGGTTCCCCCTTTGCTTCTAAAGGGGAGTCCTTACTGCTTTGCCCCTTGCAAGCATGCCGAAACAACTCTTGAACTTGGATCCAGAGGCTTCAACGAACCCGTTGGGGCAATGGTGGCTCCACCCCTGGATCCAAGTTCAAGAGTTGTCAGGCTGCTGGCGGTCAGGCTCTGCTTCTGCTTGGATCGGCCCCCCTTTTGCCGGGGGCCTGTCCCATTTCAGCTAGAACCGGTCAGACCAGGCAGGTTCAAATTGAACCCAATTCAATTCAGACCAGTTCTGCACACCTCTACTAGATGTGCTTTCCAGATTAACCCCTCAGTAGTGGCAAAATGCTTCGGTGCAGGCAAATTGCTTTCAAAACGTAAATAGCAAAGCACCCAGCAGGGTGAGCAGTCTTGCGGAAACTAACAACTGGAAAATACAGCAACGTTTTTACATCAGACATACAATGTCATAGCAATAAATCTCAGCAATTAAATTTTGTCACAACACAGGAAGTGGAGAAGCACACTTTGGAGATACGTTGTGACCCCGTTGCAGGGTCTAATCTGGAAAGTGCCCTAAGGTATATGTTCCCTTTGCACAGAGTGCCTACTGCTGACTGAGGGCAAGGCAATTGGTGGGTGGCACTTTGGCACCCCCTACTGGGCTTTTGTGGGTAGACAGGAGAACATAAGAACAGCCCTGCTGGATCAGGCCCAAGGAAGCCCATCCAGTCCAGCATCCTGTTTCACACAGTGGCCCACCAGATGCCACCGCGGAGCCCAAAGGCAGGAGTTGAAGACATGCCCTCTCTCCTGCTGTTATTCCCCTGCATCTGGTACTCAGAGGCATCGTGCCTTTGAGGCTGGAGGTGGCCCTCCAACTAGCAGCCATTGATAGACCTCTCCTCCATGTAGTTATCCAAACCCTTCTTAAAGCCATCCAGGTTTCTGGCTGTCACCACAACTCATGGCAGAGAATTCCACAAGTGGATGATGCGTTGTGTGAAACAGTACTTCCGTTTGTTGGTCCTAGATTTCCCGGCAATCAAGCACACTGCAAGGAGAAATACTTGCAGCGTGCCCAACCCTGTGCCTACTTGGCTACACAGAATCACTCTCAGAAGCTTTCCCCTGTGTGGGCAGCCAGTAGACTGCTGCCTTTGCTGGCTCAGCTCACAAGAGGCAGAGGAAGAGAGCATGGTAGTGTGTGTGTGTGTGTGTGTGTGTGTGTGTGTGTGTGTGTGTGTGCCTGCCAGCCAGTGCCTCACTAATGCTGCCACTGCCGCATGCATGCTGCGGCTGTTGCTGTCTAACTGGTGCCTTGTCCTCTTTGCTCTGTTGAAGGGACAGTTCTGCTTCTGCTGCTGCTGCTGCTGCTGCTCTCCACTCCCGCCTACTAAAGGTCTGGAAACCTGTAGGCTCCCCCCACCCTCCCCCCCACCCCACAATGTTCATGTTTATTAGTGATCTGGCAGCTGTGTGTGGCTTGGCGCTGGGTGGGCTCCCCCCTTGTAAATGTGTTATACTTGTGAGCAAGAGATAACACATACAGCATTGCTATTCAGGATCCTGCCCTTCATCCTACCCCCCCCCAATTGTCTCGCTTACTCAAGCAACAGAATGGTGGCAACCCTGAATGGCCCTCAAGGGCCAAATAATAATCCAACTCATTCCCCACCCAACAAAGGGATACAGAGATGGGGGCGGGGGGGGGGTGTTACGGAAGCATGCTAATTCGTATAGAGGAAGTATGACTTGCTTGCCCCAACCCTGGGGCTCTGTGTAACAGCACACATCATATGCTCAGAGACACATCTTACCATGTTCTTCTTCCACATAGCTGTAACACTAATCCCCAGCTTTTGCTGTTGCCGCCAGCCTACGCTAGTAGGGCATAGGAGCATGGAGGACCTGGCCAAATGGTGTTCCCCCAGTTAGGATGTTGTGGGCCAGTACAATAGCACAGACTGGACATCAGATCTCGAGCCCTCATCTCACAAACATCACGGGACATCACATTTGGTCACGTTTTGGAGCTGCCACACCAGTAACCAACCCATGTAACCCAAGGTCTTTTCTTTCACTGAACGTCCTTGCTTTTTAAAATGGAGGGTTCCATGGTGATATAACAAGATTGCAGAAGGTCAAACATCAGGGTGATACACATTCTGTTTGCAAACTGACACAGAGGATAACAAAATTTGCAACTAGCAAAGGTATTTTGTTTTTTGTTTGTTTGTTAGTTAGATGTATATATTACCTTTCCCAAAGTGGCTCAGGGTGGTTTACATTAAAATAAAAAACACATAATAAAACAATAAAAAAATTAACAAAATGTAAACCAGATTAGAATTAAAACTAAAACTCGATATCATCAAAAGCCAGGCTAAAAAGATGGGTCTTTAAGGCTTCCCTGGAGGCCTCCAAGAAAGAGATTCCTTTCCTATCCATGGGGAGCATGTTCCACAACCAAGGGGTGACACCTGAGAGGGTCCTATCCCAGGTTGCCACCGGATGAACTGCTGGCACCTGAAGACAGACCTCTCCTGATAATTCTAATGAGTGGTGGGGATCTTGTAGAGACAGGCGGTCTCTCAGGTAACCAAGACCTCAGCCATTCAGGGCCTTAAAGGTAAATAACCAGCACTTTGTACCTTGCCCAGAAACCTATTGGCAGCCAGTGCAACTGTTTAAGAACAGGCACAATGTCATCTTTTTGGGATACCCCAGAGACCAATCTGGGTGCTGCATCTTGAACTAACTGACATTTCCAGACTATGTACAAAGGCAGCCCTACATAGAGCGCATTGCAGTAGTCCAACCCGCTGGAAGTTGCCAGAGTTATCAGATCAATTGCAGCTGGTAAAAAGCATTCCTGGCCACAGCCTCAACCTGAGCCTGAGGTTCTGTATTGAGAGGCATGGAAATAAATATTGTCATATCCTGACTGACATTAAGTGATTTGCTTTCCGTACTTGTTTGGAAGCTGATGGATGAGGAATGTTATGTTTTGCTGAGGTCTGTTTTTTGCAGGATCTACATCTTGCTTTGTATGGAAGAAGCCATTTGGGATCAGGAGGCGGGTGGAGAGTGGAAGAGGGAGAAGAGCAAAGAGGACCGGGGGCAGCTCCAATGGTGTGAAGCTTCAGTCACAAGCAGGTCCCAAAGTTCAGTCTGGGACTGGGAGGGCTGACTGCCCTCCCCCCCCCCGTGGGTTTTTCTTGAAGCTCGGGAAGCAACTGCAGTGCGGGTGCCAGGTGAAAGTGGAGAGATTTCTGCGCTCATTGATGTGACCTGCTCAGAATCCTTCCCTGGGAAGAACTCATGCAGGAAACAGCTCCTGTGGGCAGCGCAGGGTCCTTGGTCTGCTGCTTCCTGCTTCCAGATCTCTCCTGGGAAAGGCAGGGAGTGGGGTGAGCATCTCGGCACCTTGACTAGAGCGGCATCCCCTGCTGCCGATGTAACTGTTGGAAATTCTCTGTGGTGAAAGAATCCCTTTCTCAATATAGCAGAGTGCACAGAGGCACAACACAGCGGTAGATTAGTTCGGCATGCGTGTGTGCTGAGAGTAAAGTAACTTGGAGCCAATTCATAGTTTCAAATCAATATATAAGGCATTTATTAAGGAACTCCATTCTAGATAGGAAAGTGAGGAGTTAGGATCTCTAATCTATCTATCTAGCTGGATGCAGATGGATTCTGCATCTTCTCTGCACATATGGTGCAGGGAGAGAAACTTGCCATGTTGCAAGGTAGAAGGGCAGGTAGGGAAGAGAGAGAGAGGAAGTTGATCCCTGAGATTAGCAATCTACATATCAAAGGGATAGCATCAGAGCAGTGGAAAAGGGATGACAAATATCTTGACCCTCTAGCCCTCTGACTTACTAGTCTGTCCTCCATTGTCTGAGGCAAGAGACAGCGCAAAGTCCTTTAACTTTCCAACAGTAACTCCTCCTCTTCTCTTTCTGTAGAAATGTCCACTGTACAGTGAGTGGCTGACTATTCCCAGGGTCCAGCCTCACCATCCAGCCCCACAGACCCAGGAGTGTATGCTCACATGCCACTAAGCCCCTCTTGCCCCATGCCTCCAGGCTCTCTGCATCTTTGGGGAGGCTGGTGGAATCGTCTTCCCTCTTCAGAATAAAGAGCTGAATTTCCCCGCATCCTTGCTCTGTGTCTTCATTCTTGAGCTGCAGGCAGGAGCCTCCTTTCCCCCACTGACCCCACAGGAGGAGATCAAGTGCTGGAGCCCCTGAGCAATGCTGCATCTGTAGGTCTGGTGTGGACTGTGTGGGAAGGGGAGAGAGGGCAGCACCGATAGCACCGAGTCTGTTGGTGAAAGGCTAGAGGTTTTAGCTGGGTAACTGCTCCCATCTGGAAAGGATGCAAGGAAGAACATTCTAGCCCAGGGTTTCTTAACCTTGGGCCCCCAGATGTCCTCAGCCACAAACTCCCATCATCCTCAGCCACAAAGGCCATGTCTGGGGATGATGGGAGTTGTAGTGCAACAACATCTGGGGGCCCAAGGTTAAGAAACCCTGTTCTAGCCCTTACATTGCAAAGGAAAACTTAAACAGGTAGTAGGGGCCATTCATTGCTGGTGAAATCATGGAAGGCTTCAACCCCCAGAGGCCTTCAGCAGGAGGGCACACAGACCCAGGAGTTCTAGGAGCTCTGATTTGCCTATGCATTAGTACCCGTCCTTTCTCTGCATGCATTTCCTGTTGAAGGGGAGAGGTTAATTAATTCACCCAAATTTGTAACAGGGCCAGCATGAGCGAGAAGAGATTAGCCCAGCAAAGAAAGGCTTCAGACAGGCATTAAGGATCAAAAATAAGCAAAGGTTTATGGTGGGAAGTACATATTTGGATAGAAGGCCTGAGTCTTCATAGAGCAAAGCAGAGAGGGAAAGGGAGAGAGAAGGTATGGGTAATGAAGACTCAAGGTTGTCTGGGAGCAAGAAAGGCAGAGAGATCGGCCCTGAGAATATCAGTCATAGTAAGTCAAAGCTGAGAGAGGTGGGAGTAGAGGAAGATCCTTCATCACTGTCCCTTAGGCCTGTGAAACCTCAGATTGGTAAATTTGGATATGGTCCAATTTTACTGAAATTGGAAAGGTTCAAAGCGAGTCTGAACCCAAACTTGACCAGTCCACTTTGGGCCGGACGTCTTTAGAAGAAACAATCAGAGCTCTCCAGAGATCCATGTGGCAGTGAGATTATGTGTTTGTGTGGTTGTGGATCCTGGAGGGGGCATCTTCTGCCCATGTGCCCATGCATTTATATATATATATATATATATATATATATATATATATATATATATATATACACACTTAAAAAGTTGTTTAGCCCATTTTCCACTCACAAAGCAGCTGCCACCAGCTGATTTTTGGGTTTCTTGAGAAATTATCTCATTAATTGATTGATTGATAGTTAAATTTATATACCGCCTTTCATTAAAACAATCCCAAGGTGGTTTTCAGCAAAATTTCAAAAACAAGATGGTAAGAAAGATAAAATAAACTTAAAATATTAAGTAAAAAATATTAAACCAATCTGATTAAAAATTTAAAATAAAAGCATAAAAGCATAAAAAGAGCAGCAGCAGAGAATCATATAAATGCCTGGGCAAAAAGCCAAGATTTTACACTCGTTCTAAAAGCTGTGATGGAGACCGATGAGTGAATAGCCACCGGGAGAGCATTCCAGAGTCTGGGGGCAGCCACAGAGAAGGCCCTGTCCTGCGTGGACAACAACCGAGCCTCCCTCATTGTCAGCACCCAGAGCACAGCCTCCTCAGATGACTTTGTCAAGCGGGCAGTAACTCTTAGAATGGTGAATGCACATATACCCCATCATGAGCCAACAGTCATCACAAGACAAAGGCTGGCAGGAATCATTCACTGGTTTATAGACACACAAACACCCCCGCCACCTTCTTCTTCCCCTATTTTGCTAGTGGCTATTTGGGCAGGTGATCCTCTAGTTTAGGACAAAGTCATGTTTTTTAAAAAAGCATGAGATGAGAAAGAAAAAATGACATTTGGAATCCTCACATAACTCCTGGCTGTTGTTTTAAGTCTTTTACAGATGAACAACTATGTCTAGATGGTACAGTGTTCCTTTTAACAGGGATTTCCAGATATTGTTGACTACAAGTCCCATCATTCCTGTTTGGACAGGGTGCAATTTCAGTGCTTGCCCTAGGCGCTATTTTCCCTAGATACGTCTCTGCTTACACATCAAGTCTCCCATTCATATGCAACCAGGGCAGACCCTGCTTAGCTAAGGGGACAAGTCATGCTTGCTACCACAAGACCAGTTCTCCTCTCCCATTGGTTCCTATGTTCTTATTACGTCCCGGGGTCCATTCAGAATAGCTTCCATAAGGAAAAGCAGACCTGCTTAGCATTTCTCTTTTTCAGCCAACTTACTTGCTTCTGCTTCTCTCTCCCCCTCCTGTGGTCACAGAGTTTTGCAGGCTGCCTGCGAAAATAGGACCATGTAGGGGTTCCTTTCATTTCTACTACTACGACTCAACCACCAAGACTTGTGAGATGTTTCACTATGGGGGCTGCGGGGGCAATGACAACAGATTTCTCACCAAGCAGGAATGCTTGAGAGTCTGTGGAGAAACAGGTAAGAGGCAAGAAATGTCCATGAATATGAAACTGGCTTGACTTTGTTTGTTGGAGGGGATGTACAGGTTACTGCGTGATACAGAAACCTTGATCAGCTGCATGGTGGCATCAGCCTTTCCTACTCATGTTCCAGCCTAATGATGGGGGTGCTCCCATTCACCATTAGGGTTGGGCCATTGGGCCATGTCGCTCAGTACTACTGCCTACACTGACGGCCAGCAGCTCCAAGGTTGCAGGCAGGAGTCTGCAGGCAGGAGTTATAATTCCCTTATACACATCTTTGGTACAGCCACATCTGGAGTAGTGTGTGCAGTTCTGTTCACTGTATCTTAAGAAGGAGATTGTAGAACTGGAAAAGGTGCAGAAGTGGGCAACCAAGATGATCAGGGGCCTCGAGCACCTTCCTTACCAAGCATGGCTACAACACCTGGGGCTTTTTAGTTTAGAACAGGCCTGCTCAACTTTGGCCTCCCAGCTGTTTTTGGACTACAACTCCCATAATCCCCAGCCATAATGGCCAGTAGCCAGGGATTATGGGAGTTGTAGGCCAATGTCTGTAGGAGGGCTGCATTTGGGGCTGCCTGGTTTAGAAAGACGGTGACTGAGAAGAGACATGATAGAGGTCTACAAAATAATGCATGGTGTGGAGAAAGTTGATAAAGAGAATTTTTTCTCCCTCTCTCACAACATTAGAACCTGGGGTCATCCCATGAAACTGAAGGTTGGGAAATTTAGGACTGACAAATGGAAGTATTTCTTTATACAGTGCATAATTAATCTATGGAATTATATGCCCATGGCATTTGGTGACAGTCACCAGCTTGGTCCGCTTTGAAAAGGGCTTGGACAAATTCACGGAGGACAAGTCTATCGATGACTACTTGTCTGGTGGCTGTAAGCCACCATCAGAAGCAAGATGCCTCTTAATACCAGTTTCAGGGGAGCCACAGGAGCAGGAGAGTGGACATGCACATATCCCTTGCCTGTGGGCTTGCCAGAGGCATCTGTTGGGCCACGGTGGGGAAAAGGATGCTGGACTAAAAGGGCCTTGGGCCTGATCCAGCAGGGCTGTTCTGATGTCTATGTTCTTATAAGGGCTGTCTCCAGTCCCCCAGTCTTTCTGCCTGCCCTGGCCTCCTGTTTTCTAGCTGCTTCCCGCACGAAGTCATCTTATCTAGATTTAAGCCAAAACGATGGTGCAGCCACACTTGGAGTACTGTGTTCAATTCTGGTCACCACATCAAAAAAGGACATTGTAGAACTGGAAAAGGTGCAGAAGAGGGCAACCAAGACGGATCAGGGGCATAGAGCACCTTTCTGATGAGGCAAGGCTACAACACCTGGGGCTTTTTAGTTTAGAAAAAAGACGACTGCGGGGAGACATGATAGAGGTCTATAAAATCATGCATGGTGTGGAGAAAGTGGAGAGAGAGAGATTCTTCTCCCTCTCACATCACGCTAGAACCAGGGGTCATCCCATGAAACTGATTGCCGGGAAATCTAGGACCAACAAACGGAAGTACTTTTTCATACAACACATAATCCACTTGTGGAATTATCTGCCACATGATGTGGTGACAGCCAACAACCCGGACGGCTTTATGAGGGGTTTTGATAACGTCATGGTCTATCAACAGTTACTAGTCTGGTGGCTATAGGCCACCTCCAGCCTCCAAGGCAGGATGCCTCTGAGTACCAGTTGCAGGGGAGTAACAGCAGGAGAGAGGGCATGCCCTCAGCTCATGCCTGTGGGCTTCCAGCGGCATCTGGCTGGCCACTGTGCGAAACAGGATGCTGGACTAGATGGGCTTCCTTGGGCCTGATCCAGCAGGGCTGTTCTTAGGTTCTTATGTTTGGGAGAGGAGAGCTGGTCTTGTGGTAGTAAGCATGACCCGGGGTCTACTCATGAATAAGCTGAGAGGGGTCTACTCTGCACATATACAAAGAAGCCTCTGCACATATACAAAGATTTCTTAATAGAAGCAGCAGCACACAAGCCCTCACGACTGCCCTGGTCCCATAAACACAGGGCCCCCCACAATACCATTAGGTCCAGACCTTGAAATTACCTAGCTGCTAGGAGTGTACAAGGAACCGCTCCAAGCGGTTCAATTCAAATTCAAACTGAGTATGAACCAAACCACCAGTCTGCAACCGGCCAGTGGTTCAATTTCTGCACTAGAACCAAAATGAACCAGTTCAACCTGGTTCGGCATGCTTGCAAAGGCAAACCAGTAAGGACCCCCCTTTAGAAGCAAAGGGGGAACCCTATGGGGTTGAAAAGGGTGGGTGGGGAGTGGGTGAGAGGTCATCTTACGTGCTGTGGCTCCTCAGAGGCAGTGGGGCAGAAGCAGTTTCCCTAGGTCCTGCTGGCGCTCACCCCATCTGTGGAGGGAGGGAGAGTGTGGGTCCACTACTGCCAAGGAACCATGGCACATAAGATCTCCTGCCCGCCCTTTCCAACCCCATAGGGTTCCCCCTTTGCTTCTCAAGGGGTTTCTTACTGCTTTGCCCCTTGCAAGCATGCCGAAACAACTCTTGAACTTGGATCCAGAGGCTTCAACGAACCCGTTGGCGCAATGGTGGCTCCACCCCTGGATCCAAGTTCAAGAGTTGTCAGGCTGCTGGCGGTCAGGCTCTGCTTCTGCTTGGATCGGCCCCCCTTTTGGCGGGGGCCTGTCCCATTTCAGCTAGAACCGGTCAGACCAGGCAGGTTCAAATTGAACCCAATTCAATTCAGACCAGTTCTGCACACCTCTACTAGATGTGCTTTCCAGATTAACCCCTCAGTAGTGGCAAAATGCTTCGGTGCAGGCAAATTGCTTTCAAAACGTAAATAGCAAAGCACCCAGCATGGTGAGCAGTCTTGCGGAAACTAACAACCGGAAAATACAGCAACGTTTTTACATCAGACATACAATGTCATAGCAATAAATCTCAGCAATTAAATTTTGTCACAACACAGGAAGTGGAGAAGCACACTTTGGAGATACGTTGTGACCCCGTTGCAGGGTCTAATCTGGAAAGTGCCCTAAGGTATATGTTCCCTTTGCACAGAGTGCCTACTGCTGACTGAGGGCAAGGCAATTGGTGGGTGGCACTTTGGCACCCCCTACTGGGCTTTTGTGGGTAGACAGGAGAACATAAGAACAGCCCTGCTGGATCAGGCCCAAGGAAGCCCATCCAGTCCAGCATCCTGTTTCACACAGTGGCCCACCAGATGCCACCGCGGAGCCCAAAGGCAGGAGTTGAAGACATGCCCTCTCTCCTGCTGTTATTCCCCTGCATCTGGTACTCAGAGGCATCGTGCCTTTGAGGCTGGAGGTGGCCCTCCAACTAGCAGCCATTGATAGACCTCTCCTCCATGTAGTTATCCAAACCCTTCTTAAAGCCATCCAGGTTTCTGGCTGTTACCACAACTCATGGCAGAGAATTCCACAAGTGGATGATGCGTTGTGTGAAACAGTACTTCCGTTTGTTGGTTCTAGATTTCCCAGCAATCAAGCACACTGCAAGGAGAAATACTTGCAGCGTGCCCAACCCTGTGCCTACTTAGCTACACAGAATCACTCTCAGAAGCTTTCCCCTGTGTGGGCAGCCAGTAGACTGCTGCCTTTGCTGGCTCAGCTCACAAGAGGCAGAGGAAGAGAGCATGGTACTGTGTGTGTGTGTGTGTGTGTGCCTGCCAGCCAGTGCCTCACTAATGCTGCCACTGCCGCATGCATGCTGCGGTTCTTGCTGTCTAACTGGTGCCTTGTCCTCTTTGCTCTGTTGAAGGGACAGTTCTGCTTCTGCTGCTGCTGCTGCTGCTGCTCTCCACTCCCGCCTACTAAAGGTCTGGAAACCTGTAGGCTCCCCCCACCCTCACCCCCACCCCACAATGTTTATGTTTATTAGTGATCTGGCAGCTGTGTGTGGCTTGGCGCTTGGTGGGCTCCCCCCTTGCAAATGTGTTATACTTGTGATCAAGAGATAACACATACAGCATTGCTATTCAGGATCCTGCCCTTCATCCTACCCCCCCCCCAATTGTCTCCCTTACTCAAGCAACAGAATGGTGGCAACCCTGAATGGCCCGCAAGGGCCAAATAATAATCCAACTCATTCCCCATCCAACAAAGGGATACAGAGATGGGGGTGGGGGCTTACGGAAGCAGAGTAATTCTTATAGAGGAAGTATGACTTGCTTGCCCCAACCCCGGGGCTCTGTGTAACAGCACACATCATCTGCTCAGAGACACATCTTACCACGTTCTTCTTCCACATAGCTGTAACACTAATCCCCAGCTTTTGCTGTTGCCGCCAGCCTACGCTGGTAGGGCATAGGAGCATGGAGGACCTGGCCAAATGGTGTTCCCCCAGTTAGGATGTTGTGGGCCGGTACAATAGCACAGACTGGACATCAGATCTCGAGCCCTCATGGCACAAACATCATGGGACATCACATTTGGTCACGTTTTGGAGCTGCCACACCAGTAACCAACCCATGTAACCCAAGGTCTTTTCTTTCACTGAACGTCCTTGCTTTTTAAAATGGAGGGTTCCACGGTGATATAACAAGATTGCAGAAGGTCAAACATCAGGGTGATGCACATTCTGTTTGCAAACTGGCACAGCGGATAACAAAATTTGCAACTAGCAAAGTTATTTTGTTTGTTTGTTAGATGTATATATGACCTTTCCGAAAGTCGCTGAGGGCAATTTACATTAAAATAAAAAACACATAATAAAACGATAAAAAAAAAATAAAAATGTAAACCAGATTAGAATTAAAACTAAAACTCGATATCATTAAAAGCCTGGCAAAAAAGATGGGTCTTTAAGGCTTTCCTGAAGGCCTCCAAGGAAGATATTCATCTTCAATCCACGGGGAGCATGTTCCACAACCAAGGGGTGACACCTGAGAGGGTCCTATCCCAGGTCGCCACCAGATGAACTGCTGGCACCTGAAGACAGACCTCTCCTGATAATTCTAATGAGCAGTGGAGATCTTGTAGAGAAAGGTGGTCTCTCAGGTAACCAGGACCTCAGCCATTCAGGACCTTAAAAGTAAATAACCAACACTTTGTACCTTGCCCGGAAGTGTATTGGCAGCCAGTGCAACTGTTTAAGTACAGGCACAATGTCATCTTTCCGGGATACCCCAGAGACCAATCTGGGTGCTGCATTTTGAACTAAGTGACATTTCCAGACTATGTACAAAGGCAGCCCTACATAGAGCGCATTGCAATAGTCGGACCTGCTGGAAGTTGCCAGCTGGTGTACTGCTGTTTTCTCCTCAAGTAACGGGCCGAGTTATCAGATCAATTGCAGCTGGTAAAAAGCATTCCTGGACACAGCCTCAACCTGAGCCTGAGGCTCTGTGTTGAGAGGCATGGAAATAAATATTGTCATATCCTGACTGACATTAAGTTATTTGCTTTCCGTACTTGTTTGGAAGCTAATGGATGAGGAATTTTATGTTTTGCTGAGGTCTGTTTTTTGCAGGATCTACATCTTGCTTTGTATGGAAGAAGCCATTTGGGATCAGGAGGCGGGTGGAGAGTGGAAGAGGGAGAAAAGCAAAGAGGACCGGGGGCAGCTCCAATGGTGTGAAGCTTCAGTCACAATCAGGTCCCAAAGTTCAGTCTGGGACTGGGAGGGCTGACCGCCCCCCCGCCATGGGTTTTTCTTGAAGTTCGGGAAGCAACTGCAGTGCTGGTGCCAGGGGAAAGCGGAGAGATTTCTGTGCTCTTTGAGGCGACCTGCTCAGAATCCTTCCCCGGGAAGAACTCATGCAGGAAACAGCTCCTGTGGGCAGCGCAGGGTCCTTGGCAGATGCCTGCAGCCTCCTGCTTCCAGATCTCTCCTGGGAAAGGCAGGGAGCGGGGTGAGCATCTCAGCACCTTGACTAGAGCGGCATCCCCTGCTGCCGATGTAACTCCTCCTCTTCTCTTCCTGCAGAAATGTCCACTGTACAGTGAGTCGCTGACTATCCCTGGGGTCCGGCCCCACCATCCAGCCCCACAGACCCAGGAGTGGACGCCCACATGCCACTAAGCCCCTCTTGCCCCATGCCTCCAGTCTCTCTGCATCTTTGAGGAGGCTGATGGAATTGTCTTCCCTTCACAATAAAGAGCTGACTTTCCCCGCATCCTCGCTCTGTGTCTTCATTCTTGAGCTGCAGGCAGGAGCCTCCTTTCCCCCACTGGTCCCATAGGAGGAGATCAAGTGCTGGAGCCCCTGAACAATGCTGCATCTGTAGGTCTGGGGCGGACTGTGTGGGAAGGGGAGAGAGGGCAGCACCCAAAGCACTGAGTCCATTGATCAAAGGCTAGAGGTTTTAGCTGGGTAAATGCTCCCATCTGGAAAGGATGCAAGGATGAACATTCTAGCCCAAGGTTTCTTAACCTTGGGCCCCCAGATGTTTTTGGACTACAACTCCCATCATCCTAAGCCAAAAGGCCATGTCTGGGGATGATGGGAGTTGTAGTCCAACAGCAACTGGGGGCCCAAGGTTAAGAAACCCTGTTCTAGCCCTTACATTGCAAAGGAAAGCTTAAACAGGTAGTAGGGGCCATTCATTGCTGGTGAAATCATGGAAGGCTTCAGCCCCCAGAGGCCTTCAGCAGGAGGGCACACAGACCCAGGAGTTCTAGGAGCTCTGATTTGCCTATGCATTAGTACCCTTCCTTTCTCTGTATGTATTTCCTGTTGAAGGGGAGAGGTTAATTAATTCACCGAAATTTGTAACAGGGCCAGCATGAGCGAGAAGAGATTAGCCCAACAAAGAAAGACTTCAGACAGGCATTAAGGTTGAAAAATAAGCCAATGTTTCTGGTGGGAAATACATATTTGGGTAGAAGGCCTGCATCTTCATAGAGCAAAGTAGAGAGGGAAAGGAAGAGGGAGAGGGAGTGAGACCGCATGGGTAATGGAGAATGAAGCAAAGACTCAAGGTTGTCTGGGAGCAAGAAAGGCAGAGAGATAGGCCCTGAGAAGATCAGTCATAGTAAGTCCAAGCTGAGAGAGGTGGGAATAGAGGGAGATCCTTCGTCACTGTCCCTTAGGCCTGTGAAAAGTCAGATTGGTAAATTCGGATATGGTCCAATTTTATTGAAATTGGAAAGGTTCAAAGAGAGTCAGAACCCAAACTTGACCAGCCCACTTTGGGCCGGACGTCTTTAGAAGAAACAATCAGAGCTCTCCAGAGTTCCATGTGGCAGTGAGATTATGTGTTTGTGTGGTTGTGGTTCCTGGAGGGGGCATCTTCTGCCCAAATGCCCACCTGCCCATGCCATTTTTAAAAAACATATTTTAAAAGTTGTTTAGCCCATTTTCTGCTCACAAAGAAGCTGCCACCAGCTGATTTTTGGGTTTCTTGAGAAATTCTCTCATTGATTGATCGATTGATTGTTAAATTTATATACCGCCTTTCATTAAAACAATCCCGAGGTGGTTTACAGCAAAATTTAAAAACAAGATGTTAAGAAAGACAATTAAAATATTAAGTGAAAAATATTAAACCAATCTGATTAAAAATTTAAAACAAAAGCATAAAAGCAATACAGAGTACAAAGAGCAGCAGCAGAGAAGCAAATAAATGCCTTGGCAAAAAGCCAAGATTTTACACTCTTTCTAAAAGCTGTGATGGAGACCGATGAGTGAATAGCCACCGGGAGAGCATTCCAGAGTCTGGGGGCAGCAACAGAGAAAGCCCTGTCCCGCGTACACAACAACCGAGTCTCCCTCATTGTTGGCACCCGGAGCAGAGCCCCCTCAGATGACTTTGTCAAGTGGGCAGTAACCCTTGGGAGCAGGCGGTCCCTCAGGTATCCTGGGCCCAAACCATTAAGAGCTTTAAAGGTCAAAACCAGCACGTTGATTTGGACCCGGAAACAAACTGGTAGCCAGTGCAGCTCTTTCGAAATGGGTGTGATGTGCTCCCACTGGGCAGCTCCAGATAGAACCCTAGCTGCTGCATTTTGCTCTAGCTGCAGTTTCCGGATATTCTTCAAGGGCAGCCCCACGTAGAGCGTGTTACAGTAATACAGCCATGATGTGACTAAGGCATGGGCAACTGTGGACAGATCTGTCTTCTCGAGAAAGGGACACAGCTGACGCACTAGCTGAAGCCGTGCAAGGGTACCCCTGGCCACCGCCTCCACCGGAGCTTCCAAAAGCAGAGCCGGGTCCAATAGTACCCCCAAGCTGCGTACTTGCTCCTTCAAGGGGAGAGCAACCCCATCCAGAACCGGTCAAATATCCTCATCCCGATTGGCTCTCCTACTGGCCAACATTACCTCCGTCTTGTCTGTACTCAATTTCAGTTTATTAGTCCACATCCAACCCATCACAGCTTGCAGCCCCCGATTCAGGACATCCACTGCCTCCCTAGGATCAGGTGACAAGGAGAGATAGAGCTGAGTGTCTTCCGCATATTGCTGACAACTCAGTCCAAGTCCCCGGATGACCTCTTCCAGCGGTTTCATGTAGATGTTAAACAGGATGGGGGACAAGACCGAACCCTGCAGGACCCAACAGGCCAATGGCCACAGATCCGAGCAGTAGTCCCCCATCACCACCTTCTGGACCCTTCCCCCAAGAAAGGACCGGAACCACTGCAATGCAGTACCACCAATTCCCATACTCGAGAGGCGGCCCAGAAGGATACTAGGGTCGATGGTATCAAACGCTGCCAAGAGGTCCAGCAGAATGGCATAGGTCATCCACTAGAGCGACCACAGCAGTCCCAGTCCCATACCCGGGGCGGAAGCCAGATTGAAAAGGGTCCAGATAATCCGTATCATCCAAGACGCTCTGCAGCTGGGATGCCACTGTTGGAAATTCTCTGTGGTGAGAGAATCCCTTTTTCAATATAGCAGAGTGCACAGAGGCACAAACACAGCGGATTTAGTTATGCATGCATGTGTGCTAAGAGTAAAGTAACTTGGAGCCAACTGCTAGTTTCAAATCAATATAAAAGGTATTTATTAAGGAACTCCATTCTAGATAGGAAAGTGAGGATTTAGGATCTCTAATCTATCTATCTAAATGGATGCAGATGGATTCACCATCTTCTCTGCACATATGGTGCAGGGCAAGAGACTTGCCATGTTGCAAGGTCAACAGCCAGGTAGCAAGAGAGAGAAGGAGGAAGGAAGTTGAATCCCCTAAGATTAGCAATCTACATTTCAAAGGGATAGCATCAGAGCAGCGGGAAGTGATGACCAAATGTCTTTGACCTTCTAGCCCTCTGACTTACTATTCTGTCCTCCACTGTCTGAGGCAAAGAGACAGCGCAAAGTCCTTTACTTCCAACACCCCCTCTCGTTGTCTCGTGACTCAGTTCACAATATTCATTTTCTCTCTCAGCTTTTCAAAGCAGGGTCTTGGTAGTGGCTTAGTGAGTATGTCTGCAAGCATTTCATTTGTCGGGCAGTAGAGCAACTTCATTAGTCCATCTTTCTGCAGACTTCTCACTACATGGTACTTCACATCAATATGTCTGGTACTCCTCTTTACATCTTCTTGTTTGGAGAGTTGAATGCAGCTTTGGTTGTCTTCATACACTGGTATGGGCTGTGGTACCTCTGTACCTAGGTCCTTCAGTAGTTGACACAGCCATTGTATCTCGTGACAGCCCTGTGCAGCTGATACATATTCCGCTTCAGTGGTTGATGATGCTACTATGTCTTGTTTTCTACTTGACCAGCTTATCGCTCCATCTCCATAGAAAATTATGTAACCACTGGTGGATTTCCTGTCTGTTATATCTCCACCCCAGTCTGCATCTACATATGCTTCTAGTTTTGGTTGACTATTAGCTGGCAGCTTGAGCTTAAAGTGTGCAGTACCCTTTAGGTACCTAACAAGTCTTTTCATTGCATTCCAGTCCTTGACTGTTGGTGATGCAGTCTTTCTACAAAGTAAGCCAACTGCTGTACTAATATCTGGCCTAGTGAGCGTACTAATGTATAAAAGCTTACCCAATGCTTCACGATATCTATGGTTGTCAGATAGTGGCTCAGTTTGATCTTCTTGCTTTATGTAGTTCACTTCCATTGGAGTTGGTGTAGGATTTGCATTTTCCAGCCTGAGCAAGTTTATCAAGTCTTTAATTTTCTGTTCTTGGTTGATCAGGAAACTTCCATCTTTCTCTCTTTGTACTTGAATGCCCAAGTAGTGTGCAATGTTGCCAAGTTGCTTGACTTCCACTTCTTTGTTCAGATGATCTATTATTTCCTTGCTGTCATCTGGATTTTCATAGGCAAAAATCAAATCATCAACATACGCCAAAATGTAAGTCCATTTCCCATCTCTGCATCTCATGTACAGGCAGGGATCAGCTTCACTTCTTTTGAAGTTTGCTTGAAGCAGCATATCATTCAGTTTTATATTCCATGCTCTGGCAGCTTGTTTTAAACCATAAATGCTCTTTTGCAGTTTGCATACATAGTCCTCTTTGCCTTCCTGTAAGAAACCTGGTGGTTGTTGCATGTAAATGTCCTCTTCTAGTTCACCATGCAAGAATGCAGTTTTCACGTCTAGGTGCTCAACATGCATTCCTTTGCTAGCAGCAATACTTAACAGAGTCCTTACTGTGGTATGTTTAACCACTGGTGCAAAAGTTTCATCATAATCTTCTCCATATTTCTGTGAATATCCTTTTGCTACTAATCTGGCTTTGTAGCGCTGAATCTCACCATCAGCATCATGTTTGAGTTTGAAAACCCATTTGCAGCCAATAACTTTTCTTCCTTGTGGTAACTTAGTAAGAGTCCAGGTTTTGTTTTTCTGTAGAGCCTCAAGCTCTTCAATTGCAGCTTGTTTCCACTTCTGGGCTTCTGGTTGTGGTAGCTGGGATATTTCCTCCCATGAGGAAGGTTCTGGTTGTTCCGCTGTTCTTGCGAGGTAGGACAACCTCGGAGCTGGAACACCTCTGTTTGAGCGCGTTGATCGCCTCACCTCACCCTCTGTGGTCCCTTCTATCACCTCAGGTGTGTCTGGTGGATCGCTGGAGGTCTCTGTGTCAAGTGTGGTTGGATCTGGATCTGCTGTCTCTTCCTCCTCAGTTCCTCTGAGATCAGGAAGCATAATCCAGTCATCAGGGTGCTTGGTCTGGTTGCTTGCTTCAGTGTAGGCCCCCTCTGAAGGTGTAGCTCTTTCATCCTCTTCAAAACACACTGCTCTGCTTATGGTTATCCTGTTGGTGTCAGGATCCAGAATTCTGTAGGCTTTGGATTGTGCTGCGTAGCCTACAAAAATCCCTTTTGTGGCCCTAGCCCCTAACTTAGTCCTTTTTTCTTTTGGGATGTATGAGTAAGCCGTGCTTCCAAAGACACGCAGGTGCGTCAGGGATGGCTTATGACCATGCCAAAGTTCATAAGGTGTTGTTTCAATAGGTTTTGTATTCATTCTGTTGTGTATGTATGTAGCAGTCATGATGCCTTCTCCCCAGAATTTCTGTGGGAGGTGTGCGTCAGCAAGCATGCATCTTACCATGTCCAGTAGAGTTCTGTTCATTCTTTCTGTGATTCCATTTTGGGGCGGGCAGTAAGGCACCGTAGTTTGATGCACGATTCCATGTTCTCTCAAGAACTGCTGTGTAGCATTGGACATGTATTCTCCTCCATTGTCTGTGCACAGGATCTTTGGCTTCCAGCCAAATTTGTTGCTTGCCATCGCCACATACTGTTTTAATTTCTCCAGCATCTCAGATTTTTCCTTCAGTAAATAAACACACGTGTATCGTGAGAAATCATCTGTTATAGTTAGAAAATATTTATGATTACCTATGGTTGCTGGTAGTGGTCCAGATATGTCACTGTGGATCAGATCCAAGTGTCCTTTCATCTTCCTTTCACTCTGCTTTGGGAATGGCTTGTTTACAGCTTTGAACTCGAGACAAGAAACACAGTTAGTTACAGTGTCACATGGTACAAAATCAATGCCATTAGCTAATCCCTGTTCCTTCATGTTTTGAATTGATTCAAAACTTCTGTGTCCTAGTCTTCTGTGCCATAATTGTAAGCAGTTTCCATGCTGACACAACTTGGCTAGGTTCACTACATTAGGCTGGTATGCCTCAGGTCTTTCTCTGTCTGTAGAATGCTCTTCCACACAATAAAGACCTTGAAATTCCGAGCCCACAAGGCAAACTTCTCCATTCTGGGTAACAACACATTGTCCATCTTTAATATACAATTCACAGCCTTGTTGCTCTAGCTTGGATATTGAAATCAAAGAGCTTGAGAATTCAGGGATATACAAAACATCTCTCAGAAAAAAATGGTTTAACAGATCCATCCAGCAATTTGCAATATAAAATTCCTTCGCCCTTTTTCTTTGCTTTAATTGTAGTATTATTGCCCAAATAAACAGTCTCTTCAGGAATATCAAACAGTTCAGTATAGAAACTTAGATTTTTAGAAATATGGACAGATGACCCAGAATCTAAAATCAGCTTTTCATTATTTTTCATTAAATTAACACTATAGTTCTTCTTGAAATGTCTGTCTGTATACTTGGAATCATGATTTTCATTCTCCTTTGTTTGACTGATATTCCCAGACCTCCTGCTCTGATTCTTGGGACAATGTGCCACCCAGTGGCCAAATTCGTTACATAGGAAACACCTAAAGGACCTCATTTCAGCACTGGCGGTCATGTGACCTCTCTCTCTGGGCTGAGTTTCTCTGGTGTAATCGGCTCTCTTTGTATGCAAATGTGAGGTGCCCATGCGGTTCCCTCTTGCAGCATTTCCTCCAGCATTCCCTCCCCATCTCGGGTTACGTCTGGAATGACCCACTGTAGCTTTAAGAGCAAAGTTGCTAGCCAGTTCACTTTCATAGCGTGAGTTTAAAAGGTTTCTTCGGTTTGCCTCCGAAGACAATGTTTCTACAGCCTTTTCAAAGTTTAGATTGGTGTGGGTTTCCAATTGCCCAATTATAGTGCTATAGCTGGCAGGCATACATAGGAACAGAGTCTCCAGCTTTTGACTCTGTGTAAATTCCTCTCCTGCTTGTCTAAATTGAAAAAAGAAATCTTCTAAAGTCCCAATAAAAGTAGAGAAACAGTCCCCTTCTTTATACTGAAGATCTTGCAATTTTCGGCGTAAATTAAACGTGTATGCCCATCCTTTCCTCATATTCATAGAATCTAGCTTGTTTAGCATCTCCTTTGAGGTTCCAAGATCACAAATAGCATAAAGGAAAGTTTTACTCACGGAAGCTGCAATCATCGCTCCAGCTTTCTGGTCTTGGCGCACCCATTTCTCTTTCAGGGCTTTCTCAGCATTTGTGGTTCCATCTGGCGGGGGGTCTTCCTCAGTAATTTGGTGGAGTCCCTCTGCTTTCAGTGCAATCCTCAGTCGAGTCTTCCATTCCAAGTAATTATCCGCTTCCAGGATGGTAAGCCTGAGTTTTCCCTCCAGGTTGCAGCCATCGTCACTGGCTCCAAAAGGCAGTTGCTGTAGATTAGCAATTCAAAGTGTCCACGCTAGATCTCAATGGATCTCCTGGAACAAACCTAACTCTCTAGTTGCAGCACACGCAGCTCAAAATACTGCTCCCATAACTTGCTGGGCCCATAACCTGTTGGAAATTCTCTGTGGTGAGAGAATCCCTTTTTCAATATAGCAGAGTGCACAGAGGCACAAACACAGCGGATTTAGTTATGCATGCATGTGTGCTAAGAGTAAAGTAACTTGGAGCCAACTGCTAGTTTCAAATCAATATAAAAGGTATTTATTAATAGGGCTGTGCATTTCGGGTTTTCGGTGATTCGGCTCAGGACCCGAGCCGAATCACCTTTGTTCTGTTCTGTGTCCGAATTTTGCTGACCCAAATCACCCCCGATTCGTTTCGGATTCGGATTTAATCCGAATCCGAATCCGAATCGATTCAGATCAGCAAGAAGGACCCTGGAGCCAAAAGAGTGGGGTGGGGAAGTAGTGCCTAATGGGTGTAGGCTACCACCCAAATTTCAGGGGGATGGGACAAAGGGATGATTTTTTGTGATTTTTTGAAGTTTTTGTGTCTTTGGGGCAGATTGGGGGTAGAAAGTGTATCTGCCCCAAAAGAGTGGGGTGGGGTGGTAGTGCCTAATGGGTGTAGGCTGCCACCCCAATTTCAGGGGGGTGGGACAGAGGGCTGATTTTTTGTGAATTTCTGAAGTTTTTGTGTCTTTGGGGCAGATGGGGGGGCAGAAAGTGGATCTGCCCCAAAAGAGTGGGGTGGGGTGGTAGTGCCTAATGGGTGTAGGCTGCCACCCCAATTTCAGGGGGGTGGGACAGAGGGCTGATTTTTTGTGAATTTCTGGGGATTTTCTTGGGTGCAGCAGAGTGATTGATTCATTCATTCATGCAACATATAGTACTCTCAACTCTAAATGACCCTAACACTCTCACTTTTCTCTCACTCTCTCCTTAATTACTATGACGAGTATGGGAATGAATCAATCTAGCACTCTGCTCTGCTGCACCCAAGAAAACACTCAGAAATTCACAAAAAATCAGCCCTCTGTCCCACCCCCCTGAAATTTTGGTGGCAGCCTACACCCATTAGGCACTACCACCCCATCCCACTCTTTTGGGGCAGATACACTTTCTGCCCCCCCATCTGCCCCAAAGACACAAAAACTTCAGAAATTCACAAAAAATCAGCCCTCTGTCCCATCCCCCTGAAATTGGTGTGGCAGCCTACACCCATTAGGCACTACCACCCCACCCCACTCTTTTGGGGCAGATACACTTTCTGCCCCCCATCTGCCCCAAAGACACAAAAACTTCAGAAATTCACAAAAAATCAGCCCTCTGTCCCTCCCACCCCCCTGAAATTGGGGTGGCAGCCTACACCCATTAGGCACTACCACCCCACCCCACTCTTTTGGGGCAGATACACTTTCTGCCCCCCCATCTGCCCCAAAGACACAAAAACTTCAGAAATTCACAAAAAATCAGCCCTCTGTCCCTCCCACCCCCCTGAAATTGGGGTGGTAGCCTACACCCATTAGGCACTACCACCCCACCCCACCCCACTCTGCTGCCCCATATCCCACTCCAAGTCCAGCAACAGTGCCCTGCCCTGAACCTCACCTCATCCAAACTTTTTTCGCCCACTACAGTAAACAGACAGGCACAGCCAGGAGGGAACACGCATAGCATGTGGAGGACGCACGCAAGACAACAACACTCCGCAAGTGGAGCAGCAAGGCTTTGCATGTTGTTGTTGCCCCCTCCTCGCCCACACAGCTTTGAAGAGTAACGGATGATGATGGCAGATAAGAAGAGAATGGCAGCACGCACGTGTCTCTGGACATTTCTTTTCCTGTCTGACTCTGTGGCATGAGATCGCCGCATCTATGTATGGGCAAGCACAATCTTCAAATAAAATGCTGTCAATCAACTCGCAAACATGACCCGATCTTCATTTGGAAACATAATGCAATGATGCATCTCCCCACACACATGCACAGGCACAGTGAATTGCACCTGTCCTGTCCTTTACCGGGCCCCACACGGCCACACCACTCCACACCACATCACACAACAACACCACACACCACGAAGAGGTCTCTGCAACAAAGCAAGCTAGAATTTTTGCAGGCTTTTTCGGATTGCATCCCAATGCATGCCGCAGATACTGGGCAGAAAGACTGTGTGCAATCACATGATACGACATTACCACTAGTTCGGAGTCTAGAAGATGCCTTTATTCCCCTGTGTGTGTGCACTGTGCGGGTTTGCTGCTCAAGTCACTCACTCTGCAAGAGGGTTAGGGCTGAAAAGGGCTGTGTCACCTCAGGTTGCAATGTGTGCTCTCTCTGTCTGCGTGAGACAGACATTTGTGTGAGGGCTGCACCAGCATCAAGCTCATCATTGGCGTCACAGCTTTTTGGGGGGAGGGGAGGGGAGGGTGGGTGCATGTGTGTGTGTGTGTGCCGCTTCAGGCACAGCAGTAGTACTACTCCCATTGTGGCCAGAAAAAGCAGGCAGCAGCAGAGCAGACCATCTCACTCAGCGGCGGCGGCGACAACCTAATAGTTCAGTAGACCAAGGCAAACCACATATTTGGATTTGAACAGAGGAGAGCATGAAGATTAAGAAAGAAGTAAACATCACCTGAAAAGCAAGCCGAAATCAGAAATAATTACATCACATTGAGAAACGCAGCAGACAGACCTTTTTTAGATTTCAGCTTCAATGCAATTGTTCATGGGAGGAAGCAATGATGACAGTTTTAGCAGGCAAGCAGGCTAGCAATTAGCGGCAAGCCCACTCAGTGAAAGTGTGTGTGCCCCCCTCGCCAGGAGGCACAGGCCCATTGCACAGAGCCACTACTCTCCCCCAGGGATGTCCCTTCCAATCCTGACTGTGCCCCCCATACACGCACACGCAGCAGCCTGTCTCTGAGGTTGTGGATGGATGGTGCGCTGCCCTACGGCCCAGCCTTCAGCACTGGGCAAGTGGGTGCTCCCAGCATCAGGGGGGGGGGCACCACAGATTTCTTCTGCAGAGACAGCGACTACAGCTCCCATTGTCCCTAGTCTTGATGGTGGCCAGCCATCGGGACAGTGGGAAATGGGAGTTGTAGTCTCTCTCTGCCACATCTGTGGTAACCCCTCCCTCATGCTGGGAGCACTCACCTGGCAGTCCACCATCCCAGGCTGACAGTGCAGCGGTGCCTGTGTATGCATGCGTGTCTGGATGTGCCAGCAGCACGGGGCATGTTTTAGTGGCAGGGGGGGCTTAGAGGGATGGACTGTGACACATCTTCTGGCCGGGATGAACTGCCGTGGCGTGGGAGGCACTGCATGGGGGGGGGTGACGCGAGTCACTCGCCCTCCACGGCCAGTTCGGGGTAGCCCAGCAGGGGGAGGTTGGCCTTCAAGAAGACGAGCTGCTCGACCAACTCAGCATCCAGGCGTGAGCGCAGAGGAGTCACCACGTCCCCGGCCATGGAGAACAACCTCTCGCTCGAGACGCTGGTTGGCGGGCAAGAGAGAAACCGGACAGCAACGGACGCCAAGTCCGGCCAGACTTTGCGACGCGTTGCCCAAAAGGGGAACGGCTCACTCTCCTCGTCTTCCGTCGCCTCCTCCAGGTACTGCAGAACAGTCTGCTCAGCACGGCTGGGGCGAGGGACAGGCTCCTCCCGTCTCCCCGGCATGAGACTAGCATAGCCCCTGAGCCACCGGGTGGTGGTTCAAGGTCGCACTGGCTGCTCTGCTGGTCCCACTGCCGGAGAAACCATGCCGCTGGACTGGGAAGAAGTGGGGGTGGTGGCAGTGCTGCTGCTGCTGCTGCTGCTGGGGGTGGGATGCGCAGTGCCAGCCTGCGACCAAGACCCCTCCTCCTGGTCGTCTGCTGCATCTATCCCTAGCCTCCTTTCCTCTTCACGCTTCACGTGTTCGACCAGGAGGCCCCTCCACCTGGGCAGCTCACCAGGAGGCACAGCACTGCCCTTCATCCTTGGGTCACAAATGCATGCCAGGACATGCCATGCAGATGCAGCCCATGGTGTCTTGAGCCGCTCAACTACCCCAGTCCTCAACCGACCTGCCAGGGCAATCGCAACCCCAGTGGTCAGAGTGGTCTGGAGATCGCTCATTGCCTTCTCCAGGAGAATAGCAGTGGGCAAAGCCAGGCTCAGCGTGGCGGTCTGAGTACACAAGTCGTTCATTGCAGAATAGAACGGCTCTAGTACTAAGACCAGCTCGCGGATCACCGGCCAGTCATCATAGAGAGACTTGCACAGATCCAAGCAACCACGCGTCCCCAGGCTGTTGAGTGCTCCCTCTTGCTCATGCATGCGCCGGAGCAAGAGAAAGGTGGAGTTCCACCGGGTAGGAACATCCTGGGGGATTTGGTGTTCGGGCAGGCCCAGCTCGATCTGTCTGGCCTTGAGCTGGTGCCTTGCCTTTTCACTCCGGTGGAAGTGGCCCGCTACCTGGCGGCAACGCTCCACCAGGGCGGCCACGGGAGCAGCAGGATCCTGACCTAAACTACTGGAAGAGCCCCCAACACGCTGGTGCTCCTTGGCCTTCTTCGGCGCCTCCTTGAGGCCAAGCGCACCCTTCACTACGAGGTTCAAGGTGTGCGCAGCGCAAGCGATGTTCACACCGTAAACCCGCCTAGCAGCCTTGGTGATGTTGGCTGCGTTGTCCGTCACCATGAAGCCCCGGCGGAGGGTTGGCTCCCCGGCCAGCCACGCCCCCACCTGCCGCTCCATGACGGCAGCCAACTCATCTGAAGTGTGGTCTGTGTCCATCGCCTCCACATGCAACACTTCCCAAGAAGGCGTGCATGCATGGAAGGAGCTGGATACAGCACCAGCAGCGCCAGATGTCCCCTCACCCCCATGCCCCCACCAATGGGCTGTCAGGGACATGAAGGCAGTGTGCAGCCCACTGCGGCTAGTCCAGATATCCGCAGTGAAATGCACACTGGTGTTTGGCCCAGCTGCACGCAACTTGGCCAACACGGCCCCCCTGCATGCACGGTACAAGGAGGGGACCACCCTCCTGCTGAAGGTGGTCCTTGAGGGGATCTTGTACTCCGGAGAAAGCAGCTGGAGCAGACGCCGGAAGCCGACATTGTCGACAATGGAGAACGGCTGGTCATCAAGAGCGATCATCTCACCAATGGCCCGAGTCACGAGATAAGGCTTTGGACGATCAGACCGCTTCCCAAGAGATTGCACCCACTGATGATCGGTCAGCTTTTCCTGCCTGTGGGCAGGAGCCGCTGGCCGCTTGCTACTGCTGCCACTACTACTGCTTCTGCTACCAGGTGAGGCACCGGGCCTACTGCCAGTGCCAGCAGAGGTCTCCACACCTGGGTGCCGCCGACGCATGTGCGACCACAGCCCCGAGGTTGTGAAGTGCATAGGGTCCTTGCCTCTGCTGACCAGTGCCTTGCAGTGGGTGCACACAGCATGGGTGGGAACACCAGGGCTAAGCTCAAAGTGATCCCAGACCACACTGCCAGACTCCCCAGCGACACGAGGTCGCTTTGTTGGTGGAAGTTTTGCTGGTTCCTTCTTGGGCATACCACCACCAATGCCCTCAGTGCTGGCATGGGAAGGCCCAGGGGCAGGAGAAGATCTTCCCTCCTCCTGAGCCCCCTCAGATGCCAGACTGAGCCCCCCACCAACCCCCATAGTGACCGTTTGGGGGGTCCGCAAGGTGGATCTGGCTGGACTGCCAACCACCTCCACCAGCACCACCTCCTCAGCTGCCACAGGAAGATCTTCTTCCTTGGCAATCTGGGAGCCCCCCCCCCCAATCCTGCCTGGCCGCAGGCCCTGGCATAGGGCCAGGCTGACCCGAGAAGAAGTCAAGCCTGCGCGCCGAAGCAGGGCCGGGGGTGACTTGGGGAGTAGGCCCCTCTTGCCGCCCCCTGCCACGACCAGCTGTAGGGAAGACAAGCCTCCCACTTACTTGCGCCCTCCCTTTTCCTGCTGTCCTCCCAACCATTGCTTTTTAAAACTTTTTTAAAATTTCAAAATGTGAAGAAGGGGTAGTTGTCTCAGGGGGCAGCAGGTATACTAGAGGGCCAGAAAAACAGTGGATGTGCAGCGGCGCCGGTGACTTTACAATGCCTCCTTGCTTAAGGCTTGTTGTTGTTGGCACAAATGCTGTTGCTGCAAGATCCCAGTCAGAAGTTGCCGTGAATGTATCACGACACAGCCAGTCACAGAGGGACTGGGAGACAGTGGGAGTTACTTGATGCGCGATACAACAGAAGCAGGCTGTGCAACAAAAAAATATAAAAATTAAAAATTAAAATACTAGCTCAGCTGCTGTGCAGTGCACAGGTGCAGGAGGAGTTATTTAAGGCTGGAGCCTTGCGCACACAGTGTGCAGTGCACGCCACTTAGTCAGTAGAAGTGAAAGTAAGTTTAGTTATATTATCTTTCTCTGACTGTTGGTCACTTTGAATGGAATGGACTGGAGAATTTATTTGTTGCAAGTAACTTGTGCTGTTGTTACTAATGTATCGAACGCACTCCACCACAGGGGAAAGTTACTCTCTCTGTGGTCTGAAAGTAACACACAGTTACAAAAATGTTTCAAAAAATTATCTCTGTGTCAATTTCACAGGCAAACAAGATGGAAAAGTAACTGTGGGCAGACTAGGCCCTTAAAAAATATTTCTGCAAAATACACGAAAGCAGCAACAGAAATATAAAGTTGCAGCACTACTAGGCCAGGCCACTCTTACAGTCTACTGCTACTCTACAGTTGAACCTCCTCCTAATAGCTAGCTACCGGGGAAGGTTACACACAAACCCTAGTTATTTAAAACCCTATTTATTTAAAACCCAATCTTACAACTATCACAACACTTTAAAACCCTATTTATTTAAAACACTATTTATTTAAAACCCAATCTTACAACTATCACACAACACTTATAGAGAAAAGTGAAAACCCCCAAAACCTAAAAACAGGGAAAAATTAATAAACCCCAAACGCACAGTTAAAGAATAGAACACTACAGATTAGAACGCCGTGTGTGACGTGCGTATGTCTGTGTGTTGTGTGCATGTGTAAAATATAAATGGCTGGGCCAATCTCACTCAGGTGTAGGCTTCTCCAACGCCGGGTCTCTGGCGTCCACCTCTGAGGGTCTGGTCTGGTGGTCACACAGGCGGGCCTGGAGTGCAGGCAGGCAGGCAGGCAGGCAGGCAGGGACAGGCAGCAGTGACTCTCCGCAGAAAAAAATTGCCAAAAAAGTGGTTTGGCAAAAAATAGGGTGGGGGGATTCAAAAGGAGAGAAAAAACCCCTCCTTTCCCACCAAGGGCTGCAGGCTGGCAATGCTTGCAGCCAGTCAGATGTTTAAAAAAAAAATCTAAAATCTATTCCTCTTCACAAAAAAGGATTTTAAAAAAATGAGAAGAGGTTTGCTCTGCAAGGAAGAGGTTTCCTTTCCTTAAAAAACATCTCCCCCTCTTCTAGCCCCAACAAGGATTAAAAAATGAGCAGAGGGTTTGCCTCTGCAAGGCAGAGGTTTCTTTTTTAAAAAAAAATCTCACCCTCTTTTAATCCAAAAAGTGGATTAAAAAATGGGAAGAGGTTTGCTCTGCAAGGAAGAGGTTTCCTTTCCTTAAAAAAATTCTCCCCCTCTTCTAGCCCCAACAAGGATTAAAAAATGAGCAGAGGGTTTGCCTCAGCAAGGCAGAGGTTTCTTTAAAAAAAAATAATCTCACCCTCTTTTAATCCAAAAATGGATTAAAAATTGAAAAGTGGTTTGCCCCTGAAAGGAAGAGGTTTCCTTAAAAAAAAAAAAAAAAATATTCTCCCCCTCTTCTAGCCCCAACAAGGATTTAAAAATGAGCAGTGGGAAACCTCTGCAAGGCAGAGGTTTCTTAAAAAAAAATTTCCACCCCCTTCTCTCTTTATTTTAAAAATTGCTTAAATAAAGCAGAAAACCAACCAACAAGGCAGAGCACTGGTGTAAATGCAGAAAAACAGCACCCACAAAAATCCAAAATCAAAATGGAGGCAAGACTTACTAAGCAAGGCAGCAGATCTCTCTCTTGTGTCTCTTCTCCCATGCAAGGCAGCAGAAAGGAAGAAAATAGCTACTGGGGGCCCCTTAAATACCCTCCTGCAAAGCCCTCCAAAAATCACCCCCACCCTTGACCCTACCTCCACCTGTACCTGGCCAATGGGAGGGTGTGATTTACTATCCAAACCTTATTTGGTCATTTTCCTCTGCAGGTAGGAACTTTTATTTTCAATGGAGGTGAATGGGAAAATTTTTTTGCATTGAAGTCAATGGAGAAAAAAAGGCGGGAAATTCAAAGAGCTGTCAGAATGAAAATGGAGGGGGAAGAAGAAGGCAATTCTGCAGCCACAAAATGGAGGCTGCAGACATGCCCACGGAGGTCCGAATCACCCGAATTTTTTTTCACGCAATAGGGGTGATTAGGATCGGGCACAGAACATTTCGGAGGTCCTCCGGGGTGATTCGGATCAGCTCCGAATCACCCGAAATTCGTTGTTTCGGGCATAGAACGATCTGTGCCCGAAACGAAATGCACATCCCTATGCCACTGTTGCTGAACTGTTTCAAAATCAAAACCAGACAACCATCCCTTTGCCTTCACCTCAAAAACCCAAATGCCGTTTAACAGAAAAGCAACAAGAACTAAAGCAAAAAATAACTGAGCACATGAACCAAACAACCACCAGGGTTCGACTTCCCGCTCTAAAAACAGTTGCCAAAAAACAACTTGCTCAGGCTTTAAAATATGTCAATGCTGCACTTGCAGAAATAACAACCAATAATTTGCAAGAAACAAACCAACTAATGTACAGTGCAGCAACAACAACAACACAAGAGCTCGGATATAAGATCAGTGGACCTGTAAAAAAAGAAAGTAGTACATCACCTAAATGGAAGATTAGATTAGAAAATAAAATCTCCAGGCTTAGATCAGATGCTAGTAAATTGAAAAATATGAAAGACAAGAAGCTGAAGAATGAAAACACCAAACAGTACCTGATCCAAAAATACCACCTAGATTCAAGGAAAATTAGAGAAGTCCTGGAAATAATAAAGAAGCAAATAACAGCAGTGTCAAAGAAGATGAACAGATACGAAGCCAGAATCACACAACACAGGCAGAATCTCCAATTCCAGTCAAATCAGAGACGTTTCTACCAAAGCATAGAAGGAGAAACTGCAAGAACATAGAAACACCAAATAAAGAAGAAACAGTGCAATTCTGGGGGAAATTATGGGACAATCCAATAGATTATAATAAAAAAACAGGCTGGATGAAAGAGGTCAAAAAATATAACCAATGAACGCAAGACCTAATAATAACACCAGAATTAATAAGTGAAAGAGCAAAGAAAATTAAAAATTGGACTGCACCAGGTGACGATGAACTGCATGGCTTTTGGCTTAAACACCTAACAAGCCTTCATAAACAACTATCAAACCAGTTCAATCACATTTTGCAAGGAGGTGATATTGAACAATGACTAACAACTGGGAAAACCCATCTCATCATGAAAGACCCAGTAAAAGGTGCAATTCCAAGTAATTATAGACCGATAACTTGCCTGCCAACCATGTTCAAATTATTAACTGGAATAATAGCAGATGAAGTGATGCAACACTTATTAATGAACAAACAGCTTCCAGATGAACAGAAAGGAAATTGCCCAAACACCAGAGGCACAAAAGACCAGCTGCTGATTGACAAAATGATTTTAGAAAATTTTAAGAGAAGAAAAACAAATCTAAGCGTTGCATGGATAGACTACAAGAAAACCTTCGACTCATTGCCTCACACATGGATACTAAAACGTTTAGAAACAACTGGTGTTAGCAAAAACATTCAGTATTTTAAAAAGCAATGAGCATGTGGAGTACACAGTTAACAATCAATGGCGAGACACTTGGAGAGGTTAGCATTAGAAGAGGTATTTTCCAAGGAGACTCACTTTCATGAGCTTCAGGTGTGCTAGAAGAGCACACCTCCCAACAATTCCATTTAAAGTAAAACATACATCACACTTGCCCTTCATGGCTAATAAAAACTGCCAGGGAGGGTACCGGCAGATGGTTGGAGGTGATCATTAATGCTTCATTAAGGGAAGGCATGATGCCATTGTGCCTCAAGGAGGCAATGGCAAGACCATTATTTAAAAAGCCCTCCTTTGATCCCTCCAACCTGGACAACTATAAACCTGTATCTAACCTTCCCTTTTTGGGCAAGGTGATAGAGCATGTGGTGGCATCCCGGATGGAGAGGGTCTTGGATGGTACGGATTATCTGGAAACTTTTCAATTTGGCTTCCACCCTGGATATAAGACTGAAACTGCCTTGGTCGCTCTAGTGGATGACCTTTGCCGGGAGCTAGACAGGGAGATTGCATCCCTGTTGGTTCTGCTGGACCTCTCAGTGGCCTTCGATACTATCAACCATGGTATCCTTCTGGACCACCTCTTGAGTATGGGAATTGGAGGTACTGTGTTGGAGTGGCTCCGTTCCTTTCATAGGGGGAGGGTCCAGAAGGTGGTGCTGGGGGACTACTGCTTGGCCCTGTGGCCATTGGCCTGTGGGGTCCCGCAGGGTTTGGTCTTGTCCCCCATGCTGTTTAACATCTACATGAAGCCGCTGGGAGAGGTCATCCGGAGACTTGGACTGAATTGTCAGGAATATGCGGATGACACTCAGCTCTATCTCTCCTTGTCACCTAATCCTTGGGAGGCAGTGGATGTCCTGAATTGGGGATTGGAGACTGTGATGGGCTGGATGTAGGCTAATAAACTGAGACTGAATCCAGACAAGATGGAGGTAATGCTGGTCAGTAGGAGAGCCAATCGAGATGAGGAGATTTTACCAGTTCTGGATGGAGTTGCTCTCCCCTTGAAGGAGCAAGTACGCAGCTTGGGGGTACTACTGGACCCGGCTCTGCTTTTGGAAGCTCAGGTGGAGGCGGTGGCCAACAGTTCTTTTGCACAGCTTCAGCTAGTGTGCCAGCTGCATCCCTTTCTCGAGAAGATAGATCTGGCCACAGTTATCCATGCCTTAGTCACGTCACAGCTGGACTACTGCAATGCGCTTTATGTGGGGCTGCCCTGGAAGAATATCCAGAAACTGCAGCTAGTGCAAAATGCGGCAGCTAGGGTTCTATCTGGAGCTGCCCAGTGCAATCACATCACACCTATTCTGAAAGAGCTGCACTGGTTACCAGTGTGTTTCCGGGTCCAATTCAAGGTGCTGTTTTTTACCTTTAAAGCTCTTAATGGTTTATGCCTGGGATACCTGAGGGACCTCCTGCTCCCAAGGGTTTCTGCCCGCTTGACGAGATCATATGAGGGGGCTCTGCTCCAGGTGCCGACAATGAGGGAGGCTCGGTTGTCGTACACTCGGGTCAGGGCCTTCTCTGTTGCTGCCCCCAGGCTTTGGAATGCTCTCCCAGTGGCCTTTCGCTCCTCAGACTCCATCACAGTTTTTAGAAAGCTGGTTAAATCTTGGCTTTTTATCCAGGCCTTTACATGATTTTTCTATTGCTGATTCTGTGTGCTTTTATCCATGTATAGTTTTTCTGTGTTTGTATATCATGTATTTTAATATCAGATTGTTTTTATATGTTTAGCTAAATATTTTAACTCATTTTTATTATATGCACTATCTGCACTCACGCCTGAATGCTGAGTTGGTCGAGTAGCTTGTCTTCTTGAAGGCGAACCTCCCCCTGCTGGGCTACCCCGAGCTGGCCGTGGAGGGCGAGTGACTCGTGTCACCCCCCCATGGAGCACCTCCCACGCCACAGCACTACATCCCGGCCAAAAGAAGTGTCACAGTCCATCCCTCCCTGCCCCTTAGTGCTGCTGGCACATCCAGACATGCAGACACAGGCACCGCTGCACTGCCAGCCCGAGATGGTGGACTGCTTCTGTGCTGGCAATCAGGGCTAGGGCAAGTGAGTGCTCCCTGCATCAGGGAGGGGTTCTCACAGATGTTGCTGAGAGAGACTACAACTCCCATTCCCCATTGTTGCGACGGCTGGCCAAAATTGAGTCTAGGGACAATGGGAGCTGTAGTCACTGTCTCAGCAGCAAAAATCTGTGGTGGATCCCTCCCTTTTCCGGGAGCACCCACTTGCCTGGTCCTGAGGGCTGGAAGACACCATCCATCACAGAGGCAGGCTCCTGCTGCGTGTGCAGGGGACACAGCCAGGGACGTTTCTGGGAGGCTATGTGCGCTGTACAATGGCATGTGCTCACATATGTGGATCATTACATACACACACACAAACATGGGGGTGGGACACTGTCACAGAGAGGGTTTGCTTTGCTTGCTTGCCTGGGCTTGTTCCCAAAGAATTGCTTTTTAACCAACTATTGTGAATTGATGCCGAATTCAAAATGTTTGATGTATTTTTCAATGCAATAATGTGATTCTGATTCTGATTTGTTGTTCATGCATTTCTCTGTTCTGGCTTGGCTTACTATCAATTGTCTACAACTTTGTCTGTTGTTATATGAGACTTTGCTTATAGTGCTTTGCTTGTTTTTTCCTCCCATGAGGACTATTGTGACTGAAACAGCAGCACATACACACATGCACCCCCATCCCAGCAGACAGGGGAATCTGGACAGCTGGCAGAGATGAGGGCTGAGGAGACTGATTAGGAGGAAGCTGGAATTTCACCTGTGTTAAGAAGACTTCTCAAGAGAAAGGCTCAGTGGGAGACACGCAGGCATAAGATCTCGTGGGAGAGGGAATAGAAATGCTGAGTCAGGACAGCCTGATTGGCTGCCGGTTATCTCGAGCCCTATATCAAGCAAACGCTGTTCTTGAGACGGTACTGTCAGCAAAGTTGCGTACCCCAGACAGTGTTCCTCATGCTTATAATTGTTCAACCTTTCTTGTTTCAGCCTGTCCTTGTTCTGTTCGTTCCTTTCTCCTTTATTTCAGTTATTGCTCAGATATCATAGAGCGGGGTACCTAGTTTAGTTTCAAGGGGACATTATTTTGTTTCTACTACTTGGTTTTTGAGAGTCATCCTTCACTTCCGTCCGTGCAGCTAAGCTGCTACTTTCTTATCTACAGAATTTCTATCTTGACTCACAGAAGTGGACTGAAGGGACCATAAATCCCGTCGGGTCAGCTGTGCCAACATATTTACAATAGGCAAATACTAGGGCTACAATCCTAAAAGTGCTTTCTAGGGAGTAAAGCCTATTGAATGCAGTCCGACTTGTTGGAGATCCAACTCCAGATGGCATCAGCCATTTGAACCAGTAACCCTAATGCCCACTAGGGGCACTGGGAGCAGAGGTAATCAGCTGGGTCTCCTTCTCCTTCCTGTCTACCTCTGCCTCTATGACCCCTCAATTGATAGATGTACTCTCGAAATTCCTGGGAGTGACCTCCTCTTCCGCCTCCTCCTTCTCAGAATGCTTCTAGCTCTCTCGCTCTCTCTCTGAGCACCATGCTTCTAAAGGTCTCTCTCCGAACCACATGTAGCCAGAAGTTAGATATAGGTCTTTCCTATCATTACATGCTTCTGAATAAAGTAGATTAGTTCAACCTTACATGAATCTCCATGCTTATCATTTAGAGGCTGTTGTCCCTGAGACCCTATTAACTTCTGCTGCAATTAGTGAGTGATCTCCCGAAATACTCTGCTCCCTAAGTAATTACCCACAACATGACCTAACCTCTGCAGGTGATTTCCTCCTGGAAATCTTAATATAGTGAAAAATACTGTGGGCGGGGAGAGATGCAAAATACAGCTCCCCCAGCAGCACCAAGGTTCACTTCCATCAGAGTGGGCAACATTCTCTAGAGTACTGGGCAAGCTGTTCGCTCAAGGGCTCCCTGCTCTCCCTGAAGGTCTCTGTCCCAGGCAATTGCTGTTCCCCTGCAGAGTGAGAGGAGGAACGGTTTCCCATGACCAGACCCCCTTTTCCTACAGCATTCCCAGCACAATTCTGCCTCGCTGCCAAACGATCCTTCATTGTTCTGGAATTGGCTTTGATCTTGCACAATGTTGCCGCTAGCATCACAGAGGCATGTGGATGATCTCTGCATCTGATAGGGATCTTCTCAGTCACACAGTCCTGTCAGCCAGCCTGAACTGAGGAAGAGGACTTAAGGAGGGTGCGTGTTCGCGGGCGGATGAGCAAGCAAGTAAGCAAAGATTCTCTCTCCCTGAATAGAATATCAAATGATTTCGGATAGCTTTACTTGAGAAGGCAAACATCTAACAAGGTTTTAAACTGAACTTTATTAACTTCAAATTTGCAGTTGACTTACACATCGACAGCAGTTTCATGGAGTCTGCAGAAAGGTTTGTAAGACTGGTGATGATTTCTTTTTGATTGGTGGATGTAGAAGACTAAACCTGCTAGGTAAAAGGGCTATAGTGTTGGTTAGCAGGCAAAGTCTGGATTCAGTAGAGATGTGCATGAATTGAGTTTTTAAATTCAATTCAAATCATATTCTGAAAATTTGATTCAAATTTGAATCGATTCGACCCTGTTTTAGCTTTTAATCTATCAGGGTCCCTGAATGGTTTTAAAAGGAGCCAAACAATTTTCAAATCAAACTTGAATTGATTCTAATTTATAAAATTTGAATAGATTTGCTCTTTCTGGGGTAATTCAATTCAAATTCTTCAAACTGCTCAGAATTGAGGTGAATCTATTTGAATTTGAATTGATTCACACATTCCTAGGATTCAGGTCTCTTTTTCTCTTGGAAAGACTCTGTTCCTGCTGCTCACAGGAAGGAAGAAGACCAATGTTATGTTTACGTGAATCCAAGACTAGGGGTTGTTTTTTCAAGTTGTGTGTGTATATTAGAAATCAGGAGGTCATTTTAAATTCAGAGTCCTTTCCTTTTGAGTATATGCAGATATAACCTGTTCTTATCCTCTACTTTTAAAGGGGTTTGTCTCCAATTTAGAATAGTCATTTGGACCCCACCAAAATTCAGGGTCAGATTCAGGGTTGGGGTCAGTGTCAGGATCGCGAACAGGGTCGGAGTCCGGACAATTGGGGGAAAGAATTTAAACCAACCACAGATATTCACTGTGAACCCAGAAGAAAAGTAGCACAACACCAGAAAGTCACAGGGAAACTGATTAAGTACAGAAAATCCAAGGGGAATTGAAGTAACGTGAGAGAATTTCTCAAGAAACCCCAAAATTGCCTGAAAGCAGCTGCTTTGTGAGTGGAAAACGGGCTAAACCACTTCAAAAATATGCTTTAAAAAAAATTGCATGGGCAGGTTGGCATATGAGCAGAAGAGGCCCCCCTCCATGAACCACAACCACACACACACATAGAGGCTATTCACACGATTGTAGAAAATCTGCAATCGTGAGAACCACCAGGCTCACCTGCAAGCTTGGTGGTTCTTGAGCGCCCTAAAACTGGGTTTGTGGAGAGAGTGCTCGCAAACCAGGTTTTTTTAAAATCATGAAGCCACGATAAATTTACTCATGAGGACACCCCTGGAGGGGAGGTGAAAAGCCACCTCCCGGCTACGGGGGACTCGCCAGCATGCCCTGCGTGCTCACACAGGATATGCTGGTGCTTCTGGGAGCCGATCAGCCCCTGCTCTCCCTAGTCTCCACCAGCTCAGTCATGGAGCCAGCAATTGTGTGGGCGGCCGATTCGGATGCCCAGGGCTCCCGATTCGGACGCCCAGGGCTCCCGCCCTGCTTGTGTGCGGGGAGAGCGAGCTTAGCCCACTCTCCCCGCTCAGCTCCCCAAACCGGGTCGCACTGATCGTGAGACCCGGCTCATAATCTCACTGCCATATGAAACTCTGGAGAGCTCTGATTGTTTCTTCTAAAGAAGTCCGGGCCAAAGTGGACGGGTCAAGTTTGGGTTCAGACTCTCTTTGAATCTGTCCAATTTCAGTAAAATTGGACCATGTCTGAATTTACCAATCTGAGGTTTCACAGGTCTAAGGGACAGTGACGAAGGATCTTCCTCTATTCCCACCTCTCTCGGTTCGGACTTACTATGACTGATAGACTGATATTCTCAGGGCCGATCTCTCTGCCTTTCTTGCTCCCAGACAACCTTGAGTCTTCACTTCATTCTCCATTAGCCATGCGGTCTCTCTCCCTCTCCCTTTCCCTCTCTGCTTTGCTCTATGAAGATGCAGGCCTTCCATCCAAATATGTATTTCACACCATAAACCTTTGCTTATTTTGAACCTTAATGCCTGTCTGAAGCCTTTCTTTGCTGGGCTAATCTCTTCTCGCTCATGCTGTCCCTGTTACAAACTGGGGTGAATTAATTAACCTCTTCCCTTCAACAGGAAATACATGCAGAGAAAGGAAGGGTACTAATGCATTGGCAAATCAGAGCTCCTAGATCTCCTGGATCTGTGTGACCTCCTGCTGGAGGCCTCTGGGGGCTGAAGCCTTCCATGATTTCACCAGCAATGTATGGCCCCTACTACCTGTTTAAGCTTCCCTTTGCAATGTAAGGACTAGAACAGGGTTTCTTAACCTTGGGCCCCCAGATGTTGTTGCACTACAACTCCCATCATCCCCAGACATGGCCTTTGTGGCTGAGGATGATGGGAGTTGTAGTCCAACAACATCAGGGGGTCCAAGTTTAGCAACCCTGGGCTAGAGTGTTCTTCCTTGCATCCTTTCCAGATGGGAGCATTTACCCAGCTAAAAGCTCTAGCCTTTGACCAACAGACTCGGTGCTATGGGTGCTGCCCTCTCTCCCCTTCCCACACAGTCCACCCCAGACCTACCGACGCAGCATTGCTCAGGGGCTCCAGGACTTGAACTCCTCCTGTGGGGCCAGTGGGGAAAAGGAGGCTCCTGCCTGCAGCTCAAGAATGAAAACACAGAGCGAGGATGCGGGGAAAGTCAGCTCTTTATTCTGAAGAGGGAAGACGATTCCTCAAAGATGCAGAGAGCCTGGAGGCATGGGGCAAGAGGGGGCTTAGTGGCATGTGGGCGTCCACTCCTGGGTCTGTGGGGCTGGATGGTGAGGCCGGACCCTGGGGATAGTCAGTGACTCTCTGTACAGTGGACATTTCTGCAGAAAGAGAAGAGGAGGAGTTACATCGGCAGCAGGGGATGCCGCTCTAGTCAAGGTGCTGAGATGCTCACCCCACTCCCTGCCTTTTCCAGGAGAGATCTGGAAGCAGGAGGCAGCAGGCACCTGCCAAGGACCCTGCGCTGCCCACTGGAGCTGTTTCCTGCATGAGTTCTTCCCAGGGAAGGATTCTGAGCAGGTCACATCAATGAGCACAGAAATCTCTCCGCTTTCACCTGGCACCCGCACTGCAGTTGCTTCCCGAGCTTCAAGAAAAACCCACGGGGGGAGGGGGGTGGTCAGACCTCCCAGTTCCAGACTGAACTTTGGGACCTGCTTTGGGACCAGAAGAACAAAGAGGACCGGGGGGGGGGGGCAGCTCCAGTGGTGTGAAGCCTCAGTCACGAGGCTTCACACCATTGGACCTGCCCCCCGCCCGGTCCTCTTTTCCCTCTGCCACTCTCCACCCATCTCCTGATCCCAAATGGCTTCTTCCATGCAAAGCAAGATGTAGATCCTGCAAAAAACAGACCTCAGCAAAACATAACATTCCTCATCCATCAGCTTCCAAACAAGTACAGAAAGGAAATCACTTAATATCAGTCAGGATATGACAATATTTATTTCCATGCCTCTCAACACAGAGCCCCAGGAATGTTTTTTACCAGCTGCAATTGATCTGTTAACTCTGGCAACTTCCAGCGGGTTGGACTACTGCAATGCGCTTTGTGTAGGGCTGCCTTTGTACATAGTGTGGAAATGTCAGTTAGTTCAAAATGCAACACCCAGATTGATCTCTGGGGTATCCCAGAAAGATGACATTGTGTCTGTTCTTAAAAATTTGCAAAGGCTGCCAATACACTTCCGGGCAAGGTACAAAGTGTTGGTTATTTACCTTTAAGGCCCTGAATGGCTGAGGTCCTGGTTACCTGAGAGACCACCTTTCTCTACAAGATCCCCACCACTCATTATAATTATCAGGAGAGGTCTGTCTTCAGGTGCCAGCAGTTCATCTGGTGGCGACCTGGGATAGGACCCTCTCAGGTGTCACCCCTTGGTTGTGGAACATGCTCCCCATGGATAGGAGAGGAATCTCTTTCTTGGAGACCTCCAGGAAAGCCTTAATGACCCATCTTTTAAGCCTGGTTTTTAATGATATTGAATTTTATTTTTAATTCTAATCCGGTCTATTTATTTATTTATTTATTTATTTAGCGCATTTTAATACTGCCCCAACCCAAGGTCTCAGTGTGGTTCACAACAAACAACAAAAAATCAATTAAATACTAAAAACAGTTTAAAACAATCAATAAATAATCCAAAATTTAAAAAGTTACAAAGTTAAAAAGCTAAAAGGCCTGGGTAAAAAGATAAGTCTTTAGACACTTTTTAAAAGCCGCTGGAGATGGGGAGACTCTTATCCCCATTTTACATTTAAAATAAAATAAAATTGCTTCATTATGTGTTGTTTATTTTAATGTAAACCTCCCTGAGCCACTTCAGGAAAGGTAATATATACATCTAACAAGCAAACAAACAAACAAATAAATAAATTAAATAATTTTGCGAGTTATGCATTTTGTTATCCGCTGTGCCAGTTTGCAAACAGAATGTGTATCACTCTGACGTTTGACCTTCTGCAATCTTGTTATATCACCATGGAACCTTCCATTTTAAAAAGCAAGGACATTCAATGAAAGAAAAGACCTTGGGTTACATGGGTTGGTTACTGGTGTGGCAGCTCCAAAACATGACGAAATGTGATGTCCCGTGATGTTTGTACCATGAGGACTCGAGATCTGATGTCCAGTCTGTGCTATTGTACTGGCCCACAACATCCTAACTGGGGGAACACCATTTGGCCAGGTCCTCCATGCTCCTATGCCCTACCAGCGTAGGCTGGCGGCAACAGCAAAAGCTGGGGATTAGTGTTACAGCTATGTGGAAGAAGAACGTGGTAAGATGTGTCTCTGAGCAGATGATGTGTGCTGTTACACAGAGCCCCGGGGTTGGGGCAAGCAAGTCATACTTCCTCTATAAGAATTACTCTGCTTCCGTAAGTCCCCGCCCCCATCTCTGTATCCCTTTGTTGGATGGGGAATGAGTTGGATTATTATTTGGCCCTTGCGGGCCATTCAGGGTTGCCACCATTCTGTTGCTTGAGTAAGCGAGACAATTGGGGGGGGGGGTAGGATGAAGGGCAGGATCCTGAATAGCAATGCTGTATGTGTTATCTCTTGCTCACAAGTATAACACATTTGCAAGGGGGGAGCCCACCAAGCGCCAAGCCACACACAGCTGCCAGATCACTAATAAACATAAACATTGTGGGGTGGGGGGGAGGGTGGGGGGAGCCTACAGGTTTCCAGACCTTTAGTAGGCGGGAGTGGAGAGCAGCAGCAGCAGCAGAAGCAGAAGCAGAACTGTCCCTTCAACAGAGCAAAGAGGACAAGGCACCAGTTAGACAGCAACAGCCGCAGCATGCATGCGGCAGTGGCAGCATTAGTGAGGCACTGGCTGGCAGGCACACACACACACACACAGTGCAATGCTCTCTTCCTCTGCCTCTTGTGAGCTGAGCCAGCAAGGGCAGCAGACTGGCTGCCCACACAGGGGAAAGCTTCTGAGAGTGATTCAGTGTAACTAAGCAGTCATAGGGTTGGGCATGCTGCAAGTATTTCTCCTTGCAGCGTGAGTGATTGCTGGGAAATCTAGGACCAACAAACGGAAGTACTGTTTCACACAACGCTTTAAGAAGGGTTTGGATAACTTCATGGAGGAGAGGTCTATCATCAGGCTGATGAAGCTATCTCTGCAAAACGGCTTATATCCGGAAGAGCCGTTTGACATGTGAAGACTGCATTTTCCCACAAGGTCATGAGTGGGCTTAGTCTGTGACTGATGATGTCCATATTTCATTGAGGCTATGCTCGGTTTGGGTTTTTTTGTAATCTGAAACTTTTACTCCTGCACGGATGACATTGAGCCTTGCCTAATTTATCCAGCAGCCCCATTTTTGCCTGGTTCAATTATATCTCCTCTGGATGTCTTTGATCATCATTGTATATGTTATTATTCATGTTCCATTTTGAATTATGTTTGGTTTAATTATTAATTTTTTATCAGTGCTTGAAATCAGAGATTACTTTTCTATTGGCCTATTGTATATTTATTCATATCTTTATTGTTTATTTACTATATACAATTTTTATACATGTTCCCCTTAGTCAAGGTTGGGTTTTATCCCCCCTCTGATTTGCTTGGTTGTATTTCTGTGAGTGCCCTTGCTTTTGTTTTGGCTGTCAGTGTAGGCAGTATTACTGAGCGACATGGCCCAATGGCCCAACCCTAATGGTGAATGGGAGCACCCCCATCATTAGGCTGGAACGTGAGTAGGAAAGGCTGATGCCACCATGCAGCTGATCAAGATTTCTGTATCACACAGTAACCTAAGTAATCAAACAAAGTCAAGCCAGTTTCATATTCATAGACATTTCTTGCCTCTTACCTGTTTCTCCACAGACTCTCAAGCATTCCTCCTTGCTGAAAAATAAGTTGTCATTGCCCTGGCAGCCCCCATAGACAAACATCTCACAAGTCTTGGTGGTTGAGTTGTAGTAGTAGGCATCAAAGTCACCCCTACATGGTCCCTGGTCCATAGGCAGCCTGCAAAACTCTGTGGCCACAGGAGGGGGAAAGAGAAGCAGAAGCAAGTAAGTTGGCTGACAAAGAGAAATGCTAAGCAGGTCTGCTTTTCCTTATGGAAGCTGTTCTGAAAGGTCCCCGGGGACGAATAAGAACATAAGAACAGAAGTCAGTAAGAACATAAGAATAAGAACATAAGAACAATAACAATAAGAACAATTATAACAATAAGAACATAAGAACAGAATTCAGTAAGAACATAAGAATAAGAACATAAGAACAATAACAATAAGAACAATTATAACTATAAGCACATACGAATAGAAGTGACAAGAGATGATGTTCTAAAATGTCTCGAAAAACTGAAAACGAACACATCACCTGGGCCAGAGGGCATCCATCCAAGAGTCCTCAAAGAACTCAAATGGAAAATTGCCGACATCCTTGCTAATATATATAACTTATCCCTGAAATCAGTCTCTGTACCAGAGGACTGGAGAGTAGTAAATGTAACACCAATTTTCAAAAAGGGATCCAGGGGCGATCTTGGAAATTGCAGGCTGGTTAGCCTAACGTCCGTTCCAGGCAAATTGATGGAAAGCATCCTCAAGGATAAAATTGTAAAGCACCTAGAACAGGCCCTGCTGGGAGTGAGCTAGCATGGCTTCTGCAAAGGTAAAATTTTCCTCACCAACCTTTTGAAGTTCTTTGAGAGTGTCAACAAGTGTGTGGATCAAGGTGATCCAGTTGACATAGTCTACCTGGAATTTCAAAAAGCTTTCGACAAAGGTCCTCATCAAAGACTCCTGAGGAAACTTAGCGGTCGTGGTATAAGGGGACAAGTACATGTGTGGACTGCTAACTGGTTGAAAGACAGGAAACAGAGGGTAGGTATAAATGGAGAGTTTTGACAATGGAGGGAAGTAATAAGTCGGGTCCCCCAGGGATCTGTTCTGGGACTGGTGCTTTTTAATTTTTTTCCTAAATGATCTAGAAGCAGGGGCAGGCAGCGAGGTGACCAAATTTGCAGATGATACCAAACTCTTTTGGGTAGTGAAATCTAAAATGGATTGTGAGGAGCTCCAAAAGGATCTCTCCAAACTGGGGGAGTGGGCGACAATGTGGCAAATGCAGTTCAATTTTGGCAAGTGTAAAGTGATGCACATTGGGACGAAAAACCCCAACTTCAAGTATACACTGATGAGATCCGAGCTGTTGGTGAATGACCAGGAGAGGGATCTTGGGATCTTGGTGGACAGCTTGTTGAAAGTCTTGACTCAATGTGCAGCAGCTGTGAAAAAGGCAAATTCCATGCTAGGGATCATTAGGAAGGGGATTGAAAATAAAACGGGTAATATTATAATGTCTTTATACAAAACTATGGTGGGACCACACTTGGAGTACTGCGTACAATTCTGGTCACCACATCAAAAAAAGGACATTGTAGAAATGGAAAAGGTGCAGAAGAGGGCAACCAAGATGATCAGGGGCCTAGAGCACCTTTCTTATGAGGCAAAACTACAAATCTGGGGCTTTTTAGTTTAAAAAAAGATGACTGCGGGAAGACATGATAGAGGTCTATAAAATCATGCATAGAGAAAGTGGATAGAGAAAAATTCTTTTCCCTCTCCCATAATATTAGAACCAGGGGTAATCCCATAAAATTGATTCCCAGGAAATCTAGGACCAACAAATGGAAGTACTTTTTCACACAACACATAATCCACTTGTGGAATTCTCTGCCACAGAATGTGGTGACAGCCAACAACCTGGATGGCTTTAAGAAGGGTTTGGATAACTTCATGGAGGAGAGGTCTATCAACGGCTACTAGTTGGAGGGCTATAGGCCATCTCCAGCCTCAAATGCAGGATGCCTCTCAATATCAGTTGCAGAGGAGCAACAGCAGGAGAGAGGGCATGCCCTCAACTCCTTCCTGTAGGCTTCTAGCGGCATCTGGTGGGCCACTGTGTGAAACAGGATGCTGGACTAGATGGGCCGTGAGCCTGATCCAGCAGCAAGGTTGATCTTATGTTCTTATGTAAGGGAGAGGAGAGCTGGTCTTGTGGTAACAAGCATAAGCTTAGCAGGGTCTGCCCTGGTTGCATATGCATGTGAGACCTGTTTTGTGCAGTAGAGTGGGGAGAGTGGGTTAAGCCCACTCTCCCCACAGTCGATCAGGGAGGGAGCCCTGGGTGGCCAGATCGGCGGCCTACACAACTGCCAGCTCTGTGATGGAGCCAGCAGGGGCTGGGGAGAGCGGGGGCCGATACACCCCCGGAAGCTCCAGCATGCCCTGTCCAAACGCGCAGGGCATACTGGCTAGACTCCCGGAGCCGGGAGGTGGCTTTTTGCCTCCCCTACGGGGATCTCCTTGTGAGTAGCCATGGCATGGAGCCGCGCACGGCTACTCACTATCTTGAAAATTGGATTTGCAGAGCACTCACTTCGCAAACCCGGTTTTAGGGGAGGGGTACTTAGGCGGGTTAAGCGCCTGCAAGCCACCGGCTCACCTGCGGACCTGGTGGCTCCCACAATCAGGCAAAAACGGGCCAGGCTCTGCTAGCCCAATTTTGCCTGATCATGGGAATAGCTCCTTGATGTGTAAGCACTGTAGGTATCCCTCTTAGGAGTTGCTCTGGGAAGAGCAGAAGGTTCCACGATCCCTCTCAGCTATCTCCAAGATAGGGTGCAGAGAAAAAGAAATTCTTTCCTGCAACCTTGGAGAAGCCACTGCCAGTCTGTGTAGACAATACGGAGCTAGATGGACATATGGTCTGACTCAGTAAATGGCAGCTTCCTATGTTCCTATGTTCCTAAGGGTTTATTCAGAAACAACTCCATGATCTCCTTCTCCTTTCCCTCCCTTTGCTTTTCTGACTCCCCCCCACAAAACTCTCTCTCTCTCTCTCTACATGGCCCCCCACTGGGACAAACCTCTCAACAACACACAACAGAAAAGATACTGGATACACTACAATACCTCCTTTCTGTGACTCTGTTCTTCATTCAGCTTCATTTTAACACAGAAACATGAGTTTTCACTCAGGCTGGATTCAGGGCTGTTAACGTAACTTTCAGGGCTGTTAACATAAGAATTCTTATGTTAACAGCCCTGCTGGATGAGGTCCAAGGCCTATCTAATCCAGCATCCTCTTTCCCACAGTGACCCACCAGATGCATCTGGGAAGAGGTGAAGGCATGCCATCTCTCCTGCTGTTGCTCCCCTACAACTGGTTTTGAGAGGCCTCATGCCTCTGAGGCTGGAGGTGGCCCATAGACACCAGACTAGTAGCCACTGATAGACCTGTCCTCCATTAATTTTTCTAAGCCCTTTAAAAACCATCCAAGCCGGTGGCCATCACCACATCCCGTGAGAAAAAATTAAATAGATTGATTATGCACTGTGTAAAAAAGTCCTTCTTTTTGTTGGTCCAACGTTTCCTGGCCGTCAGTCTCATAGGATAATACCAAGCTCTAGTGTTGTGAGAGAAGGAGCACAATTACCCTCTGCCCACTATCTATACTTCGTGTATATTTTTATACACCTCCGTCATGTCTCCCTGTAGTCGCCTCTCTTCCAAACTAAAAGTCTCAAATGCTGTATCCTCATAAGGAATGAGAATCCAGGCCTCAGATCATCTCGGTTGCCCTCTTCTGCATGTTTTCCAAGTCTATGATGACCTTCTTAAGATATGTTGACCAGAACTGTACGCAGTACTCCTGATGTGGCTGCACCATAGATGTGTATAAGGGAATTATAGCATTTTTATTTTCAATCCCCTTCCTGATGATCCCTAGCATGGAATTTCCCTTTTTTCAAGGCTGTCGTGCACTGAGTGGACACTTGGAGAAAGACTGCTGATCCATCCACAGCCCCTCCGAGGGGCAGGAAGGAGGATAAACTAGAGCAAAGGCAGCCCTTTGCAGAAGATGGCAGAGGGAGGCCCTGCTTTAAAGGGATGCAAGGATCTTCCGCTTGCTCTCCCTGGAAAGATTTGGGTTCAAAAACTGGGGCCCTCTTCGGACACAAAAGCAAACTGTGGGTCTGTCTGCCTCCATCCCTTTTCCACTCTCCCAGATCGTCACAATCTGAGGTCTGGGAGCTGGCAAGTGGGGCAGGACTGGCTATGTGGGCTTACTCCAACCTTGAAAGACAGTCCACCCTATTATTATTATTTTATTATTATTTTAACATTTATATCCCACTCTTCCTCCAAGGAGCCCGGAGCGGTGTACTACATATTTGGGTTTCTCCTCACAACAACCCTGTGAAGTAGGTTAGGCGGAGAGAGAAGTGACTGGCTCAGAGTCACCCAGCTAGTATCATGGCTGAATGGGGATTTGAACTCAGGTCTCCCTGGTCTTAGTCCAGCACTCTAACCACTGCACCACCCTGGCTCACTAGACAATGGGCTGATAGCCCATGGGAGGAGCTTTCTCCCTTCCCTCTGCTTTGGGATGAAAGACGAATCTGGGTGTAACAGAAGAGGGTAAGGAACTTTGGTTGGGTGAATGGAACTCATCAGAGGAGCAATTTCTGCAGCTTGCCTTCTGGAGCTTCAGAGTGGTGGCAGGAGGGTGGCAACTCCCAAGGGGGAGCCACTGCCCCTCTGGGTCCAACTCCTGAGTTGCCCCCTCCCACCAACCCCTGATTTCCAGAAGGGAAGCTGTCAAATCAAGAGAGGGCTTTTCAATTGTCTGCTTGGGCTTCTCAGCTGAGAAAGAGAGCAAGCCATGTCAGACCCGGAGGGCCAGACCTGAATCCCACTGCCTATCCTATTAGAGGGGAATGTCTGCATGAGATCCCCTGAGGAGCAGACATGTATCCAGGGTGGGGCAGGCAGGGCACCTGCCCTGTGTGCCACTTGAAAGGGGTGTGTGTGAAAAAATGCCACTGACAGCCCTACTCCCAGGTCACCCCTCCCACCCCCACAAAATTTTAACTTTGGGTACCCCGAGAGCCGCTGTGTCTTGGCTCCAGGTGCCGCACTGCTGCACATTGGCCAGATGCCGGACCTCCTGGCACTCCCCCCCGCTCGCGCCTGCACAGTGCCAGATCTCTGCCCCCGGCGCATCATCATGTACACTGCATGCTCTGCTGAGTGCTCGCTGGCTTTTCTCTCTGCTTCGAGCTGCTGCATGTGTGCCTCATGGAGGATCATCGCCACCTGGCCTGCTGCTGGCCAACATCATCTTTGTTGGAGGGTTGAGGTCTCAAAACATTTGGGGCTGCTTGAGTTGAGCTGGCTTAACTTCTTCTTGGGGCTCTCAGGGGGGTGTCTCGGGTGTGGCGGAGCGGCAGTTGGCAGTGGGTAACCACCTCCCTCACCCAAAGTTGAGGCGGTGGCAGCAGAGAGCCTTCCCTGCTTCTTTCCCACTAGCCTGAGAAGGTCACGGGGTGTGTGTGTGTGTGTGTGTGTGTGTGTGTGTGTGTGTGTTGTTTGTTCATTGTTAGTTTTTTAAAAAAATGTTTTCATTATTTTAATTTACACAGGGGGCGGAGGAGGATGGTTGAGGAAAATGGTTGGGGGGTGTCTTTCGGTGGTTCTGGCCGGGCTGCCCTCCTTGTAGGTGTGTGTCTGTTTGTGTCCCTAGTAGCTCTTGGTAAAGCTCGGCAGCGGCGGGAAACATGGCAGCTTTTCGTGTGGGGGGGGGGAGTCAAAGGCACCGGTGTGTGCGGTGTGTGTGTGGGAGGGGATGGGATTTCTCTGAACATCACACTTGCTCCCTGCTGTGGGCACTTAGCTGTGAAGGCTGGCCTGGGGGGAGGCTTGCCTTGGGCTCAAGAAGATCCGAAGCCTGCCTCAGGCTGCTGCTGGGGATGCGCACGAGCCAGTGAGTCCATGTGAGGGAAGGCAAGGTGGGCTAGCAGAAGTTCTCTCCCAATGATGAATGCCCCCTGCTCTTGCAGAGAGCTTGCCAGGGGCTTAGAATAATTCAGCTAAGTCATCGGCTCTGCACATGAATGCACTGCCAAGTGTTTATGTTTTCATTTAGGTTACCACTCTTGTGGGAGCAGGCATGAACTATTGCTCTCTTTGCTAAGCAGGGTCCAACTTGGTTTCCATTTGAATGGGAGACTATATGTGTGAGCACTCAGTATAGGAAATCTCCCCAGGGAACAGGCTGCTCTGGCTGCTCCCCTTCCCCCGCCCCCTCCAGCTTCTCCAAGATTGAGCTGAGAAAGACTCCTGCCTGCAACCTTGGAGCTGCTGCTGGCCGTCAGTGTAAGCAATACTGAGGGACATGGCCCAATGGCCCAACCCTAATGGTGAATGGGAGCACCCCCATCATTAGGCTGGAACATGAGTAGGAAAGGCTGATGCCACCATGCAGCTGATCAAGATTTCTGTATCACACAGTAACCTAAGTAATCAAACAAAGTCAAGCCAGTTTCATATTCATAGACATTTCTTGCCTCTTACCTGTTTCTCCACAGACTCTCAAGCATTCCTGCTTGGTGAAAAATAAGTTGTCATTGCCCTGGCAGCCCCCATAGAAAAACACCTCGCAAGTCTCGGTGGTTGAGTTGTAGTAGAAGGCATACACCTCATTGTGACATGGTCCACGGTCCTTAGGCAGCATGCAAAACTCTGTGGCCCCAAAGGGGAGAGAGAAGCAGAAGCAAGTGCGATGGCTGACAAAGAGAAATGCTAAGCAGGTCTCCTTTTCCTTAAGAAGATGTTCTGAAAGGACCCCAGGAAGTAATAAGAACATAAGAACAGCCCTGGAGGGACTGGGTGAGGGCCAAGGCCTATCTAATCCAGCATCCTCTTTCCCAAAGTGGCCCACCAGATGCCTCTGAGGAGCCCACACGAAAGGGGTAAAAGGCATCCTCTCTCTCCTGCTGTTACTCCCCTGCAACTGGTTTTGAGAGGCCTCATGCCTCTGAGGCTGGAGGTGGCCCATAGACACAGGTTGACCAGAACTGTACACCATATTTGTGTGGAATTCAGGCCTATGTCTGATTCCATTTTTTAAAGGAATAAATTAATGCCTGAAATCAGATACACTGACCAGGGCAGGACACCCAGGTCGCGCTCGCTCCACTAAACTGGGCTTAGGGGAGGGCAGTTTTAGCGCGTGACCCACTTTGGGGAGACCGGGCTCGGCTGCGAGCCCAGTGGTTCTCACAGTCATGCAAAATCAGGCTAGGCTCCCTTAGCCCAATTTTGTATGGCCATGAGAATAGCCTCAGTGTCTCTGGAAGAAGCTAGAAGCTGAGCTTGCATTTCCTCCTGCAAAAAGTCTGTGTTAATCCTTGTTAATGATTGCTCTGCTGTGCCCAAATGGGATATTCCTGTCACTTTCTCTGAGAGCTCCACTTTGTAGAATTAGAGGTATTGTTACATCCAATTGCTGTCTTTAGGAATTCTACTCTAGGTAGATGCACACAAAAGAAAATGATTTACACCTATAGCTGTGATTCTTCTTTGCGAACACCTTTTTACACTTTCTGGGACCGGGCGCCAGAAATCTGGGGACAAGAAAAGATGCCCATTTGCAGCTCAGAGATGCAGATTTGCTTTGGGCAAAATAAAACAATTTCCTCCCCCAAACAGCAGCTAAGAGAAGATGGAATTCCAATCTCCCTGGACTGAGCTAATATCCTGAACTAATATCAATAATTAAAAGACAATATCCAGAGGGTAAGAGCAAATTGTCACCTTTTTGGGATCCAGGGAGGATATTTAGAATAGACTCTATGGAGAACAGAGGAAGAAATAACTATAAAGAATGGAGCTCACTGAACGGAGAGCCAGCAAGCTTGGCCTAACCAGCAGATCTGTGCTCAAGAGCCATCCCGGAGTTTGCTGCTAAAGCTGTGGGGCTAAAAGCAGGAACTCTTTCCATGGAGAGGAACTCTCTGTGACTTCGGCAGCACAGTAAGCAGTCAGGACTCCCCAGCCAGGGTGCTCTCACTCTCCGCCTTGCTCTGAGCAAACTACCACCAGCCTGCTTGACTGCCTGAAGCTTGCACCCCAGGCTCCTGTTCTCCAGCACCCACCTTTCTCCTCCATCTGAAGCCTGCATCGTTTCCAAGCTCCAGCAATGAACAAGTCCTTTGAAGCCTTCTTCGTGAACCTGGTGAGATGCCTATTCAATGCACAGTGCAGCCTGCTCTCCTCTTCTAAGCCCTCCCTTCTTTCTTCTTTCTCTGCTTCTCTCTAAATGTTTTATTAACATTTGTTAGATTGTTAGATAGCTGTAATTACTGACTGCACACACACATGTTAGTTAGGCACATTGCACTACACCTTGAATCGGAAACATGTTTTTAATTTGGATGAACTGTTTGAATTTTATCCTGATGAGCAACTTTCTATAATAAAGCCTACTGAACTTTCTGAGTATGTCTCCCTCTATCTCTGTTTGTGTGCCCAGATCCTACATGGTCACCATCTCCAAGAACCAATTCACTTTGTGTATGAGGTGACTTTCCCTCTTTCCCTCTGAGCATATACAGAATGCGAAACCAGGTGTAGTTCACAACACCAGACGTGACATGACATTTGCAATCTTTGCACCACGCAGGCAAGTCACTATGCAGTCTTCACACAGGTCACAAACCCATCTCTATATGCCCCTAACAATCAAATCACCTACTACTAGGAGTCCCACACCCTCTGGAGGACTATCCTCTGTGTGAGAAGATATGGGCACATCACCAAGGAAGGGGTCCGTTCTAGAGAATAATTCCCCTCTTCCTCAGACTGATTTCCTCCTTCCCTAAAGCCTTCATTTCCCATGACTGCAGAGGAGCTGTCAACCTGGGAGTGAGATGCTCCCTTCACATCCCTGAGGATCTCACCCACAGAGCTCTTTGCCTCCCTAAGCTTCTCCAGGTCAGCCACCTGGGCTTCAAGGAATCAGACTAGTTCCCTGAGAGCCAGGAGATCTTTTCACCAAGTACACACCCATGACTTCTTCCACTCAGGCAGATAGCCCACCACTTGCCCGAGGGCTTCTCAGAGGCATTTAGTGGGCCATTGTGTGAAACAGGATGCTGGACTAGATATTATGGATGTGCACAGATCAATTGTTGCAATTCAATTTGAGATCAAATCGAATCAGCCAAATTTGATTCAAACTTGAATCTGATCGGATTTTTTATTCAAGTTGGAATAGATTAGATTAATATTCAAATTGATTGAACCCACTTTTAAAGGAAAAGGAGTCACCACATTGGAGTGTTGGGTAAGGCCCCATGGGTGCCACTTACCACCCATACTGGGGATATCTGTTTATTTTTTAGGTTTTCATGATTTTGGTAGTCCTTGTAGAAGGGGAGTTATGGAGCAAAATGTGTGATCAGTATTTTTGAATTGTTTAGACTCTTTGGTGTGTTGACTTTCCCTCCTAATGAAGCCCTATGAAGATTCATTACACACCAAAGAGTTTAAACAAGTCAAAAATTCCTAATAATAATAATAATAATAATAATAATAATAATAATAAAACACTGCCTTTTGATTGGGAGGGGGTAATTAATGGTACCTCATTTGCCCACTATCCCCCAAAATGTGCATGCCATTCAATGTTTTCTCTATTTTTTTCCTTCTGTGTGCAGAATGTTTTGTTCTGGGTGGCAGTCACAAGGCTGTGTGTGCTCACATGCATTCATAGTGGGGCCTTCCTGATTCAACCTGATTGAGATCTAAAATCAACTGAGCGGACATCCAAAATCTTGATGCATCCCTTAAATATAAAATGAAAACCCCCCTGGCTTGCAGGTTTGGGGTAGCTGACATAATGCAGTGTCACTGCAAGGAAAGGGGGTACTCAGTTCATTTTTTTAAAAGGAAGTTTTGAGGTGTTTAGATTCTTTGGTGTGCTATGAATCTTCATAGGGATTCTTTAGGAGAGAAAGTCATTACACACCAAAGAGTCTAAACACTTCAAAAAGAGTGACTGCACATTTTGCTCCATACCTATACTTCTACAAGGGCTAGAGCTTAGTTATAAAAAAGAAGCAGTGAGTGCTGGGAATCAGGGGGAAGAAATAAGGGAAATAAAATCTTGAATCAATTTTAATCAACTCCGGAGAGATTTGTTTGGAGGTCAAATGATCAATCAAATCGACCTGACTGAAGATGAATCAATTTGACCTCATATCAGTTTGCACATTCCTACTAGATATCCCTTTGGCCTCATTCAGCAGGGCTGTTGTTATGTTCTTACATTCCTAGGACTCAGTAGAAGGCAGTTCCCTATGAGGGATGCTAATTTTGCCTCTTTGTACAATGCCCGCATCCCCTTTTCATAGGCTTATATGAAGCTGCCAACTAATAGCACTTCAGCACACCATGTCCAAGCATTAAAGTGATGTAGCGTACCATGGGGTAGGGGAGCAGAATCTGGGACCCTGAACAAAAGTACCTCCTGCCCCTCAATGAGCCTCCTCATACTGTGCAAGAATTGCAGGAAGGTTCAATAAGAAGGGAGATTGCTGGGGAAGTTGAGAGGACCTCTGGAGACAGATATTCTGAACTGCAAGATCGTGGGGAAGAGGCTCCCTGTCTAGTGATGACCTAACACACATGGCAAGCAAGAGGGGGTGATCCAGTGGAGTGGGGGGGGGAGAGCCACTGACCTGGAATATTCCGTCCGGACACAGATGGCAGCTCAGCCCAGACGGCAAGGATGAGGATCATGAGGACGAAATCACCAGACTTCATGGCTAGGCAGGTTTGAGACTCCAGCCTATACACAGGGTGCTTTATACTCCATCTCAAGGCACTGATGCAGCATTTCCTAATCATGCAGCCACACCCAGAACATAAACACTTCAAATACAAGAATAAGCAAAGAGTGGATCAGGTCCAAGTCCCATCCACTCAAGCATCCTGGTTCCCACAGTGCCCCATCAGATGCCTCTGGGAAGGCCACTGGCAAGAGATGAAGGCATGTCCTCTCTCCTCACAAGTGGTATTGAGAGGGATTCTGCCTGAGTCTGGAGCCATCAAGACTAGTAGCCATTGATTGACCCATCCTCCATGAATTTGCCTAAGCCCGTTTAAAAGCCATCCAAGCTGGGGGCCATCACCATGACCCGTCACAGAAAATTCCATTTATTTATTTATTTATTTATTTATTTATTTATTTATTTATTTATTTATTTATTTATTTATTTATTGGATTTATATACAGCCTAGTATAAAAATCTTGAAGCGGTATACAGAATTAAAACATAAAATATAACACATTTAAAATCCATAAGATAAAAATTAGATTAAAACATGTTAAAAACACATTAAAATTTAAAAAACAAATCTCAGTTGTAGGCCTTAGAAAACAAGTACATCTTCAGGGTCCTCCAAAAGGGAAACTGAGAAGGAGATGCTCTTATTTCAGCAGGGAGCATGTTCCAAAGCCCTGAGGGAGCCACAGAAAAGGCCCAGTCCCGAGTTGCATCACCTCTCCAGATGATCTTAAAAGGTGACAGAGTTCACAACAGAGAAGGTGCTCTCTTAAATACCCTGGACCTAAGCTATTAAGGGCCTTATAGGCAATAATTAGCACTTTGTATTTTGTTCGGAAACCTATCAGAAGCCAGTGTAGTTCTTTTAGAATCGGTGTTAAATGGTCCCTTTGGGTAAACTTAGAGACCAGTCTGGCTGCAGCATTCTGCACCTGGAAACCCCCAGAGGACACCCCGGACAATGTGCCACCCCCCACCCACAAGTTGAGTCCGGGTTCCCCCGCTCTCCTGGCTTGGACTCTACCCTGGACTCTGTCCAGATTCACATACACGTGGAACCGAAGGAGGACTTACAGACATTGGCGATGCCTTGCAGCTCGCAACTAACTCAGATGGACACTTATTTTCTTATGGCTGTCTTGACCTGCATGTATGTATGTATGTATGTATGTATGTATGTAACCTCCCACCTCGGGATCATGATCTATTACATATCTGAATGCTAAACGACCCATGCCAGCATAGCGGCTGAACACGCCAGGAACTCCTGCTGACAACACCCCTGGAGGCCCCCTTCTGGACCTGGAGAAGACCCTCCGCCGTAAAGGACCCATGCCCAGAGGCTGCAACTGGCAGAAGAAGACTGGCACAGCCCTGCCGGCAATACGCAAAATGAGGCTGGGATCTGACCCTCCCTTGGACCTTTCGGACATTCCTCTCACCAAACTCTTTTAACCGGACTCTATCCAAACCCCTAGGAACTCACGTACAGTGCTATATTCTCTCTGCCATTGCAACCACACATTTGTAAGTACGCGGCCGTGCTTTATTGGGAAATTCTATTCACTGTGGCTTTTGTAAACCATATGTTAAACATTCTCTAATAAAAGTCAATCTGAACTACGTACAAAGGCAGCTCCACATAGAGTGCATTACAGTAGTCAAGCCTAGAGTTTACCTGTATATTCATGACCGTTTTAAGGTCACTACTCTCCAAGAATGGGCGTATCTGGTGTATCAGCCGAAGCTGATAAAAAGCACTCATAAGAACATGAGAACAGCCCTGCTGGATCAGGCCCAAGGCCCATCTAGTCCAGCATCCTGTTTCACACAGTGGCCCAACAGTTGCCACTGGAAGCCTACAGCAGGAGTTGAGGGCATGCCCTCTCTCCTGCTGTTACTCCCTGAAACTGGTACTCAGAGGCATCCTGCCTTTGTGGCTAGAAATGGCCTCTAGCCCTCTAACTAGTAGCCGATGATACTCTTGGCCACAGCCTCAACCAGGGAGAGTTTGGGATCCAGGAGCACTCCCAGACTACAAACCTGATTTTCTGGGGGGAGTGTAACCCCATCCAGAACAGGCAGATCTAAACCATCTCTTGGATCCTGACCCCCTACAGACAGTACCTCTGTCTTGTTTGGATTCAACTTCAGTCTGTTATCCCTCATCCAGCCCAATATTGCCTCCAGGCAGGCACTTAGGGGGCCATGCCATTTCCTGATGAAGTTGGTATAGAGAAATAGATATGGGTGTCATCAGCATATTGATAGCATCCCAGACCAAACTTCCTGGTTAACTTTCCCAGCGGTTTCATGGAGATGTTAAAAAGCATTGGAGACAGTATGGAGCCTTGTGGAACCCCACACTTCAGCTTTCGCTCTTCAGAGCAATAGTCTCCAAGCAACACCTTCTGGAATCTGCCAGAGAGGTGGGAGTGGAACCACTGTTAAACAGTGCCACCCAATCCCACCTCCTTCGGGCGACCCAGCAGGATACCATGGTCAATGGTATCGAAAGCTACAAGAGATCCAAAAGGATCAGTAGAGTCACTCTCCCTGTGTCTGTCGCCAGTTGGAGATCATCCATCAGGCCGACCAAGGCAGTCTCAACCCCATAGCCCACCTGGAAGCCAGTCTGGAAAGGATCTAAATAACCTGTCTTCCAAAATTGCCTGGATTATGTGCTGTGTGAAAAATTGCTTCCTTTTGTCAGTTCGAAATATCCCAACCCTATGTTTCATGGGATGACCCCTGGTTCTAGTGTTGTGAGGAAGAAAAAATTCTCCCTCTCCACTCTCTCTACTCCCTGCATAATTTTATACTCCTCCATCATGTCTCCGTGTAGTCTCCTCTTTTCCAAATTAAGAAGCCCCAGATGCTGTAGCCTTGCCTCATAAGGAAGGTGCTGTAGGCCCCTCATCATCTTGGTTGCCTTCTTTTCCAGTTCTACAATGTCCTTCTTAAGATAATGGTCACCAGAACGGCACGCAGTACTCCAAATGTGGCACGCAGTACTCCCACACAGCTCATCAGGTTGAGATGTGCAGATGTGTACAAAGGCATGAGAAGACTTTAATTTTCAGTCCCCTTCCTAATGATCCCTCACATGGAATTGACCTTTCACCCGTCTGCCGTGCACTGAGTGGACACTTGGAGAAAGACTGCTGATCTGCCCACAGCCATTTTTGGGGGCAGGAAGGAGGATGAGATAGAGCAAAGGCAGCCCTTTGCAGAGGATGTCAAAGAGAGGTACTGGATGCTTTAAAGGAATGCAAAGCAGTGCAAAGATCTTCTGCTTGCTCTCCCTGGAAACATTTGGGTCCAAAAACTGCAGCCTTCTTTGGACACAACAGCAAACCACGGGTCTGTTTGCCTCTATACCCCTCGTGACTCCCAGACAATCACATTCTGAAGTCTGGGAGCCGGCAAAGTGAAGAGGACTGGACGTGTGGGCTTTCTCCCATCCTGGAAGGAAAGCCTGCCTTTGCCAATGGCCTGCAGCCCGCAGGAGGGGCTTCCTCCCTTGCTTCCGGTTAGGGATGAAATACCACTCTGGATGAAACAGAGGAAGGAACAGACCCTCCGTTGGGAAAGCGGAAGTCACTACAAACCGAGGGTTCAGTTCCAAGTTTGAGGGCAAAATGGGAATAGCGGTTGCGTTGGGGAACTGCGGTTACGATAATTAGAACATTACGGGGGGTAAACAGGAGGTGAGTTCACCACTGGTTTGGCATGACATCTGAAGGCGGTCTGGATGAGAGTGTAGGATTCCTTTAGAGAAACTGGGGAGCGGGGTCAAATTTATTATGTCTATAGATAGTATTATTTTGTGTTCCAACATCGTTAGATGTGAGTTCTGCCCTTGGACTTCTTTAGAGATTTTCTCAGTGTTTGGTACAGTAGGTATGCGGTGATTTCCATTTCAATCAGGAGGCAGAATTCCTATCTATCTATCTATCTATCTATCTATCTATCTATCTATCTATCTATCTATTTATTTTTACATTTATATCCCGCTCTTCCTCGAAGGAGCCCAGAGGGGTGATTCCTATCCTTCAGTTGCCGACTTAGTTCGTGTTAGAAAAAACAAGCAGCCAATCGTTCTAGCAGCCCATTTCCCAGCTGCCTCCCTCTCAAAGCAGCAGGACTTATTCTCTCTCGGAGCCCACTTGGGCAATACTTGGGGGTCCCCCCAGCCCACCAGCCATGATAAGGCACCTCTGCGCACCGGTGGAGGGGTGCTGGGAGGACCTGCATGCTCACCGCATACGCTTGTCCTTATTTCACGTGGCAGCCTGGGCGGAGAAAGCATCCTCTGAACCAGCCCCCTCTCACTTTCCTCCCTGGTGGTTCTTTAACCAGCCTCTCAGCACCTCTGGCTGGCTAGTGGCTGTGCAGGGAGGAACCTGACTCTGTCACCCTGTGCAGATATAGCAGTGCCTTGAGAAGGGGAAAGAAGTCCATGCAGTACAACAGCCACGGCTCCTCCGAACGAGGACCAGTAGCAGTAACGGGTAGGGCAGGGGCGCCAAGAGAGGTGCAACTACTTCTGGTTCCTGGCAGCCCAAGTTCACCTGTTTATCCCAACCCTGCCCGCCCCACCCCACCTCTGTGTTAATGAGAGCCATGCTGCCTGCAGGCTGGCTGTTCACCAGGTGGAGATGTGCAGGACCACACATGAATGACCAGCCTGCAGGCAGCATGGCTCCTGCACATGGGTTGGGAGAACGAGGAGCAATTGGGCTTCTGGGACAAGGGGAGCTGCACTTCTTGGGGTGCTCCCTCCCCAGTTTGTTAGGATGAGCCACAGCTGAAGTGAAAATACTTGAAGGTATTCAAACAATCCCGATGACTTTTTTGCTTCCTATCAGCCATCAGAGCAAAGAGTCACATGTAGGTCCTCAAAGAGTCTCATGGAACGCGGGATTGGTGGGTTGCAGCCCACTGATCTAGGAGATGGGCCTCAGGTCTGGACATGGGGAAGGTGTGACACCCTTACGGAGCCCAAACGGCCCCTATATTTCTTTCTCGGCAGACAAAAATGCCAGCTTTGGATCCCTTTTGCCTAAATACGAAGAAGCCTAAGCTTAAAGAACATATGAGGAAGGGGCAATCGAGATTGGGGTAAGCCAATGCCCCCCCCCCCACATTTATCAGCAGAAGCAGTTTGGCCCTCAAGGTCACCATGGGAAACTTGGGGAAGACATTTCGTGCTCGTTGACCCCTTGAGGCAATGAGTGTTGGAAAGAATATGCTGGTGACTGAACAAGGTAATCTGTACATGCCTTTCTGGGTTCTTGGCAGTCAATGCCTCCGAATTGCCAAAAGCCTGATAGTGGCCATGTGGAGAACAGCTGGAACGATGTGCCTTTCCCGCAGCAGTGAAGAAGAAGGGCTCTTGAATGTGCCCCCTCTGTCTCGTGGCTGCAGTCCAGGGTGCAGAATGTCCCACGCCATTTCATAGCAGCAACGTGATTTGTGGGCACGTCTGCTCTATCATCGCCAGCTGCCCAAGGGAGGAGTGTTATTGCAAGACTAGCCGTGGACAGCAATGCCAGCTCCTTCTGGGAGGTAAGGGCAGGGGACGCTCCCTTCCTGGCACTGGTGACACTTGGTCAGCAGATGCTGGAAATGCCGGACCGAGTGAGAGATGGGCAGCAACCCTTCTGTCTCGGCCTCGGGTTTCAGTCTGTCCGTGACAGCCCATCTCTATGAAAGCCTCTTCTCCTTTCCAGATACTCACATGGATGCAGCTCCAAATTCATCTGGAGGGAGGGAGTGGGTTCAGTCTTTGCCTGAGAGCTTGATTCCAAGGATAGACCATAAGCAAAGCACCAACAAAGCCAGCAAATATCTTGTTACTTGTAAGCTTCCCTCTTTCCCTGAGGAGTGGGACATTGCAGAGATGCCCTGCTACTGGGATTCTGGGGAGAGATGCCTGAAGGCTTGTGATGTCATTGTAGGGCAGCCAAATGGCCCATGAAGATGCATCATTCACTTTGGCTTAAAAGCATGTGACTGGGCAGAAATCTTCTCAGATTTGTTCAGTTTTAGAAAGAATGCACCTCCCAAGGCCTTGTGTGGTAGGGAGGGTGATTTGTGATTTGTGCCAGCCCCACCCCTAGCACAGGCCCCAGAAGACGCCGTATTGTCCAGGGACCTTGATGGGGGCAGGGCTAGCATGGCTGCTCCAGCAGCTCCCCACCCCGAACATTCAGTCGAGCGTTTGCTTTCATCCAGAGAGGAGCTGGATCGTGCGGCTCCTCCGGTTACCAGGCGGCCTTTGACGTGATAGCGCGCCTGCCTGCAGGATTGTCAGCAGCATGGAGGAGGTGGTGGCTCAGCAGCGGTGGCGGCAGTGGAGATCCGAGGAAGTTCCTTTGATTGGCACACCGCCGCCCAGGTTTGGGGCTTTGGCCCAGTTGCTTGCAGGCCATGGGGGCCCACTAAAGGGGAGAGCCTCCAGTGGCAGGGGGGCTGGCCAGGGCCAAACTGGGGGCTTTGGCCTTAAAACACTACCACTGAGCCTTAGAGGCTTCTGGGCTCGTGTTCCACGCGGCAGTAGGTTTCCAAAGGGAAGACCTTTACCAAAGTCTCTTTGGGCCTGATTTTGCAGCAGAGGCCACTTGCTGGCTCTGAAGAGTCACGTGGAAGAACTTGGCTTGGGTTATTGTCAGTGGTGTGAAATGTAAACTGCGAGTGTGTTGAGTAAATGCTGTATCAGAGTTTGCAATGGCTGTTCCCAATACTCGACAAGTGGCCTGCCTTGCAGGGTGGTTGTGCAGCAATACATCATCCCACACTCTGCCCGGGGGTGCCCTGGGTCAGAGGAAAGATAAGTGCAGAAGGATAGCTGGCCCTGAGGGAGCTGGCATGCATTGCAGCCTTTTGCTAAGCAGGGTGTACCCTGGTTTGCATTTGCAAGTGAGGCTGCCGGTCAGGCAGTGACAGAAGGATTTTCCACTCTTTGCCTCACAGTTTTGTGCCTCTGGCTACAGCTAATTGGGTGGGGCTTGGCCCGGTTGCATATGGGTGAGAGACTAGAAGGGTGGGCACGGTAGGCTGTTCCCCCTCTGGGGGATGGAGCCACTCTGGGGGGAGCATGCAAGTTCCAGGTTCCTGCCCTGGCAGCATCTCCAAGATAGGGGTGAGAGGACTGCCGCCTGCAACCTAGCGGAAGCTGCTGCCAGTCTGTGAAAGCAATACTGAACTTGATAGACCAATGGTCTGACTCAGTATGTGGCACCTTCCTATGTGTCTATGAGGAAGTTAGCTTAAGGAGGGGACAAAAAACATTTGCGAGCTGGAAACCAAAGCACAATGGTTTCAGCAAACAAAAGGCATTCTTTTGCCTGTAAAAAAGGGGCAAGTGCCACAGAGATAGGCCGGGCTATCAAGTCTACAGGGATAACTTGGAGGCTTCAGAATGGAAGAGGAAGGTGAATGGGTGATGGGGAGACGTCGCGTGGCCACTCACTCTAAAGGCATAGCAGGGCCAGTCTGTACAGACAAGAGGGGGCTGGTGGGCCGGACTCCACAGGGGGCAGTTTCCATGCTTGGAACTACAACTGTGGTTAGTGTCAAATGGAAAGAGGGCAGGGTCTTGGCTGGCAGCTGGCTGACCGGGGTTGTGGTTTTACCCCCAGTAGTAACCAGCCGAGCGAAGGCAGAGCACACGCTCCAGTTACAGGGCAGGTGGCTCAGTTCAGTGACTGCATATATTTGGAGAAAACACGTGGGGATCGCTGTAGAACTAAATTCCAAGCATTTGGGGGTGAAGTCCATTTGGGATGGGAAAGGCTAATCCTAATCTAAAGAACTACACAGGGAACAGGTAGGGAGAGAGGGAGAGAGAGAGGTTTCCATGGGCTCTCTAGGAGGACAGGAGGGGGTGTGACACACCTGGAAAGACCTGGAGAAATATCAGAGGTCATAGAGGAGAGTCAGGTAGAATGAGAGGGAGCCCCTTACTCACTCTCTCTGCTCTCAGTGCCCCTGCAGTATGCTCTGAAGCATGCAGCAGAAAACTGGACCAAGACATTGGGTCGGAGGTGGGGGTGGCCTTTCGAGAGCCTGGACCCACAACAATAACGATGGACCCACTGGTGGTGCAGATGGGCCCATGCCTTAACATAGGCAATTGAGGGGATGGCTTCATCTCCGGCGCATCCGGTTGGGCAAGTATCCCCTGGTTTTCTGGTGCCATGGGCCCACGCCCCCACGGGCTTCCCCCAGATCCCTGAGTATGGGATCCAGGTGCGCTGGGGCAGCTTACACCATTCAGCTCAGGTGACCCGGTACATGAATGCGATTTTCCACCCTGTGCGGGGACTCCCCAGGCAGTTAGCTTAGAAACTGGGATGGACATAGAGGGTTACCTTACACCAAGGTTGGTCCAGTTGATATATTGCATCCTTTCTTTAAACTGCCTGTCGCATAGCACGAGAGGAGGCTCACATCCCTACATTAATGCATTTCCATAAATCAGAGCTTAGTTTGGTATTCGCCCAGCGATTAATTGGATAAAATTCACTTAGGATAAGGAGCTGAAAAGACTGGAAGCATGTGGACCCAGCTTGGTGTCCTATGAAGTGATAAGTAATAAAAGGACCACATCCATTTTGTAATGGATGTTCATGCCTTTATGATGGAGTCCTTGCTTTTAAGCTAAGCATCACTAGGGCTTCTTCCCTTTTAATAAATGTTGCTTTATAGGAGCACAATATGCAAACACGGGGGGGGGGGGGACATTATGTCCACTGTCCCTGTAATTCCGTCTGGACCCAACATAAACTGGATGGTTGGACGGAAGGTATTGATGAGGGGTGGGAAGCAGGTCAGCAACCTACAGAGATCAGACACTTCAAGATTAGATCATCTATGCCTCCCATTGCCTGAATGGGGGTAGGGGGTGGATATTAAGGGGCATTCATTCTCAGCGCCTCCAGTGCTTAGCACCGTTCTTGATTAAGCAGGTAACATCGGCCTGCCACGTATCTTTTCGGCCCTTGGAGGGAGACTGTGTCTGTCTCACATTGGGAGGCTGCTAGACTGATGTCCTATACACCCTGCCCCTGAGGCATGTCATGGAGTGCTGGCACTCCTTTGGATGGGCTGCCTTCACCTGCTTCTGCTGCTGTGGAAAGAAGAATTTCTTGTATAGCAGGGTGTTTTTCAGGGTCAGCCTATTCCCATTGCTGTGGCAGTTAGCCAGCTCTCAGGAGCAACAGCTTTTAAAGATTTGGCATAGAGATTCAGGTAAGGTGAGCTACACCATGGTATTCAGAGGTGCACGATGATAGGAAAGGGGCTGTACCTAAATCTTGGCTGCATGGGGGGGGGGGGGACAGAGAGTGACCAATGAAAGGTATAAGCAGAGTGTGAGCAATCCCAAAGAGTGCTTGAGTACTTTCTTTTGTGGAGGGGTCACAGAGGCGTAAATAAAGCTGGAAGAGGAGAAGCCCCTAAATCAGCCAACTCCACTCCCCATGCCCCTCTTGGTCATTAGGGCTACGGGGCGGAATGGTGCCAGCAGGAATTCAACGATTGTAATCCCTGCTTAGCCTGTCGCGGAGGCCCGACTGCTTCAAGCAGTGTTAGCTAGGGGTTTTTTGGGTGAACCTGATCTCAGACATCTGCCCCAGGGTAAGGTTCTTGCTTGTGCAGACCTGCCTGGGCTTTCCTTCTAGTGGGAGGAATGTGGTTGCTTCCGTGCTGGTCAACAGCTGACCAGAGAGGTTAGGGTCAGGAGAACGTGCTTGTGTAGGCTGGAGGTGATCCCTTACTCCCAGTTTGGGGCGTGGTGGTAAGATGTGCTACTGCCACCATCTTGGGGCAGTTCTACAGGCTGGCATCAGCCAGCCTCTGGTGCATATCAGCTAATGGCAGCATTGTTGCAAGGTGCTTATTAACAGGGTGAACCTGCTCTCTGCTGTCAACATGCAGTGCTGGCCTATTAACTCCCGAACAGGGCCGTGCGGGCCCGCTCGGGAGCTAAACCAGCACCCCCCTGAGTCTGACTTCAGACGTGGGGGGCATGTCGGGGCCATGAGGTGTGGCCCCTGAGGGGCGGCGGCCCAAGTTCTTTGAACCCAGTCGCCCAATTTTGGCTATGCCCCTGCTTGTCCTACTTCATCTGAAAGTGGATTTGACAGGTTGGTCACCAGCACAGCTCCCCCTGCCTGGTATTTCTCACGGAGAGGTGAGCCTCCCAACCACGGCTCTACGTTTCCTTTCCTAGCCTTGTCCTGAGGTCTTCCACTTCTGTCTGCTCCTTGTGTACATTTCTTTCTTTCTTTTTTCCCTTTTAAATTTTTTTTTTGTTTTTTACAATATCTTAATGGTCACATTACATTTATTTAAGTAATTATTGCGCGGTTCATATTAGCTCTACAAATCTACCATTGCTATAATAATTCAAAACACATATACTCCACATTGCAAACTCAATTTTACCTTACCCAACCAGCTGTTGTTACTAAATTTCAAACCCTACTGAAAGGTCCATATTGGAAAAATAGTTCTTTAAGTAAAGTAAGCATGACTCCCAATCTTCTTTGAGACATTCCAAATTTTCATCCCTTATGAGTGCTGTAAATTTTGCCATCTCAGCGTATTCCAAATTTTTTATCAAGCAATCTTCTTTTGAGGACATTTGATTATCTTTCCATTTCTGTGCATATACTACTCTAGCCGCTGTGGTTGCATACATAAAAAATGTTAGATGCCTTAAGTGCCACTTCTGCCTGCTCCTTGTGTTCATTTCTAGCCCGCACATCAGATTGAAACCTGCCTCCCACCAAATGTCACATACCTGGATGTTTCTTAGACCTCATCCCACACCCTAATTTTTTTTTGGTGCAGCTTCCCTGCTGCCCGCTGCTGCCCAACGGCATCCCAGCAACGGGAGAAGTACCAAATTGCCATCCTGCCCCGTCCCAGCTCGACTGCACCCCTGGTGCATATTACTAGATGAACTGGAAACCATGCTGATCAGAGAACAGCTAGTATAGTCTATTCAGCATCCATGTATAGGGAATAGCTTAATAGGGCTGTCTGAGAGCCAATCAGAGCACTCTTTGCCTTTGCTTTTTGCCTTCTGTCTTTTAATCCTACTGGTAGCACAGAAAATGTCCTCTCTGGGAAAGAGACCTTTAATCTTCACCTGAACCTGGCTGAAAACAATGTTTCTTTTAACATAATGGGTTGAATGTCCAGGCATCATCAATGTGAATGAAATCACCAACAAACTCTGAGGTGTGAGTTATTCTTTGGCATGTTAGACTAGTTTAGCTAACTGCCTAACTGATTTGAACCAAATTTGCTACAGCTCTAGGGACAGATAGGGAGGGACAGCTCAGCGGAATAGTTTGTGATGATGTCATCCACCCCAGTTCAAGATGGTGGATGCATGGATGCATGGTTACCTTGACCTGAGGTCCTACTACCTCAGAAATAATAGCAGCCACCAAGAAATTGCAGAGTGATCTTGGCTGGACGGAGGGAAAACAGGTTTCTCTTTCTGATATAGCCGCTGTTGAATGTCAGTTACAGATCATCAATCTGCCCGTAGTTCACTGGGATAGAGAAGGCTGGGGAATTTTTAAAGGTCCTGAGCTGCAATACACTCAAACCTGTTTTGTTTCTTCATGGCAAGTCCTATTATGGGCTCAAGAATATAAAGGGTCTATTTGGGAGTAGAAGCTTTTGTGAAGTCTTTAACATGCCCTATACACATGCCCATGACTGCATGTTCACTTGCTGCTGCTGTTTGAGCATGATGTGCATGCAGAAAGTGGGCCAGATAGTTAGATGCTCCACATGCAAACTACAATGTAGATCCCGGAGGAGAGCTGGTCTTGCGGTAGCAAGCAGGACTTGTCCCCTTAGCTAAGCAAGGTCTGCCCTGGTTGCAAATGAATGGGAGACTAGACAGGTGAGAACTGTAAGACATTCCCCTTAATGAATGGTGTTTCTGTGGGAAGAGCATCTAGGTTCCAAGTTCCCTCCCTGGTATCTCTGAGACAAGGCTGAGAGAGATTCCTGCCTGCAATGTTGGAGAAGCTGCTGCCAGTCTGTGTAGACAATTCTGAGCTAGATGGACCAATGGCCTGACTCAGTATATGACAGCGTCCTATGTTCCTATCCTGTGTCTGCTTAGACAGAGACAAGAAGCTTGCTCCAGAGGGAAAAGTGGGATGTGTTCTGAGAGAACTCTCTGGTAAGTGTGAGCATTATTGTAACACGGACTAAGAAACAAAGGAGAAGTGCTGGGGGCAAGCAGTGCAGAGTGTGCTGCAATTATGCTAAGAACTTTGAAGAACCTGCGCCCTACATCGGGAAAATTAAGTACCCGGAAATATCTGTGGAATATGTCTCTTATGATTGTGGCAAATGGGTGAACATATCCCTAAGCTGATTTGCACAAAGGCTTTTTCTTTTTAAAAAAAATGCTTTTATTAGTGTTATAAGTGGAAACAGAAAGGTTACGTCTCTGAGACTCCAACAAAAGCAAACAAGTTAACATATAAAGTCTTATCCATCAAAACCAAGACAGAAGAAGAATACAATAGAATTGAAGGAAAGTCCTTAACTGGGTATCAGTAGCTATCAATGAAAGAACCTTGAACCCTAACCCTAAAGGAAAAAAAAAGGGGGGGGGGAAACAGCCGCAACCTGGTTGATCATCCTACTGTCAGCTAATCTAAGGAGGAGGGAACCAACCCAACTATAACGTACAAAATAGAAATAATGCAAATAATTCAAGTGCAGAGGCAGACATCCCCAATAATACACTGTGGTGTGAGCTCCACACCACAAACTCAAGAAATGTTGTTAAGTATTGTTGGTTAAATTCTGTATTCTAGAGGAAAGAGAGCATAAATTCTCTCACTCCAATTTCATCCTGCATCTGATTTGAAACCTATATAAATAATAAGAAGAAAAGAAGTTTATTCAAACACTTCATTAAGTAAGTTAACTGAATCTCATAATGTATATATATAATAAAATATGTTTTGTTATGTATTACTCTCCAATGCTAAATAACGGAAAATTCTGAAAAATCTTGAAAAACCTCACCAGCAGACTTCACCAGCAAAATGCTATGCAATTCTCTTCCAACTGAGTTTCAATATTATAAATAACAAATGAAGAGATCTAGATCGAATTGATGAATTCAATCCCACTAGTAAGAGCTCAAAAATAGATGTGTATTTTTAAATGTACCTCAAATATATGTCTCAAATATGTCCTGGTGTGTAATTTTAAATGTACTTCAATGCCGTTTATATTATTATAATTTCAGTACAATAAGGGAAGATCTATCAAGCCAAACATAAATTGCTTATGCATTTCTCTGCACTCAAACCATGCCCTAAATCACACCAGTCCCTTCATACTGGCTCTCTCCTCCACAGACAATTTAGCTACCTCCTGTAGAATCCATGGTAAGTTCAAAAAACAGCAGTACGGAAAAAACCTATTGGTGTCTATGGGCTCATCTATAAATCTAATTGTCAGAGAGGATAGAATTTAAAACTCTCACGGAACACTCCCCCTGAATTCAATTAATTATTAGACAACTGTATATACAAAACGATTTCCAAAGAGAATATTCAATGGAGAAGAAAACAAGAATTGTGAGTATGAATTCTGCCATGACAAAAGTAGTATGCGTGTTGTAAATACAAGGCCACATGTCCACCAACATATAAATATCCCCTCTTGTTGCAGACTGGTATTCAAAAACCATAGTAAAATAATTAACAAAGATCAGCTAAACCTCTAACAGTTCCCCTCCACATGTAATGAAAAACAAACAGCTAAGCCAGAGAGATAAATGGAAGGAGACTAAATTCAGCCTTGACTGATCTTTATAACCTACAGCTGGTGGCATAGTTATCGAACTATAGCAGTGAAATATCCCCTCTGTACATATATCCAATCCTTCGCAGTTTACTTCCAATTGTTTGCATCCAGCTAAGCTTCTCAAAGTGTTATTATAAAGTATTCATAACGGATAATAAACAAGCCCATAGGGGAGGAAAGAGGGAATAATGAACTGGAGCTAAAAAGAGAAACAGCATAATCTTCAGCTGCTTGTCATTTGTATCCTTTCAGAACTATAATGCCATATAATAGAGTATAGCCAGTAATCTTGTTCCATATGTTTAAAAATATTTGTGCTATTACATCAATTTGCTTCTAAGAATTAAGTTTGCAAGAATATTCTCAGTTCATCCCCAAATCCTCCAATCCCAATGCATTCTCATTTCTTCCTTAGAAAAGAAGAAAACAAGAGAACCCAAAGCATATATGTGACATTGCCTTAGGTCTTAAAAACCATCGGATTCATAATGCCACGTTCCTGTTTAGATAACCGCCCTGAGCCATTTTTGGAAGGGCGGTATAGAAATTGAATTAATAATAATAATAATAGATTATTACCCAAGTTAGACCTTATTTAGAACTCCCTAAATATTGATGGTTGAAATAAGAAAGGCAGTTAACAGGGAATACCTTGAAAGACTAAGTAATAGGCTTAATATTAAGCTATACTCAAAATTACAATCCTAAAGTACCCCAAATGATCACATATAATTCAGTTTCTTTTCTGATGATATGTATTAATTCTTTAGTTTAAGACTTTGAATATTGAGGTTATTTCGGTATTAAACCCTATGTGGAACTCCCTAAATAATATTTGATGTAGAAAATATTAAGCACAGGGAATATATTGAAGAGCCAATGAAAGAGGTATAATATGTATTTATACTCAAAGTTAGAACCTTTAGATAGGTAGATAGACCTAGACCTAGAGAAACATCATAGAAAAAAGGTAGAAGCCAACATTAAGACCTTTGAGGCTTTGAGAATCTTCCCACTCACACCACAAAGCATTAATTTGAAATCTTAGAAACAATGAACATAAGAAGAACATAAGAACAGCCCTGCTGGATCAGGCCCAAGGCCCATCTAGTCCAGCATCCTGTTTCGCACAGTGGCCCACCAGATGCCGCTGGAAGCCACAGACAGGAGTTGAGGGCGTGCCCACTCTCCTGCCATTACTCCCCTGAAACTGGTACTCAGAGGCACCCTGCCCTTGAGGCTGGAGGTGGCCCACAGCCCTCCCACTAGTAGCCATTGATAGACCTCTCCTCCATGAAGTCATCCAAACCCCTCTTAAAGCCATCCAGGTTGTTGGCTGTCACCACATCCTGTGGCAGAGAGTTCCACAAATGGATCACGCATTGTGTGAAAAAGTACTTCGGTTTGTTGGTCCTAGACCTCCTGGCAATCAATTTCATGGAGTGACCCCTGGTTCTAGTGTTGTGTGAGAGGGAAAAGAATCTCTCTCTCTCCACACCATGCATGATTTTATAGACCTCTATCATGTCTCCCCGCAGTCGTCTTTTTTCTAAACTAAAAAGCCCCAGGTGTTGTAGTCTTGCCTCATAAGAAAGGTGCTCTAGGCCCCTGATCATCTTGGTTGCCCTCTTCTGTACCTTCTCCAGTTCAACAATGGCCTTTTAAAGATGTGGTGACCAGAATGGTACGCAGTACTCCAAGTGTGGTCGCACCATAGTTTTGTATAAGGGCATTATAATGATAGCTGTTTTATTTTCAATCCCCTTTCTAATGATCCCTAGCATGGAATTTGACTTTTTCACAGCTGCCGCACATTGAGTCGACACTTTCAATGAGCTGTCAACCACAACCCCAAGAACCCTCTCCTGGTCCATCACCGAGAGCTCGGATCCCATCAGCATATACTTGAAGTTGCGGTTTTTCGTCCCAATGTGCCAAGGACATTCTCTCATAGGGGAGAGACTAAGCAAGCTGGAACTATAACTTCTGTGGCTGAGACAAACGGTTATCAGGTTTCTTCAAAGAGAAATCACTCCAGTTGAGATCAATCCATGTAGAACCTCACCATTGTTGTAGTTCCCAAAGCCAAATAATTATATTAATACACCCACACAAGGTAAGCAACTGAAGCAAGTAAACTTTCAAATAAAATTAAAGCTTTCAGGTCCATTCTGATAGAATCTTCTGAATTTATTTCAAAGTGAAACACGTCTTAACAGTCTCTCCCCATACCGGTTAGCCCAGCCTGTCTTTAGCAAGATCAACATTCAGTAAAAGTGAAAGCAGTGAGGAATGAGAGTAATGAGGAATAATAAATCTTCACCGCTCCAGCTCAACCAAGTAATATATATGGGAATTCTTCAAGATAAAGTCAGGGTCTCGACATAAAAGAGGTAGAACCTTTTCCCAACACTTTCATTTCCCCAGTCAGAGCTTAGATAATTAATGGCAAAAAGATGATTGTTAAGCCTTAAAACACTTTGTCAGCTGTGCAAAGAGAAGGAATTGTAAATGGAACTATTAGTTCAAAGCAAAATCTTCTAGAGTCGAATCCTCCTAGCAAGCAGGTAAGCAGAATTTTTCCACGCAGGTCTTTGTAAGACATATGTATCCTGGTTAGACTTGTGGCTTTGCAAAACAATAAAATGAAAAAAAATGAAATCAAATGAGAGAGAGAAAAAAGAAGCCATTCTTCTCTCCAAGTCTATCCTCTTCTCCATTCCAATTCTCCATTGCAAGTTCTTATCTGCCGAGAAGTTCGAGGTGGAGGGGGCTTTCACAAAGAGTTTAATATGGAAAAACCAAACAAAAAACCCATAATGATCTCTGACAAAAGCTATAAATAGTTTAGAGTTCAAGATTAAAGTATGAAATAATTAATTGCTGGAGTATCAGACCTTTGAAAAAATTCTTCGAGGCAAAACTGGAAGCTGTTGGCATTGGAATGCTGAAATCTCCAGCAAAATAAAGATAGCAGGAAATAAGCAAGAACTGTCGATAAAAAAGCCGTAGATCTGCCAAACTCACGGCCATGGACATCTCAGAGATTTATTAGGAAAGATAAGAATTAGAGCAGGTCGTCTGTGACTAGGCGTAAATGCCTCTTCCTGTTCAGTCCGATGATAGCAGAAAGGTCTCTCCAGATGTTCATCCAGGGTTTTCCAGGCTTTTTAGGGTCCGAAGGCCCCCTGGACTCCCACCTCTGGAAGGATAATCAAGCCCCACACACATACCAACCTCCATCTAGCCGGTGGAAGGTGATAAGACCAAACGGTTGGGAAAACCCAGACAGCTGATTGAGTCAGGAGTTTTCATTCAGATGCCATATTGCTTCTGCTGTCACAAAGGCTTTTCAAGCTGAAACAGTGGTGGGAATTTGAGCATTTAACAAGAAAAAGAAATCATGGAGCTTTGCTGGACAATGCTGGGAATTTCATGGTGAGTCGTGCCTTGCAGACTCTGTTCAGATAGTCACTAGAAACATAAATTTTAAGAACTGTACCCTGCTTGCTCACAATAGTCATGGATATGATGGCATATCAATCCTCAGAGAACTGGTAAGAGAGGCTGGATGTTGAATTGATCACTCCGGGTGGAAAACTGTTTTGTTCCACAGTCAAAGACTCAAATATAAAATTTAACTGTTCCCTCTCTCACCTGCCTATGGCCCTAGAGAAACTGCCTAAAGCCATGGGATTTCAAGGCTCCAAAGGGTATTTCCCCTATTATTTTAATACCAAATAGGGATGTGCATGGTACCGGCTGGCCCAGTTCAGTTCGAGTCCAGACCGGACTCGAACCAGACTAGGCCAGTTCGGTCTGGCACCCCATCGAACCCCCGCTGGCTCAGTTCGGTCCAGGGGGGTTCACAAATTTTTTCTATTATATTTTAGAAGGGAAAAATATTTTTTTCCTTCTCCTCTTTGGGGGAGTTCCTTGGGGAGGCGGGGGGGGGGGTCCATGGTGGTCCCCCTCCCCCCGCCAGCCTCTGTTCTCACCCCCTCCAGCTTGTTCAGCAGGTTTTAACTTTGGCACAGCGGCCATTTTGGACACCGCCGTGCCTGCGCATTTGGCCTCTGAGAGGCCAGCATGCCATTACCAATTGTTAATTTGTGGCCACTACCCTGCTTCCTCATCACAGGGAGAAAGAATGGCTGGTGCTGGCACTTACTAAAAGCAACCGGTCTGGCACACACGGACAGAAGAGCCACCTCTATCAGGGTGGAGATCGGCTCTCAGAAGTGGAGTCTGATTCTGCGATTCCAGTTCATTTTCCCCTCCGTCTTTGGGAAAGCCTTTCCACTGGGAAAAGGGAAGGAAAAGGGTGTCTGTGGAGACCTGTCACCTGGCGTGCTTTTTTACATGCATGAGTGTTTGCTGTGAGGCTTGAAATAGGGCTACAGCTATATGCAGGGGTCACCCTATTTTCTGCTTGTGTGAATAGCTTCAGTGAGTCAATGCTTTCAAGGAGCTGCCACCAGAACCACTAGAGCTCTCTCTCTTACTCATCCACAGCAGCCCCATCAGTGTATATGTAACCCCCCCGAGCCTGATATAATCCACCCTGAATCTTTTTCAGAATGGCGGTATATAAACCAAATAAATAAATAAATAAATAAATAAATAAAAGGGGGGTGTTGCCCCAACATGCATCACTTTACACTTGCCAACACTGAACCACATTTGCCATTTTGTTGCTCACTCACCAAGTCTGAAGATATCCTTTTGGAGCTCCCCACAATCTGTTTTGGATTTCGCTACCCGTAACAGTTTGTTGCCATCTGCATGTTTGGCCACCTTGCTGCTTACTTCAACTTCTAGATCATTTATGAACAAGTTAAAGATCACTAGTCCCAGTACAGAACCTTGGGGGACCCCGCCTATTTCTTCCCTCCATTTAGACAACTGTCCATTTATAACTACCCTGTTTCCTGTCCTTCAACCAGTTAGTAATCCACACATGAATCTTTCTCCTTATCCCATGACTGCTAAGTTTTCTGAGGAGTCTTTGATGGTGAATTTTGTCGCAAGCTTTTTGGAAGTCCAGGTATACTATGTCAACTGGATCACCTTGATCCACACACCTGATGACACTCTCAAAGAACTCCAAATGGTTGGTGAGGCAAGGTTTACCTTTGCAGAAGCCATGCTGATTGTCCCCCAGCCGGGCCTGTTATTCTATGTGCTTAACATTTTATCCTTGAGAATGCTTTCCATCCATCTGCCTGGAACAGACATTAATCTATCCGGCCTGTAATTTCCTGGGACATGGCCCCCCCCCCCGGATCCCTTTTTGAAAATCAGTGCTACATTTGCTACTTTCCAGTCTACCAGTACAGAGCCTGATTCTAGGAATCAGCCCCAGCAGCCAATCACAGCCAGGTTGAGGAAGTTCAGTGTGGCTGCAATCCAGTGTTCATACACAACACTGACACCTTAAAACCTCAGGTAGGAGCAGTAAAACTCACTACTTAACATGTGCTTATCATTTTATCCTTGAGAATGCTTTCCATCCATCTGCCTGGAACAGACATTAATCTATCCGGCCTGTAATTTCCTGGGACACCCCCACCCCCCACCCCGGATCCCTTTTTGAAAATCAGTGCTACATTTGCTACTTTCCAGTCTACCAGTACAGAGCCTGATTCTAGGAATCAGCCCCAGCAGCCAATCACAGCCAGGTTGAGGAAGTTCAGTGTGGCTGCAATCCAGTGTTCATACACAACACTGACACCTTAAAACCTCAGGTAGGAGCAGTAAAACTCACTACAAATAGAAAGTTCAAACTGGAGTTTCAAGAGGGAAACCTTGGGTTGTTTTTGTGTCCAAAAAGGGTTGCACATGTTTAGATGTACCAGAAATGCAATCTCCGTCCCCTTCAACTCTGGTTTCCCATTACATACTAATGGGGCCAATAAAAACCAGTGTTCTACCCAGGTTTGGGAGCTGTCTGTGCTCCAAATGTTTGGTTGTCTGCAAGCAAGGTAGGAGGAAAACCTGCACAGCTTCTCCCCCTACCTTGCTTCCACACAATCATTTCTACACAGGTTTTCCTCTTACCTTGCTTCCACACAGCTGAAAATTCAGAGCACAAGTGGTGGGTAAAAAGTATCCTGTTTGTTGCTCAGCCAGAACGTGGTCCTGGAAATGGCATAGCAGTGGCACTGTGAGTCCAAATGCAATGCAAAGCTTTATTGATGACATATGTAAATATGGGCACGAGAAGTTCTAAGACAACTCAGCCCTGGACAGAGGCAAGATAGTGGGGCTATTCTCACCATCAGCCAAAATTGGGCTAGGAGAGCCTAACCCGATTTTGGCTGATCGTGTAGACCACCGGGCTCGCAGGCTAGCCCGGTGGCTTAGAAGTGGCTAGCCTGCTTTTTTAGCCCTTCCCTTAGCCCGGGTTTGCGGAGAGAGCACTCCGCAATCCCGTTCTTTCGGATTGTGAGTAGCCGTGGCATGGCTCCGCACTGCAGGTACTCACAATGAAAGCCACCTCTCAGCTCTGGGGTTCTCCCCAGTATGCCCTGCGTGTACTGAAGCTGCCGGGGGCCGCATGGCTCCTGAACCCCCCAGACCCCACGGGCTCTGTCACAGAGCTGGCAATCGTGTGGGCAGCCGATCTGGCCACCCAGGGCTCCTGCCGGGATCGTCTGTGGGGAGAGCGGGCTTAGCCTGCTTTTCCTGCAAAAGCGGGTCTCACTGATTGTGAGACCTGCCTCAGTGTTTTTTTTAATGCAGTGGACCAAACAACATGACTCAGGCCAGTTATTGTTATCAGCAACGAACAGAATCAGGTGCTATCCAGGAACATTCCTCCTAAAGGATATTATGTGGGTTTTCGTCTTAAGGCTTATCAGGGTGGTTCTCCCTCCACCCATATCTGGCCTAGTCCTTGTTTCTAAGAACATGTTACCTTCAGCATCGATCGCATCAAGCATAAGTAAGGCATAGGTCAGGCCAAAGAGCAAAATTCCCTACAATACTTTTTCTATAACACAGACATAGCTCACAAACTTGGGTAGAATATGGTTCTTTATTGTGTGAATGACCTCTTTGTCGTTGTGTTAATCTTTGAGCAGGGTCTCACAATCGGTGATACCTGGTTTGGGAAGGTAAGCAGGGAGAGTGGGCTAAGCCCGCTCTCCCAACAGACGAGAAGGGCAGGAGCCCTGGGCAGCCGGATCAGCCGCGTGGCCCCCGGGAGCTCCATTATACCCTACACAAGCGCGCAGGGCATACTGGGGAGACCCCGGAGCTGGGAGGAGGCCTTTTGCCTCCCCACTGGGGGTCTACTCCTGAGTAGCTGCACCGTGGAGCTGCAATGTGGCTACTCACGATTTTTAAAACCAGGTTTGCAGAGCACTTGCAAAAGCAGCGCCAGTCTTTTCGCTCCTGAAGGGGTCGCGCAGCCCCTTCAGGAGCTAGTTAGTAGGGGTGTGCAATTCGGTTTTTTGGGTGATTCGGCTCGGACCCGAACCGAATCACCCCTGTTCTGTTTTGTGCCCGAATCTGGGTCACCCGAATCACGCTTGACTCGGTTCGGATTCGGATTTAATCCGAATCCGAATCCAAATCGATTTGGGGGGGTAAAAAGGGTCCCAGGGGCAAAATTTTGGGGTGGCGTGGTAGTGCCCAATAGGTAGAGTCTACCACCCCAATTTCAGGGGAATTGGGCAAAGGGCTGATTTTTGGCAAATTTTTAAAGTTTTAGTGACTTTGGGGCAGTTCGGGGGCATAGCATGGGATCTAGGCAAAAGGAGTGGGGTGGGGTGGTAGTGCCTAATGGGTGCAGGCTACCACCCCAATTTCAGGGGGATTGGGCAAAGGGCTGATTTTGATGAAATTTCTGAAATTTTCATGTCTTTGGGGCAGATTGGGGCATATTTGGGCAGAAAGTGGTGCCTGGGGCAGAATATTGGGGTGGGGTGGTAGTGCCTAATGGGTGCAGGCTACCACCCCAATTTCAGGGGGATTGGGCAGAGGGCTGATTTTTTGAGAATTTTTGAAGTTTGGGTGTCTTTGGGGCAGATTGGGGGCAGAAAGTGGATCTGCCCCAAAGGAGTGGGGTGGGCTGGTAGATAGTGTCTAATGGGTGGAGGCTACCACCCATCCCCAATTTAAGAGTGATTGGGCAGGGGGTGAATTTTGGTGAATTTATTTTTATGAGGTTTGTCTTCATAAGGTGAAGTGTGCTAAATTGACTACTTCCTCATATTATTCATAGTAAAGGAAAGTGTGAAAAAGTGAAAGTGGGGTCATGAGAGTTGTTTAATTGAAAAAAATCTCATTTGCTATGTTAGAATGAGAATTCACACCTCAGAAGTTTTTTCGGGTCCGAAATTTGGGTGATTCGGCTCGTACCCGAAATATATCGGGAGACATCGGGGGTGATTCGGTTCGGCCCCGAATCACCCGAAATTGTTCGTTTCGGGCACAGATCGTTCTGTGCGCGAAATTTTTTGCACATCCCTACTAGTTAGGCGCAGCCAGGATTGACTCTTTCCTGCCTTTGCAGGGAAGAGCTGCTCCTGGCTGGCACTGCAAATGCAGTGCCAGCCTCAGTTTAGGCCCCCGCTCAGGAGCTAAACTACCACCCCCGCTTCTGACGTCAGACATGGGGGGGGGGTGTCGGGGCTGCTTTTGCGACCCCCAATTGGTCAGCGGCCCGGGTTCTTTGAATTCATTGGCCCAATGGTGGCTCCGCCCCCGGCTGTTAGCCAAACTTTATTGTGGCCGTGAAGCTGTATTTCATATCATTACATTAGAACATGAGAACAGCCCGGCTGGATCAGGCCCAAGGCCCATCTAGTCCAGCATCCTGTTGTGCATAGTGGCCCACCAGATGCCGCTGGAAGCCACAGGCAGGAGTTGAAAGGGGCAAGCCCTCTCTCCTGCTGTTGCTCCCCTGCAACTGGTACTCAGAGGCATCCTGCCTTGGAGGCTCAAGGTGGCCCACAGCTCTCCCACTAGTAGCCATTGATAGATCTCTCTTCCATGAAGTTATCCAAACCCTTCTTAAAGCCATCCAAGCTGTTGGCTGTCACCACCTCTTGTGGCAGAGAATTCCACAAGTGGATTATGCATTGTGTGAAAAAGTACTTCCATTTGTTGGTCCTAGATTTCCCGGCAATCAATTTCATGCGATGATCCCTGGTTCTAGTGTTATGGGAGAGGGAGAAGAATTTCTCTCTCTCCCCTTTCTCCACACCATGCATGATTTTATAGAACTCTATCATGTCTCCCCACAGTTGTCTTTTTTTCTAAACTAAAAAGGCCCAGGTGTTGTAATCTTGCCTCATAAGAAAGGTGCTCTAGGCCCCTGATCATCTTGGTTGTCCTCTTCTGAGCCTTTTCCAGTTCTACAATGTTGTTTTTTAGATGTGGTGACCAGAATCGTATGATATTATTCTATCATACCACATGCACTGTAGAATTTGCAGTCCCCAAGTTTTTCTGAAAACTGTGGCATTTAACATCATTTTTTCTGCCAATATTTAAATAGCAAGTGACAAACACACATTCAATCCTGCCACTTACATTAGTTCTCACCACCATCTGGTGCCAGTGAATAATATCACACAGGAAACATGCAGGCAGAGTTAATGCAGTGAACATAAAGAGCTGTGTAGGATGTTAATGGCAGGCATCCACAGGAATCTACACTGTGATCCTGGGGAGGAAGGACTCAGCCTAGGCAAACGAACACCTACAGTGTTTGATATCAAGAGGATTAAACACCAGTGGCAGAAAGGATGCCAGCAGGGTGGATTCAAGAGAAGGGGTGTGTGGGTGTGTGTTGGGTAGCCAGTAGAGAGGTGTATGGAACTAGTTTGGAGGCCCTTTATGGGCTTACGAACCGGTTCAAAGAACCTTTAGTTCCACTGGTTTGATGGGGGGGGGGTTATCCAGCTTTTAAGAGCAGGGAAGGCTGCACTTATCCCTCCCGCCACTTTCCCCCTGCAGGAATCCTTTTTTTAAAAAAAAAGTCCATCGGAGCAGCAGCATACCTCCCTGCTGCCCTGTTGACCCCTTTTTCCGGATATGACCGGACTTCTCTAACACACCTGCATGTGCTGACATGCTGGCTGGTGGGTGGAAAGTGATGGGAGGGGTAAGTGCACCCTCCCCTGCTCTTAAGGCAGCACCCCTGCCACCTTTGAGCCTCCCCACCGCAGTTCTGTGCACACCCCTAGTAGCCAGAGGTAATAAAGAAAACCCATCTGACCCCAAAGGCGCAGGGTAGAACAATGGGAAACAAATGACCAATACTCACTCCATAAGAAGAATCATGCATAGATGGGAAGGAAGTAGAATGCCTGGGAAGCAAGAAATGTCTGGGAGACTCCCAACCAGGCGTTCTTTTTTGATTGTTGCAGTGCGGCAGATGGGGGGACTGAGGAAAACAGAGGAGGAAAAGGGAGAACAAGCACAGCAGGGAGGGAGGGAGGGAGGGGAGAGGGGAGGGTTTGGAAGCCAAAGAGCGTGGGCCGAGTCGGAGTGGAGGGGGTGCACGTGGGGAGCCACGAGTGCCATCACTCACCATTGCCAGAACATGTTACCTGCAGGTGACCTGCTTAGTCCAACAACCGCTGCTTTCCCCTCCGGCCGCAACCTGTGCTGGCTGGGGACTGACTGTGGGGAAGCTGGAAGCCATAACAACCACTAGCCCACCTGCCGTGGCTGTTGCTCTGGCCCCTCTGCCACCTCCGGGGCTCACCTCAGCCTCCGCTAATACTGTTTAGCATGCACAGCAATGGCCTCACCAGAACTTCCGGGAGCACATCCTGCTGCCAGGGGAAGGTAGGCCACAGGGTCTTAGTCTCAGCCCAGGCACACTGCTAGGTCTAGGCCTGGTGGGAAACCAACTCAGGCTGCTCTCCTGCCCCCACCCCCTGGGCAAGCCAGGGCCCACACTGCCGTGCAGTTTTTACAGCCAAACCACCACAGAGCCTGGCAGCCGCAGGCATGGCTGGCTGGCATGGCTGCACGTCTCCCTCCAAGAGACAAAGAGGCTTGGATCCAAACGGCCTGGAAGTCAAAGCTATAGTCCTTTTACCCAGCAGGTTTAGACTTCCACACCCACCAGTCTGAAAGAACCTATCACCAGTCTTACAAGCCTTTTTGCAGACTCCATGAAACTGCTATGGATGTGAGAGTCATTTGCACGTTCGACTATGATTAAAAAATCAATTTAAAACTTGGTTGGATGTTTGTCTTCTCAAGTAAAGCTATTCAAAATCATCTGATATTCAATACAGGGAGATATCACCTTTGCTTGCATAAACATGCTTGAGAGCAGTTCTGGCTGCCAGGACTGCGTGACTGAGACAAACTTTTCCATGCACACATGGTGAGATCCCTATCAGATGCACAGGTCATCCACATGTGTCTGTGAGGCTAGCAGCAAAATTGTGCAAGATCAAAGCCGATTCCAGATCATTTGGCACGGAGGCAAAATTGTGCTGGGAAAGTTGCAGGATAAGGGACTCTGGACGTGCCACTCCTCTCACCCTGCAGGGGAAGAACAAGTGCCTGGCACAGAGATCTTCAGGTAGAACAGGGAGCCCTTGAGCAAAAGTACCTTGCCCAGTACTCTAGAGAGCATTGCCAACTCTGATGGAAGCGACCCTTGAAGTTGTAGGGGGAGCTGTTTATTTTGCATCCCCACTGCCTGCCCACAATATTTCTCCCAATAGGAAGATTTTCAGGATCACTTTCAAAGTGATTCCCTTTTAAGATGTGCAGTGCAATCTCTGATATAGCTGCAATGAAATCATCAGATGCAGCACACAAGATGGCTTTCCTCTGGTGTGGAGGAGTCTTAATAATAGGCTTGTGCATTTTGATTCAGGCACAGATCGATTTGTGCCCGAAAATGGCAATTTAGGATGATTTGTCGACGAATCGAAACCAGAATTATACCTCTGATAATTTTTGTTTACAAACCGAAATGACCTCCTCTCAGATCTGAAGTTTGTGTACTTCGGAAAACACTTCTTAGCTCTATTTGCATTTCAGCATTTCATTTCCTCCTGTTGGTTTCTCCACTCAGCAACTGAGTGTTTGTCAAAAGGATTAGTAATTAGCATAGCAGAAGATAAGATATGCAAAAAGGGGCACATCTTCTTTGAAGACACACATTTCCTTGGGCACGAATGATTTAGTTGAGAATGTGTTGTATTGTATTTCAGTTGTGTACTAAGAATGCTATGATTAATCTGAAGAGTAGCCAATACAGTGTCAACTCTAAGTAACAATATCCTGAGCTTCTACTTTGCTAGCAAAAGCCCTCCCCAACCCTTTTCTCTCTCTGCTTCTCCTGTATTTTCAGCCTTTTTAAAAGAAAAGGTGTGTGAAGGTGATTATTTACTTTCATTTATACTTTAAATAGACTTTTATACTGCATTCTAGTTTTTCATGCTTTTAGAAAGATTGGCTTGGGATTATATCTACTTTTATGTATAAAACATATTTCATCCATGCTTGCATGCCAGCCTGCCTGCACAGTTTGAATTCCTCCAGACTTTTTAAATGTTTATTTAAAATAAACATTTTATTTTAATGTTTAATGTCTGCACGGAGGAGGAGGAGAAAGGTTTGAGGGTCCGGCTGTTGTTTCTTCCCTCCCCCCCCCACCCCACCCCCTGCTGCTCGGACTTTACATCTGGCCCTCTGGGCTTGTGTTTCCATCTTGCCCTGACGAGGAGCTGCCTGCCAGCCTGCTGTCTTCTGAAAGCCTGACAACTAACACCTGTGTCGGCCAGCAGTCCTTTGTGGCAGAAGGGGCTGCTGGGAAGCATTAGAGACTCATAAATACTGCTGAAGACACGCTGGCGGCGTGGCCAGTGGCCGAAGCCCACTGCCAAAGGGGGCCGCAGCTTCCAAAAGGGGCTGCCAAAGGGGGCTGCCAAAGGGGGCCTCGGCCACCAAAGGGGGCCACCAAAGGGGGCCGCGACTGCCAAAGGGGGCCTTGGCAGCCAAAGGGGGCCTTGGCCACCAAAGGAGGCCGCCAAAGGGGGCCGCCAAAGGGGCCCGGCCTTTAGGGCCGGGCCTTTGGGGGTGGGAATGAGGGCTGGGGGATGGTTGTTTTGTGGGTGGGTGGATTTTTTGGTCAAATGCTGTTTTTATTGCCCTGAGTTGTGCCAGGCCTAGTTGATGTTTGGGCTCTCCTGAAGGGGATGATGCAGGGGGTGTGCCTGGCAGCCTTGGGGCAGCTATTGCTGTAGTGGAGGGGAATAGAAGAATTGGCGCTAGCAGAACAGCTGGCCGTTACAGGGGACGAGAAATTAGTAATTTAGTAACTATTTCTACTTCCAACTGTTCTGACAACTCTCAGGCCTTGGGGAGCAGCACCAACTACCCACAGAGCCTGAGCTTGCTCCTTTGTAATGCCAGGTCAGTTGAAAACAAGACCGAAATTGTTCATGATCTGATCATGGATGAGGGAGCTGACCTGGTTGGGGGAAGCGAGTGGCCCAGTGTGGGCTCAGCTTCTCCCTCCAGGTTACTCTGTTGTGGAGCAGGTTAGGGGAAGTGGGCGGGGGGGGGAGTGCAGTGGCTGTGGTCCATAAAAATACTATCTCCCTTACCAGGGCCCCTGTGAGACAGTTGACCTATATTGAGTGTGTATCTTTAAGGCTGGGAACTAGGGATAGATTGGGGATTCTGTTGGTGTACCGTTCACCCCGCTGCCCAACTGACTTCCTAACTGAGCTGACGGAGCTGGTCGCGGAGTTGGTGTTGGAGTCCCCCAGGCTCTTGGTGCTGGGGGACTTCAATATCCACTTTGGGAATGGCTTGTCTGGTGCGGCTCAGGAGTTCATAGTGGCCATGACAACTATGGGCCTATCCCAATTAATTTTTGAACCAACTCATTTTGCCAGCCACACACTAGATTTGGTCTTCTGTTCGGATCAGGGGGGTGTTCCGTGGGTGGGGAATCCGATGGTTACCCCATTATCATGGACAGATCACTACCTGGTTAAGGTTGGTATCACGGTCACAATCTACCCCTGCAGGGGTGATGGACCTATTAGGATGGTCCGCCCAAAAAGGCTGCTGAACCCAGCAGGTTTCCAAAAGGCCTTGGAGGGTTTCGATGTTGGTGCGGCCAGTGATTCTGTCAACGCCCTGGTGGGAACATGGAATAGAGAACTCACCAGGGCAGTAGATATTATCGCTCCTAAGCGTCCCCCAGGCCTGCTTCTAAGATGGCCCTCTGGTACACGGAGGAGTTGCGGGGGATGAAGCGGCTTGGTAGGCGACTGGACCACAAATGGAGGAGAACTCGGCTCGAATCTGACAGGGTGCAACATAGAACCCATTTGAAGACCTATGCAATGGCAGTGCGCGTGGCAAAAAAGCATTTTGTGTCTGCGGGTTGCTGTATGGAAGAGTTATCCCTGTTGGTGAGGAGTATAATCTCTGCTCCTTCTGCCTCAAATCAGCTCCCATAGACACTCTGCTGTGACGCCTTTAGTAGGTTCTTTGCGAATAAAATCTCCTGTATTCGGGCCAACTTGGCCCCCCTATTTCTGCAGGGTCTGTGAGGGAGGTATCCAGCAATCCCTCTTGCAGTGTTAGGTTGGATCAGTTTCAATCTGTGACTCCTGATGACGTGGACAAGCTGCTTGGAGCGGTATGGCCTACCACTTGTTCTCTGGAACCTTGCCCGACCTGGCTGCTTCAATCTAGCGGAGAGATTGTTGGAGATGGCCTAGTTAATATCATAAATGCATTGCTGGGGGAGGGGAGGGTGCCTCCTTGTTTGAAGGTGGCAATAGTTAGACCTCTTCTTAAGAAGCCTACACTGGATCCCTCAGCGATGGATAGTTATAGGCCAATCTCCAATCTCCCCTGGCTGGGCAAGGTAATCAAGAGGGTGGTGGCTAACCAGCTCCAGGTGGTTTGGGAGGAAACTGATTATCTAGACCCATTTCAAACTGGCTTTAGAACGGGCTATGGGGTTGAGACAGCCTTGGTCGGCCTGATGGATGACCTTTACCGGGCAATCGACAGAGGGAGTGTGACTTTGTTGGTGCTCTTGGATCTCTTGGCGGCGTTCGATACCATTGACCATGGTATCCTTCTGGGTCTCCTGGAGGAGTTGGGAATAGGGGGCACTGCTTTGCAGTGGTTCCGTTCCTATCTCTCGGGTAGATCCCAGATGGTGGAGCTTGGTGACAGTCACTCCTCAAAGCAGGAGCTATTATATGGAGTCCCTCAGGGCTCCATTCTGTCACCAATGCTTTTTAATATCTACATGAAACCACTGGGTGAGTTTTGGTGCTGGGTGTTATCAGTATGCTGATGACACCCAAATCTACTTCTCCTTTTCATCTTCAGGAAATGATACTCACTCTTTAAATGCCTGCCTACAGGCAGTAATGGGCTGGATGAGAGATAACAAATTGAAGCTGAATCCAAGCAAGACGGAGGTGCTCATTGTGGGGGCTCAGAATCTGAGGAGTGAGTTAGATCTCCCTGTGCTGGATGGGGTTACACTCCCCCTGAAGGAGCAGGTGCGCAGCTTGGGAGTACTCCTGGACCCAGGCCTCACCCTGGTTTTTCAGGTGGAGGCCATGGCCAGGAGTGCTTTCTATCAGCTTCAGCTGATTCGACAGCTGTGTCCATTCCTTGAGGAGGATGACCTCAAAATGGTGGTGCACCAGCTGATAACCTCCCGGCTTGACTATTGCAATGCGCTCTACGTGGGGCTGCCTTTGTACGTAGTTTGGAAACTTCAATTAGTTCAGAATGCGGCAGCCAGATTGGTCTCTGGGGTAAACCGGAGAGACCATATTATGCCTATTTTGAAACAATTGCACTGGCTGCCGATATGTTTCCAGGCAAAATACAAAGTGCTGGTGATTACCTTTAAAGCCCTGAACAGCTTAGGCCCGAGTTACTTTATAGAGCGCCTTCTTCTGTGTGATCCCCACCGCACATTAAGGACATCTGAGGAGGTTCGTCTCCAGTTACCACCAGCTCGTCTGGTGGTGACTCAGAGGTGGGCCTTCTCTATAGCTGCTCTGCTCTGAATGCGCTCCCTGCGGAAATCCGTAATTTGAATTCTCTGTTATCCTTCAGGAGAGCCCTTAAAACGTATTTGTTTGGCCTGGCTTTCCAGGGTTTTTAAATTTTAACCCGATTTTGGGGCTTTTAATTACTGTAAATTGTTTAATTGCTGTTTTAAAATGTTTTTAAATTGTTAATTGTTGTTATATTGTTTTTAATTTGTTTTAGCTTTTTATTGTTTTAGTGGCTTGTTTTAATTGTAAACCGCCCTGAGCCATTTTGGAAGGGCGGTATATAAATCAAATAAATAAATAAATAAATATTGTTGAGTGAGTTTATATTTATATATTTATGTTTATATGATTGTCTCTGCTGCTGCTGCTCTTTGTACTTTGTATTTATTGTTTTAATACTTGTGTCTTAAATTTTTTTTAATCAGATTTTTCTCGTATTGTTAACTTAATATTTTAACTGTATCATAATTATAAACTTGTTTTTAATTTTTGCTGTAAACCGCCTTGGGATTGTTTTAATGAAAGGCAGTATATAAATTTAACAATAAATAAATAAATAGATAGATAAATAATATCTCACCTTTCCTTAATGATTTATTTTGCCATAACACATTGTACTTGTACTTATTATTCATTATATCCCACCTTTCCTTAGATACAGTCCTGAGGCATTATTCTTTTCAAGGCTGTGTTTGTGTCTTTTGGCCCACCAGAGAAGAGAAGAGCCTTTTAAAAATATAGCTTGGGAGAGATGGGGATTCTATTTAATTTTGGTATTTGAACATAATATTTCTTTCTTCCTGGCCTGCACTGCAAGCAAGCCTCCTGCCTCCTGGAGCAACCTCTCCATGTGGGAGGAGGGAAAGAAAGAGAAATGTGCAAAGGGATGATTTTTAAGTCATTGCTGGAGACTGCGTGTCTTTGTGGCAGATTTGGGGCAGAAAGAGGGTTGGGTGGAAGTGCCCCAAGGGGTGCCTGCCACAATCTAGACTCCCATGGAACTGGCCTAAGTGCTGCTTTCTTGGGAATTGTCGAATTTGGAGTGTCTTTGGGGCAGATTTGGAGCAGAAAGGGATCTGCTGGGGCAGAACAGTGGGTTGGGTGGAAGTGCCCCAAGAAGTGTCTGCCACCACCCAGATTTCAAAGGAATTGATCAAAGGGTTGATTTTTTGTGATTTGGGGAAGTTTGAGTGTCTTTAAGCTTTTCCTCCATAGGGAATAATGGTATTTTCAGTAGCCGCATAACTGCACTTGGTGGGCACTGGTCTGATGCTGAGTGGGGAGTGGTGTAGTGCACAGAGGGTGCCAACCACCCCCCTGGATTGCTAACCCATTGGGGTACTGGGCTTTGTTGTTTCTGAGGTGTTGAGTTTAGATTCTCGGGTAGCAAATGAGATTTTTAATGAAAAACCATGAATCCACTCCCATATGCTACCAGATAATCTACTCTCAGAATACCTCTAATGTAACAAAAACTTGTACTTCATGGGTTGGCAACCCATGTGAGTGGTTGGCATCCTATGTGCACTGCACCATCACTTGCTCTTGACCACCCCAGTGCCCCTCAAGTGGAGTTATGGGAATGCAGAAACCTCAATTATACCCTATGAGGAAAATCTGAAAGACACGTAACTTCATTAATTCTTTAAAAATCAGCCCTTTGCCAAATTCCTCTGAAAAAATTGTGGTAGCTTCCTTGAACCAACTGGGCACTACCACCAACCACACTCCACTCTGGGCCACCCCCCTTTCCCCTCGCATGAAGCTATACTTTTCCTGAAACCTCCATTGTACACTATGGAGAAAATTTGAAAGGTGTGCAAACTTAAAAAATTCACCAAATATCAGCCGTTTGCCCAAGTCCTTTGAAAATTTTGAGGTAGCTTCCACTCATTGGGCACTATAACCCTCACCCACTCTTTTGGCCATGTGACCAATTTTTAAATTAAGATTCAGATTCGGATTAATTTAGATACAAAACAAAACTGGGGTGATTTGGAAGGCTTAATTTTGGACAAAATACAAAATGGGGTTGATTTGGATTTGGTACAAATCGAAACAGAAAAAATACAAAATGAGCAACCCTACTTAATAAGTTTTAAGAGGGCAAGGTTTCTCTTTACATGGTTAGACACGTTGGCATACAGAGAGGTAATGGTCAATATATCTAGATTCCCTTAAAGACAGACCCTTTTGTAACCAGCCTGTGATTTTTTACATGGTATACACCACAGACCAGTCTGGTGGGAAAAGTCCAGTTCTTAGCCTGTAGGTTTCAGCGGTTGTGGTATTGAATTCGACAATCAAATAACCATAAGCCTTGTGAGTGGCGTCACTGTATGCCTCCATGAACTATCTGACATTTCCTGGGAAAACCTGGCAGGCCAAAGTGGCAATCTATCATTTATCCCTAGGATTTTTAAAGAGCAAAAGAGACATGAGTTTGGGTAGTATAGAAATACATTAAATAAAATAATAATAAATGACATATTTATCATTAAGGCTTATGGTGTGTGTGGATTTTCCTTTGCAGAATACATTCTGTGTAGTTAAAAAAATACTCAGGTTCTTGTGATGTACATACTGTTTGAAGGCTTCTTCTATTTCTGAGTTTTCACATTAAGCTTTCATGAGAACACCCACTACAAGGAAACAGGATTTATTGGGGTTAACAGTTCATCATCATCAAGTTTCCCCAGTAAACCCTGTACAAATGTAATAAAGGGCTATGTAGAGAGAAGTTGATTGTACAAAGGCTGCCAACAGCAAAAACACCATTCAATTTTTTCAGGAATCACAGATAGTACAGAATGTGCATTATCCAACATATTTCTTGACAAAAAATATTTTTGCCACAGTGGCTAGGACCATCTATCTATCTATCTATCTATCTATCTATCTATCTGTCTGTCAGATTTGTACACTGCCCCAAATGTTCATCACTGGGCGGTTAACAATAACATAAAAACAAGTTAAAGATGTACACAAAAACTTAAAACAATTTAGATAATTAAAATCAAACACAGGATAAAACAAACAAAAAAATCCAATAAGCTGAAAAAGCTTGGGTGAAGAGGTGGGTTTTCAAATGCTTTTTAAAATTTGTCAGAGATGGAGAGGATCATATTTCAGTAGGGTGCACATTCCACAATCTCAGGGCAGCAACTGAGAAGGACCGCCATCGTGTGGCCACCAGCCAAGCTGGGGGCAACTGGAGATGGACCTCTCCAGATGACCTCAGTGAGTGCTGGGGCTCATAATGAAGAAGATGTTCTCTTAAATACCCAGGACCCAAGCCATTTAGGGCTTTATAGGTTATAACCAGCACTTATAACTGTTATAACTCCAATTATAATTGGAGGTGGTAATGGGCTGGATGAGGGATAACAAACTGAGGCTGAATACGAATAAGAGGGAGGTACTGACTATGGGGGGTCGGGCCCCAAGAGATGGTTTAGATCTGCCTGTTTTGGATGGAGTTAAATTCCTCCTGAAAGATCAGATATGTAGCTTGGGAGTACTCCTGGATCGAAAGCTCTCCCTGGTTTCTGACGTGGAGGCGGTGGTCAGCAGCGCTTTTTATCAGCTTTGGCTGATACGTCAGCTACGTCCATTTCTAGAGGTGAATGGCCTTAAAACATTGGTACATAAGCTGGTAACCTACAGACTTGACTACTGTAATGCGCACTATGTGGGCTCTAATGAGCTCTATGCGCTCCCTTTGCATGTAGTCCAGAAACTACAATTGGTACAGAATGCGGCAGCCAGATTGGTCTCTGGGACAGCATGAAGGGACCATATAACATTGGTTTTAAAAGAAGTGCACTGGCTGCCAATATGTTTCCGGGTGAAATATAAAGTGCTAGTTATTACCTATACAGCCCTTAATGGCTTAGGTCCAGGCTATTTAAGAGAGCGCCTCCTTGTCATGAACCTTGACAACTTTTGCAATCTTCTGGAGAGGTCCGGTTACAGTTGCCACCAGTTCTTCTAGTGGCAACCCAGGACAGGGCTTTCTCTGTGGCTGCCCCAGGGCATTGGAATGTGCTCCCTGCTGAAATAAGAGCATCTCCTTGTCTATTTGTTTTCAAGAAGAACCTCAAGATCTTCCTATTCTCCCAAGCTTTGATTGGAATTAATTTTAATAATTTTAATAACTGGTTTTATATTGTTTTTATTGTGTTTTATGTATTTTAATTTGTGATTTTTAACATAAAAATTTGTACACTGCTCAGAGATGTATATATTGGGTGGTATAAAAATATGATAGATAAATAAATAGATAAATTAATTAAATAAAACAATTAAAATAAGTTCCTATGTTTCATAATGAAAGGGTAGAGAGATTTGAAATCCACATAGTAGATCTGTTCACCCTCCTCCACCTTGTAATAAAAGTGCACACAAGCATTCCTACCCCAAATAGAGCATCTCTAGATTCCAGAGGTTCCGGAAACTGCTGTCCTGCTAGGAAACGCTGTAGTTGTGTGTCGAGTTTTTTTCTTTTTCTTTTTCTTTTTACCATTTCTGTCCAGTCATCCTCCTATATAGATCTGATCTCAAAGCCCAGGGGTTTTTTTTAAGGACTGCTGCTTTTCTCTCCGTAGTGTTGTGAAGAAATTTGTTTTTTCCAACATGGGATAGCCTGAATGCCAAGAACACCACCTGAGACAGCTGTGCCAGAAACAGCCATTGGATTCCAAGGCTATTTTCTTTTTCCCAACGACAGAATAGCCATCCAGATAACACTCTTGGGCCTCTGATTCCACTCCATGTAAGTCTGGTGGGATCACAACCTTAAATTACCCACCCTTCAGGGCATGCCGGGTATGGATCTTTTCTTTCTGCTCTATGTATGCCAACCACTGAATAGCAGAGGTGAAGAATCATTTACACTGGCTGTGATCATTATCAGGAGCAGGTATTGCAATCTGGTATTCTTTTAAGAAACATGTAACGAAACATCTTCAAGCACACTGTGGCCCGTATGAGGTATTGAAATGGTTCAGTGCCGACAACTGTCTTGACAAACCTATCACCCTTGAGCACCGTAGCTATCTTCCGGGTCATTTCAAGAATCTCATGTCTGTATCTTGTACAGGCCTGTATGTAAATATGTAAACATCTTGCTTGCAGTAATGCGCCAGTTCTTTCTGCATGTCAAAAGTGTTTGTCTTGTTCTCTTCATATCACTTTAGGAACTCTGTCCTTTCAGCAGGCATCATAGATCCAGCACCATAACTTGTTACATCAGGCATCTCCCCCACATAATTCTGATTTTCTTTGGCATTAAAGTAATAGGGAAATACCCTTTGGAGCTTTGAAATCCAATGGTTTCTCTAGGGCCATAGGCAGATGAGAAAGGGAACATTTAAATTTTATATTTGAGTCTTTGTGAAATACAACAGTTTTACACCCTGAGTGACCAGTTCAACATCCAGCTTCTCTTTTACCAGTTTTCTGAGGATTGATATGCCATCATATCCATCACTATTGTGAGCAAGCAGGGTACAGTTCTTAAAATGTATGTTTCTACTGACTATCTGGACAAAGTCTGCAAGGCACGACTCACCATCACATTCCCAGCACTGTCCAGCAAGACCATGATTTCTTTTTCTTCTTACATTCTCAAATTCCCACCACTGTTTCAGCTTGAAAAGCCTTTGTGAAAATCAGCTAAGGGATATGTTCACCCGTTTGTCACAATCATAGGAGACATATTCCACAGATACTTTCTGGTACTTAATTTTCCCAATGTAGCACGTATGCAGAGGCGTAACTATAGGGGGGGCAGGGGGACACGTGCCCCGGGCGCCATCTTTTCTGGTCACGTGGGGGGCGCCACAATGACCAATTTTTTTTAATTTTTTTTTAAAAAAATTGTTAATACAAATGTTTCCTGCTCAGTGCAGCAGCACTGCAGCAGTCAAGGGAGCGCGTCGGTGCCCCCTTCCCCACGAGCAGTCCCTTCCGTGCTGCCTGCGGGCCCCCCCCCCCCCATTGCTTTGCTGGCGCCTGGCAGCCAGTCAGTGGCCTGGCTTGGCGGCGGCGGGCGCTTGTGAGGAAAAACCTAAGTATAATGTAGTATGTTGGGGGGGCAGCGGGGGGGGCACGGGGGGGGGGCGCCATTTCAGTGCTTGCCCCGGGCGCCGTTTTCCCTAGTTACGCCTCTGCACGTATGTTGTTCAAGGTTCTCAGCATAATCCCAGCACACTCTGCACTGCTTGCCCCCAGCACTTCTTTGTTTCTTAGTCCATGTTACAATAATGCTCACACTTACCAGAGAGTTCTCTCAGAACACATCCCACTTTTCTTTGCTCTTTCACTCATTAATTCTGGTGTTATTATTAGATCTTGCATTTGTTGGTTACATTTTTTGACCTCTTTCATCCAGCCTGCTTTTTGATTATAATCTTTTGGATTGTCCCATAATTTCCTCCAGAATTGCACTGTTTCTTCTTTATTTGGTGTTTCTATGTTTCTTGCAGTTTCTCCTTCTATGCTTTGGTAGAAACGTCTCTGATTTGACTGGAATTGGAGATTCTGCCTGTGCCGTGTAATTCTGGCTTCGTATCTGCTAATCTTCTTTGACACTGCTGTTATTTGCTGCTTTATTATTTCCAGGACTTCTCTAATTCTCCTTGAATCTAGGTGGTATTTTTGGATTAGATACTTTTTGGTGTTTTCATTCTTCAGCTTCTTGTCTTTCATATCTTTCAATTTACTAGCATCTGATCTAAGCCTGGAGATTTTATTTTCTAATCTAATCTTCCATTTAGGTGATGTACTACTTTCTTTTTTTACAGGTCCACTGATCTTATATCCGAGCTCTTGTGTTGTTATTGTTGCTGCACTGTACATTAGTTGGTTTGTTTCTTGCAAACAAGAAACAAATTGGTTGTTATTTCTGCAAGTGCAGCATTGACATCTTTTAATGCCTGAGCGAGTTGTTTTTTGGCAACTGTTTTTAGAGCTGGAAGTTGAACCCTGACGGTTGTTTGGTTCATGTGCTCAGTTATGTTTTGCTTTAGTTCTTGTTGCTTTTCTGTTAAACGGCATTTGGGTTTTTGAGGTGAAGACAAAGGGGCAGTTGCCTGGTTTTGATTTTTATATGATGATGATGGTGATGATGATGATGATGATGATGATGATGATGCGAATAGTATTATTTTGAGGAAAGACAAATGGTCTTCTTCATGCCTAGCTTTTGGGGTTCCCAGAGCATTGAGCTGTCAACAGTTGGAACCAGGATGCTGGGTAGATAGTTCCACCCAGCACAGCTCTTCTTAGCTTTGGGGAAGACCCAGAGTTGACCATGTAACTCTGTGAGGTCAGTTTTATTTATTTATTTAAACACATTTTTATTCCACCCAAAATGCAAGTCTCTGGGCAGTTTACAACAAAACAATAAAAACAACAAATAAAAAGGTTATGACATTACAACAATTTAAAACTTAAAACATTAAAACTTTTAAAAACACAATTATCTAATTAAAAGCCTGAGTGAAAAAAATGTGTTTTGACAGCCTTTTTAAAAGTTGTAAGAGACTGGGGGGAGGAGGCTCTTATTTCAGCAGGAAGTGTGTTTCAAAGCCGCGGGGCGGTAATGGAGAAGGCCTGTCCCCGAGTAGCCACCAGATGAGCCAGAGGCCTTGTTATTATTAACAAATACACTAATAATATTAGTAAGACAATCATCATCATCAACACTCATGGGATTGGTTTTGGACTACCTTTTTTGGAATTCCAAAGAACTTGTTGGTTTTGGACTACCTTATAAGTCAAGGCTACAGCATTGGGGCTTTTTAGTTTGGAAAAGAAGCAATTACATTGAGACGATAGAGTTGTGTCTATTTAAGCCCCACTTAAAGCCATCCAAGCTGGTGGCAATCACTACATCCCATGGCAGAAAGTTCCATAAATTGGTTATGCTCTGTGTGGGAAAGTGTTTCCGTCTGTCAGTCCTCCGTTTCCTAGCAGTCCATTTCCTGGGATGACGGTTCTAGTGTTGTGAGAAAATAGAAATAAAAATATCTCTATCCCCTCTATCCATACTATGCATGATGGTATAGACCTCTATCATGTCCTCCATTAATCTTTGAAGAAAACGGGCAATTTTGAACTGGTTGATTTTTAGAAGAGTGTTTGTTTGTTTTTAACTGCCTGCATGTTTGTGCCCCAAACAATAAAACTGAATTAGAAATGAAAATAAAATGCAAATAACATGTAGTTGTATTGCGTATTGGGGTGTGTTTTTATGGGTGAAGCTATTGGGGTGACTGTGGCTGTGGGGGCTACCATGAACATAAGAACAGCCCTGCTGGATCAGACCCAAGGAGGCCCATCTAGTCCAGCATCCTGTTTCAGACAGTGGCCCACCAGATGCCGCTGGAAGCCACAGGCAGGCATTGAGGGCAGGCCCTCTCTCCTGCTGTTACTCCCCTGCAACTGGTACTCAGAGGCATCCTGCCTTTGAGGCTGGAGGTGGCCCACAGCCCTCTGACTAGTAGCCGTTGATAGACCTCTCCTCCATGAAGTTATCCAAACCCCTCTTAAAGCCATCCAGGTTGTTGGCTGTCACCACATCTTGTGGCAAAGCCTGCTGAAGAGGAGGAGAAGAGGATGCCATCTACCCCAGGGTATGAGACTGGGGTGTCTGCCTGGCTGCCTCTTCTCTTCTGCCCCCCTGGTTGCCCTCTGCCTCCCCCCAGGACTGCTTGCGGAGAGGCTTTGCAGGACTGGGGCTGCAAGGGTGGCTGGGCAGTTTTTCCTGGTTCCACCTGCTGAGCTTGCTGCTTAGCCTATATCGGAAGACTGCCAGTGGCGGCAGGCCCACCATCAGCGGGGTCGACACCGAAGGGGCAACACCAAAGGGGGTCACCCCTTTGGGGGAGCCACTTCGAGGGAGAAACGAGGGCGAGGGCTGGACACTTTGTCCAACTATTTGTATAGAGGGAGGCATTCAATAGTGGGGCTTCTGTTCAATCAATTTTAAGTTGTGCTGAGGTTGTCTTGAAGTTGTAATATGTGTGGGTTTGTCTGGAGATGGGGAGGCAGGGAACGCCTTCGTTGAATGTGGGGCAGCTATTCCAGTGGTGGTGGGGAATAGAAGAAGTAACGTTGGCAGGTCAGCAGGCTGTTCCAGGGGAAGGGTGGTCAGAAATCTAATAGCTGTCTCCCCTTCCGGCTGTCTTGCCAGCTCTTTGACCTCGGGGAGCACTGCCAACTTCCCACATAACCTTACCTTGCTCCTCTGCAATGCCAGGTCGGTCCAAAATAGATCAGAACTCATCCATGATTTGATCATGGATGAAGGGGCCGACCTGGTGTGTATTACCACGAATTGGTTGGGGGAGGCTAGTGGTTGGTCCCAGCTTCTGCCTCCAGGATATTCTGTAGAGGAGCAGGTGAGGGAACGTGGGCGGGGAGGTGGAGTGGCTGTGGTCTATAAGGATAACATCTCTCTTACCAGGGTCCCTGTTAGGGTATCGGACCATATTGTATGTGTGTACTTGAGTTTGGGGACCAGGGATAGATTGGGAGTTCTGTTGGTGTACTGATCGCCCCACTGCCCAACGGAATCCCTTAATGAGCTCTCGGACTTGGTCGCAGAACGTGCGTTGGATTTTCCCAGACTTTTGGTGCTGGGGTACTTCAATGTTCATTTCTGGACCAATTTGTCCGGGGCAGCTCAGGATTTCATAGCAGGCATGATGACTACGGGCCTATCCCAAGGGGTCTCTGGATTGATGCATATTTCAGGTCACACGCTTGATTTGGTATTTTACTCTGATCAGGGTGGTGTTCCGTGGGTCCCTACTTGAGGATGCTTTCCATCAATTTGTCTGGAACGGACATTAAGTTAACCAGCCTGTAATTTCCCAGATTACACCTGGATCCCTTTTTGAAAATTGGTGTTACATTTTCTAATTTCCAGTCATCCGATACAGAGCCCGATTCCAGGGATAAGTTATATATTTTAGCAAGGAGGATGGCCATTTCACATTGGAGTTCTTTGAGGACCCTTGGATGGTTGCCATCCGGCCCTGGCGATTTGTTAGTTTTCAGTTTTTGCAGACAGTTTAGAACATCGTCTCTTGTCACTTCTATCTGACTCAGTTCTTTAGCCTCCATCCCCAAAAAGCCTGGTTCAGGAACAGGTGTATGCTCAGTATCCTCTGCTGTGAAGACAGATGCAAAGAACTCATTTAGCATATCCTCCTTAAAAATCCTTTTCACGCCCTCATTGTCTAATGGTCCAACCACCTTCCTGGCAGGTTTCCTGCTTCTGATGTATTGAAAGAAGTTTTTGTTATTCCCCTTGATACTTTTAGCTAAATGTTCCTCAAACTCTCTTTTTGCCTCCTTTATTATCACCTTGCATTTCTTTTGCCAGAGTTTGTGTTCCTTTCTGTTCTCTTCATTTGGACAGGCCTTCCAATTTTGGAAGGAAGTTTTCTTCCCTTTTATGGCTTTCTTGATGTTACCTCTTAGCCTGCTGGCATACTCCTGGACTTAGTGGTACCTTTCCTCCTTTCGGATATGCAATCTAACTGGGCTTCTAGTATTGTGGTTTTGAGCAAATTCCATGCACTCTGGAGCAAAGTGACTCTCCTGATTTTCCCTTTCAGCTTTCTTTTCACCACACTCCTCATTTGGGAGAAGTTTCCTCTTCTGAAATTCAAAATGTCTGTGTTAGACTTCCTTGATAATTATCTTCTTCTTGGCCTTGCTTTCCCCAAAATGTATCCCAGTGCCTAACAAATCTAAACAAATCTAAAAGTCATTCTTCCAGAGTTACATATACCAACAAGAATATTAACCTGGCTTGCTAATTGCATGCATACCAAACGGGTGAGGCTGTTGAGGCAGCACAATAAGAATCTTACAACATTTGTGCCAAATCTTAGGTCTGTATCACTGTGACTCTGATGAATATTAACAGTTAATATACTAATGCCATGTTTATGTCTATTTATTGTTTGTTTGTTTATTTGATTTATATACCGCCCTTCCAAAAATGGCTCAGGGTGGTTTAGCCACAATGATAGATTTTTATCAACCATATTGGGTTTTTGGGATGCCCCATATTACTTTCTAAAACAATGTATATCTGAGAACATTTCTGCCAAATCTCAGGTCTGCATCACTACATAAATGATTGTGGGTTTTTTTCACATTTAATATCGTAACAATATGTTGATTTTTGCCACCATATTTCAATTTTTGGGTTACTCCTCTTTGTCCCCAGAACCCAGCCCCAAGAAGATACTGACAACCAAATAGTGGATATAAAGGGCCACAACATTATTAATCATATTAATTTGAGTTAGCAGACTGTAGGAGGGTAAGCACTCCACCCCCCACCCCACCCCGACAGTGCAGGCCTGAAATGACCGGGTTCAGACTTCACAGGCCTTCCCCGTGCCTTGCAGGAGACACACCCTGACTCTGGAAGTAAGCAGGTTAAAACCTGCTCCTTTCCCTTCATAGTCAACCCCAGCAGGGGTCTGGACACGTCTAGACCTTCACACACCCCAGACCACTCAGCCCTAGGATTTGTGAAGTCCTGAAGAAGGTTTCATGGCAAATCATCATCCCTGGGCTGCACGCAAACCACAAGGGATCGATTACCCAGTTAACCCATTTAACTGTCCAAGGGTGCTCACCGAGGTCACATCCCTTTTCCCTTACCACCCAGACCGCACTGTCCCTGCCACAGAGGGAGGTCAGCCTAGCTTGGCCTTCCTCCTCCATCCCCTCCAAGAGATTGACAAACCAATGCCGCCGGGCAATTCCCTACAACTTACACCCCTCTGGAGCAAGGAAAAGAAGCCAGATTGGCTGTGGATTGTCGAACCAAGGATAGCCCAGTCCACTTACCCAGCCAACAACCACCGGGTGCACCACCACATTCTTGGGAGGGACACTAGTTGCTCACTATACCACCAATGCTGGAAGCAACGTACTCCATGCCATACTCCAGCTACCCAACCAGCAATGCTGGCACGCTTTCCCAAACCGAGTTGGGTACACAGTCAGTGAGGTGCTGGCTTGATTGCAAGCCCAGAGGCCATAGAATGGCAGCATAACAGAACACACGCAGGATCCACTGCCCTGCCAGCACCTGCCAAAGGAACTGAAGGATTACATATCATGCCGACCACCCTGCACCTGCTGGCATGCTTCCCCAAACCGAGTTCGGTGCACATCTGCGAAGAGCTGGCCAGATTGCGAACCCCAAAGACCACGGCATGGCCACAGATCAGAACCTGCACAAGAACCCCTGCTCCGCCAGCACCTGCCAAAGGAACAGAAGGATTTGAACGGCCAGCAACAAGCCAGGGAGTGCACCACACAGCTCAATGTATATATCACAGAAAATGCCCGGACCCAGCTGCCCCATACACTTTGAATAGCAGCAGCATCAGAGCCCCTTGAAGGGCCGAGGGCAAGATAAGGCAGAGAGCAGGTTCACCCTGTTAATAAGCACCTTGCAATGATGCTGCCATTAGCTGATATGCATCTGAGGCTGGCCAATGCCAGCCTCAAGAAGCCCCCCAAGATGATGGCGGTAGCACAGCTTACCATCATGCCCCAAACTGGGTGTAAGGCATCACCTCCGGCCTACGCAAGCATGTTCTCCTGACCCTAACCTCTCTGATCAGCTGTTGACCAGTGTGGAAGCAACCACACTCCTCCCACTAGCAGGAACGCCAATCGAAGGAACTTCCTCCGATCTCTGCTGCCGCCACCCTGCTGAGCCACCGCCTCCTCCACGCTGCTGCCAATCCTGCAGGCAGGCGCGCTATCACGTCAAAGGCCGCCAAGTAACCGGAGGAGCCGCACGATCCAGCTCCTCTCTGGATGAAAGCAAACGCTCGACTGAATGTTCGGGGTGGGGAGCTGCTGGAGCAGCCATGCTAGCCCTGCCCCCATCGAGGTCCCTGGACAATACGGCATCTTCTAGGGCCTGTGCTAGGGATGGGGCTGGCACAAATCACAAATCACCCTCCCTACCACACAAGGCCTTGGGAGGTGCATTCTTTCTAAAACTAAGCAAATCTGAGAAGATTTCTGCCCAATCACATGCTTTTAAGCCAAAGTGAATGATGCATCTTCATGGGCCATTTAGCTGCCCTACAATGACATCATGAGCCTTCAGGGATCTCTCCCCATAATCTGTTTAGCAGGGCACCTCTGGAATGGCCACTTCTCGGGGAAATAGGGAAGCTTGCAAGTAACAAGATATTTGCTGGCTCTCTTTGTATTTTGTTTATGGTCTATCCTTGGAATCAAGCTCTCAGGCAAAGACTGAACCCACTCCCTCCCTCCAGATGAATTTGGAGCTGCATCCATGTGAGTATCTGGAAAGGAGAAGAGGCTTTCATAGAGATGGGCTGTCAAGGACAGACTGAAACCCGAGGCCGAGACAGAAGGGTTGCTGCCCATCTCTCACTCGGTCCGGCATTTCCAGCATCTGCTGACCAAGTGTCACCAGTGCCAGGAAGGGAGCGTCCCCTGCCCTTACCTCCCAGAAGGAGCTGGCATTGCTGTCCACGGCTAGTCTTGCAATAACACTCCTCCCTGGAGCAGCTGGCGATGATAGAGCAGACGTGCCCACAAATCACGTTGCTGCTATGAAGTGGCGTGAGACATTCTGCACCCTGGACTGCAGCCACGAGATAGAGGGGGCACATTCAAGAGCCCTTCTTCTTCACTGCTGCGGGAAAGGCACATCGTTCCTGCTGTTCTCCACATGGCCACTATCAGGCTTTTGGCAATTCGGAGGCATTGACTGCCAAGAACCCAGAAAGGCATGTACAGATTACCTTGTATAGTCACCAGCATATTCTTTTCAACACTCATTGCCTCAAGGGGTCAACGAGCACGAAATGTCTTCCCCAAGTTTCCCATGGTGACCTTGAGGGCCAAACTGCTTCTGCTGATAAATGTGTGTGTGTTGGGGGGGGGGGCATTGGCTTACCCCAATCTCGATTGCCCCTTCCTCATTTGTTCTTTAAGCTTAGGCTTCTTCGTATTTAGGCAAAAGGGATCCAAAGCTGACATTTTTGTCTGTCGAGAAAGAAACATAGGGAGTGTTTGGGCTCCATAAGGGTGTCACACCTTCCCCATGTCCAGACCTGAGGCCCATCTCCTAGATCAGAGGGCTGCAACCCACCAATCCCGCGTTCCATGAGACTCTTTGAGGACCTACATGTGACTCTTTGCTCTGATGGCTGATAGGAAGCAAAAAAGTCATTGGGATTGTTTGAATACCTTCAAGTATTTTCAATTCAGCTGTGGCTCATCCTAACAAACTGGGGAGGGACAACCCCAAAAAGTGCAGCTCCCCTAGTCCCGAAAGTCCAATTGCCCCTGTTTCTCCCACCCCATGTGCAGAAGAGCCATGCTGCCTGCAGGCTGGTCATTCATGTGTGGTCCTGCACATCTCCACCTGGTGAACAGCCAGCCTGCAGGCAGCATGGCTCTCATTAACACAGAAGTGGGGTAGGGCAGGCAGGGTTGGGATAAACAGGTGAACTTGGGCTGCCAGGAACCCGAAGTAGTTGCACCTCTCTTGGCGCCCCTGCCCTACCCGTTACTACTACTGGTCCTCGTTCGGAGGAGCCGTGGCTGTTGTACTGCATGGACTTCTTTCCCCTTCTCAAGGCACTGCTATATCTGCACAGGGTGACAGAGTCAGGTTCCTCCCTGCACAGCCACTAGCCAGCCAGAGGTGCTGAGAGGCTGGTTAAAGAACCACCAGGGAGGAAAGTGAGAGGGGGCTGGTTCAGAGGATGCTTTTTCCATCCAGTTTGCCATTTGAAATAAGGACAAGCATATGCGGTGAGCATGCATGTCCTCCCAGCACCCATCCACCGGTGCACAGAGGTGCCGTATCGTGGCTGGTGGGTTGTGTCACGGTCTCGACCGGACTTGGCCGCACACTGTCGACATATAGTGATGAATGTTGTTTTTCAGCAGGGAGTAGCCGACTGCCGACGATTTAAGGCTTATCAGCCCTCTGCAATAGGCGTTTGCTTCTCCTAATAGTCTCCAACTGATCCCTGTGTCTCCTGACACGCCGCTGTTGCAGAGTCAGCGGGGGCTGGTTGCATAGTTCTTCTTCCGATTGGTCTTTCACGATTTCTGCTGCCTCAGGTTGTTGCGCCTGTTCTGAATCATTAGCCACAGCTGTTTCATGAACACTGACAGCCGGGCTCTGCCCCTCAGACACTCCTGCATCGCCTGGAAGTTGACAGCTTCCCCTTCCTCCTCGCTCTTGGAGATCGAGGGTGTGACAGGTTAGGGGGACCACCAAATATTGCCCAAATGGGTTCAGAGAGAGAATAAGTCCTGCTGCTTTGAGAGGGAGGCAGCTGGGAAATGGGCTGCTAGGATGATTGGCTGCTTGTTTTTTCTAACACGAACTAAGTAAGCAACTGAAGGATAGGAATCACCCCTCTGGGCTCCTTGGAGGAAGAGCGGGATATAAATGTGAAAATAAATAAATAAATAAATAAACAGGAATTCTGCCTCCTGATTGAAATGGAAATCACCGCATACCTACTGTACCAAACACTGAGAAAATCTCTAAAGAAGTCCAAGGGCAGAACTCACATCTAACGATGTTGGAACACAAAATAATACTATCTATAGACATAATAAATTTGACCCCACTCCCCAGTTTCTCGAAAGGAATCCTACACTCTCATCCAGACCGCCTTCAGATGTCATGCCAAACCAGTGGTGAACTCACCTCCTGTTCACCCCCCGTAATGTTCAAATTATCGTAACCGCAGTTCCCCAACCCAACCGCTGTTCCCATTTTGCCCTCAAACTTGGAACTGAACCCTCGGTTTGTAGTGACTTCCAATTTCCCAACGGAGGGTCTGTTCCTTCCTCTCTTACATCCAGAGTGGTATTTCACCCGTAACCAGAAGCAAGGGAGGAAGCCCCTCCTGAGGGCTGCAGGCCATTGGCAAAGGCAGGCTTTCCTTCCAGGATGGGAGAAAGCCCACACGTCCAGGCCTCTTCACTTTGCCGGCCCCCAGACTTCAGAATGTGATTGTCTGGGAGTCACGAGGGGTATGGAGGCAAACAGACCCGTGGTTTGCTGTTGTGTCCAAAGAAGGCTGCAGTATTTGGACCCAAATGTTTCCAGGGAGAGCAAGCAGAAGATCTTTGCACTGCTTTGCATTCCTTTAAAGCATCCAGTACCTCCCTTTGACATCCTCTGCAAAGGGCTGCCTTGGCTCTAGATCATCTTCCTTTCTGCCCCCAGAAGTGGCTGTGGGCAGATCAGCAGTCTTTCTCCAAGTGTCCACTCCGTGCACGGCAGACGTGGGAAAGGTCAATTCCATGTGAGGGATCATTAGGAAGGGGACTGAAAATTAAAGTCTTCTCATGCCTTTGTACACATCTGCACATCTCAACCTGATGAGCTGTGTGGGAGTACTGCATGCCACATTTGGAGTACTGCGTGCCGTTCTGGTGACCATTATCTTAAGAAGTACATTGTAGAACTGGAAAAGAGGGCCAGCAAGATGATGAGGGGCCTACAGCACCTTCCTTATGAGGCAAGGCTACAACATCTGGGTCTTCTTAATTTGGAAAAGAGAAGACTACGGGGAAACATGATAGAGGGGTATAAAATTATGCAGGGAGTAGAGAGAGTGGAGAATTTTTTTCTCCCTCACAACACTAGAACCAGGGGTCATCCCATGAAACTTAAAGTTGGGATACTAGAACTGACAAAAGGAAGCAATTTTTCACACAGCACATATTCCAGGCATTTTTGGAGGACACAGATTATTTAGATCCTTTCCAGACTGGCTTCCGGGTGGGCTATGGGGTTGAGACTGCCTTGGTCAGCCTGATGGATGATCTCCAACTGGCGATAAACAGAGGGAGCGTGACTCTGCTGATCCTTTTGGATCTCTTGGTGGCTTTCAGTACCACTGACCATGGTATCCTACTGGGTCACCCGAAGGATGTGGGATTGGATGGCACTGTTTTACAGTAGTTCCGCTCCTATGCCAGATAGGTCTGTTCTTGGAGAGTAGTTACCTTAAAACGGTGGTACATTTGCTGGTAACCTCTAGGGTTGACAATGGTAATGCACTCTATGTGGGGCTGCCTTTGTACATAGTTCAGAAACTACAATTGGTACAGAATGCTGCAGCCAGACTGGTCTCTGGGTTTACCTGAAGGGACCATTTAACACCGATTCTAAAAGAACTACACTGGCTGCTGATAGGTTTCCGAACAAAGTGCTAGTTATTACCTATAAGGCCCTTAACAACTTAAGCCCAGGGTATTTAAGAGAGTGCTTTCTCTGTCGTGAACCTTGTAACCTATTAAGATCATCTAGAGAGGTCCGATTACGGGTGCCTTGTTTGATGGCAACTCGGGACCGGGCCTTTTCTGTGGCTGCCCCAGGGCTTTGGAATGTGCTCCCTGCTGAAATAAGAGCATCTCCTTCTCTGTTTGCTTTTGGAGGACCCTGAACACGTACTTGTTTTCCCAGGCCCTCAACTGAGATTCGTTTTCTAAATTTTAATGTGTTTTTAACATGTTTTTATCTAATTTTTATCTTATGGATTTTAAATGTGTTATATTTTATGTTTTAATTCTGTACACTGCTTCGAGATTTTTATACTAGGTGGTATCTAAATTCAATTAATTAAATCATCATCATCATCATCATCATCAAGACTAGTAGCCATTGATTGACCTGTCCTCCATGAATTTGCCTAAGCCCCTTTAAAAGCCATCCAAGCCGGTGGCCATTGCCATGACCCGTCACAGAAAATTCCATAGATTTATTATTTCTTGTTTACACAGTCAGATAAATAATAAATATAGGGAATTCTCTGTGACCCATCGTGATGATGGCCACCAGCTTGGATGGCTTTTAAACAGGCTTAGGCAAATTCATGGAGGATGGGTCAATCCATGGCTACTAGTCTTGATGGCTCCAGACTCAGGCAGAATCCCTCTCAATACCACTTGTGAGGAGAGAGGACATGCCTTCATCTCTTGCCAGTGGCCTTCCCAGAGGCATCTGACGGGGCACTGTGGGAACCAGGATACTTGAGTGAATGGGACTTGGACCTGATCCACTCTTTGCTTATTCTTGTATTTTGAAGTGTTTCTGTTCTGGGTGTGGCTGCATGATTAGGAAATGCTGCATCAGTGCCTTGAGATGGAATATAAAGCACCCTGTGTATAGGCTGGAGTCTCAAACCTGCCTAACCATGAAGTCTGGTAATCTTGTCCTCACGATCCTCATCCTTGCCGTCTGGGCTGAGCTGCCATCTGTGTCCGGACGGAATATTCCAGGTCAGTGGCTCTCCCCCCCCCCACTCCCCTGGATCACCCCCTCTTGCTTGCCATGTGTGTTAGGTCATCACTAGACAGGGAGCCTCTACCCCACGATCTTGCAGGTCAGAATATCTGTCTCCAGAGGTCCTCTCAACTTCCCCAGCAATTTCCCCTCTTATTGAACCTTCCTGCAATTCTTGCACAGTATGAGGAGGCTCATTGAGGGGCAGGAGGTACTTTTGTTCTGGGTCTCAGATTCTGCCCCCCCCCCCCATGGTACATTCCAGCACTTTAATGCTGGGACATGGTGTGCTGAAGTGCTATTAGATGGCAGCTTCATATAAGCCTGCGAAAAGGGGATGCGGGCATTTTACCAAGAGGCAAAATTAGCATCTCTCATAGGAAGCTGCCTTCTACTGAGTCATAATAAGGTAAGAACATAACAGCAACCCCGCTGAATGAGGTCAAAGGGATATCTTGTAGGAATGTGCAAGCTGATATGAGGCCAAATTGATTCATCTGCAATCAGGTCGATTTGATTGATCATTTGACCTCCAAACAAATCTCTCCAGTTTAGATTAAAATTGATTTGAGATTTTATTTCCCTTTTTTCTTCCCCCTGATTCCCAGCTCTCACTTTTTTAAAAAAGCTAAGCTCTAGCCCTTGTAGACGTGTAATTATGGAGCAAAATGTGCAGTCACTATTTTTGATGTGTTTAGACTCTTTGGTGTGTAATGCATTTTCCTCCTGATGAATCCCTATGAAGATATATTACACACCAAAGAATCTAAACACCACAAAACTTAATTTAAAAAAATAAACTGAGTACCCCCTTGCCTTGAAGTGGCACTGCATTATTCCTACTACCCCAAACCTGCAAGCTAGGGGGTACTCAGTTTATATTTAAGGAATACATCAAGTTTTGGGATGTCCGCTCAGTTAATTTTAGATCCCACTCAGGTTGAATCAGGAAGGCCCCACTCTGAATGCACGTGAGCACACACAGCCTTGAGTCTGCCACCCAGAACAAAACTCATTCTGCACACAAATGAAAAAAAAATTAGAGAAAACATTGAATGGCATGCACATTTTGGATGATAGTTGGCACATGAGGTACCATCAATTACCCCCCCCCATCAAAAGGCAGTGTTTATTTTATTTATTTATTTATTTACTACTACTACTACTACTACTACTACTACTACTACTATGATCAGGAATTTTTGAATTGTTTAAACTCTTTGATGTGTAGTGAATCTTCATAGGGCTTCATTAGGAGGGAAAGTCATTACACACCAAAGAGTCTAAACAATTCAAAAATACTGATCACACATTTTGCTCCACAACTCCTCTTCTACAAGGACTACCAAAATCATTAAAAATAAACAGATTGCCCCACCATCTTGAAGTTTGGGTGGTAAGTGGCACCCATGGGTCCCTACCCAACACCCCAATGTGGTGCCCCCTTTTCCTTTAAAAGTGGGTTCAATCAATTCAAATATGAATCTAATCTATTCCAACTTGAATCAAATTTGATCAGATTCAAGATTGAATCAAATCTGGCTGCAAAAATTGAAAAATTCAAATTGAATGCAAAAAGTGATCTGTGCACATCCATAATATCTAGTCCAGTATCCTGTTTCACACAACGGCCCACCAGATGCCTCTGAGAAGCCCTCGGGCAAGTGGTGGGCTATCTGCCTGAGCGGAAGAAGTCATGGGTATGTACTTGGTGAAAAGATCTCCTGGCTGTCAGGGAACTAGTCTGTTCACTTGAAGTCCAGGTGGCTGACCTGGAGAAGCTTAGGGAGGCAACGAGCTCTGTGGGTGAGATCCTCAGGGATGTGAAGGGAGCATCCCATTCCCAGGTTGACAGCAGCTCTGCGGTCTTGGGAAATGAAGGTCTTAGGGAAGGAGGAAATCAGTCTGAGGAAGAGGGGGATTATTCCCTAGAAGGGACCCATTCCTTAGTGATGTGCCCATATCTTCTCACAACAGTCCTCCATAGGGTGTGGGGCTCCTAGTAGTGGGTGATTTGGTCATTAGTGGCATATAGAGATGGGTTTGTGACCTGTGTGAAGACTGCATAGTGACTTGCCTGCGTGGTGCGAGGTTTGCAGATGTCACGTCATGTCTAGTGTTGTGAACTACACCTGGTTTCGCATTCTGTATATGCTCAGAGGGAAAGAGGGAAAGTCACCTCATACACAAAGTGAATTGGTTCTTGGAGATGGTGACCATGTAGGATCAGGGCATACAAACAGAGATAGAGGGAGACACACTTAGAAAGTCCAATGGGCTTTATTATAGAAAGTTGCTCATCAGGATAAAATTCAAACAGGTCATCCAAATTAAAAACATGTTTCCAATTCAAGGTGTAGTGCAATGTGCCTAACTAACATATGTGTGTGCAGTCAGTAATTACAGCTATCTAACAATCTAACAAATGTTAATAAAATGTTTAGAGAGAAGCAGAGAAAGAAGGAAGAAGGGCGGAGAGGGATGGCAGTGATTAGTAGGGAGGAGGGAAGTGGGGAACAGGCTGCGCTGTGTGTGTTGAAAAGGCATCTCCCCAGGTTCACAAAGAAGGCTTCAAAGGACTTGTTCATTGCTGGAGCTTGGAAACGATGCAGGCTTCATATGGAGGAGAAACATGGGTGCTGGAGAACAGGAGCCTGGGGTGCAAGCTTCAGGCAGTCAAGCAGGCTGGTGGTAGTTTGCTCAGAGCGAGGCGGAGAGTGAGAGCACCATGGCTGGGGAGTCTTGACTGCTTACTGTGCTGCAGAAGTCACAGAGAGTTCCTCTCCATGGAAAGAGTTCCTGCTTTTAGCCTCACGGCTTTAGCAGCAAACTCTGGGATGGCTCTTGAGCACAGATCTGCTGGTTAGGCCAAGCTTGCTGGCTCTCCGTTCAGTGAGCTCCATTCTTTATAGTTGTTTCTTCCTTGGATCTCCATAGAGTCTATTCAAAATATCCTCATCCTTCCTGGATCCCCAAAAGGTGACAACTTGCTCTTACCCTCTGGATATTGTCTTTTAATTGTTGATATTAGTTCAAGATATTAGCTCAGTCCAGGGAGATCAGAATCCCATCTTCTGTTAGCTGCTGTTTTGGGGAGCAGATTGTTTGCCCAAAGCAAATCTGCATCTCTGAGCTGCAAATGGGCATCTTTTCTTGTCCCTAGATTTCTGGCGCCTGGTCCCAGAAAGTGTTCAAAGGTCTTTTCAAAGAAGAATCACAGCTATAGGTGTAAATCATTTTCTTTTGTGTGCATCTACCTAGAGTAGAATTCCTAAAGGCAACAATAGATCATCTGAGGAGGTCCGGCTCCAGTTGCCTCCAGCTCGTCTGGTGGCGACCCAGAGGCGGGCCTTCTCTGTAGCCGCTCCTGGACTGTGGAATGCCCTCCCTGCAGACATCCTTAATTTGAATTCTTTATTGGAATTTAGGAGAGCCCTAAAGACCTACCTGTTCAGCCTGGCCTTCTAGTGCTCATAAATTGTTTTAAAGCGTCTTTGATGTTTGTGAACCACCCTGAGCTATTTTGTAAGGGCGCTCTAAAAATCAAATAAATAAATAAATAAATAAATAAATAAATAAATAGAATTCCTAAAGACAGCAATTGGATGTAACAATACTTCTAATTTTACTTAGTGGATCTCTCAGAGAAAGAGACAGGATTATCCCCTTTGGGCAGAGCAGAGCAATCATTAAAAAGGATTAACGTAGTCTTTTTGCAGGAGGAAATGCGAGCTCAGCTTCCAGAGACATTGAGGCTATTCTCACAGTCATACAAAATTAGGCTAAGGGAGTACTGTGTGCAGTTCTGGTCACTGTATCTCAAGAAGGAGATTGTAGAACTGGAAAAAGTGCAGAAGAGGGCAACCAAGTTGATCAGAGGCCTGGATACTCATTCCTTATAAGGATACAGCATTTCAGGCTTTTAGTTTGGAAGAGAGGCGACTACAGGGAGACATGATGGAGGTGTCTAGAATTATACACAAAGTATAGAAAGTGGACAGAGGGAAATTGTGCTCCTTCTCTCACAACACTAGAGCTTGGTATTATCCTATGAGACTGACGGCCAGGAAATGTTGGACCAACAAAAAGAAGGACTTTTTCACACAGTGCATAATCAATCTATTTAATTCTTTCTCACGGGATGTGGTTGGATGGTTTTTAAAGGGCTTGAAAAATTAATGGAGGACAGGTCTATCAGTGGCTACTAGACTGATGTCTATGGGCCACCTCCAGTCTCAGAGGCATGAGGCCTCTCAAAACCAGTTGCAGGGGAGCAACAGCAGCAGAGAGAGAGCATGCCCTTACCCCTTTCGTGTGGGCTCCTCAGAGGCATCTGGATGCTGGATTAGATAGGCCTTGGACTGTTAACATAAGAATTCTTATGTTAACAGCCCTGAAGCCAGCCTGAGCGGAAACTCATGTTTCTGTGTTAAAATGAAGCTGATTGAAGAACAGAGTCACAGAAAGGAGGTATTGTAGTGTATCCAGTATCTTCTCCATTGTGTGTTGTTGAGAAGTTTGTTCCACTGGGGGGCCATGGAGAGAGAGAGTGTCTTTGCTGGGGAGAGGGTCACAAAAGCAAAGGAAGGAGAACGAGAACTTGGAGTTGTTTCTGAATAAACCCTTAGAAACATAGGAAGCTGCCATATACTGAGTCAGACCCTTGGTCCATCTCACTCAATATTGTTTACCCAGACTGGCAGCAGCTTCTCCAAGGCAGCAAGTAGGGATCTCTCTCTCAGCCCTATCTTGGAGATGCTGCCAGGGAGGGAACTTGGAACCTTCTGCTCTTCCCAGTGCGGCTCCTAAGGGGAATACCTACAGTGCTTACACACATGGGCGGAACTGGGGGGGGGCAGCCAGGCGCCACTGAGGAGGGGTACCACACTAGTTCCTGCTAACCCCACCCCATTGCCCACCTGCCCAGCCCCAGGGCCCCTCAGCCACTTGCCATCCTGCTTGCCTTGCCCTCCGGCTCCGGCCTAGGATCAGAGCCACCTGCAAACTGCAGAGAGCTCTTCTCTCCCCGCCTCTCAGCTGATCGGTGGTTGGCGGGGCTTCCAGAGAGGCCTCCCTGAAGCCTGAACTTGGCAGTCCCCAAGCAAGCAAGGAGGCAGGCAGGCAGGCAGAGTTCTCTGCAGCAGACTCTCTGCCCAGACCATCCAGCACAGCTTTTGCAGGGTAGACTGTGAATTCCTTTTAGTGGTTACCCCCCGGTATATAGGGATCTGCTTGGCATAGGCCTTTGATGGCGGGTGGGGAGAGACTGAGAAGTCTCTGAATATACCCAGAATGTTGGGGGGCAATATGCTAAATCATTGTAAACCGCTTAGAGAGCTTCCAGCTATAGAGCGGTATATAAATGTAAGTGCTATTGCTATTGCTATTGCTATTGCTATTGCTATTGAATTTTAAACAGATTGGAAAATTTCTTGCTTTAAATTTCTGGCTTTTTACTATCTAAAAAGGCCTATAAGCGGCTTGTTTCATGGCAGAAAATTACAAAAACTTCTGGAACAAACACTATTATATTCATTCATTCATGTATAAATGCACTTATGTTCAAGTTGTTTTGCAACCCAGAAGGTCTGAGTGAGAACTATGAAGCATGTGTTTGTGCTTTTCTTTTCTTTTTCTTGCATGTGAACTGCTCCCCAATAACTCGTAGGGACTTCAGGGTCAATCTGGCCAACATGTGAATGCAGCACCTCCATTCCAGAGGAGATGTGTGTTAAAGGGCTTTACAAGCCTCATGTGAAACACCTCCTGGAATCAAACTTGACTGAATTTGTTCAGAATTCTGAGAAAAGAAACATAGGCTTGATGTGGATTCGGCTCGTCCCTGGGTCCACCTCTTAGTCAATCAAAGAGACTCAGTGGGAATCATTTAGAGGCTTTACTGCAACTGCAGTTAAGCAAGGTATTCAAGGCTAATTGCTCTACATTGAATACAAATTGGTTACAGTTGAGGTTCTCTTTTATACAGTCAACAACATGGATACTGAGGCTCCCAGCCCAATACAGATAACAAGCTGGTGATCTAATCCTTTCAAATGCGCATGCAAAACCTGACTCCATTGTCCATCAGGTGATTGCCCCTTATTTGGTTAGATCTGGCATTTCTCACCTGGGAAGCTCAGTGCTAGCAGTTTTACTGATACTTTCTAACTAGAGAGAGGTAATGAGGTTAATTGTTAAAGACAGTGTTGCAAATCATGTCCCTGAGCTTGGGCTTGGGCTACTTTAAGTTAGAATGAGGTTTTCCAAGTAAAATGGAGTTGCTTTGGTTTTCTAAACACATCAGGCTCACTCTGCATGGTTGAAAGTCTCCTTTGCTAATCTGCAGCGAGGGGGCCATAGTGTTTCTAGTGTGTTCTAGGCATTAAAAGTAGCACAAATATATAGTATTCAATGTATATCACTATATACAGTACTGTGAAGTGTGCATGTGTGTATTCAGTGAAATGTATTTCCAGGCAGCAGACTTATTTTGAAATATCAGACTTAAATCCTTGGGGGCCTGGGGAGTGTGGAGGCCCTGGACTTTGAGGGGCTGGGGGCCCATTTTAAAATCTTGTCTCTGGGCCCATTGCAACCTTGCTATGCCCCTGGCAGAATAGATACATATGTATTGATTACTACACATGGGTTTCTGCACAACACATGCACAGAAGAAACTTCCATGTAGAAAATGTGTCTTTTGCAAACTGACCATGAATTTTCCATCCATGACTGGGATATCTGAGATTTAGAGTCAATAATAAAAGAACAGCACAGTGCTTGTGACAGGAAGGGGCAAATGACAATGATTTCTTCGTCTGGCATGGGCTGGTTTGGGCCCTGGCAGAACTTGGCTGTCTGGTCCTGTTGCAAATGCCTCTGTCTAGTGTGGCAAACTCATGTATCCTCCTCCCTCTTGGTGTCAAAGTAAGCACTGGTGGTGTGGCGAATGCACATATACCCCATCATGAGCCAACAGTCATCACAAGACAAAGGCTGGCAGGAATCATTCACTGGTTTATAGACAAACAAACACCCCCGCCACCTTCTTCTTCCCCTATTTTGCTAGTGGCTATTTGGGCAGGTGATCCTCTAGTTTAGGACAAAGTCATGTTTTTTAAAAAAGCATGAGATGAGAAAGAAAAAATGACATTTGGAATCCTCACATAACTCCTGGCTGTTGTTTTAAGTCTTTTACAGATGAACAACTATGTCTAGATGGTACAGTGTTCCTTTTAACAGGGATTTCCAGATATTGTTGACTACAAGTCCCATCATTCCTGATTGGACAGGGTGCAATTTCAGTGCTTGCCCTAGGTGCTATTTTCCCTAGATACGTCTCTGCTTACACATCAAGTCTCCCATTCATATGCAACCAGGGCAGACCCTGCTTAGCTAAGGGGACAAGTCATGCTTGCTACCACAAGACCAGCTCTCCTCTCCCATCGGTTCCTATGTTCTTATTACGTCCCGGGGTCCTTTCAGAACAGCTTCCATAAGGAAAAGCAGACCCGCTTAGCATTTCTCTTTTTCAGCCAACTTACTTGCTTCTGCTTCTCTCTTCCCCTCCTGTGGTCACAGAGTTTTGCAGTCTGCCTGTGAAAATAGGACCATGCCCCGGTTACTTTCCTGTCTACTACTACGACTCAACCACCAAGACTTGTGAAAGGTTTTTCTATGGGGGCTGCGGGGGCAATGACAACAGATTTTTCAGCAAGGAGGAATGCTTGAGAGTCTGTGGAGAAACAGGTAAGAGGCAAGAAATGTCCATGAATATGAAACTGGCTTGACTTTGTTTGTTGGAGGGGATGTACAGGTTACTGCGTTATACAGAAACCTTGATCAGCTGCATGGTGGCATCAGCCTTTCCTACTCATGTTCCAGCCTAATGATGGGAGTGCTCCCATTCACCATTAGGGTTGGGCCATTGGGCCATGTCGCTCAGTACTACTGCCTACACTGACGGCCAGCAGCAGCTCCAAGGTTGCAGGCAGGAGTCTGCAGGCAGGAGTTATAATTCCCTTATACACATCTTTGGTACAGCCACATCTGGAGTAGTGTGTGCAGTTCTGTTCACTGTATCTTAAGAAGGAGATTGTAGAACTGGAAAAGGTGCAGAAGCGGGCAACCAAGATGATCAGGGGCCTCGAGCACCTTCCTTACCAAGCATGGCTACAACACCTGGGGCTTTTTAGTTTAGAACAGGCCTGCTCAACTTTGGCCTCCCAGCTGTTTTTGGACTACAACTCCCATAATCCCCAGCCATAATGGCCAGTAGCCAGGGATTATGGGAGTTGTAGGCCAATGTCTGTAGGAGGGCTGCATTTGGGGCTGCCTGGTTTAGAAAGACGGTGACTGAGAAGAGACATGATAGAGGTCTACAAAATAATGCATGGTGTGGAGAAAGTTGATAAAGAGAATTTTTTCTCCCTCTCTCACAACATTAGAACCTGGGGTCATCCCATGAAACTGAAGGTTGGGAAATTTAGGACTGACAAATGGAAGTATTTCTTTATAGAGTGCATAATTAATCTATGGAATTATATGCCTATGGCATTTGGTGACAGTCACCAGCTTGGTCCGCTTTGAAAAGGGCTTGGACAAATTCACGGAGGACAAGTCTATCGATGACTACTTGTCTGGTGGCTGTAAGCCACCATCAGAAGCAAGATGCCTCTTAATACCAGTTTCAGGGGAGCCACAGGAGCAGGAGAGTGGACATGCACATATCCCTTGCCTGTGGGCTTGCCAGAGGCATCTGTTGGGCCACGGTGGGGAAAAGGATGCTGGACTAAAAGGGCCTTGGGCCTGATCCAGCAGGGCTGTTCTGATGTCTATGTTCTTATAAGGGCTGTCTCCAGTCCCCCAGTCTTTCTGCCTGCCCTGGCCTCCTGTTTTCTAGCTGCTTCCCGCACGAAGTCATCTTATCTAGATTTAAGCCAAAACGATGGTGCAGCCACACTTGGAGTACTGTGTTCAATTCTGGTCACCACATCAAAAAAGGACATTGTAGAACTGGAAAAGGTGCAGAAGAGGGCAACCAAGATGGATCAGGGGCATAGAGCACCTTTCTGATGAGGCAAGGCTACAACACCTGGGGCTTTTTGGTTTAGAAAAAAGACGACTGCGGGGAGACATGATAGAGGTCTATAAAATCATGCATGGTGTGGAGAAAGTGGAGAGAGAGAGATTCTTCTCCCTCTCACATCACGCTAGAACCAGGGGTCATCCCATGAAACTGATTGCCGGGAAATCTAGGACCAACAAACGGAAGTACTTTTTCATACAACGCATAATCCACTTGTGGAATTATCTGCCACAAGATGTGGTGACAGCCAACATCCCGGACGGCTTTATGAGGGGTTTTGATAACGTCATGGTCTATCAACGGTTACTAGTCTGGTGGCTATAGGCCACCTCCAGCCTCCAAGGCAGGATGCCTCTGAGTACCAGTTGCAGGGGAGTAACAGCAGGAGCGAGGGCATGCCCTCAGCTCATGCCTGTGGGCTTCCAGCGGCATCTGGCTGGCCACTGTGCGAAACAGGATGCTGGACTAGATGGGCTTCCTTGGGCCTGATCCAGCAGGGCTGTTCTTAGGTTCTTATGTTTGGGAGAGGAGAGCTGGTCTTGTGGTAGTAAGCATGACCCGGGGTCTACTCATGAATAAGCTGAGAGGGGTCTACTCTGCACATATACAAAGAAGCCTCTGCACATATACAAAGATTTCTTAATAGAAGCAGCAGCACACAAGCCCTCACGACTGCCCTGGTCCCATAAACACAGGGCCCCCCACAATACCATTAGGTCCAGACCTTGAAATTACCTAGCTGCTAGGAGTGTACAAGGAACCGCTCCAAGCGGTTCAATTCAAATTCAAACTGAGTATGAACCAAACCACCAGTCTGCAACCGGCCAGTGGTTCAATTTCTGCACTAGAACCAAAATGAACCAGTTCAACCTGGTTCGGCATGCTTGCAAAGGCAAACCAGTAAGGACCCCCCTTTAGAAGCAAAGGGGGAACCCTACAAGGTTGAAAAGGGTGGGTGGGGAGTGGGTGAGAGGTCATCTTACGTGCTGTGGCTCCTCAGAGGCAGTGGGGCAGAAGCAGTTTCCCTAGGTCCTGCTGGCGCTCACCCCATCTGTGGAGGGAGGGAGAGTGTGGGTCCACTACTGCCAAGGAACCATGGCACATAAGATCTCCTGCCCGCCCTTTCCAACCCCATAGGGTTCCCCCTTTGCTTCTCAAGGGGTTTCTTACTGCTTTGCCCCTTGCAAGCATGCCGAAACAACTCTTGAACTTGGATCCAGAGGCTTCAACGAACCCGTTGGCGCAATGGTGGCTCCACCCCTGGATCCAAGTTCAAGAGTTGTCAGGCTGCTGGCGGTCAGGCTCTGCTTCTGCTTGGATCGGCCCCCCTTTTGGCGGGGGCCTGTCCCATTTCAGCTAGAACCGGTCAGACCAGGCAGGTTCAAATTGAACCCAATTCAATTCAGACCAGTTCTGCACACCTCTACTAGATGTGCTTTCCAGATTAACCCCTCAGTAGTGGCAAAATGCTTCGGTGCAGGCAAATTGCTTTCAAAACGTAAATAGCAAAGCACCCAGCAGGGTGAGCAGTCTTGCGGAAACTAACAACCGGAAAATACAGCAACGTTTTTACATCAGACATACAATGTCATAGCAATAAATCTCAGCAATTAAATTTTGTCACAACACAGGAAGTGGAGAAGCACACTTTGGAGATACGTTGTGACCCCGTTGCAGGGTCTAATCTGGAAAGTGCCCTAAGGTATATGTTCCCTTTGCACAGAGTGCCTACTGCTGACTGAGGGCAAGGCAATTGGTGGGTGGCACTTTGGCACCCCCTACTGGGCTTTTGTGGGTAGACAGGAGAACATAAGAACAGCCCTGCTGGATCAGGCCCAAGGAAGCCCATCTAGTCCTGCATCCTGTTTCACACAGTGGCCCACCAGATGCCACCGTGGAGCCCAAAGGCAGGAGTTGAAGACATGCCCTCTCTCCTGCTGTTACTCCCCTGCATCTGGTACTCAGAGGCATCGTGCCTTTGAGGCTGGAGGTGGCCCTCCAACTAGCAGCCATTGATAGACCTCTCCTCCATGTAGTTATCCAAACCCTTCTTAAAGCCATCCAGGTTTCTGGCTGTCACCACAACTCATGGCAGAGAATTCCACAAGTGGATGATGCGTTGTGTGAAACAGTACTTCCGTTTGTTGGTCCTAGATTTCCCGGCAATCAAGCACACTGCAAGGAGAAATACTTGCAACATGCCCATCCCTATGCCTACTTAGCTACACAGAATCACTCTCAGAAGCTTTCCCCTGTGTGGGCAGCCAGTAGACTACTGCCTTTGCTGGCTCAGCTCACAAGAGGCAGAGGAAGAGAGCATGGTAGTGTGTGTGTGTGTGTGTGTGTGTGTGTGTGTGTGTGTGTGTGTGTGTGCCTGCCAGCCAGTGCCTCACTAATGCTGCCACTGCCGCATGCATGCTGCGGTTCTTGCTGTCTAACTGGTGCCTTGTCCTCTTTGCTCTGTTGAAGGGACAGTTCTGCTTCTGCTGCTGCTGCTGCTGCTCTCCACTCCCGCCTACTAAAGGTCTGGAAACCTGTAGGCTCCCCCCACCCTCACCCCCACCCCACAATGTTTATGTTTATTAGTGATCTGGCAGCTGTGTGTGGCTTGGCGCTTGGTGGGCTCCCCCCTTGCAAATGTGTTATACTTGTGAGCAATAGATAACACATACAGCATTGCTATTCAGGATCCTGCCCTTCATCCTACCCCCCCCCCAATTGTCTCCCTTACTCAAGCAACAGAATGGTGGCAACCCTAAATGGCCCTCAAGGGCCAAATAATAATCCAACTCATTCCCCATCCAACAAAGGGATACAGAGATGGGGGCGGGGGGGGTGTTACGGAAGCAGAGTAATTCTTATAGAGGAAGTATGACTTGCTTGCCCCAACCCCGGGGCTCTGTGTAACAGCACACATCATCTGCTCAGAGACACATCTTACCACGTTCTTCTTCCACATAGCTGTAACACTAATCCCCAGCTTTTGCTGTTGCCGCCAGCCTACGCTGGTAGGGCATAGGAGCATGGAGGACCTGGCCAAATGGTGTTCCCCCAGTTAGGATGTTGTGGGCCGGTACAATAGCACAGACTGGACATCAGATCTCGAGCCCTCATGGCACAAACATCACGGGACATCACATTTGGTCACGTTTTGGAGCTGCCACACCAGTAACCAACCCATGTAACCCAAGGTCTTTTCTTTCACTGAACGTCCTTGCTTTTTAAAATGGAGGGTTCCACGGTGATATAACAAGATTGCAGAAGGTCAAACATCAGGGTGATGCACATTCTGTTTGCAAACTGGCACAGCGGATAACAAAATTTGCAACTAGCAAAGTTATTTTGTTTGTTTGTTAGATGTATATATGACCTTTCCGAAAGTCGCTGAGGGCAGTTTACATTAAAATAAAAAACACATAATAAAACGATAAAAAAAAATTAAAAATGTAAACCAGATTAGAATTAAAACTAAAACTCGATATCATTAAAAGCCTGGCAAAAAAGATGGGTCTTTAAGGCTTTCCTGAAGGCCTCCAAGGAAGATATTCATCTTCAATCCACGGGGAGCATGTTCCACAACCAAGGGGTGACACCTGAGAGGGTCCTATCCCAGGTCGCCACCAGATGAACTGCTGGCACCTGAAGACAGACCTCTCCTGATAATTCTAATGAGCGGTGGAGATCTTGTAGAGAAAGGTGGTCTCTCAGGTAACCTGGACCTCAGCCATTCAGGACCTTAAAAGTAAATAACCAACACTTTGTACCTTGCCCGGAAGTGTATTGGCAGCCAGTGCAACTGTTTAAGTACAGGCACAATGTCATCTTTCCGGGATACCCCAGAGACCAATCTGGGTGCTGCATTTTGAACTAAGTGACATTTCCAGACTATGTACAAAGGCAGCCCTACATAGAGCGCATTGCAATAGTCGGACCTGCTGGAAGTTGCCAGCTGGTGTACTGCTGTTTTCTCCTCAAGTAACGGGCCGAGTTATCAGATCAATTGCAGCTGGTAAAAAGCATTCCTGGCCACAGCCTCAACCTCAGCCTGAGGCTCTGTGTTGAGAGGCATGGAAATAAATATTGTCATATCCTGACTGACATTAAGTTATTTGCTTTCCGTACTTGTTTGGAAGCTAATGGATGAGGAATTTTATGTTTTGCTGAGGTCTGTTTTTTGCAGGATCTACATCTTGCTTTGTATGGAAGAAGCCATTTGGGATCAGGAGGCGGGTGGAGAGTGGAAGAGGGAGAAAAGCAAAGAGGACCGGGGGCAGCTCCAATGGTGTGAAACTTCAGTCACAATCATGTCCCAAAGTTCAGTCTGGGACTGGGAGGGCTGACCGCCCCCCCGCCATGGGTTTTTCTTGAAGTTCGGGAAGCAACTGCAGTGCTGGTGCCAGGGGAAAGCGGAGAGATTTCTGTGCTCTTTGAGGCGACCTGCTCAGAATCCTTCCCCGGGAAGAACTCATGCAGGAAACAGCTCCTGTGGGCAGCGCAGGGTCCTTGGCAGATGCCTGCAGCCTCCTGCTTCCAGATCTCTCCTGGGAAAGGCAGGGAGCGGGGTGAGCATCTCAGCACCTTGACTAGAGCGGCATCCCCTGCTGCCGATGTAACTCCTCCTCTTCTCTTCCTTCAGAAATGTCCACTGTACAGTGAGTCGCTGACTATCCCTGGGGTCCGGCCCCACCATCCAGCCCCACAGACCCAGGAGTGGACGCCCACATGCCACTAAGCCCCTCTTGCCCCATGCCTCCAGTCTCTCTGCATCTTTGAGGAGGCTGATGGAATTGTCTTCCCTTCACAATAAAGAGCTGACTTTCCCCGCATCCTCGCTCTGTGTCTTCATTCTTGAGCTGCAGGCAGGAGCCTCCTTTCCCCCACTGGTCCCATAGGAGGAGATCAAGTGCTGGAGCCCCTGAACAATGCTGCATCTGTAGGTCTGGGGTGGACTGTGTGGGAAGGGGAGAGAGGGCAGCACCCAAAGCACTGAGTCCATTGATCAAAGGCTAGAGGTTTTAGCTGGGTAAATGCTCCCATCTGGAAAGGATGCAAGGATGAACATTCTAGCCCAAGGTTTCTTAACCTTGGGCCCCCAGATGTTGTTGGACTACAACTCCCATCATCCTAAGCCAAAAGGCCATGTCTGGGGATGATGGGAGTTGTAGTGCAACAGCAACTGGGGGCCCAAAGTTAAGAAACCCTGTTCTAGCCCTTACATTGCAAAGGAAAGCTTAAACAGGTAGTAGGGGCCATTCATTGCTGGTGAAATCATGGAAGGCTTCAGCCCCCAGAGGCCTTCAGCAGGAGGGCACACAGACCCAGGAGTTCTAGGAGCTCTGATTTGCCTATGCATTAGTACCCTTCCTTTCTCTGCATGTATTTCCTGTTGAAGGGGAGAGGTTAATTAATTCACCGAAATTTGTAACAGGGCCAGCATGAGCGAGAAGAGATTAGCCCAACAAAGAAAGACTTCAGACAGGCATTAAGGTTGAAAAATAAGCCAATGTTTCTGGTGGGAAATACATATTTGGGTAGAAGGCCTGCATCTTCATAGAGCAAAGTAGAGAGGGAAAGGGAGAGGGAGAGGGAGTGAGACCGCATGGGTAATGGAGAATGAAGCAAAGACTCAAGGTTGTCTGGGAGCAAGAAAGGCAGAGAGATAGGCCCTGAGAAGATCAGTCATAGTAAGTCCAAGCTGAGAGAGGTGGGAATAGAGGGAGATCCTTCGTCACTGTCCCTTAGGCCTGTGAAAAGTCAGATTGGTAAATTTGGATATGGTCCAATTTTATTGAAATTGGAAAGGTTCAAAGAGAGTCTGAACCCAAACTTGACCAGCCCACTTTGGGCCGGACGTCTTTAGAAGAAACAATCAGAGCTCTCCAGAGTTCCATGTGGCAGTGAGATTATGTGTTTGTGTGGTTGTGGTTCCTGGAGGGGGCATCTTCTGCCCAAATGCCCACCTGCCCATGCCATTTTTTAAAAACATATTTTAAAAGTTGTTTAGCCCATTTTCCGCTCACAAAGAAGCTGCCACCAGCTGATTTTTGGGTTTCTTGAGAAATTCTCTCATTGATTGATCGATTGATTGTTAAATTTATATACCGCCTTTCATTAAAACAATCCCGAGGTGGTTTACAGCAAAATTTAAAAACAAGATGTTAAGAAAGACAATTAAAATATTAAGTGAAAAATATTAAACCAATCTGATTAAAAATTTAAAACAAAAGCATAAAAGCAATACAGAGTACAAAGAGCAGCAGCAGAGAAGCAAATAAATGCCTTGGCAAAAAGCCAAGATTTTACACTCTTTCTAAAAGCTGTGATGGAGACCGATGAGTGAATAGCCACCGGGAGAGCATTCCAGAGTCTGGGGGCAGCAACAGAGAAAGCCCTGTCCCGCGTACACAACAACCGAGTCTCCCTCATTGTTGGCACCCGGAGCAGAGCCCCCTCAGATGACTTTGTCAAGTGGGCAGTAACCCTTGGGAGCAGGCGGTCCCTCAGGTATCCTGGGCCCAAACCATTAAGAGCTTTAAAGGTCAAAACCAGCACGTTGAATTGGACCCGGAAACAAACTGGTAGCCAGTGCAGCTCTTTCGAAATGGGTGTGATGTGCTCCCACTGGGCAGCTCCAGATAGAACCCTAGCTGCTGCATTTTGCTCTAGCTGCAGTTTCCGGATATTCTTCAAGGGCAGCCCCACGTAGAGCGTGTTACAGTAATACAGCCATGATGTGACTAAGGCATGGGCAACTGTGGACAGATCTGTCTTCTCAAGAAAGGGACACAGCTGACGCACTAGCTGAAGCCGTGCAAGGGTACCCCTGGCCACCGCCTCCACCGGAGCTTCCAAAAGCAGAGCCGGGTCCAATAGTACCCCCAAGCTGCGTACTTGCTCCTTCAAGGGGAGAGCAACCCCATCCAGAACCGGTCAAATATCCTCATCCCGATTGGCTCTCCTACTGGCCAACATTACCTCCGTCTTGTCTGTACTCAATTTCAGTTTATTAGTCCACATCCAACCCATCACAGCTTGCAGCCCCCGATTCAGGACATCCACTGCCTCCCTAGGATCAGGTGACAAGGAGAGATAGAGCTGAGTGTCTTCCGCATATTGCTGACAACTCAGTCCAAGTCCCCAGATGACCTCTTCCAGCGGTTTCATGTAGATGTTAAACAGGATGGGGGACAAGACCGAACCCTGCAGGACCCAACAGGCCAATGGCCACAGATCCGAGCAGTAGTCCCCCATCACCACCTTCTGGACCCTTCCCCCAAGAAAGGACCGGAACCACTGCAATGCAGTACCACCAATTCCCATACTCGAGAGGCGGCCCAGAAGGATACTAGGGTCGATGGTATCGAACGCTGCCAAGAGGTCCAGCAGAATGGCATAGGTCATCCACTAGAGCGACCACAGCAGTCCCAGTCCCATACCCGGGGCGGAAGCCAGATTGAAAAGGGTCCAGATAATCCGTATCATCCAAGACGCTCTGCAGCTGGGATGCCACTGTTGGAAATTCTCTGTGGTGAGAGAATCCCTTTTTCAATATAGCAGAGTGCACAGAGGCACAAACACAGCGGATTTAGTTATGCATGCATGTGTGCTAAGAGTAAAGTAACTTGGAGCCAACTGCTAGTTTCAAATCAATATAAAAGGTATTTATTAAGGAACTCCATTCTAGATAGGAAAGTGAGGATTTAGGATCTCTAATCTATCTATCTAAATGGATGCAGATGGATTCACCATCTTCTCTGCACATATGGTGCAGGGCAAGAGACTTGCCATGTTGCAAGGTCAACAGCCAGGTAGCAAGAGAGAGAAGGAGGAAGGAAGTTGAATCCCCTAAGATTAGCAATCTACATTTCAAAGGGATAGCATCAGAGCAGCGGGAAGTGATGACCAAATGTCTTTGACCTTCTAGCCCTCTGACTTACTAGTCTGTCCTCCACTGTCTGAGGCAAAGAGACAGCGCAAAGTCCTTTACTTCCAACACCCCCTCTCGTTGTCTTGTGACTCAGTTCACAATATTCATTTTCTCTCTCAGCTTTTCAAAGCAGGGTCTTGGTAGTGGCTTAGTGAGTATGTCTGCAAGCATTTCATTTGTCGGGCAGTAGAGCAACTTCATTAGTCCATCTTTCTGCAGACTTCTCACTACATGGTACTTCACATCAATATGTCTGGTACTCCTCTTTACATCTTCTTGTTTGGAGAGTTGAATGCAGCTTTGGTTGTCTTCATACACTGGTATGGGCTGTGGTACCTCTGTACCTAGGTCCTTCAGTAGTTGACACAGCCATTGTATCTCGTGACAGCCCTGTGCAGCTGATACATATTCTGCTTCAGTGGTTGATGATGCTACTATGTCTTGTTTTCTACTTGACCAGCTTATCGCTCCATCTCCATAGAAAATTATGTAACCACTGGTGGATTTCCTGTCTGTTATATCTCCACCCCAGTCTGCATCTACATATGCTTCTAGTTTTGGTTGACTATTAGCTGGCAGCTTGAGCTTAAAGTGTGCAGTACCCTTTAGGTACCTAACAAGTCTTTTCATTGCATTCCAGTCCTTGACTGTTGGTGATGCAGTCTTTCTACAAAGTAAGCCAACTGCTGTACTAATATCTGGCCTAGTGAGTGTACTAATGTATAAAAGCTTACCCAATGCTTCACGATATCTATGGTTGTCAGATAGTGGCTCAGTTTGATCTTCTTGCTTTATGTAGTTCACTTCCATTGGAGTTGGTGTAGGATTTGCATTTTCCAGCCTGAGCAAGTTTATCAAGTCTTTAATTTTCTGTTCTTGGTTGATGAGGAAACTTCCATCTTTCTCTCTTTGTACTTGAATGCCCAAGTAGTGTGCAATGTTGCCAAGTTGCTTGACTTCCACTTCTTTGTTCAGATGATCTATTATTTCCTTGCTGTCATCTGGATTTTCATAGGCAAAAATCAAATCATCAACATACGCCAAAATGTAAGTCCATTTCCCATCTCTGCATCTCATGTACAGGCAGGGATCAGCTTCACTTCTTTTGAAGTTTGCTTGAAGCAGCATATCATTCAGTTTTATATTCCATGCTCTGGCAGCTTGTTTTAAACCATAAATGCTCTTTTGCAGTTTGCATACATAGTCCTCTTTGCCTTCCTGTAAGAAACCTGGTGGTTGTTGCATGTAAATGTCCTCTTCTAGTTCACCATGCAAGAATGCAGTTTTCACGTCTAGGTGCTCAACATGCATTCCTTTGCTAGCAGCAATACTTAACAGAGTCCTTACTGTGGTATGTTTAACCACTGGTGCAAAAGTTTCATCATAATCTTCTCCATATTTCTGTGAATATCCTTTTGCTACTAATCTGGCTTTGTAGCGCTGAATCTCACCATCAGCATCATGTTTGAGTTTGAAAACCCATTTGCAGCCAATAACTTTTCTTCCTTGTGGTAACTTAGTAAGAGTCCAGGTTTTGTTTTTCTGTAGAGCCTCAAGCTCTTCAATTGCAGCTTGTTTCCACTTCTGGGCTTCTGGTTGTGGTAGCTGGGATATTTCCTCCCATGAGGAAGGTTCTGGTTGTTCCGCTGTTCTTGCGAGGTAGGACAACCTCGGAGCTGGAACACCTCTGTTTGAGCGCGTTGATCGCCTCACCTCACCCTCTGTGGTCCCTTCTATCACCTCAGGTGTGTCTGGTGGATCGCTGGAGGTCTCTGTGTCAAGTGTGGTTGGATCTGGATCTGCTGTCTCTTCCTCCTCAGTTCCTCTGAGATCAGGAAGCATAATCCAGTCATCAGGGTGCTTGGTCTGGTTGCTTGCTTCAGTGTAGGCCCCCTCTGAAGGTGTAGCTCTTTCATCCTCTTCAAAACACACTGCTCTGCTTATGGTTATCCTGTTGGTGTCAGGATCCAGAATTCTGTAGGCTTTGGATTGTGCTGCGTAGCCTACAAAAATCCCTTTTGTGGCCCTAGCCCCTAACTTAGTCCTTTTTTCTTTTGGGATGTATGAGTAAGCCGTGCTTCCAAAGACACGCAGGTGCGTCAGGGATGGCTTATGACCACGCCAAAGTTCATAAGGTGTTGTTTCAATAGGTTTTGTGTTCATTCTGTTGTGTATGTATGTAACAGTCATGATGCCTTCTCCCCAGAATTTCTGTGGGAGGTGTGCGTCAGCAAGCATGCATCGTACCATGTCCAGTAGAGTTCTGTTCATTCTTTCTGTGATTCCATTTTGGGGCGGGCAGTAAGGCACCGTAGTTTGATGCATGATTCCATGTTCTCTCAAGAACTGCTGTGTAGCATTGGACATGTATTCTCCTCCATTGTCTGTGCACAGGATCTTTGGCTTCCAGCCAAATTTGTTGCTTGCCATCGCCACATACTGTTTTAATTTCTCCAGCATCTCAGATTTTTCCTTCAGTAAATAAACACACGTGTATCGTGAGAAATCATCTGTTATAGTTAGAAAATATTTATGATTACCTATGGTTGCTGGTAGTGGTCCAGATATGTCACTGTGGATCAGATCCAAGGGTCCTTTCATCTTCCTTTCACTCTGCTTTGGGAATGGCTTGTTTACAGCTTTGAACTCGAGACAAGAAACACAGTTAGTTACAGTGTCACATGGTACAAAATCAATGCCATTAGCTAATCCCTCTTCCTTCATGTTTTGAATTGATTCAAAACTTCTGTGTCCTAGTCTTCTGTGCCATAATTGTAAGCAGTTTCCATGCTGACACAACTTGGCTAGGTTCACTACATTAGGTTGGTATGCCTCAGGTCTTTCTCTGTCTGTAGAATGCTCTTCCACACAATAAAGACCTTGAAATTCCGAGCCCACAAGGCAAACTTCTCCATTCTGGGTAACAACACATTGTCCATCTTTAATATACAATTCACAGCCTTGTTGCTCTAGCTTGGATATTGAAATCAAAGAGCTTGAGAATTCAGGGATATACAAAACATCTCTCAGAAAAAAATGGTTTAACAGATCCATCCAGCAATTTGCAATATAAAATTCCTTCGCCCTTTTTCTTTGCTTTAATTGTAGTATTATTGCCCAAATAAACAGTCTCTTCAGGAATATCAAACAGTTCAGTATAGAAACTTAGATTTTTAGAAATATGGACAGATGACCCAGAATCTAAAATCAGCTTTTCATTATTTTTCATTAAATTAACACTATAGTTCTTCTTGAAATGTCTGTCTGTATACTTGGAATCATGATTTTCATTCTCCTTTGTTTGACTGATATTCCCAGACCTCCTGGTCTGATTCTTGGGACAATGTGCCACCCAGTGGCCAAATTCGTTACATAGGAAACACCTAAAGGCTTTGTTTCCAGCTGACCTCATTTCAGCACTGGCGGTCATGTGACCTCTCTCTCTGGGCTGAGTTTCTCTGGTGTAATCGGCTCTCTTTGTATGCAAATGTGAGGTGCCCATGCGGTTCCCTCTTGCAGCATTTCCTCCAGCATTCCCTCCCCATCTCGGGTTACGTCTGGAATGACCCACTGTAGCTTTAAGAGCAAAGTTGCTAGCCAGTTCACTTTCATAGCGTGAGTTTAAAAGGTTTCTTCGGTTTGCCTCCGAAGACAATGTTTCTACAGCCTTTTCAAAGTTTAGATTGGTGTGGGTTTCCAATTGCCCAATTATAGTGCTATAGCTGGCAGGCATACATAGGAACAGAGTCTCCAGCTTTTGACTCTGTGTAAATTCCTCTCCTGCTTGTCTAAATTGAAAAAAGAAATCTTCTAAAGTCCCAATAAAAGTAGAGAAACAGTCCCCTTCTTTATACTGAAGATCTTGCAATTTTCGGCGTAAATTAAACGTGTATGCCCATCCTTTCCTCATATTCATAGAATCTAGCTTGTTTAGCATCTCCTTTGAGGTTCCAAGATCACAAATAGCATAAAGGAAAGTTTTACTCACGGAAGCTGCAATCATCGCTCCAGCTTTCTGGTCTTGGCGCACCCATTTCTCTTTCAGGGCTTTCTCAGCATTTGTGGTTCCATCTGGTGGGGGGTCTTCCTCAGTAATTTGGTGGAGTCCCTCTGCTTTCAGTGCAATCCTCAGTCGAGTCTTCCATTCCAAGTAATTATCCGCTTCCAGGATGGTAAGCCTGAGTTTTCCCTCCAGGTTGCAGCCATCGTCACTGGCTCCAAAAGGCAGTTGCTGTAGATTAGCAATTCAAAGTGTCCACGCTAGATCTCAATGGATCTCCTGGAACAAACCTAACTCTCTAGTTGCAGCACACGCAGCTCAAAATACTGCTCCCATAACTTGCTGGGCCCATAACCTGTTGGAAATTCTCTGTGGTGAGAGAATCCCTTTTTCAATATAGCAGAGTGCACAGAGGCACAAACACAGCGGATTTAGTTATGCATGCATGTGTGCTAAGAGTAAAGTAACTTGGAGCCAACTGCTAGTTTCAAATCAATATAAAAGGTATTTATTAAGGAACTCCATTCTAGATAGGAAAGTGAGGATTTAGGATCTCTAATCTATCTATCTAAATGGATGCAGATGGATTCACCATCTTCTCTGCACATATGGTGCAGGGCAAGAGACTTGCCATGTTGCAAGGTCAACAGCCAGGTAGCAAGAGAGAGAAGGAGGAAGGAAGTTGAATCCCCTAAGATTAGCAATCTACATTTCAAAGGGATAGCATCAGAGCAGCGGGAAGTGATGACCAAATGTCTTTGACCTTCTAGCCCTCTGACTTACTATTCTGTCCTCCACTGTCTGAGGCAAAGAGACAGCGCAAAGTCCTTTACTTCCAACACCCCCTCTCGTTGTCTCGTGACTCAGTTCACAATATTCATTTTCTCTCTCAGCTTTTCAAAGCAGGGTCTTGGTAGTGGCTTAGTGAGTATGTCTGCAAGCATTTCATTTGTCGGGCAGTAGAGCAACTTCATTAGTCCATCTTTCTGCAGACTTCTCACTACATGGTACTTCACATCAATATGTCTGGTACTCCTCTTTACATCTTCTTGTTTGGAGAGTTGAATGCAGCTTTGGTTGTCTTCATACACTGGTATGGGCTGTGGTACCTCTGTACCTAGGTCCTTCAGTAGTTGACACAGCCATTGTATCTCGTGACAGCCCTGTGCAGCTGATACATATTCCGCTTCAGTGGTTGATGATGCTACTATGTCTTGTTTTCTACTTGACCAGCTTATCGCTCCATCTCCATAGAAAATTATGTAACCACTGGTGGATTTCCTGTCTGTTATATCTCCACCCCAGTCTGCATCTACATATGCTTCTAGTTTTGGTTGACTATTAGCTGGCAGCTTGAGCTTAAAGTGTGCAGTACCCTTTAGGTACCTAACAAGTCTTTTCATTGCATTCCAGTCCTTGACTGTTGGTGATGCAGTCTTTCTACAAAGTAAGCCAACTGCTGTACTAATATCTGGCCTAGTGAGCGTACTAATGTATAAAAGCTTACCCAATGCTTCACGATATCTATGGTTGTCAGATAGTGGCTCAGTTTGATCTTCTTGCTTTATGTAGTTCACTTCCATTGGAGTTGGTGTAGGATTTGCATTTTCCAGCCTGAGCAAGTTTATCAAGTCTTTAATTTTCTGTTCTTGGTTGATCAGGAAACTTCCATCTTTCTCTCTTTGTACTTGAATGCCCAAGTAGTGTGCAATGTTGCCAAGTTGCTTGACTTCCACTTCTTTGTTCAGATGATCTATTATTTCCTTGCTGTCATCTGGATTTTCATAGGCAAAAATCAAATCATCAACATACGCCAAAATGTAAGTCCATTTCCCATCTCTGCATCTCATGTACAGGCAGGGATCAGCTTCACTTCTTTTGAAGTTTGCTTGAAGCAGCATATCATTCAGTTTTATATTCCATGCTCTGGCAGCTTGTTTTAAACCATAAATGCTCTTTTGCAGTTTGCATACATAGTCCTCTTTGCCTTCCTGTAAGAAACCTGGTGGTTGTTGCATGTAAATGTCCTCTTCTAGTTCACCATGCAAGAATGCAGTTTTCACGTCTAGGTGCTCAACATGCATTCCTTTGCTAGCAGCAATACTTAACAGAGTCCTTACTGTGGTATGTTTAACCACTGGTGCAAAAGTTTCATCATAATCTTCTCCATATTTCTGTGAATATCCTTTTGCTACTAATCTGGCTTTGTAGCGCTGAATCTCACCATCAGCATCATGTTTGAGTTTGAAAACCCATTTGCAGCCAATAACTTTTCTTCCTTGTGGTAACTTAGTAAGAGTCCAGGTTTTGTTTTTCTGTAGAGCCTCAAGCTCTTCAATTGCAGCTTGTTTCCACTTCTGGGCTTCTGGTTGTGGTAGCTGGGATATTTCCTCCCATGAGGAAGGTTCTGGTTGTTCCGCTGTTCTTGCGAGGTAGGACAACCTCGGAGCTGGAACACCTCTGTTTGAGCGCGTTGATCGCCTCACCTCACCCTCTGTGGTCCCTTCTATCACCTCAGGTGTGTCTGGTGGATCGCTGGAGGTCTCTGTGTCAAGTGTGGTTGGATCTGGATCTGCTGTCTCTTCCTCCTCAGTTCCTCTGAGATCAGGAAGCATAATCCAGTCATCAGGGTGCTTGGTCTGGTTGCTTGCTTCAGTGTAGGCCCCCTCTGAAGGTGTAGCTCTTTCATCCTCTTCAAAACACACTGCTCTGCTTATGGTTATCCTGTTGGTGTCAGGATCCAGAATTCTGTAGGCTTTGGATTGTGCTGCGTAGCCTACAAAAATCCCTTTTGTGGCCCTAGCCCCTAACTTAGTCCTTTTTTCTTTTGGGATGTATGAGTAAGCCGTGCTTCCAAAGACACGCAGGTGCGTCAGGGATGGCTTATGACCACGCCAAAGTTCATAAGGTGTTGTTTCAATAGGTTTTGTGTTCATTCTGTTGTGTATGTATGTAACAGTCATGATGCCTTCTCCCCAGAATTTCTGTGGGAGGTGTGCGTCAGCAAGCATGCATCGTACCATGTCCAGTAGAGTTCTGTTCATTCTTTCTGTGATTCCATTTTGGGGCGGGCAGTAAGGCACCGTAGTTTGATGCATGATTCCATGTTCTCTCAAGAACTGCTGTGTAGCATTGGACATGTATTCTCCTCCATTGTCTGTGCACAGGATCTTTGGCTTCCAGCCAAATTTGTTGCTTGCCATCGCCACATACTGTTTTAATTTCTCCAGCATCTCAGATTTTTCCTTCAGTAAATAAACACACGTGTATCGTGAGAAATCATCTGTTATAGTTAGAAAATATTTATGATTACCTATGGTTGCTGGTAGTGGTCCAGATATGTCACTGTGGATCAGATCCAAGGGTCCTTTCATCTTCCTTTCACTCTGCTTTGGGAATGGCTTGTTTACAGCTTTGAACTCGAGACAAGAAACACAGTTAGTTACAGTGTCACATGGTACAAAATCAATGCCATTAGCTAATCCCTCTTCCTTCATGTTTTGAATTGATTCAAAACTTCTGTGTCCTAGTCTTCTGTGCCATAATTGTAAGCAGTTTCCATGCTGACACAACTTGGCTAGGTTCACTACATTAGGTTGGTATGCCTCAGGTCTTTCTCTGTCTGTAGAATGCTCTTCCACACAATAAAGACCTTGAAATTCCGAGCCCACAAGGCAAACTTCTCCATTCTGGGTAACAACACATTGTCCATCTTTAATATACAATTCACAGCCTTGTTGCTCTAGCTTGGATATTGAAATCAAAGAGCTTGAGAATTCAGGGATATACAAAACATCTCTCAGAAAAAAATGGTTTAACAGATCCATCCAGCAATTTGCAATATAAAATTCCTTCGCCCTTTTTCTTTGCTTTAATTGTAGTATTATTGCCCAAATAAACAGTCTCTTCAGGAATATCAAACAGTTCAGTATAGAAACTTAGATTTTTAGAAATATGGACAGATGACCCAGAATCTAAAATCAGCTTTTCATTATTTTTCATTAAATTAACACTATAGTTCTTCTTGAAATGTCTGTCTGTATACTTGGAATCATGATTTTCATTCTCCTTTGTTTGACTGATATTCCCAGACCTCCTGGTCTGATTCTTGGGACAATGTGCCACCCAGTGGCCAAATTCGTTACATAGGAAACACCTAAAGGCTTTGTTTCCAGCTGACCTCATTTCAGCACTGGCGGTCATGTGACCTCTCTCTCTGGGCTGAGTTTCTCTGGTGTAATCGGCTCTCTTTGTATGCAAATGTGAGGTGCCCATGCGGTTCCCTCTTGCAGCATTTCCTCCAGCATTCCCTCCCCATCTCGGGTTACGTCTGGAATGACCCACTGTAGCTTTAAGAGCAAAGTTGCTAGCCAGTTCACTTTCATAGCGTGAGTTTAAAAGGTTTCTTCGGTTTGCCTCCGAAGACAATGTTTCTACAGCCTTTTCAAAGTTTAGATTGGTGTGGGTTTCCAATTGCCCAATTATAGTGCTATAGCTGGCAGGCATACATAGGAACAGAGTCTCCAGCTTTTGACTCTGTGTAAATTCCTCTCCTGCTTGTCTAAATTGAAAAAAGAAATCTTCTAAAGTCCCAATAAAAGTAGAGAAACAGTCCCCTTCTTTATACTGAAGATCTTGCAATTTTCGGCGTAAATTAAACGTGTATGCCCATCCTTTCCTCATATTCATAGAATCTAGCTTGTTTAGCATCTCCTTTGAGGTTCCAAGATCACAAATAGCATAAAGGAAAGTTTTACTCACGGAAGCTGCAATCATCGCTCCAGCTTTCTGGTCTTGGCGCACCCATTTCTCTTTCAGGGCTTTCTCAGCATTTGTGGTTCCATCTGGTGGGGGGTCTTCCTCAGTAATTTGGTGGAGTCCCTCTGCTTTCAGTGCAATCCTCAGTCGAGTCTTCCATTCCAAGTAATTATCCGCTTCCAGGATGGTAAGCCTGAGTTTTCCCTCCAGGTTGCAGCCATCGTCACTGGCTCCAAAAGGCAGTTGCTGTAGATTAGCAATTCAAAGTGTCCACGCTAGATCTCAATGGATCTCCTGGAACAAACCTAACTCTCTAGTTGCAGCACACGCAGCTCAAAATACTGCTCCCATAACTTGCTGGGCCCATAACCTGTTGGAAATTCTCTGTGGTGAGAGAATCCCTTTTTCAATATAGCAGAGTGCACAGAGGCACAAACACAGCGGATTTAGTTATGCATGCATGTGTGCTAAGAGTAAAGTAACTTGGAGCCAACTGCTAGTTTCAAATCAATATAAAAGGTATTTATTAAGGAACTCCATTCTAGATAGGAAAGTGAGGATTTAGGATCTCTAATCTATCTATCTAAATGGATGCAGATGGATTCACCATCTTCTCTGCACATATGGTGCAGGGCAAGAGACTTGCCATGTTGCAAGGTCAACAGCCAGGTAGCAAGAGAGAGAAGGAGGAAGGAAGTTGAATCCCCTAAGATTAGCAATCTACATTTCAAAGGGATAGCATCAGAGCAGCGGGAAGTGATGACCAAATGTCTTTGACCTTCTAGCCCTCTGACTTACTATTCTGTCCTCCACTGTCTGAGGCAAAGAGACAGCGCAAAGTCCTTTACTTCCAACACCCCCTCTCGTTGTCTCGTGACTCAGTTCACAATATTCATTTTCTCTCTCAGCTTTTCAAAGCAGGGTCTTGGTAGTGGCTTAGTGAGTATGTCTGCAAGCATTTCATTTGTCGGGCAGTAGAGCAACTTCATTAGTCCATCTTTCTGCAGACTTCTCACTACATGGTACTTCACATCAATATGTCTGGTACTCCTCTTTACATCTTCTTGTTTGGAGAGTTGAATGCAGCTTTGGTTGTCTTCATACACTGGTATGGGCTGTGGTACCTCTGTACCTAGGTCCTTCAGTAGTTGACACAGCCATTGTATCTCGTGACAGCCCTGTGCAGCTGATACATATTCCGCTTCAGTGGTTGATGATGCTACTATGTCTTGTTTTCTACTTGACCAGCTTATCGCTCCATCTCCATAGAAAATTATGTAACCACTGGTGGATTTCCTGTCTGTTATATCTCCACCCCAGTCTGCATCTACATATGCTTCTAGTTTTGGTTGACTATTAGCTGGCAGCTTGAGCTTAAAGTGTGCAGTACCCTTTAGGTACCTAACAAGTCTTTTCATTGCATTCCAGTCCTTGACTGTTGGTGATGCAGTCTTTCTACAAAGTAAGCCAACTGCTGTACTAATATCTGGCCTAGTGAGCGTACTAATGTATAAAAGCTTACCCAATGCTTCACGATATCTATGGTTGTCAGATAGTGGCTCAGTTTGATCTTCTTGCTTTATGTAGTTCACTTCCATTGGAGTTGGTGTAGGATTTGCATTTTCCAGCCTGAGCAAGTTTATCAAGTCTTTAATTTTCTGTTCTTGGTTGATCAGGAAACTTCCATCTTTCTCTCTTTGTACTTGAATGCCCAAGTAGTGTGCAATGTTGCCAAGTTGCTTGACTTCCACTTCTTTGTTCAGATGATCTATTATTTCCTTGCTGTCATCTGGATTTTCATAGGCAAAAATCAAATCATCAACATACGCCAAAATGTAAGTCCATTTCCCATCTCTGCATCTCATGTACAGGCAGGGATCAGCTTCACTTCTTTTGAAGTTTGCTTGAAGCAGCATATCATTCAGTTTTATATTCCATGCTCTGGCAGCTTGTTTTAAACCATAAATGCTCTTTTGCAGTTTGCATACATAGTCCTCTTTGCCTTCCTGTAAGAAACCTGGTGGTTGTTGCATGTAAATGTCCTCTTCTAGTTCACCATGCAAGAATGCAGTTTTCACGTCTAGGTGCTCAACATGCATTCCTTTGCTAGCAGCAATACTTAACAGAGTCCTTACTGTGGTATGTTTAACCACTGGTGCAAAAGTTTCATCATAATCTTCTCCATATTTCTGTGAATATCCTTTTGCTACTAATCTGGCTTTGTAGCGCTGAATCTCACCATCAGCATCATGTTTGAGTTTGAAAACCCATTTGCAGCCAATAACTTTTCTTCCTTGTGGTAACTTAGTAAGAGTCCAGGTTTTGTTTTTCTGTAGAGCCTCAAGCTCTTCAATTGCAGCTTGTTTCCACTTCTGGGCTTCTGGTTGTGGTAGCTGGGATATTTCCTCCCATGAGGAAGGTTCTGGTTGTTCCGCTGTTCTTGCGAGGTAGGACAACCTCGGAGCTGGAACACCTCTGTTTGAGCGCGTTGATCGCCTCACCTCACCCTCTGTGGTCCCTTCTATCACCTCAGGTGTGTCTGGTGGATCGCTGGAGGTCTCTGTGTCAAGTGTGGTTGGATCTGGATCTGCTGTCTCTTCCTCCTCAGTTCCTCTGAGATCAGGAAGCATAATCCAGTCATCAGGGTGCTTGGTCTGGTTGCTTGCTTCAGTGTAGGCCCCCTCTGAAGGTGTAGCTCTTTCATCCTCTTCAAAACACACTGCTCTGCTTATGGTTATCCTGTTGGTGTCAGGATCCAGAATTCTGTAGGCTTTGGATTGTGCTGCGTAGCCTACAAAAATCCCTTTTGTGGCCCTAGCCCCTAACTTAGTCCTTTTTTCTTTTGGGATGTATGAGTAAGCCGTGCTTCCAAAGACACGCAGGTGCGTCAGGGATGGCTTATGACCACGCCAAAGTTCATAAGGTGTTGTTTCAATAGGTTTTGTGTTCATTCTGTTGTGTATGTATGTAACAGTCATGATGCCTTCTCCCCAGAATTTCTGTGGGAGGTGTGCGTCAGCAAGCATGCATCGTACCATGTCCAGTAGAGTTCTGTTCATTCTTTCTGTGATTCCATTTTGGGGCGGGCAGTAAGGCACCGTAGTTTGATGCATGATTCCATGTTCTCTCAAGAACTGCTGTGTAGCATTGGACATGTATTCTCCTCCATTGTCTGTGCACAGGATCTTTGGCTTCCAGCCAAATTTGTTGCTTGCCATCGCCACATACTGTTTTAATTTCTCCAGCATCTCAGATTTTTCCTTCAGTAAATAAACACACGTGTATCGTGAGAAATCATCTGTTATAGTTAGAAAATATTTATGATTACCTATGGTTGCTGGTAGTGGTCCAGATATGTCACTGTGGATCAGATCCAAGGGTCCTTTCATCTTCCTTTCACTCTGCTTTGGGAATGGCTTGTTTACAGCTTTGAACTCGAGACAAGAAACACAGTTAGTTACAGTGTCACATGGTACAAAATCAATGCCATTAGCTAATCCCTCTTCCTTCATGTTTTGAATTGATTCAAAACTTCTGTGTCCTAGTCTTCTGTGCCATAATTGTAAGCAGTTTCCATGCTGACACAACTTGGCTAGGTTCACTACATTAGGTTGGTATGCCTCAGGTCTTTCTCTGTCTGTAGAATGCTCTTCCACACAATAAAGACCTTGAAATTCCGAGCCCACAAGGCAAACTTCTCCATTCTGGGTAACAACACATTGTCCATCTTTAATATACAATTCACAGCCTTGTTGCTCTAGCTTGGATATTGAAATCAAAGAGCTTGAGAATTCAGGGATATACAAAACATCTCTCAGAAAAAAATGGTTTAACAGATCCATCCAGCAATTTGCAATATAAAATTCCTTCGCCCTTTTTCTTTGCTTTAATTGTAGTATTATTGCCCAAATAAACAGTCTCTTCAGGAATATCAAACAGTTCAGTATAGAAACTTAGATTTTTAGAAATATGGACAGATGACCCAGAATCTAAAATCAGCTTTTCATTATTTTTCATTAAATTAACACTATAGTTCTTCTTGAAATGTCTGTCTGTATACTTGGAATCATGATTTTCATTCTCCTTTGTTTGACTGATATTCCCAGACCTCCTGGTCTGATTCTTGGGACAATGTGCCACCCAGTGGCCAAATTCGTTACATAGGAAACACCTAAAGGCTTTGTTTCCAGCTGACCTCATTTCAGCACTGGCGGTCATGTGACCTCTCTCTCTGGGCTGAGTTTCTCTGGTGTAATCGGCTCTCTTTGTATGCAAATGTGAGGTGCCCATGCGGTTCCCTCTTGCAGCATTTCCTCCAGCATTCCCTCCCCATCTCGGGTTACGTCTGGAATGACCCACTGTAGCTTTAAGAGCAAAGTTGCTAGCCAGTTCACTTTCATAGCGTGAGTTTAAAAGGTTTCTTCGGTTTGCCTCCGAAGACAATGTTTCTACAGCCTTTTCAAAGTTTAGATTGGTGTGGGTTTCCAATTGCCCAATTATAGTGCTATAGCTGGCAGGCATACATAGGAACAGAGTCTCCAGCTTTTGACTCTGTGTAAATTCCTCTCCTGCTTGTCTAAATTGAAAAAAGAAATCTTCTAAAGTCCCAATAAAAGTAGAGAAACAGTCCCCTTCTTTATACTGAAGATCTTGCAATTTTCGGCGTAAATTAAACGTGTATGCCCATCCTTTCCTCATATTCATAGAATCTAGCTTGTTTAGCATCTCCTTTGAGGTTCCAAGATCACAAATAGCATAAAGGAAAGTTTTACTCACGGAAGCTGCAATCATCGCTCCAGCTTTCTGGTCTTGGCGCACCCATTTCTCTTTCAGGGCTTTCTCAGCATTTGTGGTTCCATCTGGTGGGGGGTCTTCCTCAGTAATTTGGTGGAGTCCCTCTGCTTTCAGTGCAATCCTCAGTCGAGTCTTCCATTCCAAGTAATTATCCGCTTCCAGGATGGTAAGCCTGAGTTTTCCCTCCAGGTTGCAGCCATCGTCACTGGCTCCAAAAGGCAGTTGCTGTAGATTAGCAATTCAAAGTGTCCACGCTAGATCTCAATGGATCTCCTGGAACAAACCTAACTCTCTAGTTGCAGCACACGCAGCTCAAAATACTGCTCCCATAACTTGCTGGGCCCATAACCTGTTGGAAATTCTCTGTGGTGAGAGAATCCCTTTTTCAATATAGCAGAGTGCACAGAGGCACAAACACAGCGGATTTAGTTATGCATGCATGTGTGCTAAGAGTAAAGTAACTTGGAGCCAACTGCTAGTTTCAAATCAATATAAAAGGTATTTATTAATAGGGCTGTGCATTTCGGGTTTTCGGTGATTCGGCTCAGGACCCGAGCCGAATCACCTTTGTTCTGTTCTGTGTCCGAATTTTGCTGACCCAAATCACCCCCGATTCATTTCGGATTCGGATTTAATCCGAATCCAAATCGATTCAGATCAGCAAGAAGGACCCTGGAGCCAAAAGAGTGGGGTGGGGAAGTAGTGCCTAATGGGTGTAGGCTACCACCCAAATTTCAGGGGGATGGGACAAAGGGCTGATTTTTTGTGATTTTTTGAAGTTTTTGTGTCTTTGGGGCAGATTGGGGGTAGAAAGTTTATCTGCCCCAAAAGAGTGGGGTGGGGTGGTAGTGCCTAATGGGTGTAGGCTGCCACCCCAATTTCAGGGGGGTGGGACAGAGGGCTGATTTTTTGTGAATTTCTGAAGTTTTTGTGTCTTTGGGGCAGATGGGGGGGCAGAAAGTGTATTTGCCCCAAAAGAGTGGGGTGGGGTGGTAGTGCCTAATGGGTGTAGGCTGCCACCCCAATTTCAGGGGGGTGGGACAGAGGGCTGATTTTTTGTGAATTTCTGAGGATTTTCTTGGGTGCAGCAGAGTGATTGATTCATTCATTCATGCAACATATAGTACTCTCAACTCTAAATGACCCTAACACTCTCACTTTTCTCTCACTCTCTCCTTAATTACTATGACGAGTATGGGAATGAATCAATCTAGCACTCTGCTCTGCTGCACCCAAGAAAACACTCAGAAATTCACAAAAAATCAGCCCTCTGTCCCACCCCCCTGAAATTTTGGTGGCAGCCTACACCCATTAGGCACTACCACCCCACCCCACTCTTTTGGGGCAGATACACTTTCTGCCCCCCCATCTGCCCCAAAGACACAAAAACTTCAGAAATTCACAAAAAATCAGCCCTCTGTCCCTCCCACCCCCCTGAAATTGGGGTGGCAGCCTACACCCATTAGGCACTACCACCCCACCCCACTCTTTTGGGGCAGATACACTTTCTGCCCCCCCATCTGCCCCAAAGACACAAAAACTTCAGAAATTCACAAAAAATCAGCCCTCTGTCCCTCCCACCCCCCTGAAATTGGGGTGGCAGCCTACACCCATTAGGCACTACCACCCCACCCCACTCTTTTGGGGCAGATACACTTTCTGTCCCCCCCCATCTGCCCCAAAGACACAAAAACTTCAGAAATTCACAAAAAATCAGCCCTCTGTCCCTCCCACCCCCCTGAAATTGGGGTGGCAGCCTACACCCATTAGGCACTACCACCCCACCCCACCCCACTCTGCTGCCCCATATCCCACTCCAAGTCCAGCAACAGTGCCCTGCCCTGAACCTCACCTCATCCAAACTTTTTTCGCCCACTACAGTAAACAGACAGGCACAGCCAGGAGGGAACACGCATAGCATGTGGAGGACGCACGCAAGACAACAACACTCCGCAAGTGGAGCAGCAAGGCTTTGCATGTTGTTGTTGCCCCCTCCTCGCCCACACAGCTTTGAAGAGTAACGGATGATGATGGCAGATAAGAAGAGAATGGCAGCACGCACGTGTCTCTGGACATTTCTTTTCCTGTCTGACTCTGTGGCATGAGATCGCCGCATCTATGTATGGGCAAGCACAATCTTCAAATAAAATGCTGTCAATCAACTCGCAAACATGACCCGATCTTCATTTGGAAACATAATGCAATGATGCATCTCCCCACACACATGCACAGGCACAGTGAATTGCACCTGTCCTGTCCTTTACCGGGCCCCACACGGCCACACCACTCCACACCACATCACACAACAACACCACACACCACGAAGAGGTCTCTGCAACAAAGCAAGCTAGAATTTTTGCAGGCTTTTTCGGATTGCATCCCAATGCATGCCGCAGATACTGGGCAGAAAGACTGTGTGCAATCACATGATACGACATTACCACTAGTTCGGAGTCTAGAAGATGCCTTTATTCCCCTGTGTGTGTGCACTGTGCGGGTTTGCTGCTCAAGTCACTCACTCTGCAAGAGGGTTAGGGCTGAAAAGGGCTGTGTCACTTCAGGTTGCAATGTGTGCTCTCTCTGTCTGCGTGAGACAGACATTTGTGTGAGGGCTGCACCAGCATCAAGCTCATCATTGGCGTCACAGCTTTTTGGGGGGAGGGGAGGGGAGGGTGGGTGCATGTGTGTGTGTGTGTGCCGCTTCAGGCACAGCAGTAGTACTACTCCCATTGTGGCCAGAAAAAGCAGGCAGCAGCAGAGCAGACCATCTCACTCAGCGGCGGCGGCGACAACCTAATAGCTCAGTAGACCAAGGCAAACCAGATATTTGGATTTGAACAGAGGAGAGCATGAAGATTAAGAAAGAAGTAAACATCACCTGAAAAGCAAGCCGAAATCAGAAATAATTACATCACATTGAGAAATGCAGCAGACAGACCTTTTTTAGATTTCAGCTTCAATGCAATTGTTCATGGGAGGAAGCAATGATGACAGTTTTAGCAGGCAAGCAGGCTAGCAATTAGCGGCAAGCCCACTCAGTGAAAGTGTGTGTGCCCCCCTCGCCAGGAGGCACAGGCCCATTGCACAGAGCCACTACTCTCCCCCAGGGATGTCCCTTCCAATCCTGACTGTGCCCCCCATACACGCACACGCAGCAGCCTGTCTCTGAGGTTGTGGATGGATGGTGCGCTGCCCTACGGCCCAGCCTTCAGCACTGGGCAAGTGGGTGCTCCCAGCATCAGGGGGGGGGGCACCACAGATTTCTTCTGCAGAGACAGCGACTACAGCTCCCATTGTCCCTAGTCTTGATGGTGGCCAGCCATCGGGACAGTGGGAAATGGGAGTTGTAGTCTCTCTCTGCCACATCTGTGGTAACCCCTCCCTCATGCTGGGAGCACTCACCTGGCAGTCCACCATCCCAGGCTGACAGTGCAGCGGTGCCTGTGTATGCATGCGTGTCTGGATGTGCCAGCAGCACGGGGCATGTTTTAGTGGCAGGGGGGGCTTAGAGGGATGGACTGTGACACATCTTCTGGCCGGGATGAACTGCCGTGGCGTGGGAGGCACTGCATAGGGGGGGGGGTGACGCGAGTCACTCGCCCTCCACGGCCAGTTCGGGGTAGCCCAGCAGGGGGAGGTTGGCCTTCAAGAAGACGAGCTGCTCGACCAACTCAGCATCCAGGCGTGAGCGCAGAGGAGTCACCACGTCCCCGGCCATGGAGAACAACCTCTCGCTCGAGACGCTGGTTGGCGGGCAAGAGAGAAACCGGACAGCAACGGACGCCAAGTCCGGCCAGACTTTGCGACGCGTTGCCCAAAAGGGGAACGGCTCACTCTCCTCGTCTTCCGTCGCCTCCTCCAGGTACTGCAGAACAGTCTGCTCAGCACGGCTGGGGCGAGGGACAGGCTCCTCCCGTCTCCCCGGCATGAGACTAGCATAGCCCCTGAGCCACCGGGTGGTGGTTCAAGGTCGCACTGGCTGCTCTGCTGGTCCCACTGCCGGAGAAACCATGCCGCTGGACTGGGAAGAAGTGGGGGTGGTGGCAGTGCTGCTGCTGCTGCTGCTGCTGCTGGGGGTGGGATGCACAGTGCCAGCCTGCGACCAAGACCCCTCCTCCTGGTCGTCTGCTGCATCTATCCCTAGCCTCCTTTCCTCTTCACGCTTCACGTGTTCGACCAGGAGGCCCCTCCACCTGGGCAGCTCGCCAGGAGGCACAGCGCTGCCCTTCATCCTTGGGTCACAAATGCATGCCAGGACATGCCATGCAGATGCAGCCCATGGTGTCTTGAGCCGCTCAACTACCCCAGTCCTCAACCGACCTGCCAGGGCAATCGCAACCCCAGTGGTCAGAGTGGTCTGGAGATCGCTCAATGCCTTCTCCAGGAGAATAGCAGTGGGCAAAGCCAGGCTCAGCGTGGCGGTCTGAGTACACAAGTCGTTCATTGCAGAATAGAACGGCTCTAGTACTAAGACCAGCTCGCGGATCACCGGCCAGTCATCATAGAGAGACTTGCACAGATCCAAGCAACCACGTGTCCCCAGGCTGTTGAGTGCTCCCTCTTGCTCATGCATGCGCCGGAGCAAGAGAAAGGTGGAGTTCCACCGGGTAGGAACATCCTGGGGGATTTGGTGTTCGGGCAGGCCCAGCTCGATCTGTCTGGCCTTGAGCTGGTGCCTTGCCTTTTCACTCCGGTGGAAGTGGCCCGCTACCTGGCGGCAACGCTCCACCAGGGCGGCCACGGGAGCAGCAGGATCCTGACCTAAACTACTGGAAGAGCCCCCAACACGCTGGTGCTCCTTGGCCTTCTTCGGCGCCTCCTTGAGGCCAAGCGCACCCTTCACTACGAGGTTCAAGGTGTGCGCAGCGCAAGCGATGTTCACACCGTAAACCCGCCTAGCAGCCTTGGTGATGTTGGCTGCGTTGTCCGTCACCATGAAGCCCCGGCGGAGGGTTGGCTCCCCGGCCAGCCACGCCCCCACCTGCCGCTCCATGATGGCAGCCAACTCATCTGAAGTGTGGTCTGTGTCCATCGCCTCCACATGCAACACTTCCCAAGAAGGCGTGCATGCATGGGAGGAGCTGGATACAGCACCAGCAGCGCCAGATGTCCCCTCACCCCCATGCCCCCACCAATGGGCTGTCAGGGACATGAAGGCAGTGTGCAGCCCACTGCGGCTAGTCCAGATATCCGCAGTGAAATGCACACTGGTGTTTGGCCCAGCTGCACGCAACTTGGCCAACACGGCCCCCCTGCACGCACGGTAGAGGGAGGGGACCACCCTCCTGCTGAAAGTGGTCCTTGAGGGGATCTTGTACTCCGGAGAAAGCAGCTGGAGCAGACGCCGGAAGCCGACATTGTCGACAATGGAGAACGGCTGGTCATCAAGAGCGATCATCTCACCAATGGCCCGAGTCACGAGATGAGGCTTTGGACGATCAGACCGCTTCCCAAGAGATTGCACCCACTGATGATCGGTCAGCTTTTCCTGCCTGTGGGCAGGAGCTGCTGGCCGCTTGCTGCTGCTGTCACTACTACTGCTTCTGCTACCAGGTGAGGCACCGGGCCTACTGCCAGTGCCAGCAGAGGTCTCCACACCTGGGTGCCGCCGACGCATGTGCGACCACAGCCCCGAGGTTGTGAAGTGCATAGGGTCCTTGCCTCTGCTGACCAGTGCCTTACAGTGGGTGCACACAGCATGGGTGGGAACACCAGGGCTAAGCTCAAAGTGATCCCAGACCACACTGCCAGACTCCCCAGCGACACGAGGTCGCTTTGTTGGTGGAAGTTTTGCTGGTTCCTTCTTGGGCATACCACCACCAATGCCCTCAGTGCTGGCATGGGAAGGCCCAGGGGCAGGAGAAGATCTTCCCTCCTCCTGAGCCCCCTCAGATGCCAGACTGAGCCCCCCACCAACCCCCATAGTGACCGTTTGGGGGGTCCGCAAGGTGGATCTGGCTGGACTGCCAACCTCCTCCACCAGCACCACCTCCTCAGCTGCCACAGGAAGATCGTCTTCCCTGGCAATCTGGGAGCCCCCCCCCTCTAAATCCTGCCTGGCCGCAGGCCCTGGCATAGGGCCAGGCTGACCCGAGAAGAAGTCAAGCCTGCGCGCCGAAGCAGGGCCGGGGGTGACTTGGGGAGTAGGCCCCTCTTGCCGCCCCCTGCCACGACCAGCTGTAGGGAAGACAAGCCTCCCACTTACTTGCGCCCTCCCTTTTCCTGCTGTCCTCCCAACCATTGCTTTTTAAAACTTTTTTAAAATTTCAAAATGTGAAGAAGGGGTAGTTGTCTCAGGGGGCAGCAGGTATACTACAGGTCCAGAAAAACAGTGGATGTGCAGCGGCGCCGGTGACTTTACAATGCCTCCTTGCTTAAGGCTTGTTGTTGTTGGCACAAATGCTGTTGCTGCAAGATCCCAGTCAGAAGTTGCTGTGCAATGAATGTATCACGACACAGCCAGTCACAGAGGGACTGGGAGACAGTGGGAGTTGGGAGTTACTTGATGCGCGATACAACAGAAGCAGGCTGTGCAACAAAAAAAATATAAAAATTAAAAATTAAGATACTAGCTCAGCTGCTGTGCAGTGCACAGGTGCAGGAGGAGTTATTTAAGGCTGGAGCCTTGCGCACACAGTGTGCAGTGCGCGCCACTTAGTCAGTAGAAGTGAAAGTAAGTTTAGTTATATTATCTTTCTCTGACTGTTGGTCACTTTGAATGGAATGGACTGGAGAATTTATTTGTTGCAAGTAACTTGTGCTGTTGTTACTAATGTATCGAACGCACTCCACCACAGGGGAAAGTTACTCTCTCTGTGGTCTGAAAGTAACACACAGTTACAAAAATGTTTCAAAAAATTATCTCTGTGTCAATTTCACAGGCAAACAAGATGGAAAAGTAACTGTGGGCAGACTAGGCCCTTAAAAAATATTTCTGCAAAATACACGAAAGCAGCAACAGAAATATAAAGTTGCAGCACTACTAGGCCAGGCCACTCTTACAGTCTACTGCTACTCTACAGTTGAACCTCCTCCTAATAGCTAGCTACCGGGGAAGGTTACACACAAACCCTAGTTATTTAAAACCCTATTTATTTAAAACCCAATCTTACAACTATCACAACACTTTAAAACCCTATTTATTTAAAACACTATTTATTTAAAACCCAATCTTACAACTATCACACAACACTTATAGAGAAAAGTGAAAACCCCCAAAACCTAAAAACAGGGAAAAATTAATAAACCCCAAACGCACAGTTAAAGAATGGAACACTACAGATTAGAACGCCGTGTGTGACGTGCGTATGTCTGTGTGTTGTGTGCATGTGTAAAATATAAATGGCTGGGCCAATCTCACTCAGGTGTAGGCTTCTCCAACGCCGGGTCTCTGGCGTCCACCTCTGAGGGTCTGGTCTGGTGGTCACACAGGCGGGCCTGGAGTGCAGGCAGGCAGGCAGGCAGGCAGGGACAGGCAGCAGTGACTCTCCGCAGAAAAAAATTGCCAAAAAAGTGGTTTGGCAAAAAATAGGGTGGGGGGATTCAAAAGGAGAGAAAAAACCCCTCCTTTCCCACCAAGGGCTGCAGGCTGGCAATGCTTGCAGCCAGTCAGATGTTTTAAAAAAAAAATCTAAAATCTATTCCTCTTCACAAAAAAGGATTTTAAAAAAATGAGAAGAGGTTTGCTCTGCAAGGAAGAGGTTTCCTTTCCTTAAAAAACATCTCCCCCTCTTCTAGCCCCAACAAGGATTAAAAAATGAGCAGAGGGTTTGCCTCTGCAAGGCAGAGGTTTCTTTTTTTTAAAAAAATCTCACCCTCTTTTAATCCAAAAAGTGGATTAAAAAATGGGAAGAGGTTTGCTCTGCAAGGAAGAGGTTTCCTTTCCTTAAAAAAATTCTCCCCCTCTTCTAGCCCCAACAAGGATTAAAAAATGAGCAGAGGGTTTGCCTCTGCAAGACAGAGGTTTCTTTAAAAAAAAAAAAATCTCACCCTCTTTTAATCCAAAAATGGATTAAAAATTGAAAAGTGGTTTGCCCCTGAAAGGAAGAGGTTTCCTTAAAAAATAAAATAAAAATATTCTCCCCCTCTTCTAGCCCCAACAAGGATTTAAAAATGAGCAGTGGGAAACCTCTGCAAGGCAGAGGTTTCTTAAAAAAAAATTTCCACCCCCTTCTCTCTTTATTTTAAAAATTGCTTAAATAAAGCAGAAAACCAACCAACAAGGCAGAGCACTGGTGTAAATGCAGAAAAACAGCACCCACAAAAATCCAAAATCAAAATGGAGGCAAGACTTACTAAGCAAGGCAGCAGATCTCTCTCTTGTGTCTCTTCTCCCATGCAAGGCAGCAGAAAGGAAGAAAATAGCTACTGGGGGCCCCTTAAATACCCTCCTGCAAAGCCCTCCAAAAATCACCCCCACCCTTGACCCTACCTCCACCTGTACCTGGCCAATGGGAGGGTGTGATTTACTATCCAAACCTTATTTGGTCATTTTCCTCTGCAGGTAGGAACTTTTATTTTCAATGGAGGTGAATGGGAAAATTTTTTTGCATTGAAGTCAATGGAGAAAAAAAGGCGGGAAATTCAAAGAGCTGTCAGAATGAAAATGGAGGGGGAAGAAGAAGGCAATTCTGCAGCCACAAAATGGAGGCTGCAGACATGCCCACGGAGGTCCGAATCACCCGAATTTTTTTTCACGCAATAGGGGTGATTAGGATCGGGCACAGAACATTTCGGAGGTCCTCCGGGGTGATTCGGATCAGCTCCGAATCACCCGAAATTCGTTGTTTCGGGCATAGAACGATCTGTGCCCGAAACGAAATGCACATCCCTATGCCACTGTTGCTGAACTGTTTCAAAATCAAAACCAGACAACCATCCCTTTGCCTTCACCTCAAAAACCCAAATGCCGTTTAACAGAAAAGCAACAAGAACTAAAGCAAAAAATAACTGAGCACATGAACCAAACAACCACCAGGGTTCGACTTCCCGCTCTAAAAACAGTTGCCAAAAAACAACTTGCTCAGGCTTTAAAATATGTCAATGCTGCACTTGCAGAAATAACAACCAATAATTTGCAAGAAACAAACCAACTAATGTACAGTGCAGCAACAACAACAACACAAGAGCTCGGATATAAGATCAGTGGACCTGTAAAAAAAGAAAGTAGTACATCACCTAAATGGAAGATTAGATTAGAAAATAAAATCTCCAGGCTTAGATCAGATGCTAGTAAATTGAAAAATATGAAAGACAAGAAGCTGAAGAATGAAAACACCAAACAGTACCTGATCCAAAAATACCACCTAGATTCAAGGAAAATTAGAGAAGTCCTGGAAATAATAAAGAAGCAAATAACAGCAGTGTCAAAGAAGATGAACAGATACGAAGCCAGAATCACACAACACAGGCAGAATCTCCAATTCCAGTCAAATCAGAGACGTTTCTACCAAAGCATAGAAGGAGAAACTGCAAGAACATAGAAACACCAAATAAAGAAGAAACAGTGCAATTCTGGGGGAAATTATGGGACAATCCAATAGATTATAATAAAAAAACAGGCTGGACGAAAGAGGTCAAAAAATATAACCAACGAACGCAAGACCTAATAATAACACCAGAATTAATAAGTGAAAGAGCAAAGAAAATTAAAAATTGGACTGCACCAGGTGACGATGAACTGCATGGCTTTTGGCTTAAACACCTAACAAGCCTTCATAAACAACTATCAAACCAGTTCAATCACATTTTGCAAGGAGGTGATATTGAACAATGACTAACAACTGGGAAAACCCATCTCATCATGAAAGACCCAGTAAAAGGTGCAATTCCAAGTAATTATAGACCGATAACTTGCCTGCCAACCATGTTCAAATTATTAACTGGAATAATAGCAGATGAAGTGATGCAACACTTATTAATGAACAAACAGCTTCCAGATGAACAGAAAGGAAATTGCCCAAACACCAGAGGCACAAAAGACCAGCTGCTGATTGACAAAATGATTTTAGAAAATTTTAAGAGAAGAAAAACAAATCTAAGCGTTGCATGGATAGACTACAAGAAAACCTTCGACTCATTGCCTCACACATGGATACTAAAACGTTTAGAAACAACTGGTGTTAGCAAAAACATTCAGTATTTTAAAAAGCAATGAGCATGTGGAGTACACAGTTAACAATCAATGGCGAGACACTTGGAGAGGTTAGCATTAGAAGAGGTATTTTCCAAGGAGACTCACTTTCATGAGCTTCAGGTGTGCTAGAAGAGCACACCTCCCAACAATTCCATTTAAAGTAAAACATACATCACACTTGCCCTTCATGGCTAATAAAAACTGCCAGGGAGGGTACCGGCAGATGGTTGGAGGTGATCATTAATGCTTCATTAAGGGAAGGCATGATGCCATTGTGCCTCAAGGAGGCAATGGCAAGACCATTATTTAAAAAGCCCTCCTTTGATCCCTCCAACCTGGACAACTATAAACCTGTATCTAACCTTCCCTTTTTGGGCAAGGTGATAGAGCATGTGGTGGCATCCCGGATGGAGAGGGTCTTGGATGGTACGGATTATCTGGAAACTTTTCAATTTGGCTTCCACCCTGGATATAAGACTGAAACTGCCTTGATCGCTCTAGTGGATGACCTTTGCCGGGAGCTAGACAGGGAGATTGCATCCCTGTTGGTTCTGCTGGACCTCTCAGTGGCCTTCGATACTATCAACCATGGTATCCTTCTGGACCACCTCTTGAGTATGGGAATTGGAGGTACTGTGTTGGAGTGGCTCCGTTCCTTTCATAGGGGGAGGGTCCAGAAGGTGGTGCTGGGGGACTACTGCTTGGCCCTGTGGCCATTGGCCTGTGGGGTCCCGCAGGGTTTGGTCTTGTCCCCCATGCTGTTTAACATCTACATGAAGCCGCTGGGAGAGGTCATCCGGAGACTTGGACTGAATTGTCAGGAATATGCGGATGACACTCAGCTCTATCTCTCCTTGTCACCTAATCCTTGGGAGGCAGTGGATGTCCTGAATTGGGGATTGGAGACTGTGATGGGCTGGATGTAGGCTAATAAACTGAGACTGAATCCAGACAAGATGGAGGTAATGCTGGTCAGTAGGAGAGCCAATCGAGATGAGGAGATTTTACCAGTTCTGGATGGAGTTGCTCTCCCCTTGAAGGAGCAAGTACGCAGCTTGGGGGTACTACTGGACCCGGCTCTGCTTTTGGAAGCTCAGGTGGAGGCGGTGGCCAACAGTTCTTTTGCACAGCTTCAGCTAGTGTGCCAGCTGCATCCCTTTCTCGAGAAGATAGATCTGGCCACAGTTATCCATGCCTTAGTCACGTCACAGCTGGACTACTGCAATGCGCTTTATGTGGGGCTGCCCTGGAAGAATATCCAGAAACTGCAGCTAGTGCAAAATGCGGCAGCTAGGGTTCTATCTGGAGCTGCCCAGTGCAATCACATCACACCTATTCTGAAAGAGCTGCACTGGTTACCAGTGTGTTTCCGGGTCCAATTCAAGGTGCTGTTTTTTACCTTTAAAGCTCTTAATGGTTTATGCCTGGGATACCTGAGGGACCTCCTGCTCCCAAGGGTTTCTGCCCGCTTGACGAGATCATATGAGGGGGCTCTGCTCCAGGTGCCGACAATGAGGGAGGCTCGGTTGTCGTACACTCGGGTCAGGGCCTTCTCTGTTGCTGCCCCCAGGCTTTGGAATGCTCTCCCAGTGGCCTTTCGCTCCTCAGACTCCATCACAGTTTTTAGAAAGCTGGTTAAATCTTGGCTTTTTATCCAGGCCTTTACATGATTTTTCTATTGCTGATTCTGTGTGCTTTTATCCATGTATAGTTTTTCTGTGTTTGTATATCATGTATTTTAATATCAGATTGTTTTTATATGTTTAGCTAAATATTTTAACTCATTTTTATTATATGCACTATCTGCACTCACGCCTGAATGCTGAGTTGGTCGAGTAGCTTGTCTTCTTGAAGGCGAACCTCCCCCTGCTGGGCTACCCCGAGCTGGCCGTGGAGGGCGAGTGACTCGTGTCACCCCCCCATGGAGCACCTCCCACGCCACAGCACTACATCCCGGCCAAAAGAAGTGTCACAGTCCATCCCTCCCTGCCCCTTAGTGCTGCTGGCACATCCAGACATGCAGACACAGGCACCGCTGCACTGCCAGCCCGAGATGGTGGACTGCTTCTGTGCTGGCAATCAGGGCTAGGGCAAGTGAGTGCTCCCTGCATCAGGGAGGGGTTCTCACAGATGTTGCTGAGAGAGACTACAACTCCCATTCCCCATTGTTGCGACGGCTGGCCAAAATTGAGTCTAGGGACAATGGGAGCTGTAGTCACTGTCTCAGCAGCAAAAATCTGTGGTGGATCCCTCCCTTTTCCGGGAGCACCCACTTGCCTGGTCCTGAGGGCTGGAAGGCAGAAGCAGGCACACCATCCATCACAGAGGCAGGCTCCTGCTGCGTGTGCAGGGGACACAGCCAGGGACGTTTCTGGGAGGCTATGTGCGCTGTACAATGGCATGTGCTCACATATGTGGATCATTACATACACACACACAAACATGGGGGTGGGACACTGTCACAGAGAGGGTTTGCTTTGCTTGCTTGCCTGGGCTTGTTCCCAAAGAATTGCTTTTTAACCAACTATTGTGAATTGATGCCGAATTCAAAATGTTTGATGTATTTTTCAATGCAATAATGTGATTCTGATTCTGATTTGTTGTTCATGCATTTCTCTGTTCTGGCTTGGCTTACTATCAATTGTCTACAACTTTGTCTGTTGTTATATGAGACTTTGCTTATAGTGCTTTGCTTGTTTTTTCCTCCCATGAGGACTATTGTGACTGAAACAGCAGCACATACACACATGCACCCCCATCCCAGCAGACAGGGGAATCTGGACAGCTGGCAGAGATGAGGGCTGAGGAGACTGATTAGGAGGAAGCTGGAATTTCACCTGTGTTAAGAAGACTTCTCAAGAGAAAGGCTCAGTGGGAGACACGCAGGCATAAGATCTCGTGGGAGAGGGAATAGAAATGCTGAGTCAGGACAGCCTGATTGGCTGCCGGTTATCTCGAGCCCTATATCAAGCAAACGCTGTTCTTGAGACGGTACTGTCAGCAAAGTTGCGTACCCCAGACAGTGTTCCTCATGCTTATAATTGTTCAACCTTTCTTGTTTCAGCCTGTCCTTGTTCTGTTCCTTCCTTTCTCCTTTATTTCAGTTATTGCTCAGATATCATAGAGCGGGGTACCTAGTTTAGTTTCAAGGGGACATTATTTTGTTTCTACTACTTGGTTTTTGAGAGTCATCCTTCACTTCCGTCCGTGCAGCTAAGCTGCTACTTTCTTATCTACAGAATTTCTATCTTGACTCACAGAAGTGGACTGGAGGGACCATAAATCCCGTCGGGTCAGCTGTGCCAACATATTTACAATAGGCAAATACTAGGGCTACAATCCTAAAAGCGCTTTCTAGGGAGTAAAGCCTATTGAATGCAGTCCGACTTGTTGGAGATCCAACTCCAGATGGCATCAGCCATTTGAACCAGTAACCCTAATGCCCACTAGGGGCACTGGGAGCAGAGGTAATCAGCTGGGTCTCCTTCTCCTTCCTGTCTACCTCTGCCTCTATGACCCCTCAATTGATAGATGTACTCTCGAAATTCCTGGGAGTGACCTCCTCTTCCGCCTCCTCCTTCTCAGAATGCTTCTAGCTCTCTCGCTCTCTCTCTGAGCACCATGCTTCTAAAGGTCTCTCTCCGAACCACATGTAGCCAGAAGTTAGATATAGGTCTTTCCTATCATTACATGCTTCTGAATAAAGTAGATTAGTTCAACCTTACATGAATCTCCATGCTTATCATTTAGAGGCTGTTGTCCCTGAGACCCTATTAACTTCTGCTGCAATTAGTGAGTGATCTCCCGAAATACTCTGCTCCCTAAGTAATTACCCACAACATGACCTAACCTCTGCAGGTGATTTCCTCCTGGAAATCTTAATATGGTGAAAAATACTGTGGGCGGGGAGAGATGCAAAATACAGCTCCCCCTGCAGCACCAAGGTTCACTTCCATCAGAGTGGGCAACATTCTCTAGAGTACTGGGCAAGCTGTTCGCTCAAGGGCTCCCTGCTCTCCCTGAAGGTCTCTGTCCCAGGCAATTGCTGTTCCCCTGCAGAGTGAGAGGAGGAACGGTTTCCCATGACCAGACCCCCTTTTCCTACAGCATTCCCAGCACAATTCTGCCTCGCTGCCAAACGATCCTTCATTGTTCTGGAATTGGCTTTGATCTTGCACAATGTTGCCGCTAGCATCACAGAGGCATGTGGATGATCTCTGCATCTGATAGGGATCTTCTCAGTCACACAGTCCTGTCAGCCAGCCTGAACTGAGGAAGAGGACTTAAGGAGGATGCGTGTTCGCGGGCACATGAGCAAGCAAGTAAGCAAAGATTCTCTCTCCCTGCATAGAATATCAAATGATTTCGGATAGCTTTACTTGAGAAGGCAAACATCTAACAAGGTTTTAAACTGAACTTTATTAACTTCAAATTTGCAATTGACTTACACATCGACAGCAGTTTCATGGAGTCTGCAGAAAGGTTTGTAAGACTGGTGATGATTTCTTTTTGATTGGTGGATGTAGAAGACTAAACCTGCTAGGTAAAAGGGCTATAGTGTTGGTTAGCAGGCAAAGTCTGGATTCAGTAGAGATGTGCATGAATTGAGTTTTTAAATTCAATTCAAATCATATTCTGAAAATTTGATTCAAATTTGAATCGATTCGACCCTGTTTTAGCTTTTAATCTATCAGGGTCCCTGAATGGTTTTAAAAGGAGCCAAACAATTTTCAAATCAAACTTGAATCGATTCTAATTTATAAAATTTGAATAGATTTGCTCTTTCTGGGGTAATTCAATTCAAATTCTTCAAACTGCTCAGAATTGAGGTGAATCTATTTGAATTTGAATTGATTCACACATTCCTAGGATTCAGGTCTCTTTTTCTCTTGGAAAGACTCTGTTCCTGCTGCTCACAGGAAGGAAGAAGACCAATGTTATGTTTACGTGAATCCAAGACTAGGGGTTGTTTTTTCAAGTTGTGTGTGTATATTAGAAATCAGGAGGTCATTTTAAATTCAGAGTCCTTTCCTTTTGAGTATATGCAGGTATAACCTGTTCTTATCCTCTACTTTTAAAGGGGTTTGTCTCCAATTTAGAATAGTCATTTGGACCCCACCAAAATTCAGGGTCAGATTCAGGGTTGGGGTTAGTGTCAGGATCGCGAACAGGGTCGGAGTCCGGACAATTGGGGGAAAGAATTTAAACCAACCACAGATATTCACTGTGAACCCAGAAGAAAAGTAGCACAACACCAGAAAGTCACAGGGAAACTGATTAAGTACGGAAAATCCAAGGGGAATTGAAGTAACGTGAGAGAATTTCTCAAGAAACCCCAAAATTGGCTGAAAGCAGCTGCTTTGTGAGTGGAAAATGGGCTAAACCACTTCAAAAATATGCTTTAAAAAAAATTGCATGGGCAGGTTGGCATATGAGCAGAAGAGGCCCCCCTCCATGAACCACAACCACACACACACATAGAGGCAATTCACACGATTGTAGAAAATCTGCAATCGTGAGAACCACCAGGCTCAGCTGCAAGCTTGGTGGTTCTTGAGCGCCCTAAAACTGGGTTTGTGGAGAGAGTGCTCGCAAACCAGGTTTTTTTAAAATCATGAAGCCACGATAAATTTACTCATGAGGACACCCCTGGAGGGGAGGCGAAAAGCCACCTCCCGGCTCCGGGGGACTAGCCAGCATGCCCTGCGTGCTCACACAGGATATGTTGGTGCTTCTGGGAGCCGATCAGCCCCTGCTCTCCCTAGTCTCCACCAGCTCAGTCATGGAGCCAGCAATTGTGTGGGCGGCCGATTCGGATGCCCAGGGCTCCCGATTCGGACGCCCAGGGCTCCCACCCTGCTTGTGTGCGGGGAGAGCGAGCTTAGCCCACTCTCCCCGCTCAGCTCCCCAAACCGGGTCGCACTGATCGTGAGACCCGGCTCATAATCTCACTGCCATATGAAACTCTGGAGAGCTCTGATTGTTTCTTCTAAAGAAGTCCGGGCCAAAGTGGACGGGTCAAGTTTGGGTTCAGACTCTCTTTGAATCTGTCCAATTTCAGTAAAATTGGACCATGTCTGAATTTACCAATCTGATGTTTCACAGGTCTAAGGGACAGTGACGAAGGATCTTCCTCTATTCCCACCTCTCTCGGTTCGGACTTACTATGACTGATAGACTGATATTCTCAGGGCCGATCTCTCTGCCTTTCTTGCTCCCAGACAACCTTGAGTCTTCACTTCATTCTCCATTAGCCATGCGGTCTCTCTCCCTCTCCCTTTCCCTCTCTGCTTTGCTCTATGAAGATGCAGGCCTTCCATCCAAATATGTATTTCACACCATAAACCTTTGCTTATTTTTGAACCTTAATGCCTGTCTGAAGCCTTTCTTTGCTGGGCTAATCTCTTCTCGCTCATGCTGGCCCTGTTACAAACTGGGGTGAATTAATTAACCTCTTCCCTTCAACAGGAAATACATGCAGAGAAAGGAAGGGTACTAATGCATTGGCAAATCAGAGCTCCTAGATCTCCTGGATCTGTGTGACCTCCTGCTGGAGGCCTCTGGGGGCTGAAGCCTTCCATGATTTCACCAGCAATGTATGGCCCCTACTACCTGTTTAAGCTTCCCTTTGCAATGTAAGGACTAGAACAGGGTTTCTTAACCTTGGGCCCCCAGATGTTGTTGCACTACAACTCCCATCATCCCCAGACATGGCCTTTGTGGCTGAGGATGATGGGAGTTGTAGTCCAACAACATCTGGGGGCCCAAGGTTAAGAAACCTTGGGCTAGAATGTTCATCCTTGCATCCTTTCCAGATGGGAGCATTTACCCAGCTAAAACCTCTAGCCTTTGATCAATGGACTCAGTGCTTTGGGTGCTGCCCTCTCTCCCCTTCCCACACAGTCCACCCCAGACCTACAGATGCAGCATTGTTCAGGGGCTCCAGCACTTGATCTCCTCCTATGGGACCAGTGGGGGAAAGGAGGCTCCTGCCTGCAGCTCAAGAATGAAGACACAGAGCGAGGATGCGGGGAAAGTCAGCTCTTTATTGTGAAGGGAAGACAATTCCATCAGCCTCCTCAAAGATGCAGAGAGACTGGAGGCATGGGGCAAGAGGGGCTTAGTGGCATGTGGGCGTCCACTCCTGGGTCTGTGGGGCTGGATGGTGGGGCCGGACCCCAGGGATAGTCAGTGACTCACTGTACAGTGGACATTTCTGCAGAAAGAGAAGAGGAGGAGTTACATTGGCAGCAGAGGATGCCGCTCTAGTCAAGGTGCTGAGATGCTCACCCCGCTCCCTGCCTTTCCCAGGAGAGATCTGGAAGCAGGAAGCAGCAGACCAAGGACCCTGCGCTGCCCACTGGAGCTGTTTCCTGCATGAGTTCTTCCCAGGGAAGGATTCTGAGCAGGTCACATCAATGAGCACAGAAATCTCTCCGCTTTCACCTGGCACCCGCACTGCAGTTGCTTCCCGAGCTTCAAGAAAAACCCACGGGGGGAGGGGGGTGGTCAGACCTCCCAGTTCCAGACTGAACTTTGGGACCTGCTTTGAGACCAGAAGAACAAAGAGGACCGGGGGGGGGGCAGCTCCAGTGGTGTGAAGCCTCAGTCACGAGGCTTCACACCATTGGACCTGCCCCCCGCCCGGTCCTCTTTTCCCTCTGCCACTCTCCACCCATCTCCTGATCCCAAATGGCTTCTTCCATGCAAAGCAAGATGTAGATCCTGCAAAAAACAGACCTCAGCAAAACATAACATTCCTCATCCATCAGCTTCCAAACAAGTACAGAAAGGAAATCACTTAATATCAGTCAGGATATGACAATATTTATTTCCATGCCTCTCAACACAGAGCCTCAGGCTGAGGTTGAGGCTGTGGCCAGGAATGTTTTTTACCAGCTGCAATTGATCTGTTAACTCTGGCAACTTCCAGCGGGTTGGACTACTGCAATGCGCTTTGTGTAGGGCTGCCTTTGTACATAGTGTGGAAATGTCAGTTAGTTCAAAATGCAACACCCAGATTGATCTCTGGGGTATCCCAGAAAGATGACATTGTGTCTGTTCTTTAAAATTTGCAAAGGCTTCCAATACACTTCCGGGCAAGGTACAAAGTGTTGGTTATTTACCTTTAAGGCCCTGAATGGCTGAGGTCCTGGTTACCTGAGAGACCACCTTTCTCTACAAGATCCCCACCACTCATTATAATTATCAGGAGAGGTCTGTCTTCAGGTGCCAGCAGTTCATCTGGTGGCGACCTGGGATAGGACCCTCAGGTGTCACCCCTTGGTTGTGGAACATGCTCCCCATGGATAGGAGAGGAATCTCTTTCTTGGAGACCTCCAGGAAAGCCTTAATGACCCATCTTTTAAGCCTGGTTTTTAATGATATTGAATTTTATTTTTAATTCTAATCCGGTCTATTTATTTATTTATTTATTTATTTATTTAGCGCATTTTAATACTGCCCCAACCCAAGGTCTCAGTGTGGTTCACAACAAACAACAAAAAATCAATTAAATACTAAAAACAGTTTAAAACAATCAATAAATAATCCAAAATTTAAAAAGTTACAAAGTTAAAAAGCTAAAAGGCCTGGGTAAAAAGATAAGTCTTTAGACACTTTTTAAAAGCCGCTGGAGATGGGGAGACTCTTATCCCCATTTTACATTTAAAATAAAATAAAATTGCTTCATTATGTGTTGTTTATTTTAATGTAAACCTCCCTGAGCCACTTCAGGAAAGGTAATATATACATCTAACAAGCAAACAAACAAACAAATACATAAATTAAATAATTTTGCGAGTTATGCATTTTGTTATCCGCTGTGCCAGTTTGCAAACAGAATGTGTATCACTCTGACCTTTGACCTTCTGCAATCTTGTTATATCACCATGGAACCTTCCATTTTAAAAAGCAAGGACATTCAATGAAAGAAAAGACCTTGGGTTACATGGGTTGGTTACTGGTGTGGCAGCTCCAAAACATGACGAAATGTGATGTCCCGTGATGTTTGTACCATGAGGACTCGAGATCTGATGTCCAGTCTGTGCTATTGTACTGGCCCACAACATCCTAACTGGGGGAACACCATTTGGCCAGGTCCTCCATGCTCCTATGCCCTACCAGCGTAGGCTGGCGGCAACAGCAAAAGCTGGGGATTAGTGTTACAGCTATGTGGAAGAAGAACATGGTAAGATGTGTCTCTGAGCAGATGATGTGTGCTGTTACACAGAGCCCCGGGGTTGGGGCAAGCAAGTCATACTTCCTCTATACGAATTAGCATGCTTCTGTAACCCCCCCCGCCCCCATCTCTGTATCCCTTTGTTGGGTGGGGAATGAGTTGCATTATTATTTGGCCCTTGAGGGCCATTCAGGGTTGCCACCATTCTGTTACCTGAGTAAGCGAGACAATTGTGGGGGGGGGGGGGTAGGATGAAGGGCAGGATCCTGAATAGCAATGCTGTATGTGTTATCTCTTGCTCACAAGTATAACACATTTGCAAGGGGGGAGCCCACCAAGCGCCAAGCCACACACAGCTGCCAGATCACTAATAAACATAAACATTGTGTGGTGGGGGTGAGGGTGGGGGGAGCCTACAGGTTTCCAGACCTTTAGTAGGCGGGAGTGGAGAGCAGCAGCAGCAGCAGAAGCAGAAGCAGAACTGTCCCTTCAACAGAGCAAAGAGGACAAGGCACCAGTTCGACAGCAACAGCCGCAGTATGCATGCGGCAGTGGCAGCATTAGTGAGGCACTGGCTGGCAGGCACACACACACACACACACACACACACACACACACACACAGTGCAATGCTCTCTTCCTCTGCCTCTTGTGAGCTGAGCCAGCAAGGGCAGCAGACTGGCTGCCCACACAGGGGAAAGCTTCTGAGAGTGATTCAGTATAACTAAGCAATCATAGGGTTGGGCATGCTGCAAGTATTTCTCCTTGCAGCGTGAGTGATTGCTGGGAAATCTAGGACCAACAAACGGAAGTACTGTTTCACACAACGCTTTAAGAAGGGTTTGGATAACTTCATGGAGGAGAGGTCTATCATCAGGCTGATGAAGCTATCTCTGCAAAACGGCTTATATCCGGAAGAGCCGTTTGACATGTGAAGACTGCATTTTCCCAAAAGGTCATGAGTGGGCTTAGTCTGTGATTGATGACGTCCATATTTCATTGAGGCTACGCTCGGTTTGGGTTTTTTTGTAATCTGAAACTTTTACTCCTGCACGGATGACATTGAGCCTTGCCTAATTTATCCAGCAGCCCCATTTTTGCCTGGTTCAATTATATCTCCTCTGGATGTCTTTGATCATCATTGTATATGTTATTATTCATGTTCCATTTTGAATTATGTTTGGTTTAATTATTAATTTTTTATCAGTGCTTGAAATCAGAGATTACTTTTCTATTGGCCTATTGTATATTTATTCATATCTTTATTGTTTATTTACTATATACAATTTTTATACATGTTCCCCTTAGTCAAGGTTGGGTTTTATCCCCCCTCTGATTTGCTTGGTTGTATTTCTGTGAGTGCCCTTGCTTTTGTTTTGGCTGTCAGTGTAGGCAGTATTACTGAGCGACATGGCCCAATGGCCCAACCCTAATGGTGAATGGGAGCACCCCCATCATTAGGCTGGAACGTGAGTAGGAAAGGCTGATGCCACCATGCAGCTGATCAAGATTTCTGTATCACACAGTAACCTAAGTAATCAAACAAAGTCAAGCCAGTTTCATATTCATAGACATTTCTTGCCTCTTACCTGTTTCTCCACAGACTCTCAAGCATTCCTCCTTGCTGAAAAATAAGTTGTCATTGCCCTGGCAGCCCCCATAGATAAACATCTCACAAGTCTTGGTGGTTGAGTTGTAGTAGTAGGCATCAAAGTCACCCCTACATGGTCCCTGGTCCATAGGCAGCCTGCAAAACTCTGTGGCCACAGGAGGGGGAAAGAGAAGCAGAAGCAAGTAAGTTGGCTGACAAAGAGAAATGCTAAGCAGGTCTGCTTTTCCTTATGGAAGCTGTTCTGAAAGGTCCCCGGGGACGAATAAGAACATAAGAACAGAAGTCAGTAAGAACATAAGAATAAGAACATAAGAACAATAACAATAAGAACAATTATAACAATAATAACATAAGAACAGAATTCAGTAAGAACATAAGAATAAGAACATAAGAACAATAACAATAAGAACAATTATAACTATAAGCACATACGAATAGAAGTGACAAGAGATGATGTTCTAAAATGTCTCGAAAAACTGAAAACGAACACATCACCTGGGCCAGAGGGCATCCATCCAAGAGTCCTCAAAGAACTCAAATGGAAAATTGCCGACATCCTTGCTAATATATATAACTTATCCCTGAAATCAGTCTCTGTACCAGAGGACTGGAGAGTAGTAAATGTAACACCAATTTTCAAAAAGGGATCCAGGGGCGATCTTGGAAATTGCAGGCTGGTTAGCCTAACGTCCGTTCCAGGCAAATTGATGGAAAGCATCCTCAAGGATAAAATTGTAAAGCACCTAGAACAGGCCCTGCTGGTAGTGAGCTAGCATGGCTTCTGCAAAGGTAAAATTTTCCTCACCAACCTTTTGAAGTTCTTTGAGAGTGTCAACAAGTGTGTGGATCAAGGTGATCCAGTTGACATAGTCTACCTGGAATTTCAAAAAGCTTTCGACAAAGGTCCTCATCAAAGACTCCTGAGGAAACTTAGCGGTCGTGGTATAAGGGGACAAGTACATGTGTGGACTGCTAACTGGTTGAAAGACAGGAAACAGAGGGTAGGTATAAATGGAGAGTTTTGACAATGGAGGGAAGTAATAAGTCGGGTCCCCCAGGGATCTGTTCTGGGACTGGTGCTTTTTAATTTTTTTCCTAAATGATCTAGAAGCAGGGGCAGGCAGCGAGGTGACCAAATTTGCAGATGATACCAAACTCTTTTGGGTAGTGAAATCTAAAATGGATTGTGAGGAGCTCCAAAAGGATCTCTCCAAACTGGGGGAGTGGGCGACAATGTGGCAAATGCAGTTCAATTTTGGCAAGTGTAAAGTGATGCACATTGGGACGAAAAACCCCAACTTCAAGTATACACTGATGAGATCCGAGCTGTTGGTGAATGACCAGGAGAGGGATCTTGGGATCTTGGTGGACAGCTTGTTGAAAGTCTTGACTCAATGTGCAGCAGCTGTGAAAAAGGCAAATTCCATGCTAGGGATCATTAGGAAGGGGATTGAAAATAAAACGGGTAATATTATAATGTCTTTATACAAAACTATGGTGGGACCACACTTGGAGTACTGCGTACAATTCTGGTCACCACATCAAAAAAAGGACATTGTAGAAATGGAAAAGGTGCAGAAGAGGGCAACCAAGATGATCAGGGGCCTAGAGCACCTTTCTTATGAGGCAAAACTACAAATCTGGGGCTTTTTAGTTTAAAAAAAGATGACTGCGGGAAGACATGATAGAGGTCTATAAAATCATGCATAGAGAAAGTGGATAGAGAAAAATTCTTTTCCCTCTCCCATAATATTAGAACCAGGGGCAATCCCATAAAATTGATTCCCAGGAAATCTAGGACCAACAAATGGAAGTACTTTTTCACACAACACATAATCCACTTGTGGAATTCTCTGCCACAGAATGTGGTGACAGCCAACAACCTGGATGGCTTTAAGAAGGGTTTGGATAACTTCATGGAGGAGAGGTCTATCAACGGCTACTAGTTGGAGGGCTATAGGCCATCTCCAGCCTCAAATGCAGGATGCCTCTCAATATCAGTTGCAGAGGAGCAACAGCAGGAGAGAGGGCATGCCCTCAACTCCTTCCTGTAGGCTTCTAGCGGCATCTGGTGGGCCACTGTGTGAAACAGGATGCTGGACTAGATGGGCCGTGAACCTGATCCAGCAGCAAGGTTGATCTTATGTTCTTATGTAAGGGAGAGGAGAGCTGGTCTTGTGGTAACAAGCATAAGCTTAGCAGGGTCTGCCCTGGTTGCATATGCATGTGAGACCTGTTTTGTGCAGTAGAGTGGGGAGAGTGGGTTAAGCCCACTCTCCCCACAGTCGATCAGGGAGGGAGCCCTGGGTGGCCAGATCGGCGGCCTACACAACTGCCAGCTCTGTGATGGAGCCAGCAGGGGCTGGGGAGAGCGGGGGCCGATACACCCCCGGAAGCTCCAGCATGCCCTGTCCAAACGCGCAGGGCATACTGGCTAGACTCCCGGAGCCGGGAGGTGGCTTTTTGCCTCCCCTACGGGGATCTCCTTGTGAGTAGCCATGGCATGGAGCCGCGCACGGCTACTCACTATCTTGAAAATTGGATTTGCAGAGCACTCACTTCGCAAACCCGGTTTTAGGGGAGGGGTACTTAGGCGGGTTAAGCGCCTGCAAGCCACCGGCTCACCTGCGGACCTGGTGGCTCCCACAATCAGGCAAAAACGGGCCAGGCTCTGCTAGCCCAATTTTGCCTGATCATGGGAATAGCTCCTTGATGTGTAAGCACTGTAGGTATCCCTCTTAGGAGTTGCTCTGGGAAGAGCAGAAGGTTCCACGATCCCTCTCAGCTATCTCCAAGATAGGGTGCAGAGAAAAAGAAATTCTTTCCTGCAACCTTGGAGAAGCCACTGCCAGTCTGTGTAGACAATACGGAGCTAGATGGACATATGGTCTGACTCAGTAAATGGCAGCTTCCTATGTTCCTATGTTCCTAAGGGTTTATTCAGAAACAACTCCATGATCTCCTTCTCCTTTCCCTCCCTTTGCTTTTCTGACTCCCCCCCACAAAACTCTCTCTCTCTCTCTCTACATGGCCCCCCACTGGGACAAACCTCTCAACAACACACAACAGAAAAGATACTGGATACACTACAATACCTCCTTTCTGTGACTCTGTTCTTCATTCAGCTTCATTTTAACACAGAAACATGAGTTTTCACTCAGGCTGGATTCAGGGCTGTTAACGTAACTTTCAGGGCTGTTAACATAAGAATTCTTATGTTAACAGCCCTGCTGGATGAGGTCCAAGGCCTATCTAATCCAGCATCCTCTTTCCCAATGTGACCCACCAGATGCATCTGGGAAGAGGTGAAGGCATGCCATCTCTCCTGCTGTTGCTCCCCTACAACTGGTTTTGAGAGGCCTCATGCCTCTGAGGCTGGAGGTGGCCCATAGACACCAGACTAGTAGCCACTGATAGACCTGTCCTCCATTAATTTTTCTAAGCCCTTTAAAAACCATCCAAGCCGGTGGCCATCACCACATCCCGTGAGAAAAAATTAAATAGATTGATTATGCACTGTGTAAAAAAGTCCTTCTTTTTGTTGGTCCAACGTTTCCTGGCCGTCAGTCTCATAGGATAATACCAAGCTCTAGTGTTGTGAGAGAAGGAGCACAATTACCCTCTGCCCACTATCTATACTTCGTGTATATTTTTATACACCTCCGTCATGTCTCCCTGTAGTCGCCTCTCTTCCAAACTAAAAGTCTCAAATGCTGTATCCTCATAAGGAATGAGAATCCAGGCCTCAGATCATCTCGGTTGCCCTCTTCTGCATGTTTTCCAAGTCTATGATGACCTTCTTAAGATATGTTGACCAGAACTGTACGCAGTACTCCTGATGTGGCTGCACCATAGATGTGTATAAGGGAATTATAGCATTTTTATTTTCAATCCCCTTCCTGATGATCCCTAGCATGGAATTTCCCTTTTTTCAAGGCTGTCGTGCACTGAGTGGACACTTGGAGAAAGACTGCTGATCCATCCACAGCCCCTCCGAGGGGCAGGAAGGAGGATAAACTAGAGCAAAGGCAGCCCTTTGCAGAAGATGGCAGAGGGAGGCCCTGCTTTAAAGGGATGCAAGGATCTTCCGCTTGCTCTCCCTGGAAAGATTTGGGTTCAAAAACTGGGGCCCTCTTCGGACACAAAAGCAAACTGTGGGTCTGTCTGCCTCCATCCCTTTTCCACTCTCCCAGATCGTCACAATCTGAGGTCTGGGAGCTGGCAAGTGGGGCAGGACTGGCTATGTGGGCTTACTCCAACCTTGAAAGACAGTCCACCCTATTATTATTATTTTATTATTATTTTAACATTTATATCCCACTCTTCCTCCAAGGAGCCCGGAGCGGTGTACTACATATTTGGGTTTCTCCTCACAACAACCCTGTGAAGTAGGTTAGGCGGAGAGAGAAGTGACTGGCTCAGAGTCACCCAGCTAGTATCATGGCTCAATGGGGATTTGAACTCAGGTCTCCCTGGTCTTAGTCCAGCACTCTAACCACTGCACCACCCTGGCTCACTAGACAATGGGCTGATAGCCCATGGGAGGAGCTTTCTCCCTTCCCTCTGCTTTGGGATGAAAGACGAATCTGGGTGTAACAGAAGAGGGTAAGGAACTTTGGTTGGGTGAATGGAACTCATCAGAGGAGCAATTTCTGCAGCTTGCCTTCTGGAGCTTCAGAGTGGTGGCAGGAGGGTGGCAACTCCCAAGGGGGAGCCACTGCCCCTCTGGGTCCAACTCCTGAGTTGCCCCCTCCCACCAACCCCTGATTTCCAGAAGGGAAGCTGTCAAATCAAGAGAGGGCTTTTCAATTGTCTGCTTGGGCTTCTCAGCTGAGAAAGAGAGCAAGCCATGTCAGACCCGGAGGGCCAGACCTGAATCCCACTGCCTATCCTATTAGAGGGGAATGTCTGCATGAGATCCCCTGAGGAGCAGACATGTATCCAGGGTGGGGCAGGCAGGGCACCTGCCCTGTGTGCCACTTGAAAGGGGTGTGTGTGAAAAAATGCCACTGACAGCCCTACTCCCAGGTCACCCCTCCCACCCCCACAAAATTTTAACTTTGGGTACCCCGAGAGCCGCTGTGTCTTGGCTCCAGGTGCCGCACTGCTGCACATTGGCCAGATGCCGGACCTCCTGGCACTCCCCCCCGCTCGCGCCTGCACAGTGCCAGATCTCTGCCCCCGGCGCATCATCATGTACACTGCATGCTCTGCTGAGTGCTCGCTGGCTTTTCTCTCTGCTTCGAGCTGCTGCATGTGTGCCTCATGGAGGATCATCGCCACCTGGCCTGCTGCTGGCCAACATCATCTTTGTTGGAGGGTTGAGGTCTCAAAACATTTGGGGCTGCTTGAGTTGAGCTGGCTTAACTTCTTCTTGGGGCTCTCAGGGGGGTGTCTCGGGTGTGGCGGAGCGGCAGTTGGCAGTGGGTAACCACCTCCCTCACCCAAAGTTGAGGCGGTGGCAGCAGAGAGCCTTCCCTGCTTCTTTCCCACTAGCCTGAGAAGGTCACGGTGTGTGTGTGTGTGTGTGTGTGTGTGTGTGTGTGTGTGTGTGTGTTGTTTGTTCATTGTTAATTTTTTAAAAAAATGTTTTCATTATTTTAATTTACACAGGGGGCGGAGGAGGATGGTTGAGGAAAATGGTTGGGGGGTGTCTTTCGGTGGTTCTGGCCGGGCTGCCCTCCTTGTAGGTGTGTGTCTGTTTGTGTCCCTAGTAGCTCTTGGTAAAGCTCGGCAGCGGCGGGAAACATGGCAGCTTTTCGTGTGGGGGGGGGGAGTCAAAGGCACCGGTGTGTGCGGTGTGTGTGTGGGAGGGGATGGGATTTCTCTGAACATCACACTTGCTCCCTGCTGTGGGCACTTAGCTGTGAAGGCTGGCCTGGGGGGAGGCTTGCCTTGGGCTCAAGAAGATCCGAAGCCTGCCTCAGGCTGCTGCTGGGGATGCGCACGAGCCAGTGAGTCCATGTGAGGGAAGGCAAGGTGGGCTAGCAGAAGTTCTCTCCCAATGATGAATGCCCCCTGCTCTTGCAGAGAGCTTGCCAGGGGCTTAGAATAATTCAGCTAAGTCATCGGCTCTGCACATGAATGCACTGCCAAGTGTTTATGTTTTCATTTAGGTTACCACTCTTGTGGGAGCAGGCATGAACTATTGCTCTCTTTGCTAAGCAGGGTCCAACTTGGTTTCCATTTGAATGGGAGACTATATGTGTGAGCACTCAGTATAGGAAATCTCCCCAGGGAACAGGCTGCTCTGGCTGCTCCCCTTCCCCCGCCCCCTCCAGCTTCTCCAAGATTGAGCTGAGAAAGACTCCTGCCTGCAACCTTGGAGCTGCTGCTGGCCGTCAGTGTAAGCAATACTGAGGGACATGGCCCAATGGCCCAACCCTAATGGTGAATGGGAGCACCCCCATCATTAGGCTGGAACATGAGTAGGAAAGGCTGATGCCACCATGCAGCTGATCAAGATTTCTGTATCACACAGTAACCTAAGTAATCAAACAAAGTCAAGCCAGTTTCATATTCATAGACATTTCTTGCCTCTTACCTGTTTCTCCACAGACTCTCAAGCATTCCTGCTTGGTGAAAAATAAGTTGTCATTGCCCTGGCAGCCCCCATAGAAAAACACCTCGCAAGTCTCGGTGGTTGAGTTGTAGTAGAAGGCATACACCTCATTGTGACATGGTCCACGGTCCTTAGGCAGCATGCAAAACTCTGTGGCCCCAAAGGGGAGAGAGAAGCAGAAGCAAGTGCGATGGCTGACAAAGAGAAATGCTAAGCAGGTCTCCTTTTCCTTAAGAAGATGTTCTGAAAGGACCCCAGGAAGTAATAAGAACATAAGAACAGCCCTGGAGGGACTGGGTGAGGTCCAAGGCCTATCTAATCCAGCATCCTCTTTCCCAAAGTGGCCCACCAGATGCCTCTGAGGAGCCCACACGAAAGGGGTAAAAGGCATCCTCTCTCTCCTGCTGTTACTCCCCTGCAACTGGTTTTGAGAGGCCTCATGCCTCTGAGGCTGGAGGTGGCCCATAGACACAGGTTGACCAGAACTGTACACCATATTTGTGTGGAATTCAGGCCTGTGTCTGATTCCATTTTTTAAAGGAATAAATTAATGCCTGAAATCAGATACACTGACCAGGGCAGGACACCCAGGTCGCGCTCGCTCCACTAAACTGGGCTTAGGGGAGGGCAGTTTTAGCGCGTGACCCACTTTGGGGAGACCGGGCTCGGCTGCGAGCCCAGTGGTTCTCACAGTCATGCAAAATCAGGCTAGGCTCCCTTAGCCCAATTTTGTATGGCCATGAGAATAGCCTCAGTGTCTCTGGAAGAAGCTAGAAGCTGAGCTTGCATTTCCTCCTGCAAAAAGTCTGTGTTAATCCTTGTTAATGATTGCTCTGCTGTGCCCAAATGGGATATTCCTGTCACTTTCTCTGAGAGCTCCACTTTGTAGAATTAGAGGTATTGTTACATCCAATTGCTGTCTTTAGGAATTCTACTCTAGGTAGATGCACACAAAAGAAAATGATTTACACCTATAGCTGTGATTCTTCTTTGCGAACACCTTTTTACACTTTCTGGGACCGGGCGCCAGAAATCTGGGGACAAGAAAAGATGCCCATTTGCAGCTCAGAGATGCAGATTTGCTTTGGGCAAAATAAAACAATTTCCTCCCCCAAACAGCAGCTAAGAGAAGATGGAATTCCAATCTCCCTGGACTGAGCTAATATCCTGAACTAATATCAATAATTAAAAGACAATATCCAGAGGGTAAGAGCAAATTGTCACCTTTTTGGGATCCAGGGAGGATATTTAGAATAGACTCTATGGAGAACAGAGGAAGAAATAACTATAAAGAATGGAGCTCACTGAACGGAGAGCCAGCAAGCTTGGCCTAACCAGCAGATCTGTGCTCAAGAGCCATCCCGGAGTTTGCTGCTAAAGCTGTGGGGCTAAAAGCAGGAACTCTTTCCATGGAGAGGAACTCTCTGTGACTTCGGCAGCACAGTAAGCAGTCAGGACTCCCCAGCCAGGGTGCTCTCACTCTCCGCCTTGCTCTGAGCAAACTACCACCAGCCTGCTTGACTGCCTGAAGCTTGCACCCCAGGCTCCTGTTCTCCAGCACCCACCTTTCTCCTCCATCTGAAGCCTGCATCGTTTCCAAGCTCCAGCAATGAACAAGTCCTTTGAAGCCTTCTTCGTGAACCTGGTGAGATGCCTATTCAATGCACAGTGCAGCCTGCTCTCCTCTTCTAAGCCCTCCCTTCTTTCTTCTTTCTCTGCTTCTCTCTAAATGTTTTATTAACATTTGTTAGATTGTTAGATAGCTGTAATTACTGACTGCACACACACATGTTAGTTAGGCACATTGCACTACACCTTGAATCGGAAACATGTTTTTAATTTGGATGAACTGTTTGAATTTTATCCTGATGAGCAACTTTCTATAATAAAGCCTACTGAACTTTCTGAATATGTCTCCCTCTATCTCTGTTTGTGTGCCCAGATCCTACATGGTCACCATCTCCAAGAACCAATTCACTTTGTGTATGAGGTGACTTTCCCTCTTTCCCTCTGAGCATATACAGAATGCGAAACCAGGTGTAGTTCACAACACCAGACGTGACATGACATTTGCAATCTTTGCACCACGCAGGCAAGTCACTATGCAGTCTTCACACAGGTCACAAACCCATCTCTATATGCCCCTAACAATCAAATCACCTACTACTAGGAGTCCCACACCCTCTGGAGGACTATCCTCTGTGTGAGAAGATATGGGCACATCACCAAGGAAGGGGTCCGTTCTAGAGAATAATTCCCCTCTTCCTCAGACTGATTTCCTCCTTCCCTAAAGCCTTCATTTCCCATGACTGCAGAGGAGCTGTCAACCTGGGAGTGAGATGCTCCCTTCACATCCCTGAGGATCTCACCCACAGAGCTCTTTGCCTCCCTAAGCTTCTCCAGGTCAGCCACCTGGGCTTCAAGGAATCAGACTAGTTCCCTGAGAGCCAGGAGATCTTTTCACCAAGTACACACCCATGACTTCTTCCACTCAGGCAGATAGCCCACCACTTGCCCGAGGGCTTCTCAGAGGCATTTAGTGGGCCATTGTGTGAAACAGGATGCTGGACTAGATATTATGGATGTGCACAGATCAATTGTTGCAATTCAATTTGAGATCAAATCGAATCAGCCAAATTTGATTCAAACTTGAATCTGATCGGATTTTTTATTCAAGTTGGAATAGATTAGATTAATATTCGAATTGATTGAACCCACTTTTAAAGGAAAAGGAGTCACCACATTGGAGTGTTGGGTAAGGCCCCATGGGTGCCACTTACCACCCATACTGGGGATATCTGTTTATTTTTTAGGTTTTCATGATTTTGGTAGTCCTTGTAGAAGGGGAGTTATGGAGCAAAATGTGTGATCAGTATTTTTGAATTGTTTAGACTCTTTGGTGTGTTGACTTTCCCTCCTAATGAAGCCCTATGAAGATTCATTACACACCAAAGAGTTTAAACAAGTCAAAAATTCCTAATAATAATAATAATAATAATAATAATAATAATAATAATAATAAAAACACTGCCTTTTGATTGGGAGGGGGTAATTAATGGTACCTCATTTGCCCACTATCCCCCAAAATGTGCATGCCATTCAATGTTTTCTCTATTTTTTTCCTTCTGTGTGCAGAATGTTTTGTTCTGGGTGGCAGTCACAAGGCTGTGTGTGCTCACATGCATTCATAGTGGGGCCTTCCTGATTCAACCTGATTGAGATCTAAAATCAACTGAGCGGACATCCAAAATCTTGATGCATCCCTTAAATATAAAATGAAAACCCCCCTGGCTTGCAGGTTTGGGGTAGCTGACATAATGCAGTGTCACTGCAAGGAAAGGGGGTACTCAGTTCATTTTTTAAAAAGGAAGTTTTGAGGTGTTTAGATTCTTTGGTGTGCTATGAATCTTCATAGGGATTCTTTAGGAGAGAAAGTCATTACACACCAAAGAGTCTAAACACTTCAAAAAGAGTGACTGCACATTTTGCTCCATACCTATACTTCTACAAGGGCTAGAGCTTAGTTATAAAAAAGAAGCAGTGAGTGCTGGGAATCAGGGGGAAGAAATAAGGGAAATAAAATCTTGAATCAATTTTAATCAACTCCGGAGAGATTTGTTTGGAGGTCAAATGATCAATCAAATCGACCTGACTGAAGATGAATCAATTTGACCTCATATCAGTTTGCACATTCCTACTAGATATCCCTTTGGCCTCATTCAGCAGGGCTGTTGTTATGTTCTTACATTCCTAGGACTCAGTAGAAGGCAGTTCCCTATGAGGGATGCTAATTTTGCCTCTTTGTACAATGCCCGCATCCCCTTTTCATAGGCTTATATGAAGCTGCCAACTAATAGCACTTCAGCACACCATGTCCAAGCATTAAAGTGATGTAGCGTACCATGGGGTAGGGGAGCAGAATCTGGGACCCTGAACAAAAGTACCTCCTGCCCCTCAATGAGCCTCCTCATACTGTGCAAGAATTGCAGGAAGGTTCAATAAGAAGGGAGATTGCTGGGGAAGTTGAGAGGACCTCTGGAGACAGATATTCTGAACTGCAAGATCGTGGGGAAGAGGCTCCCTGTCTAGTGATGACCTAACACACATGGCAAGCAAGAGGGGGTGATCCAGTGGAGTGGGGGGGGGAGAGCCACTGACCTGGAATATTCCGTCCGGACACAGATGGCAGCTCAGCCCAGACGGCAAGGATGAGGATCATGAGGACGAAATCACCAGACTTCATGGCTAGGCAGGTTTGAGACTCCAGCCTATACACAGGGTGCTTTATACTCCATCTCAAGGCACTGATGCAGCATTTCCTAATCATGCAGCCACACCCAGAACATAAACACTTCAAAATACAAGAATAAGCAAAGAGTGGATCAGGTCCAAGTCCCATTCACGCAAGTATCCTGGTTCCCACAGTGCCCCATCAGATGCCTCTGGGAAGGCCACTGGCAAGAGATGAAGGCATGTTCTCTCTCCTCACAAGTGGTATTGAGAGGGATTCTGCCTGAGTCTGGAGCCATCAAGACTAGTAGCCATGGATTGACCCATCCTCCATGAATTTGCCTAAGCCCTTTTAAAAGCCATCCAAGCTGGGGGCCATCACCATGACCCGTCACAGAAAATTCCATTTATTTATTTATTTATTTATTTATTTATTTATTTATTTATTTATTTATTTATTTATTTATTGGATTTATATACAGCCTAGTATAAAAATCTTGAAGCGGTATACAGAATTAAAACATAAAATATAACACATTTAAAATCCATAAGATAAAAATTAGATTAAAACATGTTAAAAACACATTAAAATTTAAAAAACAAATCTCAGTTGTAGGCCTTAGAAAACAAGTACATCTTCAGGGTCCTCCAAAAGGCAAACTGAGAAGGAGATGCTCTTATTTCAGCAGGGAGCATGTTCCAAAGCCCTGAGGGAGCCACAGAAAAGGCCCAGTCCCGAGTTGCATCACCTCTCCAGATGATCTTAAAAGGTGACAGAGTTCACAACAGAGAAGGTGCTCTCTTAAATACCCTGGACCTAAGCTATTAAGGGCCTTATAGGCAATAATTAGCACTTTGTATTTTGTTCGGAAACCTATCAGAAGCCAGTGTAGTTCTTTTAGAATCGGTGTTAAATGGTCCCTTTGGGTAAACTTAGAGACCAGTCTGGCTGCAGCATTCTGCACCTGGAAACCCCCAGAGGACACCCCGGACAATGTGCCACCCCCCACCCACAAGTTGAGACCGGGTTCCCCCGCTCTCCTGGCTTGGACTCTACCCTGGACTCTGTCCAGATTCACATACACGTGGAACCGAAGGAGGACTTACAGACATTGGCGATGCCTTGCAGCTCGCAACTAACTCAGATGGACACTTATTTTCTTATGGCTGTCTTGACCTGCATGTATGTATGTATGTATGTATGTATGTATGTATGTATGTATGTAACCTCCCGCCTCGGGATCATGATCTATTACATATCTGAATGCTAAACGACCCATGCCAGCATAGCGGCTGAACACGCCAGGAACTCCTGCTGACAACACCCCTGGAGGCCCCCTTCTGGACCTGGAGAAGACCCTCCGCCGTCAAGGACCCATGCCCAGAGGCTGCAACTGGCAGAAGAAGACTGGCACAGCCCTGCCGGCAATACGCAAAATGAGGCTGGGATCTGACCCTCCCTTGGACCTTTCGGACATTCCTCTCACCAAACTCTTTTAACCGGACTCTATCCAAACCCCTAGGAACTCACGTACAGTGCTATATTCTCTCTGCCATTGCAACCACACATTTGTAAGTACGCGGCCATGCTTTATTGGGAAATTCTATTCACTGTGGCTTTTGTAAACCATATGTTAAACATTCTCTAATAAAAGTCAATCTGAACTACGTACAAAGGCAGCTCCACATAGAGTGCATTACAGTAGTCAAGCCTAGAGTTTACCTGTATATTCATGACCGTTTTAAGGTCACTACTCTCCAAGAATGGGCGTATCTGGTGTATCAGCCGAAGCTGATAAAAAGCACTCATAAGAACATGAGAACAGCCCTGCTGGATCAGGCCCAAGGCCCATCTAGTCCAGCATCCTGTTTCACACAGTGGCCCAACAGTTGCCACTGGAAGCCTACAGCAGGAGTTGAGGGCATGCCCTCTCTCCTGCTGTTACTCCCTGAAACTGGTACTCAGAGGCTAGAAATGGCCTCTAGCCCTCTAACTAGTAGCCGATGATACAATTGTCCACAGCCTCAACCAGGGAGAGTTTGGGATCCAGGAGCACTCCCAGACTACAAACCTGATTTTCTGGGGGGAGTGTAACCCCATCCAGAACAGGCAGATCTAAACCATCTCTTGGATCCTGACCCCCTACAGACAGTACCTCTGTCTTGTTTGGATTCAACTTCAGTCTGTTATCCCTCATCCAGCCCAATATTGCCTCCAGGCAGGCACTTAGGGGGCCATGCCATTTCCTGATGAAGTTGGTATAGAGAAATAGATATGGGTGTCATCAGCATATTGATAGCATCCCAGACCAAACTTCCTGGTTAACTTTCCCAGCGGTTTCATGGAGATGTTAAAAAGCATTGGAGACAGTATGGAGCCTTGTGGAACCCCACACTTCAGCTTTCGCTCTTCAGAGCAATAGTCTCCAAGCAACACTTTCTGGAATCTGCCAGAGAGGTGGGAGTGGAACCACTGTTAAACAGTGCCACCCAATCCCACCTACTTCGGGCGACCCAGCAGGATACCATGGTCAATGGTATCGAAAGCTACAAGAGATCCAAAAGGATCAGTAGAGTCACTCTCCCTGTGTCTGTCGCCAGTTGGAGATCATCCATCAGGCCGACCAAGGCAGTCTCAACCCCATAGCCCACCTGGAAGCCAGTCTGGAAAGGATCTAAATAACCTGTCTTCCAAAATTGCCTGGATTATGTGCTGTGTGAAAAATTGCTTCCTTTTGTCAGTTCGAAATATCCCAACCCTATGTTTCATGGGATGAACCCTGGTTCTAGTGTTGTGAGGAAGAAAAAATTCTCCCTCTCCACTCTCTCTACTCCCTGCATAATTTTATACTCCTCCATCATGTCTCCGTGTAGTCTCCTCTTTTCCAAATTAAGAAGCCCCAGATGCTGTAGCCTTGCCTCATAAGGAAGGTGCTGTAGGCCCCTCATCATCTTGCTGGCCCTCTTTTCCAGTTCTACAATGTCCTTCTTAAGATAATGGTCACCAGAACGGCACGCAGTACTCCAAATGTGGCACGCAGTACTCCCACACAGCTCATCAGGTTGAGATGTGCAGATGTGTACAAAGGCATGAGAAGACTTTAATTTTCAGTCCCCTTCCTAATGATCCCTCACATGGAATTGACCTTTCACCCGTCTGCCGTGCACTGAGTGGACACTTGGAGAAAGACTGCTGATCTGCCCACAGCCATTTTTGGGGGCAGGAAGGAGGATGAGATAGAGCAAAGGCAGCCCTTTGCAGAGGATGTAAAGCAGTGCAAAGATCTTCTGCTTGCTCTCCCTGGAAACATTTGGGTCCAAAAACTGCAGCCTTCTTTGGACACAACAGCAAACCACGGGTCTGTTTGCCTCCATACCCCTCGTGACTCCCAGACAATCACATTCTGAAGTCTGGGAGCCGGCAAAGTGAAGAGGCCTGGACGTGTGGGCTTTCTCCCATCCTGGAAGGAAAGCTTGCCTTTGCCAATGGCCTGCAGCCCGCAGGAGGGGCTTCCTCCCTTGCTTCCGGTTAGGGATGAAATACCACTCTGGATGAAACAGAGGAAGGAACAGACCCTCCGTTGGGAAAGCGGAAGTCACTACAAACCGAGGGTTCAGTTCCAAGTTTGAGGGCAAAATGGGAATAGCGGTTGCGTTGGGGAACTGCGGTTACGATAATTTGAACATTACGGGGGGTAAACAGGAGGTGAGTTCACCACTGGTTTGGCATGACATCTGAAGGCGGTCTGGATGAGAGTGTAGGATTCCTTTAGAGAAACTGGGGAGCGGGGTCAAATTTATTATGTCTATAGATAGTATTATTTTGTGTTCCAAGATCGTTAGATGTGAGTTCTGCCCTTGGACTTCTTTAGAGATTTTCTCAGTCTTTGGTAGGTATGCGGTGATTTCCATTTCAATCAGGAGGCAGAATTCCTATCTATCTATCTATCTATCTATCTATCTATCTATCTATCTATCTATTTATTTTTACATTTATATCCCGCTCTTCCTCCAAGGAGCCCAGAGGGGTGATTCCTATCCTTCAGTTGCTTACTTAGTTCGTGTTAGAAAAAACAAGCAGCCAATCATCCTAGCAGCCCATTTCCCAGCTGCCTCCTTCTCAAAGCAGCAGGACTTATTCTCTCTCGGAGCCCACTTGGGCAATACTTGTGGGTCCCCCCAGCCCACCAGCCACGATAAGGCACCTCTGCACACCGGTGGAGGGGTGCTGGGAGGAACTGCATGCTCACCGCATGTGCTTGTCCTTATTTCACGTGGCGAACTGGGCGGAGAAAGCATCCTCTGAACCAGCCCCCTCTCACTTTCCTCCCTGGTGGTTCTTTAACCAGCCTCTCAGCACCTCTGGCTGGCTAGTGGCTGTGCAGGGAGGAACCTGACTCTGTCACCCTGTGCAGATATAGCAGTGCCTTGAGAAGGGGAAAGAAGTCCATGCAGTACAACAGCCACGGCTCCTCCTAACGAGGACCAGTAGTAGTAACGAGTAGGGCAGGGGCGCCAAGAGAGGTGCAACTACTTCGGGTTCCTGGCAGCCCAATTTCACCTGTTTATCCCAACCCTGCCTGCCCTACCCCACTTCTGTGTTAATGAGAGCCATGCTGCCTGCAGGCTGGCTGTTCACCAGGTGGAGATGTGCAGGACCACACATGAATGACCAGCCTGCAGGCAGCATGGCTCTTCTGCACATGGGGTGGGAGAAACAGGGGCAATTGGACTTTCGGGACTAGGGGAGCTGCACTTCTTGGGGTGCTCCCTCCCCAGTTTGTTAGAATGAGCCACAGCTGAATTGAAAATACTTGAAGGTATTCAAACAATCCCAATGACTTTTTTGCTTCCTATCAGCCATCAGAGCAAAGAGTCACATGTAGGTCCTCAAAGAGTCTCATGGAACGCGGGATTGGTGGGTTGCAGCCCTCTGATCTAGGAGATGGGCCTCAGGTCTGGACATGGGGAAGGTGTGACACCCTTATGGAGCCGAAACACTCCCTATGTTTCTTTCACGACAGAGAAAAATGTCCAAAGATCCATGCCAGCTTTGGATCCCTTTTGCCTAAATAAGAAGAAGCCTAAGCTTAAAGAACATATGAGGAAGGGGCAATCGAGATTGGGGTAAGCCAATGCCCCCCCCCCAACACACACACATTTATCAGCAGAAGCAGTTTGGCCCTCAAGGTCACCATGGGAAACTTGGGAAGACATTTCGTGCTCGTTGACCCCTTGAGGCAATGAGTGTTGGAAAGAATATGCTGGCGACTGAACAAGGTCATCTGTACATGCCTTTCTGGGTTCTTGGCAGTCAATGCCTCCGAATTGCCAAAAGCCTGATAGTGGCCATGTGGAGAACAGCTGGAACGATGTGCCTTTCCCGCAGCAGTGAAGAAGAAGGGCTCTTGAATGTGCCCCCTCCGTCTTGTGGCTGCAGTCCAGGGTGCAGAATGTCCCACGCCACTTCATAGCAGCAACGTGATTTGTGGGCACGTCTGCTCTATCATCGCCAGCTGCCCAAGGGAGGAGCGCTGTTGCAAGACTAGCCGTGGACAGCAATGCCAGCTCCTTCCGGGAGGTAAGGGCAGGGGACGCTCCCTTCCTGGCACTGGTGACACTTGGTCAGCAGATGCTGGAAATGCCGGACCAAGTGAGAGATGGGCAGCAACCCTTCTGTCTCGGCCTCGGGTTTCAGTCTGTCCTTGACAGCCCATCTCTATGAAAGCCTCTTCTCCTTTCCAGATACTCACATGGATGCAGCTCCAAATTCATCTGGAGGGAGGGAGTGGGTTCAGTCTTTGCCTGAGAGCTTGATTCCAAGGATAGACCATAAACAAAATACAAAGAGAGCCAGCAAATATCTTGTTACTTGCAAGCTTCCCTATTTCCCCGAGAAGTGGCCATTCCAGAGGTGCCCTGCTAAACAGATTATGGGGAGAGATCCCTGAAGGCTCATGATGTCATTGTAGGGCAGCTAAATGGCCCATGAAGATGCATCATTCACTTTGGCTTAAAAGCATGTGGTTCGCAGAAATCTTCTCAGATTTGCTTGGTTTTAGAAAGAATGAATGCCCCTCCCAAGGCCTTGTGTGGTAGGGAGGGTGATTTGTGATTTGTGCCAGCCCCACCCCTAGCACAGGCCCTAGAAGATGCCGTATTGTCCAGGGACCTTGATGGGGGCAGGGCTAGCATGGCTGCTCCAGCAGCTCCCCACCCCGAACATTCAGTCGAGCGTTTGCTTTCATCCAGAGAGGAGCTGGATCGTGCGGCTCCTCCGGTTACCGGGCGGCCTTTGACGTGATAGCGCGCCTGCCTGCAGGATTGTCAGCAGCATGGAGGAGGTGGTGGCTCAGCAGCGGTGGTGCCAGCAGAGATCCGAGGAAGTTCCTTTGATTGGCACACCGCTGCCTAGGTTTGGGGCTTTGGCCCAGTTGTTTGCAGGCCATGGGGGCCCACTAAAGGGGAGAGCCTCCAGTGGCAGGGGGGCTGGCCAGGGCCAAACTGGGGGCTTTGGCCTTAAAACACTACCACTGAGCCTTAGAGGCTTCTGGGCTCGTGTTCCATGCGGCAGTAGGTTTCCAAAGGGAAGACCTTTACCAAAGTCTCTTTGGGCCTGATTTTGCAGCAGAGGCCACTTGCTGGCTCTGAAGAGTCAAGTGGAAGAACTTGGCTTGGGTTATTGTCAGTGGTGTGCAATGTAAACTGCGAGTGTGTTGAGTAAGTGTTGTATCAGAGTTTGCAATGGCTGTTCCCAATACTCGACAAGTGGCCTGCCTTGCAGGGTGGTTGTGCAGCAATACATCATCCCACACTCTGCCCGGGGGTGCCCTGGGTCAGAGGAAAGATAAGTGCAGAAGGATAGCTGGCCCTGAGGGAGCTGGCGTGCATTGCAGCCTTTTGCTAAGCAGGGTGTACCCTGGTTTGCATTTGCAAGTGAGGCTGCCGGTCAGGCAGTGACAGAAGGATTTTCCACTCTTTGCCTCACAGTTTTGTGCCTCTGGCTACAGCTAATTGGGTGGGGCTTGCCCTGGTTGCATATGGGTGAGAGACTAGAAGGATGGGCACGGTAGGCTGTTCCCCCTCTGGGGGATGGAGCCGCTCTGGGGGGAGCATGCAAGTTCCAGGTTCCTGCCCTGGCAGCATCTCCAAGATAGGGGTGAGAGGAGTGCCGCCTGCAACTTAGCGGAAGCTGCTGCCCGTCTGTGAAAGCAATACTGAACTTGATAGACCAATGGTCTGACTCAGTATGTGGCAGATTCCTCTGTTTCTATGAGGAAGTTAGCTTAAGGAGGGGACAAAAATTTTTTGCGAGCTGGAAACCAAAGTATAATGGTTTCAGGGGAAAAAAGGCATTCTTACCTCGGAGGCTTCAGAATGGAAGAGGAAGGTTAATGAGTGATCGGGACAAGTCGCGTGGCCACTCTAAAGGCATAGCAGGGCCAGTCTGTACAGACAAGAGGGGGCTGGTGGGCCGGACTCCACAGGGGGCAGTTTCCATGCTTGGAACTACAACTGTGGTTAGTGTCAAATGGCAAGAGGGCAGGGTCTGGGCTGGCAGCTGGCTGACCGGGGTTGTGGTTTTACCCCCAGTAGTAACCAGCCGAGCGAAGGCAGAGCACACGCTCCAGTTACAGGGCAGCTGGCTCAGTTCAGTGACTGCATATATTTGGAGAAAACACGTGGGGATCGCTGTAGAATTAAATTCCAAGCATTTGGGGGTGAAGTCCATTTGGGATGGGAAAGGCTAATCCTAATCTAAAGAACTACACAGGGAACAGGTAGGGAGAGAGGGAGAGAGAGAGGTTTCCATGGGCTCTCTAGGAGGACAGGAGGGGGTGTGACACACCTGGAAAGACCTGGAGAAATATCAGAGGTCATAGAGGAGAGTCAGGTAGAATGAGAGGGAGCCCCTTACTCACTCTCTCTGCTCTCAGTGCCCCTGCAGTATGCTCTGAAGCATGTAGCAGAAAACTGGCTCAAGACATTGGGTCGGAGGTGGGGGTGGCCTTTCGAGAGCCTGGACCCACAACAATAACGATGGACCCACTGGTGGTGCAGATGGGCCCATGCCTTAACATAGGCAATTGAGGGGATGGCTTCATCTCCGGCGCATCCGGTTGGGCAAGTATCCCCTGGTTTTCTGGTGCCATGGGCCCACGCCCCCACGGGCTTCCCCCAGATCCCTGAGTATGGGATCCAGGTGCGCTGGGGCAGCTTACACCATTCAGCTCAGGTGACCCGGTACATGAATGCGATTTTCCACCCTGTGCGGGGACTCCCCAGGCAGTTAGCTTAGAAACTGGGATGGACATAGAGGGTTACCTTACACCAAGGTTGGTCCAGTTGATATATTGCATCCTTTCTTTAAACTGCCTGTCGCATAGCACGAGAGGAGGCTCACATCCCTACATTAATGCATTTCCATAAATCAGAGCTTAGTTTGGTATTCGCCCAGCGATTAATTGGATAAAATTCACTTAGGATAAGGAGCTGAAAAGACTGGAAGCATGTGGACCCAGCTTGGTGTCCTATGAAGTGATAAGTAATAAAAGGACCACATCCATTTTGTAATGGATGTTCATGCCTTTATGATGGAGTCCTTGCTTTTAAGCTAAGCATCACTAGGGCTTCTTCCCTTTTAATAAATGTTGCTTTATAGGAGCACAATATGCAAACACGGGGGGGGGACATTATGTCCACTGTCCCTGTAATTCCGTCTGGACCCAACATAAACTGGATGGTTGGACGGAAGGTATTGATGAGGGGTGGGAAGCAGGTCAGCAACCTACAGAGATCAGACACTTCAAGATTAGATCATCTATGCCTCCCATTGCCTGAATGGGGGTAGGGGGTGGATATTAAGGGGCATTCATTCTCAGCGCCTCCAGTGCTTAGCACCGTTCTTGATTAAGCAGGTAACATCGGCCTGCCACGTATCTTTTCGGCCCTTGGAGGGAGACTGTGTCTGTCTCACATTGGGAGGCTGCTAGACTGATGTCCTATACACCCTGCCCCTGAGGCATGTCATGGAGTGCTGGCACTCCTTTGGATGGGCTGCCTTCACCTGCTTCTGCTGCTGTGGAAAGAAGAATTTCTTGTATAGCAGGGTGTTTTTCAGGGTCAGCCTATTCCCATTGCTGTGGCAGTTAGCCAGCTCTCAGGAGCAACAGCTTTTAAAGATTTGGCATAGAGATTCAGGTAAGGTGAGCTACACCATGGTATTCAGAGGTGCACGATGATAGGAAAGGGGCTGTACCTAAATTTTGGCTGCAGGGGGGGGGGGGACAGAGAGTGACCAATGAAAGGTATAAGCAGAGTGTGAGCAATCCCAAAGAGTGCTTGAGTACTTTCTTTTGTGGAGGGGTCACAGAGGCGTAAATAAAGCTGGAAGAGGAGAAGCCCCTAAATCAGCCAACTCCACTCCCCATACCCCTCTTGGTCATTAGGGCTACGGGGCGGAATGGTGCCAGCAGGAATTCAACGATTGTAATCCCTGCTTAGCCTGTCGCGGAGGCCCGACTGCTTCAAGCAGTGTTAGCTGGGGTTTTTTTGGGTGAACCTGATCTCAGACATCTGCCCCAGGGTAAGGTTCTTGCTTGTGCAGACCTGCCTGGGCTTTCCTGCTAGTGGGAGGAGTGTGGTTGCTTCCGCGCTGGTCAACAGCTGATCAGAGAGGTTAGGGTCAGGAGAACACACTTGCGTAGGCAGCAGGTGATGCCTTACACCCAGTTTGGGGTGTGGTGGTAAGCTGTGCTACTGCCATCATCTTGGGGGTCTTCTTCAGGCTGGCATCGGCCAGCCTCTGGTGCATATCAGCTAATGGCAGCATTGTTGCAAGGTGCTTATTAACAGGGTGAACCTGCTCTCTGCTGTCAACATGCAGTGCTGGCCTATTAACTCCCGAACAGGGCCGTGCGGGCCCGCTCGGGAGCTAAACCAGCACCCCCCTGAGTCTGACTTCAGACGTGGGGGGCATGTCGGGGCCATGAGGTGTGGCCCCTGAGGGGCGGCGGCCCAGGTTCTTTGAACCCAGTCGCCCAATTTTGGCTATGCCCCTGCTTGTCCTACTTCATCTGAAAGTGGATTTGACAGGTTGGTCACCAGCACAGCTCCCCCTGCCTGGTATTTCTCACGGAGAGGTGAGCCTGCCAACCACGGCTCTACGTTTCCTTTCCTAGCCTTGTCCTGAGGTCTTCCACTTCTGTCTGCTCCTTGTGTACATTTCTTTCTTTCTTTTTTCCCTTTTAAATTTTTTTTTGTTTTTTACAATATCTTAATGGTCACATTACATTTATTTAAGTAATTATTGCGCGGTTCATATTAGCTCTACAAATCTACCATTGCTATAATAATTCAAAACACATATACTCCACATTGCAAACTCGATTTTACCTTACCCAACCAGCTGTTGTTACTAAATTTCAAACCCTACTGAAAGGTCCATATTGGAAAAATAGTTCTTTAAGTAAAGTAAGCATGACTCCCAATCTTCTTTGAGACATTCCAAATTTTCATCCCTTATGAGTGCTGTAAATTTTGCCATCTCAGCGTATTCCAAATTTTTTATCAAGCAATCTTCTTTTGAGGACATTTGATTATCTTTCCATTTCTGTGCATATACTACTCTAGCCGCTGTGGTTGCATACATAAAAAATGTTAGATGCCTTAAGTGCCACTTCTGCCTGCTCCTTGTGTTCATTTCTAGCCCGCACATCAGATTGAAACCTGCCTCCCACCAAATGTCACATACCTGGATGTTTCTTAGACCTCATCCCACACCCTAATTTTTTTTTGGTGCAGCTTCCCTGCTGCCCGCTGCTGCCCAACGGCATCCCAGCAACGGGAGAAGTACCAAATTGCCATCCTGCCCCGTCCCAGCTCGACTGCACCCCTGGTGCATATTACTAGATGAACTGGAAACCATGCTGATCAGAGAACAGCTAGTATAGTCTATTCAGCATCCATGTATAGGGAATAGCTTAATAGGGCTGTCTGAGAGCCAATCAGAGCACTCTTTGCCTTTGCTTTTTGCCTTCTGTCTTTTAATCCTACTGGTAGCACAGAAAATGTCCTCTCTGGGAAAGAGACCTTTAATCTTCACCTGAACCTGGCTGAAAACAATGTTTCTTTTAACATAATGGGTTGAATGTCCAGGCATCATCAATGTGAATGAAATCACCAACAAACTCTGAGGTGTGAGTTATTCTTTGGCATGTTAGACTAGTTTAGCTAACTGCCTAACTGATTTGAACCAAATTTGCTACAGCTCTAGGGACAGATAGGGAGGGACAGCTCAGCGGAATAGTTTGTGATGATGTCATCCACCCCAGTTCAAGATGGTGGATGCATGGATGCATGGTTACCTTGACCTGAGGTCCTACTACCTCAGAAATAATAGCAGCCACCAAGAAATTGCAGAGTGATCTTGGCTGGACGGAGGGAAAACAGGTTTCTCTTTCTGATATAGCCGCTGTTGAATGTCAGTTACAGATCATCAATCTGCCCGTAGTTCACTGGGATAGAGAAGGCTGGGGAATTTTTAAAGGTCCTGAGCTGCAATACACTCAAACCTGTTTTGTTTCTTCATGGCAAGTCCTATTATGGGCTCAAGAATATAAAGGGTCTATTTGGGAGTAGAAGCTTTTGTGAAGTCTTTAACATGCCCTATACACATGCCCATGACTGCATGTTCACTTGCTGCTGCTGTTTGAGCATGATGTGCATGCAGAAAGTGGGCCAGATAGTTAGATGCTCCACATGCAAACTACAATGTAGATCCCGGAGGAGAGCTGGTCTTGCGGTAGCAAGCAGGACTTGTCCCCTTAGCTAAGCAAGGTCTGCCCTGGTTGCAAATGAATGGGAGACTAGACAGGTGAGAACTGTAAGACATTCCCCTTAATGAATGGTGTTTCTGTGGGAAGAGCATCTAGGTTCCAAGTTCCCTCCCTGGTATCTCTGAGACAAGGCTGAGAGAGATTCCTGCCTGCAATGTTGGAGAAGCTGCTGCCAGTCTGTGTAGACAATTCTGAGCTAGATGGACCAATGGCCTGACTCAGTATATGACAGCGTCCTATGTTCCTATCCTGTGTCTGCTTAGACAGAGACAAGAAGCTTGCTCCAGAGGGAAAAGTGGGATGTGTTCTGAGAGAACTCTCTGGTAAGTGTGAGCATTATTGTAACACGGACTAAGAAACAAAGGAGAAGTGCTGGGGGCAAGCAGTGCAGAGTGTGCTGCAATTATGCTAAGAACTTTGAAGAACCTGCGCCCTACATCGGGAAAATTAAGTACCCGGAAATATCTGTGGAATATGTCTCTTATGATTGTGGCAAATGGGTGAACATATCCCTAAGCTGATTTGCACAAAGGCTTTTTCTTTTTTTAAAAAATGCTTTTATTAGTGTTATAAGTGGAAACAGAAAGGTTACGTCTCTGAGACTCCAACAAAAGCAAACAAGTTAACATATAAAGTCTTATCCATCAAAACCAAGACAGAAGAAGAATACAATAGAATTGAAGGAAAGTCCTTAACTGGGTATCAGTAGCTATCAATGAAAGAACCTTGAACCCTAACCCTAAAGGAAAAAAAAAGGGGGGGGGGGCAAACAGCCGCAACCTGGTTGATCATCCTACTGTCAGGTAATCTAAGGAGGAGGGAACCAACCCAACTATAACGTACAAAATAGAAATAATGCAAATAATTCAAGTGCAGAGGCAGACATCCCCAATAATACACTGTGGTGTGAGCTCCACACCACAAACTCAAGAAATGTTGTTAAGTATTGTTGGTTAAATTCTGTATTCTAGAGGAAAGAGAGTATAAATTCTCTCACTCCAATTTCATCCTGCATCTGATTTGAAACCTATATAAATAATAAGAAGAAAAGAAGTTTATTCAAACACTTCATTAAGTAAGTTAACTGAATCTCATAATGTATATATATAATAAAATATGTTTTGTTATGTATTACTCTCCAATGCTAAATAACGGAAAATTCTGAAAAATCTTGAAAAACCTCACCAGCAGACTTCACCAGCAAAATGCTATGCAATTCTCTTCCAACTGAGTTTCAATATTATAAATAACAAATGAAGAGATCTAGATCGAATTGATGAATTCAATCCCACTAGTAAGAGCTCAAAAATAGATGTGTATTTTTAAATGTACCTCAAATATATGTCTCAAATATGTCCTGGTGTGTAATTTTAAATGTACTTCAATGCCGTTTATATTATTATAATTTCAGTACAATAAGGGAAGCTCTATCAAGCCAAACATAAATTGCTTATGCATTTCTCTGCACTCAAACCATGCCCTAAATCACACCAGTCCCTTCATACTGGCTCTCTCCTCCACAGACAATTTAGCTACCTCCTGTAGAATCCATGGTAAGTTCAAAAAACAGCAGTACGGAAAAAACCTATTGGTGTCTATGGGCTCATCTATAAATCTAATTGTCAGAGAGGATAGAATTTAAAACTCTCATGGAACACTCCCCCTGAATTCAATTAATTATTAGACAACTGTATATACAAAACGATTTCCAAAGAGAATATTCAATGGAGAAGAAAACAAGAATTGTGAGTATGAATTCTGCCATGACAAAAGTAGTATGCGTGTTGTAAATACAAGGCCACATGTCCACCAACATATAAATATCCCCTCTTGTTGCAGACTGGTATTCAAAAACCATAGTAAAATAATTAACAAAGATCAGCTAAACCTCTAACAGTTCCCCTCCACATGTAATGAAAAACAAACAGCTAAGCCAGAGAGATAAATGGAAGGAGACTAAATTCAGCCTTGACTGATCTTTATAACCTACAGCTGGTGGCATAGTTATCGAACTATAGCAGTGAAATATCCCCTCTGTACATATATCCAATCCTTCGCAGTTTACTTCCAATTGTTTGCATCCAGCTAAGCTTCTCAAAGTGTTATTATAAAGTATTCATAACGGATAATAAACAAGCCCATAGGGGAGGAAAGAGGGAATAATGAACTGGAGCTAAAAAGAGAAACAGCATAATCTTCAGCTGCTTGTCATTTGTATCCTTTCAGAACTATAATGCCATATAATAGAGTATAGCCAGTAATCTTGTTCCATATGTTTAAAAATATTTGTGCTATTACATCAATTTGCTTCTAAGAATTAAGTTTGCAAGAATATTCTCAGTTCATCCCCAAATCCTCCAATCCCAATGCATTCTCATTTCTTCCTTAGAAAAGAAGAAAACAAGAGAACCCAAAGCATATATGTGACATTGCCTTAGGTCTTAAAAACCATCGGATTCATAATGCCACGTTCCTGTTTAGATAACCGCCCTGAGCCATTTTTGGAAGGGCGGTATAGAAATCGAATTAATAATAATAATAATAGATTATTACCCAACTTAGACCTTATTTAGAACTCCCTAAATATTGATGGTTGAAATAAGAAAGGCAGTTAACACAGGGAATACCTTGAAAGACTAAGTAATAAGGCTTAATATTAAGCTATACTCAAAATTACAATCCTAAAGTACCCCAAATGATCACATATAATTCAGTTTCTTTTCTGATGATATGTATTAATTCTTTAGTTTAAGACTTTGAATATTGAGGTTATTTCGGTATTAAACCCTATGTGGAACTCCCTAAATAATATTTGATGTAGAAAATATTAAGCACAGGGAATATATTGAAGAGCCAATGAAAGAGGTATAATATGTATTTATACTCAAAGTTAGAACCTTTAGATAGGTAGATAGACCTAGACCTAGAGAAACATCATAGAAAAAAGGTAGAAGCCAACATTAAGACCTTTGAGGCTTTGAGAATCTTCCCACTCACACCACAAAGCATTAATTTGAAATCTTAGAAACAATGAACATAAGAAGAACATAAGAACAGCCCTGCTGGATCAGGCCCAAGGCCCATCTAGTCCAGCATCCTGTTTCGCACAGTGGCCCACCAGATGCCGCTGGAAGCCACAGGCAGGAGTTGAGGGCGTGCCCACTCTCCTGCCATTACTCCCCTGAAACTGGTACTCAGAGGCACCCTGCCCTTGAGGCTGGAGGTGGCCCACAGCCCTCCCACTAGTAGCCATTGATAGACCTCTCCTCCATGAAGTCATCCAAACCCCTCTTAAAGCCATCCAGGTTGTTGGCTGTCACCACATCCTGTGGCCGAGAGTTCCACAAATGGATCACGCATTGTGTGAAAAAGTACTTCCGTTTGTTGGTCCTAGACCTCCTGGCAATCAATTTCATGGAGTGACCCCTGGTTCTAGTGTTGTGTGAGAGGGAAAAGAATCTCTCTATCTCCACTTTCTCCACGCCATGCATGATTTTATAGACCTCTATCATGTCTCCCCGCAGTTGTCTTTTTTCTAACCAAAAAGCCCCAGGTGTTGTAGTCTTGCCTCATAAGAAAGGTGCTCTAGGCCCCTGATCATCTTGGTTGCCCTCTTCTGTACCTTCTCCAGTTCAACAATGACCTTTTAAAGATGTGGTGACCAGAATTGTACGCAGTACTCCAAGTGTGGTCGCACCATAGTTTTGTATAAGGGCATTATAATGATAGCTGTTTTATTTTCAATCCCCTTTCTAATGATCCCTAGCATGGAATTTGCCTTTTTCACAGCTGCCGCACATTGAGTCGACACTTTCAACGAGCTGTCAACCACAACCCCAAGAACCCTCTCCTGGTCCATCACCGAGAGCTCGGATCCCATCAGCATATACTTGAAGTTGCGGTTTTTCGTCCCAATGTGCCAAGGACATTCTCTCATAGGGGAGAGACTAAGCAAGCTGGAACTATAACTTCTGTGGCTGAGACAAACGGTTATCAAGTTTCTTCAAAGAGAAATCACTCCAATTGAGATCAATCCACGTAGAACCTCACCATTGTTGTAGTTCCCAAAGCCAAATAGCAATAGCAATAGCAATAGCACTTACATTTATATACCGCTCTATAGCCGGAGCTCTCTAAGCGGTTTACAATGATTTAGCATATTGCCCCCCAACATTCTGGGTACTCATTTTACCGACTTCGGAAGGGTGGAAGGCTGAGTCAACCTTGAGCCCCTGGTCAGGATCGAACTTGTAACCTTCTGGTTACAGGGCGGCAGTTTTACCACTGCGCCACCAGGGGCTCTTATATTAATACACCCACACAAGGTAAGCAACTGAAGCAAGTAAACTTTCAAATAAAATTAAAGATTTCAGGTCCATTCTGATAGAATCTTCTGAATTTATTTCAAAGTGAAACACATCTTAATAGTCTCTCCCCATACCAGTTAGCCCAGCCTGTCTTTAGCAAGATCAACATTCAGTAAAAGTGAAAGCAGTGAGGAATGAGAGGAATGAGGAATAATAAATCTTCACCGCTCCAGCTCAACCAAGTAATATATATGGGAATTCTTCAAGATAAAGTCAGGGTCTCGACATAAAAGAGGTAGAACCTTTCCCCAACACTTTCATTTCCCCAGTCAGAGCTTAGATAATTAATGGCAAAAAGATGATTGTTAAGCCTTAAAACACTTTGTCAGCTGTGCAAAGAGAAGGAATTGTAAATGGAACTATTAGTTCAAAGCAAAATCTTCTAGAGTCGAATCCTCCTAGCAAGCAGGTAAGCAGAATTTTTCCACGCAGGTCTTTGTAAGACATATGTATCCTGGTTAGACTTGTGGCTTTGCAAAACAATAAAATGAAAAAAAAATGAAATCAAATGAGAGAGAGAAAAAAGAAGCCATTCTTCTCTCCAAGTCTATCCTCTTCTCCATTCCAATTCTCCATTGCAAGTTCTTATCTGCCGAGAAGTTCGAGGTGGAGGGGGCTTTCACAAAGAGTTTAATATGGAAAAACCAAACAAAAAACCCATAATGATCTCTGACAAAAGCTATAAATAGTTTAGAGTTCAAGATTAAAGTATGAAATAATTAATTGCTGGAGTATCAGACATTTGAAAAAATTCTTCGAGGCAAAACTGGAAGCTGTTGGCATTGGAATGCTGAAATCTCCAGCAAAATAAAGATAGCAGGAAATAAGCAAGAACTGTCGATAAAAAAGCCGTAGATCTGCCAAACTCACGGCCATGGACATCTCAGAGATTTATTAGGAAAGATAAGAATTAGAGCAGGTCGTCTGTGACTAGGCGTAAATGCCTCTTCCTGTTCAGTCCGATGATAGCAGAAAGGTCTCTCCAGATGTTCATCCAGGGTTTTCCAGGCTTTTTAGGGTCCGAAGGCCCCCTGGACTCCCACCTCTGGAAGGATAATCAAGCCCCACACACATACCAACCTCCATCTAGCCGGTGGAAGGTGATAAGACCAAACGGTTGGGAAAACCCAGACAGCTGATTGAGTCAGGAGTTTTCATTCAGATGCCATATTGCTTCTGCTGTCACAAAGGCTTTTCAAGCTGAAACAGTGGTGGGAATTTGAGCATTTAACAAGAAAAAGAAATCATGGAGCTTTGCTGGACAATGCTGGGAATTTCATGGTGAGTCGTGCCTTGCAGACTCTGTTCAGATAGTCACTAGAAACATAAATTTTAAGAACTGTACCCTGCTTGCTCACAATAGTCATGGATATGATGGCATATCAATCCTCAGAGAACTGGTAAGAGAGGCTGGATGTTGAATTGATCACTCCGGGTGGAAAACTGTTTTGTTCCACAGTCAAAGACTCAAATATAAAATTTGACTGTTCCCTCTCTCACCTGCCTATGGCCCTAGAGAAACTGCCTAAAGCCATGGGATTTCAAGGCTCCAAAGGGTATTTCCCCTATTATTTTAATACCAAATAGGGATGTGCATGGTACCGGCTGGCCCAGTTCAGTTCGAGTCCAGACCGGACTTGAACCAGACTAGGCCAGTTCGGTCTGGCACCCCCTCGAACCCCCGCTGGCTCAGTTCGGTCCAGGGGGGTTCACAAATTTTTTCTATTATATTTTAGAAGGGAAAAATATTTTTTTCCTTCTCCTCTTTGGGGGAGTTCCTTGGGGAGGCGGGGGGGGGGTCCATGGTGGTCCCCCTCCCCCCGCCAGCCTCTGTTCTCACCCCCTCCAGCTTGTTCAGCAGGTTTTAACTTTGGCACAGCGGCCATTTTGGACACCGCCGTGCCTGCGCATTTGGCCTCTGAGAGGCCAGCATGCCATTACCAATTGTTGATTTGTGGCCACTACCCTGCTTCCTCATCACAGGGAGAAAGAATGGCTGGTGCTGGCACTTACTAAAAGCAACCGGTCTGGCACACACGGACAGAAGAGCCACCTCTATCAGGGTGGAGATCGGCTCTCAGAAGTGGAGTCTGATTCTGCGATTCCAGTTCATTTTCCCCTCCGTCTTTGGGAAAGCCTTTCCACTGGGAAAAGGGAAGGAAAAGGGTGTCTGTGGAGACCTGTCACCTGGCGTGCTTTTTTACATGCATGAGTGTTTGCTGTGAGGCTTGAAATAGGGCTACAGCTATATGCAGGGGTCACCCTATTTTCTGCTTGTGTGAATAGCTTCAGTGAGTCAATGCTTTCAAGGAGCTGCCACCAGAACCACTAGAGCTCTCTCTCTTACTCATCCACAACAGCCCCATCAGTGTATATGTAACCCCCCCGAGCCTGATATAATCCACCCTGAATCTTTTTCAGAATGGCGGTATATAAACCAAATAAATAAATAAATAAATAAATAAAAGGGGGGTGTTGCCCCAACATGCATCACTTTACACTTGCCAACACTGAACCACATTTGCCATTTTGTTGCTCACTCACCAAGTCTGAAGATATCCTTTTGGAGCTCCCCACAATCTGTTTTGGATTTCGCTACCCGTAAGAGTTTGTTGCCATCTGCATGTTTGGCCACCTTGCTGCTTACTTCAACTTCTAGATCATTTATGAACAAGTTAAAGATCACTAGTCCCAGTACAGAACCTTGGGGGACCCCGCCTATTTCTTCCCTCCATTTAGACAACTGTCCATTTATAACTACCCTGTTTCCTGTCCTTCAACCAGTTAGTAATCCACACATGAATCTTTCTCCTTATCCCATGACTGCTAAGTTTTCTGAGGAGTCTTTGATGGTGAATTTTGTCGCAAGCTTTTTGGAAGTCCAGGTATACTATGTCAACTGGATCACCTTGATCCACACACCTGATGACACTCTCAAAGAACTCCAAATGGTTGGTGAGGCAAGGTTTACCTTTGCAGAAGCCATGCTGGTTGTCCCCCAGCCGGGCCTGTTCCTCTATGTGCTTAACATTTTATCCTTGAGAATGCTTTCCATCCATCTGCCTGGAACAGACATTAAGCTATCCGGCCTGTAATTTCCTGGGACACCCCCCCCCCCGGATCCCTTTTTGAAAATCAGTGCTACATTTGCTACTTTCCAGTCTACCAGTACAGAGCCTGATTCTAGGAATCAGCCCCAGCAGCCAATCACAGCCAGGTTGAGGAAGTTCAGTGTGGCTGAAATCCAGTGTTCATACACAACACTGACACCTTAAAACCTCAGGTAGGAGCAGTAAAACTCACTACAAATAGAAAGTTCAAACTGGAGTTTCAAGAGGGAAACCTTGGGTTGCTTTTGTGTCCAAAAGGGGTTGCACATGTTTAGATGTACCAGAAATGCAATCTCAGTCCCCTTCAACTCTGGTTTCCCATTACATACTAATGGGGCCAATAAAAAACAGTGTTCTACCCAGGTTTGGGAGCTGTCTGTGCTCCAAATGTTTGGTTGTCTGCAAGCAAGGTAGGAGGAAAACCTGCACAGCTTCTCCCCCTACCTTGCTTCCACACAATAATTTCTACACAGGTTTTCCTCTTACCTTGCTTCCACACAGCTGAAAATTCAGAGCACATGTGGTGGGTAAAATGTATCCTGTTTGTTGCTCAGCCAGAATGTGGTCCTGGAAATGACATAGCAGTGGCACTGTGAGTCCAAATGCAATGCAAAGCTTTATTGATGACATATGTAAATATGGGCACGAGAAGTTCTAAGACAACTCAGCCCTGGACAGAGGCAAGATAGTGGGGCTATTCTCACCATCAGCCAAAATTGGGCTAGGAGAGCCTAACCCGATTTTGGCTGATCATGTAGACCACCGGGCTCGCAGGCTAGCCCAGTGGCTTAGAAGTGGCTAGCCTGCTTTTTTAGCCCTTCCCTTAGCCCGGGTTTGCAGAGAGAGCACTCCGCAATCCCGTTCTTTCGGATTGTGAGTAGCCGTGGCATGGCTCCACACTGCAGGTACTCACAATGAAAGCCACCTCTGAGCTCTGGGGTTCTCCCCAGTATGCCCGGTGTGTACTGAAGCTGCTGGGGGCCGCATGGCTCCCGAATCCCCCAGCCCCCACTGGCTCTGTCACGGAGCTGGCAATCATGTGGGCGACCGATCTGGCCGCCCAGGGCTCCTGCCGGAATCGTCTGCGGGGAGAGCGGGCTTAGCCTGCTTTCTCAGCAATAGCGGGTCTCACTGATTGTGAGACCTGCCTCAGTGTTTTTTTAATGCAGTGGACCAAACAACATGACTCAGGCCAGTTATTGTTATCAGCAACGAACAGAATCAGGTGCATTCCAGGAACATTCCTCCTAAAGGATATTATGTGGGTTTTTGTCTTAAGCCTTATCAGGGTGGTTCTCCCTCCACCCATATCTGGCCTAGTCCTTGTTTCTAAGAACATGTTACCTTCCGCATCGATCGCATCAAGCATAAGTAAGGCATAGGTCAGGCCAAAGAGCAAAATTCCCTACAATGGTGTTTCTATAACACAGACATAGCTCACAAACTTGGGTAGAACACGGTTCTTTATTGTGTGAATGACCTCTTTGTCTTTGTGTTAGTCTTTGAGCAGGGTCTCACTTTCAGTGAGACCTGGTTTGGGAAGGTAAGCTGGGAGAGTGGGCTAAGCCCGCTTTCCCAACAGACGAGAAGGGCAGGAGCCCTGGGCAGCCGGATCAGCCGCGTGGCCCCCGGGAGCTCCATTATGCCCTACACAAGCGCGCAGGGCATACTGGGGAGACCCCGGAGCTGGGAGGAGGCCTTTTGCCTCCCCACTGGGGGTCTACTCCTCAGCACCACGGAGCCACACCATGGCTACTCATGATTTTTAAAACCGGGTTTGCAGAGCACTTGCTCTGCAAACCTGGTGTAAGGGGAGGGTTACTTTGGCTGATTTACCACTGGGAGGCAACCGGGCTCTCCTGCGAGCCCAGCGGCTCCCACGATCAGCTGAAATCAAGCTAGGCTCCTCTAGCACGATTTCGGCTGATCATGGGAACCACCTCTTTGTCTTGGTCTGCGGCTCTGTGCCTAGCTAGCCTAAAAACAGGTTTACATCGAATCTATTTACATGGGAACCTCCATCCCCCTTCAAATCTAGAGCTGATGTTAACCCTTCATTTTCTGCTGGAAATCATCTCACCATCATTGCAATTTCCAACAATGTGGAGTTCAAATCCTGAAGACCTTGAGCGGTGCTGTATCTGTGGGTCTTGTGTGGACTGTGTGTGAAGAGGAGAGAGGGCAGCACCTATAGCATTGAATCCGGTGATCAGGAGCTAGATGTTTTAGTTGGGTAACTGCTCCCATTTGGAAAGGATGAAAGAAAGAACATTCTAGCCCTTAAATTACAAAAGAAAGCTATAAAAGGTAGGAGCCATTCATTACTGGTAAAATCATGAAAAGGCCTGGATGGGGATATGGTAGTTGTGAAATGAGAGCAAGGGTACAGCAAACCCACTTCCAGGGGGAGGGTGCTCAGACCAAGAAGTTTTAGGATCTCTGCCTATGCATTTGTACTAAGGATGTGTGAAACGTTTTGGATACAAAACTATTTGTACCCCAAACAGCCTGTTTTGGGTGTATTGTAGACAAAACAAAACACCCATTTTCCAGATCCAAAAGTTTTGTATACAAAACAAAACGCCCCTGTTCCGGCTACAAAACGTTTTGTTGTTTCAGACCTCCATTTTGTAGTGATCTCTGAGTCAGTCTCCATTTTGTGTTTGACATCTCTTTGAATTTCCCACCCTTCCAGCCTTCTGATCGGTGACCTAAATCATGGGCTGACCTGCTGACAATTCCCTCCTTGTTCCCCATTGGCTCTTTTGCTTCTTGCCGCTCTTTACTGACCGCACATTGGCCAGGGGAAGGGTTGCTAACCCATGGGGTGCTGGGTTCTGCTGTTTCTGTGGTGTTCTGAGTGTAGATTCTCTGGTAGCATATGAGAGTGGATTCTTGTTTTTCACTGAAAATCTCATATGCTACCAGAGAATCTACAATGAACACCTCAGAAACACAAAACCCAGTACCCTAAGGGCTTGTGGGTATGGAGGTGGTTGGCACCGTATGTGCACTACACAACCCCTCACTCTGGGAAACCCCAGTGCCCCCCAAGTGGAATTATGGAGCTGCTGAAACCTCCATTATTCCCTATGGGAGAAATAGTAAAAGACACGTAAACTTCAACAATTCACAAAAGATTAGCGCTTTACCCAATGGAGAGGAGAACTGGTCTTGTGGCTGAGCATGACTTGTCTCCATAGCTAAGCAGGATCTGCCCTGGTTGCATATGAATGGGAGACTTGATGTGTGAGCACTGCAAGATATTCCCCTCAGGGGATGAAGCTGCTCTGGGAAGAGCAGAAGGTTTCAAGTTCCCTCCCTGGCTTCTCCAAGATAGGGCTGAGAGAGATTCCTGTCTGCAACCTTGGAGAAGCCGCTGCCAGTCTGTGAAGACAATACTGTGCTAGATAGACCAATGGTCTGACTCAGTATATGGCAGTTTTCTATGTTCCTAATTCTTTTGAGATAATTCTGGAAGTTTCCTTGCCCCCATTGGGCACTACCACCCACCACACTCCGCTCTGGGTCATCCCTTTCCTCTTGATTTGAAGTGATACATTTACTGGAATCCCCATTATTCCCTATGGGAAAATTCTTAAAGATGTGTAAACTAAAAAAATTCACAAAAAACCAGCCCTTTGCCTAATTCCTTTGAAATAGCTTCAACCCATTGGACACTACCACCACCACCCACTCTTTTTGCCCTGGGACCCTTTTTAAAAATCCAAATCGATTCGGATTCGGAAAATTCGGCTACAAAACAAAACAGGGCTGATTCGGATTCAGAAAATTTGGGTACAAAGCCAAACGGGGTGTTTTGATTTGGATACAAATCAAAACAATACAATTCCAAAATGCACACCCCTAATTTGTACCGTTCCGTTCTCTGCATGTATTTCCTGTTGGAGGGGAAGGCTTGATTTGCCCAATTATAACAGTGCCAGTGTGGATGAGACGAGATTAGTAAAAATCTTGCAGCAAAGAGAACCTTGAGATAGGAATTTAAGGCAGAGGTGCACCTAGGTAATTTTGGAGCCTGGACCAAAACCAACAAAAGCAACCTGTGTGTGTGTGTGTGTGTGTGTGTGTGTGTGTGTGTGTGTGTGTACGCACATGCTTGCCTTTGGGCTTCCACACAATTTCTTATTTGAAGCCATACGTGGATACACACGTTTAGACATTATGAAAGCATCTGAAAAATCAACAAAGTGTAGTAAGCAAGGTCTCAGAAGTCATTTGTTTCCTGCTTTTTCACCCCTGACATTGTCTTTAGGGCCTCTTACAAAAGATCCTCAGATAAGCAGATAACAGTGAAAAATCAATTCTATATGTAGCTATGCAAGCTGGGGATAAGGAAGAACTTTTTATTCCCTTCTGCCTTTTGCCCCTTGTTATGCTGTTAGCAGTGGCGTAGCCAGCCCGCCGGCGGCCTGTGTGCGGCCGCGGCAGGTGCAACCACTAGCCCCGCCCCCCACGTCTGATGTCAGATGCAGGGGCTAGCCACGCCCCCGCATATGACATCAGACGCGGGGGGCGTGGTCCGGCTCCCGAACGGAGCCTTGAGGCTCCGTTCTGGAGCTGCTTGCACTTTAACTGCTGAAGAGGCCGTGCGGCCCCTTCGGCAGTTAAACTAAGGCTGGTGCTGCTTTTGCAGCGCGGCCCATGAGCGGCTCTTCCCTGCAGGGAAGAGCCGCTCCTGGGCTGCGCTGCAAAAGCAGCGCCAGTCTTTTCACTCCTGAAGGGGTCGCGCAGCCCCTTCAGGAGCTAGTTAGGCGCAGCCAGGATTGACTCTTTCCTGCCTTTGCAGGGAAGAGCTGCTCCTGGCTGGCACTGCAAACGCAGTGCCAGCCTCCGTTTAGGCCCCCGCTCAGGAGCTAAACTACCACCCCCGCTTCTGACGTCAGACATGGGGGTGTGTGTCGGGGCTGCTTTTGCGACCCCCGATTGGTCAGCGGCCCGGGTTCTTTGAACTCATTGGCCCAATGGTGGCTCCGCCCCTGGCTGTTAGCCAAACTTTATTGTGGCCGTGAAGCTGTATTTCATATCATTACATTAGAACATGAGAACAGCCCGGCTGGATCAGGCCCAAGGCCCATCTAGTCCAGCATCCTGTTGTGCATAGTGGCCCACCAGATGCCGCTGGAAGCCACAGGCAGGAGTTGAAAGGGGCAAGCCCTCTCTCCTGCTGTTGCTCCCCTGCAACTGGTACTCAGAGGCATCCTGCCTTGGAGGCTCAAGGTGGCCCACAGCTCTCCCACTAGTAGCCATTGATAGATCTCTCTTCCATGAAGTTATCCAAACCCTTCTTAAAGCCATCCAGGTTGTTGGCTGTCACCACCTCTTGTGGCAGAGAATTCCACAAGTGGATTATGCATTGTGTGAAAAAGTACTTCCATTTGTTGGTCCTAGATTTCCCGGCAATCAATTTCATGCGATGACCCCTGGTTCTAGTGTTATGGGAGAGGGAGAAGAATTTCTCTCTCTCCCCTTTCTCCACACCATGCATGATTTTATAGACCTCTATCATGTCTCCCCACAGTTGTCTTTTTTTCTAAACTAAAAAGGCCCAGGTGTTGTAATCTTGCCTCATAAGAAGGGTGCTCTAGGCCCCTGATCATCTTGGTTGTCCTCTTCTGAGCCTTTTCCAGTTCTACAATGTCGTTTTTTAGATGTGGTGACCAGAATCGTATGATATTATTATATCATACCACATGCACTGTAGAATTTGCAGTCCCCAAGTTTTTCTGAAAACTGTGGCATTTAACATCATTTTTTCTGCCAATATTTAAATAGCAAGTGACAAACACACATTCAATCCTGCCACTTACATTAGTTCTCACCACCATCTGGTGCCAGTGAATAATATCACACAGGAAACATGCAGGCAGAGTTAATGCAGTGAACATAAAGAGCTGTGTAGGATGTTAATGGCAGGCATCCACAGGAATCTACACTGTGATTCTGGGGAGGAAGGACTCAGCCTAGGCAAACGAACACCTACAGTGTTTGATATCAAGAGGATTAAACACCAGTGGCAGAAAGGATGCCAGCAGGGTGGATTCAAGAGGAAGGGGTGTGTGGGTGTGTGTTGGGTAGCCAGTAGGGAGGTGTATGGAACTAGTTTGGAGGCCCTTTATGGGCTTACGAACCGGTTCAAAGAACCTTTGGTTCCACTGGTTTGATGGGGGGGGGGTTATCCAGCTTTTAAGAGCAGGGAAGGGTGCACTTATCCCTCCCGCCACTTTCCCCCTGCAGGAATCCTTTTTTTAAAAAAAAGTCCATCGGAGCGGCAGCATACCTCCCTGCTGCCCTGTTGACCCCTTTTTCCGGATATGACCGGACTTCTCTAACACACCTGCATGTGCTGACATGCTGGCTGGTGGGTGGAAAGTGATGGGAGGGGTAAGTGCACCCTCCCCCGCTCTTAAAGCAGCACCCTGCCACCTTTGAGCCTCCCCACCGCGGTTCTGTGCACATCCCTAGTAGCCAGAGGTAATAAAGAAAACCCACCTGACCCCAAAGGAGCAGGCTGGAACAATGGGAAACAAATGACCAACGCTCACTCCATAAGAAGAATCATGCATAGATGGGAAGGAAGTAGAATGCCTGGGAAGCAAGAAATGTCTGGGAGACTCCCAACCAGGCGTGCTTTTTTTATTGTTGCAGTGCGGCAGATGGGGGGACTGAGGGAAGCAGAGGAGGAAAAGGGAGAACAAGCACAGCAGGGAGGGAGGGAAGGAGGGGAGAGGGGAGGGTTTGGAAGCCAAAGAGCGTGGGCCGAGTTGGGGTGGAGGGGGTGCACGTGGGGAGCCACGAGTGCCATCACTCACCATTGCCAGAACATGTTACCTGCAGGTGACCTGCTTAGTCCAACAACCGCTGCTTTCCCCTCCGGCCGCAACCTGTGCTGGCTGGGGACTGACTGTGGGGAAGCTGGAAGCCATAACAACCACTAGCCCACCTGCCGTGGCTGTTGCTCTGGCCCCTCTGCCACCTCCGGGGCTCACCTCAGCCTCCGCTAATACTGTTTAGCATGCACAGCAATGGCCTCACCAGAACTTCCGGGAGCACATCCTGCTGCCAGGGGAAGGTAGGCCACAGGGTCTTAGTCTCAGCCCAGGCACACTGCTAGGTCTAGGCCTGGTGGGAAACCAACTCAGGCTGCTCTCCTGCACCCACCCCCTGGGCAAGCCAGGGCCCACACTGCCGTGCAGTTTTTACAGCCAAACCACCATAGAGCCTGGCAGCCGCAGGCATGGCTGGCTGGCATGGCTGCACGTCTCCCTCCAAGAGACAAAGAGGCTTGGATCCAAACGGCCTGGAAGTCAAAGCTATTGTCCTTTTACCCAGCAGGTTTAGACTTCCACACCCACCAGTCTGAAAGAACCTATCACCAGTCTTACAAGCCTTTTTGCAGACTCCATGAAACTGCTATGGATGTGAGAGTCATTTGCACGTTCGACTATGATTAAAAAATCCATTTAAAACTTGGTTGGATGTTTGTCTTCTCAAGTAAAGCTATTCAAAATCATCTGATATTCAATACAGGGAGATATCACCTTTGCTTGCATACACATGCTTGAGAGCAGTTCTGGATGCCAGACTGCGTGACTGAGACAAACTTTTCCATGCACACATGGTGAGATCCCTATCAGATGCACAGGTCATCCACATGTGTCTGTGAGGCTAGCAGCAAAATTGTGCAAGATCAAAGCCGATTCCAGATCATTTGGCACGGAGGCAAAACTGTGCTGGGAAAGTTGCAGGATAAGGGACTCTGGACGTGCCACTCCTCTCACCCTGCAGGGGAAGAGCAAGTGCCTGGCACAGAGATCTTCAGGTAGAACAGGGAGCCCTTGAGCAAAAGTACCTTGCCCAGTACTCTAGATGGAAGTGTGATGGAAGCGACCCTTGGAGCTGTACGGGGAGCTGTTTATTTTGCATCCCCACTGCCTGCCCACAATATTTCTCCCAATAGGAAGATTTTCAGGATCACTTTCAAAGTGATTCCCTTTTAAGATGTGCAGTGCAATCTCTGATATAGCTGCAATGAAATCATCAGATGCAGCACACAAGATGGCTTTCCTCTGGTGTGGAGGAGTCTTAATAATAGGCTTGTGCATTTTGATTCGGGCACAGATCGATTTGTGCCCGAAAATGGCAATTTAGGATGATTTGTCGACGAATCGAAACCAGAATTATACCTCTGATAATTTTTGTTTACAAACCGAAATGACCTCCTCTCAGATCTGAAGTTTGTGTACTTCGGAAAACACTTCTTAGCTCTATTTGCATTTCAGCATTTCATTTCCTCCTGTTGGTTTCTCCACTCAGCAACTGAGTGTTTGTCAAAAGGATTAGTAATTAGCATAGCAGAAGATAAGATATGAAAAAAGGGGCACATCTTCTTTGAAGACACACATTTCCTTGGGCACGAATGATTTAGTTGAGAATGTGTTGTATTGTATTTCAGTTGTGTACTAAGAATGCTATGATTAATCTGAAGAGTAGCCAATACAGTGTCAACTCTAAGTAACAATATCCTGAGCTTCTACTTTGCTAGCAAAAGCCCTCCCCAACCCTTTTCTCTCTCTGCTTCTCCTGTATTTTCAGCCTTTTTTAAAGAAAAGGTGTGTGAAGGTGATTATTTACTTTCATTTATACTTTAAATAGACTTTTATACTGCATTCTAGTTTTTCATGCTTTTAGAAAGATTGGCTTGGGATTATATCTACTTTTATGTATAAAGCATATTTCATCCATGCTTGCATGCCAGCCTGCCTGCACAGTTTGAATTCCTCCAGACTTTTTAAATGTTTATTTAAAATAAACATTTTATTTTAATGTTTAATGTCTGCACGGAGGAGGAGGAGAAAGGTTTGAGGGTCCGGCTGTTGTTTCTTCCCTCCCCCCCACCCCACCCCCTGCTGCTCGGACTTTACATCTGGCCCTCTGGGCTTGTGTTTCCATCTTGCCCTGACGAGGAGCTGCCTGCCAGCCTGCTGTCTTCTGAAAGCCTGACAACTAACACCTGTGTCGGCCAGCAGTCCTTTGTGGCAGAAGGGGCTGCTGGGAAGCATTAGAGACTCATAAATACTGCTGAAGACACGCTGGCGGCGTGGCCAGTGGCCGAAGCCCACTGCCAAAGGGGGGCGCAGCTTCCAAAAGGGGCTGCCAAAGGGGGCTGCCAAAGGGGGCCTCGGCCACCAAAGGGGGCCACCAAAGGGGGCCGCGACTGCCAAAGGGGGCCTTGGCAGCCAAAGGGGGCCTTGGCCACCAAAGGAGGCCACCAAAGGGGGCCGCCAAAGGGGCCCGGCCTTTAGGGCCGGGCCTTTGGGGGTGGGAATGAGGGCTGGGGGATGGTTGTTTTGTGGGTGGGTGGATTTTTTGGTCAAATGCTGTTTTTATTGCCCTGAGTTGTGACAGGCCTAGTTGATGTTTGGGCTCTCCTGAAGGGGATGATGCAGGGGGTGTGCCTGGCAGCCTTGGGGCAGCTATTGCTGTAGTGGAGGGGAATAGAAGAATTGGCGCTAGCAGAACAGCTGGCCGTTACAGGGGACGAGAAATTAGTAATTTAGTAACTATTTCTACTTCCAACTGTTCTGACAACTCTCAGGCCTTGGGGAGCAGCACCAACTACCCACAGAGCCTGAGCTTGCTCCTTTGTAATGCCAGGTCAGTTGAAAACAAGACCGAAATTGTTCATGATCTGATCATGGATGAGGGAGCTGACCTGGTTGGGGGAAGCGAGTGGCCCAGTGTGGGCTCAGCTTCTCCCTCCAGGTTACTCTGTTGTGGAGCAGGTTAGGGGAAGTGGGCAGGGGGGGGAGTGCAGTGGCTGTGGTCCATAAAAATACTATCTCCCTTACCAGGGCCCCTGTGAGACAGTTGACCTATATTGAGTGTGTATCTTTAAGGCTGGGAACTAGGGATAGATTGGGGATTCTGTTGGTGTACCGTTCACCCCGCTGCCCAACTGACTTCCTAACTGAGCTGACGGAGCTGGTCGCGGAGTTGGTGTTGGAGTCCCCCAGGCTCTTGGTGCTGGGGGACTTCAATATCCACTTTGGGAATGGCTTGTCTGGTGCGGCTCAGGAGTTCATAGCGGCCATGACAACTATGGGCCTATCCCAATTAATTTTTGAACCAACTCATTTTGCCAGCCACACACTGGATTTGGTCTTCTGTTCGGATCAGGGGGGTGTTCCGTGGGTGGGGAATCCGATGGTTACCCCATTATCATGGACAGATCACTACCTGGTTAAGGTTGGTATCACGGTCACAATCTACCCCTGCAGGGGTGATGGACCTATTAGGATGGTCCGCCCAAAAAGGCTGCTGGACCCAGCAGGTTTCCAAAAGGCCTTGGAGGGTTTCGATGTTGGTGCGGCCAGTGATTCTGTCAACGCCCTGGTGGGAACATGGAATAGAGAACTCACCAGGGCAGTAGATATTATCGCTCCTAAGCATCCCCCAGGCCTGCTTCTAATATGGCCCTCTGGTACACGGAGGAGTTGCGGGGGATGAAGCGGCTTGGTAGGCGACTGGACCACAAATGGAGGAGAACTCGGCTCGAATCTGACAGGATGCAACATAGAACCCATTTGAAGACCTATGCAATGGCAGTGCGCGTGGCAAAAAAGCATTTTGCGTCTGCGGGTTCCCGTATGGAAGAGTTATCCCGGGTGGTGAGGAGTATAATCTCTGCTCCTTCTGCCTCAAATCAGCTCCCATAGACACTCTGCTGTGACGCCTTTAGTAGGTTCTTTGCGAATAAAATCTCCTGTATTCGGGCCAACTTGGCCCCACTATTTCTGCAGGGTCTGTGAGGGAGGTATCCAGCAATCCCTCTTGCAGTGTCAGGTTGGATCAGTTTCAATCTGTGACTCCTGATGACGTGGACAAGCTGCTTGGAGCGGTATGGCCTACCACTTGTTCTCTGGAACCTTGCCCAACCTGACTGCTTCGATCTAGCGGAGAGATTGTTGGAGATGGCCTAGTTAATATCATAAATGCATTGCTGGGGGAGGGGAAGGTGCCTCCTTGTTTGAAGGAGGCAATAGTTAGACCTCTTCTTAAGAAGCCTACACTGGATCCCTCAGCGATGGATAGTTATAGGCCAATCTCCAATCTCCCCTGGCTGGGCAAGGTAATCGAGAGGGTGGTGGCTAACCAGCTCCAGGTGGTTTGGGAGGAAACTGATTATCTAGACCCATTTCAAACTGGCTTTAGAACGGGCTATGGGGTTGAGACAGCCTTGGTCGGCCTGATGGATGACCTTTACCGGGCAATCGACAGAGGGAGTGTGACTTTGTTGGTGCTCTTGGATCTCTTGGCGGCGTTCGATACCATTGACCATGGTATCCTTCTGGGTCTCCTGGAGGAGTTGGGAATAGGGGGCACTGCTTTGCAGTGGTTCCGTTCCTATCTCTCGGGTAGATCCCAGATGGTGGAGCTTGGTGACAGTCACTCCTCAAAGCAGGAGCTATTATATGGAGTCCCTCAGGGCTCCATTCTGTCACCAATGCTTTTTAATATCTACATGAAACCACTGGGTGAGTTTTGGTGCTGGGTGTTATCAGTATGCTGATGACACCCAAATCTACTTCTCCTTTTCATCTTCAGGAAATGATACTCACTCTTTAAATGCCTGCCTACAGGCAGTAATGGGCTGGATGAGAGATAACAAATTGAAGCTGAATCCAAGCAAGACGGAGGTGCTCATTGTGGGGGCTCAGAATCTGAGGAGTGAGTTAGATCTCCCTGTGCTGGATGGGGTTACACTCCCCCAGAAGGAGCAGGTGCGCAGCTTGGGAGTACTCCTGGACCCAGGCCTCACCCTGGTTTTTCAGGTGGATGCCATGGCCAGGAGTGCTTTCTATCAGCTTCGGCTGATTCGACAGCTGTGTCCATTCCTTGAGGAGGATGACCTCAAAATGGTGGTGCACCAGCTGATAACCTCCCGGCTTGACTATTGCAATGCGCTCTACGTGGGGCTGCCTTTGTACGTAGTTTGGAAACTTCAATTAGTTCAGAATGCGGCAGCCAGATTGGTCTCTGGGGTAAACCGGAGAGACCATATTACGCCTATTTTGAAACAATTGCACTGGCTGCCGATATGTTTCCAGGCAAAATACAAAGTGCTGGTGATTACCTTTAAAGCCCTGAACGGCTTAGGCCCGAGTTACCTTATAGAGCGCCTTCTTCTGCGTGATCCCCACCGCACATTAAGGACATCTGAGGAGGTTCGTCTCCAGTTACCACCAGCTCGTCTGGTGGTGACTCAGAGGTGGGCCTTCTCTATAGCTGCTCAGGGGCTGTGGAATGCGCTCCCTGCGGAAATCCGTAATTTGATTTCTCTATTACCCTTCAGGAGAGCCCTGAAAACGTATTTGTTTGGCCTGGCTTTCCAGGGTTTTTAAATTTTAACCTGATTTGGGGGCTTTTAATTACTGTAAATTGTTTAATTGCTGTTTTAAAATGTTTTTAAATTGTTAATTGTTGTTATATTGTTTTTAATTTGTTTTAGCTTTTTATTGTTTTAGTGGCTTGTTTTAATTGTAAACCACCCTGAACCATTTTGGAAGGGCGGTATATAAATCAAATAAATAAATAAATATTGTTGAGTGAGTTTATATTTATATATTTATGTTTATATGATTGTCTCTGCTGCTGCTGCTCTTTGTACTTTGTATTTATTGTTTTAATACTTGTGTCTTAAATTTTTTTTAATCAGATTTTTCTCGTATTGTTAACTTAATATTTTAACTGTATCATAATTATAAACTTGTTTTTAATTTTTGCTGTAAACCGCCTTGGGATTGTTTTAATGAAAGGCAGTATATAAATTTAACAATAAATAAATAAATAGATAGATAAATAATATCTCACCTTTCCTTAATGATTTATTTTGCCATAACACATTGTACTTGTACTTATTATTCATTATATCCCACCTTTCCTTAGATACAGTCCTGAGGCATTATTCTTTTCAAGGCTGTGTTTGTGTCTTTTGGCCCACCAGAGAAGAGAAGAGCCTTTTAAAAATATAGCTTGGGAGAGATGGGGATTCTATTTAATTTTGGTATTTGAACATAATATTTCTTTCTTCCTGGCCTGCACTGCAAGCAAGCCTCCTGCCTCCTGGAGCAACCTCTCCATGTGGGAGGAGGGAAAGAAAGAGAAATGTGCAAAGGGATGATTTTTAAGTCATTGCTGGAGACTGCGTGTCTTTGTGGCAGATTTGGGGCAGAAAGAGGGTTGGGTGGAAGTGCCCCAAGGGGTGCCTGCCACAATCTAGACTCCCATGGAACTGGCCTAAGTGCTGCTTTCTTGGGAACTGTCGAATTTGGAGTGTCTTTGGGGCAGATTTGGAGCAGAAAGGGATCTGCTGGGGCAGAACAGTGGGTTGGGTGGAAGTGCCCCAAGAGGTGTCTGCCACCACCCAGATTTCAAAGGAATTGATCAAAGGGTTGATTTTTTGTGATTTGGGGAAGTTTGAGTGTCTTTAAGCTTTTCCTCCATAGGGAATAATGGTATTTTCAGTAGCCGCATAACTGCACTTGGTGGGCACTGGTCTGATGCTGAGTGGGGAGTGGTGTAGTGCACAGAGGGTGCCAACCACCCCCCTGGATTGCTAACCCATTGGGGTACTGGGCTTTGTTGTTTCTGAGGTGTTGAGTTTAGATTCTCGGGTAGCAAATGAGATTTTTAATGAAAAACCATGAATCCACTCCCATATGCTACCAGATAATCTACTCTCAGAATACCACTAATGTAACAAAAACTTGTACTTCATGGGTTGGCAACCCATGTGAGTGGTTGGCATCCTATGTGCACTGCACCATCACTTGCTCTTGACCACCCCAGTGCCCCTCAAGTGGAGTTATGGGAATGCAGAAACCTCAATTATACCCTATGAGGAAAATCTGAAAGACACGTAACTTCATTAATTCTTTAAAAATCAGCCCTTTGCCAAATTCCTCTGAAAAAATTGTGAACCAACTGGGCACTACCACCAACCACACTCCACTCTGGGCCACCCCCCTTTCCCCTCGCATGAAGCTATACTTTTCCTGAAACCTCCATTGTACACTATGGAGAAAATTTGAAAGGTGTGCAAACTTCAAAAATTCACCAAATATCAGCCGTTTGCCCAAGTCCTTTGAAAATTTTGAGGTAGCTTCCACTCATTGGGCACTATAACCCTCACCCACTCTTTTGGCCATGTGACCAATTTTTAAATTCAGATTCAGATTCGGATTAATTTAGATACAAAACAAAACTGGGGTGATTTGGAAGGCTTAATTTTGGACAAAATACAAAATGGGGTTGATTTGGATTTGGTACAAATCGAAACAGAAAAAATACAAAATGAGCAACCCTACTTAATAAGTTTTAAGAGGGCAAGGTTTCTCTTTACATGGTTAGACACGTTGGCATACAGAGAGGTAATGGTCAATATATCTAGATTCCCTTAAAGACAGACCCTTTTGTAACCAGCCTGTGATTTTTTACATGGTATACACCACAGACCAGTCTGGTGGGAAAAGTCCAGTTCTTAGCCTGTAGGTTTCAGCGGTTGTGGTATTGAATTCGACAATCAAATAACCATAAGCCTTGTGAGTGGCGTCACTGTATGCCTCCATGAACTATCTGACATTTCCTGGGAAAACCTGGCAGGCCAAAGTGGCAATCTATCATTTATCCCTAGGATTTTTAAAGAGCAAAAGAGACGTGAGTTTGGGTAGTATAGAAATACATTAAATAAAATAATAATAAATGACATATTTATCATTAAGGCTTATGGTGTGTGTGGATTTTCCTTTGCAGAATACATTCTGTGTAGTTAAAAAAAATACTCAGGTTCTTGTGATGTACATACTGTTTGAAGGCTTCTTCTATTTCTGAGTTTTCACATTAAGCTTTCATGAGAACACCCACTACAAGGAAACAGGATTTATTGGGGTTAACAGTTCATCATCATCAAGTTTCCCCAGTAAACCCTGTACAAATGTAATAAAGGGGTATGTAGAGAGAAGTTGATTGTACAAAGGCTGCCAACAGCAAAAACACCATTCAATTTTTTCAGGAATCACAGATAGTACAGAATGTGCATTATCCAACATATTTCTTGACAAAAAATATTTTTGCCACAGTGGCTAGGACCATCTATCTATCTATCTATCTATCTATCTATCTATCTATCTATCTATCTATCTATCTGTCAGATTTGTACACTGCCCCAAATGTTCATCACTGGGCGGTTAACAATAACATAAAAACAAGTTAAAGATGTACACAAAAACTTAAAACAATTTAGATAATTAAAATCAAACACAGGATAAAACAAACAAAAAAATCCAATAAGCTGAAAAAGCTTGGGTGAAGAGGTGGGTTTTCAAATGCTTTTTAAAATTTGTCAGAGATGGAGAGGATCATATTTCAGTAGGGTGCACATTCCACAATCTCAGGGCAGCAACTGAGAAGGACCGCCATCGTGTGGCCACCAGCCAAGCTGGGGGCAACTGGAGATGGACCTCTCCAGATGACCTCAGTGGGTGCTGGGGCTCATAATGAAGAAGATGTTCTCTTAAATACCCAGGACCCAAGCCATTTAGGGCTTTATAGGTTATAACCAGCACTTATAACTGTTATAACTCCAATTATAATTGGAGGTGGTAATGGGCTGGATGAGGGATAACAAACTGAGGCTGAATACGAATAAGAGGGAGGTACTGACTATGGGGGGTCGGGCCCCAAGAGATGGTTTAGATCTGCCTGTTTTGGATGGAGTTAAATTCCTCCTGAAAGATCAGATATGTAGCTTGGGAGTGCTCCTGGATCGAAAGCTCTCCCTGGTTTCTGACGTGGAGGCGGTGGTCAGCAGCGCTTTTTATCAGCTTTGGCTGATACGTCAGCTACGTCCATTTCTAGAGGTGAATGGCCTTAAAACATTGGTACATATGCTGGTAACCTACAGACTTGACTACTGTAATGCGCACTATGTGGGCTCTAATGAGCTCTATGCACTCCCTTTGCATGTAGTCCAGAAACTACAATTGGTACAGAATGCGGCAGCCAGATTGGTCTCTGGGACAACATGAAGGGACCACATCACATTGGTTTTAAAAGAAGTGCACTGGCTGCCAATATGTTTCCGGGTGAAATATAAAGTGCTAGTTATTACCTATACAGCCCTTAATGGCTTAGGTCCAGGCTATTTAAGAGAGCGCCTCCTTGTCATGAACCTTGACAACTTTTTCAATCTTCTGGAGAGGTCCGGTTACAGTTGCCACCAGTACTTCTGGTGGCAACCCAGGACAGGGCTTTCTCTGTGGCTGCCCCAGGGCATTGGAATGTGCTCCCTGCTGAAATAAGAGCATCTCCTTGTCTATTTGTTTTCAAGAAGAACCTCAAGATCTTCCTATTCTCCCAAGCTTTGGTTGGAATTAATTTTAATAATTTTAATAACTGGTTTTATATTGTTTTTATTGTGTTTTATGTATTTTAATTTGTGATTTTTAACATAAAAATTTGTACACTGCTCAGAGATGTATATATTGGGTGGTATAAAAATATGCTAGATAAATAAATAGATAAATTAATTAAATAAAACAATTAAAATAAGTTCCTATGTTTCATAATGAAAGGGTAGAGAGATTTGAAATCCACATAGTAGATCTGTTCACCCTCCTCCACCTTGTAATAAAAGTGCACACAAGCATTCCTACCCCAAATAGAGCATCTCTAGATTCCAGAGGTTCCGGAAACTGCTGTCCTGCTAGGAAACGCTGTAGTTGTGTGTCGAGTTTTTTTCTTTTTCTTTTTCTTTTTACCATTTCTGTCCAGTCATCCTCCTATATAGATCTGATCTCAAAGCCCAGGGGTTTTTTTTAAGGACTGCTGCTTTTCTCTCCGTAGTGTTGTGAAGAAATTTGTTTTTTCCAACATGGGATAGCCTGAATGCCAAGAACACCACCTGAGACAGCTGTGCCAGAAACAGCCATTGGATTCCAAGGCTATTTTCTTTTTCCCAACGACAGAATAGCCATCCAGATAACACTCTTGGGCCTCTGATTCCACTCCATGTAAGTCTGGTGGGATCACAACCTTAAATTACCCACCCTTCAGGGCATGCCGGGTATGGATCTTTTCTTTCTGCTCTATGTATGCCAACCACTGAATAGCAGAGGTGAAGAATCATTTACACTGGCTGTGATCATTATCAGGAGCAGGTATTGCAATCTGGTATTCTTTTAAGAAACATGTAACGAAACATCTTTAAGCACACTGTGGCCCGTATGAGGTATTGAAATGGTTCAGTGCCGACAACTGTCTTGACAAACCTATCACCCTTGAGCACCGTAGCTATCTTCCGGGTCATTTCAAGAATCTCATGTCTGTATCTTGTACAGGCCTGTATGTAAATATGTAAACATCTTGCTTGCAGTAATGCGCCAGTTCTTTCTGGATGTCAAAAGTGTTTGTCTTGTTCTCTTCATATCACTTTAGGAACTCTGTCCTTTCGGCAGGCATCATAGATCCAGCACCATAACTTGTTACATCAGGCATCTCCCCCACATAATTCTGATTTTCTTTGGCATTAAAGTAATAGGGAAATACCCTTTGGAGCTTTGAAATCCAATGGTTTCTCTAGGGCCATAGGCAGATGAGAAAGGGAACATTTAAATTTTATATTTGAGTCTTTGTGAAATACAACAGTTTTACACCCTGAGTGACCAGTTCAACATCCAGCTTCTCTTTTACCAGTTTTCTGAGGATTGATATGCCATCATATCCATCACTATTGTGAGCAAGCAGGGTACAGTTCTTAAAATGTATGTTTCTACTGACTATCTGGACAAAGTCTGCAAGGCACGACTCACCATGAAATTCCCAGCACTGTCCAGCAAGGCTCCATGATTTCTTTTTCTTGTTACATTCTCAAATTCCCACCACTGTTTCAGCTTGAAAAGCCTTTGTGAAAATCAGCTAAGGGATATGTTCACCCGTTTGTCACAATCATAGGAGACATATTCCACAGATACTTTCTGGTACTTAATTTTCCCAATGTAGCACGTATGCAGAGGCGTAACTATAGGGGGGGCAGGGGGGGCACGTGCCCCGGGCGCCATCTTTTCTGGTCACGTGGGGGGCGCCACAATGACCAATTTAAAAAAAAAAATTTTTTTTTAAAAAAAGTTAATACAAATGTTTCCTGCTCAGTGCAGCAGCACTGCAGCAGTCAAGGGAGCGCGTCGGTGCCCCCTTCCCCACGAGCAGCCCCTTCCGTGCTGCCTGCGGCCCCCCCCCATTGCTTTGCTGGCGCCTGGCAGCCAGTCAGTGGCCTGGCTTGGCGGCGGCGGGCGCTTGTGAGGAAAAACCTAAGTATAATGTAGTATGTTGGGGGGGCAGCGGGGGGGCACGGTGGGGGGGGCGCCATTTCAGTGCTTGCCCCGGGCGCCATTTTCCCTAGTTACGCCTCTGCACTTATGTTGTTCAAGGTTCTCAGCATAATCCCAGCACACTCTGCACTGCTTGCCCCCAGCACTTCTCCTTTGTTTCTTAGTCCATGTTACAATAATGCTCACACTTACCAGAGAGTTCTCTCAGAACACATCCCACTTTTCTTTGCTCTTTCACTCATTAATTCTGGTGTTATTATTAGATCTTGCATTTGTTGGTTACATTTTTTGACCTCTTTCATCCAGCCTGCTTTTTGATTATAATCTTTTGGATTGTCCCATAATTTCCTCCAGAATTGCACTGTTTCTTCTTTATTTGGTGTTTCTATGTTTCTTGCAGTTTCTCCTTCTATGCTTTGGTAGAAACGTCTCCGATTTGACTGGAATTGGAGATTCTGCCTGTGCCGTGTAATTCTGGCTTCGTATCTGCTAATCTTCTTTGACACTGCTGTTATTTGCTGCTTTATTATTTCCAGGACTTCTCTAATTCTCCTTGAATCTAGGTGGTATTTTTGGATTAGATACTTTTTGGTGTTTTCATTCTTCAGCTTCTTGTCTTTCATATCTTTCAATTTACTAGCATCTGATCTAAGCCTGGAGATTTTATTTTCTAATCTAATCTTCCATTTAGGTGATGTACTACTTTCTTTTTTTACAGGTCCACTGATCTTATATCCGAGCTCTTGTGTTGTTATTGTTGCTGCACTGTACATTAGTTGGTTTGTTTCTTGCAAACAAGAAACAAATTGGTTGTTATTTCTGCAAGTGCAGCATTGACATCTTTTAATGCCTGAGCGAGTTGTTTTTTGGCAACTGTTTTTAGAGCTGGAAGTTGAACCCTGACGGTTGTTTGGTTCATGTGCTCAGTTATGTTTTGCTTTAGTTCTTGTTGCTTTTCTGTTAAACGGCATTTGGGTTTTTGAGGTGAAGGCAAAGGGGCAGTTGCCTGGTTTTGATTTTTATATGATGATGATGGTGATGATGATGATGATGATGATGATGATGATGCGAATAGTATTATTTTGAGGGAAGACAAATGGATGCTGTCTTCTTCATGCCTAGCTTTTGGGGTTCCCAGAGCATTGAGCTGTCAACAGTTGGAACCAGGATGCTGGGTAGATAGTTCCACCCAGCACAGCTCTTCTTAGCTTTGGGGAAGACCCAGAGTTGACCATGTAACTCTGTGAGGTCAGTTTTATTTATTTATTTAAACACATTTTTATTCCACCCAAAATGCAAGTCTCTGGGCAGTTTACAACAAAACAATAAAAACAACAAATAAAAAGGTTATGACAGTACAACAATTTAAAACTTAAAACATTAAAACTTTTAAAAACACAATTATCTAATTAAAAGCCTGAGTGAAAAAAATGTGTTTTGACAGCCTTTTTAAAAGTTGTAAGAGACTGGGGGGAGGAGGCTCTTATTTCAGCAGGAAGTGTGTTTCAAAGCCGCGGGGCGGTAATGGAGAAGGCCTGTCCCCGAGTAGCCACCAGATGAGCCAGAGGCCTTGTTATTATTAACAAATACACTAATAATATTAGTAAGACAATCATCATCATCAACACTCATGGGATTGGTTTTGGACTACCTTTTTTGGAATTCCAAAGAACTTGTTGGTTTTGGACTACCTTATAAGTCAAGGCTACAGCATTGGGGCTTTTTAGTTTGGAAAAGAAGCAATTACATTGAGACGATAGAGTTGTGTCTATTTAAGCCCCACTTAAAGCCATCCAAGCTGGTGGCAATCACTACATCCCATGGCAGAAAGTTCCATAAATTGGTTATGCTCTGTGTAGGAAAGTGTTTCCGTCTGTCAGTCCTCCGTTTCCTAGCAGTCCATTTCCTGGGATGACGGTTCTAGTGTTGTGAGAAAATAGAAATAAAAATATCTCTATCCCCTCTATCCATACTATGCATGATGGTATAGACCTCTATCATGTCCTCCATTAATCTTTGAAGAAAACGGGCAATTTTGAACTGGTTGATTTTTAGAAGAGTGTTTGTTTGTTTTTAACTGCCTGCATGTTTGTGCCCCAAACAATAAAACTGAATTAGAAATGAAAATAAAATGCAAATAACATGTAGTTGTATTGCGTATTGGGGTGTGTTTTTATGGGTGAAGCTATTGGGGTGACTGTGGCTGTGGGGGCTACCATGAACATAAGAACAGCCCTGCTGGATCAGACCCAAGGAGGCCCATCTAGTCCAGCATCCTGTTTCAGACAGTGGCCCACCAGATGCCGCTGGAAGCCACAGGCAGGCATTGAGGGCAGGCCCTCTCTCCTGCTGTTACTCCCCTGCAACTGGTACTCAGAGGCATCCTGCCTTTGAGGCTGGAGGTGGCCCACAGCCCTCTGACTAGTAGCCGTTGATAGACCTCTCCTCCATGAAGTTATCCAAACCCCTCTTAAAGCCATCCAGGTTGTTGGCTGTCACCACATCTTGTGGCAAAGCCTGCTGAAGAGGAGGAGAAGAGGATGCCATCTACCCCAGGGTATGAGACTGGGGTGTCTGCCTGGCTGCCTCTTCTCTTCTGCCCCCCTGGTTGCCCTCTGCCTCCCCCCAGGACTGCTTGCGGAGAGGCTTTGCAGGACTGGGGCTGCAAGGGTGGCTGGGCAGTTTTTCCTGGTTCCACCTGCTGAGCTTGCTGCTTAGCCTATATCGGAAGACTGCCAGTGGCGGCAGGCCCACCATCAGCGGGGTCGACACCAAAGGGGCAACACCAAAGGGGGTCACCCCTTTGGGGGAGCCACTTCGAGGGAGAAACGAGGGCGAGGGCTGGACACTTTGTCCAACTATTTGTATAGAGGGAGGCATTCAATAGTGGGGCTTCTGTTCAATCAGTTTTAAGTTGTGCTGAGGTTGTCTTGAAGTTGTAATATGTGTGGGTTTGTCTGGAGATGGGGAGGCAGGGAACGCCTTCGTTGAATGTGGGGCAGCTATTCCAGTGGTGGTGGGGAATAGAAGAAGTAACGTTGGCAGGTCAGCAGGCTGTTCCAGGGGAAGGGTGGTCAGAAATCTAATAGCTGTCTCCCCTTCCGGCTGTCTTGCCAGCTCTTTGACCTCGGGGAGCACTGCCAACTTCCCACATAACCTTACCTTGCTCCTCTGCAATGCCAGGTCGGTCCAAAATAGATCAGAACTCATCCATGATTTGATCATGGATGAAGGGGCCGACCTGGTGTGTATTACCACGAATTGGTTGGGGGAGGCTAGTGGTTGGTCCCAGCTTCTGCCTCCAGGATATTCTGTAGAGGAGCAGGTGAGGGAACGTGGGCGGGGAGGTGGAGTGGCTGTGGTCTATAAGGATAACATCTCTCTTACCAGGGTCCCTGTTAGGGTATCGGACCATATTGTATGTGTGTACTTGAGTTTGGGGACCAGGGATAGACTGGGAGTTCTGTTGGTGTACTGATCGCCCCACTGCCCAACGGAATCCCTTAATGAGCTCTCGGACTTGGTCGCAGAACGTGCGTTGGATTTTCCCAGACTTTTGGTGCTGGGGTACTTCAATGTTCATTTCTGGACCAATTTGTCCGGGGCAGCTCAGGATTTCATAGCAGGCATGATGACTATGGGCCTATCCCAAGCGGTCTCTGGATTGATGCATATTTCAGGTCACACGCTTGATTTGGTATTTTACTCTGATCAGGGTGGTGTTCCGTGGGTCCCTACTTGAGGATGCTTTCCATCAATTTGTCTGGAACGGACATTAAGCTAACCGGCCTGTAATTTCCCAGATTACACCTGGATCCCTTTTTGAAAATTGGTGTTACATTTTCTAATTTCCAGTCATCCGATACAGAGCCCGATTCCAGGGATAAGTTATATATTTTAGCAAGGAGGATGGCCATTTCACATTGGAGTTCTTTGAGGACCCTTGGATGGTTGCCATCCGGCCCTGGCGATTTGTTAGTTTTCAGTTTTTGCAGACAGTTTAGAACATCGTCTCTTGTCACTTCTATCTGACTCAGTTCTTTAGCCTCCATCCCCGAAAAGCCTGGTTCAGGAACAGGTGTATGCTCAGTATCCTCTGCTGTGAAGACAGATGCAAAGAACTCATTTAGCATATCCTCCTTAAAAATCCTTTTCACGCCCTCATTGTCTAATGGTCCAACCACCTTCCTGGCAGGTTTCCTGCTTCTGATGTATTGAAAGAAGTTTTTGTTATTCCCCTTGATACTTTTAGCTAAATGTTCCTCAAACTCTCTTTTTGCCTCCTTTATTATCACCTTGCATTTCTTTTGCCAGAGTTTGTGTTCCTTTCTGTTCTCTTCATTTGGACAGGCCTTCCAATTTTGGAAGGAAGTTTTCTTCCCTTTTATGGCTTTCTTGATGTTACCTCTTAGCCTGCTGGCATACTCCTGGACTTAGTGGTACCTTTCCTCCTTTCGGATATGCAATCTAACTGGGCTTCTAGTATTGTGGTTTTGAGCAAATTCCATGCACTCTGGAGCAAAGTGACTCTCCTGATTTTCCCTTTCAGCTTTCTTTTCACCACACTCCTCATTTGGGAGAAGTTTCCTCTTCTGAAATTCAAAATGTCTGTGTTAGACTTCCTTGATAATTATCTTCTTCTTGGCCTTGCTTTCCCCAAAATGTATCCCAGTGCCTAACAAATCTAAACAAATCTAAAAGTCATTCTTCTAGAGTTACATATACCAACAAGAATATTAACCTGGCTTGCTAATTGCATGCATACCAAACGGGTGAGGCTGTTGAGGCAGCACAATAAGAATCTTACAACATTTGTGCCAAATCTTAGGTCTGTATCACTGTGACTCTGATGAATATTAACAGTTAATATACTAATGCCATGTTTATGTCTATTTATTGTTTGTTTGTTTATTTGATTTATATACCGCCCTTCCAAAAATGGCTCAGGGTGGTTTAGCCACAATGATAGATTTTTATCAACCATATTGGGTTTTTGGGATGCCCCATATTACTTTCTAAAACAATGTATATCTGAGAACATTTCTGCCAAATCTCAGGTCTGCATCACTACATAAATGATTGTGGGTTTTTTTCACATTTAATATCGTAACAATATGTTGATTTTTGCCACCATATTTCAATTTTTGGGTTACTCCTCTTTGTCCCCAGAACCCAGCCCCAAGAAGATACTGACAACCAAATAGTGGATATAAAGGGCCACAACATTATTAATCATATTAATTTGAGTTAGCAGACTGTAGGAGGGTAAGCACTCCACCCCCCACCCCACCCCGACAGTGCAGGCCTGAAATGACCGGGTTCAGACTTCACAGGCCTTCCCCGTGCCTTGCAGGAGACACACCCTGACTCTGGAAGTAAGCAGGTTAAAACCTGCTCCTTTCCCTTCATAGTCAACCCCAGCAGGGGTCTGGACACGTCTAGACCTTCACACACCCCAGACCACTCAGCCCTAGGATTTGTGAAGTCCTGAAGAAGGTTTCATGGCAAATCATCATCCCTGGGCTGCACGCAAACCACAAGGGATCGATTACCCAGTTTACCCATTTAACTGTCCAAGGGTGCTCACCGAGGTCACATCCCTTTTCCCTTACCACCCAGAGCGCACTGTCCCTGCCACAGAGGGAGGTCAGCCTAGCTTGGCCTTCCTCCTCCATCCCCTCCAAGAGATTGACAAACCAATGCCGCCGGGCAATTCCCTACAACTTACACCCCTCTGGAGCAAGGAAAAGAAGCCAGATTGGCTGTGGATTGTCGAACCAAGGATAGCCCAGTCCACTTACCCAGCCAACAACCACCGGGTGCACCACCACATTCTTGGGAGGGACACTAGTTGCTCACTATACCACCAATGCTGGAAGCAACGTACTCCATGCCATACTCCAGCTACCCAACCAGCAATGCTGGCACGCTTTCCCAAACCGAGTTGGGTACACAGTCAGTGAGGTGCTGGCTTGATTGCAAGCCCAGAGGCCATAGAATGGCAGCATAACAGAACACACGCAGGAGCCACTGCCCCGCCAGCACCTGCCAAAGGAACTGAAGGATTACATATCATGCCGACCACCCTGCACCTGCTGGCATGCTTCCCCAAACCGAGTTGGGTGCACATCTGCGAAGAGCTGGCCAGATTGCGAACCCCAAAGACCACGGCATGGCCACAGATCAGAACCTGCACAAGAACCCCTGCTCCGCCAGCACCTGCCAAAGGAACAGAAGGATTTGAACGGCCAGCAACAAGCCAGGGAGTGCACCACACAGCTCAATGTATATATCACAGAAAATGCCCGGACCCAGCTGCCCCATACACTTTGAATAGCAGCAGCATCAGAGCCCCTTGAAGGGCCGAGGGCAAGATAAGGCAGAGAGCAGGTTCACCCTGTTAATAAGCACCTTGCAATGATGCTGCCATTAGCTGATATGCATCTGAGGCTGGCCAATGCCAGCCTCAAGAAGCCCCCCAAGATGATGGCGGTAGCACAGCTTACCATCATGCCCCAAACTGGGTGTAAGGCATCACCTCCGGCCTACGCAAGCATGTTCTCCTGACCCTAACCTCTCTGATCAGCTGTTGACCAGTGTGGAAGCAACCACACTCCTCCCACTAGCAGGAACGCCAATCGAAGGAACTTCCTCCGATCTCTGCTGCCGCCACCCTGCTGAGCCACCGCCTCCTCCACGCTGCTGCCAATCCTGCAGGCAGGCATGCTATCACACCAAAGGCCTCCGGGTAACTGGAGGAGCCGCACGATCCAGCTCCTCTCTGGATGAAAGCAAATGCTGGACTGAATGTTTGGGGCGGGGAGCTACTGGAGCAGCCATGCTAGCCCCGCCCCCATCAAGGCCCCTGGCCAATACGGCATCTTCTAGGGCCTGTGCTAGGGATGGGGCTGGGAAAAATCACAAATCACCCTCCCTACCACATGAGGCCTTGGGAGGTGCATTCTTTCTAAAACTAAGCAAATCTGAGAAGATTTCTGCCCAATCACATGCTTTTAAGCCAAAGTGAATGATGCATCTTCATGGGCCATTTAGCTGCCCTACAATGACATCATGAGCCTTCAGGGATCTCTCCCCATAATCTGTTTAGCAGGGCACCTCTGGAATGGCCACTTCTCGGGGAAATAGGGAAGCTTGCAAGTAACAAGATATTTGCTGGCTCTCTTTGTATTTTGTTTATGGTCTATCCTTGGAATCAAGCTCTCAGGCAAAGACTGAACCCACTCCCTCCCTCCAGATGAATTTGGAGCTGCATCCATGTGAGTATCTGGAAAGGAGAAGAGGCTTTCATAGAGATGGGCTGTCAAGGACAGACTGAAACCCGAGGCCGAGACAGAAGGGTTGCTGCCCATCTCTCACTCGGTCCGGCATTTCAAGCATCTGATGACCAAGTGTCACCAGTGCCAGGAAGGGAGCGTCCCCTGCTCTTACCTCCTGGAAGGAGCTGGCATTGCCGTCCACGGCTAGTCTTGCAACAGCGCTCCTCCCTTGGGCAGCTGGCGATGATAGAGCAGACGTGCCCACAAATCACGTTGCTGCTATGAAGTGGCGTGGGACATTCTGCACCCTGGACTGCAGCCACAAGACGGAGGGGGCACATTCAAGAGCCCTTCTTCTTCACTGCTGCGGGAAAGGCGCATCGTTCCAGCTGTTCTCCACATGGCCACTATCAGGCTTTTGGCAATTCGGAGGCATTGACTGCCAAGAACCCAGAAAGGCATGTACAGATTACCTTGTATAGTCACCAGCATATTCTTTTCAACACTCATTGCCTCAAGGGGTCAACGAGCACGAAATGTCTTCCCCAAGTTTCCCATGGTGACCTTGAGGGCCAAACTGCTTCTGCTGATAAATGTGTGTGTGTTGGGGGGGGCATTGGCTTACCCCAATCTCGATTGCCCCTTCCTCATTTGTTCTTTAAGCTTAGGCTTCTTCGTATTTAGGCAAAAGGGATCCAAAGCTGACATTTTTGTCTGTCGAGAAAGAAACATAGGGAGTGTTTGGGCTCCATAAGGGTGTCACACCTTCCCCATGTCCAGACCTGAGGCCCATCTCCTAGATCAGAGGGCTGCAACCCACCAATCCCAAGTTCCATGAGACTCTTTGAGGACCTACATGTGACTCTTTGCTCTGATGGCTGATAGGAACCAAAAAAGTCATTGGGATTGTTTGAATACCTTCAAGTATTTTCAATTCAGCTGTGGCTCATCCTAACAAACTGGGGAGGGAGCACCCCAAGAAGTGCAGCTCCCCTAGTCCCGAAAGTCCAATTGCCCCTGTTTCTCCCACCCCATGTGCAGAAGAGCCATGCTGCCTGCAGGCTGGTCATTCATGTGTGGTCCTGCACATCTCCACCTGGTGAACAGCCAGCCTGCAGGCAGCATGGCTCTCATTAACACAGAAGTGGGGTGGGGCGGGCAGGGTTGGGATAAACAGGTGAACTTGGGCTGCCAGGAACCCGAAGTAGTTGCACCTCTCTTGGCGCCCCTGCCCTACCTGTTACTACTACTGGTCCTCGTTAGGAGGAGCCGTGGCTGTTGTACTGCATGGACTTCTTTCCCCTTCTCAAGGCACTGCTATATCTGCACAGGGTGACAGAGTCAGGTTCCTCCCTGCACAGCCACTAGCCAGCCAGAGGTGCTGAGAGGCTGGTTAAAGAACCACCAGGGAGGAAAGTGAGAGGGGGCTGGTTCAGAGGATGCTTTCTCCGCCCAGGCTGCCACGTGAAATAAGGACAAGCGTATGCGGTGAGCATGCAGGTCCTCCCAGCACCCTTCCACCGGTGCACAGAGGTGCCGTATCGTGGCTGGTGGGTTGTGTCACGGTCTCGACCGGACTTGGCCGCACGCTGTCGACATATAGTGATGAATGTTGTTTTTCAGCAGGGAGTAGCCGACTGCCGACGATTTAAGGCTTATCATCCCTCTGCAATAGGCGTTTGCTCCTCCTAATAGTCTCCAACTGATCCCTGTGTCTCCTGACACGCCGCTGTTGCAGAGTCAGCGGGGGCTGGTTGCATAGTTCTTCTTCCGATTGGTCTTTCACGATTTCTGCTGCCTCAGGTTGTTGCGCCTGTTCTGAATCATTAGCCACAGCTGTTTCATGAACACTGACAGCCGGGCTCTGCCCCTCAGACACTCCTGCATCGCCTGGAAAGTTGACAGCTTCCCCTTCCTCCTCCCTCTTGGAGATCGAGGGCGTGACAGGTTAGGGGGACCACCAAATATTGCCCAAATGGGTTCAGAGAGAGAATAAATCCTGCTGCTTTGAGAGGGAGGCAGCTGGGAAATGGGCTGCTAGGATGATTGGCTGCTTGTTTTTTCTAACACGAACTAAGTAAGCAACTGAAGGATAGGAATCACCCCTCTGGGCTCCTTGGAGGAAGAGCGGGATATAAATGTGAAAATAAATAACTAAATAAATAGGAATTCTGCCTCCTGATTGAAATGGAAATCACCGCATACCTACTGTACCAAAGACTGAGAAAATCTCTAAAGAAGTCCAAGGGCAGAACTCACATCTAACGATGTTGGAACACAAAATAATACTATCTATAGACATAATAAATTTGACCCCACTCCCCAGTTTCTCGAAAGGAATCCTACACTCTCATCCAGACCGCCTTCAGATGTCATGCCAAACCAGTGGTGAACTCACCTCCTGTTCACCCCCCGTAATGTTCGAATTATCGTAACCGCAGTTCCCCAACCCAACCGCTGTTCCCATTTTGCCCTCAAACTTGGAACTGAACCCTCGGTTTGTAGTGACTTCCAATTTCCCAACGGAGGGTCTGTTCCTTCCTCTCTTACATCCAGAGTGGTATTTCACCCGTAACCAGAAGCAAGGGAGGAAGCCCCTCCTGAGGGCTGCAGGCCATTGGCAAAGGCAGGCTTTCCTTCCAGGATGGGAGAAAGCCCACACATCCAGGCCTCTTCACTTTGCCGGCTCCCAGACTTCAGAATGTGATTGTCTGGGAGTCACGAGGGGTATGGAGGCAAACAGACCCGTGGTTTGCTGTTGTGTCCAAAGAAGGCTGCAGTATTTGGACCCAAATGTTTCCAGGGAGAGCAAGCAGAAGATCTTTGCACTGCTTTGCATTCCTTTAAAGCATCCAGTACCTCCCTTTGACATCCTCTGCAAAGGGCTGCCTTGGCTCTAGATCATCTTCCTTTCTGCCCCCAGAAGTGGCTGTGGGCAGATCAGCAGTCTTTCTCCAAGTGTCCACTCCGTGCACGGCAGACGTGGGAAAGGTCAATTCCATGTGAGGGATCATTAGGAAGGGGACTGAAAATTAAAGTCTTCTCATGCCTTTGTACACATCTGCACATCTCAACCTGATGAGCAGTGTGGGAGTACTGCGTGCCACATTTGGAGTACTGCGTGCCGTTCTGGTGACCATTATCTTAAGAAGTACATTGTAGAACTGGAAAAGAGGGCCAGCAAGATGATGAGGGGCCTACAGCACCTTCCTTATGAGGCAAGGCTACAACATCTGGGTCTTCTTAATTTTGAAAAGAGCAGACTACGGGGAGACATGATAGAGGGGTATAAAATTATGCAGGGAGTAGAGAGAGTGGAGAATTTTTTTCTCCCTCACAACACTAGAACCAGGGGTCATCCCATGAAACTTAAAGTTGGGATACTAGAACTGACAAAAGGAAGCAATTTTTCACACAGCACATATTCCAGGCATTTTTGGAGGACACAGATTATTTAGATCCTTTCCAGACTGGCTTCCGGGCGGGCTATGGGGTTGAGACTGCCTTGGTCAGCCTGATGGATGATCTCCAACTGGCGATAAACAGAGGGAGCGTGACTCTGCTGATCCTTTTGGATCTCTTGGTGGCTTTCAGTACCACTGACCATGGTATCCTACTGGGTCACCCGAAGGATGTGGGATTGGATGGCACTGTTTTACAGTAGTTCCGCTCCTATGCCAGATAGGTCTGTTCTTGGAGAGAAGTTACCTTAAAACGGTGGTACATTGCTGGTAACCTCTAGGGTTGACTACGGTAATGCACTCTATGTGGGGCTGCCTTTGTACATAGTTCAGAAACTGCAATTGGTACAGAATGCTGCAGCCAGACTGGTCTCTGGGTTTACCTGAAGGGACCATTTAACACCGATTCTAAAAGAACTACACTGGCTGCTGATAGGTTTCCGAACAAAGTGCTAGTTATTACCTATAAGGCCCTTAACAACTTAGGCCCAGGGTATTTAAGAGAGTGCTTTCTCTGTCGTGAACCTTGTAACCCATTAAGATCATCTAGAGAGGTCTGATTACGGGTGCCTTGTTTGATGGCAACTCGGGACCGGGCCTTTTCTGTGGCTGCCCCAGGGCTTTGGAATGTGCTCCCTGCTGAAATAAGAGCATCTCCTTCTCTGTTTGCTTTTGGAGGACCCTGAACACGTACTTGTTTTCCCAGGCCCTCAACTGAGATTCGTTTTCTAAATTTTAATGTGTTTTTAACATGTTTTTATCTAATTTTTATCTTATGGATTTTAAATGTTTTATATTTTATGTTTTAATTCTGTACACTGCTTCGAGATTTTTATACTAGGTGGTATCTAAATTCAATTAATTAAATCATCATCATCATCATCAAGACTAGTAGCCATTGATTGACCTGTCCTCCATGAATTTGCCTAAGCCCCTTTAAAAGCCATCCAAGCCGGTGGCCATTGCCACGACCCGTCACAGAAAATTCCATAGATTTATTATTTCTTGTTTACACAGTCAGATAAATAATAAATATAGGGAATTCTCTGTGACCCGTCGTGATGATGGCCACCAGCTTGGATGGCTTTTAAAAGGGCTTAGGCAAATTCATGGAGGATGGGTCAATCCATGGCTACTAGTCTTGATGGCTCCAGACTCAGGCAGAATCCCTCTCAATACCACTTGTGAGGAGAGAGGACATGCCTTCATCTCTTGCCAGTGGCCTTCCCAGAGGCATCTGACGGGGCACTGTGGGAACCAGGATACTTGAGTGAATGGGACTTGGACCTGATCCACTCTTTGCTTATTCTTGTATTTTGAAGTGTTTCTGTTCTGGGTGTGGCTGCATGATTAGGAAATGCTGCATCAGTGCCTTGAGATGGAGTATAAAGCACCCTGTGTATAGGCTGGAGTCTCAAACCTGCCTAACCATGAAGTCTGGTAATCTTGTCCTCATGATCCTCATCCTTGCCGTCTGGGCTGAGCTGCCATCTGTGTCCGGACGGAATATTCCAGGTCAGTGGCTCTCCCCCCCCCCCACTCCCCTGGATCACCCCCTCTTGCTTGCCATGTGTGTTAGGTCATCACTAGACAGGCAGCCTCTTCCCCACGATCTTGCAGGTCAGAATATCTGTCCCCAGAGGTCCTCTCAACTTCCCCAGCAATCTCCCCTCTTATTGAACCTTCCTGCAATTCTTGCACAGTATGAGGAGGCTCATTGAGGGGCAGGAGGTACTTTTGTTCTGGGTCTCAGATTCTGCCCCCCCCCCCATGGTACATTCCAGCACTTTAATGCTGGGACATGGTGTGCTGAAGTGCTATTAGATGGCAGCTTCATATAAGCCTGCGAAAAGGGGATGCGGGCATTTTACCAAGAGGCAAAATTAGCATCCCTCATAGGAAGCTGCCTTCTACTGAGTCATAATGAGGTAAGAACATAACAGCAACCCCGCTGAATGAGGCCAAAGGGATATCTTGTAGGAATGTGCAAGCTGATATGAGGTCAAATTGATTCATCTGCAATCAGGTCGATTTGATTGATCATTTGACCTCCAAACAAATCTCTCCAGTTTAGATTAAAATTGATTTGAGATTTTATTTCCCTTTTGTCTTCCCCCTGATTCCCAGCTCTCACTTTTAAAAAAAAGCTAAGCTCTAGCCCTTGTAGACGTGTAGTTATGGAGCAAAATGTGCAGTCACTATTTTTGATGTGTTTAGACTCTTTGGTGTGTAATGCATTTTCCTCCTGATGAATCCCTATGAAGATATATTACACACCAAAGAATCTAAACACCACAAAACTTAATTTTAAAAAATAAACTGAGTACCCCCTTGCCTTGAAGTGGCACTGCATTATTCCTACTACCCCAAACCTGCAAGCTAGGGGGTACTCAGTTTATATTTAAGGAATACATCAAGTTTTGGGATATCCGCTCAGTTAATTTTAGATCCCACTCAGGTTGAATCAGGAAGGCCCCACTCTGAATGCACGTGAGCACACACAGCCTTGAGTCTGCCACCCAGAACAAAACTCATTCTGCACACAAATGAAAAAAAATTAGAGAAAACATTGAATGGCATGCACATTTTGGATGATAGTTGGCACATGAGGTACCATCAATTACCCTCCCCCATCAAAAGGCAGTGTTTATTTTATTTATTTATTTATTTATTTATTTATTACTACTACTACTACTACTACTATGATCAGGAATTTTTGAATTGTTTAAACTCTTTGATGTGTAGTGAATCTTCATAGGGCTTCATTAGGAGGGAAGGTCATTACACACCAAAGAGTCTAAACAATTCAAAAATACTGATCACACATTTTGCTCCACAACTCCTCTTCTACAAGGACTACCAAAATCATTAAAAATAAACAGATTGCCCCACCATCTTGAAGTTTGGGTGGTAAGTGGCACCCATGGGGCCCTACCCAACACCCCAATGTGGTGCCCCCTTTTCCTTTAAAAGTGGGTTCAATCAATTCAAGTATGAATCTAATCTATTCCAACTTGAATTAAATTTGATCAGATTCAAGATTGAATCAAATCTGGCTGCAAAAATTGAAAAATTCAAATTGAATTGCAAAAAGTGATCTGTGCACATCCATAATATCTAGTCCAGTATCCTGTTTCACACAACGGCCCACCAGATGCCTCTGAGAAGCCCTCGGGCAAGTGGTGGGCTATCTGCCTGAGCGGAAGAAGTCATGGGTATGTACTTGGTGAAAAGATCTCCTGGCTGTCAGGGAACTAGTCTGTTCACTTGAAGTCCAGGTGGCTGACCTGGAGAAGCTTAGGGAGGCAACGAGCTCTGTGGGTGAGATCCTCAGGGATGTGAAGGGAGCATCCCATTCCCAGGTTGACAGCTCCTCTGCGGTCTTGGGAAATGAAGGTCTTAGGGAAGGAGGAAATCAGTCTGAGGAAGAGGGGGATTATTCCCTAGAAGGGACCCATTCCTTAGTGATGTGCCCATATCTTCTCACAACAGTCCTCCATAGGGTGTGGGGCTCCTAGTAGTGGGTGATTTGGTCATTAGTGGCATATAGAGATGGGTTTGTGACCTGTGTGAAGACTGCATAGTGACTTGCCTGCGTGGTGCGAGGTTTGCAGATGTCACGTCATGTCTAGTGTTGTGAACTACACCTGGTTTCGCATTCTGTATATGCTCAGAGGGAAAGAGGGAAAGTCACCTCATACACAAAGTAAATTGGTTCTTGGAGATGGTGACCATGTAGGATCAGGTCATACAAACAGAGATAGAGGGAGACACACTCAGAAAGTCCAATGGGCTTTATTATAGAAAGTTGCTCATCAGGATAAAATTCAAACAGGTCATCCAAATTAAAAACATGTTTCCAATTCAAGGTGTAGTGCAATGTGCCTAAATAACATATGTGTGTGCAGTCAGTAATTACAGCTATCTAACAATCTAACAAATGTTAATAAAATGTTTAGAGAGAAGCAGAGAAAGAAGGAAGAAGGGCGGAGAGGGATGGCAGTGATTAGTAGGGAGGAGGGAAGTGGGGAACAGGCTGCGCTGTGTGTGTTGAAAAGGCATCTCACCAGGTTCACAAAGAAGGCTTCAAAGGACTTGTTCATTGCTGGAGCTTGGAAACGATGCAGGCTTCATATGGAGGAGAAACATGGGTGCTGGAGAACAGGAGCCTGGGGTGCAAGCTTCAGGCAGTCAAGCAGGCTGGTGGTAGTTTGCTCAGAGCGAGGCGGAGAGTGAGAGCACCATGGCTGGGGAGTCTTGACTGCTTACTGTGCTGCAGAAGTCACAGAGAGTTCCTGTCCATGGAAAGAGTTCCTACTTTTAGCCCCACGGCTTTAGCAGCAAACTCTGGGATGGCTCTTGAGCACAGATCTGCTCGTTAGGCCAAGCTTGCTGGCTCTCCGTTCAGTGAGCTCCATTCTTTATAGTTGTTTCTTCCTTGGATCTCCATAGAGTCTATTCAAAATATCCTCATCCTTCCTGGATCCCCAAAAGGTGACAACTTGCTCTTACCCTCTGGATATTGTCTTTTAATTGTTGATATTAGTTCAAGATATTAGCTCAGTCCAGGGAGATCAGAATCCCATCTTCTGTTAGCTGCTGTTTTGGGGAGGAGATTGTTTGCCCAAAGCAAATCTGCATCTCTGAGCTGCAAATGGGCATCTTTTCTTGTCCCTAGATTTCTGGCGCCTGGTCCCAGAAAGTGTTCAAAGGTGTTTTCAAAGAAGAATCACAGCTATAGGTGTAAATCATTTTCTTTTGTGTGCATCTACCTAGAGTAGAATTCCTAAAGGCAACAATAGATCATCTGAGGAGGTCCGGCTCCAGTTGCCTCCAGCTCGTCTGGTGGCGACCCAGAGGCGGGCCTTCTCTGTAGCCGCTCTTGGACTGTGGAATGCCCTCCCTGCAGACATCCTTAATTTGAATTCTTTATTGGAATTTAGGAGAGCCCTAAAGACCTACCTGTTCAGCCTGGCCTTCTAGTGCTCATAAATTGTTTTAAAGCGTCTTTGATGTTTGTGAACCACCCTGAGCTATTTTGTAAGGGCGCTCTAAAAATCAAATAAATAAATAAATAAATAAACAGAATTCCTAAAGACAGCAATTGGATGTAACAATACTTCTAATTTTACTTAGTGGATCTCTCAGAGAAAGAGACAGGATTATCCCCTTTGGGCAGAGCAGAGCAATCATTAAAAAGGATTAACGTAGTCTTTTTGCAGGAGGAAATGCGAGCTCAGCTTCCAGAGACATTGAGGCTATTCTCACAGTCATACAAAATTAGGCTAAGGGAGTACTGTGTGCAGTTCTGGTCACTGTATCTCAAGAAGGAGATTGTAGAACTGGAAAAGGTGCAGAAGAGGGCAACCAAGTTGATCAGGGGCCTGGATCCTCATTCCTTATAAGGATACAGCATTTCAGGCTTTTAGTTTGGAAGAGAGGCGACTACAGGGAGACATGATGGAGGTGTCTAGAATTATACACAAAGTATAGAAAGTGGACAGAGGGAAATTGTGCTCCTTCTCTCACAACACTAGAGCTTGGTATTATCCTATGAGACTGACGGCCAGGAAATGTTGGACCAACAAAAAGAAGGACTTTTTCACACAGTGCATAATCAATCTATTTAATTCTTTCTCACGGGATGTGGTTGGATGGTTTTTAAAGGGCTTGAAAAATTAATGGAGGACAGGTCTATCAGTGGCTACTAGACTGATGTCTATGGGTCACCTCCAGTCTCAGAGGCATGAGGCCTCTCAAAACCAGTTGCAGGGGAGCAACAGCAGCAGAGAGAGAGCATGCCCTTACCCCTTTCGTGTGGGCTCCTCAGAGGCATCTGGATGCTGGATTAGATAGGCCTTGGACTGTTAACATAAGAATTCTTATGTTAACAGCCCTGAAGCCAGCCTGAGCGGAAACTCATGTTTCTGTGTTAAAATGAAGCTGATTGAAGAACAGAGTCACAGAAAGGAGGTATTGTAGTGTATCCAGTATCTTCTCCATTGTGTGTTGTTGAGAAGTTTGTTCCACTGGGGGGCCATGGAGAGAGAGAGTGTCTTTGCTGGGGAGAGGGTCACAAAAGCAAAGGAAGGAGAACGAGAACTTGGAGTTGTTTCTGAATAAACCCTTAGAAACATAGGAAGCTGCCATATACTGAGTCAGACCCTTGGTCCATCTCACTCAATATTGTTTACCCAGACTGGCAGCAGCTTCTCCAAGGCAGCAAGTAGGAATCTCTCTCTCAGCCCTATCTTGGAGATGCTGCCAGGGAGGGAACTTGGAACCTTCTGCTCTTCCCAGTGCGGCTCCTAAGGGGAATACCTACAGTGCTTACACACATGGGCGGAACTGGGGGGGGGGCAGCCAGGCGCCACTGAGGAGGGGTGCCACACTAGTTCCTGCTAACCCCACCCCATTGCCCACCTGCCCAGCCCCAGGGCCCCTCAGCCACTTGCCATCCTGCTTGCCTTGCCCTCCGGCTCCGGCCTAGGATCAGAGCCACCTGCAAACTGCAGAGAGCTCTTCTCTCCCCGCCTCTCAGCTGATCGGTGGTTGGCGGGGCTTCCAGAGAGGCCTCCCTGAAGCCTGAACTTGGCAGTCCCCAAGCAAGCAAGGAGGCAGGCAGGCAGGCAGAGTTCTCTGCAGCATACTCTCTGCCCAGACCATCCAGCACAGCTTTTGCAGGGTAGACTGTGAATTCCTTTTGGTGGTTACCCCCCGGTATATAGGGATCTGCTTGCCATAGGCCTTTGATGGCGGGTGGGGAGAGACTGAGAAGTCTCTGAATATACCCAGAATGTTGGGGGGCAATATGCTAAATCATTGTAAACCGCTTAGAGAGCTTCCAGCTATAGAGCGGTATATAAATGTAAGTGCTATTGCAATTGCTGTTGCTATTGAATTTTAAACAGATTGGAAAATTTCTTGCTTTAAATTTCTGGCTTTTTACTATCTAAAAAGGCCTATAAGCGGCTTGTTTCATGGCAGAAAATTACAAAAACTTCTGGAACAAACACTATTATATTCATTCATTCATGTATAAATGCACTTATGTTCAAGTTGTTTTGCAACCCAGAAGGTCTGAGTGAGAACTGTGAAGCATGTGTTTGTGCTTTTCTTTTCTTTTTCTTGTATGTGAACTGCTCCCCAATAACTCGTAGGGACTTCAGGGTCAATCTGGCCAACATGTGAATGCAGCACCTCCATTGCAGAGGAGATGTGTGTTAAAGGGCTTTACAAGCCTCATGTGAAACACCTCCTGGAATCAAACTTGACTGAATTTGTTCAGAATTCTGAGAAAAGAAACATAGGCTTGATGTGGATTCGGCTCGTCCCTGGGTCCAGCTCTTAGTCAATCAAACAGACTCAGTGGGAATCATTTAGAGGCTTTACTGCAACTGCAGTTAAGCAAGGTATTCAAGGCTAATTGCCCTACATTGAATAGAAATTGGTTACAGTTGAGGTTCTCTTTTATACAGTCAACAACATGGATACTGAGGCTCCCAGCCCAATACAGATAACAAGCTGGTGATCTAACCCTTTCAAATGCGCATGCAAAACCTGACTCCATTGTCCATCAGGTGATTACCCCTTATTTGGTTAGATCCGGCATTTCTCGCCTGGGAAGCTCAGTGCTAGCAGTTTTACTGATACTTTCTAACTAGAGAGAGGTAATGAGGTTAATTGTTAAAGACAGTGTTGCAAATCATGTCCCTGAGCTTGGGCTTGGGTTACTTTAAGTTAGAATGAGGTTTTCCAAGCAAAATGGAGTTGTTTTGGTTTTCTAAACACTTCAGGCTCACCCTGCATGGTTGAAAGTCTCCTTTGCTAATCTGCAGCGAGGGGGCTGTTGGAGGAAAGATGGGATATGTGATGGTTGCTTGCGCTGATGGGATTTGTGATTACTCTGTAAAACATGCTCTAACAAAAATATTTGCCTGCTTTAGTTCTTGTGCTCAAGTTGGTGTGAGATTTAGTGAACAATCGGCTCGTTGTAACAAGATGCGGTTTGTTGTCATCTATCTCTTTGAGACAGCACATGACTCGGCCGCAAGGAGTTACAAACTCAAGGCCGACTCGTCAGGCAAAAGCGAAACTTAAAATTTTAGTTAAAGAATCGAAAGAGATAGGCATGCCCTTCCTCGGGGAAAGGGGAGGGGGGAGAAACATGAGGAACTGTCTCAGCAAATAGAGGCTTGTAGCAGCAAGTGTATGACCATATATAGATATATGAAACCAGTTGAGCTAAACTGCGCAGATGCAAGAATAAATTGTAAACAGCATGGTATATAAGGAAGGTGGCCCCAAAAGGTAGGGGCGGCCGCCTACCTCTTGAGCTCCGTGTTATTGCAATAAAGCTTGATTTGGAACTCTGATACTGGTGGCTGGCAAATTACCTAACCAAGAGACCCGAACAAAGGTGGGGATGGGAAGCCCTCGGCTTACCCACAACAGGGCCATTTTAATAAATAGTGTTTCTAGTGTGTTCTAGGCATTAAAAGTAGCACAAATATATAGTACTCAATGTATATCACTATATACTGTGAAGTGTGCATGTGTGTATTCAGTGAAATGTATTTCGAGGCAGCAGACTTATTTTGAAATATCAGACTTAAATCCTTGGGGGCCTGGAGAGTGTGGAGGCCCTGGACTTTGAGGGGCTGCGGGCCCATTTTAAAATCTTGTCTCTGGGCCCATTGCAACCTTGCTATGCCCCTGGCAGAATAGATACATATGTATTGATCACTACACATGGGTTTCTGCACAACACATGCACAGAAGAAACTTCCATGTAGAAAATGTGTCTTTTGCAAACTGACCATGAATTTTCCATCCATGACTGGGATATCTGAGATTTAGAGTCAATAATAAAAGAACAGCACAGTGCTTGTGACAGGAAGGGGCAAATTACAAGGATTTCTTCATCTGGCAGGGGCTGGTTTTGGCCCTGGCAGAACTTGGCTGTCTGCTCCTGTTGCAAATTCCTCTGTCTAGTGTGGCAAGCTAATGTATCCTCCTCCCTCCTGGTGTCAAAATAAGCACTAGAATGGTGAATGCACATATACCCCATCATGAGCCAACAGTCATCACAAGACAAAGGCTGGCAGGAATCATTCACTGGTTTATAGACACCCCCACACCCCCACACCTTCTTCTTCCCCTATTTTGCTAGTGGCTATTTGGGCAGGTGATCCTCTAGTTTAGGACAAAGTCATGTTTTTTAAAAAAGCATGAGATGAGGAAGGAAAAATGACATTTGGAATCCTCACATAACTCCTGGCTGTTGTTTTAAGTCTTTTACAGATGAACAACTATGTCTAGATGGTACAGTGTTCCTTTTAACAGGGATTTCCAGATATTGTTGACTACAAGTCCCATCATTCCTGTTTGGACAGGGTGCAATTTTAGTGCTTGCCCTAGGCGCTATTTTCCCTAGATACGCCTCTGCTTACACATCAAGTCTCCCATTCATATGCAACCAGGGCAGACCCTGCTTAGCTAAGGGGACAAGTCATGCTTGCTACCACAAGACCAGCTCTCCTCTCCCATCGGTTCCTATGTTCTTATTACGTCTCGGGGTCCTTTCAGAACAGCTTCCATAAGGAAAAGCAGACCTGCTTAGCATTTCTCTTTTTCAGCCAACTTACTTGCTTCTGCTTCTCTCTCCCCCTCCTGTGACCACAGAGTTTTGCAGGCTGCCTGTGAAAAAAGGACCATGTAAGGGTTTCTTTTATGTCTACTACTACGACTCAACCACCAAGACTTGTGAGATGTTTCTCTATGGGGGCTGCGGGGGCAATGACAACAGATTTCTCACCAAGCAGGAATGCTTGAGAGTCTGTGGAGAAACAGGTAAGAGGCAAGAAATGTCCATGAATATGAAACTGGCTTTACTTTGTTTGTTGGAGGGAATGTACAGGTTACTGCATGATACAGAAACCTTGATCAGCTGCATGGTGGCATCAGCCTTTCCTACTAACGTTCCAGCCTAATGATGGGGGTGCTCCCATTCACCATTAGGGTTGGGCCATTGGGCCATGTCACTCAGTACTACTGCCTACACTGACGGCCAGCAGCTCCAAGGTTGCAGGCAGGAGTTATAAGTCCCTTATACACATCTTTGGTACAGCCACATCTGGAGTAGTGTGTGCAGTTCTGTTCACTGTATCTTAAGAAGGAGATTGTAGAACTGGAAAAGGTGCAGAAGCGGGCAACCAAGATGATCAGGGGCCTCAAGCACCTTCCTTACCAAGCATGGTTACAACACCTGGGGCTTTTTAGTTTAGAACAGGCCTGCTCAACTTTGGCCTCCCAGCTGTTTTTGGACTACAACTCCCATAATCCCCAGCCATAATGGCCAGTAGCCAGGGATTATGGGAGTTGTAGGCCAATGTCTGTAGGAGGGCTGCATTTGGGGCTGCCTGGTTTAGAAAGATGGTGACTGAGAAGAGACATGATAGAGGTCTACAAAATAATGCATGGTGTGGAGAAAGTTGATAAAGAGAATTTTTTCTCCCTCTCTCACAAGATTAGAACCTGGGGTCATCCCATGAAACTGAAGATTGGGAAATTTAGGACTGACAAATGGAAGTATTTCTTTATACAGTGCATAATTAATCTATGGAATTATATGCCTATGGCATTTGGTGACAGTCACCAGCTTGGTCCGCTTTGAAAGGGGCTTGGACAAATTCATGGAGGACAAGTCTATCAATGACTACTTGTCTGGTGACTGTAGGCCACCATCAGAGGCAAGATGCCCTCAATACCAGTTGCAGGGGAGCCACAGGAGCAGGAGAGCGGGCATGCACATATCCCTTGACTGTGGGCTTGCCAGAGGCATCTGTTGGGCCACGGTGGGGAAAAGGATGCTGGACTAGAAGGGCCTTGGGCCTGATCCAGCAGGGCTGTTCTTATGTCTATGTTCTTATAAGGGCTGTCTCCAGTCCCCCAGTCTTTCTGCCTGCCCTGGCCTCCTGTTTTGTAGCTGCTTCCCTCACGAAGTCATCTTATCTAGATTTAAGCCAAAACGATGGTGCAGCCACACCTGGAGTACTGCGTACAATTCTGGTCACCACATCTAAAAAAGGAAATTGTGGAACGATAAAAGGTGCAGAAGAGGGCAACCAAGATGGATCAGGGGCCTGGAGAACCTTTCTTATGAGGCTAGGCAACAACACCTGGGGCTATTTAGCTTAGAAAAAAGACGACTGCGGGGAGACATGATAGAGGTCTATAAAATCATGCATGGTGTGGAGAAAGTGGATAGAGAGAAATTCTTCTCCCTCTCACATCACACTAGCACCAGGGGTCACAGAGGCGTAACTAGGGAAAACGGCGCCCGGGGCAAGCACTGAAATGGCGCCCCCCCACGTGCCCCCCCCAACATACTACATTATACTTAGGTTTTTCCTCACAAGCGCCTGCCGCCGCCGCTGCCAAGCCAGGCCACTGACTGGCTGCCAGGCGCCAGCAAAGCAATGGGGGGGTGCGCAGGCAGTGCGGAAGGGACCGCTCGTGGGGAAGGGGGCACCGACGCGCTCCCTTGACTGCTGCAGTGCTGCTGCACTGAGCAGGAAACATTTGTATTAACAAAAAAATTAAAAAATTTTTTAAAAAATTGGTCATTGCGGCGCCCCCCACGTGGCCAGAAAAGATGGCGCCCGGGGCACGTGCCCCCCCTATAGTTACGCCTCTGAGGGGTCATCCCATGAAACTGATTGCTGGGAAATCTAGGACCAACAAACGGAAGTACTTTTTCATACAACGCATAATCCACTTGTGGAATTCTCTGCCACAAGATGTGGTGACAGCCAACAACCTGGACGGCTTTATGAGGGGTTTTGATAACGTCATGGTCTATCAACAGATATTAGTCTGGTGGCTATAGGCAACCTCCAGCCTTCAAGGCAGGATGCCTCTGAGTACCAGTTGCAGGGAAGTAACAGCAGGATAAAGGTCATGCCCTCAACTCCTGCCTGTGGGCTTCCAGCAGCATCTGGCTGGCCACTGTGCAAAACAGGATGCTGGACTAGATGGGCTTCCTTGGGCCTGATCCAGCAGGGCTTTTCTTAGGTTCTTATGTTTGGGAGAGGAGAGCTGGTCTTGTGGTAGCAAGCATGACTTGTCCCCTTAGCTAAGCAGGGTCTGCCCTGGTTGCATATGAATGGGAAACTTGATGTGTAAGCACTGTAAGATATTCCCCTTACGGACCACTCTGGGAAGAGCAGAAGGTTCCAAGTTCCCTCCCTGGCAGCATCTCCAAGATAGAGCTGAGAGTAATTCCTTCCTGCAACCTTGGAGAAGCCACTGCCAGTCTGTGTAGACAATACGCAGCTAGATGGACATATGGTCTGACTCAGTATATGGCAGCTTCCTATGTTCCTATGTTCCTAAGTGTTTATCAGAAACAACTCCATGTTCTCCTTCTCCGTTCCCTCCCTTTGCTTTACTGACTCCCCCGCCACACCAAACACCCCACCACACACAACCTGCATGGCCCCACACCAACACACACACTCTACATGATTTGGGGGGGCAGCGGCAAGTCAATCAGAGAAAGGTTTCTCCAGCTTGGATACACAGTAAGTGGGAAGGCATGATGAGATAGCCCCTCCACATACACAAAGATTTCTTAATAGAAGCAGCAGCATACAAGCCCTCACAACTGCCCTGGGCCCATAAACACAGGGCCCCCCACAATACCATTTGGTCCAGACCTTGAAATTACCTAGCTGCTAGGAGTGTACAAGGAACCGCTCCAAGCGGTTCAATTCAAATTCAAACTGAGTATGAACCAAACCACCAGTCTGCAACCGGCCAGAGGTTCAATTTCTGCACTAGAACCAAAATGAACCAGTTCAACCTGGTTCGGCATGCTTGCAAAGGCAAACCAGTAAGGACCCCCCTTTAGAAGCAAAGAGGGAACCCTATGGGGTTGAAAAGGGTGGGCGGGGAGTGGGTGAGAGGTCATCTTACGTGCTGTGGCTCCTCAGAGGCAGTGGGGCAGAAGCAGTTTCCCGAGGTCCTGCTGGCACTCACCCCATCTGTGGAGGGAGGGAGAGTGTGGGCCCTCTACTGCCAAGGAACCATGGCACATAAGATCTCCTGCCCGCCCTTTCCAACCCCATAGGGTTCCCCCTTTGCTTCTAAAGGGGAGTCCTTACTGGTTTGCCCCTTGCAAGCATGCCGAAACAACTCTTGAACTTGGATCCAGAGGCTTCAACGAACCCGTTGGCGCAATGGTGGCTCCACCCCTGGATCCAAGTTCAAGAGTTGTCAGGCTGCTGGCGGTCAGGCTCTGCTCCTGCTTGGATCGGCCCCCCTTTTGGCGGGGGCCTGTCCCATTTCAGCTAGAACCGGTCAGACCAGGCAGGTTCAAATTGAACCCAATTCAATTCAAACCAGTTCTGCACACCAATACTAGATGTGCTTTCCAGATTAACCCCTCAGTAGTGGCAAAATGCTTTGGTGCAGGCAAATTGCTTTCAAAACGTAAATAGCAAAGCGCCCAGCAGGGGGAGCAGTCTTGCGGAAACTAACAACCGGAAAATACAGCAACGTTTTTACATCAGACATACAATGTCATAGCAATAAATCTCAGCAATTAAATTTTGTCACAACACAGGAAGTGGAGAAGCACACTTTGGAGATACGTTGTGACCCTGTTGCAGGGTCTGATCTGGAAAGTGCCCTAAGGTATATGTTCCCTTTGCACAGAGTGCCTACTGCTGACTGAGGGCAAGCCAATTGGTGGGTGGCACTTTGGCACCCCCTACTGGGCTTTTGTGGGTAGACAGGAGAACATAAGAACAGCCCTGCTGGGTCAGGCCCAAGGAATCTAGTCCAGCATCCTGTTTCTAGTCCAGCATCCATCTAGTCCAGCATCCTGTTTCACACAGTGGCCCACCAGATGCTGCTGGAAGCCACAGGCAGGAGTTGAAGGCATGCCCTCTCTCCTGCTGTTACTCCCCTGCATCTGGTACTCAGAGGCATCGTGCCTTTGAGGCTGGAGGTGGCCCTCCAACTAGCAGCCATTGATAGACCTCTCCTCCATGTAGTTATCCAAACCCTTCTTAAAGCCATCCAGGTTTCTGGCTGTCACCACAACTCATGGCAGAGAATTCCACAAGTGGATGATGCGTTGTGTGAAAAAGTACTTCCGTTTGTTGGTTCTAGATTTCCCAGCAATCAATCACACTGCAAGGAGAAATACTTGCAACCTGCCCAACCCTGTGCCTACTTAGCTACACAGAATCACTCTCAGAAGCTTTCCCCTGTGTGGGCAGCCAGTAGACTGCTGCCTTTGCTGGCTCAGCTCACAAGAGGCTGAGGAAGAGAGCATCTCACTGTGTGTGTGTGTGTGTGTGTGTGTGTGTGCGCGCCTGCCAGCCAGTGCCTCACTAATGCTGCCACTGCCGCATGCATGCTGCGGCTGTTGCTGTCTAACTGGTGCCTTGTCCTCTTTGCTCTGTTGAAGGGACAGTTCTGCTTCTGCTGCTGCTGCTGCTCTCCACTCCCGCCTACTAAAGGTCTGGAAACCTGTAGGCTCCCCCCACCCTCCCCCCCACCCCACAATGTTTATGTTTATTAGTGATCTGGCAGCTGTGTGTGGCTTGGCGCTTGGTGGGCTCCCCCCTTGCAAATGTGTTATACTTGTGATCAAGAGATAACACATACAGCATTGCTATTCAGGATCCTGCCGTTCATCCTACCCCCCCGCCCCAATTGTCTCCCTTACTCAAGCAACAGAATGGTGGCAACCCTGAATGGCCCTCAAGGGCCAAATAATAATCCAACTCATTCCCCATCCAACAAAGGGATACAGAGATGGGGGCGGGGGGGGGGTGTTACGGAAGCAGAGTAATTCTTATAGAGGAAGTATGACTTGCTTGCCCCTACCCCGGGGCTCTGTGTAACAGCACACATCATCTGCTCAGAGACACATCTTACCACGTTCTTCTTCCACATAGCTGTAACACTAATCCCCAGCTTTTGCTGTTGCCGCCAGCCTACGCTGGTAGGGCATAGGAGCATGGAGGACCTGGCCAAATGGTGTTCCCCCAGTTAGGATGTTGTGGGCCAGTACAATAGCACAGACTGGACATCAGATCTCGAGCCCTCATGGCACAAACATCACGGGACATCACATTTGGTCACGTTTTGGAGCTGCCACACCAGTAACCAACCCATGTAACCCAAGGTCTTTTCTTTCACTGAACGTCCTTGCTTTTTAAAATGGAGGGTTCCATGCTGATATAACAAGATTGCAGAAGGTCAAACATCAGGGTGATACACATTCTGTTTGCAAACTGGCACAGAGGATAACAAAATTTGCAACTAGCAAAGGTATTTTGTTTTTTGTTTGTTTGTTTGTTAGATGTATATATTACCTTTCCCAAAGTGGCTCAGGGTGGTTTACATTAAAATAAAAAACACGTAATAAAACAATAAAAAAATTAACAAAATGTAAACCAGATTAGAATTAAAACTAAAACTCGATATCAAAAGCCAGGCTAAAAAGATGGGTCTTTAAGGCTTCCCTGGAGGCCTCCAAGGAAGAGATTCCTTTCCTATCCATGGGGAGCATGTTCCACAACCAAGGGGTGACACCTGAGAGGGTCCTATCCCAGGTCGCCACCAGATGAACTGCTGGCACCTGAAGACAGAAATCTCCTGATAATTATGAGAAGTGGGGATCTAGTAGAGAAAGGTGGTCTCTCAGGTAACCTGGACCTCAGCCATTCAGGGCCTTAAAGGTAAATAACCAGCACTTTGTACTTTGCCCAGAAACCTATTGGCAGCCAGTGCAACTGTTTAAGAACAGGCACAATGTCATCTTTTTGGGATACCCCAGAGACCAATCTGGGTGCTGCATCTTGAACTAACTGACATTTCCAGACTATGTACAAAGGCAGCCCTACATAGAGCGCATTGCAGTAGTCCAACCCGCTGGAAGTTGCCAGAGTTATCAGATCAATTGCAGCTGGTAAAAAGCATTCCTGGCCACAGCCTCAACCTGAGCCTGAGGTTCTGTATTGAGAGGCATGGAAATAAATATTGTCATATCCTGACTGACATTAAGTGATTTGCTTTCCGTACTTGTTTGGAAGCTGATGGATGAGGAATGTTATGTTTTGCTGAGGTCTGTTTTTTGCAGGATCTACATCTTGCTTTGTATGGAAGAAGCCATTTGGGATCAGGAGGCGGGTGGAGTGTGGCAGAGGGAGAAGAGCAAAGAGGACCGGGGGCAGCTCCAATGGTGTGCAGCTTCAGTCACAAGCAGGTCCCAAAGTTCAGTCTGGGACTGGGAGGGCTGACTGCCCCCCTCCCACCGTGGGCTTTTCTTGAAGCTCCGGAAGCAACTGCAGTGCTGGTGCCAGGGGAAAGCAGAGAGATTTCTGTGCTCATTGAGGCGACCTGCTCAGAATCCTTCCCCGGGAGGAACACATGCAGGAAACAGCTCCTGTGGGCAGCGCAGGGTCCTTGGCAGATGCCTGCAGCCTCCTGCTTCCAGATCTCTCCTGGGAAAGGCAGGGAGTGGGGTGAGTATCTCAGCACCTTGACTAGAGCGGCATCCCCTGCTGCCGATGTAACTCCTCCTCTTCTCTTTCTGCAGAAATGTCCACTGTACAGTGAGTCGCTGACTATCCCTGGGATCCGGCCCCACCATCCAGCCCCACAGACCCAGGAGTGGACGCCCACATGCCACTAAGCCCCTCTTGCCCCATGCCTCCAGTCTCTCTGCATCTTTGAGGAGGCTGATGGAATCGTCTTCCCTTCACAATAAAGAGCTGACTTTCCCCGCATCCTCGCTCTGTGTCTTCATTCTTGAGCTGCAGGCAGGAGCCTCCTTTCCCCCACTGGCCCCATAGGAGGAGATCAAGTCCTGGAGCCCCTGAACAATGCTGCATCTGTAGGTCTGGGGTGGACTGTGTGGGAAGGGGAGAGAGGGCAGCACCCAAAGCACTGAGTCCATTGATCAAATGCTGGAGGTTTTAGCTGGGTAAATGCTCCCATCTGGAAAGGATGCAAGGATGAACATTCTAGCCCAAGGTTTCTTAACCTTGGGCCCCCAGATGTTTTTGGACTACAACTCCCATCATCCTAAGCCAAAAGGCCATGTCTGGGGATGATGGGAGTTGTAGTGCAACAACATCTGGGGGCCCAAGGTTAAGAAACCCTGTTCTAGCCCTTACATTGCAAAGGAAAGCTTAAACAGGTAGTAGGGGCCATACATTGCTGGTGAAATCATGGAAGGCTTCAGCCCCCAGAGGCCTTCAGCAGGAGGGCACACAGACCCAGGAGTTCTAGGAGCTCTGATTTGCCTATGCATTAGTACCCTTCCTTTCTCTGTATGTATTTCCTGTTGAAGGGGAGAGGTTAATTAATTCACCGAAATTTGTAACAGGGCCAGCATGAGCGAGAAGAGATTAGCCCAACAAAGAAAGACTTCAGACAGGCATTAAGGTTGAAAAATAAGCCAATGTTTCTGGTGGGAAATACATATTTGGGTAGAAGGCCTGCATCTTCATAGAGCAAAGTAGAGAGGGAAAGGAAGAGGGAGAGGGAGTGAGACCGCATGGGTAATGGAGAATGAAGCAAAGACTCAAGGTTGTCTGGGAGCAAGAAAGGCAGAGAGATAGGCCCTGAGAAGATCAGTCATAGTAAGTCCAAGCCGAGAGAGGTGGGAATAGAGGAAGATCCTTCGTCACTGTCCCTTAGGCCTGTGAAAAGTCAGATTGGTTAATTCGGATATGGTCCAATTTTACTGAAATTGGAAAGGTTCAAAGAGAGTCTGAACCAAAACTTGACCAGCCCACTTTGGGCCGGACGTCTTTAGAAGAAACAATCAGAGCTCTCCAGAGTTCCATGTGGCAGTGAGATTATGTGTTTGTGTCGTTGTGGTTCCTGGAGGGGGCATCTTCTGCCCAAATGCCCACCTGCCCATGCCATTTTTTAAAAACATATTTTAAAAGTTGTTTAGCCCATTTTCCGCTCACAAAGAAGCTGCCACCAGCTGATTTTTGGGTTTCTTGAGAAATTCTCTCATGTTTATTGATTGATTGATCGATCGATTGATTGTTAAATTTATATACCGCCTTTCATTAAAACAATCCCAAGGTGGTTTACAGCAAAATTTAAAAACAAGATGTTAAGAAAGACAATTAAAATATTAAGTGAAAAATATTAAACCAATCTGATTAAAAATTTAAAACAAAAGCATAAAAGCAATACAGAGTACAAAGAGCAGCAGCAGAGAATCATATAAATGCCTGGGCAAAAAGCCAAGATTTTACACTCGTTCTAAAAGCTGTGATGGAGACCGATGAGTGAATAGCCACCGGGAGAGCATTCCAGAGTCTGGGGGCAGCCACAGAGACGGCTCTGTCCCGTGAGCACGACAACCGAGCCTCCCTCATTGTCAGCACCCGGAGCAGAGCCCCCTCAGATGACTTTGTCAAGTGGGCAGTAACCCTTGGGAGCAGGCGGTCCCTCAGGTATCCTGGGCCCAAACCATTAAGAGCTTTAAAGGTCAAAACCAGCACATTGAATTGGACCCGGAAACAAACTGGTAGCCAGTGCAGCTCTTTCAAAATGGGTGTGATGTGCTCCCACTGGGCAGCTCCAGATAGAACCCTAGTTGCTGCATTTTGCTCTAGCTGCAGTTTCCGGATATTCTTCAAGGGCAGCCCCACGTAGAGCGTGTTACAGTAATACAGCCATGATGTGACTAAGGCATGGGTAACTGTGGACAGATCTGTCTTCTCGAGAAAGGGACACAGCTGACGCACTAGCTGAAGCCGTGCAAGGGTACCCCTGGCCACTGCCTCCACCGGAGCTTCCAAAAGCAGAGCCGGGTCCAATAGTACCCCCAAGCTACGTACTTGCTCCTTCAAGGGGAGAGCAACCCCATCCAGAACCAGTCAAATATCCTCATCCTGATTGGCTCTCCTACTGGCCAACAGTACCTCCGTCTTGTCTGTACTCAATTTTAGTTTATTAGTCCACATCCAACCCATCACAGCTTGCAGCCCCCGATTCAGGACATCCACTGCCTCCCTAGGATCAGGTGACAAGGAGAGACAGAGCTGAGTGTCTTCCGCATATTGCTGACAACTCAGTCCAAGTCCCCGGATGACCTCTTCCAGCGGTTTCATGTAGATGTTAAACAGGATGGGGGACAAGACCGAACCCTGCAGGACCCCACAGGCCAATGGCCACAGATCCGAGCAGTAGTCCCCCATCACCACCTTCTGGACCCTTCCCCCAAGAAAGGACCGGAACCACTGCAATGCAGTACCTCCAATTCCCATACTCAAGAGGCGGCCCAGAAGGATACTAGGGTCGATGGTATCGAACGCTGCCGAGAGGTCCAGCAGAATGGCATAGGTCATCCACTAGAGCAACCACAGCAGTCCCAGTCCCATACCTGGGGCGGAAGCCAGATTGAAAAGGGTCCAGATAATCAGTATCATCCAAGACCCTTTGCAGCTGGGACACCACCACAGGCTCTATCACCTTGCGCAAAAAGGGAAGGTTAGAGACCGGTCTATAGTTGTCCGGGTTGGAGGAATCAAGGGAGGGCTTTTAAAATAATGGTCTTACCATCGCCTCCTTGAGGCATGATGGCATCCTGCCCTCCCTTAATGAGGCATTAATAATCACCTCCAACCATCTACTTGTTCCCTCCCTGGCAGCTTTTATTAGCCATGAAGGACAAGGCTCAAGAGCACACAATGTCACCCGCACACTGCCAAGGATCTTGTCCACTTCCTCAGGCTCCACCAACTGAAAAAAAAATCCAACACAATAGGACCAGATGGTACCAGAGGCACATCTGCTGGAACTGCCAAAACTCTGGAGTCTAAATCAGCACGTATGCGAACGACTTTATCTGCAAAGTGACATGCAAATTGACCAGGGAGGGCTGTGGATGATTCCTCCCCCATTACCTGGGGGGATGTGTGCAGCAATGTCTTAGCTGCACGAAACAGCTCTACCGGTCTGCACTGAGCAGATGCAATGGAGGCGGAGAAAAAGCATTTCTTTGCTGCCCCCCCCACCACGGAGTAGTCCCTAAAATCGGCTCTAGCTCGTGTTCGGTCAGATTTGTCATGACTCTTCCTCCAGCGTTGTTCCAGCTATTGCCCAAGTTGTTTCATCACTCTAAGCCCCGAGGAAAACCAAGGAGCAAAACTGGCTTCACCAAGCCGGAGAGGGCGTTTAGGAGCAATTGTGTCAACAGCCTGGGCCATCTCTCCATTCCAGAGATCAACCAGAGCCTCGACAGGGTCACCAGCTCTGGACACTGGAAACTCCAGAGGGCCTTCTGGAATCCAAATGGATCCATAAGCCTCCAAGGGTGGACCATTCTAATTGGTCCACCACTCCTGCAGAGGGCAGACAGAGCAGTCAAACTAAACCCCACCAGATGATGATCTGTCCATGACAAGGGAGTTATCTCAGACTTCCCCACCTCCAGATCATTTATTCCCTGGTCGGTAAAAACCAGATCCAGAGTATGTCCTGCCATTTGGGTAGGGCCCGATACAAATTGAGACAGGCCCATGGTTGCCATGGAGGCCATGAAATCCTGAGCCGCACCCACTAGGGGGGCCTCAGCGTGCACACTGAAATCCCCCAAAACAATAAGCTTGGGGAACCCAAGGCCACCTCCGAGACCACCCCCAGGTGCTCAGGAAGGGAGACTGAAGTGCAGTGAGGTGGGTTGTTTGGATGATGGCGTTGTGAGAGCAGCTTGGAGGCTTGCCTCCAGCTGCATTTCACTCTTCGACATGTTTATCCCAATTTCAATCTGGAAGGATTGATACCAGAGGAATAATGGTGCTTACCCTCCTGGGAGCTGCCTTTGGTGGTCTCAAGGCGAGAAACGTTTTGAAGAATTGTATTAGAAACAACCATGAAGTGCCTTGAAGAACGCCTGGCGAACCCGGGAGAAACCTTGCCATTCCCCTCTCGAAGAGAAGAAGGCATTTCCACCTGCCTATTAGCAACAGCCTCTCCACCCAACCCACCCTTTATTTTTCATTTTTCTCTCCTTTCTTCTGCTTTTTGTTCTCTAAGCCTCAAGAACGCTCAACTATTTGTTTCTCTAATCTCTGGGATAGAAGATCTGCCTGAAGCTAACCTTTAGTAGCTTGGAAAAGAACGGAAGTTTTAGTCTTTGGAGGATGATTTTACTTGCAACCAAATGGCTTTACAATCTAAATGAAGGATATACTACTTTTGGGTAATGAGCCTTGTTCAACCTTTTGGAACTTTTTTGGAACTTTTTGGATTGGTTTATGGCACTGCTCTGAGTAACCAGCTTGAACTAGAAGAAGCAACTAGCACGTTTAGTCAAGGTTTGTTTGCTCCTCTTTTATAAGTATGCAGATTTTAACTCCCCCCCCCCTTTGCCTTTGGAACACCAATGGAGACATTTCTGGAATAATTTACTATAGTAAACAGTGGAGTAATGAAGCAATGATCAACATTTTATTACATCTGACTGGATCAACAATGATTAACATTTTACTATAACAATGATATTTTTCTTGATGTCTATTATTGATGGATTATAGAAGCCTTCAACTTTCTTAACCAGGCTGTTTGACGATTCTGATGTCAAACTTTATTGTTATTAACCAAACGGAACTGGATTGTGGACTCAGCTTTCAGTCAGTGACTTTATTTTGGTTAATTAGAGAACGACTTTATTGGCAAATAAATGGTTTTACAATCTAAATGAAGGATTTATCGCTTTTGGGTAATGAGTCCTGCTTAACTCTATGGATTGGCTTATAGCACTGCTTTGAGTAACCATCTTAAACAAGGGAGAAGCAATTAGTCTGTTTCGTCAAGGTTTGTCTGTCTTTCTTTTATAAGCATGCAGTTTTTAACTCTTCTTGTTTTTAGAACACCGACAGAGACAGTTTTTGAGACATTAATCAAGATTTAAACTTTTCTTTACGCATATTTCAGATATCAGACGTTGGACTTAAGCTATTTACCCAGCATTGTTACATTTTATGCCCACACGTTTTTTAGATGATTACTGACAAGGAATGTTGAAAGTTAAAGATTCTTTAAAGCCTTAAGTACGAGAATATCTTCTCATTAACATATCATAAAGTTTTTTTGTGATCTTACAGGAATATCATATGCCAGAAGGGTGAAGGACACCAATTACTTTAGGACTGATCATACGTCAGTGTCAAGTTGTTTGATTATTATCCAAGTGTTACCATATGGATGATCACTGAGAAAGAGAAGGAATTTTTCTCTGTTCTGTGGGAGGTTTCTGACTGTGAGAATTTCCTTGCTGTACATCAAAGAGGAACAGGTGTAGTCTGTTTTCTATACGGGAATGCCTTCTGGATGATTATTCTATTATGCTACTACATTAAAAAGAAAAACTCTTTTATGGATGTCATATGAATATTATATGGCAGTTAAGTGAAGGATATTATTCTTTTCAGAACTGAGGATATCTCCTATTTCAGGACCGGTTGGATGGTGGGAGCCGAAACATTTTGGCTTCAGAGATCTATTTCTTCCCCCATTTTTCCTTGTTTTTTTCTCGAAAGAACTCATGGAGGCCTTGGACCTTTTGTTATGAGAACTATCCCTCCTTATCTTCCTGTAGAACAGCTGTAGACTGTGACTCATAAAAAGATAAAGCAATCGGAGAAAGCTATAATTCCCTTTCCTGGGACACTTTGCTTGTTTTGTAAACATTCAGTCTAAAGCCACTGAACTCTTTTTTAGCGAAGGATTGTTCTCATTGTTATTTACTAGATTCAATGGATGTGTATTAATCTGACTTTTATTCCTAAAAAGCCTTATATGCATTGAACTATGCTATTTTAGTATAGATGTGTCAGAGATTTTCCCAGTGTGTGAACATTTGATGCTCTCATTACTAGGGAATTCATTTTTGGCATTTTTTGTTAGTTTAGTTTTGTTTTGTTAAAGGCAGCGCTTTGTGGGCCTTACAAGAATTGACCATTTGATTCCCTGTGACAAAAACTTTAGTCAAACGAACTAGGGAATCAGAATTTTGCCCAGCTTCTTGGTTGTGAGAACCCTTTCTTCTTATCTTTAGGCAGAGCAACTACAGACTGTGGTTTGTAAGAAGACAAAGCAAACGGAGAAAGTCATTACTGTCCCAGCTGGAACAATCCCATTTTTTCTTTGTAAGATTTAAGTTTGAATCGAAGGAGTTATCTCTTTCTGTTTGGGATTGTTCTTATTGGTAACTACTAGATTTTAATGGATGTGTCTGGACTTATTTTTACTGTAATAGACTATTTGATGTTATACTTACTTCCGGGCATATCATTTATACTAATCCGAGGAACTTTTTAAAGGGTAGTTTCCTGTAGGGATGTGCATAAAACCGGTTCTCCCGGTTCGGTTCGGGTCCAAACCGGGTCCGGACCGGACCGGGGTGGTTCGGTTTTGGTTTTGCCAGACCACCCCCCCGGTCCGGTTCGGTTTCGAACCGGTTCGGATCCGAACCGAACCGGTTCAGATCACAAAAAGTGGCTGGTTTTGAAGGGGACATTGTGTTCTACCTGCCATCCAAATTTCAAGTCGATTGGACCTTCCTCTGATTTTTTACAAATTTTTTTCAAAAAATAAATTTTTGCCCATAACTCACAATGTGGAGCCCTTAGGGGCAAAAAAGCTGGGGTGGGTGGTAGCCACCCATGGGTGTCCTCCACCCCAAAAATCCCAAGGCAATTGGTGGCTCCTAGTATTATTGGTGAATTTCTGAAGAAAATTTTTTTTCCCATTGGCTAGAATGGGGGTTCGGGGCTGCCCCAGACCCACCTCTGTGGGGTGGCAGCACCCCCAAAGTGGGTCCGGGGCCATGGCAAAAATGCCCTCAGTCCCCCCCAGCAATCCCCGTAGAGATAGGAGTGATGGTTCTGTTGTTTTTCTGAGGTATTCTGAGTGTAGATTCTATGATAGCTTATGAGATTTCCAATGAGACACCATGAATCCACTCTCATTTGCTATCACAGAATCCACACTCACTCAGAACACCTCAGAAAAACAACAGAACCATCACTCCTATCTCTACGGGGATTGCTGGGAGGGACTGAGGGCATTTTTGCCATGGCCCCGGACCCACTTTGGCGGTGCTGCCACCCCACAGAGGCGGGTCTGGGGCAGCCCCGAACCCCCATTCTAGCCAATGGAAAAAAAAATTTTCTTCAGAAATTCACCAATAATGCTAGGAGCAACCCAACAATTGCCACCCCATCTTTTTGGCCCCTCTCTCTGGCGCCCTAACACGTAACACCTAGTCAGTCCATCTTAATGCCTACCTACTACCACCACTCCTATCCAAGCAAGTAAGAGGAGGACACTCAGAGAGACAACACCCACTCTCTGATCTAACAAAAAGGCCACTGCTGTGCTGCCTGCCAGCACAGCAGCAGCAGCGGAGCAGCACACTAAGCACAAGAGCAGCACACACAGAGAAGAAGCAGGAGGCGGAGCAGCAGAGCAGCAGACCTGCCGCTCTGCATGATGGGTGACGTGATGCCCAAAGGAACCACCGCCTCACTCAGTGCCTGCCACTGACTAGGCCCGACAGACAGAAGCCAGCCAACCTGCTCTGCTCTGCTCTGATGCTCCCCATGGATGATGCACACACACCCTACATCTGCATCCCAATGACCAGACCAGACCAGACCAAGTGCGCAGAGTCAGCACAGGCCAGCAGCCACCAGCCCAGCAACAACAACAGCTACTACTGCTACCACCACAACCAGTGTTGCCGCTACAATAACATTCCCAGTCCAGTCACGCGCGCCACAGCCTGAGCCTAGCACACAGCCAACAGCTGCTGCCAGCCAGTGCCTGGCAAGCCCAGCCAACATGAGGAGGAGAGAGCTAACAAGTAGACGGCGCACGCACATCACCAACCCATCACGACGGCGCAACTGCAAGGGGAGAGGGCACAATTACAGGCAGGAGGAGGAGGAGGAGGAGGAGGAGGAGGCGGGCGAGGCAATCCTAGCACAGATTTGAAAGTTTAAAATCCACCAGGACATCTTCTAGAATCTAGACTTCTGTTTTTTCTACCACCAGCTGTAGTGTCTAGTTAGTCAGTGTGCTGTGCAGCTGAGCTGAGCTGAGCTGAGCTGCATGTGAGGAAGGGTGATTGTAGCTAGTTCTTTAGTTTCAGCAGACTGAGCATTGAGCATGGGCAGTGGCCTTGGGAAGCAACACAATTACACGACACTCACCTGCTGCTGCTGGTTCTAGAAGTTGCCTCTTCTCGTCTTCACCTCTTCGTGTGTGTGTGTGTGTGTGTGCAGTGAGTGCATGCCTTTTGCCTTGCTGGAAAGAAATGCTTCTCTGGTCCACCACCACATATCTGCTCAAGGACACAGAGGCCCAAGGCAGAGGTGGTGGCACCAGTGTGAGTGCATGTGTGCTGGTGGTGTTTGCCACCACAGGTGTTTTGTGTGTGTATGTGTGCGCTGCTAGCTAGGAGGGGGGAGGGAGGCAGGGAGGGAGGCTGGGAGGCAGGGGGGAGGAAAGGGGAGGGGGAGAGGGATGTAGAGGGGATTGAAGGGGGGAGGGTCCGGCTCAGAGTTGGTCAGCCACATATTTGTGCACACACGTGCTCACGTGTGTGCTTCGGTGGGAGAGACCAGACTCTCATCATCTGCCAGACCGGGGTTGGGGGCAGGTGAGGCGGTGGTGGGCTGGAAGGGAGGGAGGATGGAAGGTGGTGAAGAGGAAGGGGAGAGGATGAGAGGGGAAGGATGGAGGGAGGCATGGGGGGGAGGAAAAAAAACATGTAGACAGACACACACCACACTACACACAGAAAGCATCCACACACAGAGACAGTGCTAGGCATCCATTCACACAGACAGACACACAACAGGAAGAGACAGACTGAGCCTGCACCACACACACACACACAGACCCAATTCCCCCCCTGCACAGTTATCAATCAATATGTTGTGTTGGCAGCCAGTTCATTGCTATTCTGATGGTTTTGGGTTTTTTGCCATCAGCCAACATCAACAGTGACCACAATCAAGATGAACATAAGATGATAATAATTCATTCGTTTCATTTCAAAAAATCACCCAATCATCTTCTCCATGTAAACCAAGCCCCCCACACATGATTTCTGGTGACATTTTCAATAAAATCAATTCATTTGGCATTCATCATTTTGTTCTCCCTTTGTCACCTTTTTTTCTTTCTTTTGCATAATTTTGAGGCTTGATTTTGACATGGGGTTTTTAAAGAAAAAATTATTTACATGTTTATTTACATACAGTATTTACATATCTACACTGCATTTTTGAACGTATACCCACCGCTGCCGCTAAGTCTAGTACTCCGTGGGCTGTGCTACTTTGGGGGGGTGTGCCGTGCCCACGCCAGGTCCCCAAATGCTGACAGGTGGATAGATAAAGGGCCTGTGCTGGTCAGCATTGGGTTTCTTTTTAGGTGGGCGTGGGCATTGTAAACATCTGGCCAGTCGCAGCACTACAACTACTACTACAACTGCATCTCTGTGTGGGCACACTACACGCTGCGACTGGCTGGCACGGCTCAGCATCTGTCACGTCAGCTCAGCTAGAGGTGGAAGGGGGGAGGGTAGGGATAAGCACAGAGTTCGAGCCAGGCAGGTGACCAACCATGGGGCAACCCACGGTAATCACTCGCCCGTCTCAAACTGCAGCTTGGGGTAGCCCAACAGGGGGAGGTTCACCTTAAGGAAGACCAGCTGCTCCACCAGACCAGGGTCCAAGCGGGAGCGAGAGGGTGTCACCACGTCCCCGGCACGTGAAAACACCCGCTCGCTCTGGACACTGGTTGGGGGGCAGGAGAGGAGGCGCACAGCCACCACCGCCAGGTCCGGCCAGACTTGGCGGCGGCTCGCCCAGAACTGTGCGCAGTCCACGCCGTCTCCCTCCACAGGCTCCTCCAAGTACTGCGCAACGCATTGCTCAGCACTGGAGGGGGGCCTGGCAGGTCGAGCCTCCCGCATACCAGGCATGGCGCCATAGCAGAACCGCTGAAACCACTGGGCGGATCTCGAGTCGGTAGCAAATGGCTGCTGCGATGGCGCCGCCTGGGATGCCGCGCTGCTGGACTGGGAAGAGGGAGGGGAAGGGGAAGCTGACGCCGGCTGGCCGCCCATGCTGCTGCTGGGTGCGGGTTGGGCCGCGAGGGCTGCCCCCGCACCACTACCAACACCCTGGTCTCTGCGGGCCCTAGCGGCCTCCTCCTCCCTAACCTTCTCGACCAGGATGCCCTTCCACCTGGGCAAGTCGTCGGCACTCACGGCATTGCCCTTGAGGGCTGGGTGACAGAGACAAGCGAGGACATACTCCTCCCTGTCTCCCAGCACATCAACGAGCCGCTTGTCAACCCCAGACCTCAGCCTCCCAGCCAGAGCACGACCCTCTGGCGTGGTCAGAGAGATATGGAGTCCACCCATCAGCTTCTCGAGACCAACAGCTGTGGGCAGCGCCTGGCTCAAGGGAGTGGTGTCGCCACACAAGCCCTTCGTGGCAAGCTGGAAGGGCTCGAGTGCCGACACCGCCTCGGACATCTGCTTCCACTCTGCGTTCGAGAAGTCGCAGACATCCAAGGACTCGTCCCTCGCCAGGGCGACAAGGGCTCTCTCCTGCTCCAACAGGCGCTGGAACAGGAGGAAGGTGGAGTTCCACCGCGTCTCCACATCCGTAGGGATGAGATGGCGAGGAAGGCCAAGGTCATCCTGCTTCTGGCGAAGCAGTCTCCTGGACTTCTCGCTGCGGTGGAAGTGGGCGGCCAGCTTGCGGGACTTATCCACAAGCGTAGCCGTGGCAGCAACAGCACCTGCGATGGGGCGGGCCCCCTTCTCCTGGGACGCCCTCAGCTCCTTAAGGCCAAGGGCGTCCCTGACGGTCAGATGGAGCGTGTGTGCCATACACCGTATGTTCACACAGTCCATGACTGTCTCGACAGCGGCGGTAACGTTGGCTCCATTGTCGGTGACAATGAAGCCGCGGGAGAGGTGTGGACACCCGCCAATCCACTCCTCTATCTGGCGGTCGAGTACGGCCGCCACCTCCTCCGCGGTGTGCCTCGTGTCCATCGTCTCCACGTGCAGGACGGCCCACCTGTGCCGTAGTGCATCGGGAGCCGCGCCGGACCCGGAAGCATCGCCCGCGGAGGTCCCCTCACTCTCCGGTCCCCACCAGTGGGCAGTGAGGGCCAGGAAAGAAGCGTGCATCCCACTGACACTGGTCCAGAGGTCAGTCGTGAAATGCACGCTTGTCCCGGCCGGAGCTGCACGCAGCTCGGCCGACACGAGCTCCCTGCACCGGCGGTACAGGGAGGGGACCACGTTCCGGCTGAACGTCGTCCTTGAGGGGATGACGTATTCGGGAGCCAGGTATTGGAGAATACGGCGGAAGCCGTTGTTCTCGACCACCTGAAACGGCTGGTCATCGGTGGAAATCATCTCCCCTATGAGGCGGGTGAGGTGATGATGGTCCACGCGAACAATACGCTGGCTGCCCGAGGACTGCGTCCACCGCTGGACGGGCAGTGTAGCCTGCCTGCTGGCTGGCACACTGCCGCTGCCCGCCCTAGTGGCAGATGCACAAGGCGCACTAGCGCTGCCAGCCTGTCCCCTGAGACCTGGGTGGTGACGCTCTAGGTGTCTCCACATAGGCGTCGTACCCAGGTGCGCAGGGTCCCTTCCATGGCTGACAAGCATCCTGCAGTGGACACAGCGGGCGTGGAATGGGGCATCTTGAGGGACCTCAAAATGCACCCATGCACCACTGCCCTTGGCCTCCTGCGCCCTGGGCGCCGTCCTAGGCCGTTTCTCGCAGGGTGGCTGCAGTCCTGGGGGGGGGCGGCCGCCGCTGCCTGCCCACTGCTGCCACCCAACCCGCCCCTTCCGCCCTCCACAGCGGAGGAAGGGCCCGGCTCAACTGGCATCGGAGAGGCAGGCCTCTCCTCCACCACCTCGCCAGACCGCTCCCCACCAGAGTGTCGGGCTTCACGAGGGGGGGCCCCACTGAGCGGCGAAAGGATAGGGGGAAGGGGCCCCAGAGGGAGGGAGAACCTGGCTGCATCGCTGCCAGCCGCACGGTCCTCACCGCCCTCTACCTGCTCTTCCAACTCCACAGTCTCCTCCACCTCAACAACTGGCGGTAGCTCAGCAGCACCTGGTGCCGCCGGCGAGGAGGGACCCGCCACAGCCCTAACAGTGCCTCTGCCTCTGCCGCGATTGGCGGCAGCAGGCGTGGGGAACTGAATCCTGCGCACCAAAGATGGGGCCGGAGCAAAGAATTATCCAATGGGGAGAACTGGGGTGTCCTCAGGCTCCCCGCGTCCTCTCCCTCCCCGTGCCGCAGGCGCACCCCGCACCTGGCCTCTCCCACCTCTGCCTGCCAGCCTTGAGCGAGCCCTGCCCGCCACACGGCGCTCAGACATGCTGCTAGGTCAGAAGGAGGGAGACTTTAGGAGGAAGGCCAGACAGGGTCAAAAAAATAATTTGGAGGGGCTTAGGGGCCAAAAAAAAGGCAGCTGATTTGGAGGCGGCGGGGGGGAAGTTTGTTTTCAAAAAAGGAAGCCAATTGGGGGGAAAGGAAGACTTTTTGATATGGGGGGGGAAGCCAATCGAAGTGAGGGGGAGGGTGTCCTTTTTGAATTTGGGAGTCAACCACCAAGCCAATTGGGGAGATGGGTCTGGGAGGGGTTTTTTTTAGAAAAATAGGGGGTTAAAGGGTGGAACCCCGGTGTGGAAGGGTGGCACGGGCAGTTGGGTGGAGTAGTTGTGGTGTGGGTGGCAAGTTTTTAGCTTTTTTGGGGGGGGAGAGTGGATGGGGGGAGGGCACAGCACCTACCGGGGGTGGGGGAGGGATGCAGTCACCGCTTGGGAACCTGCATATCAAAGGAGGAAACCCTTATTTAGTGAACTGGAACACAAAGTGTGGGTTCTGGGGGGTGGTTCTCAAGTAATGCTCCTGTGGGGGGAGCATCAAACTCAATGCAGCCTATTTAGTGACTCTAAATTGCACACAACCAAAACCAGAACCCAGTCACACCAACACAGAGGTTGAACCCACCCACTCTGTGACTCTGCCTGCCCAATGCCATGGCAAGCAAGCAGCAGCAAACACTTGATGGCAGCCTCATGGACTGAACATCATGATCATCATCATACGTGTGTATTGGCCCAGCATGTAGTGGCAGCATCAGAGCCCAGCCAGGACCCCACTCAGACTGCCCCAGAGGCAAGGAAGCACTCTGGCATGGCATGGGCCCAGCATGTAGTGGCAGCATCAGAGCCCAGCCAGGACCCCACTCAGACTGCCCCAGAGGCAAGGAAGCACTCTGGCATGGCATGGGCCCAGCATGTAGTGGCAGCATCGCATCAGAACCCTGGACCCCACTCAGACTGCCCCAGAGGCAAGGAAGCACTCTGGAAGGCACCTGTTCAAAAACCACCTGCAAGACGCATGCAATGCAACGCAACACAAAGCAGCAATTTCTTTACTGGGCATGGGCATGAAGACACAAGTTTTACAACAGTACATCTCCTCTCCAAGGTTCCCTCCCTCCTCCCCACACCCAAATGCATTTCAGAATAGGGGTGTCCCTATTTAAAACCGCCAGCTAGGGAGAGAAAGGGGCAACAAAAGGTGCACAATCGCACACGCACTAACCCCTCTTCTTCCGGTCCTTCTCCTGCCACTCACTGCTGGTCACGGATTCGCCGCCGCCAGCCAGCCACCCTGGGCTGAGACACAGCAGGGCGGCCGCACGAGGCACACAGGCAACCGGGGTAGTTCAACAACGATGGAGGGGCAGAAGTGAGGAGACAACACTATTTGTGTCGCTCAACTCACCCCCAAGCAGAGACAAAATCAACCAAAAACTATAAAAAGAAAAAAAAAACCGATGGCAGCCGCCAGGTGGGTAGGCTACTGTGTGCGGCTGCAGCTGTGGGAGAGGAGGTGGAAAGTGAAGGGGAGCAGAGAGAGAAAAGACTAAGAGAGAGAGAAAAGAGAGGGGGGGCAGGGACAAAGAGAAAGAGAGGAGAGAGAGAGAAAAGAAAGAGAGAGAGAGGAGAAAGAGAGATGATAGAGAGAAAGAGGAGAGAGGAGAAGCGCAGCGCAGCAGGGAGGGGGGATTCAGGTGTGGGGGGAGGACACAGCAGTAGCAGCGGTCCAAAGAGGTGGGGGGAGCAGAGAGGGTGTGTGTGGTTGGGGGCTAGTGTGTGGCAGGGGGCCTGGGGTAAGTGGAGAGAGTCGGGGGCAAGGAGAAAAAGAGGTGGGGTGGGGGGAGCAGAGAGGGTGTGTGTGGTTGGGGCTAGTGTGTGGCAGGGGGCCTGGGGTAAGTGGAGAGAGTCGGGGGCAAGGAGGAAAAGAGGTGGGGTGGGGGGAGCAGAGAGGCTGTGTGTGGTTGGGGGCTAGTGTGTGGCAGGGGGCCTGGGGTAAGTGGAGAGAGTCGGGGGCAAGGAGAAAAAGAGGTGGGGTGGGGGGAGCAGAGAGGGTGTGTGTGGTTGGGGGCTAGTGTGTGGCAGGGGGCCTGGGGTAAGTGGAGAGAGTCGGGGGCAAGGAGAAAAAGAGGTGGGGTGGGGGGAGCAGAGAGGGTGTGTGTGGTTGGGGCTAGTGTGTGGCAGGGGGCCTGGGGTAAGTGGAGAGAGTCGGGGGCAAGGAGGAAAAGAGGTGGGGTGGGGGGAGCAGAGAGGCTGTGTGTGGTTGGGGGCTAGTGTGTGGCAGGGGGCCTGGGGTAAGTGGAGAGAGTCGGGGGCAAGGAGAAAAAGAGGTGGGGTGGGGGGAGCAGAGAGGGTGTGTGTGGTTGGGGCTAGTGTGTGGCAGGGGGCCTGGGGTAAGTGGAGAGAGTCAGGGGCAAGGAGGAAAAGAGGTGGGGTGGGGGGAGCAGAGAGGGTGTGTGTGGTTGGGGGCTAGTGTGTGGCAGGGGGCCTGGGGTGAGTGGAGAGAGTCAGGGGCAAGGAGAAAAAGAGGTGGGGTGGGGGGAGCAGAGAGGGTGTTTGTGGTTGGGGGCTAGTGTGTGGCAGAGGGGTGTTGGGGGGAAGGGGAGGGGGCAACAACAAACAGCAAAGGAGAAACTGGAACAACTCGGGCAGCAGCAGCGATTAGGCTGGATGGGGTGGTTGGGGGAGGAGCTGGGCCTGGGCTAGGGTAGGGTCTGGGAGGAGGGAGGGTGGGGGGGGCAGGCAGGGGGGGGGAGGAGGAGGAGGGTAGCAAAATATATAAAGCAATATATATCAAGAGAACACAAGCCAGAAGTTTAAAAAAAAAATTAAAAGAAAGACTATAACCAGCAGAAAAAACTTGGGGGTGGGGGTGTGGGGAGGGGGAACCAAACACAGACTCTGAGGGGGGCCACTAAGTGAACAGAGACAATGAAACCACAATTGCTGCAAATTAATAATAGCAAATGAATAAGTGGAACCAAGCAAAGAAAACTGGACTCGGTTTGGCAGCAGCAAACTTGGGAGAAGGCTGGATGGGGTGGGGTTGGGGTGGGGTGTGGTTGGACTTGGAGGGGCAAGTTTGGAGCAGGGAACCAAAACTGATTATATGGGACAACAAGAAACAACAACAGAATCCTCTGGGGGTGGGGGGGAGGGATTCAGGGAACCAACTCGCAGGGCAGCAGCAGTCAGCAGAAACAAACAAAATGGTACAATTTAAGCAAAACCAGCAAGCAATATATAACTGAAACCAATGGAATGCAATGTGAAAATCAAAAAGTTGGACAACAACAAGGCAGGACAAAGAGCAATAATTAATGGAAGAAGATTTAAAGCAATGAGGATGCAGTGGGTGGGAGTGGGGGAGGGGGAGGGTAGGCCCAAAGGATGAGAAGGGAAAGGGGGGGGGAGGGGGGGGGAGAAAAGCAGACAGACAAGGAACAGGGAAAATTGGGGGAAATTAAGAAGAAAGTAAAGTGAAGTAACACACAGTATACAGACAAGAGACAGACAGAGAGAGGAGACACACAGAGAGTCACAAAGGGCAGGTGGACAAAGGATTAGACAGAGCACACACAGAGAGACACAGGACACAGTCAGGACTCACAGAGACACCAGAGCAGCCAGCAAAGGGCAAGCAGGTCTCAGAGATGATCCCACAACTGCAGCCAAGAGAAGTTTCCAGAGAAGAGGCTTGGGTTTATATAGGTTTGAAATTCCCTCCTTTGGGAGCCCCCACCTTTGCACTCCCCCCACGGCCAACAGGGTGCCAGCTCTCAACAGTGCAACAGCCAAGCAGCCTACCAGACCAAAGGACTCATTCTGGCCAATCAAGGATCAATAGCGCAGCCAATACAATGCCTGGAAATAGCATCACAAAATGGATGCAAGGAGGAGCAAAAGTTTCGGGAAGGAGACACAAAATGGAGGACACACTTTAAAGAGACACTGAGTGAGACTCAATTTCATTCCCGAACCGGTTCGGGAAACCCGAGCCGGTTCGGTACCGAACCGGCTCGAATTCGGTCTGGCTCGGTCCCCGGGAGGGCCCGATTCGGTCCGGGATCGAGCCACCGGATCCGGACCGGTTCGGACGAACCGGTCCGGATCCGAACCGAACCGCACATCCCTAGTTTCCTGAAGGCTACACATGTGCAAAACTTTTTATTCCCTGTGATAAAAAGTTCTGTTAAACAAAGTAGGGAATAAGGACTGGCCATCTCAATTTTTGTCTCTCTTACAGACGGTTATTTAAAGAAGAACCTTTTATAAAAGACTACTTTTGGTTAGGGATCATTAAGCTTGTAAAACAATGTCTTACAATCTTTTTTTTCAGACATCTGTGGAGGAGCTTAACAAGATTTCTCTGCAAATAGATAAGTTGGGTGCAAAGATATCTTTAGATCAGGAGGTGTCTCAGACTGATTTAGGGACCTATACCCAGATGGTTCTGGAAACGGAAATACAATCCAAACAATGTAACACCATTCTGCAGGTTAACTGTGTTGACAATCAAGTTTATGTACCAGATTTTGGTGATGAGCACATGGTTGGTTTACAAGTGGCAAAGAATATGCGTTTAATACTGTTCACAGTTGAATTTTTCTCTAACCGAATCAAACATAGATGGGCACCGACCTTTGGGCACCCTAACCCTTTCATGTATTTAGAAGAAAGTGGATATTTTTGTTTTTAGATTCAAAATAAATGTTGGCTGTATGACCTTTCCTTTTTTTGAACTTCTAGACGGCTCAGACTATTGGACTGGCTGATTGACAAAAAATCTTTTTCATTTTTTGGTCTACAATGTAGTTGATTTTGCAGACTGACTGCTTCAGGCAGTCTTTTGGTTATGCACCTTTTTATGATACGTAATCTTATCTATTTATGTTAATCTTTCTAAGATAATAATTTTTAGATTCCCTCTTTTTCTCTTTCCTTTCAATTGCTGCATTGAAACAATTATTTAATGTCTGTTAGTTGTAACTCGGTTTGATATCTGAAAGAACACATAAACCAGTCCTAAATCTGATTGTTATTACATGATCAATTCTTATGATATAGACAGTAAATCTGTATTGCACCCAGAGCCGAGGAGACGTGGACGCAGTTACTTTTGGTAAAACTGGCCTCTTTATTAACATTCCAATTGCAGTGGACTTGTTAAGGCATTCAGCTGGGATTGGCACTCCACCCCCAGGTCGGCCATGCGTGTGGCTGCCTTACTCTAAGGCCTAGGGCGCTGGCACCTTGGCTCAAGGCAATTTGACTGCTGACAAGTGGGAATGCCCTTCTCAGCTGGCCTAATGTCAGGTCCCTGCTGCCGGCACTATCCCTCCGACGCTGTCCAGCCATACGGAAGGAAGCCGCCTAGAGTGGGATAGGAGTTGAGCTGCATCCCCGATCTGTCAAGCCTCATGGGATCAGCGCCTCGTAGTTGAAGCCCAAAAGCTTACCTAAGGTGCTGCACCAATTATTTCCCAGTTTTTACCCGCACTGTACCTGCCCTGCCCATGACAAAGTGACCCGTGAAAATACATGTAACTAAATTCCTCACTAACTACTATGCCCCCTGATATAGCCTGAGGCAGGATAAAAAAGAAGCACACCCACTGCCAATCAGGTGTATGCCCAAAAAATTCCTGCCCGGTCCCATAATGGTGACCAGCAAAGCCCAGTCTATATCCTAGGGTGGGAGGGAGGGTGCAGCTCCGAGAGATGGACTGGGCAGGTGTCTGCATGCAGGCCGTGGGCCTGCTCCAGCCCCGCCCCCAGGAGGACACCTGACCAATGGGAGTCAGCTCCCAGCATCATGTGCTCCTCCTAGGGGGCTGCGGCAAACGAGCCGCGCAGCCTAGAGCGGCTCCGATCGGCTTGCTTTTATCAATTGTATTTTACTTCAGTATATAGAAGTTTAGAGATGTCTTCAATCTCTCTGACTCAATTTTTTTCTCTTGCCTTTTGTATTCTCTGTATAGAAATTAATAAAATCTTGATTAAAATAAAAATAAAAATAAAAAATCAATGAAGTGCAGCGAGGTGGTCGGTACACCAACAAAATCCCCACCCTATCTTGGAGGCCCATCCTCAAGGACAAACACTCAAAATTCTGAGATTGCCTGACCGGGCACCTGGAAACGGGGAGGGTCTCGATAGATTATTGCAATGCCCCCTCCCCAACCCTCCAGGTGGGGCTGTTGCACGATCTGGAAACCTGGAGGACAGAGCTGAGAGAGACCAACCCCACCCAGCTCACCCAACCAGGTCTCCGTCACACATACCAGGTCAGCATGCTCATCCGCAATCAGATCGTGGATGAGAGATGTTTTAACATTAACCGACCTGGCATTCAGCAGCAGCAACCTAATCCTCGAGAGTGTTCTCAGAGCTCCCAGGGGTCTCAGGGTTGGGAGAAGAGCTGGAAATAGGAACAGGCCTCAGTTGCCTGGACCGTTTCCCCCTGTAACGGCCAGCCCAACTCCCACCGCCATATCTCCCTCTGCCTGTTATCAGTGGTATTGCTGCCCCCACACCAACCCCACTTTCCTGCTCTCCCAGACACATCCCTCAGTCCAAAACAACCACAGCTCCACTACTCAACAAAACCAGGGGTCAAACAGACTTATGCTGACTTCTGACCCCAGGCAGTTCACCCCAAGGCTGAGAGCCACAAGGAGAGAGCACCAAGAGGCTTGCGCCCATGGCTCAGCCTGAGCTTTAAAGCAGCCCTATAGTTGATACACAACTGGAGAAGGTGGGGCAGAGGCAAAAAGCACAATCAATGCCCTGCCAAAGATGTTCCCTCTTCCCTATAACAAGCTATAAAAACTATTAGAACAGGGCAATGCTTTAGATAGTCTAGTAGGTTTTATGCTGCTGTGTGGAGGAGGAAGAGGAGGAGGAAGAAGAAAATAGAGAAAGGAAAAACACTCCAGGGAGATATGGTGGGGGGGGACTGTTGTCATTGGTCCACCAAACTTGCTGGGACTCTTCAACCCTCTGGCAACTGCAGTCCACCGGCTGTTCTCCACTCGGCTGAGAGCCACAAGGCTGATAGTCCTTGTGCTCTCACCCTTCGGCTCGAACCAAGAGGCTCACAGCCCTGGCTCTGCTGGATCTTAAATGGTAGTTCTTGTTGTTACCTGCAAGGGGTGGAACAAAGGAAAGCACTCACTCAGGGCCCTGCTCAGCACAGCCCTCTTCTCATCTCCCTCAATTCCCCTTGGATCCTCTGCACTTACATCAGTTCCCCTGCGACTTTCTGGTATATGCCTGCATATATGTTTGGCCTGGCCTTTCAGGGTTTTAATTGTTATGATTGTTTAATTGTTTTTTAAGATGTTTTATTTGGGGTTAACATTGATATCTCTGTTTTAATTGTTATTGGTTTTAATGGTTTCTGTTTTTAATTGTAAACCTCCCTGAGCCATTCCAGAAGGGCGGTATAAAAATCAAATAAATAAATAAATAATAAATATATATATACTCCGGTATATAAAACTGCATATACTCAAAAAGAAAGGACTCTGAATTAAAAATGATCTCCTGATGCGCGCGCGCGCACGCACACACACACACACACACACACACACACACACACACACACTTGTCAATAGTCTTGGATTCAGGTAAACATAATATTGGCCTTCTTGTGAGGTGAGCAGCAGGAACAGAGTCTTTCCAAGAGAAAAAGAGACATGAATCCTAGGAATGTGAGAATCAATTCAAATAGATTCACCTCAGTTCTGAGCAATTTGAAGAATTCAAATTGTATCACCCCAGAAAGGGCAAATCTAGTCTAATTTTATGAATTAGAATCTACTCAAATTTGATTTGAAAACTCTTTGGCACCTTTTAAAACCATTCAGGGAACCTGATAGATTAAAAGCTAAAACAGGGTCGAATTGATTCAAATTTGAATCAAATTTTTGGAATATGATTCGAATTGAATAAAAAACCTCATTCATGCACATCTCTACTGAATCCAAACTTTGCCTGCTAGGCAACACTATTGTCTTTTATCTAGCAGATTTAGTCTTCTACATCCACCAAACTAAAAGAAATCATCACCAGTCTTACAAACCTTTCTGCAGACTCCATGAAACTGCTGTCGATGTGTAAGTCAATTGCAAATTTGAAGTTAATAAAGTTCAGTTTAAAACCTTGTTAGATGTTTGCCTTCTCAAGTAAAGCTATCCAAAATCATTTGATATTCAATGCAGGAAGAGAGAATCTTTGCTTGCTGGCTGGCTCATGTGTGCACACACACACACACACAGAGGAACATTGGAAGCTGCCATAAACTGGGGCTATTCTCACGATTAACAAAAATCGGGCTAGGAGAACCTAGCCAAAATTGGTCTCACGGATCGTGAGACCCGCCTCACTGAGTCAGGCCACTGGTCTAGCTAGCTCAGTATTGTCTTCACAGACTGGCAGCGGCTTCTCCAAGGTTGCAGGCAGGAGTCTCTCTCAGCCCTAGCTTAGAGAAACCAACTTGGAACCTTCTGCTCTTCCCAGAGCGGCTCCATCCCCTGAGGGAATATCTTACAGTGCTCATATTTCTAGTCTCCCATTTAAATGCAACCAGGGCAGACTCTGCTTAGCAAAGGGGACAAGTCATGCTTGCTACCACAAGACCAGCTCACCTCTCACACCTTCCGCAAGCACTCTTCCATAGTTCAGGCTGGCTGCCAGGACTGCATGACTGAGACGATCCTTATCAGATGCACAGATCATCCACATGTGTCTGTGATTGTGCAAGATCAAAGCCAATTCCAGAACAATGAAGGATCATTTGGCACCAAGGAAGAATTGTGCTGGAAACATTGCAGGGAAAGGGGCTCTGGTCATAGGAAACCGTTCCTCCTCTCACTCTGCAGGGGAGGAGCAACTGCCTGGCATAGAGACCCTCAGGGAGAGGAGGCAACCCTTGAGTAAACAGCTTGCCCAGTACTCTAGAAAGCGGTTCCCACTCTGATGGAAGTGAAACTTGGAGCTGCAGGGGGAGCTGTTTATTTTGTATCCCACCCACCCACCCCCCACAATATTTTTCACCATATTAAGATTTCCAGGTTCACTTTCAAAGGCATCTGGAGATTGATGCAGACTTCTGGAGACTCCTGGAAGGATGGAAACCCCAATTTGACAATCCTTTTATCACTCCCCTTGCGAAGGAGAGCCTGCTGCCACCCCCAGACGGCAAATAAGGACTCTGGACACAAAACTCCAGAAGCAAAAATCCATTTGCTTTCTTTCAAATACAGACATAAGCCTGTTTCTGCAGAAGTTAAGTCCTGTTGCGGGTAATTACTTAGAGAGCAGAGTATTTCGGGAGATCAGTCACTCCCATTGCAGTAGATGTGAACAGGGTCTCGGGGCAACAGCCTGTAAATGATAAACATGGAGATTCATGTAAGGTTGATCTAATCTACTTTATTCAGAAGCATGTGATGTTAGGAAAGACCTATATCTAACCTCTGGCTACATGTGGGTCAGAGAGGGACCTTTAGAAACATGGTGCTCGGAGAGAGAGCTAGAAGCATTCTGAGAAGGAGGAGGAGGAGGAGGTCACTCCCAGGAGGTTCCTGAGTACCTCTATCAATTGAGGGGTCATAGAGGCAGACATAGGCAGGAAAGAGAAGAAGACCCAGCTGACTACCTCTGCTCCCAGTGCCCCTAGTGGTCATTAGGGTTACTGGTGCAAATGGCCGTTGCCATCTGGAGTTGGATCACCAACAAGTCCCATTGTATTCAATAGGCTTTACTCCCTAGAAAGTGCTTTTAAGATTGTAGCCCCAGAATGTGCCTGTTGTTAATATGTTGGCCCAGCTGACCCGACAGGATTTATGGTCCCTCCACATCCCCTTGTGTGAGTCAAGATCGAAATTCTGTAGATAAGAATCCTCCTGCTGTGCTTCTGAGACTGCTCTCCCAACCAAATCCTCAGTGGAATACCTCCCAGTTCTGTAGCCTCCTCCATTGTGGAGGGCGATAAATGTTAATTATCAATAGTGCGCGGTGGCTGAATTGGATCAAAACTGCCACAGCATATTGTTTGAGTAGTGGAAGCAGTTTTGATGATGCACATCGGGAGGTAGCAACAAGCACACCCAGGCCACCTTTGCATCTGCCATGGACTGCCCCTGGTATGCCTCCAACTGTATATGAGTGAAATCCATTGAGCAATAACTCCCCAGTTGTTCAGGATCCCTGAATCAGAATAATCTTGTGGCAGGAGAGGTAGTCTCTGAAGGAGGGGTCTGTGACAGAGGAACCCCACCCGGCAACATTCCATGATAAAAGGACATGTCATGTGTTGGACCCAGTCCAGAGAGCCATCCGAATGTCAGTTTCCTTATCTTCAGATCTCCAGGGTGCTCTGAAAGGAGAGGGCGGAAGGAGCAGAGGCTTGCAGGTGTGTCCTGTGCAACAGAGTCCTGGGACTCAGTCCTGCGTCCTTTGCCCAAGCAGAGTCCGGAGGAGGCTTTCCACAGTGGATTCTTCACCTTCCCTTCACTTGTGCCAGGCCAGACCCCCGCCCCCTCCCATTCCCTTTCCACCCATTCTTCATGCTCTTCTTTGTCTTTCATAGTAGCACATAGAAGAGAGACCATCACTGCAATAGCAGAGCCTCTGAAAGGAGAGCTGGTCTTGTGGGAGGAGAGCTGGTCATGCAGTAGCAAGGATGAATTGACCCTTTGCTAAGCAGGCTCCACCCTGGTTTGCATCTGAATGGGAGACCACATGTATGATCACTGGAAGATATTGCCCTGAGTAGAGGGGGCCACTCTGGGAAGAACACAAGTGTGAAGTTGGCATCCCAAGTAATAATTGGTTGCTAGTTTAGGTTTAGGCTTTTGCTATATTTTTGACAATTTTGGTTGGAGCTGAACATACTGGCTCATTCAAACAACCCAATGGGGGTGGTCTGGAAGGACCCAGGCTTTACTCTGGTATCTCAGGTTGAGGCTATGGTCAGGAGCGCCTTCTATCAAGTCCGGCTGATATAACAGGTACATCCGTTCTTTAAAGATAACGATCTCGGAACTGAGGTGCACTCTCTGGTAACCTCTAGGCTTGACTAGTACAATCAGCTATACGTGGGGCTGCCTTTGTATGTAGTTCAGAAACTTCAGTTGGTCCAAAATATGGCAGCTAGATTGTTCCCCGGGGTTTCTTCAAAAGACCATGAGGCTATTCTCACTATCAATGAGAAGAGCCTCTAGTGGGTTTGCGGTGAGAGCGGGATAAGCCCGCTCTCCCTGCAGATGAGCAGCACGGCAGCCCTGGGCTGCTGGATCAGCCGCTCACACGACTGCCAGCTCCGTTACCAAGCTGGCAGGGGCTGGGAGGATCAGAGGCTGCGTGGTCCCTGGAAGCTTCAGTATGCCCGGCGCAAGCGTGCAGGGCATACTGGAGAGACCTCCAAGCCGGGAGGCTGCTTTTAAGGCTCCCGGTCGGGGGTCTACTCATGATTTTATGTGGCACGGAGCTGCTCTGCGGCAACTCACGATTAGAAAAACCGGGTTTGTGGAGCGCTTGCTCCACAAACCCGGTTTTAGGAGAGGGGTAGTTTGGCGGGTTAACCTCCTGGAAGCTGCTGGGCTCACATGCGAGCCTGGTGGCTCCCACAATCAGGTGAAATCAGGTTAGGCTACCCTAGCCCAATTTTGCCTGATCATGGGAATAGCCCCCATACAAAGCCTATTTTAATACTACCGCATTGACTACCAATAGTTTTCCGGGCAAGATACAAAGTGCTGGTCATTACCTTTAAAGCCCTAAGCCCTACCTGGAAGAGTGCCTTCTTCTGCATGATCCCCCCACCACACATTAAGGTCATCAGGAGAGGTCCTTCTCTGGATGCCTCCAGCTCTTCTGGATGACTCATGAATGGGCCTTCTCTACTACTACAATGACAACATAAGAACATAAGAACAGCCCTTCTGGATCAGGCCCAAGGATGCACATCCAGTCCAGCATCCTGTTTCACACAGTGGCCCACCAGATGCTGCTGGAAGCCTACAGGCAGGAGTAGAGGGCATGCCTTCTCTCCCACTGTTACTCCCCTGCAAATGGTACTCAGTGGCATCCTGCACTACTAGTAGTGAAGCCTACTACTACTGCTACTACTACTACTACTACTACTACTTATATACCATTCTTCAAGCAAATTTACCAGAGTGGTTTACACAACAAAATAAATAATACATAAATATTCCATAGCCCAGGAAGGACTCTGTTGTCACTCTCAGGCTATGGTATGTGCTGCCTACAGACATTTGTGGTATAACATGCTTACCAGCCTTTAAAAGAACCCTTAAAACCCCTGATAACTTGGCAAAGAGGCACCTTTTAACATGGTGATTCTCTTTATTTAGCAGGGGGAGAGTAACTGGCCTCCCTATCCACCCCAGCACAGTACCTCCAGTGACTGTTGCTGGTGTCTATCTTCTGTTTCTTTTAGATTGTGAGCCCTTTGGGGACAGGGATCCATCTTATTTATTTATTTCTCTGTGTAAACTGCCCTGAGTCCTTTTTGGAAGTGTGGTATAGAAATCAAAGAAAGAAAGAAAGAAAGAAAGAAAGAAAGAAAGAAAGAAAGAAAGAAAGAAAGAAAGAAAGAAACGTTTTAGCCAGGGTTTTAGTAATCTTTGAATGTTTAAAATTGTTTTAACAGTTTTGCCTTCTTTTCTTTCTTTTTTTTTTTGTCGTGTTTATTTTTGTGAACTACCTAGAGCCTTTGGAATCAGGCAGTATATAAATTAATTGAATGAATGAATGAATGAATGAATGAATAATACTAATATTTGTAATCACCCACTAGCAAGGTCTCTAGGCAGTTTACAGCAATAAAACAAACCAATAAATTTTAATAATTAAAAACAATAAAATAGAGAGGAGGTAAGTTGGCGTTCCACTAGGAAGCAACGGACAAACTGTTTGCCGAAAGCTTTTGCTCCTGTTTGGTCTAACTATCTCTTATCGGCAAGATGGAGATGTGAATGCGAAAGCAGGGCTTTCCCCCCCACCCCTGATGGGGGTGAGTCTGGGGAGATTGCAGGCTTGAAAAAGTCTGGGGTTCCCCTGGATCAACTCCCGGGAGAGAGCCTTCTGCACTATGCATCAGGCTGAACAGAGAGAGGCTCATACCACCTGCTTGCCAAGGAACGGCCTGCCAACTACCTATTTTTCTCTCTCTTTCCTTTGAAATCTCTGAGATGACCATGGCTTTTGAGCTTGCAAGGTTTTTGGCATTTATTCTGTTTTTCCTTTTTTTTCTTTATTCTCCTGTTTCCATTATTTTTTTTAACCTCCCACTGACTCTGCCAGAGGTAAACAGCATAACCACCCCTTTGACTTCACCGCAAAAACCCAAATGCCATTTTACAGAAAAGCAACAAGAACTAAAGCAAAAAATATCTGAGCACAAGAACCAAACAACCACTAGAGTTCGACTTCCAGCTCTAAAAACAGTTGCCAAAAAACAACTTGCTCAGGCATTAAAAGATGTCAATGCTGCACTTGCAGAAATATCAACCAAGAATTTGCAAGAAACAAACCAACTAATGTACAGTGCAAAAACAATAACACAAGAGCTCGGATATAAGATCAGTGGACCTGTAAAAAACGAAAGCAGTACATCACCTAAATGGAAGATTCGATTAGAAAATAAAATCTCCAGGCTTAGATCAGATGCTAGTAAATTGAAAGATATGAAAGACAAGAAGCTGAAGAATGAAAACACCAGACAGTATCTGATCCAAAAATACCACCTAGATTCAAGGAAAATTAGAGAAGTCCTAGAAATAATAAAGCAGCAAGATTAGCAGATATGAAGCCAGAATTACACAACACAGGCAGAATCTCCAATTCCAGTCGAATCAGAGACGTTTCTACCAAAGTATAGAAGGAGAAATTGCAAGAAACATAGAAACACCAAATAAAGAAGAAACAGTGCAATTCTGGGGGAAATTATGGGACAATCCAATAGATTATAATCAAAAAGCAGGCTGGATGAAAGAGGTCAAAAAATGTAACCAACAAATGCAAGATCTAATAATAACACCAGAATTAATAAGTGAAAGAGCACAGAAAATTAAAAATTGGACTGCTCCAGGCGACGCTGAACTGCATGGCTTTTGGCTTAAACACCTAACAAGCCTTCATAAACAACTATCAAAACAGTTCAATCACATTATGAAAGGCGGTGATATTGAACAATGGCTAACAACTGGGAAAACTCATCTCATCATGAAAGACCCAGCAAAAGGTGCAGTTCCAAGTAATTATAGACAGATAACCTGCCTGCCAACCATGTTCAAATTATTAACTGGAATAAGAGCAGATGAAGTCATGCAACACTTATTAACTAACAAACAGCTTCCAGTTGAACAGAAAGGAAATTGCCCGAACACCAGAGGCACAAAAGACCAGCTGCTGATTGACTAAATGATTTTAGAAAACTGCAAGAGAAGAAAAACCAATCTAAGTGTTGCATGGATTGACTACAAGAAAGCCTTTGATTCATTGCCTCACACATGGATACTAAACTATTTAGAAACAACTGGTGTCAGAAAAAACATCCAGATATTTATTTTAAAAAGCAATGAGCATGTGGAGTACACAGTTAACAATCAATGGCAAGACATTTGGACAGGTTAGCATTAGAAGAGGCATTTTCCAAGGGGACTCAATATCCCCTCTGTTGTTTGTAATCGCCATGGCCCCCCTTTCACAAATACTAAACAAAACAGGCCTCGGATACCAAACGTCTAAAACATCCAGTAAAATCAACCATCTGCTGTACATGAATGATCTGAAGTTGTATGGAAAGTCCCAGTCAGAAATTGAATCACTGCTAAACATTGTCCGTATATTCAGTAGCGATATAGCAATGGAGTTTGGACTAGACAAGTGTGCTGCATTAATAATGAACAAAGGAAAAATAAGAAAAACAGAAGGAATAGAACTGCCCAATGGAAGCAAGATCAAGAACCTGGAAGAGAAAGAACATTACAAATACTTGGGCATTCTCCAGGCTGATAACATTGCACACACTGAAGTTAAAAGAAAAATTGGAAGTGAATACATCAGGAGAGTTAGAAAAATCCTCAAGTCCAAACTCAATGGTGGGAACACCATACAAGCCATCAACACCTGGGCTATACCTGTTATCAGATACACTGCAGGAATAATAGACTGGACACAGGCAGAGCTAGAAACGCTGGATCGTAAGACCAGGAAAATCATGACCATCAATCATGCTCTGCACCCCCGCAGTGATGTCGATAGGCTCTACCTCCCTCGCAGCTCAGGTGGAAGAGGAATGCTGCAAGTCCATCAAACAGTAGAGGAGGAGAAAAGAGCCCTTGAAGAATATATCAAGGACAGTGAAGAAGATGCACTTCAAATGGTCAATAACGCAAAACTATTCAACACCAATGAAAGAAAGCAGACCTACAAGAAAGAACAAGTCAAGAACTGAGCAGAAAAATGGAAAAATAAGCCCCTGCATGGTCAATATTTGCAAAATATAAGTGGAAAATCAGACATCACCAAGACCTGGCAAAGGCTTAAGAATGGCAACTTGAAGAAAGAAACAGAGGGTTTAATACTGTCTGCGCAAGAACAGGCACTAAGAACAAATGCAATAAGAGCAAAAGTCGAAAAATCAACCACAAACAACAAGTGCCGCCTTTGTAAAGAAGCAGATGAAACAGTGGACCACCTAATCAGCTGTTGTAAAAAGATCACACAGACTGACTACAAACAAAGGCATGACAAGGTAGCAGGGATGATACACTGGAACATCTGCAAAAAATACAAGCTACCTGTAGCCAAGAATTGATGGGACCATAAAATTGAAAAAGTTGAAGAAAATGAAGATGTAAAAATATTATGGGACTTCCGACTACAAACAGACAAACATCTGCCACACAATACACCAGAGATAACTCTAGTCGAGAAGAAAGAAAAACAAGTGAAAATAATCGACATATCAATACCAGGGGATAGCAGAATAGAAGAAAAATAAATAGAAAAAATCACAAAATACAAAGATCTGCAAATTGAAATTGAAAGGCTGTGGCAGAAAAAGACCAAAATAATCCCAGTGGTAATTGGCGCCCTGGGTGCAGTTCCAAAAGATCTTGAAGAGCACCTCAACACCATAGGGGCCACAGAAATCACCGTCAGCCAATTACAAAATGCAGCTTTACTGGGAACAGCCTATATTTTGGGACGATATCTATAATAACCCACAGTACTGATGATAAAATTCAGCCATCCCAGGTCCTTGGGAAGGACTCGATGTCTGGATAAAACAAACCAGTCAATAACACCTGTCTGACTGTGTAAAGAAGAAATAATAATAATAGATTGTTTGGTCTAGGACCGTAAATAAAACTTGACTTGAATAATAATAATACTGCATGAAATCATCTGATGTTCAGAATACTTAGGTTATTCTAAAGTAATGTGACACACATCAAAAATCCAACATGGTGGCTCGAACTAAGTATGACAGTGTGATATTAACTGTTAAAAATAATCAGATGCTAATTCATAAAGACCTGAGAATTGGCAGAAATGTTGTCAGATGCCCATGGTTTTAGAAAGTAATGTGAACCATCCCAAAAAATCATGATGTCTAAACAGGTTGTTCTGGTAAGAACTAGTCTGCCCAATTTCCTTTAACTATTCCTACAACAGGACTAAATTTGGTCCAAATTGGTTTGGCAGTTCACAAGTTATCCCACTTGCACCTCAAACGTACATGCTTCCATCATCCTGAATCTGGGGGGATGACATATCACAAACTATGCCTTTGAGATGTCCCTACGTGTCCATACAACTGTGCCATATTTGGTTCCAATAGGTTCCCACTTGGACCTCAAATGTCCATGCATCCACCATCTTGAACTGGGGTGGACATCACTTCCACCCAACCCACTGCTCCGCCCCAGCAGACCCCTTTCTGCCCTAAATCTGCCCCAAAGACACTCCAACTTCGACAATTCCTAAGAAAATAGCCCTTAGGCCAATTCCATGGGAGTCTGGGAGATGAAGCAGGCTGGTCAGCAAGGCTAAGCAAGGGCATAAATCCTGGAGAATGGCAGCCCCCCTGGGAAAGTGGAGTCAATGGTGGAGGATGGGGCAAAGTATGATGGAACAGGCAATGAATGGAGCTCTCTTTTCACCCACACATGCAGCAGAAAGGAGGAAATGGTGCCCTACACCAGCATATATATTCCTGGTGCAAACTCAGTTCTTTCCTTTCCAATGCAAATCTGAAATTTAAAAATCTGTCAATCGGGATGTCTTCCTCTATCATGTTATCTCCCAAACCCTCACCCTCCCCATATTCCACTTATATACTTCCCAGTGTGTTAATAAAAACCCAGCAAGTGTATGCTTTTTGCTTTAACAAGCATAATAGCTTGTGCCTCCCATATACCTTGAAAGAGGCTTGTAGGCAGTGTCCTTGCTGGCATTTTGTTTTGTTTTCTGAAAGGCCTTAAATATTTTAAATGTAACAGGACGGGGCATGTGGAATCTAAATACTTACACGCAAAATAATAAAGAGGGAGAAAGGAGGGGCAAAGCTGTAAGAAGTCTCTCCTCCAGTTGCTCCCAGCAGCCCCCCAGACAGAGTGGGAAGCTCCGGATATAGTTACTTAGAGTTGACGATGAATTGGCTGCTCTCAGCTTAATCATTTTATTCTCAGCACACAATTGCATCACAATACAGCTCATTTCTCTTAACTAAATATCAATTGACCAAGGAAATGTCTTCAAAAGCTGTGTCTCATTTTGCATATCTTATCTTCTGCCATGCTAATCCTTCTGACAAACACTCAGTCAGTTGCTGGCTGCTGAAGTGTGGAGAGACAGAAAAGGACAATTTGCAAAGCAATGCTGTCGGAGCTCCGAAGCATTTTCCCAAAGTAAACAAAATTCGGATCCGAGAGGAGGTCATTTCGGTTTATAAACAAAAATTATCGGAGGTCTAATTCTGGTTTCTATTTGTAGACAAATCATCTGAAATTGCCATTTTTGGGGCATTTTAGGGTTGATTCAGATTTGGGAAAAATTGAAACAGAAAAAATACAAAATGCACAACCCTATTTTTAAAGAAACTTTTAGAAAGCAGTGTAGACTGGACATCTGTTTTAAGACAGACCCAGTCTTGTTTGGAACTAGAAGCGATGGTTTTGAATTGTATCTTTTTAAGAATGCTTTTTGAAATGCCGGGAAACTCTAGAAAGCATTTAGAAACTCTACAAAGTTTTTAGAAAGCATTTGAAATCTTGGCTTTTTTCCCAGGCTTTTATATGATTGCTTCTGAGGCTGCTGCTTTGTATCTTTTATGTTTATATTGTGCTTGTTTTTTATTACTTTAATTAGATCTGTATTTTTATATTCTAGCTATATTCTAATTGTGTGATTTTTGTAGTCTTGTTTTAACTTTTGTGTGAACTGCCTTGAGATTGTTTTAATGCCCCTGACAGGGCGCAGCTGTATATTGACCCACCAGGTTATCCTCAACCCTCTTCAATCTCTTGCCACAAATGGGAGGTAATGGCATGTTTGGGAAATAATAAATTCATTAAAAACCAGCTGGAATTTGGTGATTTGTTCAACTGAAACTTGAAGAGATGTGTGAAGATCCCCATACTTGGAGCTAACCAGTGATGATGACCAAGCAACCCAGCTGGACCATTTCTATCTTGCCATTGAAGGACTTGGGACATTGAAGCACAGAATTCCTAGCTCCCTGGCTGCAAGGGGCCTTTTTAAACAGACACTTTCTTCTTAGAAGTCAGGTGTAGTGAGATGCCTGGCAGCTTCCTTATCCCCTTGCCTTCTGCACACATACACCAGACTGGGTCCAGATATTGGGGAGACAGGAAAGGAAGCACACACACACCCCAATTCAAGATTTCCAGGATGCAGATGAATGGATGCATTTATTGTAGAGAAGGAAAGAAGGCAGCGCAGGCAGCACAGCCAGCTCCACCAGGGGAAAGGGCAGGGAAGAGGGCTGGGCCCAGCAGGTTGGCACTTTGACTCCCAAGATGCCAGGGAAAGGCTGGTGGGTCTTAAACCTGGCCAGGGTGGGCTGCTTTGGTCCCCAGTTCTGGGTCTCTGTCCGGGTTCCCTGTGGAAAGTCAGACAGGAAGAAGAGCTGAACTCCAAAAGGTATTTGGTAACAACAAACAGAGATTTAGTTAACAATTAGAGTTGCACCGTTCTTGTAGTGGAAGTTGCTTCTTGTGTTATGCACCTGATGGAGAATCAGGAAATAGAGCCCCTGTTGCTGTTTAGGTGCCCCCCTCTGTCTACCCTGCTAAGTGCAGCTAGCATTCCTTGCTGCGCCCCCCCCCCCCCTCGCGCCGCCTGATCTGAACATCCCCTGTTACAAGGCTAGCTTAGCCAGGAAAAGAAACCTCTGCTGCAATTCAGATGCAAGAAGTCCTGTGACTGGGGTTGCCTCAACCCCGTCTAAGGTGAGCAGGCTCCTCTCCTAGGAGAAGAGAGCTGGTCTGGAGAGGAGAGCTGATCTTGTGGTAGCAAGCATGACTTGTCCCCATAGCTAAGCAGGGTCTGCCCTTGGTTGCATATGCATGGGAGACTTGATGTGTGAGCACTGCAAGATATTCCCCTCCGGGGATGGAGCCGCTCTGGGAAGAGCAGAAGGTTTCGAGTTCCCTCCCTGGCTTCTCCAAGAGAGGGCTGAGAGAGATTCCTGCCTGCAACCTTGGAGAAGCCGCTGCCAGTCTGTGCAGACAATACTGAGCTAGATGGACCAATTACAAACCCTTCCACAAAGTGAGACAAACAATATGTCAATCACAGGTAAGGCAATTATGTGGGTTTTTGAAAAACCTTTGATGTCTCTCCCACCACTGAGCTGGCTTCCCCACAGATGGGGTTGGGGTGACCATAGAGAATGTGCCTTTAAGGCTGTTTGAGCGGAGGGAGGGACGTAACTCTTTAGGAATTGCCCTCCATTTCCACAAGGCTGGGCAGCAGGAAGAGGAGGAATCCTGGCCCTCCTCTGGACTGCCTCTTCCTTTGGGTCAAGGAGGAGGATGAGCCAGTACAAAAAGCCGCTCCCACTCCACCACTTTCCACTTTCAACTCACACGCGAGTGAGGCTGCCTGCCTGGGCATTTCAGCACCACCGGGAAGGGAAGGGAAGAGGCATGCCAGTCCACAAGAGGTCCCTCCCCATTCCCCACCTCCCAAGACCAGCCCCAAGCATGCCAGACAGCATCTACTCAGCTGTGGCCCTAGTAGGTGGCCATCTTTGCCAGCCCCTGGTGCAGAGCCAGAGAGCTGCCCCCTTCGGTGAGACCCCAGCAGGGGTGGGCCGGGCTCACCTTAGATGGGCTTGAAGCAGTCTCTCATGCAGCCAAAGTTGCAGCACTTCTGGGGTTGAGGGCAGTCACTGTCAGTGTTACACTTTACGGGGCATATTGTGGAGGCATCCAGAGGAGCCACGGGACATCTGCCAGGCCTCTCTGCAACACAGAAGAATCCGAGGGCTGTGAGACACATGGTGGGAGGAGGGCTCCCCCCCTGCACTGAGCAGATGGGCTGCAGCTCTATTGCACCCCACCAGCACATGGGTCCCAGCATTCCCAGGGTGGAAGGAGGAGCCAATCAGCTCCCCGCAAAGCACTCATGGCCAGGGGAAGGGTAGGAGAAGGGAAGCTGGATGGGCAGTGGAAGTGGCCCCCTTTCCCCCCAGTGCCCGCCCCTCTGCTTGATGCTGGCTTCTGCAAAGCTGGCTGGGAAGGGGCCTTCAGAGAGCTCCTTCCTTCTCCTTCCTTCGCAGGTTGCCCTGCCCTGCCCTGCATTTGTCCCTGGACCTCTGTCCAGCTTCAGCCCCTGGGAGGGAAGGGGGGTTTGCTCCATCACTGGCACTGGGCAGTTATTCATCCCCCTTCCGCCCCCAGAGCCAGCAGCTAGGGTTGTGCATTTTGTAATTTTTTCTGTTTTGTTTTTGGCCCAAATCCGAACCCCCCCCCCCCGTTTTGTTGTTTGTTCGAAATCAGCCAATCCAAAACACCCCAATTTTGTTCTTTGTTCGAAATTGCAAAATCCAAATCCAAAACCTTTTGGATTTTAAAAAATGACCTTGGGGGAAAACTAGTGGGAGGGGGTGGTCGTGCCCGATGGGTGGAAACTACCACCCAAGTTTCAGAGGAATTGGGCAAAGGGCTGATTTTGGGTGAATTTTTGAAGTATAGGATTTTTCCCATAGGGAAGAATGGAGGTGTCAGCAAAAGTACAACTTCATGTTGGGGGGAAAGGGGTGCCCCAGAGCAAAGTAGGGTGGGTGGTAGTGTCCAGTGGGGGCAAGGAAGCTGCCAGAATTATTTCAAAGGAATTGGGCAGAGGGCTGATTTTTAAAGATGTAATGGAGTTTGCACGTCTGTAAAGGTCTTCCCCATAGGGAATGATGGACCTCCATAATTCCTGCCCCATAACTGCACTTGAGGGGGCACCAGGGTGGCCCAGAGCGAGTGGTGGTATAGGTTGGTGGTGTAGGTTGGCACATAGGGTGCCAACCACCCACATGGGTTGCTAACCCATGGGGTACTGGGTTCTGTTGTTTCTGATATGTTTTGAGTGTAGATTCAGATTCTGGTAGCATATGAGAGTGGATTCATGGTTTGTCGTTGAAAATCTCATATGCTACCAGAGAATCTACACTCAGAACACCTCAGAAACAACAGAACCCAGCACCCCATGGGTTAGCAACCCATGGGGTTGTTTGGCACCCTATGTGCACTACACCATCACTTGCTCTCAGCCACCCCAGTACCCCCCAGGTGGAGTTATGGGACTGCTGAAACCTCCATTATTCCCTAGGGGGGGACCTTAAAGAAGCGTAAACTTCAACAATTCCTAGGATATCAGCCCTTTGCCCTATTCCTTTGGAATCTGGGTTGTGGCTGGCACCCCTTGGGGCACTGCCACCCAACCCACTGTCTTCCCCCAGGCCCCCTTTCTACCCCGATTCTGCCCCAAAGACATGTCAACTTCAGAAATTCTTTAAAAATAAGAATAAAAAATTCTTTAAAAATAAGATTCCAATTCCTTTGGAATCTGGGTGGCAGCAGGCACCCATTGGGGCACTACCACCTGAACCACTCTTCTGCACCCAAAGCCTCCTTTCTGCCCTGAATCCACCCCAAATAACATCAACATCACACATCAACAACAGCAGAGCTTTGGAAGAAAATCAGGCAGATTTCCAAAGGTCATGCACATCCACATCCACACAACAGTGTGAAAGAACAACAATGAAATGCACACTGCCCCACTAGCCAGTGAGGGTAAAATTTACCCTTAAATTTGCTTAAAAGGAATAAGGAGGCAATTGCCAGCAGATCAGCTAATGTTTTGTCTGACCAATCTGCGGGCTGGAAGGGCTGGAAATTCAAACAGATGTCAAAACTCAAAATGGAGACTGAAGGAGAAAGACTTTTTGCGATTGCGAAATGGAGTTCCAAAACAGCCGAAACAACAAAATGTTTTGTGTCCGAAACAGGGACGTTTTGTTTTGGCTACAAAATTCTCTGTTTTGAGCATTGGCTACAAAAGAGCTGAAATGGCCTGGTGTGGGCACAAAACATTTTGTATCCGAAACGAAATGCACATCCCTACCAGCAGCCCACACCTCCTGGAGGCCTTACACGCAGGGCTTTTATTTCAAATCCACTCCTGATTAGAGTGTGCCAGTCCACATATTAGCTGGATTTACATCAAAGTCCCTGCGGGCTATCAGGGGCCAGGACAGACAGGACTTTGTACTCCCCCTGAATGGAGGCTGCAAATTCTGGCTTAGCCCAAAGTATGTCTGGCTTTAAAAAATCCTCTCATTTCAGTGGCTTTTGGGGGAAAGGTGGGGTGGCTTTTGTTATGCCCCACAGTTTTCTCTGTTATGTGTAGGGTGGTCATGCCAGTAAATCGGCATTTTTTGAAACTCAATGAAGGGGACTTTGACAGCTATTTAGGGTATGGTCTGCTCTAAGCCAGTGTGGTGTCCTGATTAGATTGCTGGACTAGGACTGGGGAGACCCGAGTTCAAATCCCCATTCAGCCATGATACTTGCTGGGTGACTCTGGGCCAGTCACTTCTCTCTCAGCCTAACCTACTTCACAGGTTAGTTGTTGCGAGGAGAAACTACATTCCTCTGGGCTCCTAGGAGGCAGAGCGGAATATAAGTGTAAAAATAAATAAATAAATAAAATAAGTGATTTGCAAGTGCAAGTGCTGGGGTGTGTGCGTGTTGTTGCATATTGGTGATACTCTATTGAGGCAGGGAGAGGGAGAAATTCCTGAGTTAAACACAAGCACAGACTGCAAAATATGTGTCTTGCTATGTTTGACATAGGCTTTAGATATGCAGAATGGATGTAACCTGAGCCCTTTCTTGTCTAAGCTGATTCCATTGGGTGTGGGTTGGGTGAAACATGGGACCGGGACTCACGATCCGTGAGACCTGGTTTTGGGAAGTGAGAGGGAAGGGAGCCCTGAGCAGCCAGATCAGCCTCCCACACAATGGCTGGCTCCGAGATGGAGCCAGCAGGGGCTGGGGAGCTTGGGGGCCATCCAGCCCCCGGAAGCCCCAGTATGCCCTGCATGAGCGCGCAGGTCATACTGGGGAGACCCCTGAGTCGAGAGGCTGCTTTTAAGCCTCCCAGCCGGGGGTCTACTCATGAGTAGCCGTGCCGCAGAGCTGCGCCGCGCCTACTCATGAGCAGATAGCCCGGGTTTGCGGAGCGCTTGCTCCTCAAACCCGGGCTAAGAGGTGGGCTACAGGAGCGGGTTAGCCGCTCCAGAACCACCGGGCTCGGCTGTGAGCCCGGTGGTTCTTACGATCACAAAAATCGGGCTAAGATTTTCCTAGCCCAATTTGTGTGATTGAAAGAATAGCCCCATGATGTGATGAAGGCAGTCACTCACAAAGGCAAGAGATAAAGGTCCTGCTGTTTAATCCAGCTGTTTGGGAACTTGTCATGCTGGTCTTCTGCTCTTAGCTGTCAAATTATTTTTTTAAAAGCTCTCTTGCCTCTGTGCTGTGATTTGTGAATGGTTGGAGGAAAAGCCCGGAGCAAGTAGGTGGGAACGCATAGGAAAAAGATCTGCCCAGGAGTGCGGGGAGGAGCCGACAGCTATGTGAACTGTCAATTTAATCCCCCGAATTAAACATCTTGCGAATCTGCTGCGAAGCAGATTCGCTCTTCAGACACCCCGAGGCATGAAGCCAGGTGTGAATAACTCCCTGCTTCCTCCATTGCACTCTACTCAGCCTTCTCCAGTTTGCTTCACAACTTCAACTGCTGTCATTCAGAAGGAAGCACATATGGCAGCCAGGAAGCCTGCAACTCACTGAGGAGTCCCTGGTAAATCAGTGGTTAAGCCTCCTTCCCAGTACAGCCTGTGTGGGGATCATTGGGGGGGGGGGAGTGACCCAGAATCCTAGGCAGTCTATCCATAGACCGAGTGTGGGGAACTGGGAGACTGGTCGGCCATAGGGCCATCCCTGCTGAGCTGCTGCCAAGGGGGCCCCACCTCCTTCCCCTTCTTCCTGATCCTGCTAGGCTTGATCTTGTTAATTGCTCCTGGTGTTACTATCTCCCATTATTATTTGGCAGGCTTCTGCTCTGATTGGGGTGAAAGCTGCTTGCAGTGGGGACCAGGAAGGAGGCCATAACTCGAAGTCGTGCATCCTAGTCATGGACAAGCCCAAGCCCTCTTTCTCCTCTAGCACCCGCAACTGGTGGGCCACTGTGTGACACAGGATGCTGGACTAGATGGACCTTGGGCCTGATCCAGCCGGGCTCTTCTTATGTTCTGAACTGGAGACTCCAGCCAGCCACCTCTCCCTCGCCCAGCCCCATTCTCTCCCATCCTGCCCATGTCTCTGTAGCCCACATGCCCAGCGATGACATCTCCAGCTTGGAGGCAGGAGCCATCCTTTGAAAAACACCTAAACATCCACAGCAACCCTGCCCTCGTTCCTACCATAACCTTACTGAGCATGTCAAAGCCACATCTATCGAAGAAGGTGCAGAGCAGGGGTGGTAACCTCCATTTCTCCCATCTCATCATTCTTCTCTGCCTGTCTCTGGACCCAGTTTCACCTTAGGCCAGGATTGCCTTACCTGGACGCAGCGGCTTGAGACAGACCTTCCCACAATTAATTAGGCAGCACTTCTGTGTGCCTGGGCAACTGCTGTCTGTTGAACATCGGCTGAAGCAGGGATCCAGGGCCCATGGGGGAGCTGAAGCTGGGCACTTCCCAGGTTTCTCTGAAAGGCCAAATGGGCAGCAGGTAGAGAGTGGGGCATCAGTCTCAGGTCAGCTGCTCGGTGGGGCTCCATTCCCCATAGCCTCCCCTGTGCTTCCTAGAATCACTCCTTCTCAGAGCTGGAAGAAGAAGGACCCTGTGCTAATGACAGCAGTGGAGGCACCTTTCTTGGTCCCTCAAGAGGAGGTGGAGCCCCTCCCCAAAATGTCATTAGCACATCAGAGCCACATCTATCCAAGAAGATGTATGGCAGCTCTAACCACAACCCCTCCAGACCCATTCCCTCCCTCCCTACCTGTCTCTTGGTTGCCCACATGCCCAGCGGTGACATCTTCAGAGGCGGAAGCCATCCTTTGAAAAACACCTATATATCCACCCCAATCCTGCCCTCATTCCTACCATAACCTTACTAAGCATGTCAAAGCCACGTCTATCAAAAATGATGGAGAGTAGTGGTAACCACAATTTCTCCAGCCTCGTTCTTTTTCTGTGCAAACAGTACACTGATTGATTGACTGACTGACATAAAACTATCCACTTTAGAACTCGAAAAGGCCTGGAACAATAAATAAGTCTTCTCCTAACACCAGAAACAGAACAGCCTCAGCAAATGGTGAGCATCCCTGGAGAAAGCACCCAAGAAGTGGGGTGCTGCCACTACAAAGGTCCTGTCAGTGGTCATCCGTAGGGCTGCCCCCAAGAATGATGGAAGAGGAAACCTTTTGGGTACCTGGAACCTGGAGGATCTGAACTGAGAAATCACTTCTCCCAAAACCTCTTCCTTGCTAGAATGGTGGCCTCCTGGTAGCCTCTAAGAGCCACCAAATGAAGAGGAAAGAGGATGCATGGGATGTCAGGAGCTGGGGGGGAAATGGTTCAGAATCATGAGAGACAAAAAGGGTCACTGGTGGCACTCCTGAACAAGAGGGACACTTGGAAGGTCCGATTCAAAAAGAAAGACAGAGTGGCTGGCGAGGGAGTCACCCACCTTCAGGAATTTGAACAGATACCGGTGGCAGACAGGATGAGAGCACAAGCATCGCCTTGAGCAGGAGGAGGCTGGAAGGAGGCATGGTGCGGCCAGGACTGAGCCTTGTCTGTCATGCAGCCAGAGGTAGCCTATTATATCCTGATGACATAAGGCTGGAAGAGATTGCGTCTGAAGCAAAGCCTGGCCCAGCCCAGCCCAGCCCAAACAATGGAGCAGTGGGGAGGGTGGGGGATGGAGAGAAGCTGAAGTATTCCTGAGACAACGAAGGTCGTGACTGTGAAACAAACCAAAACAGGCCAGCTCTTGGAGTCTAGGTGTGATCCTATGACGAGGACATTTCACAATACGCCCTCCACTCCTGGCAAGATGCAGAAATAGCAGGGCTGAGAGTCTTGCAAGCAGCCAGCCTTACTCATTACAATACATCAGGTGTCCTCCTGCATGGTGGAAGCAGAATTATCAGGAATCGTGGAGCAACGACTTGACAGGCCCTGTAACTGGCTAGAAATGGCAGCCTAAAGGAAAGGAGGGAGTCACAACTGGGGATCTGCTTCTCAGGGGATTTCAGCACCCACACAGTGCTCTGAGCTCAAAATAGAGATCCATATCGGACCTGAAATCCCCACCTCCCCACCTGGACACTGCTTCATTTTAAATAGGACCACAGAGCCTATTTAATTCCAGGTCTTGAGTCCCATTGCAACCCTTGGCATGGCGTTCTGTGGCATTTATGAGTTTCTGTTCAGTTCAGTTCTATTTCAGTCTCTGACCATCAATACAGATAATACACCCACACAAAATCCTTTGAGCTCAATCTAGAGATCCATATCGGACCTGAAATTACTCCTTCCTTTCTAGGGATGTGCATGGTCCGGACCGGTCTGGACCGGCACCGAGGGGGGGGGTCTCCCTTCAAGGGCAGGGGGGTAGAACTTACCCCTCCCGCCGCTCTTCCCCCTCCGGCGCTGAGGGTTTTTTTTCATTCTTTGCGTCCCGAACCAGTCCGGAGGCCATGTTAGAGGCCTCCGGACTGGTTCCGAGCCGGACTGGACCAGACTGGTCCGGCAGTCCGGCACCAAGGGGGGGTCTCCCTTTAAGGGTGGGGGGATAGAACTTACCCCTCCCGCCGCTCTTCCCCCTCCGACGCTGTCGTTTTTAGTGAAGTTTGGGGGGCGGCAGTGTTCTTCGCTGCCGCCCTTGCCCCCGTCGTTAGCGAAGAATGCTGCCGCCCCAAAAACTTCACTAAAAACGAGAGCGCCAGAGGGGGAAGAGCGGCGGGAGGGGTAAGTTCTACCCCCTGCCCTTAAAGGGACACACACACCCTCGGTGCCAGTCCGGAACAGTCCAGACCATGCACATCAATATTCCTTTCCTCGGCAAGTCCTCTTATGTATGGAGATATTTCGCATCTTTCCTGAAATTCTTCATATTTAATAACTCATATTATCCCCACCTGGACACTGCTTCATTTTAAATAGGACCACAGAGCCTATTTAATTCCAGGTGTTTAGTCCCATCGCAACCCTTGGCATGGTGTTCTGTGGCATTTATGAGTTTCTGTTCAGTTCTATTTCAGTCTCTAACCAGCAATACAGATAATATACACCTACACAAAATCCTTTGAGCTCAATCTAGAGATCCATATCGGACCTGAAATTCCTCCATCCTCTCCTCTGGAGTCTTCTGCACCTTTGAAAGTCCTTATAGGTATGGAGATATTTCACATCTTTCCCACAATTCTTCATGTTTAATAACTCATAATTCCCCCACCTGGACACTGCTTCATTTTAAATAGGACCACAGAGCCTATTTAATTCCTGGGCACAAACCAGAGAACATGGGAGTGAGTCCCATCGCCACCCACAGCATGGCGTTCTGTACTATTTACAAGTTTCTGTTCAGTTCAGTTCTATTTCAGTCTCTGATCAGCAATACAGATAATACACCTACACAAAATCCTCTGAGCTCAATCTAGAGATCCATATTGGACCTGAAATTCTTCCTTCCTTTCCTTGGCAAGTCCTCTTATGTATGGAGATATTTCACATCTTTCCTGCACTTCTTCATGTTTAATAACTCGTATTATCCCCACCTCCCCATCTGGAGACTGCTTCATTTTAAATGGGACCACAGAGACTATTTAATTCCTATTTAAGGGGAAGGTAACAGGGGGAGCATGGCCATTCCATCTGCCTTGCTGGGACTCACCATCCAACCCCTCTGCCTCCTGTGGACATTCCAGCACAGACAGAGTGCAGCCTGCTTGTTGGCTGCCAAGTTCCTGCTGGCTGGTTGCCAGCCTCCCAGACTGCCGAGTCGTTCCACCTGCTGCCTGTCCTGGCAGCTGCTTGTGTGAGGAGTGGCTTCTAGGGTTTGCAAGCTTAAAAGCAAGGAGACATGCCAAAGGCATAGCCATCGGCGTGGCCGTCGGGCCACCTATAGGTGGCCGCCGAAGCCAGCCCCCAAAGGGGGCCGGGCCTTTGGGGGTGAGACTGAGGGCTGGGGGGTTGGGTTGGGCCAGACCTTTTGCAGACATGTGTTTGGGCTCTCTTGAGTGGGATGGTGCTGGGGGTGTGCCTGGCAGTTTGGGGGCAGCTATTACTGTAGTGGTGGGGAATAGAAGAATTGGTGCTGGCAGAGCAGCTGGCTGTTACAAGGGAAGGGAAATCAGTAATTTAGTAACTAATTCCACTTCCATCTGCTCTGTCAACACTTCGGCCTTGGGGAGCAGCTCCAAAGATCCACAGAATCTGGCCTTGCTCCTCTACAATGACAGGTCAGTTCAGAATAAGACTGAAATTGTCCATGACTTGATCATGGATGAGGGAGCTGACCTGGCATGTATAATTGAGACCTGGTTGTGGGAGGCGAGTGGTCCAGTGTGGGCTCAGCTTTTCCCACCAGGTTACTCTGTCATGGTAGCAGGCCAGTGGAAGTGGGTGGGGGGGGGGTGGAGTGGCTGTGGTCCATAAGAATACCATTTCCCTTACCAGAGCCCCTGTGAGACAGCTGACTTATATTGAGTGCATATTTTGAGGCTGGGAACTAGGGCTAGATTGGGGATTCTCTTGGTGTACAGTCCACCCTGCTGCCCAACTGACTCCCTAACTGAGCTGATGGAGCTGGTTGTGGAGTTGGTGTTGGATTCTCCCAGACTTTTGGTGCTGGGGGACTTCAATATCCACTTTGGGGCTGGCTTGTCTGGTGCGGCTCAGGAGTTCATAGCAGCCATGACATCTATGGGCCTATCCCAATTAGTTTCTGAACCAACTCATGTTGCCGGCCATGCACTCAATTTGGTCTTTTGTTCGGATCAGGGGGGTGTTCTGTGGGTGGGGGATCCAGTGGTTTCACCATTGTCATGGACGGACCACTACCTGGTTAAGGTTGGTCTCACAGCTGCAATCCACCCCTGCAAGGGTGGTGGGCCTATTAGGATGGTTCGTCCAAAAAGGCTGCTGGACCCAGTGGGATTTCAAAAGGCCTTGGAGGATTTTGACGTTGGTGATTCTGTCGATGCCATGGTGGGAACCTGTAACAGAGAACTCATCAGGGCAGTAGACATGATTGCTCCTAAACATCCCTTCCAACCTGCTGCAAAAATGGCCCCTTGGTATACTGAGGAGCTGCGGGGGCTGAAGCAGTTGAGTAGGTGAGTAGAGCGCAAGTGGAGGAGAACTCGGTTTGAATCTGACAGGATTCAGCATGTGACTCATTTGAAGGCTTATGCAGTGGCAGTGCGTGCAGAGAAAAAGAGATTGTGGTCTGCGCGCATTGTGGCTGCAGGTTCATAATCGGCGGAGCTATCCCTGGTTGTGAGGAGTTTGGTTTCTGCTCCTACTTCCAATCAGCCCCTGGAGTTGCTCTGCTGTGATGTCTTTTATGGGTTCTTTGCAAATAAGATCTCTTGTATTTGGGCCAAATTGGACTCCACTATTTCTGCAAGGTCTATGGAGGAGGTGTCCAGCAATCCCTCTTGCAGTATTAGATTGGATCAGTTTCAATCTGTGACTCCTGAGGATGTGGACAAGCTGCTTTGGGCGTCATGGCCTACCACCTGTTCTCTGGATCCTTGCCCGACTTGGCTGCTTCTATCTAGCAGGGAGATTGTTGGGGGTGTCCTAGTTAACATCATAAATGCATTGCTGAGGGAGGGTAGGGTGCCCCCCTGTCTGAAGGAGGCAATGGTTAGACCACTCTTAAAGAATCCTTCCCTGGACCCCTTAGCGATGGACAGCTACAGGCCAGTCTCCAATCTCCCTTGGTTGGGCAAGATGATTGAGAGGATGGTGGCTGACCAGCTCCACACAGTCTTGGAGGAAACTGTTTATCTAGACCCATTTCAAACTGGCTTTAGAGCTGGCTATGGGGTTGAGACAGCCTTGGTCGGCCTGATAGATTACCATTACCGGGGAATCGACAGAGGGAGTGTGACTCTGCTGATTCTTCTGGATCTCTTGGAAGTGTTTGATACCATCATCCATGGTATCCTTCTGGATCACCTGAAGGAGTTGGGGATAGGGGGCACTGCCTTGCAGTGGTTCCGTTCCTATCTCTTGGGTAGATTCCAGATGGTGGAGCTTGGTGACAGTTGCTCCTGAAAACAGGATCTATTATATGGAGTCCCTCAGGGCTCCATTTTGTCACCAATGCTTTTTAACATCTACATGAAACCACTGGGTGAGGTCATCAGGAGGTTTGGTGCTGGGTGTTATCAGTATGCTGATGACACCCAAATCTACTTCTCCTTTTCATCTTCAGGAAATGGCACTCATTCTCTAAATGCCTACCTATGGGCAGTAATGGGCTTGATGAGGGAGAACAAATTGAAGCTGAATCCAAACAAGATGGAGGTGCTCATTGTGGGGGCTCAGAATCTGAGGGGTGAGTTAGATCTCCCTGTGCTGGATGGGTTTACACTCCCCCAGAAGGAGCAGGTGCACAGCTTGGGAGTACTCCTGGACCCAGGCCTCACCCTGGAATCTCATGTGGAAGTCATGGCCAGGAGTGCTTTCTATCAGCTTTGGCTGATTCGACAGCTGCGCCCATTCTTTGAAGAGGATGACCTCAAAATAGTGGTGCATCAGCTGGTAACCTCACGGCTTGACTATTGCAATGCGCTCTACGTGGGGCTGCCTTTGAACGTAGTCCAAAAACTTCAGAATGCGGCAGCCAGATTGGTCTCTGGGGCAACCCAGACAGACCATATTATGCCTGTCTTGAAACAATTATACTGGCTGCTGATATGTTTCTGGGCAAAATACAAAGTACTGGTTATTTCCTTTAAAGCCCTGAATGTCTTGGGTCCGAAATATTTTAGAGAGCGCCTTCTTTTACATGATCCCCACCGCACGTTAAGGTCATTTGAGGAGGTCCGTCTCCAGTTACCACCGGTTTGTTTGGTGGCGATGCAGAGGCGGGCCTTCTCTCTGACTGCTCCCGGGCTGTGGAATGCACTCCCAGCAGAAATTCATAATCTTAATTCCTTACTGACCTTCAAGAGAGCCCTAAAAACCCATCTGTTTGGCCTGGCCTTTTAGGGTTTTAATTAGTTTTAATTGTTTTAACGCTAACCTGATTTTCAGGGTTTTAATTGTTATGATAGTTTAATTGTTTTTTAAAGATGTTTTAATTGGTGTTAATATTTATATCTGTTTTAATTGTTATTGGTTTTAATGGTTTCTGTTTTTAATTGTAAACCGCCCTGAGCCTCTTCGGAAGGGCTGTATAAAAATCGAATAAATACATATAAATACATACATATAAATAAATAGATGGATAGATAGATAGATAGATAGATAGATAGATAGATAGATAGATAGATAGATAATAGATAGATAGATAGATAGATAGATAGATAGATAGATAGATAGATAGATTCCAGGTCTTGAGTCCCATCGCAACGTGGCATGGCGCTCTGTGGCATTTATAAGTTTCTGTTCAATTCAGTTCTATTTCAGTCTCTGACCAGCAATACAGATAATATACACCTACACAATATCCTTTGAATTCAATCTAGAGATCCATATCGGACCTGAAATTCCTCCATCCTCTCCTCTGGAGTCTTCTGCACCTTTGAAAGTCCTCTTAGGTATGGAGATATTTCACATATTGCCCGCAATTCTTCATGTTTAATAACTCATATTATCCCCACCTGGACACTGCTTCATTTTAAATAGGACCACAGAGCCTATTTAATTCCAGGGCTCAAACCAGAGAACATGGGAGTGAGTCCCATCGCAACCCACAGCATGGCGTTCTGTAGCGTTTATGAGTTTCTGTTCAGTTCAATTCCATTTCAGTCTCTGACCAGCATTACAGATTAAAAAAAAACATTAAGCATTAATCACAATTCATCCTAAAGTATAACAAATGGATTAAGTATTAGAGTCTGGTTCCATTAGCCACCACACAAAATTTGGATACATTAAATGTTTCATCAATATCATGGTCAGCACGAAGAAAGCAAACTAATAACCCATCTGAATGGCCTGGAAAATGGCTTAGTAATGAGCTATAAGAGAAATACAAGAATCTCAATAAAAAGTACAGTAGAATAAAACATGAACTATAGACTCAACTGCTCCATCTCCACCCAGGCATACCTGTTCCTCATAAGGAATCCACTTAAACCTGCCCTCCAGAACTGCTGACGGGTAGGGATGTGCATGAACCGTGGAGGCACGATCCGACGCTGGGGGAGGGTCTTGCTTTAAGGGCGGGGGGTTGTACATACCCCTCCCGCCGCTTTCACCCCTCCGGCGCTCCATTTTTACGAGGAATTTTTGGGGCGGCAGTGTACCTCCCTGCCGCCCCTGCCCCCTTGTTGACCGGTAAAAGCGGAAGTAACTTCCGCGCATGCGCCCACCGCTGTTGCCCGCCCGCCACGACGCATGCCCACCCACCACACACATCACACGTTTTGTGCACATGCTGCATGGTAGGTGCTCACGTGTCAGCGGTGGGTGGGTGCACAGAAGTTACTTCCACTTTTACCAGTCAACAAGTGGGCACAAGTGGCAGGGAGGAACACTGCTGCCCCCAAAACTTCTCTTAAAAATGGAATGCCAGAGGGGGGAAAGCGGTGAGAGGGGTAAGTACAACCCCCCCCCTTAAAGTGAGACACACATCCCCAGCGTCAGACCTCTGGACCGGGCCACTTGTGAACTGGTTCGCAGGCCTCTAACATGGCCTGCGGACCGGTTCGTGCACACCACTACTGACGGGAGAGCATTAAAACGTGGTAATGAGATCATCCTACTCTATACTTAGGCACTGTTAATGTGTTAAGGTACCAGATTTTTCTCTACATCCACCAAGTTACAAAAATTCAGCAGCACTCGACTGACACGGAGAACCTAATGTGCATATGAAAGTACCTAGACCCTACAGGGTTTGAGGCATTCCTTTCAGCTGGGAAATGCTCCATATATTCTCCCAGGAATGGGGGCAGCTCCATCAACTAGTCGCAGGCTGAAGGATCATTTTCTAGCGCAAAGGAGGGGCGAGCCAGAAACTGTTGGCATGGAATCCCTGTCACTGACTGATGAAATAAGAAAGAGTCATCCCATTGAATTTAAGAGGCCAATCCATGGCCATGGATAGGAGACTGCAATGTGCAAACCCAGTGTGCTTGTGCTTGTCCGTGTTGTGCTGTGCCTTCCTGGACTCATTGTTCAGAAATGTGCATTGTGAGAACTCAGCTCCAGTGGAAATGGGCTGGGGCTGCATGTTGATCGCCATCCTTTTTGTGCAATGCATTTCCACTCTGCACACAGAAGAAACCTTAGCCCTCTTCAGGCATGATTTCTTCTTACTGGAGTGATAGAAGAGCAGGTAGGGAGTCCTGCCCCAGACCTGTCACTCGCCACTTCCTGCTGGGTGCTCACAGTTATGGGGCTATTTGTCTGAAGAAGAAAATCGTGGTAACCATGATGTCTGGCGCTTCCAGGAGCTGCAATCTGGATCATGTGAAGTTGCAGCTCATGGAAGTGCCAACCATCACAGTTACCATAGGAACACAGGAAACTGCCATCTACCGAGTCAGACTCTTGGTCCATATCTAGCTCAGTATTAACTATACAGACTGGCCATGGCTTCTCCCAAGTTGCAGGCAGGACTCTCTCCCAGCCCTAACTGGAGATGCTGCTGCCACGGAGGGAACTTGGAACCTTCTGCATGCATGCATGCAAGCAAGCCTGCAGATGCTCTTCCCAGAGCAGCCCCATCCCCTAAAGAGAATCTCTTCTAGTGCTCACACATGTAGTTTCCCATTCACATGCAAACCAGGGTATACCCTGCTTAGCAAAGGAGGCAACTCATGCTTGTTGCAACCACAAGACCCATGAACACTGCAGAAGCACACAGTCAGTAAAAGTGGATGTGCTTTCAATGTTTCTGTTTTTGTTGTTAGAAATACTTTCTGTTCTACCCATTAAGGGATTAAAAAAGTGTGAAGTCCTTTTAAAAGGTCTGCCTGTTCCTGCAATGGGGAAGAGAATAATTAATATAAAATCAAAATAATTTCCTCTGCATGCGGAGGTGGAATGATGGTCCAAGAAAGGGCTTCAGATCCAAAACCTTTTGTAAAGTTCTGGCGTGTTTCAAACCAGATATCACCTTTAAGAAAAAAATCCAACAAGTCAGGGGCTTGACCAATTATCTGCAAATACACAACAGGGGGCTCTGACCTCCTCCCCCACACGTATGGTAAGTTTCAAGGCTCTAGGACCAAGTGGTGATTTTTTTTTAAAAAAAATCTCCATTGACCATTATGGGGGGAAATCCAAATTCAAGTCGGAATTTGGATTCGAATTCTAAATGTGATCTAATATCACCGGAGTCCATAGAATCCAAATCTGAAATTGTCAAATTTGGATTGGGTCAAACCCGGAACCAAATTTTCTGAACATGCACAGGCCTAGTAATCTGCACTAAATACATCATCGGTGTCTGAAAGAGCATAATCCAAAGGAAGAGCCCAGTCAAAAGGGCGTAAACCTTAAGGCTACAGTCCATATGCAGGCTGACTTGGGGGAAAGGGCCACGGGAGCTGCCAGTGTGCTTACTTCGGTGTAAGCAGGTTTAGGATGAGGCAGGCTGCAAGTCTTTCTCCTGTCTCATCAGAAAAGCCAGTAGGTGGTGCCAAAGGGTCATCCACCAGGAAACCTTCTATCAAAGTTTGTGCTTGCAGTTAATCACCAGTGGCCTCTTGGCCTCAGCTAGAGGTGTGCGAGCTGGCTTGGAATCTAGCTGATTCATGGTCAAGCCAATTCAGTTCGACAGATTGAGGTTATCATCATCATCATCATCATTAATTCGATTTCTATACCGCCCTTCCAAAAATGGCTCAGGGCGGTTTACAAAGAGAGATAACAAACAAACAAGATGGCTCCCTGTCCCCAAATGGCTCACAATCTAAAAAGAAACAAGACAGATACTAGGGATGTGCGGTTCGGTCCGGATCCGGACCGGTTCGTCCCGAACCGGTCCGGATCCGGCGGCTCGATCCCGGACCGAATCGGGCCCTTCCGGGACCGAGCCGGACCGAATTCGAACCGGTTCGGGAATGAAATTGAGTCTCACTCAGTGTCTCTTTAAAGTTCCAAGTGTGTCCTCCATTTTGTGTCTCCTTCCCGAAACTTTTGCTCCTCCTTGCATCCATTTTGTGATGCTATTTCCAGGCATTGTATTGGCTGCGCTATTGATCCTTGATTGGCCAGAATGAGTCCTTTTGTCTGGTAGGCTGCTTGGCTGTTGCACTGTTGAGAGCTGGCACCCTGTTGGCCGTGGGGGGAATGCAAAGATGGGGGCTCCCAAAGGAGGGAATTTCAAACCTATATAAACCCAAGCCTCTTCTCTGGAAACTTCTCTTGGCTGCAGTTGTGGGATCATCTCTGAGACCTGCTTGCCCTTTGCTGGCTGCTCTGGTGTCTCTGTGAGTCCTGACTGTGTCCTGTGTCTCTCTGTGTGTGCTCTGTCTAATCCTTTGTCCACCTGCCCTTTGTGACTCTCTGTGTGTCTCCTCTCTCTGTCTGTCTCTTGTCTGTATACTGTGTGTTACTTCACTTTACTTTCTTCTTAATTTCCCCCAATTTTCCCCGTTCCTTGTCTGTCTGCTTTTCTCCCCCCCTCCCCCCCTTTCCCTTCTCATCCTTTGGGCCTACCCTCCCCCTCCCCCACTCCCACCCACTGCATCCTCATTGCTTTAAAAGTTCTTCCATTAATTATTGCTCTTTGTCCTGCCTTGTTTTTGTCCAACTTTTTGATTTTCACATTGCATTCCATTGGTTTCATTTATATATTGCTTGCTGGTTTTGCTTAAATTGTACCATTTTGTTTGTTTCTGCTGACTGCTGCTGCCCTGCGAGTTGGTTCCCTGAATCCCTCCCCCCCACCCCCAGAGGATTCTGTTGTTGTTTCTTGTTGTCCCATATAATCAGTTTTGGTTCCCTGCTCCCAACTTGCCCCTCCAAGTCCAACCACACCCCACCCCAACCCCACCCCATCCAGCCTTCTCCCAAGTTTGCTGCTGCCAAACAGAGTCCAGTTTTCTTTGCTTGGTTCCACTTATTCATTTGCTATTATTAATTTGCAGCAATTGTGGTTTCATTGACTCTGTTCACTTAGTGGCCCCCCTCAGAGTCTGTGTTTGGTTCCCCCTCCCCACACCCCCACACCCAAGTTTTTTCTGCTGGTTAGAGTCTTTCTTTTCATTTTTTTTAAACTTCTGGCTTGTGTTCTCTTGATATATATTGCTTTATATATTTTGCTACCCTCCTCCTCCTCCTCCCCCCCTGCCTGCCCCCCCTCCCTCCTCCCAGACCCTAGCCCAGGCCCAGCTCCTCCCCCAACCACCCCATCCAGCCTAATCGCTGCTGCTGCCCGAGTTGTTCCAGTTTCTCCTTTGCTGTTTGTTGTTGCCCCCTCCCCTTCCCCCCAACACCCCTCTGCCACACACTAGCCCCCAACCACACACACCCTCTCTGCTCCCCCCACCCCACCTCTTTTTCTCCTTGCCCCTGACTCTCTCCACTTACCCCAGGCCCCCTGCCACACACTAGCCCCCAACCACACACACCCTCTCTGCTCCCCCCACCCCACCTCTTTTTCTCCTTGCCCCTGACTCTCTCCACTTACCCCAGGCCCCCTGCCACACACTAGCCCCCAACCACACACACCCTCTCTGCTCCCCCCACCCCACCTCTTTTTCTCCTTGCCCCTGACTCTCTCCACTTACCCCAGGCCCCCTGCCACACACTAGCCCCCAACCACACACACCCTCTCTGCTCCCCCCACCGCAACCCTTTTTTCTCCTTGCCCCTGACTCTCTCCACTTACCCCAGGCCCCCTGCCACACACTAGCCCCCAACCACACACACCCTCTCTGCTCCCCCCACCCCACCTCTTTTTCTCCTTGCCCCCGACTCTCTCCACTTACCCCAGGCCCCTGCCACACACTAGCCCCCAACCACACACACCCTCTCTGCTCCCCCCACCCCACCTCTTTTTCTCCTTGCCCCCGACTCTCTCCACTTACCCCAGGCCCCCTGCCACACACTAGCCCCCAACCACACACACCCTCTCTGCTCCCCCCACCCCACCTCTTTTTCTCCTTGCCCCCGACTCTCTCCACTTACCCCAGGCCCCCTGCCACACACTAGCCCCCAACCACACACACCCTCTCTGTCCCCCCACCCAACCTCTTTTTCTCCTTGCCCCCGACTCTCTCCACTTACCCCAGGCCCCCTGCCACACACTAGCCCCCAACCACACACACCCTCTCTGCTCCCCCCACCCCACCTCTTTTTCTCCTTGCCCCCGACTCTCTCCACTTACCCCAGGCCCCCTGCCACACACTAGCCCCCAACCACACACACCCTCTCTGCTCCCCCCACCCCACCTCTTTTTCTCCTTGCCCCCGACTCTCTCCACTTACCCCAGGCCCCCTGCCACACACTAGCCCCCAACCACACACACCCTCTCTGCTCCCCCCACCCCACCTCTTTTTCTCCTTGCCCCCGACTCTCTCCACTTACCCCAGGCCCCCTGCCACACACTAGCCCCCAACCACACACACCCTCTCTGCTCCCCCCACCCCACCTCTTTTTCTCCTTGCCCCTGACTCTCTCCACTTACCCCAGGCCCCCTGCCACACACTAGCCCCCAACCACACACACCCTCTCTGCTCCCCCCACCCACCTCTTTTTCTCCTTGCCCCTGACTCTCTCCACTTACCCCAGGCCCCCTGCCACACACTAGCCCCCAACCACACACACCCTCTCTGCTCCCCCCACCCCACCTCTTTTTCTCCTTGCCCCTGACTCTCTCCACTTACCCCAGGCCCCCTGCCACACACTAGCCCCCAACCACACACACCCTCTCTGCTCCCCCCACCTCTTTGGACCGCTGCTACTGCTGTGTCCTCCCCCCACACCTGAATCCCCCCTCCCTGCTGCGCTGCACTTCTCCTCTCTCCTCTTTCTCTCTATCCTCTCTATTTCTCCTCTCTCTCTCTCTTTCTTTTCTCTCTCTCTCCTCTCTTTCTCTTTGTCCCTGCCCCCCCCTCTTTTCTCTCTCTCTTAGTCTTTTCTCTCTCTGCTCCCCTTCACTTTCCACCTCCTCTCCCACAGCTGCAGCCGCACACAGTAGCCTACCCACCTGGCGGCTGCCATCGGTTTTTTTTTTTCCTTTTTATAGTTTTTGGTTGATTTTGTCTCTGCTTGGGGGTGAGTTGAGCGACACAAATAGTGTTGTCTCCTCACTTCTGCCCCTCCATCGTTGTTGAACTACCCCGGTTGCCTGTGTGCCTCGTGCGGCCGCCCTGCTGTGTCTCAGCCCAGGGTGGCTGGCTGGCGGCGGCGAATCCGTGACCAGCAGTGAGCGGCAGGAGAAGGACCGGAAGAAGAGGGGTTAGTGCGTGTGCGATTGTGCACCTTTTGTTGCCCCTTTCTCTCCCTAGCTGGCGGTTTTAAATAGGGACACCCCTATTCTGAAATGCATTTGGGTGTGGGGAGGAGGGAGGGAACCTTGGAGAGGAGATGTACTATTGTAAAACTTGTGTCTTCATGCCCATGCCCAATAAAGAAATTGCTGCTGTGTGTTGCGTTGCATTGCATGCGTCTTGCAGGTGGTTTTTGAACAGGTGCCTTCCAGAGTGCTTCCTTGCCTCTGGGGCAGTCTGAGTGGGGTCCAGGGTTCTGATGCGATGCTGCCACTACATGCTGGGCCCATGCCATGCCAGAGTGCTTCCTTGCCTCTGGGGCAGTCTGAGTGGGGTCCTGGCTGGGCTCTGATGCTGCCACTACATGCTGGGCCCATGCCAGAGTGCTTCCTTGCCTCTGGGGCAGTCTGAGTGGGGTCCTGGCTGGGCTCTGATGCTGCCACTACATGCTGGGCCAATACACACGTATGATGATGATCATGATGTTCAATCCATGAGGCTGCCATCAAGTGTTTGCTGCTGCTTGCTTGCCATGGCATTGGGCAGGCAGAGTCACAGAGTGGGTGGGTTCAACCTCTGTGTTGGTGTGACTGGGTTATGGTTTTGGTTGTGTGCAATTTAGAGTCACTAAATAGGCTGCATTGAGTTTGATGCTCCCCCCACAGGAGCATTACTTGAGAACCACCCCCCAGGACCCACACTTTGTGTTCAAGTTCACTAAATAAGGGTTTCCTCCTTTGATCTGCAGGTTCCCAAGCGTTGACTGCATCCCTCCCCCACCCCCGGTAGGTGCTGTGCCCTCCCCCCATCCACTCTCCCCCCTCAAAAAAGTTAAAAACTTGCCACCCACACCACAACTACTCCACCCAACTGCCCGTGCCACCCTCCCACACCGGGGTTCCACCCTTTAACCCCCTATTTTTCTAAAAAAAACCCTCCCAGACCCATCTCCCCAATTGGCTTGGTGGTTGACTCCCAAATTCAAAAAGGACACCCTCCCCCTCACTTCGATTGGCTTCCCCCCCCATATCAAAAAGTCTTCCTTTCCCCCCAATTGGCTTCCTTTTTTGAAAACAAACTTCCCCCCCGCCGCCTCCAAATCAGCTGCCTTTTTTTTGGCCCCTAAGCCCCTCCAAATTATTTTTTTGACCCTGTCTGGCCTTCCTCCTAAAGTCTCCCTCCTTCTGACCTAGCAGCATGTCTGAGCGCCGTGTGGCGGGCAGGGCTCGCTCAAGGCTGGCAGGCAGAGGTGGGAGAGGCCAGGTGCGGGGTGCGCCTGTGGCACGGGGAGGGAGAGGACGCGGGGAGCCTGAGGACACCCCAGTTCTCCCCATTGGAGAATTCTTTGCTCCGGCCCCATCTTTGGTGCGCAGGATTCAGTTCCCCACGCCTGCTGCCGCCAATCACGGCAGAGGCAGAGGCACCGTTAGGGCTGTGGCGGGTCCCTCCTCGCCGGCGGCACCAGGTGCTGCTGAGCTACCGCCAGTTGTTGAGGTGGAGGAGACTGTGGAGTTGGAAGAGCAGGTAGAGGGCGGTGAGGACCGTGCGGCTGGCAGTGATGCAGCCAGGTTCTCCCTCCCTCTGGGGCCCCTTCCCCCTATCCTTTCGCCGCTCAGTGGGGCCCCCCCTCGTGAAGCCCGACACTCTGGTGGGGAGCGGTCTGGCGAGGTGGTGGAGGAGAGGCCTGCCTCTCCGATGCCAGTTCAGCCGGGCCCTTCCTCCGCTGTGGAGGGCGGAAGGGGCGGGTTGGGTGGCAGCAGTGGGCAGGCAGCGGCGGCCGCCCCCCCCCCCCAGGACTGCAGCCACCCTGCGAGAAACGGCCTAGGACGGCGCCCAGGGCGCAGGAGGCCAAGGGCAGTGGTGCATGGGTGCATTTTGAGGTCCCTCAAGATGACCCATTCCACGCCCGCTGTGTCCACTGCAGGATGCTTGTCAGCCGTGGAAGGGACCCTGCGCACCTGGGTACGACGCCTATGTGGAGACACCTAGAGCGTCACCACCCAGGTCTCAGGGGACAGGCTGGCAGCGCTAGTGCGCCTTGTGCATCTGCCACTAGGGCGGGCAGCGGCAGTGTGCCAGCCAGCAGGCAGGCTACACTGCCCGTCCAGCGGTGGACGCAGTCCTCGGGCAGCCAGCGTATTGTTCGCGTGGACCATCATCACCTCACCCGCCTCATAGGGGAGATGATTTCCACCGATGACCAGCCGTTTCAGGTGGTCGAGAACAACGGCTTCCGCCGGATTCTCCAATACCTGGCTCCCGAATATGTCATCCCCTCAAGGACCACGTTCAGCCGGAACGTGGTCCCCTCCCTGTACCGCCGGTGCAGGGAGCTCGTGTCGGCCGAGCTGCGTGCAGCTCCGGCCGGGACAAGCGTGCATTTCACGACTGACCTCTGGACCAGTGTCAGTGGGATGCACGCTTCTTTCCTGGCCCTCACTGCCCACTGGTGGGGACCGGAGAGTGAGGGGACCTCCGCGGGCGATGCTTCCGGGTCCGGCGCGGCTCCCTCTGCACTACGGCACAGGTGGGCCGTCCTGCACGTGGAGACGATGGACACGAGGCACACCGCGGAGGAGGTGGCGGCCGTACTCGACCGCCAGATAGAGGAGTGGATTGGCGGGTGTCCACACCTCTCCCGCGGCTTCATTGTCACCGACAATGGAGCCAACGTTACCGCCGCTGTCGAGACAGTCATGGACTGTGTGAACATACGGTGTATGGCACACACACTCCATCTGACCATCAGGGACGCCCTTGGCCTTAAGGAGCTGAAGGCGTCCCAGGAGAAGGGGGCCCGCCCCATCCCAGCTGCTGTTGCTGCCACGGCCACGCTTGTGGATAAGTCCCGCAAGCTGGCCGCCCGCTTCCACCGCAGCGAGAAGTCCAGGAGACTGCTTCGCCAGAAGCAGGATGACCTTGGCCTTCCTCGCCATCTCATCCCTACGGATGTGGAGACGCGGTGGAACTCCACCTTCCTCCTGTTCCAGCGCCTGTTGGAGCAGGAGAGAGCCCTTGTCGCCCTGGCGAGGGACGAGTCCTTGGATGTCTGCGACTTCTCGAATGCAGAGTGGAAGCAGATGTCCGAGGCGGTGTCGGCACTCGAGCCCTTCCAGCTTGCCACGAAGGGCTTGTGTGGCGACACCACTCCCTTGAGCCAGGCGCTGCCCACAGCTGTTGGTCTCGAGAAGCTGATGGGTGGACTCCATATCTCTCTGACCACGCCAGAGGGTCGTGCTCTGGCTGGGAGGCTGAGGTCTGGGGTTGACAAGCGGCTCGTTGATGTGCTGGGAGACAGCGAGGAGTATGTCCTCGCTTGTCTCTGTCACCCAGCCCTCAAGGGCAATGCCGTGAGTGCCGACGACTTGCCCAGGTGGAAGGGCATCCTGGTCGAGAAGGTTAGGGAGGAGGAGGCCGCTAGGGCCCGCAGAGACCAGGGTGTTGGTAGTGGTGCGGGGGCAGCCCTCGCGGCCCAACCCACACCCAGCAGCAGCATGGGCGGCCGTGTCAGCTTCCCCTTCCCCTCCCTCTTCCCAGTCCAGCAGCGCGGCATCCCAAGCGGCGCCATCGCAGCAGCCATTTGCTACCGACTCGAGATCCGCCCAGTGGTTTCAGCGGTTCTGCTATGGCGCCATGCCTGGTATGTGGGAGGCTCGACCTGCCAGGCCCCCCTCCAGTGCTGAGCAATGCGTTGCGCAGTACTTGGAGGAGCCTGTGGAGGGAGACGGCGTGGACTGCGCACAGTTCTGGGCGAGCCGCCGCCAAGTCTGGCCGGACCTGGCGGTGGTGGCTGTGCGCCTCCTCTCCTGCCCCCCAACCAGTGTCCAGAGCAAGCGGGTGTTTTCACGTGCCGGGGACGTGGTGACACCCTCTCGCTCCCGCTTGGACCCTGGTCTGGTGGAGCAGCTGGTCTTCCTTAAGGTGAACCTCCCCCTGTTGGGCTACCCCAAGCTGGAGTTTGAGACGGGCGAGTGATTACTGTGGGTTGCCCCATGGTTGGTCACCTGCCTGGCTCGACCTCTGTGCTTATCCCTACCCTCCCCCCTTCCACCTCTAGCTGAGCTGACGTTACAGATGCTGAGCCGTGCCAGCCAGTCGCAGCGTGTAGTGTGCCCACACAGAGATGCAGTTGTAGTAGTAGTTGTAGTGCTGCGACTGGCCAGATGTTTACAATGCCCACGCCCACCTAAAAAGAAACCCAATGCTGACCAGCACAGGCCCTTTATCTATCCACCTGTCAGCATTTGGGGACCTGGCGTGGGCACGGCACACCCCCCCAAAGTAGCACAGCCCACGGAGTACTAGACTTAGCGGCATGGCGGTTATACGTTCTAAAATGCAGTGTAGATATGTAAATACTGTATGTAAATAAACATGTAAATAATTTTTTCTTTAAAAACCCCATGTCAAAATCAAGCCTCAAAATTATGCAAAAGAAAGAAAACAAGGTGACAGAGGGAGAACAAAATGATGAATGCCAAATGAATTGATTTTATTGAAAATGTTACCAGAAATCATGTGTGGGGGGCTTGGTTTACATGGAGAAAATGATTGGGTGATTTTTTCAAATGAAACGAATGAATTATTATCATCTTATGTTCATCTTGATTGTGGTCACTGTTGATGTTGGCTGATGGCAAAAAACCCAAAACCATCAGAATAGCAATGAACTGGCTGCCAACACAACATATTGATTGATAACTGTGCAGGGGGGGAATTGGGTCTGTGTGTGTGTGTGTGTGTGTGTGTGGTGCAGGCGCAGTCTGTCTCTTCCTGTTGTGTGTCTGTCTGTCTGTCTGTCTGTGTGAATGGATGCCTAGCACTGTCTCTGTGTGTGGATGCTTTCTGTGTGTAGTGTGGTGTGTGTCTGTCTACATTTTTTTCCCTCCCCCCCATGCCTCCCTCCATCCTTCCCCTCTCATCCTCTCCCCTTCCTCTTCACCACCTTCCATCATCCCTCCCTTCCAGCCCACCACCGCCTCACCTGCCCCCAACCCCGGTCTGGCAGATGATGAGAGTCTGGTCTCTCCCACCGAAGCACACACGTGACCACGTGTGTGCACAAATATGTGGCTGACCAACTCTGAGCCGGACCCTCCCCCCTTCAATCCCCTCTACATCCCTCTCCCCCTCCCCTTTCCTCCCCCCTGCCTCCCTGCCTCCCTCCCTGCCTCCCTCCCCCCTCCTAGCTAGCAGCGCACACATACACACACAAAACACCTGTGGTGGCAAACACCACCAGCACACATGCACTCACACTGGTGCCACCACCTCTGCCTTGGGCCTCTGTGTCCTTGAGCAGATATGTGGTGGTGGACCAGAGAAGCATTTCTTTCCAGCAAGGCAAAAGGCATGCACTCACTGCACGCACACACACGCACGCACACACACACACACACACACACACACACACACGAAGAGGTGAAAAGACGAGAAGAGGCAACTTCTAGAACCAGCAGCAGCAGGTGAGTGTCGTGTAATTGTGTTGCTTCCCAAGGCCACTGCCCATGCTCAATGCTCAGTCTGCTGAAACTAAAGAACTAGCTACAATCACCCTTCCTCACACGCAGCTCAGCTCAGCTCAGCTCAGCTGCACAGCACACTGACTAACTAGACACTACAGCTGGTGGTAGAAAAAACAGAAGTCTAGATTCTAGAAGATGTCCTGGTGGATTTTAAACTTTCAAATCTGTGCTAGGATTGCCTCGCCTCCTCCTCCTCCTCCTCCTCCTGCCTGTAATTGTGCCCTCTCCCCTTGCAGTTGCGCCGTCGTGATGGGTTGGTGATGTGCGTGCGCCGTCTACTTAGCTCTCTCCTCCTCATGTTGGCTGAGCTTGCCAGGCACTGGCTGGCAACAGCTGTTGGCTGTGTGCTAGGCTCAGGCTGTGGCACGCGTGACTGGACTGGGAATGTTATTGTAGCGGCAACACTGGTTGTGGTGGTAGCAGTAGTAGCTGTTGCTGTTGCTGGGCTGGTGGCTGCTGGCCTGTGCTGACTCTGCGCACTTGGTCTGGTCTGGTAATTTGGATGCAGATGTAGGGTGTGTGTGCATCATCCATGGGGAGCAGCAGAGCAGAGCAGAGCAGGTTGGCTGGCTTCTGTCTGTCGGGCCTAGTCAGTGGCAGGCACTGAGTGAGGCGGTGGTTTCTTTGGGCATCACGTCACCCATCATGCAGAGCGGCAGGTCTGCTGCTCCGCCTCCTGCTTCTTCTCTGTGTGTGCTGCTCTTGTGCTTAGTGTGCTGCTCCGCTGCTGCTGCTGCTGTGCTGGCAGGCAGCACAGCAGTGGCCTTTTTGTTAGATCAGAGAGTGGGTGTTGTCTCTCTGAGTGTCCTCCTTTTACTTGCTTGGATAGGAGTGGTGGTAGTAGGTAGGCATTAAGATGGACTGACTAGGTGTTACGTGTTAGGGCGCCCAGAGAGAGGGGCCAAAAAGATGGGGTGGCAATTGTTGGGTTGCTCCTAGTATTATTGGTGAATTTTTGAAGAAAATTTTTTTTCCATTGGCTAGAATGGGGGTTTGGGGCTGCCCCAGACCCGCCTCTGTGGGGTGGCAGCACCGCCAAAGTGGGTCCGGGGCCATGGCAAAAATGCCCTCAGTCCCTCCCAGCAATCCCCGTAGAGATAGGAGTGATGGTTCTGTTGTTTCTCTGAGGTGTTCTGAGTGAGTGTGGATTCTGTGATAGCAAATGAGAGTGGATTCATGGTGTCTCATTGGAAATCTCATTAGCTATCATAGAATCTACACTCAGAACACCTCAGAAAAACAACAGAACCATCACTCCTATCTCTACGGGGATTGCAGGGAGGGACTGAGGGCATTTTTGCCATGGCCCCGGACCCACTTTGGGGGTGCTGCCACCCCACAGAGGCAGGTCTGGGGCAGCCCCAAACCCCCATTCTAGCCAATGGAAAAAAAAATTTCTTCAAAAATTCACCAATAATACTAGGAGCAACCAATTGCCTTGGGATTTTTGGGGTGGAGGACACCCATGGGTGGCTACCACCCACCCCAGCTTTTTTGCCCCTAAGGGCTCCACATTGTGAGTTATGGGCAAGAATTAATTTTAAAAAAAATAATTTGTAAAAAATCAGAGGAAGGTCCAATCGACTTGAAATTTGGGTGGCAGGTAGAACACAATGCCCCCTTCAAAACCAGCCACTTTTTGTGATCCGAACCAGTTCGGTTCGGATCCGAATCGGTTCGAAACCGAACCGGACCGGGGGGGTGGTCCGGCAAAACCAAAACCGAACCTCCCCGGTCCGGTCCGGACCCGGTTCGGACCCGAACCGAACCGGGAGAACCGGTTTTATGCACATCCCTAACAGATACCAGCAAGAGCCACTGGAGGGATGCTGTGCTGGGGGTGGAGAGGGGGGCCAGTTACTCTCCCCCTGCTCAATAAAGAGAATCGCCACGTTAAAAAGGTGCCTCTTTGCCCAGTTTTCAGGCATGAGACAAATCGGCCATTCAAAGAACAGAGCCTGTCCGAGCCTGAATCGAGTCGAACCCAGTTTGAACTGAGCAGACTCAAAGGTGGCTTGATGGCTTGAGCTGCCATTCCATACAGGGACAGTGGCAATGGCCATTTTGTGACACTATGTATGTGTCACTTTCTGAGATTGGCTGAGCTGCCACTGCCCTGATTGGCCAGATGTGTCTGCTCCTTTGGTTGGCTTGCCAGTTGTGCCATTCAGTGACAACTGTTACCTCATTCACCAGAGTGGAGGGACGAGGGGGGTGCAGGAACGGAGGGGGATTTAAAGGCCACCCCTGTGGCCTTGCAAAGTCACTTTTTCTCAAGCTTCCTCGATCAGAGAGAACTGCTGCTGTTGCCTGAGTCTGTGCTGTGGAGTCTCTGGCCTTCAGAGAGGTTTGCTACCTGCCTGCTGCCTTACTGGATTTATTTATTTATTTATTCTTTGCTTGTAGGATTTTTTGCTTCCCTGGCTGGGCTGTTGCTTTCTTTTCCTTTTTAAGCAGTTTGCCTGCCTGCTTGGCTCCTGCCCTGCCAGCCAGCCCTTGGCCAGTCGCTCCCCCAGCCCTGCTTTATTTATTTTATTTTTCAATTTAATTTTCCTCTTGCTGGTTGCTGCTTTTAATTTTGATTTTTAAAGCACAGCTGTGCCTGGCTCTCTGATTAATTTTCTTTCCATTTCTCTAATTGTTATTGTTGTTGTTATTTTACCATTTGGCCTTTTGAAAGAATGCTGTGGTTATTCTCTCCTTTTGTTTGGTTTTGTTTGTTTCTCCTTGAGAAGCTGATGGGCTAGCTCCAGACCTCGCCGACCACTAGGGGTGGTAGAGCCCTGGCCGGCCGGCTGAGGACTGGGGTAGTGGGGAGGCTCATCAAGGAGTTGGGTGACCACGAGAAGCATGACTTGGCTTGTCTCTGTGGCCCATAGGAAGAATGCCGTCTGTGGGGACAGCCTGCCTGAGTGGGGGGACCTCCTAGCTGAGGCACAGAGGAGGCTCAATAACCAGGAAGAGGATGCTGGCATGCCTCCAAGGGCATGTTTTACACCCAGCAGCAGCACGAGCCATCCCTCCTCCCCCCCCCCGCTTCCCAGTCCAGCAGGGTGGCATCCCTGGCAGCAGTGCCAATGCAGCCAGCAGTTCCACCCATTCCTTCCACCCAGTGGTTCATTTGGGAGGCTGGAGAGGGTGAGGAGAGGAAGGGGGGTAGATTCTGTCAGCTCCCTGACCTCTCCTGACGAGCAACAGCCGTCTCACCCTGTCTGCACATCCCTGTCTCGGCTGAGGAGGTTTGTTTTTGCAGCCCCAGACCTTCTGAAGAACCAGCCTGTGGCAGCCTGATTGCTGCCCGATTCCACCTGTGCCTTCTACCTGAGTGCTTGACTTGTTCCACCTGTCCCTAAGGACCAGAGATATATTGGAAGAAGGCATGCTGGAGGCATAGCCAGCCGCCAACGGGGGCTGGCCTTTGGTGCTGGGCCTTCGTTATGTGCCTGGGGTTTGGCGGGGGGAGTTATATTAAGGTGGGGTTGGAGGTTAGGGTTGAAAGTTGCTAGTCCTCCTTTTACTGGGTGGTGCCAGGCCTTTTGTTGTCATGAGTCTGGGTTCTCTTAGGCAGGGTGATGCAGGGTGTGTGCTATTACTGTTGTGGTGGGAAATAGAAGAACTGGCACTGGCAAAGCACCTGGCCAGTACAGGGGAAAGGAAAACAGTAATTTAGTAACTGTTTCCACTTCCGGCTGCCCTGTCAGCTCTCTGGCCTCAGGGAACAGTTCCAACTTCCCACAGGACTGAGCCTTGCTCCTTTGCAATGCCAGGTCAGTTCAGAATAAGACCGAAATCATCCATGACTTGAACATGGATGTGGGAGCCAACCTGGCTTGTATAACTGAGACCTGGATGGGGGAGGCTAGTGGCCCAGTTTGGGCCCAGCTTCTTCCACCAGGATGCTCTGTTGTGGAGCAGGCTAGGGGAAGTGGGCGGGGTGTGTGTGTGGAGGGGCTGTGGTCCATAAGGCTACCATTCCTCTGACAGGGCCCTTGTGTGACAATTGACTTATATTGAGTGTGTCTTTCTGAGGCTGGCAACAAAGATAGGTTGGGGATTGTGTTGTATACTGTCCATCCCACTACCCAGCTGACTCCCTAAATGAGCTAACAGAGCTGGTTTCGGAGTTGGTGTTGGAGTCACCCAGACTTTTAGTGCTGGGCTACTATATGGAGTCCCTCAGGGCTCAATCCTGTCACCAATGCTTTTTAATATTTACATGAAACTGCTGGGTGAGATCATCAGGAGATTTGGTGCAGGGTGTTATCAGTATGCTGATGACACCCACGTCTATTTCTCCTCCTCCTCCTCCTCCTCCTCATCATCATCATCATCATCATCATCATCATCAGGAAATGGCATTCACTCCCTAAATGCCTGGATGAGGGATAACAAATTGAAGCTGAATCCAAACGAAAGGAGATGCTCATTGTGGAGGATCAGAATTTGAGGGATGAGTTAGATCTTCCTGTGCTGGATGGGGTTACACTCCACCAGAAGGAACAGGTATATAGCTTAGGAGTGCTCTTGGGTCCAGGCCTCACCATGGTATCTCAGGTGAAGGCTATGCCCAGGAGCACTTTCTTTCAACTTTGGCTGATTCAACAGCTGTGTGCATTCCTTGAAGAGAATGATCTCAAAACAGTGGTGCATCAGCTCGTAACCTCCAGGTTTGACTACTGCAATGTGCTCTACATGGGGCTGCTTTTGTACATAGTTCTGAAAATTCAGTTAGTTCAAAATGTGGCAGACAGACTGGTCTCTGGAGTAACCTGGAGATACCATATTATGACTGTTTTAAAACAGTTACACTGGCTGCTGATAAGTTCCCAGGTGAAATACAAAGTAGGGATGTGCATGAATAGATTTTTTCATTTTGATTTGTACCCAGTTTGAAACATCCCTGGTTTGTTTTGGGTCTGAATCTGACTCCTCCAGCCCCGCCCCGTATCACCCTAGATTTCATTTGAACTCAAATTTTCCAAATCTGAATCAATTTGGATTAAAAAAAAATGGTCCCATGGCCAAAAGAGTGGGGGTGGTGGTACTGCCCAATAGGTGGAAGCTACTATCTAAATTTCAAAGAAATTTGGCAAAGGGGTATTTTTAAAAGAATTTTTGAAGTTTATGTGTCTTTAAGATTTTTCCCATAGGGAATAATGGGGGTTTCAGCAACCTTATAACTCCATGTGGGGGGCACCGAGGTGGCCCAGAGTGGTGTGTGGTGGGTGGTAGTGTCCAATGGGTGCAAGGAAGCTACCACCCAGATTTCAAAGAAATTGGGCAAAGAGCTGATTTTTAAATAATTTTTGAAGTTGGCATGTCTTTGGGGCAGATTCAGGGCAGAAAGGGGGTTTGGGGGGCAGAAGAGTAGGTTGGGCGGTAGTGCCCCATTGGGTGCCTACTACCATCCCGATTTCAAAGGAATTGGGCAAAGGGCTGATTTTTAAATAATTTGTGAAGTTTGCACATCTTTATGCTCCCCACCCAATGGGGGTTTCAGCAGCCCCATTATTCAGCAGCCCCAACTTGCGGGGCACTGGGGTGGCCCAGAGCGAGTGGTGGTGTAGTGCACATAAGGTGCCAACACCCCCATACCCATACCCACAAGCCCATGGGGTAGTGGTTTTTGTTGTTTCTGAGGTGTTCTGAGTGTAGATTCCATGTATAAAGTTACATAAAGTACCTCACTGCTATGGGTGCAAAACAGGCAAAGAGCCATATTCTAAAATTGATACAGAACCAAAAACCCTATATGTAAGTGGTTAATATAAGGAAGGTTGCTTTAAATAAAGCTGAGTGTAAATACTATCCCTCATCAAACTGCACTCAGTGGCCCACATGGACCACAGCAGCAGCCAACAGCAGCAGCCAACAACAAGCAAGCAAGCAAGCAAGTGTGATATCACAGATGCAGCAGACTAGGGCCAACAACGGCATCAAATGTGCCCTGCCCTCCCTCCCTCCAGCATTTTTCATCCACAAGCAACAGACACAGCTACATCTGTGGCACCCGGCCATAAAAGTGTGTTAAGTAAGGATGCAAAACAACATTCTGTCAGTAGAACAGCAAGGTTTGGCCCCCCTCTCACCTACACAAGTAGAAGAGTGCTGATGACAACAATGGCACACCAATTTTGGGCGCATTTTTTTGACAGTTCTGCAATGGATCGGAGCCTGTGGCATCAGCACAATCTATTGTAGATGCAAGCAATCTAGTTTGAATAAAAACACTGATGATGCTAGAAGTCACAATATAACCCAATCTTCATTGCAAAGAAATCCACAGAGAGAGAGAACCTGGCCTGTGCCCATCCATGAGGTCCCCAAAATACACATGAACAACAACAAACTGAAACAAGGCATTTGAATTCACACACACACACACACACACACACACACCACGTAGACTTGAGATTATATACGGGGGAAACATAGTATACCTGTGTGTGCATGCTCTGCAAAAGGCTTAGTGGGTTTAGGGTTAAAATTTTGGCCATGGCCTCAGAATGCTATGTGCTTTCTAAGTCTGCGTGACAGATATTTGTGAGGGCACCAGCAGCAAGCTAATCCTTGGCTACGGCTGGGGTGGTGGTGGTAGGTGGGTACATGTATGTATGTATGTGCTGCTGCTTCAGTTACAGTCCTTCTTTCATGGGTGAGAAAAAGCAAAGCAGTCTCAGACAACAAACATTAAAGAGACAAGTGAAAGCCACATTATAAAACAGAAATGTATGAACAACAACTCATCATCATCACATCATCAGCATCAGCATCATATTCTTATCACGTTGACATTCATCATTTTCATTTCGGCATCGATTCAAAATAGTCAATGAAAGCAATTCTTGCATATCAGAATGCATCTTCCAAAACCCTCCCTTCTGCCTCCCCCGACCATAATCAGAGGAGTGTCTGATTGCATCCCCTGGGTGCATACCACCCACCCCACTTTTGTACCCCTAGGTACTCCATAATAGGGGATAATGGGCTGGTTCGAGTCCCGTTATACCCTAGGAGAAAAATAAATATTTTCAAAAATGCATTAAAAATCATAGTCGTGTCCGATTGCTTTGGGGTTTGGGTGGTAGTTGGCACCCATGGGTGCTCCACAATAGGGAATAATGGGCTGGCTCGAGTCCCATTATATCCTATGAGAAAAGATAACTATTTTTCAAAAATTCATAAAAAATCATACGAGTGGATGATTATTTTGGGGGTTGGGTGGTAGGCACTTGTGGGTGCCAAGTACCACCCTACCCAGTTTAGGAGGTTCAAACCAGCTTGAACCAGTTCAAATTTGAACTAAACCAAGGGGCGTGTTTGAGCTTAACCAAAACTGAACCTCCCCCTCCCAGTTCGAACCTGGTTTGAATTCAAACTGAACTGGGCAAACCGGTTTTGTGCACATCCATACTCACTTGTCCTAGTCCTGAGTAGCAGCACAGCTTCAGTGCCCCATCTCACCATTCTTGGCCTGGCAGTGCGGAGGTGCCTGTGTACATGTCTGCATGTGTCAGCATCAGTAAGGGGCAGAGACTGTGACACATCTTGGTCAGGATGAGCTGCTGTGGCATGGGAGGTGCTGCATAGGGGTGTGTGACATGAGTCATTCACCCTCCATGGCCTGCTTGGGGTAGCCCAGCAGGGAGAGGTTGTCATTCATGAAGACCAACTGCTTGACCAACTCATCATCCAGATGTGATCGTAGAGGGGTCACCACGTCCCCGGCCATGGAGAACAACCTCTTGCTCGAGACACTGGTTGGTGAGCATGAGAGAAACTGGCCAGCAACAGTTGCCAAGTCCGGCCAGACATGGCAACATGTTGCCCAAAATTGTCACAGCTCAATCTCCCGGCCTTCCGTTGGCGCCTGCAGGTAGAGCAGAACAGACTGCTCAGCACAGCGGCAGGGAGGGGCAGGTTTCTCCTGTCCCCCTGTCAAGGCACCAAAGAAGCCCTCTGTGAACCACCGGATGGTGAAATGCAGAGGTGGCACTGGCCGCTCTGTTGGTGCCACTGCCAGAGAGACTGAACTGCTGCACTGGGAATAAGTGGTGGTGGTGGCAGTGCTGCTGGGGGTGGAATGTGCACTGCTTGGCTGTGCACCAGCCCCCCTCCTCCTGGTCATCATCTAAACCTGGCCTCTTCTCCTCTGCACGCCTGATGTGCTCAACCAGGAGGTCCCTCCACCTGGGCAGCTCATCAGGGGTAAAAGCTCTGCCCTTCATCCTTGGGTTGCAGATGCCTGCCATGACATGCCATGCAGATGCACCCAAGGATCTTATGAGCTATTCAACTACCCCAGTCCTCAGGTGCCCTGTCAGGGCAACTCCATCCCCAGTGGTCAGAGTGGCCTGGAGATCACCCATGGTCTTCTCAAGGAGAAGACTGGTGGGCAAAGCCTGGCTCAGCATAGCTACTTCAGTACACAAGCTGTTCATGGCAGCATAGAATGGCTTGAGTACTAAGAACAGCTTGGAAATGAGCTTCCAGTCCGCAGTGGACAGGTCACACACATGCAAGGCACTAAGCCCTGCCAGGTTGTGGATGGCTCCCTCTTGCTCCTGCAGGTGCTGGAGCAAGAGAAAGGTGGAGTTCCACTGGGTAGGAACATCCTGGGGGATCAGGTGTTCAGGCAAGCCCTGCTCAATCTGCCTGGCCTTGAGCAGGTGCCTTGCCTTTTCACTCAAGTGGAAGTGGCCAACAATCTTGTGGCACTGGTCCACAAGAGCAGCCATGGAAGCAGCAGGTTCTAGGGTGAGAACTAAACCTAACCTCTACTGGTGCTAGGACTTCGCCTCCTTAAGCTCAAGCGCATCCTGCACCACCAGGTACAAAGTGTGTGTAATTCAAGCAATGTGCACAAATTGAACCGGCCTGGCCACCTTACTAATGTTGGCTGCATTGTTGGTGAGCATGAAGCCTCAGCAAAGGTTTGGCTCTCCGGCTAGCCAAGTCCCCATCTGTCAGTCCATGATCACTGACAATTCTGTGGTCTGTGTCCATTGCCTCCCCATGCAACACTGCCCAAGAAGGCTTGCCTGCATGGGAGGAGATGGATACAACTCCAGTGGAGCTGGATGTCCCCTCACCCTCATGCCCCATGTCCCATTGCAGTCAGGGAGATGAAGGCAGTGTGCAGCCCACTGCGGCTTGTCCAAAGATCCGCAATGAACTGCAACCTCGTGCTGGGCATGGCTGCACGCAATCAGGCCAACAGAGCTGCCCTGCACACATGGTACAGGGAGGGCACCACCCTCCTACTGAAGGTGGTGCTTGAGGGGATTTTGTACTCTGGGGAAGCAGCTGGAGCAGATGGCTGAAGCCGATATTCTCCACAATATTAAAAGTCTGATCGTTCAAAGCCATCATCTGCCCAATGGACCGGGTAATAAGATATGGTTTTGGATGATCAGATCACTTCCCCAGAGGCTGCACCCACTGCTCAGTCAGCTTTTCCTGCCTAGGAGCAGGAGCCACTGACTGCTTGCTGCTTGGCCTAGCATCATTGCCCGCAGAGGTTTGGACCCCCAGGTGCTACCGCCACAGGTGCTACAGTAGACCCAACATGCTGAAGTGCTTCGGATTCCTGCCTCTGCTAACAAGTGCCTTGCAGTGGGTGCAGACAGCATGGCTGGGATCACCAAGGCAAAGCTCAAATTGATCCCACACCACACTGCTGGACTCTCCTGCGACACAGGGTCGCTTGAGTAGTGGTGCTTCTGCTGGTTCCTTATGGGGCACGCCGCCGCCACTGCCCTAAGAGCTGGCCTGGGAAGTCCCAGGGACAGGAAATACAGGGGCTTCCTCCTGGGCCTCCTCAGATGCAAACTTGGGGGCACCATCCCCTACAGAGACCGGTGGGGAAGGCGGCAAGGTGGATCTGGCTGGACTGGCAGCTGGCTGCACCTGCAACATCTCCACATCTGCCATGGGAAGAAGTTGTTCCCTGGCTGGGGAGGCCCTCCCCACTAACGGCTTCCTGGCCCTAGGCCCTGGCAGACAAGAGAAGTCCAGCCTGCACACCAAAGCACGTGCAGGAGTGACTCAGGGAATAGGCCCCTGTCACTGCCCCCCCCCACGACCAGCAGGAAAAACCCTCCCCCTACCTGGCACTCTTCCGCCCTGATTTTAAAACCCTGATTTATTTATTTATTAGATTTTTTTTGAAAGAATTGGGGGACAAGGTTCAGAATTGGGGACTGTCTCAGGGAAGGGGACACTCAGTTGGGAGAAGGGCCAAGAACGGGGCAGGGCTGACTTGAGCAGAGTGTGCCCCCTGCAGTAGGTTGGGGTGGTAAGGGAGGAGGCTAGACTAGAGTCTGTGCCCACTCAGAGCCTGTAGGCTGCTGTGCACAAGGTTGGGGGGTGGGTGGGTGGTAAGAGAGGAGGATAGAGTCTGTGCCCACTGCCCACTCAGAACCTTTAGGCAAAGTTGGGGGTGGTAAGGGAGGAGGCTAGAATCTGTGCCCACTGCCCATTCAGAGCCTGTAGGCAAAGTTAGGGGTGGGTGGGTGGGTGGTAAGGGAGGAGGCTAGATTAGAGTCTGTGCCCACTCAGAGCCTGTAGGCTGCTGTGCTCAAGGTTGGGGGTGGCTTGGTGGTAAGGGAAGAGGCTAGAGCCTGTGCCCACTGCTCACTTAGAGCCTGTAGGCTGCTGGACTGGGCACTAGAGAGGGAACAGACACAATAGGCTGTTGTTGCTGGACTACTGGCCTAGGGTGTTGCCTGGCTGAAGGCTTTGATTGTTTAAAGCAAATTTGGGGGTGGAGGTGGGGTACATGGGCACAATGAGGAGGCTGGAGTGTGTGCCCAGTCAGAGCCTGTAGGCTGCTGGGCAGATAATATTAATAATACTATATATATTATCAGCACAGAGGGCTGGAGGACAGGCTTCTGTTTTTAAAAAATGCAACAACAACAAAATATCTTTGGAATGAGAAAAAAGACAGAATTGTTTTTTAAAACCACAAGGCTACACTACCCTTCTAAGGACCTACTAGTACTAGCTAATGGGGATCCCTCCCACAGACAGAGCCCCTATTTAAACTTCTTCCAAACTAAACACACAACTTGTTAAATTCAATTGCAACCCAAAACCTCCCTCCAGACAGGGAAAAAACCCCAAGAATACACAATTCCAGAGATATGTCGCATGTACTTGTATGGTGTGGTGTGTGTGTTAAAATAAATGGGTGCTCATTCAGTCTAAGGCTTTGCCCATGTTGCATCCAGCATTTAACTTGTGTGGTCTGATTTCTTCTCTTACTTCTTCAGTCTTCAGATGTGGGGGTTGGGGCTGGGGCAAAAGCCTGGAAAATCGGGGTGGGGGGTGGGGGGCTGGTGTCATGAACTGCTAGCCCAGCTATCCCTACAGGATTTACAACCCCAAAGAGAGAGTAAACAGAAAGCAGTAATGAAACTGGATGAAGGAAAATAAAAGGCTCGCAAAGAAAACAGTAAATAAATTAAATCCCCTGAACTGAAACTAGGTACCCCCCTCTAACAATAACTGAGTTATAAGTGGAAGAAAAGACAAAACAAGGAATGAAACAAGTGAAGGACACAGAACAAGGAATTAAGGGAACAATACAGGGAAGTACAGACAAGACAAACTGGAACACGGAAAAGATATAATTCCAAGAGCACAGTATCTGCTGCCAGTGAAGTTGCAAACAGCAACTCATCCATGAGAGACTGTTGAGTATATATGACTCAACAGAACCAGGAACCAATCAGGCTTCCCTGAGTCAGCAGTTTGGCTTTCTTCCCTGTTATCTCCTGCACCTGCGTGAGTCCCTCTGAGCCTGCCTCTTGATACTTTGTCTCACTATAGGTGGAATCCCAGGCTCTTCCACATCAGAATTCAAGTCTGGCAGCTGTTGAGAATCCTCAGGTTGAAAGTCTGGTTTCTTTGCCAAATCTTGCTGCTGTGGCTCACTAGCAGGTGAGTCTTCCTGCTCTTAGTCTTCTGATTCCGAAGTCTGAGCCATGACAGCTGGCCAGGTGGCCAGTGGCCACAGGCACTCTGGGGCTGGTGGCTGGCACAGGCAGGCAGTGATTCTCTCAGCAGCAGGAAGGGGTGAAAAAAAGAATCAGATGGAATTCTCTTTTCTTCTCTAGAATTCTTTTCTCTCTCTCTACAAAATAGCAATTAATTCAGCAGAGAATCCACTCCAGGCTGGCACAGGCACAGGCAGGCTGGCACAGGCAAGCAAGACAGGCTGGCAAGGCAGAACAATAGGCAAGGTAAGGCAAAGCAAAGCAAAGCAAAGCGCACTCTCTCTCTCTCCTCCCATGAGGCAGAAAGGCAGAATGGTGGCTGCTGCTTCTTTAAATCCCTTTGAAAATCCCTCCTTGAACTCCCCCCACCCTTGCCCCTTCTTCGATCTTCCCCTGGCCAATGCAGGGTCATTTAGCACTTGCAAGAGCCAAGAGAGCCAATAGGAAACAAGGAGACAATTGTCAGCAGATCAGCCCATGCTTTTGCTTACCAATCTGAAGCCTGGAAGGGCGGGAAATTCAAATCGACGTCAAACACAAAATGGAGATTACACACAGAGATCGCCACAAAATGGAGGTCCGAAACAACAAAACATTCGGATCTGAAATTTGGGCGATTTGTTTTGTGCACAAATCTTTTGGGACTTGCAATCAGGCAATTTGTTTTGTGCACAAATTGCCCAAAACAACCTGATTCGGGTACAAATCATTCTGTACCTGAAACGTTTCACACATCCCTAATACAAAGTGCTGGTTTTTACCTTTAAAGCTCTGGACGGTTTGGGTCCCGGCTACCTTAGACAGGGCCTTCTTCTGTATGATCCCCATCACTTATTGAGGTCATCTGGAGAGGTCCATCTCCAGTTACTACTGGTACATCTGGTGGTGACTCGGAACAGGGCCTTTTCTGTAGCTGCTCCTGGCCTATGGAATGAACTCCCAGCAGATATCAACAGTTTAGGCTCACTATTGGCTAGGGATGTGCAGACCGGTTTGCATTTGAACCGGTTTGAGTTTGAACCGGCTTGGTTTGGAGATTCCCACTTGAACCAGAGAGGGCTCTGGTTTTGCCCTTCTGGTCTGAGTTCGAACCGAATCTGGACTGGTTCAAATCGAACCAGTTCGAATGCATTCGAACCGGTTCACATGTGCTATGGACTCCCTAGGGGTCTGTTTGTGTCTCTGATGAGTCTGTCCTCCATTTTGGGTATCATTGTTTTGCTCCCTTCTGTCCTCCATTTTCTGTCCTCAGTTTGCAGACTTTCATTGGCTGGGCTATTGATCCTTTGATTGGCCAGAATGAGTCTTGCGCTCTGGTAGGCTCTTGATTGTGCCACTGTTTATATATATGTGTGTGTGTGTGGGGGGGTGGGTGGGTGGGTGGGGGTGGATATATATATATATATATATATATATATATATATATATATATATATATATATATATGGGGAGAGCGGTACTAACTCAAGATAGCAAAGAAATATACCACCCAATGAATAAAGCGTAAACAAATACAAAAAACAATAGTGACCAGTATACATATCAAATATCACTTCATTAATCACTTCATTTTTTGACAAGGTTTCACGATATATCCTTGTTTCACAATAAGCTTCATCAGAAGTACATGAACAATTATGTAAAACAATCTTGATAAACTTCACAGCTACTAAATAAAAATCACTTCTCCCTGGTGTGTGTATGGAATTCTTCATTACTTCCTCCAAACGCATTCCTCCAATTCCTCCAAAGGAGTGTTAATTTATTTCCAAAAGTTCTTAAATTCCTCCAGGGGAGTTTGAAAAAGTCCTTGTGGATGTGAGTTGCTACAAAGCACAAACCACACATTAAAGAAAACATTTTATACAAAATAATACAAACTACATATATAAACATCAAAGATAATGACCCAATGAGTGCAACAATTCATAAAGTAGGTTATCTAAATATTGATAACAGGAGGGGTTGAATATGGGACATATAGATATGAACCTGTTTAGATATTTACTAAATGACTATCCTAGGGTGCCCATTTTTTATATTCTCCTAACATACATAAGGCAGGCTTTCCTCCACCAGGATGGCCCATAATATCAGGGAATAACTCATTACTTGAACCATTAGCTCAATATTTGAATAACATACTCCAACCTCTTGTTAAACAGATTCCTTCATATATCAGAGATACTACAGACTTTATCAGTTTGGTTGAGAATAAGTTAGTGCCAGCAGGATCTGTACTCACGATGGATTTCACATCATTATATACAAATATACTTCATGATGAGGCTAGGTCAGTAGCAGAAGACACATTTGATTCAAGACTTGTTAAAAATCCTCCTACATGGTTTTTGTTACAGTTATTAGATATAGTTTTGGAGAAGAATTACTTTAGATTCAATCAGCATTTTTTAATGCAGATTTAGGGTGTGGCGATGGGTAGTCCTATTGCCCCATCTTTGGCTAATCTCTTTATGGGAAGACTGGAATCCCATATCATCTGGACTTCTGGTTGGACGGATGAAGAGGCTGCATGCTTCCCAACAGGGGGGACCAAGGAGGAGTTGTTTGGGGTTTTTTTTTAGCCTTCTTAACACCCCACACACACACACACACCCCACCACCCTGGATTAAAGGGTTTGGACTGAGATTGCCTACTGCATCCCCTGGAGCCTGCTCCTTATCTCAAGTTGCGCTGGAAAGTACAGCTTTGATTTAAGTCGAGCGGTGGGGGCTGAGATACTCTTCCTTTGGAAATCCAAGGACAGAAGCTTCTCCGGCATCCAATTTCTTTTGGTTTGGCTTATAATTAATGGTTATAGGTCAAGAAGCTTACCCTGAAGCGTGGTCAGTGATAAATTGCTAGAATTTTACCGGCTGTTGCTGTAACGATTGGGCTGCCATCAAGCCGTGGCTGAGAGGTCCATGTGAGTCTGTCAACCATAAATTAAGGTTGGGAAATGAATCTGTGTATTAAATGCTGCAATTCAAGTATTGAACTGATAGTTAAAAATCCAAAACTTAAAAAGTAAAGTAGTTGGGACTATTCTGTGAATTCTCCAGAGAGAGTAAAACTTAAGAAGCAAGTGCTATTTGCTGTTGAATATGTCTATCAGAAACCGCACCAATTAGATGAAGAAGGCGGACCATTGAATCGTGGGAAAATAAATTCGCCTTGATAAGACAGAAGGGCTGCAGTCTGGAGCTGAGTCTATTTGGAAACAATTGGAGGCCTGTACATTTTTGGATAACAAGAAGACTGAATTTTGCTCTAAGAGTTGTGTTTCTGGGTTTGCCTATTTACATACTGCTTTACAGTGTAAAGTATAAAGTGTACTGTGCTTGACTGGCCAGCAAACTCGCCTGACCTGACCCCATGGAGAATCTATGGGGCATTGCCAAGAGAAGGATGAGAGACATGAGACCAAACAATGCAGAATTGCTGAAGGCCGCTAATGAAGCATCCTGGTCTTCCATAATACCTCATCAGTGCCACAGGCTGATAGCATCCATGCCACGCCGCATTGAGGCAGTAATTGCTGCAAAAGGGGCCCAAACCAAGTACTGGATACATATGCATGCTTATACTTTTCAGAGGTCCGATATTGTTCTATTCTTCAATCCTTGTCTTCTTGGTTCCATGTAATGTTCTAATTTTCTGGGATTGTGGATTTGGGGTTTTCATGAGCTGTACGCCATGATCATCACAATTATAACAAATTAAGGCTTGACTTATCTCGCTTTGCATGTAATGCGTCTGTCTCATATATCAGTTTCACCTTTTAATTTGCATTACTGAAATTAATGGACTTTTGCACGATATTCTAATTTTCCGAGTTTCACCTGTATGTGAAGAAGAGTTGAAAATAATGCAAAAAGGTAAACAGAATCCAACACAAGCCAGAAGGCTTTCTGTCCCAAACCCAGGCTTGAAGGAAGGGAAAATGTCCTCAGATCTGAATGAGACATTAGTTGCTATGAAATAGCTACTAGAAGCTAACTCTGGGAACTTACTTTTTTTGTTTAAATTTTTATTGATTTTAACAACATCTTAACATTCACATCACATAAAACAAATATTGACTTCCCGCTTACACCCCCTCGTGAATCACCAACTATAGAATTAACCCTTGCTATAATAATAATAATTCAAAACATTTATCTTAAACCTTACAAACTCAATTTTGATCTACCCAACCTGCTAATATTACTAAATTTCAAACCCTGTTGTAAAATCAATATTAGGAAAATAGTTCTTTAAGTATAATAAGAATGGTTTCCAATCTTCTTTAAAACATTCTAAATTTTGATCTCTTATCAGTACTGTAAGTTTTGCCATCTCCGCATATTCCAAAATTTTTATCAGCCAATCTTCTTTTGAGGGCAGTTCATTACTCTTCCATTTCTGCGCATATATTATTCTGGCCGCCGTGGTAGCATACATAAAGAATGTTAAGTTGGTTGTAGAAAACACTCCTTGCATTATTCCCAGCAGGAAGGATTCTGGCTTCTTAGGAAATGTCATTTTGAAATTTTTCTTTAACTCATTATATATCATGTCACAAAAGGCCTTAGCCTTCCTACAAGACCACCACATATGAAAAAAAGTCCCTTCAGAGTGTCCACATTTCCAACATTGGTTTGAAACATTTTTATACATTAATGCCAGTTTTTTAGGTGTCAAATACCACCTATACCTCATTTTATAATAATTTTCTTTTAAAACATAACATGCAGTGAACTTTAAATCAGTTTTCCATAATTTTTCCCAGGCTGCCATTTCTATATTATACCCCACACCTTGCCCATTTTACAATAGTCGTTTTAACCACTTCATCTCTTGTCTCCTCCAAAAGCAAGAGCTTATACATTTTAGAAACTAATTTTTCATCATTTTCACACAGCTCCTTCTCAAATCTCGACATCTGATCCTCAAATCCAACTTTAAGATCCTTCTTATAAACTTCATTTAACTGATGGTACTGAAACCAATTACTAACCAAATTTTGTACTTCAATTAAACTTTTTAACTTACAGTCCTTTTCTTGAAAACATAACAAATCCCTATATGTACCCCATTGCGAGTGCATATTTACCTCTTTACGTACTAGAGCTTCAATCGTGGATAACCATAATGGAGTTTTGGGTTCCAACCATTTTTTATATTTTACCCAAACTCTCATTAAACTCCTTCTTATATAGTGGTTAAGAAAATCTTTATGTACTTTACTTTTGTCATACCACAAATAAGAGTGCCATCTGAACCTTCTGTCAAATCCCTCCAGATCAAGTATTCTAGAATTTCTTAATGTTATCCATTCTTTTAATCATGTCAAACAAACAGTATCAAAATACAACCTTAAATCTGGTAGGGTAAGACCACCTCTTTCTTTTGCATCTGTTAATTCTTGGTCTTTTCCCTTGCCAAACAATTTTGGTTATGTCCGTCTGCAATTGCTTAAAACAAGTTAAAGTATTAATTATAGGAATAGTGTTAGCCATTGCTTAAAACAAGTTAAAATATTAATTATAGGAATAGTCTGAAAGAGAAACAACATTTTGGGTAAGACATTCATTTTCACCACTGAAATTCCTCCCATTAAAGATAGGTTCATATTAGACCATCTTTGTAAGTCAGTTTTTACTGTACTCCATATTTTAATATAATTATTTGAAAACAACAAAGAATTGTTATTTGTCAGCCAAACACCCAGATATTTAATTTTCTTCTCCAATTTCAGTTCACTTATTTCAAAAAATCTATCCTTAGATTTCTGATCCATATTTTTAGTCAACACCTTCGTTTTAGTCTTGTTTATATAAAACCCAGCCAATTGGCCAAATTGTTGTATTTTTTCCAAGAGTCTTCCGATCTTGTCCAATGGATTTTCTTTAAAAAAAGACATCATCCACAAAAGCTCTTAGTTTATACTCTTGTTTCCCAATTTTCGGGCCTTGTATTTGATCATCTTCTCTAATATTTCTACAGAGCACTTCTAATATTAATATAAAAAGTAATGGGGAAAGTGGACATCCTTGTCTAGTTCCTTTTTGTATTTTACAATTGTCTGATAATTCCCCATTTACAATAATCTTAGCATATTGCTCCGAATAGATTGTCTTGATAGCCCTAATGAAATTATTACCATCGCCCATTGCATCTAATAACCTCCACATGAACTGCCAGGAAAGATTATCAAAAGCTTTCTCTGCGTCCAGAAAAATCATAGCCATCTGTTTGTCAATGTGTTTTTCATAATACTCCAATACATTCAAAACTGTTCTCACATTATCTCTTAATTGTCTCTTTGGCAAGAAGCCAGATTGATCCTCATGAATAAAGAGTCTTCATATGGCCTTCATTCTTCTTGCCAAAATGGCGGCAAAAAGTTTATAATCATTATTTAAAAGTGAGATTGGCCTGTAGTTTTTGACTTGCGTTAAATCTTGATCCGGTTTTGGGATTACTGCAATATTAGCATACTTCCAAGACTCCGGCATAATCCCTCTTTGCAAAATGTCATTCATAGTCCATTGCAAAGGCTGTAGAATTTGATCTTTAAATGATTTATAGTACAAAGCTGATAGCCCATCAGGTCCTGGCGCCTTATTGGCCTTACTTTGATTTATTGCTTCTGTTACTTCCATTGTTCTTATCGGAGCATTCATCTATATGTTCCTTAGAAAGTTTTGGGATATTTTTGGTCTTAAGAAATTGCTCAATTTTTATATCTTCTACTATATTTCCTTTATATAGTTCTGAATAGTATCTAAAGAATTCTCCTCTTATTTCCTTACCCTCATAAGAAAGCCCATTTTTTGTAAGTATTTTGGATATGTAGTTATTTTTTCCCTCAGTTCCAATTTTCCAAGCCAACAACTTGCCTGGTTTATTTGCAAACTCAAATGACCTTTGCTTGACATATTTTAAGTTCCGTTCAAGTTCATTTGATACTAACATAGAAAGTTGTTGTTGGAGCATTTTGATAGCTTGAGTAATCGTCTTCTTATCCTTGGCCCATAGTAATTCTCTTTCTTTTTTAGAAATCTGCATCAATAATGTCTCTTTTTTCAATCCTCTTTGCTTTTTAAAGTATGCATTGTGCTGTATAAAGAAACCTCTCATAACCGTTTTCCTGCATCCCAGACTATTTTGTTGTCCATTCCTTGGTTTAAATTCAGTTCAAAATAGTCCTTTAGCTTCTTTTTAGCTTTCTCCACAACATCTGATTTTTTCAGAAGATACTCATTCAATCTCCAGCAAAAGGAAACCGTTCCTTTCTTCTTCCATGTAAAACAAATTGGATTATGATCTGAAAAAGTTCTGGCAAGACGTCCATTCTTTTTATACATGGCGTAATAGATTTTGATGTCCAGACCATATCTATCCTTGAATGAGACTGATATCTTTCAGATAAGTAAGTGTATTCTTTTGCATTTGAATTTTTAATTCTCCACAAATCATAAAGATCCATATGTTCTGCTAAATCAAAAAATGCTTTAGGAAGCTTGCCTTGTAGGTTCCTTTCAGGTATATCAGATTTTCTATCCAAAGATGTAAAGACAACACCATTAAAATCTCCCAATATAATCAAGTTAATATTCAATAACTCAGCCATCTTCTGTTCTAAATAATTATAAAATTCAACTTTCTTTTCATTAGGTGCATAAATTCCAATTATCACCGTTTTAATTCCAGAAATTAAAATTTCCAAGGATAGCAACCTGCCTTCTTCATCTTTAAAAATCAACTTGGGTTTGAATTGTTGTTTAACATAAAATACTACCTCTCTTTTTTTTTTTTTCCCTTATCAGAGGAAACAAATTCTTGTCCCAAAGCCTTATTAACCAAAAATTTTCTATCTTGTTTTCTAATGTGTGTCTCCTGTAAACATACAATGTCCAAATTTTGTTTCTTATGAAAATGAAAAACTCTATTCCTCTTTATTTTGGTATTTAACCCATTAATGTTCCATGAAGCTATCCTGTAATCCATCTCGTCTAATTAGAATTATTTGTTGAGGGGGCTGGCTGCTCGGAGGATAATTTTTTTTATATATTTTTGCCAAAATTCTTGCGCTTTAAGGAGCTCTGTGAACCTGTTCTTCTTGCCCTTGTAAAAAAAGGAGACTCCCTCAGGTATTTCCCATCTATAACGTATTCCATTAGCATTCAAAGCATCTGTCAAAAATTTGTAATCCTTATGTTTCCTTAAAATCCTGGATGGTATTTCTTTCAAAAATTTTACCTGCTGAGTTTCAATAGTGAGGGCTTTGGCAAAATGAGCTTGAAAAATCTGCTCAGTAATTGATTTTGAATTAAATTGAACCAGGCAATCCCTGGATAATTTGTTTCTTGTGGCAAATTCCGAATTTAAACGGAAAGCTGCATCAATCTGCACATCCATCTCTTCACCTGAAATTCCCAAAAGTGATGCAAGCTCCTCCCCAAGCACTATTAAAATATCTTGACCAGCTTTCTCTGGAATTCCTCTAAACCTTAAGAATCGCTCTTTTTGTCTCAGTTCCAGCAATGCCATTTGATCTATTAATTTTTCTCTATCATCTCTTAGTGACCCCACATCGTGCTCCTTGTTTTAAATTCTTTGTTATCTTGTGCCAATTTCTTAACTGTCTCCTCAATATTTGATGTTCTGTCATTTAATGTTTGCATATCTTGCCTAACTTGTTGCATGTCTTGACTAAACTTGTTGAAGGGTGATCGTGTTAGTTTCCAGTAGTTGTTTCATGCCTAATAATGTCTCATTTAGTTCTGTAGACATTTTCCCTTCACCCAAACCTGGATTTGGAACAGAAAGTCTCCTAGGTTGTAAGTGGGTTTGTATTTGACTCTGTTGTTGCTTTTTTTTTTTTTTGCTTTTTTTTTTCCTAAGAAAAAAAACTTTCCAGCAGCCTCACAGCAGAGTTCAACGTCCTTGGTCTCGAGAGAGAAAGAGAGAGAGAAAAAAGTAAAAGCCTGTAGTTATTTTCCAAATAGAGTTGGCTCCACACCACAGCTCTTATGTCTTATCACTGCCAGTTAAATTTTCCCACGGTACAGTGAAATACCTTCTTCCTCTAATTGGTTAGCTTCATGATAGACATATTCAATAGCAAACAGCAAAACACTTCTTCCATAAATTAAACTCTCTCAAACAGCACTGAAAGAGAATAATAATAATTCCCACTAATATGCTTTTTAAAAAAAGTTTTAAAACTTTTAGACATCAGTTCAGATTTTTATTTCCAGCATTTAGTAAGAGGGTTGAATTTCCATCCATGATTTATAGTTAGGAAACGTACAGCTTCTTCACAACAACGGCTTGAGTTCTGTAAAGTCCTTCCAACAAAAGCAGGAGAAATTCCAGCAAGTTATCCTTAATCACACTGAGAGGTGAGCTTCTTAAACTTTAAGCAATTAATTATAATCCAAACCAATAGAGATTAGATGCCAACCGGCTTCAGTCGAAAGGATTTCCTATGGAGGAGTGTAGCTTGATGAATCCCAGCCCCCACCGCTCAACTTAAATTAGAACTGTGCTCTCCAGCACAACTCTAAGATAAGGAGCCGGCTCAGGGGAAAACTGTGGGCAATCTTGATCCAAACCCTTTAATCCAGGGTGGCGTGTGTGTGTGTGTGTGTGTGTGTGTGTGTGTGTGTGTGTGTGTGAAGCCTCAAAACCCCCTTAAAATACTCCTCCTCGGTCTCCCCTGTCGGGAAGCGTGCAGCCTCGTTAGCAGTCCAACCGGAAGTCCCAACTCTGGGAACTTACAACAAGTTAGTCAGGACATACAAACACTGAATAAGAGAACATCAAATATTGAGGAGACAGTGAAAAAATTAGCTGATGACAATAAAGAATTTAAAAGAAGGGTAGAAACTTTGGAGCAAAACCTGGGATCATTAAGAGATTAGGGAAGAATTACTAGACCAGATAGCTTTGCTAGAATTGAGACAAAAAGAGTGCTTTCTGAGGTTTAGAGGAATCCCAGAAAAAGCTGGGCAAGATATCAGAAAAGTGCTTAGGGAGGAACTTGCACTTCTTTTGAGAACCTCAAGCGAAGAGATGGATAACCAGATAGATTCAGCTTTCCATCTAAATTCTGTATATGCCACAACGAACAAGGTACCAAGAGATTCTATGGTTCAATTTAACTCCAAATCAATCACAAAGCAGATACTGCAAGCACATTTTGCTAAAGCCCTTACCACTGAAGGCCAACAGGTTAGAGTTTTGAAAGAAATACCATCCAGGATCTTAAGGAAATGTAAGGATAACAAATTTTTAACAGATGCCTTAAACGCCAATGGAATACGTTTTAGATGGGAAGTGCCTGAAGGGGTCTCCTTTTTTTTTTTTTTTTTTACAAAGGGAAGAGGAATAGGTTTACAGAGCTCCTCAAAGCGCAATAATTTTGGCGTAAATACAAAAAGACTTTAACTCCAGAGCACCCAGTGCTTTCAACACATAATTCCAACTAGTCAAAATGGATTACAAAATAGTCTAATGGAATGTCAATAGTTTAAATAGTAGAACAAAAAGAGTTTAAAAAATTCATTTTCTTAAAAAGCAAAATTTGGATATTATATGCCTACAAGAGACACATATTAGAAAACAAGATAGAAAATATTTGGTTAATAAGGCCTTGGGCCAAGAATTCATTTCCTCTGACAAGAAGGGGGGAAAAGAGGGGTAGTGCTCTATGTGAAGCAACAATTTGAACCCAAGTTGATTTTTAAAGATGAAGAAGGCAGGGTGATAGCTTTGGAAATTATAATTTCTGGACTCAAAACAGTGATAATCGGAATATATGCACCCAATTTAAAAAAAGTAGAATTTTATAAATATTTAGAACAGAAGATGGCTGAGTTATCGAATGCTAACTTAGTCCTATTGGGAGATTTTAATGGGGTTGTCTCTACAACTTTAGATAGAAAATCTGATATGTCTGAAAGAATTTTGGAAGGTAGGATACCAAAAGCCTTTTTTGATTTAGTAGAACACATAGATCTCTATGATTTGTGGAGAATTAAAAATTCAAACACAAAGGAATATACCTATTTCTCTGAAAGATACAAATCCCACTCAAGGATAGATATGGTCTGGACATCCAAATTGATCATGTCGTGTATGAAAAGAATGGATATTAAGCCTAGAACTTTATCAGATCATAATGCAATTTGCTTTACATGGAAGAAGATGGGAATGGTATCCTTTTGTTGCAGACTCAAAGAATATTTGCTGAAAAAAGCGGAAATTGTGGAGAAAGCCAAAAGAAAGTTAAAGGACTGCCAGGTAAGAGGACACGCCCTCAACTCCTGTCTGTGGCTTCCAGCAGCATCTGGTGGGCCACTGTGCGAAACAGGATGCTGGACTAGATGGGCCTTGAGCCTGATCCAGCAGGGCTGTTCTTATGTTCTTATGACTATTTTGAACTGAATTTAAACCAAGGAATGGACAATAAAACAGTTTGGGATGCAGGAAAAGCAATTATGAGAGGCTTTTTTGTACAACAGAACACATATCTTAAGAAACAAAGGGGACTGAAAAAAGAGGGATTATTGATGGAGATTTCTAAAAAAGAAAGAGAACTGCTATGGACTAAGGACAAGCAGAAGACTATTCAAGTTATTAAAATGCTTCAGCAGCAGCTCTCTGTATTGCTATTAAATGAAATTGAACGGAATTTAAAATATGCAAAGCAAAAGTCATTCGAATTTGCAAACAAACCAGGCAAGTTATTGGCTTTGAAAATTAGAAATGAGAAAAAGAATAAGCACATATCCAAGATATCAACAAAAAAATGGGCTTTCCTATGATGAAAGGGAAATGACAAAGGAATTCTTTAGATACTACTGTGAATTATAAAGGAAACAAAGTAGAAGATATAAAAATTGATAAATTTCTGAAGACACAAAATATCCCACAACTTTCCAAGGATCATATAGAAATTATGAATGCACCAATATCAATAATGGAAATAACGGAAGTAATAAACTCAAGCAAACCCAACAAAGCACCAGGACCCAACAGCCTACCAGCTTCATATTACAAATCCTTTAAAGATCTATTATTACAGCCTTTGCAATGGACAATGAATGATATTTTACAAAGAGGAAATAAGCTGGAGTCTTGGAAGTATGCCAACATTGCAGTAATTCCAAAACCGGATCAAGACTTAACGCAAGTTAAGAATTACAGGCCAATCTTGCTGTTAAATAATGATTACAAAATTTTTGCTGCCATTTTGGCAAGGAGAATGAAGGTTGTACTAAGAGCTTTTATTCATGAAGATCAAGCAGGCTTTTTGCCAAAAAGGCAATTAAGAGACAATGTGAGAACAGTCCTGAATGCACTGGAGTATTCTGAAAAACATAATGATAAACAAATAACTATGATCTTTCTGGATGCAGAGAAAGCATTTGATAATGTTTCCTGGCAGTTTATGTGGAGGCTACTGGATGCAATGGGAGCTGGCAAGAATTTCACTAGAGCACTTAAGACAATATATTCGGAGCAATATGCTAAAATTATTATAAATGGGGAACTATCAAATAATTGCAAAATACAAAGAGGAACCAGACAAGGTTGCCCACTTTCCCCATTACTTTTTATATTTGTTCTGGAAGTCCTTTGTAGAAATATTAGAGAAGATGATCAAGAACAAGGCTTGAAAATAGGGAAGCAGGAGTATAAACTTAGAGCCTTTGCAGATGATGTGGTGTTTTTCTAGAAAATCCATTAGAGAAGATTGGAAGGCTCTTGGAAAAAATAGAACAATTCTGCCAGTTGGCTGGGTTTTATAGAAATAAGACTAAAACAAAGGTGTTGACAAATAATATAGACCAGAAATCTAAGGATAGACTCTATGAAATAAGCGAATTGAAAGTGGGGAAGAAAATTAAATATTTGGGTGTCTGGCTGACAAATAAAAATTCTTTGTTGTTTTCAAATAATATTGTCAAAATATGGAATACAGTAAAAAATTGATTTGCAAAAATGGACTAGAATGAACTTATCTTTAATGGGAAGAATTTCAGTTGTCAAGAGAAATGTTTTACCTAAAATGTTGTTTCTTTTTCAGACTATTCCTATAATTAATACGTTAACTTGTTTTAAGCAATGGCAAAAGGACATAACTACATTTGTCTGGCAAGGGAAAAGACCAAGAATTAAATTTAAAAATTTAACAGATGCTAAAGAAAGAGGTGGCCTTACCCTGCCAGATTTAAGGTTGTATTTTGTAGGGATGTGCAAAACGTTTCGGCCACAGATCGATCTGTGCCTGAAACGAGCAATTTCGGGTGATTCAGGGTCGAACTGAATCACCCCCGATGCCCCCCGATATTTTTCGTGCCCGAGCCAAATCACCCCTGATTCGTGCCTGAAAAATTCGGGTGATTCGGGATGACGTCTCTTTGAATTTCCCACATTTTTGCATCCATTGATTTCAATGCAAAAAGGTCTGATGTGACGTCTGCTCGAATTTTGGGTCCCAGGGGCAAAATAGTGGGGTGGGGTGGTAGTGCCTAATGGGTGGAGGCTACCACCCCAATTGCAGGGGAATTGGGCAAAGGGCTAATTTTGGGGAATTTTTTGAAGCTTTAGTGTCTTTGGGGCAGATCGGGGGCATAGCGTGGCATCTGGGCAAAAATAGTGGGGTGGAGTGGTAGGTCCTAATCGGAGGAGGCTACCACCCCAATTTCAGAGTGATTGGGCAGAGGGCTGATTTTTGGGGAATTGTTGAAGTTTATGCGTCTTTAAGGTTTTTCTCCATAAAGAAACATGGAGGTGTCAGCAAATGTATAGCTTCACGTCGGGGGCAAAGGGGTGGCCTAGAGCAGTGTGGGGTTGGTGGTAGTGCCAGGTAGGGACAAGGAAGCTACCTGAATTTTTTCAAAGGATTTGGGCAGAGGGCTGGTTTTTGGTTAATTGTTGAAGTTTACGGATCTTTAAGGTTTTTCCTCATAAGAAGTTATAATGGAGCTTTCAGCAGCCCCATAAGTGCACTTGGGGGGTGCTGGGGTGGCCCAGAGCGAGTGGTGGTGTTGTTCACATAGGGTGCCAACCACCCCCATGGGTTTCTAACCCATGGGGTACAGGGTTCTGTTGTTTCTGAGGCATTGAGTGTGGATTCTATGATAGCAAATTAGAGTGGATTCATGGTGTTTCATTGAAAATCTCATTTGCTTTAATGAGAGTCTACACCATGCAGGATCACATGGGGACTGAATTATTCTTCACTAAGCAATAAAATTTAAAAAGTGGTTCTCAAATATTGGCCATTGGTTAACATTATTCCAGGTTGTGAGGAACCACTGTTGATTGGCTTTAGAAGAAATAAAAATCTCTTTAATTATTTGATACACTCTGATATGCCACAGGATAAGTCCGCTATGTCAAGGGCCATTTTAAATGTGGTACCTGTGCAGCGTGTAATTTTCGTTGCCCACTAAAGTTTTTCAGCATCCCACTAGTAATTATGTTAAGCCTTTGGAGGAATTCTCAAATTGTAATTATGCTTATGCCATATATGTCATCATTTGTCCATGTTTAAAGCTATATGTTGGCTACACTATACACTCAGTTAAAAAACGTATTCTTGAACATCATTACAGAATAAAAAATGGCATATTAGAGGCACCACTAACTGAACATTTTTTGCAAGCTAGTCATCAGTCTGATGACTTTAAGTTTTTGGTGATCTCCACTTTTAGGAAGGAAAGATTCAGACATTGTAATGTTGATGCACAGAGGCGTAACTAGGGAAAACGGCGCCTAGGGCAAGGACTGAAATTGCGCCCCCACCCCCCCAACATACATCTGACAAACACACACACACACACCGCCACCGCCCCCCCAACATACATCTGACTGACACACATGTTTCAGAAAACATTTGATGAATTGATGAATCCCCTGCTAACTGGGCAAAGAGGCAACTTTTAACATGGTGATTCTCTTTATTTAGCCATCATCATGCAACTGCCATTGATAGTAGGGATGTGCATTTCGTTTCGGGCACAGATCGTTCTGTGCCCGAAACAACGAATTTCGGGTGATTCGGAGCTGATCCGAATCACCCCTGAGGACCTCCGAAATTTTCTGTGCCCGATCCGAATCACCCCGATTTCGTGAAAAAAAATTCGGGTGATTCGGACCTCCGTGGGCATGTCTGCAGCCTCCATTTTGTGGCTGCAGAATTGCCTTCTTCTTCCCCCTCCATTTTCATTCTGACAGCTCTTTGAATTTCCCGCCTTTTTTTCTCCATTGACTTCAATGCAAAAAAATTTTCCCATTCACCTCCATTGAAAATAAAAGTTCCTACCTGCAGAGGAAAATGACCAAATAAGGTTTGGATAGTAAATCACACCCTCCCATTGGCCAGGTACAGGTGGAGGTAGGGTCAAGGGTGGGGGTGATTTTTGGAGGGCTTTGCAGGAGGGTATTTAAGGGGCCACCAGTAGCCATTTTCTTCCTTTCTGCTGCCTTGCGTGGGAGAAGAGACACAAGAGAGAGATCTGCTGCCTTGCTTAGTAAGTCTTGCCTCCATTTTGATTTTAGATTTTTGTGGGTGCTGTTTTTCTGCATTTACGCCAGTGCTCTGCCTTGTTGGTTGGTTTTCTGCTTTATTTAAGCAATTTTTTAAATAAAGAGAGAAGAGGGTGGAAATTTTTTTCCCCACTGCTCATTTTTAAATCCTTGTTGGGGCTAGAAGAGGGGGAGAATTTTTTTTTTTTTTTTTTTTAAGGAAACCTCTTCCTTTCAGGGGCAAACCACTTTTCAATTTTTAATCCATTTTTGGATTAAAAGAGGGTGAGCTTTTTTTAAAAAAAAGAAACCTCTGCCTTGCAGAGGCAAACCCTCTGCTCATTTTTTAATCCTTGTTGGGGCTAGAAGAGGGGGAGATTTTTTTTAAGGAAAGGAAACCTCTTCCTTGCAGAGCAAACCTCTTCTCATTTTTTAAAAATCCTTTTTTGTGAAGAGAAGAGGAATAGATTTTAGATTTTTTTTTAAAAAAAAAAACATCTGACTGGCTGCAAGCATTGCCAGCCTGCAGCCCTTGGTGGGAAAGGGGTTTTTTTTTCCTCCTTTTGAATCCCCCCACCCTATTTTTTTGCCAAGCCACTTTTTTGGCAATTTTTTTCTGCGGAGAGTCACTGCTGCCTGTCCCTGCCTGCCTGCCTGCCTGCCTGCCTGCACTCCAGGCCCGCCTGTGTGACCAAGACCAGACCAGACCCTCAGAAGTGGGACGCCAGAGACCCGGAGTCGGAGAAGCCTACACCTGAGTGAGATTGGCCCAGCCATTCATATTTTACACACGCACACAACACACAGACACACGCACGTCACACACGGCATTCTAATCTGTAGTGTTCCGTTCCTTTAACTGTGCGTTTGGGGTTTATTATTTTTTCCCTGTTTTTAGGATTTTGGGGTTTTCACTTTTCTCTATAAGTGTTGTGTGATAGTTGTAAGATTGGGTTTTAAATAAATAAATAGTGTTTTAAATAAATAGGGTTTTAAAGTGTTGTGATAGTTGTAAGATTGGGTTTTAAATAAATAGGGTTTTAAATAAATAGGGTTTGTGTGTAACCTTCCCCGGTAGCTAGCTATTAGGAGGAGGTTCAACTATAGAGTAGCAGTAGACTGTAAGAGTGGCCTGGCCTAGTAGTGCTGCAACTTTATATTTCTGTTGCTGCTTTCGTGTATTTTGCAGAAATATTTTTTAAGGGCCTAGTCTGCCCACAGTTACTTTTCCATCTTGTTTGCCTGTGAAATTGACACAGAGATAATTTTTTGAAACATTTTTGTAACTGTGTGTTACTTTCAGACCACAGAGAGAGTAACTTTCCCCTGTGGTGGAGTGCGTTCGATACATTAGTAGCAACAGCACAAGTTACTTGAAACAAATAAATTCTCCAGTCCATTCCATTCAAAGTGACCAACAGTCAGAGAAAGATAATATAACTAAACTTACTTTCACTTCTACTGACTAAGTGGCGTGCACTGCACACTGTGTGCGCAAGGCTCCAGCCTTAAATAACTCCTCCTGCACCTGTGCACAGCACAGCAGCTGAGCTAGTATCTTAATTTTTAATTTTTACATTTTTTTGTTGCACAGCCTGCTTCTGTTGTATCGCGCATCAAGTAACTCCCACTGTCTCCCACTCCCTCTGTGACTGGCTGTGTCGTGATACATTCATTGCACGGCAACTTCTGACTGGGATCTTGCAGCAACAGCATTTGTGCCAACAACAACAAGCCTTAAGCAAGGAGGCATTGTAAAGTCACCGGCGCCACTGCACATCCACTGTTTTTCTGGCCCTCTAGTATACCTGCTGCCCCCTGAGACAACTACCCCTTCTTCACATTTTGAAAATTTTTAAAAAGTTTTAAAAAGCAATGGTTGGGAGGACAGCAGGAAAAGGGAGGGCGCAAGTAAGTGGGAGGCTTGTCTTCCCTACAGCTGGTCGTGGCAGGGGGCGGCAAGAGGGGCCTACTCCCCAAGTCACCCCCGGCCCTGCTTCGGCGCGCAGGCTTGACTTCTTCTCGGGTCAGCCTGGCCCTATGCCAGGGCCTGCGGCCAGGCAGGATTTGGGGGGGGGGGCTCCCAGATTGCCAAGGAAGAAGATCTTCCTGTGGCAGCTGAGGAGGTGGTGCTGGTGGAGGTGGTTGGCAGTCCAGCCAGATCCACCTTGCGGACCCCCCAAACGGTCACTATGGGGTTTGGTGGGGGGCTCAGTCTGGCATCTGAGGGGGCTCAGGAGGAGGGAAGATCTTCTCCTGCCCCTGGGCCTTCCCATGCCAGCGCTGAGGGCATCGGTGGTGGTATGCCCGAGAAGGAACCAGCAAAACTTCCACCAACAAAGCGACCTCGTGTCGCTGGGGAGTCTGGCAGTGTGGTCTGGGATCACTTTGAGCTTAGCCCTGGTGATCCCACCCATGCTGTGTGCACCCACTGCAAGGCACTGGTCAGCAGAGGCAGGGACCCTATGCACTTCACAACCTCGGGGCTGTGGTCGCACCTGCGTCGGCGGCACCCAGGTGTGGAGACCTCTGCTGGCACTGGCAGTAGGCCCGGTGCCTCACCTGGTAGCAGAAGCAGTAGTAGTGGCAGCAGTAGCAAGCGGCCAGCGGCTCCTGCCCACAGGCAGGAAAAGCTGACCGATCATCAGTGGGTGCAATCTCTTGGGAAGCGGTCTGATCGTCCAAAGCCTCATCTCGTGACTCGGGCCATTGGTGAGATGATCGCTCTTGATGACCAGCCGTTCTCCATTGTCGACAATGTCGGCTTCCGGCGTCTGCTCCAGCTGCTTTCTCCGGAGTACAAGATCCCCTCAAGGACCACTTTCAGCAGGAGGGTGGTCCCCTCCCTGTACCGTGCGTGCAGGGGGGCCGTGTTGGCCAAGCTGCGTGCAGCTGGGCCAAACACCAGTGTGCATTTCACTGTGGATATCTGGACTAGCCGCAGTGGGCTGCACACTGCCTTCATGTCCCTGACAGCCCATTGGTGGGGGCATGGGGGTGAGGGGACATCTGGCGCTGCTGGTGCTGTATCCAGCTCCTCCCATGCATGCACGCCTTCTTGGGCAGTGTTGCATGTGGAGGTGATGGACACAGACCACACTTCAGATGAGTTGGCTGCCATCATGGAGCGGCAGGTGGGGGCGTGGCTGGCCGGGGAGCCAACCCTCCGCCGAGGCTTCATGGTGACGGACAACGCAGCCAACATCACCAAGGCTGCTAGGCGGGTTTACGGTGTGAACATCGCTTGCGCTGTGCACACCTTGAACCTCGTAGTGAAGGGTGCGCTTGGCCTCAAGGAGGCGCCGAAGAAGGCCAAGGAGCACCAGCGTGTTCGGGGCTCTTCTAGTAGTTTAGGTCAGGATCCTGCTGCTCCCGTGGCCGCCCTGGTGGAGCGTTGCCGCCAGGTAGTGGGCCACTTCCACCGGAGTGAAAAGGCAAGGCGCCAGCTCAAGGCCAGACAGATCGAGCTGGGCCTGCCTGAACACCAAATCCCCCAGGATGTTCCTACCCGGTGGAACTCCACCTTTCTCTTGCTCCGGCGCATGCATGAGCAAGAGGGAGCACTCAACAGCCTGGGGACGCGTGGTTGCTTGGATCTGTGCAAGTCTCTCTATGATGACTGGCCGGTGATCCGCGAGCTGGTCTTAGTACTAGAGCCGTTCTATTCTGCTACGAACGACTTGTGTACTCAGACCGCCACGCTGAGCCTGGCTTTGCCCACTGCTATTCTCCTGGAGAAGGCAATGAGCGATCTCCAGACCACTCTGACCACTGGGGTTGCGATTGCCCTGGCAGGTCGGTTGAGGACTGGGGTAGTTGAGCGGCTCAAGACACCATGGGCCGCATCTGCATGGCATGTCCTGGCATGCATTTGTGACCCAAGGATGAAGGGCAGTGCTGTGCCTCCTGGCGAGCTGCCCAGGTGGAGGGACCTCCTGGTCGAACACGTGAAGCGTGAAGAGGAAAGGAAGCTAGGGATAGGTGATGCAGCAGACGACCAGGAGAAGGGGTTTTGGTCGCAGGCTGGCACTGCGCATCCCACCCCCAGCAGCAGCAGCACTGCCACCACCCCCACTTCTTCCCAGTCCAGCGGCGTGGTTTCTCCGGCAGTGGGACCAGCAGAGCAGCCAGTGTGACCTCGAACCACCACCCGGTGGCTCAGGGGCTATGCTAGTCTCATGCCGGGGAGACGGGAGGAGCCTGTCCCTCACCCCAGCCGTGCTGAGCAGACTGTTCTGCAGTACCTGGAGGAGGCGACGGAAGACGAGGAGAGTGAGCCGTTCTCCTTTTGGGCAACGCGTCGCAAAGTCTGGCCGGACTTGGCGGCCATTGCTGTCCGGTTTCAATCTTGCCCACCAACCAGCGTCTCGAGCGAGAGGTTGTTCTCCATGGCCGGGGACGTGGTGACTCCTCTGCGCTCACGCCTGGATGCTGAGTTGGTCGAGCAGCTCGTCTTCTTGAAGGCCAACCTCCCCCTGCTGGGCTACCCCGAACTGGCCATGGAGGGCGAGTGACTCGCGTCACCCCCCCTATGCAGCGCCTCCCACACCACGGCAGTTCATCCCGGCCAGAAGATGTGTCACAGGCCATCCCTCTAAGCCCACCCTGCCACTAAAACATGCCCCTTAGTGCTGCTGGCACATCCAGACACGCATGCATTGCATACACAGGCACCGCTGCACTGTCAGCCTGGGATGGTGGACTGCCAGGTGAGTGCTCCCAGCATGAGGGAGGGGTTCCCACAGAGGTGGCAGAGAGAGACTACAACTCCCATTTCCCACTGTCTCGATGGCTGGCCACCATCAAGACTAGGGACAATGGGAGCTGTAGTCGCTGTCTCTGCAGAAGAAATCTGTGGTGCCCCCCCCCCCCCGATGCTGGGAGCACCCACTTGCCCAGTGCTGAAGGCTGGGCCGTAGGGCAGCGCATCATCCATCCACAACCTCAGAGACAGGCTGCTGCGTGTGCGTGTGTGGGGGGCACAGTCAGGATTGGAAGGGACATCCCTGGGGGAGAGTAGTGGCTCTGTGCAATGGGCCTGTGCCTCCTGGCGAGGGGGGCACACACACTGTCACTGAGAGGGCTTGCTGCTAATTGCTAGCCTGCTTGCCTGCTAAAACTGTCATCATCATTGCTTCCTCCCATGAACAATTGCATTGAAGCTGAAATCTAAAAAAGGTCTGTCTGCTGCGTTTCTCAATGTGATCTGCTTATTTCTGATTTTGGCTTGCTTGTCAGGTGATGTTCTTTCTTAATCTTCATGCTCTCCTCTGTTCAAATCCAAATATGTGGTTTGCCTTGGTCTACTGAGCTGTAGGTTGTCGCCGCCGCCGCCGAGTGAGATGGTCTGCTCTGCTGCTGCCTGCTTTTTCTGGCCACAATGGGAGTAGTACTACTGCTGTGCCTGAAGCGGCACACACACACACATGCACCCCCCCTCCCCTCCCCTCCCCCCCAAAAGCTGTGACGCCAATGATGAGCTTGATGCTGGTGCAGCCCTCACACAAATGTCTGTCTCACACAGACAGAGAGAGCACACATTGCAACCTGAGGCGACACAGCCCTTTCAGCCCTAACCCTCTTGCAGAGTGAGTGAGCACACCAGCACAGTGCACACACACAGGGGAATAAAGGCATCTAGACTCCAAACTAGTGGTAATGTTGTATCATGTGATTACACACAGTCTTTCTGCCCAGTATCTGCGGTATGCATTGGGATGCAATCCGAAAAAGCCTGCAAATTCTAGCTTGCTTTGTTGCAGAGACCTCTTCGTGGTGTGTGGTGTTGTTGTGTGATGTGGTGTGGTGTGGCGTGGCCGTGTGGGGCCCGGTAAAGGACAGGACAGGTGCAATTCACTGTGCCTGTGCCTGTGTGTGGGGAGATGTATTATGTTTCCAAATGAAGATCGGGTCATGTTTGAGAGTTGATTGACAGCATTTTATTTGAAGATTGTGCTTGCCCATACATAGATGCGGCGATCTCATGCCACAGAGTCAGACAGGAAAAGAAATGTCCAGAGACACGTGCGTGCTGCCATTCTCTTCTTATCTGCCATCATCATCCGTTACTCTTCAAAGCTGTGTGGGCGAGGAGGGGGCAACAACAACATGCCAAGCCTTGCTGCTCCACTTGCGGAGTGTTGTTGTCTTGCGTGCTTCCTCCACATGCTATGCGTGTTCCCTCCTGGCTGTGCCTGTCTGTTTACTGTAGTGGGCCAAAAAAGTTTGGATGAGGTGAGGTTCAGGGCAGGGCACTGTTGCTGGACTTGGAGTGGGATATGGGGCAGCAGAGTGGGGTGGGGCTGGGTGGTAGTGCCTAATGGGTGTAGGCTGCCACCCCAATTTCAGGGGGGTGGAACAAAGGGCTGATTTTTTGTGAATTTCTGAAGTTTTTGTGTCTTTGGGGCAGATGGGGGGGGCAGAAAGTGGATCTGCCCCAAAAGAGTGGGGTGGAGTGGTAGTGCCTAATGGGTGTAGGCTGCCACCCCAATTTCAGGGGGATCGGACAAAGGGCTGATTTTTTGTGAATTTCTGAGGGTTTTCTTGGGTGCAGCAGAGTGCTAGATTGATTCATTCCCATACTCGTCATAGTAATAAAGGAGAGAGTGAGAGAAAGTGAGAGTGTAGGGTCATTTAGAGTTGAGAGTACTATATGCTGCTTGATGAATGAATGAATGAATCTAGCACTCTGCACCCAAGAAAACCCTCAGAAATTCACAAAAAATCAGCCCTTTGTCCCACCCCCCTGAAATTGGGGTGGCAGCCTACACCCATTAGGCACTACCACCCCACCCCACTCTTTTGGGGCAGATACACTTTCTGCCCCCCCATCTGCTCCCAAGACACAAAAACTTCAGAAATCCACAAAAAAATCAGCCCTTTGTACCACCCCCCTGAAATTGGGGTGGCAGCCTACACCCATTAGGCACTACCATCCCACCCCACTCTTTTGGGGCAGATACACTTTCTGCCCCCAATCTGCCCCAAAGACACAAAAACTTCAAAAAATCACAAAAAATCAGCCCTTTGTCCCATCCCCCTGAAATTGGGGTGGTAGCCTACACCCATTAGGCACTACCACCCCACCCCACTCTTTTGGCTCCAGGGTCCTTTTTGCTTATCCGAATCAATTCGGATTCGGATTCGGATTAAATCCGAATCCGAAATGAATCGGGTGTGATTCGGGTCAGCAAAATTCGGGCACAGAACAGAACAAGGGTGATTCAGCTCGGGTCCCGAGCCGAATCACTGAAAACCCGAAATGCACACCCCTATTCAGGACTTCTCCATTGATGTGTGATTTGGCCACTGGCAGTAATTTGGTGGTAGGTCTGCTCTGAGTGATTTGCAATTGCAGGTGCTTGCGGGAGGGGTGTTGTGGCAGATGGGTGAAATCCTGGGGGTCTTGGGCATGACCTCCCTGCCAGGCAACCCCTTCCCCATCTGCATGCCATCACCCCTCCCAACACCCCCGCCTTGCCTGCCTGGCCAGAGAGACGCCAGGAGTCCCACCAGGCAGAACAGAACAGAACATACTTTATTTCGGTCATTGACCAGAAACATTATCACACACAACAGAAAGTAATTTGCATAATATATAACAAAACTTAGCCACTGTGTTGGTGTATTTATGATTAAAATTTGACAATAAAATCTTTAAGAGTGACTCATCTAGATAACCAGGAAACATCACAAGATACAGCAAGATAAGTGCTGATCGATCATTCTTGTAGAGGTCACAATGTAAAATAACGTGTTCAGTAATCTCAATATTGCCTGAACCGCAAGGGCAAAGTCAGGATGCGTAAGGAACCCCCCTAAACCTCCCTTGGAGCACCGCTGTAGGGAGCGCATTTAATCAAGCTAAAGATAGCGCCCGTGTGAACTTGGAAAAAAAATATTATTTAAGTATGCAGCGGGTTTTGTGTTAAAAAGCTGATATCCAAGATAAACACCTTTTGGGATTTTGGCAACTTTTAACTGTAAATCAGTGTCAGAAATACTCTGATTGTGAGGTGTGGGACTTCAAGCTGAGTTGCTCCTTCTCCCGGCTTCTCCAAACACCACCCAGCCCCAGCCCAGCCCTGCCCTCTGCCTTCTGCAAAGTGCCAGCAGCAGTGTGGGAAATCGCCAGCTTCCTAATTTGAGCCCTTTGAACTTCTCTGCCTCCTCAATGGGCTGAGGTGGGCGAGGGAGTGAGGGGCTGAAGGCAGTCACTGACAAAGGCAAAGATTTGGTCAGATTTGGCAGGTGAAGGCATGGAGAACAAACCCAGAGCAATCAGTGCGAATACACAAAGGAGAAAGATCACAGGTGCTTCTCCCTCCCTTGCAAGGAGTGTGCGTCTCCGTGTGTGTGTATTATGTCAGTGCGAAAGTCGCAGGCCAGAGGGTCGCGAGAGGCTCAAAGGAGGAGAGAGATGCCCCTTCTCAGATGCCGAGTTTGGCCTCTCTGATGGAGCCTGCTGCTGACTTGTAGGAATGGCCTGCTGCCTTCCCAACTTCGTGCAGTGGATGCTCAGCTTTCAAGTTTGTGTACAGAAACCAAATATTCCAAAGTCTGCAGCCCGTCAGTCAGCGGCGACTCTCCTTCCAAGGGAAGCTCGCATTCCAAGCACACTGCAGACCCCTGGAACTCCATCACTCATGAAGGCGGGGTGGTGGCCAAAGCAGTGTAAGGATCCTTTCCCCCCATGCAAGCATCATGTTAAGTGTTTACTGCACAAGGTTCGTTCTGTGCACATCAGCTCCTGTAAGCTTGTGCTTCTCCTGGGGCTTTTCCAGATGGGAGTTTCTGATGTGCTCTTTAAAGGCTTCTGCAATGGTTACCCGCAGGCCCTCACAGGCCATCCAGATGTCCACATAGTATTTGATAGGTCTCATAGTGTGTAGTCAGACCACACACTGAGCATGGTCCTTTAGGTATTTCCACAGAGTGCTACTTGCTGGCCAGCAGTTGTGAGCCTGTCCCTTTTCACTTCCAATGAGTGAATAAGATGCATTCACAAGAGTTGGCCAACAGGTGGCATAATAAGACTAGTGCAGGGGCCGTGCTCAGCATGTGGCTGGAGTCTTGGAAGGAGCACAAGATCTCGGACATTCCATGCAAACCTCTGGATGTTGTGCAAGAGCCCATAAGTAACCATTTGGAAGTTTTTAAAGCATGCAATAACTCACAACTGGAAAGCCCCTGGTTCCCCGCATGGCTGGAGAACACAGGCCCCATTGTCCCTAGCTACACCCCTGATTAGGCCACAATAGCTCCCTGAATCTCCTGTCCCCTTTGGAAGATTTGGTGGGGCAGGGCACTTTCCAGATTACAGGCTACAACAGTGTCACTACCTGGCAGTTACGTGTGCTTTCATACTGCCTGTGTTTCAACATCACAATCCCTGTGCTGTCAGTAAGATGCATTCACATTTCCAATGCCTTCTTTCCAGTTTTATGTTTGCATTACAGTACTACCACGTTGGGCGTGGGGGAGCTGTATTTTTTAATTGTAGGATGCTCCCCCTACTGGTGGCTTTGCGCAACACTCTATTTACGGTTTCACTACAATCCTGCCAAGCCACGGTAAACTACCACAGTTGTAGCGTATAATCTGGAAAATGCCTCGGCCTTCCGAGCACGAGGAGTCTTTGGGGGACTCAGTCCAGTGCACAAGAACAATATGCTGCAACATGTAGGCAATCAAGAATTTTTATTGCAGTGTGGGAAAGGGGCCGTGCTGACTGAGTGCTGGATCAGGTCCATGCGGTCTGAAGGGAGATGGATGCAGCCGATTACCATTTTAAGTAGGACAAGGGGTTAAAGCCACAGGAAGCAGGATCAAACATGTATTGCTGGGGCTGCAGACTCTGCATCACTCTCATGGGTTTTCTGTGAAAGGAAAGGAAGGGGGTTCACACAGGTGCAGAGCCAGCCAAGCAGGGGCTTGGGTCCAGCCACGCGTGGCAGCCCCCTCCAAATATGCCTGTGCGTGTGAAATCACATGCATGGGGTTATGGCTTGGGCTCCTGAGGAGCCCAGAGCAAACTCCCCCCTCCCATACCTAGGCAGCTGAGAGCCCAGGTGAACTCTGCTATCAGTTATTTCAGGTAGGGCCACTGCCTGAAATAATGTTTTTCCATTCCTCTCCTTCTCCAGAGGAAGAGAATGGGGAAAACGTCCTATCAGGCAGCCGATGCTGCCTTCCAACAATACAGTCATGGCACAGGTGACCATGAAGGGGATGCTCTGAGAGTGCACCTGTCATGATGTCTGTGGCAGATATGCCTGAACACCCACCAAGCATGTCCCCTTTATCATATGTGTGGGCTGTTCATCTGAATGGTAGGGGTGTGCGAGCCGGATAGAAATCAAGCCATGCTTGGCTCAAACCCTAGAGCTCCAGCTGGACCCAATTTCCAAACATAGGACCGGTCCGAGTTGGAACCTAGCCAAGCCCGGTTCGAACCATGAAGCGCAGATTCGAGAGATGTGTCTGGTGCTTCAGTTGGCTTGACAAGTGTGCCACTTCAGTAAGAACTGCCACGCCATTGGCCAGGGGGAAGGGACAAGCAGCAAAGTTGGGGGAGGCAAATTGTATTTAAAGGCCACCCCCTTCTGTGCAAAGTCACTCTTTCCTGAGCTCCTGATCTGACAGAGCTACTGGGGACGTGCTATTGCCCTCCGGATCAAATACTGACAGTGCCTCGGAGTTGCAGCAGGAAGTCAGGGAGGTGTCAAGGAGAGGCAGGGCAGTAAATATGAGTGCCTTCAATTACCCACACATAGACTGGGTAAATTCACAGTCAGGAAATGATGAAGTGTTCAAATTTCTAGATACACTGAATTACTGTGCCCTAGAACAGTTGCCCATGGAACCTACCAAAGAGAAGGCAACCTTGTTTTAAATCCTGAGTGGCACCCAGGACCTAGTGCATGAGGTCAGGATCATTGACCCTTTAGGGATCAGTGGCTATAGTGTGATCAAATTCAGCATACAAGCAGAGAGGGAATAACCAAAGAAGTCTAACACAGACACTTTGGAATTCAGAAGAGGAAACTTCTCCAAAATGAGGAGTATGGTGAAAAAGAAGCCGAAAGGGAAAATCAGGAGAGTCACTTCCCCATCCCCCTCCCCCTCCCCCTTTGCACAGGCACCCACAGGACTCGCCAGTTGGAAGATCTGTAGGGGCAGGGCGGTCACTCTCCTGTTGCTCAGGACAAGCGGAAAGGGAGGGGGAAAGGCAGCCAGAGGCAGTCATGTGTTTTAATCCGACGAGATGCCCGGTGTATACTGAGTGTATAGAAGCTTCTCCTCCTGTCATCCCAGCCTGGAGAACCAGTAAGTTTTGTAAATTTTTTTTTTTTTTTTAAACCAAAACCACTTCGGAGAGTTATGTGAGCTGGCGAGGAGGGAGGGAGCCCTAGGAGGAAGGCGAAGGGGCGCCAACCGCAGCTCCTCCCTTTCCCGTTCCCCTGCCTGCCCAGCTCGTGCTTTTTTGGCTCCTTTTTTCTCTTCCAAACCATTACACAAAAGAAGAGCCAGGAGGAGTGGGAAGGAAAAACGCAAGACTCAGGCTGGGAGAATTAGCTCCTGCTCAAGTGCGCTGGCTCACCCGTGCTCTCTCCACCCCTCTGTCCTTGTCTCTCTGCTGCTGCGTGTAGAAAAACAAAATGAAGCAAACCAGAGCATTGGCTCAGGGATCTGTGCTGAGACGGGTGCTTTTTAATGTATTCATAAATGAGCTAGAAGAAGGGGTAAGCGGGGGGGGGGGAATTTGCAGATGATACCAAACTCTTTTGGGTAGTGAAATCCAAAGCAGATTGTGGGGAGCTCCAAAAGGATCTCTCCAAACTGGGTAAGTGAGCAACAAAGTTGCAAATGTGGTCCAATGTTGGCAAGTGTAAAGTGATGCACATTGGGAAGAAAAACCTCAACTTCAATTATACGCTGATGGAATCTGAGCTGTCCGTGACTGCCCAGGAAAGGGATCTTGGGGTCGTGGTGGACAGCTCGTTGAAAGTGTCAAAGCCAGCTGGGGACAGGACCAGTGCAGACTCAGACCCTTCCCAGCACTGCAGTGGCCTGCAGGAGGCAATAGAAGCCCTAAAGGGAGCAGGCCAGGCCTCCGGGGCCTGGAGCCTTGAAGGAGACTCTGAGACTCACCGGCCCCCTCCCTCTGAGGGCCCACACTTGTCCAGCGGCCAGGCAAGGCCCATGCTGCGTGCTTGACTCCATGGGGAAACCTCAGCATGATGGCTCACCTCCACCTCCTCTTTGGCAGATCTCCTGGCACTTCTCGAGAGTGGGAAACCTGTTTCCATTTCCCTCGCAGCCGCTGTAGATAAAAGGCTCACAATGCCCCATGGTTTGGTTGTAGAAGAAGCGGGGCTGATGCGCAGCACATGGACCAACTTCTTTCGGTTGGTAACAGCGCGCTGGGGAGCAAAGAATCAGACAGGCTCATCGTCAAAGGCTCGGACCATCAGCCCTCCCATTTCCGAATCTGCTGCATCAGCCTAAAAGCTCCCTGGAAACATCAGTCAACTGGGAAAGGCACATCCAGGGTTGCTAGCAATGGGGTGGGATTGGGCAGTAAATGTGCCGGTGGAATCATGGTGCTCTAAACCTTTCATGTAGGATTCAATGCTAGGGATCATTAGAAAGGGGCTTGAAAATAAAACGACCGCATACGGGAGCTTAATCTGCCCCTGGCTGGTTCTGTGTACAAACTAACTGTATTTAGCATTACAGTGATTGCATTTAGCACTATCTAAAGTTAGAATTCTAAACTCCAATTTGCACCGCAGACATACAACTAGCCACCATTAGTCTAACTGGAGCAGAGGGAGAGGGGAGCCCCCACCTGCCACTCGGCCTCCCAGCTTGATCCCAGCCTGCTTCGCAACCAGACTGTGGGCAAAGCATCACTGCATCAGCCACTATCTCTGTAATAAGTGAGTTGAAAGTGGAGAAGAAAGTTTGTTTGGCAGGGGAAAAGACCAAGAATTAATTTTAAGAATCTAACAGATGCAAAGGAAAGAGGTGGTCTTACCTTGCCAGACCTAAGGTTATATTTTGATGCTGTTTGTTTGACATGGTTAAAAGAATGGATAACATTAAGGAACCCTAGAATTCTTGATTTGGAAGGATTTGACAGAAGGTTTGGATGGCATGCGTATCTGTGGTATGAAAAAAGTAAAATACATAAAGACTTTTTGAACCACTATGTGAGAAGGAGTTTAATGAGGGTGTGGTTAAAATACAAAAATTGGTTTGAACCTAAAACTCCGTTATGGATATCTCCGATTGAGGCCTTATCACGTAAAGAAGTAAATATGCAAATATGTTGGGGTACCTATAGGGATTTGTTACATTTTCAGGAAAAGGATTGTAAGTTAAAAAGTTTAACTGAAACACAAGATTTGGTTAGAGATTGGTTTCAGTATCATCAGTTAAATGAGATATATAAGAAAGACTTTAAAGTTGGATTTGAGGATCAGACTTCAAATTTTGAGAAGGAATTATGTCAAAATGATGAAAAATTAGTTTCTAAAATGTATAAACTGTTGCTTCTGGAGGAGACAAGAGAGGAAGTGGTTAAAACGACTATGATAAAGTGGGCTCAAGATGTGGGGCGTAATATAGAAATGGCAGCCTGGGAAAAGTTATGGAAAAATGATTTAAAATTCACTGCATGTTATGCTATAACATGCATGATCCACTTGTGGAACACTCTGCCTCAGGATGTGGTGACAGCCAACAACCTGGATGGCTTTAAGAGGGGTTTGGATGACTTCATGGAGCAGAGGTCTATCAATGGCTACTAGTCGGAGGGCTGTAGGCCACCTCCTGCCTCAAGGGCAGGGTGCCTCTGAGTACCAGTTGCAGGGGAGTAATGGCAGGTGAGAGGGCATGCCCTCAACTCCTGACTGTAGGCTCCCAATGGCATCTGGTGGGCCACTGTGCGAAACAGGATGCTGGACTAGATGGGCCTTGGGCCTGATCCAGCAGGGCTGTTCTTATGTTCTATAAAAGAAAACTATTATAAAATGATGCATAGATGGTATCTGACACTCAAAAAATTGGCATTAATGTATAAAAATGTTTCAAACAAATGTTGGAAGTGTGGACATTCTGAAGCCACCTTTTTTCATATGTGGTGGACCTGTGGGAAGGCTAAAGCCTATTGGGATATGATTTATAATGAATTAAAGAAAATATTTAAAATGACATTTCCTAAGAAGCCAGAATCTTTCCTGCTGGGAATAACACAAGGTGTAATCTCTACAACTAATTTAACATTTTTTATGTCTGCTTCTAAGGCGGCCAGAATTATATATGCACAGAAATGGAAGAGTAATGAACTGCCTTCAAAAGAAGACTGGCTTATAAAATTTTTGGAATATGCGGAGATGGCAAAACTTACAGCACTAATAAGAGACCAAAACCTGGAATGTTTTAAAGAAGATTGGAAACCATTCTTGTTGTATCTGAAGAATTACTTTCCTACTATGGACTTTGCAGCAGGGTTTGAAATTTAGTTTAAAAAACCTACAGGTTGGGTAGATTAGCTATGTTTGTAAGGGTTTGAATTTATGTTTTGAATTATTATTATAGCAAGGGTAAATTTTATAGTTGATGATTCACGAAGAGATGTGTGCGGGAAGTCCACCTTTTTGTGTGTATTTGCAATGAATGATAATATTACTACTGTTAAAATTAATAAAAATTGAATTTGGAAAAAAAGAGAAAATAAAATGGCTAATATTATAATGCCCTTATACAAAACTATGGTGCAGCCACACCTGGAGTACTGCGTACAATTATGGTCACCACATCTAAAAAAGGACATTGTAGAACTGGAAAAAGTGCAGAAGAGGGCAACCAAGGCGATCAGGGACCTAGAGCACCTTTCTTATAAGGCAAGGCTACAACACCTGGGGATTTTTGGTTTAGAAAAAAAGATGACTGAGGGGAGACCAGATAGAGGTCTAGAAAATCATGCATGGGTTGGAGAAATTGGAGAGAGAAATTCTTTTCCCTCTCACACAACACTAGAACCAGGGGTCACTCCATGAAATTGATTGCCAGGAGGTCTAGGACCAACAAACGGAAGTACATTTTCACACAAAGCATGATCCACTTGTGGAACTCTCTGCCACAGGACGTGGTGACAGCCAACAACCTGGATGGCTTTAAGAGGGGTTTGGATAACTTCATGGAGGAGAGGTCCGTCAATGGCTACTAGTCGGAGGGCTGTGGGCCACCTCCAGCCTCAAAGGCAGGATTGCTCTGAGCACCAGTTGCAGGGGAGTAATGGCAGGAGAGAGGGCACGCCCTCAACTCCTGCCTGTGGCTTCCAGAAGCATCTGGTGGGCCACTGTGCGAAACAGGATGCTGGACTAGATGGGCCTTGGGCCTGATCCAGCAGGGCTCTTCTTATGTTCTTATATTTTGTTCTTATGACCACTTTGAACATTTCACTAGAGGTGCTTGACAATAGAGATGTGCATGGATATATTTTTTCCATTTGATTTCAACCTAATTGAATCAGCCTCAATTTGTTTTCAGTCTGAATCTGGCCAGCTTGCACAGGAGCGATTTGTTTTGTCCACAAATCTCCTGAAACAGATAGATTCGGGTACAAATCATTCTGTATCCAAAGCCAGCTGGGGACAGGACCAGTGCAGACTCAGGCCCTTCCCAGCACTGCAGTGGCCTACAGGAGGCAATAGAAGCCCTCGAGGGAGCAGGCCAGGCCTCCGGGGCCTGGAGCCTTGAAGGAGGCTCTGAGACTCACCACCCCCCTCCCTATGAGGGAACACACTTGTCCAGCGGCCAGGCATGGACGACACGTCGTGCTTGACTCCATGGGGAAACCTCTGCATGATGGCTCACCTCCACCTCCTTTTCGGCAGATCTCCTGGCACTCCTCAAGAGTGGGAAACCTGTTTCCATTTCCCTCGCAGCCGCCGTAGAAAAAAGGCTCACAATGCCCCGTGGTTTGGTTGTAGAAGAAGCGGGGCAGATATGCAGCACATGGACCAACTTCTTTCGGTTTGTAACAGCGCGCTGGGGAGCAAAGAGTCAGACAGGCTCATCGTCAAAGGCTCGGACCGTCAGCCCTCCCATTTCCCAATCTGCTGCATCAGCCTAAAAGCTCCCTGGAAACATCAGCCAACTGGGAAAGGCACATCCAGGGTTGCTAGCATTGAGATGGGGTTGGGCAGTAAATGTGCCGGTAGAATCATGGTGCTCTATTCCTTTCATGTAGGGCCACTTTGAACATTTGGCCAGAGGTACTTGACAATAGAGATGTGCATGAATCGATTTTTTTGTTCTGATTTGCAACCTAATCAAATCAGCCCCAATTTGTTTCCAGTCCGAATCTGGCCAGCTAGCAGAGGGGAGATTTGTTTTGTCCACAAATCTCCCGAAACAGGTAGATTCGGGTACAAATCATTTTGTATCCAAATCGATTCGCACAGACAGCAGGCACAGGCAGTGATTTCCTCAGAGGCAGGAAGGGGGTGAAAAACATTACCTTCTCTTTTCCTCAAACAGAAAAGCAGGAACTAAAAGCAGAGAATCCACAGCAGGCAGCAGACAAGGCAAAGCAAAGCTCCTCTGGCGTGCTCTCTCTCTCTCTCTCTCTCCTCCCATGAGGCAGAAAGGGAGAAAGGTGTCTGCCTGCCTCCTTAAGTCCATTGGAAAATCTCTCCTTTGAACTCCCCCACCCTTGTACATTCTTTGACTCTTGCCCCAGCCAATGTCGGGTCAGTCGCCCCTGACAGCACAAGATTTGAATGGAAATGAGCCAAGCTGGAACCAAGCGGGAATTGCCAGCCAGTCATTGCACACTGTCAGTCACCAATCTGAAGCTTGAGAGGGCGGGAGTTTTCGTTGAAAAATTCCTGACACAAGAAGGAGTCGGCAAGAGAGGTGGCCACGAAATGGAGATCTGAATTTACGGATTTTTCAGGTCCAAAAGCTGGGTGGTTTAATTTGGACCCGAATCTGGCCAGCTAGCACAGGGGCAATTTCTTTTGTCAACAAACCAGCCCAAACAGGTAGATTCGGGTCCAAATCCTTTTGTACCTGAATTGATCTGCACACCCCTACGTAACACGTTCTGAAAGGTAGGGTTGAGGAATGCAGTGCAGGTTGAAAGGCTGGTGGGCAGGAGAAGCCAGCACCATTCTTCCCGTCTCCCTTTCTCCACTGTGCATTTGACAATCCAAGAGGTTAAGAGATGCTGAGTGGAGGAAACCATGATAGGGATGACTTCCTTGCTAAATTGGGGGCATTGGGTGGCCAAGCTGAGGCTCTCTGGCTGCCACTGGACTACCATTCTCCTCATCCCCAGCTGCAATACGTTACTGCTGGGGATGATGGGAGTTGTTGCCCTGCGGCAGCTGGAGAGCCTGAGTTTGGCCAGCACTCCTGTTGTAGCAGGCTCTGGAACGAGGGACAGGCCGATCGACAGCCTGTACGTGGGAGGGGATGAGGAGAGGCTGTCGGGCTCCTGGAAGGGAGGGGAATGTGCCTTTGACAGGAGCCATAACAAGGCAGCTGCCGAGGAGCAGCTGTGCTCTGAGCAGGAGGGGGGTGGAGGTGGGGATGGTGTCTGCCAGTAGGGTTAATCTAAGGGTCAGGGTAACATGGGAATACCGTATATCAGATACCTCCCAAAATGTATCCAAGTTGAACATTAAAAGTCACCAATGCTGTTCACATGAGCAGCACTGCCCTGCTGGGTAGCCCAGATTTTCTACTCGGGCTGCAACTGAGGGCACGAGCATGCCCCCTTACCAGGCCAGCCAATCGTGTGGCAGCACGGACTGCCTGCAGCCCCATTCAGCATTCCGAGGTCCCACAGGGGCCGTGGGAAGGAGCTCCCCAGCCTCTAGAATGCCTTCAGTGCACCATGCCCGCAGTGCCTTTCTGGAGGCCGGGAGCCATTGCATCAATTAGCGTGTTTGATCTCTGTCATGAGCAATTTCCATAGTATGCAATTGATGGCTCCTGGATTTGGGGGACAGGTATATGGCAACCCTGCTCTGCGACCTCTCTCTGAATCACAGGGGGCGCCGCCGGGCTCCAGCAGAGCCAGGACAGAGGACCTGCACTCGCCACCGACCAATGGAGGGCAGGGAGAAGGGAAGCCAGGTGGGACCTGACCGCCTGCTCTCGTCTCGCCAGCAAAGGGCAGGCGTGGAAGTTTAGTGGGCACCTGCTGCTACTGCCATGAGAGAGGAAGGCTCTCTTACCTTGGAGAGCATCCCTAGGGTCCGTGGAGACGGCGAGGATCCCCACCAGCAGGAGGAAGTGGAGGAGAAGGAGGAGGAGGAGGAGGCCCCCAGACTGCATGATGAAGCAGGCTTGGCAGTGCTGCGCCCACTCCGGCTGCCTCCCTATATCCTCCTAGCAGAACAGATGCAACAAGGTGGGGAACTTGCCCAAGGAGGCGGGGAGGGAGGATGGGGCAAGACTGTGCTCTCTGTGCGAAGCGTTTGCAAGAAGCCCTCCCAATGGCTGCAGAGCTGAGGCTGCTCTTTCTCCCAGCCCCAGAGGATGCTTATTAGCAGCCAGGCAGCCTCCTGCTCCTCCCCCTGCCCGCCTCAACTGGCAGCAAGCATTAGGGCAAGCAGTGCCGCTGTCACTTTTCCAAAACTCTGCCCAATTTTTCTATCACGTGCAGGTAAACATAACTCACAGCCATGATGCTGGCAAAGAAGCACCCACGCACTGCTAGCTCTTGCAGTCAAAACGTCACCACATTTCCTGTGAGCCCTGTGGGGACAGGGAACCCTTTCCTCAAATGTTTTCCTATGTAAACCACTTTGAGCACTTTTAAAAGTACGATGCACACGACTACTAACTATGATGCAGGAGCAGGTTGTTTTAACACCTGGGGGTGGCACCACAGCTACCTCTGCTTCTGGGAGGTCTGTTTGTGCCTCTTTCTCCCACCCCAGCAGGCTGGCCATTCAACAGGTAGAGAAGCTCCAGACTTAACATTTGATGGTTAACACATAAGACCACAAGAACAGCCCTGCTGGATGAAGCCCAAAGAGGCCCTTCTAGTCCAGCATCCTGTTTCGCACAGTAGCCCACCAGATGCCGCTGGAAGCCTACCCGTAGGAGTTGAGGGCATGCCCTCTCTCCTGGTGTTACTCTCCTGCAACTGGTATTCAGAGGCATCCTGCCTTGGAGGCTCGGGGTAGCCTATAGCCTTCCGATTAGTAACTGTTGATAGACCTCTCCTCCATGCAGTTATCCAAACCCCTCTTAAAGCCATCCAGGTTGTTGACTGTCACCACATCTTGTGGCAGAGAATTCCACAAGTTGATTATTATTATTTAATTTTATTTCTTACTTTTTACATTTTATATCCCACTCTTCCTCCAAGGAGCCCAAAGCAGTGTACTACATACTTAGGTTTCTCCTGACAAGAACCCTATGAAGTAGGTTGGGCTGAGAGAGAAGTGACTGGCCCAGAGTCACCCAGCAAGTACCATGGCTGAATGGGGATTTGAACTCAGGTCTCCCTGGTCTTAGTCCAGCACTCTAACCACTACACCATGCTGGCTCTTGTAAAGTGTGCCATCAAGTCGATTTCGACTCCTTCTGCCCACAGAGCACTGTGATTGTCTTTGGTAGAATACAGGAGGGGTTTACCATTGCCTCCTCCCACGAAGTAGGAGATGATGCCTTTCAGCATATTCCTATATTGCTGTGGCTCAATACAGTCTGGGAAACATACCAGCAGGGATTCGAACCGGCATTCTTCTGCTTCTTAGTCAAGCATTACCCCGTTGCATTGTGTGAAAAAAAATACCTCTGTATTTTTGTCCAAGAGGACAGTCTTGGATCCACTGAGATCCTTTTTCAAGGAAACCACCAGCCAACTGAGAGCTCAGTGTCCAAGCATGAGAGAGACAGGCCACGGGGACACCCCAGACAGCTCATGAGAGGGACCATCAGAGTGGAGAGGAAAGAGGCAAGTTGCCTGGGCAAATCTGCCATGATGCCAGCTGGCAAAACATCCCCTTCTCCACCTGAAACCTCCCTCATGAGAGAGTCAGGCCATGGGTGCTCTGGATAGAGTGAGGACGGCTTCTGGCTGGCGGCCCTGGGGACTGCTATCCCGAGGAGCACATTCCTAGCAGATTCCTAGTCTTGGGGCCCATGGGCAAGCTGACACAATAACGTGCCCCCTTCCTGACCTCATGTCCATTTGCACAGATGTACCATTTCCAGTGACCTGGAGTGGCAATACCCCACTCCAGCATTGTCCAGAGAGCAGGTGGGCTCCCCTCTCCTGTCCATCCTTGTGCCTGCAGATCTGCATAAGGCGATAGGGTGGACCGAGAGCCAAGCGTCCTGAATGGGCAGAAAGCATTATGGAGGTGTCCATCCCTCCACCAACACAACGCACATGCCAGGGATAGGGGAAAGGCAGCATCTAGATGTCCTCTGGGTGCTTGCAGGTCCACACTGGGGAGGACTGTGGGGAAGCTTTGGGGGGAATCTGTTCTATTTTTTTACAAATAAAGAGTTGGAAAGTGGGACCCAGTCACTTCCTGGAGAGGCGGGGTCACAGTCCTCCATTACTCATGAACAAGGCCACACCTACTTGGAGGCCGGCAAAATATGATGATGATTGTGCAACTGTCCACATGGAACACCCTTGCTCATGAGATCCCCAGTCCATGGGTGCTCCAGGTAGATTTCTCTTGGGAAACAGTGGGTGGTAGGGAAGTGCACAATACCACCTGGCCCAGTCACTCAGGGTCAGGGAAGAGGCCTGGAAAGGGCCGAAGATGCCCAAGTTGAGCAAATTTTAAAGGAAGGAAGGAAGGCCAGCAGGGGAGGTGAACCTACATAGACCCCTCCGCCAACTTGGAGAAGACCTCGGAGGCAGTAAGTTTGTAATTTTTTTTAAGGCTAATTGAACCCCCAAACTGGGGTGGGTGGGTTTCGGTTCGTGGTCGTGCCAAACCAAGGAGAGGGGGTTTCGGCCCGATCCCAAATCTTCAAACCGAACCAGCTCAATATTGAACCAGTTTGGTTTCAAGCCTGTTTGTACACCCCTAATGGGTGAGGGTATCCCAAAGACTGCTTTCCTGCTCCCGGGAATGGCAGCTGGGTTTCCTGGGAAACCAGCCCCCCCCCACCTGGCTATTCGCACTTTTACACAGGTGCACCATTGTGAGCGGCCTCTGCAATTGACCCTGTTGCCCTGGGGCACCAGGAACAGAGGAGAGTGGCCTCTCCGGCAATTCCCTGCACCCGCTCATCTGCATATGCACACCGGAGGAGCAGAACCGGGAACTGTGAAACTTGGGTGAATGTGCTGTCCCGTTAGCACAGTCAGGCTATGGAAGATGGGGTGTGGGGATGTCCTCTGGGGTGCCTGCAATGCTGAGGAAGGAATTGGTGAGAGGGGAGTTATATATTTCTTTTTCTATTTTTCTTTCCTTCTTTCATATGAATTTTTGTTGAGAAGTAAAGCAAGAGACAGACAAGTCACCATAAAGACAATATAAAACCAATCGTTTTTCTTAATAAAAAAACTTCATTTTTCTAATTAATAAAGTAAAGAAAAATTGTCTAGAGCAGGACAAAGCAAAAGAAATTCAGACTCTTAGAAAGTTATTAGATCTAATCAACTTCTTGTAAATAACATATCGAAAACACTATAAATCAAATCCAGAAAATGGGAACAGAGTTTGACCATGATGGATATTTATTTATTTATTTCACTTGTACACCACCCCAAACTTTTGTCTCTGGGCAGTTTACCATAGTATACAACAAGTTAAAATATATACAAAAACTTAAATCAATTTAACAAAAACTTGTTATTGTATTATAATTTATAAAGGGTATAAAGGATATTATAATTTATAAAGGGTTCCCAGACAGACATGAATGATTCAGTAGATATACCATGTACATAAGCCGAGACTTTTGAAACTTAAGCGTAATCCTACACTTTCAAAAACCAATCATTTAAGGAGGGGATTTCTAAAATACGTCAGTTAGAAGCATATATAATCCTAGCCACTGTTATCGTATATAAACACAATTCGTTAAATTTGGCCGGAATATAAGCCTTTATCATACTTAAAAGAAAAATTTCTGGGAGAAAGGGAATCTTAACCTTCTAAAATTTGTTCAATTTTCATACAGTGAGGGAAATAAGTATTTGATCCCCTGCTGATTTTGTCCGTTTGCCCTCTGACACAGAAATGACCAGGCTATAATTGGAACGGTAAGTTTATTGTAGCTGTGAGAGACAGAATAACAACAAACAAACCCTCAAAAGCCCAGTGCCCAAAAGTCAGCGATGGATTTGCATTGTAGTGAGAGAAATAAGTATTCAGTCCCTTCACAAAAGATGTCTTAGTACTTGGTGGCAAAACCCTTGTTGGCAATCACAGAGGTCAGATGTTTCTTGTAGTTGGCCACCAGGTTTGCATACAACCCAGGAGGGATGTTGTCCCACTCCTCTTTGCAGATCCTCTACAAGTCAGAAAGGTTTCGAGGCTGATGTTTGGCAACCCGAACCTTCAGCTCCCTCCACAGAATTTCTATGGGATTAAGGTCTGGAGACTGGCTGGGCCTATAGGACTACAGCTGGCAAGGAAAACCCTGAAAACCAGGTTAACATTAAAATAATTAAAACTAATTAAAAACCCTGAAAGGCCAGGCTGTTCCATTAGCTGTTCCTGCTAAAATTGTACATCATCCTTTCACCCATAAATCATCACCGATTCGTTTCTTTGCCAGCTGTAGTCCTAAAGCCATTGTTCATGTTATTCAGTGCCCGTGCAACCTTTGGTACACTGGTAAATCAGAAAGAAGTGCCAAAGTTTGGATTGCAGAACGTCGTTCCCGCATCTTGGCCAAGGTTGCAGAAGCTCCCCTTGTGGCTCGTTATATTGATAAACAACATTCTGCGGATGATATTTGGTTTTTTTATTTTGTATAAATATCATGGACTGCCTTTCGCTTTAGTAGATGTCCATCGGACTCTTCTTCAGAAAGAGGCTTTTAAAATTCACTATTATTCTACTGAGGCACCTCGAGGTCTAATCATTCCTTCTGTTTATAACCTGTGAAGAGCTTTCATCTGCCCTGGTTGCGTATGAATAGAAGACTAGAAGTGTGAGCACTGGAAGAGATTCCCCTCGGGGGATGGTGCCGATCTGGGAAGAGCAGAAGGTTACAAGTTCCCTCCCTGGAAGCATCTCCAAAAATAGGGTTGAGAGAGATTCTTGCCTGCAACCTTGGAGAAGCCGCTGCCAGTCTGTCAAGACAATACTGAGCTAGCTAGACCAATGGTCTCACTCAGTATATGGCAGTTTCCTATGTTCCTATGTATAGCCTATCATAAATGCAAAAAGGCTAACCCAGAACTGTAGCACATTGATCATAAAGCTTCAAGTGTGGTTACTACCTGTAAGTCATCCCTTCAGTTATTTCAACCTCATAGACAAAGTACATCATACGTACCATACCTTCGAAGGACCCAAAGTAACCAAGTAGATACAGGTAAAAGATACAGAGCCTCACAGAACTACAGGGGAACCACACCACACCAAAACAAATGAACGTTGCAAAGCCTGGGCAAAGAGCTGAATGTCCCATGGTCTGTAACAATAGCAAAAAGAGAAAAAACCCACAAATAAATCTCCATATTCTATACCTTTTGTAATGACAGAGAAATGACTGAAAAAAGACCTCAAAGGGAATCTCTTAACTGGAACACTGTAAAGCGGTGAAAAATATCCTAGAGGTATATAGGCTAAGAGAACCCCATATCCCAAGTATTTCAAAGCAGGGAAAGCTCTAAAAAGCACGACAGATGGTTGGAAGAATCCAGACCTCAAGGTGCCTCAGTAGAATAATAGTGAAGCCTCTTTCTGAAGAAGAGTCCGATGGACATCTACTAAAGCAAAAGGCGGTCCATGATATTTATGCAAAATAAAAAACCAAATATCATCCACAGAATGTTGTTTATCAATATAACGAGCCACAAGGGGAGCTTCTGCAACCTTGGGCAAGATGCGGGAACGACGTTCTGCAATCCAAACTTTGGCACTTCTTTCTGATTTACCAGTGTACCAAAGGTTGCACGGGCACTGAATAACATGAACAATGGCTTTAGGACTACAGCTGGCAAGGAAAACCCTGAAAAACAGGTTAACATTAAAATAATTAAAACTAATTAAAAACCCTGAAAGGCCAGGCTGTTCCATTAGCTGTTCCTGCTAAAATTGTACATCATCCTTTCACCCATAAATCATCACCGATTCGTTTCTTTGCCAGCTGTAGTCCTAAAGCCATTGTTCAGGTTATTCAGTAAATCAGAAACTGGTAGATCAGAAAGAAGTGCCAAAGTTTGGATTGCAGAACATCGTTCCCGCATCTTGCCCAAGGTTGCAGAAGCTCCCCTTGTGGCTCGTTATATTGATAAACAACATTCTGTGGATGATATTTGGTTTTTTATTTTGTATAAATATCATGGACCGCCTTTCGCTTTAGTAGATTTCCATCGGACTCTTCTTCAGAAAGAGGCTTCACTATTATTCTACTGAGGCACCTCGAGGTCTGGATTCTTCCAACCATCTGTCCTGCTTTTTATAGCATTCTCTCCTTTGAAATACTTGGGATATGGGGTTCTCTTATCCTATATACCTCTAGGATCTTTATCACCGCTTTACAGTGTTCCAGTGTACCAGTCAAGAGATTCCCTTTGAGGTCTTTTTTCAGTTATTTCTCTGTCATTACAAAAGGTATAGACTATGGAGGTTTATTTGTGGGTTTTTTCACTTTTTGCTATTGTTACAGACCATGGGACATTCAGCTCTTTGCTCAGGGTTTGCAACGTTCATTTGTTTTGGTGTGGTGTGGTTCCCCTGTAGTTCTGTGAGGCTCTGTATCTCTTACCTGTATCTACTTGGTTATTTTGGGTCCTTTGAAGGTATGGTACGTATGATGTACTTTGTCTATGAGGTTGAAATAACTGAAGGGATGACTTACAGGTAGTAACCACACTTGAAGCTTTATGATCAATGTACTACAGTTCTGGGTTAGCCTTTTTGCATTTATGATAGGCTATACATAGGAACATAGGAAACTGCCATTTACTGAGTGAGACCATTGGTCTAGCTAGCTCAGTATTGTCTTGACAGACTGGCATCAGCTTCTCCAAGGTTGCAGGCAAGAATCTCTCTCAGCCCTATCTCGGAGATGCTGCCAGGGAGGGAACTTGAAACCTTCTGCTCTTCCCAGAGTGGCTCCATCCCCCGAGGGGAATATCTTGCAGTGCTCACACTTCTAGTCTTCCATTCAGATGCAACCAGGGCAGACCCTGCTTAGCTAAGGGGACAAGCCATGCTTGCTCCCACAAGACCAGCTCTCCTCACATCTTTAAGTTAAGTTTGTGGTTTCTTCAGAACAGCTGCAATACCTTTTGGGCTAAGCATTCCTTCTGTTTATAACCTGTGAAGAGCTTTCATCAGTAAGGTGAACCTTGAGCTTCAATATGCTTGGAAAAAGTTGGAATGTATAGTAATGTTACTCAACCTGCATGTGAGTCTTTTTCTATTCATTCCTTTGTGGCTTTTATTAGTATTGTTTTACCATTTAATAGATAGATACTGTTTTATGTGTTTTATATCATCACTTCAGCTGGTATTAATGGGAAACAGCCCCTGATGAAGTGCTTTGCGAAACAGCTAGTTATCCTGGGGTGGCTGTAGTTGCTCTCCCTTGTTTGCTTTGTCATTTACCATCAGTCATCACCAAGCATGTCACCTGCTTTTTCCTGAATCAAGAACTCATGACCCGAACTGCATGTACTTAACAACATTTCACAGAGCACGTTGCTTGCTTTTTTTTTCTAAATCAAGGACTCATGACCTGAACTGCATGTACTATTATATTACCTTATCCTGAAGACCTCTTGGGCTTTTGCCTGGATACCTATACAAATAATTTACCAGTTCTCTAATTTTTGCATTTGTGGTTCTGTATATTTAGTGCTCTGGTAATTTCATAAAGGTGTCTTTGTTACATATTCTATATCGCTTTGAATGTTCTCAAGTGTGTTGAGAGTTTGTTCATTCTTTCTTTATCTTTCATTCACAGGGTTGTTTTCTTGTTCTCCTTTGCAATACTATCAGCAACACAACAGATCAAAGCCATTTCAAGAACAATGGGGGATATTACAGGCCTTGGCATTGTAAAAGGCCCTTAAACACACCAGATGCAAGAAATTGGTCAGGGAAATGGACAGACACCACAGGAGCGAGAGGTCTGTGAATAGAGCAGAAGGAGACTGCACAGAGGGTGAATGAACTCCTTCTATTTGTCTTCACTGTGGGAGAAGAAGCGCAGGTGCTCAAGTCTGAACTGAGTTTTTCAGGGAGGGCATCTAAATAACTGACTCTAAGAGAGGTGACAAGAGATGTGAAGCTCTAAGGCAATGTGGGGAACTCAATCTCAGAAGGTCCTTCCTCGGTTGATTATCTTGTTGATATCTGAGGAAGTTCTCCTCAGTCTTTGTGTATGTATATGATGAGGGGTGGGAGAGAGAGAGATTGGACTATATATAGTTGGGTTTCAGGCCTCGGCATAGCACAGAGTCAGCACTGGTCTCCCTGGTAGATGACTTTCTTCCCTCTCCTGCTCTTTTAGATCTTTCAGAGGCTTTTGACACTATCGATCATGCTATCCTTCTTGACCGCCTGTGTGGGTGGGTATTGGGGGTACTGTCCTTCAGTGGTTCCTTTCTTACCTTAGCGGGCGTGTCCAGTCGATATGCATTGAGGACAGGTGCTCTGACCCATGGCCACTCCTTTATGGAGTTCCCCAGGGTTCAGTTCTTGCCCCTGTCCTTTTTAACATCTATATGAATCCGCTGGGTCATGTCATTTCCCAGTTTGAGGTGAGATTTCATCAATACGCTGATGAGACTCTGCTTTATATTGCCATCCCAGACCATTCTGGGGATGCTGTTTCTGTGCTTATGCTTACTCAATGCCTGGAGGCTGTTAAGGTCTTGATGAATCAAAATAAGCTCAGACTGAATCCAACTAAGACTGAACTGCTTTTACTCAGCCCTCGTACTGGCCAACAGCTAGATGTGAACCTTTTTTTAGATGGGTTGGTGCTGCCCCCAAAGGAGCTTGTTTGTGAGTTGGGGGTCCTTTTGGACTCGCGCCTCCTGCTTGAACAGCAGGTGGAAGCTGCGGCCATAAGTGCTTTTGTCCAGCTTCATCTGGTTCGCCAATTACGCCCTTACCTTGACCGGCAGGCATGAATGACAGTGACCCATGCCCTTGTTATCTCCCGCTTAGATTATTGTAGCACTCTCTATCGAGGGTTACCTTTGAAGATGATCGGGAAGCTACAACAGGTCCAGAATGCAGCGGCTCGCTGACTCATGGGTTGAAGAAAATATGACACTGTAACACCTCTCCTACAGTCATTGCACTGGTTGCCTATTCGCAGTGGCGTTACTAGGGAAAACGGCGCCCGGGGCAAGCACTGAAATTGCGCCCCCCGCCACCGCCCGACATACATCTGACTGACACACGTTTCAGAAAACTTTTATTTTAAAAATTACAAAAATTAATGTTTTTTTAAAAAAACGTAAGAGGCTCTGCCAGGGCTTTTGGGCTCTCTGGGATGGATGGATCTATGGGATTGCAGATAGAGTTACCAAGACCAGCTCCTGGGAAAGCTCTGTCCCTTTAAGAGTTGCACAGAGAAAATTTCTAAATATCCCTATCACTGCAGCATTGTGAAAGGGAAGTCTAGAGCTGTAACCTTATCTAGAATAACACTATTTCATGACTTTTTTTTGCACTGCACAAGTGGTCTTTCAGAATTGCACTTTTCTTTTCGGAATTGCACGTTTTTCTGGCTGCACATTTTGAACATTTTGAACAACAAGCCCTGCTGTGTGGTAATAATCACTCTGGTATTTATGCAAAAATAATCCAAGACAAACTGGGATGTACAGAAAGGAGTGCTCAGTGCCTACATGCTCTGAGCGCCACATGATAGATTGCGTCACATGGTGCAGAGCTACGTTTCCTGGTACTGAATGCAAGTAACATTAAGCTGTGTTCTTTTAATTGGCTGTGAAATCTTGGCTTCTGTTTTTCACCATTCAATAATCCATGCAATTGTTATTACTCTATCAGTGTGCATGCTTCTTTCCAGAGTCCCATCAGCAAAAAGACTGCTCCCTGCCCCAAGGAGTGCTCCATTTACATCTTTATTGTGAGCTTATTCTGTTCAGCATTACATGTATGAACTAGGCTTTAGAATCAGTATTATTATTATTATTATTATTATTATACATTTTATATCCCACTCTTCCTCCAAGGAGCCCAGAGAGGTGTACTACATACTTGAGTTTCTCCTCACAAAAACCCTGTGAAGTAGGTTAGGCAGAGAGAGAAGTGACTGGCCCAGAGTCACCCAGCTAGTTTCATGGCTGAAGGGGGATTTGAACTCAGGTCTCCCCAGTCCTAGTCCAGCACTCTAGCCACTATACCACACTGGCTCTAATTAGTTACTAGCATACACAAGAAAAATCTTGAAATGTTTGCTGTGATTTCAGAAAACTACCCATTCACACATGCAACGCAAGTTATCAAGAGATGGATACTATATGGAGTTCAAGTTACCTAGCATATGAAGTATAAGGGAAGGACTGGAAAGAAACATTATGGAAAAAGAGAGTCTAAAGGCATGGCTCATTTTCCATACAGTGATGCTTCTAAGTGATTTGGGCCAGGATCCCAACAGCCCTTTAAGCCCATGCTTACACATCAGGGATTGGGGCTCCCACCACCCAAACAGCTTATTATGTTGCATCACAAGCCATATTTGAAACTACCCCAAATCTCTCCAGTAGCTTATTAGCTGTTGGAAAGGGGGGGGGATCCTTTTACAGCATCGCTGTGTAACTCTCTGAACTGCAGCTTAAGGCTTCTAGGTTTAGAAAAAGCAGGATGAAAGGGAAAAAATAAGTTGATTGTTCTTTCCCATTCCATGGAAAGCTGGTATTATTATTTTTAAAGGGTCCTGATCTAGCTTTTTAAAGTTCTCTTTTTATTACCTGCAAGGAGTAATCATCCATCACGCCCCCAATGCGCTGTAGTAGGAGCCCTGAGTGGCTTCCTTCCTTCGCCGCCACTCCCCTCCCTCCCCTCCCCTCCCCTCCCCGTCCCTCGCAGCAGGCTCTTCTTCAAAGCGTTCTTCTTCAGAAGGGAGATAAAGGGGAGACGGGGAGGAAGATTACGAGGCACTGAGGAAGCAAAACCAGAAGTCAACGCGGGGCGCTTTTCTCGGAGTGGGGGAGGGAGGGAAAGAGTGAGAGAAAGAGAAGGCAAGCAGTGCAAGGCAACAGAAGGCGGCGCGCGCCCCAAAGTGCATCGGAATCCAATCCTGCCCACACCACCGGCCAGCCAAGTGCAATGCCAAGCCCGCCCCCGCCCGCCCGACCAAGTTCACTGTACACATGATCAGTCACACACCTTGTCCTGGTGGTGCTTTATGTTGCTGTTATGCGCTGGCAAATGAATCCCCCTATTGCCTCAGGCAGCAGCAGAAACGTGTTGCTCCAAGTCCGACTCCCTGCAGGAGGACACACCAGCACTACGCATGCTCGACTGGTAGCGGGGCGGGGACTGGGAGTGCGGAGTACTATGCTGCCTGTGATGAAGTTTGAGTCGACGAGGTCGACGACGGCAAGCAGGCAGGCACTGCGTGCGTCTGCAGACAGTGCAAACTTTAGGCACCCACCGCACCAGAGGCAAGCAATGGGGGGGTGGACTGGGGGAGGGGGCGCCACGCCGCCACCACCACCACGCGGACCGGAGCGGTCAGACTGCTCTGTTGCGGATTTTAAAAAAAACCGGGAAAGCCAGGGGATTGGTGGGGGCACTTTTTGGCGCCCCCCACGTGACCAAACAGGGTGGTGCCTGGGGCACGTGACCCCCTGCCCCCCCTATCGTTACGCCTATGCCTATTCGCAACTGAGTTCAATTTAAGGTCCTGGTTTTGACCTTGCGGGGTTCGGCACCTGTCTACCTACAGACCCGCCTCTCCCATCCAGTTACATCCTGTCTGGTCAGATCTTCTCAAAAGGATCTTTTGTCGGTCCCTGATTTCCTAGAGGTTCGGGGCGCTAGGACCCGCGAAAGGGCCTTTTTAGTTGCTGCCCCACTTCTCTGATACTCCCTTCCCCTTCAGATTCATTTAGCTCCTTACTTATTGACTTCTAAATCTCTTTTTTGCCAGGCTTTTACCCTGTCAGTTACCTACTTGGTTTTCCCCCCTTTTTGTTTGTTACTTTAGTTTTGAATTTAGAATGTAATGTTAATGCTGTCTTGCTCTGTATGTTTTTGTACACTGCCCAGAGTCTTTGGAGTGGGCGGTATGTTAAATGTTTCAAATAAATATATTGACGAGACAGGTCTTGGGTACCATGCAAAATGGAGACTTCTCCCTGAACTGTCAATTCCAAGTGAGGGAATTTGGAACGAAATGGGCTCGATAGCATCTAGGAGGCAAATGAGATTTTGTATTCCCAAAAGGAGACTGGACAGACATTAAAACTGAGGGGGGATTGGTCCATGACTGACCAAATTGGTCCAAGTTAAAGTCTAATTGGAGGAGCAGGTGGCGGGCTTCTGTCCAGGGTAGATAATAGGGTTGACAGCATCCCTGTAGTTAAAAGGTGGGATTCCTGGGCCGCAGCCAGGCCCCTTCCTTCAGAAGCTTATTACCAAATGAGAAATAAATAGGGGTTTGCGTTTCGTTTCGGATACAAAATGTTTTGTGCCCACACCAGGCCATTTCAGCTGTTTTGTAGCCAAAACAAAACACCCAATGCTCAAAACAGAAAATTTTGTAGCTGAAACAAAACGTCCCTCTTTTGGATACAAAACATTTTGTTGTTTCGGCTGTTTTGGAACTCCATTTTGTAATCGTGTAAAGTCTTTCTGCTTCAGTCTCCATTTTGAGTTTTGACATCTGTTTGAATTTCTGGCCCTTCCAGCCTGCAGATTGGCCAAAGAAAGCATGGGCTGATCTGCTGGCAATTGTCTCCTCATTCCTTTAAAGGAAACTTAAGGGTAAAATTTACCCTCATTGGCTGATCTTTAAAGAATTTCTGAAGTTTACACGTCTTTGGGGCAGAAAGGGGGCCTGAGAGGCAAAACAGTGGTTTGGGTGGTAGTGGCCCAAGGGCTGCCTGCCACAACCCAGATTCCAAAGGACTAGGGCAAAGGGCTGATTCTTTGGAATTGTTGAAGTTTACGCGTCTTTAACGCCGTCCCCCCAGGCAATAATGGAGGTTTCATCAGACCCATAACTCCACCTGGGGGGCACTGGGGTGGCCGGGAGTGAGTGGTGGTGTAGTGCACCTAGGGTGCCAACCACCCCCATGGGTTGCTAACACATGGGGTGGTGGGTTCTGTTGTTTCTGAGGCGTTCTGAGTGATGATTCTCTGGTAGCATATGAGATTTTCAACAACAAACCATGAATCGACTCTCATATGCTACCAGAGAATCTACACTCAGAGCACTCCAGAAACAACAGAACCCAGTACCTCATGGGTTAGCAACCCATGGGGGTGGTTGGCACCCTATGTTCTCTACACCATCACTTGCTCTGGGCCACCTCGATGCCCCCCAAGTGCTCCCTGACTGCAAGGGGCATTTTAAAATAGACACTCTCTTATTGTAAGTCAGGTTGGTGAGATGCCTGGCAGCTTCTTCCCCCCCCCCCGCCTTCTGCACATGAACATCAGACTGGGACAGGATATGAAGCCCACCCCCCGGCACACACACGCACATGCCCAAGCACACACTCCAAGATTTCCAGCAGGATGCAGATGAGCGGATGCATTTATTGTAGAGTGGGAGGGAAGGGAGTGCAGGCAGCACAATTGTCTCCATCCGGGTAAGAGGTGGGGAAGAGGGTGGGGCCCGGCAGGTTGCCACTTTGACTCCCAAGAGGCCAGGGATCGGCTGGTGGGTCAGTCTATGAGGCCAACCTGGCCAGGATGGGCTGCTTCTGTTGCTGGTTCTGGTCCTCTGTCCTGGTTCACTGTGGAAAGTCAGACAGGAAGAAGAGCTGAGCTCCAAAAGGTATACACTGCAATCCCTCTTGCAGTGTTAGGTTGGATCAGTTTCAATCTGTTACTCCTGATGACATGGACAAGCTGCTTGGAGCGGTACGGCCTACCACTTGTTCTCTGGATCCTTGCCCGACCTGGCTGCTTCGATCTAGTGGAGAGATTGTTGGTGATGGCCTAGTTAATATCATAAATGCATCGCTGGGCGAGGGTAGTGTGCCTCCTTGTTCGAAGGAGGCTATAGTTAGACCTCTTCTTAAGAAGCCTACCCCGGATCCCTCAGCGATGGATAGTTATAGGCCAATCTCCAATCTCCCCTGGCTGGGCAAGGTAATTGAGAGGGTGGTGGCTAACCAGCTCCAGGCGGTTTTGGAGGAAACTGATTATCTAGACCCATTTCAAACTGGCTTTAGAGCTGGTTATGGGGTTGAGACAGCCTTGGTCGGCCTGATGGATGACCTTTACTGGGGAATTGACAGAGGGAGTGTGACCGTGTTGGTCCTCTTGGATCTCTCGGCGGCGTTCGATACCATCGACCATGGTATCCTTCTGAGTCGCCTGGAGGGGCTGGGAATAGGGGGCACTGCTTTGCAGTGGTTCTGTTACTATTTCTTGGGTAGATCCCAGATGGTGGAGCTTGGTGACAGTCGCTCCTCAAAGCAGAAGCTATTATATGGAGTCCATCAGGGCTCCATTCTGTCACCAATGCTTTTTAATATCTACATGAAACCGCTGGGTGAGGTCATCAGGAGATTTGCTGCTGGGTGTTATCAGTATGCTGATGACACCCAAATCTATTTCTCCTTTTCATCTTCAGGAACTGGCACTCACTCTTTAAATGCCTGCCTACAGGCAGTAATGGGCTGGATGAGGGAGAACAAATTGAAGCTGAATCCAAGCAAGACGGAGGTGCTCATTGTGGGGGCTCAGAATCTGAGGAGTGAGTTAGATCTCCCTGTGCTGGATGGGGTCACACTCCCCCAGGAGGAGCAGGTGCGCAGCTTGGGAGTACTCCTGGACCCAGGCCTCACCCTGGTTTCTCAGGTGGATGCCATGGCCAGGAGTGCTTTCTATCAGCTTTGGCTGATTCGACAGTTGCGTCCATTCCTTGAGGAGGATGACCTCAAAACAGTGGTGCATCAGCTGGTAACATCCCTGCTTGACTATTGCAATGCGCTCTACGTGGGGCTTCTTTTGTACATAGTTCAGAAACTTCAATTAGTTCAGAATGCGGCAGCCAGATTGGTCTCTGGCGTAACCTGGAGAGACCATATTACACCTATTTTGAAACAGCTGCACTGGCTGCCGATATGTTTCCGGGCAAAATACAAAGTGCTGGTGATTACCTTTAAAGCCCTGAATGGCTTAGGCCCGAGTTACCTTAGAGAGCGCCTTCTTCTGCGTGATCCCCACCGCACATTAAGGTCACCTGAGGAGGTCCGCCTCCAGTTACCACCAGCTCGTCTGGTGGAGACTCGGAGGCGGGCCTTCTCAATGGCTGCTCCGGGGCTGTGGAATGCGCTCCCTGTGGAAATCCGTAATTTGAATTCTCTGTTACCCTTCAGGAGAGCCCTTAAAATGTATTTCTTTGGCCTGGCTTTCCAGGGTTTTTAAATTTTAACCCAATTTTGGGGCTTTTAATTACTGTAAACTGTTTAATCCTATTTAAAAATGTTTTTATATTGTTAATTGCTACATTGTTTTTTATTTGTTTTAGTTTTTATTGTTTTAGTGGCTTGTTTTAATTGTAAACCACCCTGAGCCATTTTGGAAGGGCGGTATATAAATCAAACAAACAAACAAATTAATAATAATAATAATAATAATAATGATGATGATGATGATGATGATATATCCCTCCTAACCCAAGCCCACCTACCTCCCAAATGACTCCAACTGCCTTGTTTCAGGCCTTTCTGAGCATGTACAAGCGGGTGCGAGGGAGCTCTCACTGCTGCACTCCTGCACGTCAGCAGTCTTAAACATTAAAAAATTGATTTGAACTCCCCCCTCCTTCCTCCCTTCCCTCTGGAGCAGCAAACCTTTGGCCGCATACGGCAGCTTAATCTGCCCCGGATGGTTCTGTGTACAAACTAACTGTATTTAGCATTACAGTGATTGCATTTAGCACTATCTAAAGCTAGAATTCTAAACTCCAATTTGCGCCGCAGACATACAGCAAGCCACCATTAGTCTAAGTGGAGCAGAGGGAGAGAGGAGCCCCTGCATGACACTCGGCCTCCCAGCTCGATCCCAGCAAGCTTCGCAACCAGACTGTGGGCAAAGCATCACTGCATCAGCCACTATTGGACACAATCCCCAGTGCGATGTGCCTTGCAAGGTCAGGCATTTTCAGAGTGCCCCACACACCCTTGGCAGGAAAAGTGCATCGAAAGCCATTTAAATGCCCAGCAATGCCAGCTTCGCTTCTGCCAGCCATGGCATCCCCCCCCCCGCCGTGGCCCTGAACCTCGAATGCACCACTCAAACTCTGATTCACAGGAGGAGTGGGAGCCCAGGAGGGAATGCATCCCACTTTCTTTGTGGGATGAGAGGGGAGAACCCACATTTGCCAGAATGGGATATGCAGATGAAGAAGAGCAATGGATGCTGGGTGGGGGGTGGTCCTGTCCCACCATGACGAGAGCAGATGTCACGAGGGGGTGTTGTGCCAGAGCACTCTGGCCAGAGACATCCCAAAGCCACTGCAAGGAGCATGCGGCCCAGTGGGCTGACAATCTCAGGAGAGGGCCAGTCTGGGAATATGCCTCAGCCCACAAAGGCACTATCCCCACCTGTGGACTGCGAGCTCACAAGCTGAGTTGGCCAAGCAACCAGTGGGGCCAATGACTACCCTTGTTGAAAAATAGATACGTATTGAACACAATTGATAAAGTAACCATGACACGTACAAAAGCAGCTATGATAATCCTAGATGCCGAAAAAGCCTTTGACAACTTGGAATGGCCTTTCCTCTTCTCAGTGTTGGAAAAAATGAACTGTGGTCCTCATTTTTTCTCCTGGATTCACAGCATATATCAACAGTATATATCAATTGGCAAAAATTATTGTCAATGGGTCCTTGTCTTCAAAATGTATCATCAATAAAGGTACTAGACAAGGATGTCCGCTTTCTCCGTTGCTGTTTATACTTGCTCTTGAACCTTTGGCAGCTAAAATTATACAAGGGCAGTGGATTCAAGGTATCAAAATAGGTGACTGTGAACATTACATAAAACTATATGCTGACGATGCATTGCTTACTGTTACACAAGTCAGACACTCCCTGGATACATTACGGACACAGATACATCAGTATGGTTCAGTTTCTGGCTATAAGATTAATAGAGATAAAACTCACATTATGACATGGAATCTTTCTGAAGAAGAAAAAGAATACTTCTCTAAAGTTTTAAGAGTAACGAAGTACAAGTAGTACAAGAGTAACAGAGTACAAGTAACGAAGAAGCCAATAAAATATTTGGGGATTAATCAGACGAGGAGCAATAAAGATTTGTTTAAGAATAACTATGTCCCAATTTGGAAATCAATTAGGGCTGATCTGGATAGATGGAAGAGGCTGACTCGATCTTGGCTTGGAAGAATCTCTGCAGTAAAAATGAACATATTACCTAAGATGAGCTTTCTTTTTCACAGGATTCCAATAAAGATAGACAACAAGATATTGAATAAATGGCAGAGTCAGCTCAATTCATTCATCTGGAATTATTAAAAAACAACAACCCAGGATTGTATTTAAGGTGATGCAAGAGTCCAAAGAAAGAGACGGTCTTGGAGTCCATAACCTAAAGCTCTATTATCACACCAGCAGCTTGACTTGGATCTCAAATTAGATTTGTTCCCCTTATGGAAGTTTTACTTGAATGGAGGAATTAGGTCTTACTAGAGGATTGCATAATTACTTATGGATTTCTGGCTCGAGGAAAGATTTGGAGATAACAACCTACTATCCGTGGAGTTGTGGTAAAGCTCAACAGTTCTGGAAACAAATTTATATGAAAATTGAACTAATTTTAGAAGGTTAAGATTCCCTTTCTCCCAGAAATTTTGCTTTTAAGTATGATAAAGGCTTATATTCTGGCCAAATTTACCGAATGGTGTTTATATATGATTACAGCGGCTAGGAATATATATGCTTCTGACGTATTTTAGAAATCCCCTACTTAACTTATTGGTTTTTGAAAGTGTAGGATTACGCTTCAGTTTCAAAAGTCTCGGCTTATGTACATGGTATATCTACTGAATCATTCATGTCTGTCTGGGAACCCTTTATAAATTATAATATCCTTTATACCCTTTATAAATTATAATACAATAACAAGTTTTTGTTAAATTGATTTAAGTTTTTGTATATATTTTAACTTGTTTTATACTATTGTAAACCGCTCAGAGACAAAAGTTTGGGGTGGTATACAAGTGAAATAAATAAATTAAATAAATAAATATCAGTCATGGTCAAACTCTGTTCCCATTTTCAGGATTCGATTTATAGTGTTTTCGATATGTTATTTACAAGAAGCTGATGAGATCTTATAACTTTCTAAGAGTCTCAATTTCCTTTGCTTTGTCCTGCTCTAGATACTTTTTCTTTACTTTATTAATTAGAAAAATGAAGGTTTTTTATTAAGAAAAACGATTGGTTTTATATTGTCTTTATGGTGACTTGTCTGTCTCTTGCTTTACTTCTCAACAAAAATTCATATGAAAGAAGGAAAGAAAAATAGAAAAAGAAATATATAACTCCCCTCTCACCAATTCCTTCCTCAGCATTGCAGGCACCCCAGAGGACATCCCCACACCCCATCTTCCATAGCCTGACTGTGCTAACGGGACAGCACATTCACCCAAGTTTCTCAGTTCCCGGTTCTGGTCCTCCGGTGTGCATATGCAGATGAGCGGGTGCAGGGAATTGCCGGAGAGGCCACTCTCCTCTGTTCCTGGTGCCCCAGGGCAACAGGGTCAATTGCAGAGGCCGCTCGCAATGGTGCACCTGTGTAAATGTGAGAATGGCCAGGTGGGGGGGGGGCTGGTTTCCCAGGAAACCCAGCTGCCATTCCCGGGAGCAGGAAAGCAGTCTTTGGGATACCCCCAACCATTAGGGGTGTGCAAACAGGCTTGAAACCAAACTGGTTCAATATCGAGCTGGTTCGGTTTGAAGGTTTGGGATCGGGCCGAAACCCCCTCTCCTTGGTTCGGCCCAACCATGAACCAAAACCCACCCACCCCAGTTCGGGGGTTCAATTAGCCTTAAAAAAATTACAAACCTTCTGCCTCCACGGTCCTCTCCAAGTTGGCGGAGGGGTCTGTGGAGGTTCCCCTCCCCCCGCTGGCCTTCCTTCCTTCCTTTAAAATTTGCTCGACTTGGGCATCTTTGGCCCTTTCCAGGCCTCTTCCCTGACCCTGAGTGACTGGGCCAGGTGGTATAGTGCACATCCCTACCACCCACTGCTTCCCAGGACAACTCTACCTGGAGCACCCATGGACTGGGGATCTCATGAGCAAGTGTATTCCGTGTGGACAGTTGCACAATCATCATCATATTTTGCCGGCCTCCAAGTAGGTGTGGCCTTGTTCATGAGTAATGGGGGACTGTGACCCCGCCTCTCCAGGAAGTGACTGGGCCCCACTTCCCCACTCTTTATTTGTAAAAAAATAGAACAGTTTCTCCCCAAAGCTTCCCCACAGTCCTCCCAGTGTGGACCTGCAATCACCCAGAGGACATCTAGATGCTCCCTTTCTCCTATCTCTGGCATGTGCGTTGTGTTGGTGGAGGGATGGACACCTCCATAATGCTTTCTGCCCATTCAGGACGCTTGGCTCTCGGTCCACCCTATCGCCTTATGCAGATCTGCAGGCTCAAGGATGGACAGGAGAGGGGAGCCCACCTGCTCTCTGGACAATGCTGGAGTGGGGTGTTGCTACTCCAAGTCACTGGAAATGGTACATCTGTGCAAATGGACATGAGGTCAGGAAGGGGGCACGGTATTGTGGCAGCTTGCCCATGGTCCCCAAGACTAGAAATCTGCTAGGAATGTGCTCCTCGGGATAGCAGTCCCCAGGGCCGCCAGCCAGAAACCGTCCTCACTCTATCCAGAGCACCCATGGCCTGACTCTCTCATGAGGGAGGTTTCAGGTGGAGAAGGGGATGTTTTGCCAGCTGGCATCATGGCAGATTTGTCCAGGCAATTTGCCTCTTTCCTCTCCACTCTGATGGTCCCTCTCATGAGCTGTCTGGGGTGTCCCCGTGGCCTGTCTCTCTCATGCTTGGACACTGAGCTCTCAGTTGGCTGGTGGTTTCCTTGAAAAAGGATCTCAGTGGATCCAAGACTGTCCTCTTGGACAAAAATACAGAGGTATATTTTTTCACACAATGCAACGGGGTAATGCTTGACTAAGAAGCAGAAGCATGCCAGTTCGGATCCCTGCTGGTATGTTTCCCAGACTGTATTGAGCCACAGCAATATAGGAATATGCTGAAAGGCATCATCTCCTACTTCGTGGGAGGAGGCAATGGTAAACCTCTCCTGTATTCTACCAAAGACAATCACAGGGCTCTGTGGGCAGAAGGAGTCGAAATCGACTTGATGGCACACTTTACAAGAGCCAGCATGGTGTAGTGGTTAGAGTGCTGGACTAAGACCAGGGAGACCTGAGTTCAAATCCCCATTCAGCCATGGTACTTGCTGGGTGACTCTGGGCCAGTCACTTCTCTCTTAGCCCAACCTACTTCATAGGGTTCTTGTCAGGAGAAACCTAAGTATGTAGTGCACCGCTTTGGGCTATCCCACAAGAGTGGGATATAAAATGTAAAAAGTAAGAAATAAAATTAAATAATAATAATCAACTTGTGGAATTCTCTGCCACAAGATGTGGTGACAGTCAACAACCTGGATGGCTTTAAGAGGGGTTTGGATAACTTCATGGAGGAGAGGTCTATTAACGGCTACTAGTTGGAAGGCTATAGGCTACCTCGAGCCTCCAAGGCAGGATGCCTCTGAATACCAGTTGCAGGAGAGTAACAGCAGGAGAGAGGGCATGCCCTCAATGCCTGCCTGTAGGCTTCCAGCGGCATCTGGTGAGTCACTGTGTGAAACAGGATGCTGGACTAGATGGGCCTCCTTGGGCCTTATTCAGCAGGGCTGTTCTTATGTGTTAACTGTCAAATATTAAGTCTGGAGCTTCTCTACCTGTTGAATGGCCAGCCTGCTGGGGTGGGAGAAAGAGGCACAAACAGACCTCCCAGAAGCAGAGGTAGCTGTGGTGCCACCCCCAGGTGTTAAAACGAGCTGCTCCTGCATCATAGTTAGTAGTCGTGAGCATCGTACTTTTAAAAGTGCTCAAAGTGGTTTACATAGGAAAACATTTGAGGAAAGGGTTCCCTGTCCCCACAGGGCTCACAGGAAATGTGGTGACGTTTTGACTGCAAGAGCTAGCAGTGCGTGGGTGCTTCTTTGCCAGCATCATGGCTGCGATTTATGTTTAACTGCACATGACGGAAAAAACGGGCAGAGTTTTGGAAAAGTGACAGCGGCACTGCTTGCCCTAATGCTTGCTGCCAGTTGAGGCGGGCAGGGGGAGGAGCAGGAGGCTGCCTGGCTGCTAATAAGCATCCTCTGGGGCTGGGAGAAAGAGCAGCCTCAGCTCTGCAGCCATTGGGAGGGCTTCTTGCAAACGCTTCACACAGAGAGCACAGTCTTGCCCCATCCTCCCTCCCTGCCTCCTTGGGCAAGTTCCCCACCTTGTTGCATCTGTTCTGCTAGGAGGATATAGGGAGGCAGCCGGAGTGGGCGCAGCACTGCCAAGCCTGCTTCATCATGCAGTCTGGGGGCCTCCTCCTCCTCCTCCTCCTCCTCCACTTCCTCCTGCTGGTGGGGATCCTCGCTGTCTCCACAGACCCTAGGGATGCTCTCCAAGGTAAGAGAGCCTTCCTCTCTCATGGCAGTAGCAGCAGGTGCCCACTACGTCTTCCACGCCTGCCCTTTGCTGGCGAGACGAGAGCGGGCGGTCAGGTCCCACCTGGCTTCCCTTCTCCCTGCCCTCCATTGGTCAGTGGCGAGTGCAGGTCCTCTGTCCTGGCTCTGCTGGAGCCCGGCGGCGCCCCCTGTGGTGGAGAGAGTGGTCGCAGAGCAGGGTTGCCATATTCCTGTTCCCCAAATCCAGGAGCCATCAATTGCATACTATGGAAATTGCTCATGACAGAGATCAAACACGCTAATTGATGCAATGGCTCCCGGCCTCCAGAAAGGCACTGCGGGCATGGTGCACTGAAGGCATTCTAGAGGCTGGGGCGCTCCTTCCCATGGCCCCTGTGGGAGCTCTGAATGCTGAATGGGGCTGCAGGCAGTCCGTGCTGCCACACGACTGGCTGGCGGGGTAAGAGGGCATGCTCATGCCCTCAGTTGCAGCCCGAGTAGAAAATCTGGGCTACCCAGCAGGGCAGTGCTGCTCATGTGAACAGCATAAGTGACTTTTAATGTTCAGTTTGGATACATTTTGGGAGGTATCTGATATACGGTATTCCCATGTTACCTTCACCCTTAGATTAACCCTACTGGCAGACACCATCCCCACCTCCACCCCCCTCCTGCTCAGAGCACAGCTGCTCCTCAGCAGCTGCCTTGTTATGGCTCCTGTCAAAGGCACATTCCCCTCCCTTCCAGGAGCCCGGCAGCCTCTCCTCATCCCCTCCCACGTACAGGCTGTCGATCGGCCTGTCCCTCATTCCAGAGCCTGCTACAACAGGAGTGCTGGCCAAACTCAGGCTCTCCAGCTGCCGCAGGGCTACAACTCCCATCATCCCCAGCTATAACTTATGGTACCTGGGGATGTTGGGAGTGGTTGTCCAGTGGCAGCTAGTGAGCCTCAGCTTGGCCACCCAATGCCCCCAATTTAGCAAGGAAGTCATCCCTATCATGGTTTCCTCCACTCAGCATCTCTTAACCTCTTGGATTGTCAAATGCACAGTGGAGAAACGGAGACAGGAAGAATGGTGCTGGCTTCTCCTGGCATCAGCCTTTCCACCTGCATTGCATTCCTCAACCCTACCTTTCAGAACGTGTTACGTAGGGGTGTGCAGATCAATTCGGGTACAAAATGATTTGTACCCGAATCTACCTGTTTGGGCTGGTTTGTGGACAAAAGAAATCGCCCCTGTGCTAGCTGGCCAGATTCGGGTCGAAAACAAACCACCCAGCTTTGGGACCTGAAAAATCCATAATCAGATCTCCATTTCGTGGCCATCTCTCTTGCTGTCTCCTTTTTGTGTCAGGAATTTTTCAAAGAAAACTCCTGCCCTCTCAAGCTTCAGATTGGTGACTTACAGTTTGCAACGACTAGCTGGCAATTCCCCATTGGTTCTAGATTAACTTGTTTCCATTCAAATCTTGTGCTGCCAGGGGCGACTGACCCGACATTGGCTGGGGCAAGAGTCAAAGAATGTACAAGGGTGGGGGAGTTCGAAGGAGAGATTTTCCAATGGACTTAAGGAGGCAGGCAGACACATTTCTGACTTTCTGCCTCTTGGGAGGAGAGAGAGAGAGAGAGAGCACGCCAGAGGAGCTTTGCTTTGCCTTGTCTGCTGCCTGCTGTGGATTCTCTGCTTTTTGTTCCTGTTTTTCTGTTTGAGGCAAGGAGAAGATAATGTTTTTCACCCACTTCCTGCTGCTGAGAGAATCACTGCCTGTGCCTGCTGTCTGTGCAAATCGATTTGGATACAAAATGATTTGTACCCAAATCTACCTGTTTCGGGAGATTTGTGGACAAAACAAATCTTCCCTGTGCTAACTGGCCAGATTCGGACTGGAAACAAATTGGGGCTGATTTGATTAGGTTGCGAATTAGAACGAAAAAATCGATTCATGCACATCTCTATTGTCAAGTACCTCTGGCCAAATGTTCAAAGTGGCCCTACATGAAAGGTATAGAGCACCATGATTCCACCGGCACATTTACTGCCCAAACCCATCTCAATGCTAGCAACCCTGGATGTGCCTTTCCCAGTTGACTGATGTTTCCAGGGAGCTTTTAGGCTGATGCAGCAGATTCGGAGATGGGAGGGCTGACGGTCCGAGCTTTTGATGATGAGCATGTCTGACTCTTTGCTCCCCAGCACGCTGTTACGAACCGAAAAAAGTTGGTCGATGTGCTGCATATCTGCCCCGCTTCTTCTTCAACCAAACCACGGGGCATTGTGAGTATTTTATCTACGGCGGCTGCCAGGGAAATGGAAACAGGTTTTCCACTCTTGAGGAGTGCCAGGAGATCTGCCGAAAAGGAGGCGGAGGTGAGCCATCATGCAGAGGTTTCCCCATGGAGTCAAGCACGAGGTGTGGGCTATGCCTGGCCACTGGACAAGTGTGTTCCCTCATAGGGAGGGGGGCGGTGAGTCTCAGAGCCTCCTTCAAGGCTCCAGGCCCTGGAGGCCTGGCCTGCTCCTTCAAGGGCTTCTATTGCCTCCTGCAGGCCACTGCAGTGCTGGGAAGGGCCTGAGTCTGCACTGGTCCTGTCCCCAGCTGGCTTTGGATACAAAATGATGTGTACCCAAATCTAACTGTTTCAGGAAATTTGTGGACAAAACAAAACACTCCTGTGCAAGCTGGTCAGATTCAGACTGAAAACAAATTGAGGCTGATTCAATTAGGTTGCAAACAAATGGAAAAAATCGATCCATGCACATCTCTATTTATTTTATTTATTATTTATTATTAAAACTTTTATACACTAAAACAACATTAAAATCAATTAATAATTAATACAAAAATTATAAAACATAAAACAATGATTAAAAATTAAAATCATCATAAAACAACAATTAAACAATCAGAACAATTTAAAAACAAGTTTTAAAAAGCTGAGAAAGCCTGGCTGAAGAGATGTGTTTTCAGGTGTTTTCTGAAAATTGCCAGAAATGGAAAGGATCGTATCTCAGCAGGGAGCGCATTCCACAATCTCGGGGCAGCAGCCAAGAAGGCCCGTCTCTGTGTAGCCACCAAACGAGTTGGTGGCAACTGGAGATGGACCTCCTCAGATGACCTCAATGGGCGGTGGGGCTCATAATGAAGAAGAGGCTCTCTTAAATACCCAGGGCCTAAGCCATTTAGGGCTTTATAAGTTATAACTAGCACTTTGTATTTTGCCCGGAAACCTAGTGGCAGCCAGTGTAACTCCATCAACAAGGGAGTAATGTCGTCTCTCCGAGATGACCCAGAGACCAACCTGGCTGCCGCATTCTGAACCAACTGAAGTTTCCGGACTACGTACAAAGGCAGCCCCACGTAGAGCGCATTACAGAAGTCCAGTCTGGAGGTTACCAACAAATGTACCACTGTTTTGAGGTCATTGATCTCAAGAAACGGGCGCAGCTGGCATATCAGTCGGAGCTGATAGAAAGCACCCCAGGCCACTGCCTCAACCTGAGAAACCAAGGAGAGACGTTGATCCAGAAGTACTCCCAGACTGAGAACCTGTTCCTTTTGGGGAAGTGTGACCCCATCTAGAGCAGGCAGATCAACATCGTCTCTAGAGTTCCGACCCCGCACAATAAGTACCTCCGTCTTATCTGGATTCAGCTTCAGTTTATTCTCCCTCATTCAGCCCATTACTGCTTCCAGGCAGGCATTTAGGGAGGGTATGCCAACTCCTGAAGAAGTTGACATGGAGAATTAGATCTGGGTGTCATCAGCATACTGGTAACACCCAGCTCCAAATCCCCTGATGATCTCTCCCAGCGGTTTCATGTAGATGTTAAAAAGCATTGGAGAAAGTATGGAGCCTTGAGGGACACCATACTTAAGCTCAGGTTTTGAAGAGCAACAATCTCCAATCGACACCATCTGGAATCTGTCCGAGAGGTAGGAGCAGAACCACTGTAAAACAGTGCCTCCCTCCCCCAACCCCCTCAGACGTTCCAGAAGGATACTATGGTCGATAGTATCGAAAGTTGCCGAGAGATCCAAGAGGACCAACACAGTCACACTTCCTCTGTCCATTGCCAATTGGAGATCATCCATCAGGCCAACCAAGGCAGTCTCCACCCCATAGCCCGCTCGAAAACCAGTTTGAAATGGGTCTAGATAATCAGTTTCCTCCAAGACCGCCTGGAGCTGAGAGGCCACCACCCTCTCAATTATCTTGCCCAGCCACAGGAGGTTGGAAACCGGCCTATAATTGCTCAACTCTGAGGGATCTAATGCAGGCTTCTTTAGAAGAGGTCTAATAATTGCCTCCTTAAGACAAGGAGGCATCCTGCCCTCCCTCAGAGAAGCATTTATTATTTCTACCAGGCCGCCTACAACAGCCTCCCTGCTAGATAGAACAAGCCATGTTGGACAAGGATCAAGAGGACAAGTGGTAGGCCTCACCGCTCCAAGCAGCTTGTCCACATCAGGAGTCACAAACTGAAATTGATCCAGCCAAATCGTATCAGAGGAGTTGTCGGACACCTCCAGTTCAGACATCAAATTAATTGTGGAGTCTCCATCTAGGTCGGCCCGAATCTGAGAGATTTTGTCTGTGAAAAATTCATTAAACACACCACAGCGGGTAACTGATGCCTCCAAATTCTGGTTCAAGGGAGAGGGAGCAGATACTAGTCCCCTGAAAACCCTGAACAACTCCGCCGGATGTGAACTCACAGAGGCAATACGGGCAGAAAAGAACTGCTTCTTTCACGCACATATCGCCTGAGCATAGATCTTTAAATGTGCTCCATGTTGTAATCTGTTGAATTCGAGTTGAGTTTTTCTCCACTTGCGCTCCAGTTGCCTACCTTGCCGCTTCAGCCCCCGTAGATCTTCCGTATACCAAGGGGCCAATTTTGAAGCAGGTCAGAGGGGACGCTTAGGAGCAATCATGTCTACTGCCTTGGTGAGCAAGTTGTTCCAGTTCTCAACCAGGGCATCAACAAGATCACCAGCAGAGCCAATATCAAATCCCTCCAAGGCTTCTTGGAATCCTACCGGATCCAGTAACCTCTTCGGGCGGACCATTCTAATAGGCCCCTCACCCCTGCAGAGGTGGAAATTGGTTGTAAGTCCAACCTTAACCAGATGGTGGTCCGTCCATGACAACGGGGAGATCGCAGGAGTCACCACCCATGGAACACCACCCTGATCAGAATAAAAGACCAAATCAAGCGTGTGACCTGCAATATGCGTCGATCCAGAAACCGCTTGGGATAGGCCCATAGTCGTCATGGCCGCTATGAACTCCTGAGCTGCCCCAAACAAATTGGTCCCAAAATGAACATTGAAGTCCCCCAGCACCAAAAGTCTGGGAGACTCCAACGCAAGTTCCGCGACCAAGTCCATGACCTCAGTAAGGGATTCCGTTGGGCAGCAGGGCGATCGGTAGACCAACAGAAGTCCCAATCTATCCCTGGTCCCCAAACTCAAGTACACACATTTGATATGGTCCGATACCCTAACAGGGACCCTGGTAAGGGAGATGTTATCCTTATAGACCACAGCCACTCCACCTCCCCGACCACGTCCCCTCGCCTGCTCCTCTACAGAATATCCTGGCGGGAGAAGCTGGGACCAAACTGGACCACTAGCCTCCCCCAACCAAGTCTCAGTAATACACATCAGGTCGGCCCCTTCATCCATGATCAAATCATGCATGAGTTCTGATTTATTTTCGACTGATCTGGCATTGCAGAGGAGCAAGGTAAGGTTATGTGGGATGTTGGCAGTGCTCCCCAAGTTCAAAGAGCTGGCAGGACAGCCGGAAAGGTGGACAGCTATTAGATTTCTGACCACCCTTCCCCTGGAACAGCCTGCTGACCTACCAGCGTTTCTTCTGTTCCCCACCACCACAGGAATAGCTGCCCCACCTTCAACGAAGGTACTCCCTGGCTCCCCATCTCCAGACAAACCCACACACATTACAACTTCAACCCAACCTCAGCACAGCTTAAAACTGATTGAACAGAAGCCCCACTATTGAATGCCTCCCTCTATACAAATGGTTGGACAGAGTGACCAGCCCTCGCCCTCGTTTCTCCCCTGAAGTGGCTCCCCCAAAGGGGCAACCCCCTTTGGTGTCACCCCTGCCGCCACTGGCAGTCTTCCTATATAAGCTGAACAATAGGCTCAGCAGGTGGAACCAGGAAAAACTGCCCAGTCACCCTTACAGCCCCAGTCCTGCAAAGCCTCTCCACAAGCAGTCCTGGGGGGAGGCAGATGGCAACCAGGGAGGGCAGAAGAGAAGAGGCAAGCACCCCAGTCTCACACCCTGGGGGAGATGGAATCCTCTTCTCCAGCATTTTATTTTATTTTATTTTATTTTATTTTATTTATTTTTTTATTTGATTTTTATACCGCCCTTCCGAAATGGCTCAGGGCGGTTTACAATTAAACAGGGCAGTTTACAATTATTGTCAAGCACCTCTAGCCAAATGTTCAATGTGGTCATAAGAACATAACATAAGAACATAAGAAGAGCCCTGCTGGATCAGGCCCAAGGCCCGTCTAGTCCAGCATCCTGTTTCTTACAGTGGCCCACCAGATGCTCCTGGAAGCCACAGGCAGGAGTTGAGGGCATGCCCTCTCTCCTGCTGTAACTCCCCTGCAACTGGTGCTCAGAGCCAACTAGCCTTTGAGACTGGAGGTGGCCCACAGCCCTCCGACTAGTAGCCATTGATGGACCTCTCCTCCATTAAGTTATCCAAACTCCTCTTAAAGCCATCCAGGTTGTTGGCTGTCACCACGTCCTGTGGCAGAGAGTTCCACAAGTGGATCACGCGTTGTGTGAAAAAGTACTTCCGTTTGTTGGTCCTAGACCTCCTGGCAATCAATTTCATGGAGTGACCCCTGGTTCTAGTGTTGTGTGAGAGGGAAAAGAATTTCTCTCTCTCCAATTTCTCCAAACCATGCATGATTTTATAGACCTCTATCAGGTCTCCCCTCAGTCATCTTTTTTTCTAAACTAAAAAACCCCAGGTGTTGTAGTCTTGCCTTATAAGAAAGGTGCTCTAGGCCCATGATCATCTTGGTTGCCCTCTTCTGCACCTTTTCCAGTTCTACAATGTCCTTTTTACACAGTACTCCAAGTGTGGTCGCACCATAGTTTTGTATAAGGGCATTATAATATTAGAGGTTTTATTTTCAATCCCTTTTCTAATAATCCCTAGAATTGAATCCTACATGAAAGGTATAGAGCACCATGATTCCACCCGCACATTTACTGCCCAATCCCACCCCATTGCTAGCAACCCTAACCCTAACCCAGTGGGCTGATGTTTCCAGGGAGCTTTTAGGCTGATGCAGCAGATTCGGAGATGGGAGGGCTGATGGTCCGAGCCTTTGACGATGAGCCTGTCTGACTCTTTGCTCCCCAGCACGCTGTTACGAACCAAAAAAAGTTGGTCGATGTGCTGCATATCTGCCCCGCTTCTTCTACAACCAAACCACGGGGAATTGTGAGCCTTTTTTCTACGGCGGCTGCCAGGGAAATGGAAACAGGTTTCCCACTCTCGAGAAGTGCCAGGAGATCTGCCAAAGAGGAGATGGAGGTGAGCCATCATGCTGAGGTTTCCCCATGGAGTCAAGAAGGAGGCATGGGCCTTGCCTGGCCGCTGGACAAGTGTGGGCCCTCAGAGGGAGGGGGCCAGTGAGTCTCAGAGCCTCCTTCAAGGCTCCAGGCCCCGGAGACCTGGCCTTCTCCCTCGAGGGCTTCTATTGCATCCTGCAGGCCACTGCAATGCTGGGAAGGGCCTGAGTCTGCACTGGTCCTGTCCCCAGCTGGCTTTGGGGTGGGGCTGGGCAATGCATAACTGCCAAGGGGGGAAAGGGCCTGCCTTATACAGGGATATCTTTTGTGGTCCTGGTTGTTTGCTTCAGTATTGGGCAGAACTTGAGACCAGAAGCTGCTGCCTGGTTCAGTCCATCACAGGGCTGGGAATCCGAGGGCTGGGAGGAGAGGGGAGCTGATCTTGTGGTAGCAAACCTGACTGTTCCCCTTAGCTAAGCAGGGTCCACCCTGGTTGCATTTGAATGGGAGACTTGATATGTGAGCACTGTAAGATATTCTCTCTAGGGGATGGAGCTGCTCTGGGAAGAGCAGAAGGTTCCAAGTAGGGATGTGCGAAACATTTCGGGTACAAAATGTTTTGTACTTGAAATGGTCTGTCTTGGGTGTTTTGAAAACAAAACAAAACACCCATTTTCCAAATCCGAAAGTTTTATACACAAAACAAAACGTCCCTGTTTGGGCTACAAAATGTTTGTTTTTTTGGACCTCCATTTTGTGGTGATCTCTGCTTCAGTTTCCATTTTGTGTTTGATGTCTCTCTGAATTTCCTGCCCTTCCTGCCTTCTGATCGGTGACCTAAAGCATGGGCTGTATCACCTGTATCAGCCCTTAAAAGTACCCCAAATATGCTTTTTTTAGCCTGGCATTTAGTAATCTTGGAATGTTTTAAATTGTTTTAAATCATTGTGATTTAAATAGTTTGTTTTATTTTGTTGTATTTTTATTGTATTTATTGTTATGCACTGCCTAGAGCTTTGGAGATATATTCAATCAATTAATCAATTGCTGCTGGAAGTCTACAGGCATAAGCTGAGGGCATGCCCTCTCTCCTGCTCTTATTCCCCTGCAACTGATACTCAGAGGCATCCTGCCTTGGAGGCAGGAGGTGGCCTACAGCCCTCCGACTAGTAGCCGAATATAGAACAGTCCTCCATGAAGTTATCCAAACCACTCTTAAAGCCATCTAAGTTGTTGGCTGTCACCACATGTTGTGGCAGAGAATTCCACAAGTTGATTATGCATTGTGTGAAAAAGTACCTCTGTCTGTTGGTCCAAGATTTCCTGGCAATCATTTTCATGGGATGACCCCTGGTTCTAGTGTGAGGGGAGAGGGAGAAGAATTTCTTTCTATCCACTTTCTCTACTCCATGCATTTCTTTATAGACCTCTATCATGTCTCCCCGCAGTCATTTTTTTTCTAAACTAAATAGCCCCAGGTGTTGTAGCCTTGCCTCATAAGGAAGGTGCTCTAGGACCCTGATCATCTTGGTTGCTCTCTTCTGCACCTTTTCCAGTTCTACAATGTCCTTTTAAAGATGTGGTGACCAGAATTGTATGCAGTGCTCCAGGTGTGGCCGCACCATCATTTTGTATACAGGCATTATAATATTAGCCTTTTTATTTTCAGTCCCTTTCCTAATGATCCCTAGCATGGAATTAGCCTTTTCCACAGCTGCGGCACATTGAGTTGACACTTTCAATGAGCTGTCCACCACAAACCCAAGATCGCTTTCCTGGGCAGTCATGGACAGCTCAGATTCCATCAGCATGTACTTGAAGTTGAGGTTTTTCTTCCAATGTGCATCACTTTCCACTTGCCAACATTGGACCACATTTGCAACTTTGTCGCTCACTTACCCAGTTTGGAGAGATCCTTTTGGAGCTCCCCACAATCCGCTTTGGATTTCACTACCAAAAAGAGTTTGGTATCATCTGCAAATTTGCTCCCCCCCACTTACCCCTTCTTCTAGCTCATTTATGAATACATTAAAAAGCACCCGTCCCAGTACAGATCCCTGGGGGACCCCACTTCTTACTTCCCTCCCTTGTGAAAACTCTCAGTTTATACCTACCCTCTGTTTCCTGTCTTTAAACCAGTTAGCAATCCACACATGTACTTGGACCCTTTTTAATCACATGGCTGCTAAGTTTCTTTAGGATTATTTGATGCAGAACTTTGTCAAAATCTTTTTGGAAATCCTGGTATACTATGTCAAATTGATCACCTTGATCCACACAATTGTTGACACTCTCCAAGAACTCCAAAAGGTTTGTGAAGCAAGATTTCCCTTTGCAGAAGCCATGCTGGTTCACTCCCAGGAGGGCCTGTTCTTCTATGTGCTTTACAATTTTATCCTTGAGGATGCTTTCCATCAATTTGCCTGGAACGGACCTTAAGCTAACCCGCCTGTAATTTCCCTGATTGCCCCTGGACCCCTTTTTGAAAATCAGTTTTACATTTGCTACTTTCCAGTCCTCCAGTACAGAGCCTGATTGTAGGAATAAGTTAGATATTTTAGCAAGGAGGTCGGCAATTTCACATTTAAGTTCTTTGAGGCCTCTAGGATGACATCAGGCCCTGGTGATTTGCTAGTTTTCAGTTTTTACAGACAGTTTAGAACAGCATCCCATGTCACTTCTACATGACTCAGTTCTTTAGCATCAATCCCCGAAAAGACTGGATCAGGAACAGGTATATGCTCCGTATCCTCTGCCGTGAAGACAGACGCAAAGAACTCATTTAACTTCTCTGCAACCTCCATATCCCCCTTAATAACCCCATTCACTCCCTCATTGTCTAATGGTCCAACCCCCTCCCTGTCAGGCTTCTGATGTATTGAATGAAGTTTTTGTTATTCCTCTTGATGCTTTTAGTTAATGTTCCTCAAGCTCTCTTTTTAACTCCCTTATTGTCACCTTGCATTTCTTTTGCCAGAGTTTGTGTTCCTTTCTGTTCTCTTCATTTGGACAGGCATTCCAATTTTGGAAGGAAGTCTTCTTCTCTTTTATGGCTTCCTTGACGTTACCTGTTAGCCATGCTGGCATCCTCCTGGACTTTGTCTTCCTGTTAGACTTCCTTGGTGGTTGTCTCCCCACATGTATGCTGAATTTGATTGCACTATAATCACTGTTCCCTAAAGGGTCGATGACACTGACATCATGCACCAGGTCCTTATTTATTTATCCTTTCTGTTCCTTTCTGTTCTCTACATTTGGACAGGGCTTCCATTTTTGTTAGGAAGTCTTCTTCCGTTTTATGGCTTCCTTGACAGTACCTGTTAGCCATGTTGGCATCTTCCTGGACTTAGTGGTTCCTTTCCTCCTTTTGGGTATACAATCTAACCGGACTTCTAGCATTGTGGTTTTGACTAAACTCCATGCACTCTGGAGAGAAGTGACTCTCCTTATTTTCCCTTTCGGCTTCCTTTTCACCATACTCCTCACTTTGGAGAAGTTTCATCTTCTGAAATACAAAGTGTCTGTGTTATACTTCTTTGGTTATTCTCTCCCTGCTATTATGCTGAATTTGATCACACTATAGCCACTGATCCCTAAAGGGTCAATGATCCTGATCTCATGCCCTAGCTCCTGGGTGCCACTCAGGATTAAATACAAGGTTGCCTTCTCTTTGGTAGGTTCCATGGGCACAGTCATTCAGTGTATCTAGAAATTTGAACACTTGGTCATTTCCTGACTGTGAATTTACCCAGTCTATGTGTGGGTAATTGAAGACACTCATTTTTACTGCCCTGCCTCTCCTTGACGCCTCCCTGACTTCCTGCTGCAACTCCAAGGCACTGTCAGTATTTGATCCGGAGGGCAATAGCATGTCCCCAGTAGCTCTTTCAGATCAGGAGCTCAGGAAAGAGTGGCTTTGCAGGGAAGGGGGTGGCGTTTAAATACAATTAGACTCCCTCACCTTTGCTGCTTGTACCTCCCCCCTGGCCAATGGCGTGACAGTTCTTACTGAAGTGGCACAATTGTCAAGCAAATCAAAGCACCAGACACATCTCTCGAATCTGCGCTTCATGGTTCGAACCGGGCTTGGCTAGGTTCCAACTCAGACAGGTCCTATGTTTGGAAAGTAGGTCCAGCTGGAGCTCTAGGGTTTGAGCCAAGCATGGCTTGATTTCTATCTGGCTCACACACCCCTACCATTCAGATGAACAGCCCACACATAGGATAAAGGGACATTCTCAGAAGGTGTTGAGGCATATCTGCCACAGACATCATGACAGGTGCACTCTCAGAGCATCCCCTTCATGGTCACCTGTGCCATGACTGTATTGTTGGAAGGAACTGGCCCTCTATTGAATCAAAGAGGATGAGTGAAGAGGAGGAAGTGCCATGAATCAGCCATGCACAGTAACTAAAAGGACAAGGTGGAAAGTGAATGACGGCAGCTATGTCCTTGCTGAAGATCTGGAACAGCTTTCCCGGTGTGAACCCAGGGGCAGAGCCACCATTGGGCAATGGGTTCAAAGAACGCGGGCTTCTAATGGAAAAGGCCACCAAATCCCCAGGGCTGGGCGAACTCTGCGCCAGTTATTTCAGAAAGCACTGACTGCTCGATAGAACGTTTTTCCCTTTCTGGAGGAAGAGAAAAGGGAAAACATCCTATTGGGGCAGCCAACATTGCCTGAAGTGACGAGCTGAGAGCTCGTTTGGGCTCTCGGCAGCCCAGGCCACACTACTTTGTGTGTGATGTCACATGCAAAGGGGCATTGCCTAGGCTGCCGAGAGTCCGAACAAACTCTCCGCTCATCATTTCTGGCAGCATCGGCTGCCTGATAGGACGTTTTCCCCGTTCTCTTCCTCTGAAGAAGGAGCGGAAGGGAAAAACATTATTTCAGGCAGTGGCACTACCTGAAATAACTGGGCTCTCGGCTGCTTTGGTGTGGGAGGGGGGAGTTTGCTCTGGGCTCCTCAGGAGCCCAAGCCATACCCCCAAGTGTGTGATTTCTCACACAGAGGAATATTTGGAGGGGGGTGCAACGCGTGGCTGGACCCAAGCCCCTGCTCGGCTGGCTCTGCACCTGTGTGAACCCCCTTCCTTTCCTTTCACAGAAAACCCATGAGAGCGATGCAGAGTCTGCAGCCCCAGCAATACATGTTTGATCCTGTTTCCTGTGGCTTTAACGCCTTGTCCTGCTTAAAATGGTAATCGGCTGCATCCATCTCCCTTCAGACCGCATGGACCTGATCCAGCACTCAGTCAACACGGCCCCATTCCCACACTGCAATAAAAATTATTGATTGCCTACATGTTGCAGCATATTGTTCTTGTGCACTGGACTGAGTCCCCCAAAGACTCCTCGTGCTCGGAAGGCCGAGGCACTTTCCACATTATACGCTACAACTGTGGTAGTTTACCTTGGCTTGGCAGGATTGTAGTGAAACTGTAAATAAAGAGTATAGTGAAAAGCCACCAGCAGGGGGAGCAGTCTTTTCTAGCTTATGCAAACCATCCTACAATGAAAAAATACAGCTCCCCCAACATGGTAGTTCTGTAATGCAAACATAAAACTGGAAAGAAGGCCTTGGAAATGTGAACAGGATCTTACTGACAGCACAGGGACTACGATATTGAAACACAGGCAGTATGAAAGCACACGTAACTGTCAGGTAGTGACACTGCTGTAGCGTGTAATCTGGAAAGTGCCCTGCCCCACCAAATCTTCCAAAGGGGACAGGAGATTCAGGGAGCTATTGTGGCCTCATCGGGGTGTAGCTAGGGACAATGGGGCCTGTGTTCTCACCTCTCCCCAGTTGCCCCTCAGAGTGAGAGAGATAATGAAGGAAATAGGGAGGGGTGGAGCTGGGGGGGTCTCCCAAATTGGGTGCCCCAGGTGCTTTGAACCCATCCACTCAATCATAGCTATACCCCTGGGCCTCATAGCATTTCTCAAAGTGGTGTTCCGCTATTGATTATTCAAAGCATCAGGATGCAGGGTTGTGAGCTGGTATGAACAGATCAGAGTCCAGCCAAGCAGGGAACCAGGGACTTTCCAGTTGTGAGTTCACTGCATGCTTTAAAAAACTTCCAAGTGGTTACTTATAGGCCCTTGCACACCATCCAGAGGTTTGCATGGAATGTCCGAGATCTTGTGCTCCCTCCATGACTCCAGCCACATGCTGAGAACGGCCTTTGCACTAGTCTTATTATGCCACCTTTTGGCCAACTCTTGTGCATGCATCTTATTCACTCATTTGAAGTGAAAAGGGACAGGTTCACAACTGCTGGCCAGCAAGTAGCACTCTGTGGAAATACCTAAAGGACCATGTTCTGTGAGTGGTCTGACTACACACTATGAGACCTATCAAATACTATGTGGACATCTGGATGGCCTGTGAGGGCCTGCGGGTAACCATTGCAGAAGCCTTTAAAGAGCATATTAGAAACACACATCTGGAAAAGTCCCAGGAGAAGCACAAGCTTACAGGAGCTGATGTGCACAGAACGAACCTTGTGCAGTAAACACTTAAAATGATGCTTGCATGGGGGGAAAGGATCCTTACATTGCTTTGGCCACCACCCTGCCTTCATGAGTGATGGAGTTCCAGGGGTCTGCAGCGTGCTTGGAATGCGAGCTTCCCTTGGAAGGAGAGTCACCCCTGACTGACGGGCTGCAGACTTTGGAATATTTGGTTTCTGTACACAAACCTGAAAGCTGAGCATCCACTGGACCAAGATGGGAAGGCAGCAGGCCATTCCTACAAGTCAGCAGCAGGCTCCATCAGAGAGGCCAAACTCTGCATCTGAGAAGGGGCATCTCTCTCCTCCTTTGAGCCTCTCGCGACCCTCTGGCCTGTGACTTTTGCACTGACATAATACACACACGGAGACGCACACTCCTTGCAAGGGAGGGAGAAGCACCTGTGATCTTTCTCCTTTGTGCCTTCACGCTGATTGCTCTGGGTTTTTTCTCCATGCCTTCACCTGCCAAATCTGACCAAATCTTGGCCTTTGTCTGCTTTTGTCCTTGGCCTTGGCCTGCTTTCAGCCCCTCACTCCCCCACCCACCTCAGCCCATTGAGGAGGCGGAGAAGTCGAGAGGCATAACTAGGGGAAATGGTGCCTCGGGCAAGCCCTGAAATTGCACCCCCCATGCACAATGTCCATTTCCAACACACGCACCCTAGAACTAGGCATAGTTCAGACTTTATTTTAAAAGGACCAACTATTTAATTTGGGTGAGAGAAAGAAGAGGGTGTGTGTGAAAAAATCTAGTTTTAATGCTAAACATACACATCAGCGCATAACACACTGGCCCATTAATAATAAATACCAATTACTGCTTTGGCCATCATTAATTAACAGCAGTTACAGTAATTACAGAATTTTTATGATGATGAATAATTTACTCAGGAAAACAGGTCTCAAAACCCTTCAACAGCAAACAGCAAGAGAAAGGGTTAGAAACGGTTTGATTTGGATTTGGCGGGGGGGTGGGGTGTACGGTGAAGCATGCATACAGAAGCACAAAGTCTAAGTGGGAGTGATAATAACTACTTTTCAAACAGACTATATGAAATAATTCAGAATAATCCTTTGCCTATTTTAAGGTTTTCATTTTTACTCTGTTTTATGTTGCTGTAAACTGCCCAGAAATAGAAGTTTGGATAAATATACACATTTGATAAATAAATAAATAGAAATAAATATTGACATTCTCTCATGCACCCCATGATAATTTTAGCCATCATGATAATGCTGAAACCATAAAGCAATTCTGAATATACAGTAACAAAGAGAGAGAACTGCTTGCTATCTTTCCACTCCTCAAAACCCTAGAATTACACATGAACACCAAATAAGATGTCCCATCAATCACCATCAGTAGCCCATGATCAACTGAACACTTTAGAATGTAACTTGCACTTACTTTATCAAACTTTTAGTTCAGAATGTTTTTAAGTTTTATGAATAGTTGTTTTAGGTTGTTTTACATGACATAATCTTTTGATTGTTGCTTGTATTTTTAGCCTATAAACTGCCCAGAGATTTGTATGTGGGGCAGTATACTGTATGTAAATGTGAAGAGAGAGAAAAACCCACAAAGCAAGTCTCTTAAACAGAAAGGAAGTTGAATCAAAACAGCTACTGGAGTCTGATTAAGCCAGCTTGGTGCGGGCGGGGGGGGGGACGGACACATCCCAAGTATTTGAGCGAATCTCCAAGATCTGACACATACCAGAGATTATGGGCAGTAGGAGAAAAGAGTGCCATAACTACCTTTTCGAGATCACACTCCCGGGAAGTTTGTCTCAGAACTTTCACAGTGAGGAAAGAAAGTTGCTCTAGCTGCCTCTCTGTTGTGTGTGCAGCTGTAAAAGGTACAGGAGCCCTGCCAGAAAGCAAGCGCCCACCCGCCTGCTCTGGAGAGCTACTCCCACGAATGTTTCTCCCCTGCGCCCCAGGCTGCCAAGACCCTCCGCTGCGAGGTGGAGCATCTTAACACAAACACTCACACACCTCACTACAGGAGGGACTAGAGAACGAAGAGCACCACCTTCGCCATCGGCAGCCTTTTTTGTGTGGCGACGACTCTTGTTTTTGCTGCATATAGCTGTGCAGGATGCAAGCAGAGAGCCCGGTTCTTCCGCGGCTCCCTCTCAACCTGGGGGTAAAACACCCTTGGGAGAGGAGAGAGGTTTCATGTGCTCAACCAATGGGTTAAAGCCAGAGAGTGGTGCCTCCTTAAAGAGGCATGGGAATGTGGGCGGGGGGCAGGTGTTTAGGGGAGAGCAGGGGCGTAGCTATAATTGAGCGAAAGAGTTCAAAGAACACGGGCCCCCAGCTCCTGAGGGCCCTCTAGCTCCCTCCCTCCCTCCCTATTTTCTTCTTTATCTCCCTCACTCTGGGGGGCCGCCAGAGAGAGGGATGAACACAGGCCCCCTCTCCCCTAGCTACGTCCCTGGGGGAGAGGGTGCTGCTTCCTTTCCCCTTCCTGCAGCTAGAAGCTGCACTTTGAAATTCTCAGCAGAGGGCAAGAGGGATGGTGTCTGGTAACACTTTTGGGGGTGGGGACCCTGCGCAGCTCTTCTCTTTCCCTAATGAGTTTGGCGGCCGGCGGGGACCCTGCAGCTCCGACCTTCACAGCCATGTCTGCTCCGAGTCCACCAGGGATGCAGCAGTTTGCACTACAGTGCATTGGGCGGGGAGGGACTCCCATTCCCACCCCACATGATCTCTCTGCTTTCCAAAGCGAGAGGAGTTTGCTCTGCCTGATGGCCCCTTTTTAAAAACTCCGCTCATTTCCTCCCTAGCCATCCAGATGTGCCACCCTCGCCACCGCCTCAGCCTTGCCGCCCCTTTGCTTTTATTTTATTTTTTTTCCTGGTGGCTCAGTTGCTGGTACCTTTTTCCTGTCGTGGTTTCAGCTGGCTCCTGTGCGAGGGGCATGAATAAATACACAAATAAATAAACAAAAAGCTCCCATGCCAAAAAAGGGTAACTTTGAGACAGGCAAGCACATAAACCCGAAAGTTGGAAGTTTCTTCAAGTTCTCCCCCCAAGAAGACGCCACGCTGCCAGCAAAATGAATAAACTGACCAGCCTAGAGCAGTCTTAGCATCTTAATCGCAAAGCGGAAGGGGAGAGGAGGACTGCTGGGAAATGGGAAGCCAAGAGGAAGGAGGGGAGGGGTCAGAGGCACTTTGCACCCAGCCGCCCAGCCCTCTGCTTATTGTCGCTCATGTGGGAGTGATAAGGAAATGCAGAATGCACCCCATGTGGGCGGTGCACTCTTCGCTCCTCCACTCGCCAGGACTGGAGCCAATGGGAGAGCGCCCAGGACAGGAGCGCCCAGGACAGGAGCCAGATCTCGCAACTGGCGAGTTGTGCTGTGCCCCTGCACTGGGGGTGGGGTGGGTAGCGGAGGGGGGCACCACCGCCCAGACTCAGAAAAAAAATTTTCCCCAAATTTTTTTCCAAAAATTTGTGGGGGGAAGGGGCGGAGCATGGCAGGCACTTTGAGCCCTCCCTACAGCGATGCCTAGGGCACGTGCCCTGCCTTCACCACCATGATTACGCCTCTGCTGTCACCACATCTTGTGGCAAAGAATTCCACAGGTTGATGATGCGTTGTGTGAAAAAGTAATTCCATTTGTTGATCCTAGATTTCCTGGCAATCAATTTCATGGGATGTCCCCTGGTTATAGTGTTATGTGAGAGGGAGAAGAATTTCTGTCTATCCACTTTCTCCACACTATGCTTGATTTCACAGACCTCTGTCGTGTCTTCCCACAGTCATGTTTTTAGCCTACTTTCCAGTAGTCTTATCTGATCACCCGGCATTCAGTCTGTGTGTCCATGTGTCCCGTCCCCCCCGGCTCCTATCAACGTCACAATGCCTGGACCAATATAAACCAAATCAGGTATAGCTGTAGGGACACACAGGGACACCTGAATGGCATAGTTTGTGATGATGTCACCCACCCCAATCCAAGATGGTGGATGCATAAACCTTTGAGGCACAAGTGGGCTAACTTGTGAACAGCTTAACCGATTTGAATCAAATTTGCCACAGCTGTTGGGACACGTAGGGATGCCCAAATGATGTGGAGTGTGATGATGTCATCCACTCCAATTCAAGATGGCACCCACTGGAATATCTGAGGAGCAAGCGGGCTAATTGGTGGACTGTCTAACCGATTTAAACCAAAGTGCGTACAGTTGCAGTGAGTGACACACAGGTACACTTCAACGGCATCGTTTGTGATGATGCCATCCACCCCGATCCAAGATGGCGGACGCATACACTTTGGAGGTACAAGTGGGCTATCTTGTGGACAGTATAACTGATTTGAGCCACATTTGTTACACCTGTATGGACACATAAAGATGTCCCAATGGTGCAGTTTGTGATGCTCTGATCCACCTTGATCCAAGATGGTGGACATGTGAACCTTTGAGGGACCCCACTGCAGGACCCCACTTCTTACTTCCCTCCCTTGTGAAAACTCTACATTTATACCTTCCCTCTGTTTCCTGTCTTCCAACTAGTTAGCCATCCACACATGTATTTCTCTCCTTATCCCATGACCGCTAAGTTTCCTCAGGAGTCTTTGATGAGGAACTTTGTGGAAAGCTTTTTGGAAGTGCAGTTATAATATGTCAATCGGATCACCTTGATCCACACACTTGTTGACACTCTCAAAGAACTCCAAAAGGTTGGTGAGGCAGAAGCCATGCTGGTTCACTCCCAGCAGGGCCTGTTCTTCTATGTGCTTTACAATTTTATCCTTGAGGATGCTTTCCATCAATTTGCCTGGAATGGACATTAAGCTAACCAGCCTGTAATTTCCCAGAGCGCCCCTGGATCCCTTTTTGAAAATTGGTGTTACATTGGCTACTTTCCAGTCCTCTGGTACAGAGCCTTATTGCAGGGATAAGTTATATATTTTAGCAAGGAGGTTGGCATTTGTGTTCTTTGAGAGTTCTTGGATGGATGCCATCTGGCCCCAGCAATATGCTCGTTTTCCATTTTTCCAGACAGTTTAGAACATCATCTCTTGTCACTTCTATCTGACTCAGTTCCTAACCCTAACCCTAACCCTAACCCTAACCCTAACCCAACTTTAAAAAGATGTAAAAACACGCAATTCAAAACACAATGCTAAAAATAATATATAAACAATTCAAAAACAATTAAAACCATATGAAACCAATTAAAATACTTTAAAAAACACTTTACAAACCTTGGAAAACCAGGCCAAACAAATAAGTTTTTAGGGGTCTCTTAACGGCCAACAGTGAGCCTAAACTGTGGATATCTGCCAGGAGAGCATTCCAAAGACCAGGAGCAGCTACAGAAAAGGCCCGGTTCCAAGTCGCCAGCAGATATACCGGTGGTAACTTGAGACGGACCTCTCCAGATGACTTCAACAGCTCATGGGGATCATACCGAAGAAGGCATTCTCTAAGGTAGCCTGTACCCAAGCCACTCAGAGTTTTAAAGGTAATAACCAGCACTTTGTATTTCGCCCTGAAATATTTCAGCAGCCAGTGCAACTGTTTAAGACAGGCATAATATGGGCTCTCCAGGTTACCCCAGAGATAAATCTGGCTGCCGTGTTTTGAACTAACTGAAGTTTCCGAACTACGTACAAAGGCAGACCCACACAGAGCGCATTGCAGTAGTCAAGCAGGGAGGTTAGCAGCTGATGCACCATTGTTTTGAGATCGTTCTCTTCAAGGAATGGATGCAGCTGTTGAATCATCCAAAGTTGATAGAAAGCACTCCTGACCATAGCCTCCACCTGAGATACCAGGGTGAGGCCTGGATCCAAGAGGACTCCCAAGCTGCATTCCTGTTCCTTCTGGGAGAGTGTAACCCCATTTAGCACAGGAAGATCTAACTCATCCCGTATATTCTGATTGCCCAAAATGAGCACCTCTGCCTTGCTAGGATTCAGCTTCAATTTGTTATCCCTCATCCAGCTCATTACTGTCCATAGGCAGGCATTTAGGGAGTGAATGCCATTTCCTGATGATGATGATGATGATGATGAGGAGGAGGAGGAGGAGGAGGAGGAGGAGGAGGAGGAGGAGGAATAGATTTGTGTGTCATCAGCATACTGATAACACCCTGCACCAAATCTCCTGTTGATCTCTCCCAACAGTTTCATGTAGGTGTCTCAGGAGAAGGCATAACCTCCCTAAGTCAAGATAAGGGATTACACAGGGCAAGAAGCCACAGACAACAACAAAAATCTGTGCATCTATGAGATTTAGAAATATGCACTTGCAACCCAATGTAGGGAAAATGGTAGCAGGCAGGCAGAAAAAAATAGTAGCTGCTCGAAAAGGAGAAAATAAGTGTTTTTCTGAGAAAATTTACACGTGCTACTAAGAGACATAGCAGTGAAAGATTTCTTCTGTGAAAATTATCTACACTAATAAGAGATGAATTATTGCCCATGAGGAAGAGGGTGACCTTGAAACAGGCATAGAACCCAGGTGCTTCTTGGGCACTAACTTTGGCTTTTTCACTAACTGCTATCTGCCAGCATTTGAGGCATTGTTTGGCGCTTTCTTCGATTTCTATTTCTTATCCTATGACACCCCCACAGTGGAGGAAACATCTGGATATATCATAGTGCAATTCGTTTGAAGATGTCATTCATTCAACATGTGTTCATCCTCCCAGCATGTCTTTGATGATTTACATTAGTTAGTATGGACATTCATGGACACCAGTCTTTGGTATTATATTGCCAGAACAGATTTTTTTGCTATCTGTATACATGGGTATTGTTTACAATCTTTTTATTGGTTATTATTAGATTTTTATTTGGTGTTTATATATATATATATATATGTTGTAATCATTTTTCATTAATATATATATTTTATTTTGGTCAATGTATTAAATGTCTTTGTCCATATTATATGGTGTATGGTATATTCAGGGGCTACCATTGGATTGCATGTGCATATTTCTAAATGTCATAGATGCACAGATTCAGTAAGCATTCCCCAGACACATAACTCTTTGTCTGACACAGGGGATTTTTGTGTTGGAAATTCTCTGTGGTGAGAGAATCCCTTTCTCATTATAGCAGAGTGCACAGAGGCACAACACAGCGGATTAGTTAAGCATGCGTGTATACTGAGAGTAAAGTAGCTTGGAGCCAATTCAAAGTTTCAAATCAATAAAGAAGGCATTTATTAAGGAACTCCATTCTAGATAGGAAAGTGAGGAGTTAGGATCTCTAATCTATCTATCTAGCTGGATGCAGAGGGATTCTGCATCTTCTCTGCACATATGGTGCAGGGAGAGGCTTGCATTTGGAAGGTAGTAGTGCAGGTAGGGAAGAGAGGGAGGAAGGAAGTTGAATCCTTAAGAGTAGCAATCTACATTTCAAAGGGATAGCATCAGAGCAGTGGAGAAGGGATGACCAATGTCATGACTCTCTAGCCCTCTGACTTACTAGTCTGTCCTCCACTGTCTGAGGCAAAGAGACAGCGCAAAGTCCTTTAACTTCCAACACCCCCTCTCGATGTCTCGTGACACAGCTCACAAGATTCATTTTCTCTCTCAGCTTTTCAAAGAAGGGTCTTGGTAGTGGCTTAGTGAGTATGTCTGCAAGCATTTCATTTGTCGGGCAGTAGATCAGCTTGATTAGTCCATCTTCCTGCAGACTTCTCACTGCATGGTACTTCACATCAATATATTTGGTACTCCTCTTTACATCTTCTTGTTTGGAGAGTTGAATGCAGCTTTGGTTGCCTTCATACACTGGTATGGGCTGTGGTACCTCTGTACCTAGGTCCTTCAGAAGTTGATACAGCTATTGTATCTCGTGACAGCCCTGTGCAGCTGATACATATTCCGCTTCAGTGGTTGATGATGCTACTATGTCTTGCTTTGTGCTTGACCAGCTTATGGCTCCATCTCCATAGAAAACTATGTAACTGCTGGTGGATTTCCTTTCTGTTAGATCTCCACCCCAGTCTGCATCTACATATGCTTCTAGTTTTGGTTGACTGTTAGCTGGCAGCTTGAGCTTAAAGTGTACATTACTCTTTAGGTACCTAACAAGTCTTTTAATTGCATTCCAGTCCTTGACTGTTGGTGATGCATTCTTTCTGCAAAGTAAGCCAACTGCTGTACTCATATCTGGCCTAGTGAGTGTACTAATGTATAAAAGCTTACCAAATGCTTCACGATATCTATGGTTGTCAGACAGTGGCTCAGTTTGATCTTCTTGCTTTATGTCGTTCACTTCCATTGGAGTTGGTGTAGGATTCGCATTTTCCAGTCTGAGCAGGTTTATCAAGTCTTTAATTTTCTGTTCTTCGTTGATGAGGAAACTTCCATCTTTCTCTCTTTGTACTTGAATGCCCAAGTAGTGTGCAATGTTGCCAAGTCGCTTGACTTCCACTTCTCTGTTCAGATGATGCATTATTTCCTTGCTGTCATCTGGATTCTCATAGGCAAGAATCAAATCATCAACATACGCCAAAATGTAAGTCCACTTGCCATCTATGCATCTCGTGTATAGACAGGGATCCGCGTTGCTTCTTTTGAAGTTTGCTTGAAGCAGCATATCATTAAGTTTTATGTTCCATGCTCTGGCAGCTTGTTTTAAACCGTAAATGCTCTTTTGCAGTTTGCATACATAGTCCTCTTTGCCTTTCTCTAAGAAACCTGGTGGTTGTTGCGTGTAAATATCCTCTTCTAGTTCACCATGCAAGAATGCAGTTTTCACGTCTAAGTGTTCAAAATGCATTCCTTTGCTAGCAGCAATACTTAACAGAATCCTTACTGTGGTATGTTTAACCACTGGTGCAAAGGTTTCATCATAATCTTCTCCATATTTCTGTGAATATCCTTTTGCTACTAACCTGGCTTTGTAGCACTGAATCTTACCATCAGCATCATGTTTGAGTTTGAAAACCCATTTGCAGCCTATAACTTTCTTTCCTTGAAGTAACTTAGTAAGAGTCCAGGTTTTGTTTTTCTGTAGAGCCTCAAGCTCTTCAATTGCAGCTTGTTTCCACTTCTGGGCTTCTGGTTGTGGTAGCTGGGATATTTCCTCCCATGATGAAGGTTCTGGTTGTTCCGCCGTTCTTGCAAGGTAGGACAGTCTCGGAGCTGGAACACCTCTGTTTGAGCGCGTTGATCGCCTCACCTCACCCTCTGTGGTCTCTTTCATTACCTCAGGTGCGTCTGTTGGATCACTGGGGGTCTCTGTGTCAAGTGTGGTTGGATCTGGATCTGCTGTCTCCTCCTTCTCAATTCCTCTGAGTTCAGGAAGCATAATCCAGTCATCAGGGTGCTTGGTCTGGTTGCTTGCTTCGGTGTAGGCCCCCTCTGAAGGTGTAGCTCTTTCATTCTCATCAAAATACACCGCTCTGCTTATGGTTATCCTGTTGGTGTCAGGATCCAGAATTCTGTAGCCTTTGGATTGTGCTGAGTAGCCTACAAAAACCCCTTTTGTGGCCCTAGCCCCTAACTTAGTCCTCTTCCCCTTTGGGATGTATGAGTAAGCCGTGCTTCCAAAGACACACAGATGCGTCATGGACAGCTTATGACCATGCCAAAGTTCATATGGTGTTGTTTTTATAGGCTTTGTGTGCATTCTGTTTTGTATGTATGTAGCAGTCATGATGCCTTCTCCCCAGAATTTCTGTGTTAGGTGTGCGTCAGCAAGCATGCATCTTACCATGTCCAGTAGACTTCTGTTCTTTGACACTTCATTCTGTGATGCGTTGGAAGCTGCTGTGGTTTGATGCACGATTCCATGTTCTCTAAGGAACTGCTGTGTGGCGCTGGACATATATTCTCCTCCTTTTCCTGTGCGTAGGAACTTTGGCTTCCAGCCAAATTTGTTGCTTGCCATCGCCACATATTCTTTTAATTTCTCGAGCATCTCTAATTTTTCCTTTAGTAGAAATACACACGTGTATTGTGAGAAATCATCTGTTATAGTTAGAAAATATTTTTGATTACCTATGGTTGCTGGTAGTGGTCCAGATATATCGCTGTGGATCAGCTCCAGGGGTCTTCCGGTCTTCCTTTCACTCTGCTTAGGAAATGGCTTGTTAACTGCTTTGGACTCAGGACAACAAACACAGTTAGTTACAATGTCACATGGTACAAAATCAATGCCATAAGCTAATCCCTTTTCCTTCATGTTCTGGATTGACTCATTGCTCCTGTGTCCTATCCGTCCATGCCACAGTTGCAAGCAGTTTTCATGCAGGCATGACTGAGCAAAGTTCCTTCGCCTTTCTTCTTGGCTTTAATTGTAGTATTATTGCCCAAATAAACAGTCTCTTCAGGAATATCAAACAGTTCAGTATGGAAAGCCAGATCATTTGAGATATGCATCAAATTAACATTAAAATTCCTGTTCAAATATCTTTCTGTAAACTGATTCACATTCTCCTCAGTAAAATCGGTCCTTCTTGTCTGATTCTTGGGACAGTTCGCCACCTTGTGGCCAAATTGGTTACACAGAAAACATCTAAAGGCATTAATCCCAGTTGGCCTCATTTCAGGAGCAGTCTCTCTGCTGGCAGTCATGTGACCTCTCTCTCTGGACTGAGTTTCCTTGGCGGCAACGAAGCCAGATCTCTTTGTATGTAAATGTGAGGGCCCCATGCAGTTTCCTCTTGCAGCATTCCCTCCCCATCTTGGGTTTCCTCTGGAATGATCCATTGTTGCTTTAAGAGCAAAGTTACTTGCCAATTCACTTTCATAGCATGCATTCAAAACTTTTTTTCTACTTGTTTTAGAGGATAACGTTTCCACTGCTTTCTCTAAGCTTAGACTGGTGTGAGTTTTCAATTGGCCAATTAAACTGCTATAGCTGGGGGGCATGCTTAGGAACAGAGCTTCCAGCTTCTGACTCTCTGTAAATTGTTCCCCTGCCTCTCGAAATTGAAAAAAGAAATCTTCCAAAAATACCACAAATGTAAAAAAACAGTCCCCATCTTTATACTGAAGATCCTGCATTTTCTTTCTCAAGTTAAAGGTATATGCCCACCCCTTCTTCATATGCAAGGAATCTAGCTTGCTTAGCATTTCCTTTGAGGCTCCAAGATCACATATAGTGTAAAGGAAATTTTTACTCACAGAAGCTGCAATCATCGCTTCAGATTTTGCATCCTTGATCAGCCAATTTTGTTTCACAGTTTTCTCAGCAGCTGTGGTTCCATCTTGCGGGGGGTGTGTGTTCTCTTCAGTAACGTTTTGGAGTCCTTCTGCTTTCAGTGCAATCCTCAATCTGGTTTTCCATTCCAAATAGTTGTCTGCATTCAGGATAGTCAGCCTGAGTTTTCCCTCTAGGTATGTCGCCATCCTCACCGGCTCCAAAAGGCAGTGGCTGTAGATTAGCAATTCAAAGTGTCCACGCTAGATCTCACTGGATCTCCTGGAACAAACCTGACTCTCTAATTGCAGTACACGCAGCTCAAAATTCTGGGCCCATAACCTGTTGGAAATTCTCTGTGGTGAGAGAATCCCTTTCTCATTATAGCAGAGTGCACAGAGGCACAACACAGCGGATTAGTTAAGCATGCGTGTATACTGAGAGTAAATTAACTTGGAGCCAATTCATAGTTTCAAATCAATAAAGAAGGCATTTATTAAGGAACTCCATTCTAGATAGGAAAGTGAGGAGTTAGGATCTCTAATCTATCTATCTAGCTGGATGCAGAGGGATTCTGCATCTTCTCTGCACATACGGTGCAGGGAGAGAGGCTTGCCATGTTGCAAGGTACTGTAGCAGGGCAGGTAGGGAAGAGAGGGAGGAAGGATATTGAATCCCTAAGAGTCGCAATCTACATTTCAAAGGGATAGCATCAGAGCAGTGGAGAAGGGATGACCAATGTCTTGACTCTCTAGCCCTCTGACTTACTAGTCTGTCCTCCACTGTCTGTTACAATCTTTTTATTGGTTATTAGATTTTCATTTGGTGTTTATATATATATGTTGTAATCATTTTTCATTAATATATATATATCTATATTATTTTGGTCAATGTATTAAATGTCTTTGTCCATATTATATGGTGTATGGTATTTTCAGGGGCTACCATTTTCCCTATATTGGATTGCATGTGCATATTTCTGAATCTCATAGATCACAGATTCAGTAAGCATTCCCCAGACACAAAACTCTTTGACTGACACAGGGGATTTTTGTTGTTGTCAATAACCTCCCTAAGTGTCTGCCTGGAGGCAGTAATGGGCTGGATGAGAGGAACAAGCTGAGACTTAATCCAGATAAGAGGGAGGTACTTATTGTGCGGGGTCAGAACTCTGGAGTTGATTTGGATCTGCCTGTTCTGGATGGGGTCACACTTCCCCAGAAGGAACAGGTACACAGTCTCGGGGTGCTTCTTGACACAAAATGGGGGGAAGAAGACAGAGGGAACAGCTTGGGTGGGGCATTGACTTTGGTGTCTTTGCTTCTGCCCCTCCTTTCCTCAGGTGTGTAACATCATCTCCTTGGGCTGTTGCTGTGCTGGGGCTTTTGCTGCTATATAGGGCTGGCTGGCCCAAGGGCGCAAGCCTCTTGGCATGAGCCGAAGGGCGAGAGCACAAGGGCTCTTGTCCTTGTGGCTCTCAGCCACGGGGCAAGCTGCCTGGGGCCAAGAAGATCTCTTTCCTTCTGCCCTGAAGATCCGTCTTCCCACAATTAAGAAGCCAGCAGAAGATTACGCAAGTCTGGTTCTGATTTTTATTTAGCCAAGAAGCCGTGGTGGGTTAGTCTGGGGATATGTGTCTGGGAGAGCAAAAAACTGGTTATGGGGTGGGGGCAGCAATATCACGGGTAGCGGGCAGAGGGAGGTATGGCGGTGGGAGTTGGGCAGGCCGTTACAGGGGAAATCGGTCCAGGCAATTCAGGCCTGTTCCTTTTCCCGGCCCTTCTCCCAACCCTCTGACCCTAGGGAGCTCTGAGAACACTCCTTCGAGGATTAGGGTGCTGCGGCTGAATGCCAGGTCAGTTAACGCAAAAACATCTCTCATCCACGATCTGATTGTGGATGAGCGTGCTGACCTGGTATGTGTGACGGAGACCTGGTTGGATGCGCTGGGCGGGGTTGGTCTCTCTCAGCTCTGCCCTCCAGGTTTCCAGATCGTGCAACAGCCCCGCCTTGAGGGTCGGGGAGGAGGCGTTGCAGTCATCTTTCGAGAGACTCTCCCCGTTTCCAGGTGCCCGGTCAGGCAATCTCAGAATTTCGAGTGTTTGTCCTTGAGGGTGGGCCTCCGAGATAGGCTGGGGATTCTGTTGGTGTACCGACCACCCTGCTGCACTTCAGTCTCCCTACCTGAGCTGGCGGGGGTGGTCTCAGAGGTGGCCTTGGGTTCCCCCAGGCTTATTGTTTTGGGGGATTTCAATGTCCACACTGAGATCCCCCTAGTGGGTGCAGCTCAGGATTTCATGGCCTCCATGCCAACCATGGGCCTGTCTCAGTTGGTATCGGGCCCTACCCACGTTGTGGGACACACTATAGATCTGGTTTTTGCAGACCGGGAAATAAATGATCTGGAGGTGGGGGAATTTAAGATCACTCCTTTGTCATGGACAGATCATTATATGGTGGGGTTTAGTTTGACTGCTCCATCTGCCCTCTGCAGGGGTGGTGGGCTGATTAAGATGGTCTGCCCCCGGAGGCTTATGGATCCGCTTGGATTCCAGACGGCCCTCGGGGAGTTTCCAGTGTCCAGAACTGGTGACCCTGTCGAGGCCCTGGTTGACCTCTGGAATGGAGAGATGGCCGGACTGTTGACACGGTTGCTCCTAAACGCCCTCTCCGGCTTGGTGGAGCCCGATCTGCTCCTTGGTTTTCCTCGGAGCTTAGGGCGATGAAACAACTTGGACGACGGCTAGAACGACGCTGGAGGAAGAGTCGCCACGAATCTGACCGAACACGGGCTAGAGCCCATTTTAGGGACTATGCCGTGGCGGTGGGGGTGGCGAAGAAATGCTTTTTCTCCGCCTCCATTGCATCTGCTCAGTGCAGACAAACAGAGCTGTTTCATGTGGTAAAAACCTTGCTCCACACATCCCCCCAGACAATGGGGGAGGAGTCATCTACAGCTCTTTGTGATCGGTTTGCCTGTCGCTTTGCAGATAAAGTCGCTCGCATCCGTGGTGACCTGGACTCCAGAGTTTTGCCAGTTCAGGCAGATGTACCTCTGGTCCCATCTGGTCCCATTGTGTTGGATTCTTTTCAGTTGGTGCGGCCTGAGGATGTGGACAAGATCCTGGGCACTGTGCGGGTGACTTCATGCACTCTTGACCCTTGCCCTTCATGGCTAATAAAAGCTGCCAGGGAGGGGACAGGTAGATGATCGTTAATGCTTCATTAAGGGAGGGCAGGATGCCATCGTGCCTCAAGGAGGCGGTGGTAAGACCACTATTAAAAGAGCCCTCCCTTGATCCCTCCAACCTGGAAAACTATAGACCTGTGTCTAACCTTCCCTTTCTGGGCAAAGTGATGGAGTGTGTGGTGGCGTCCCAGCTGCAGAGGGTCTTGGATGATACGGATTATCTGGACCCTTTTCAATCTGGCTTCCGCCCCGGGTATGGGACTGAGACTGCATTGGTCGCTCTACTGGATGACCTACGCCGGGAACTAGACAGGGGGAGTGCATCCCTGTTGGTTCTGCTGGACCTCTCGGCGGCGTTCGATACCATCGACCATGGTATCCTTCTGGGCCACCTCTCTGGTATGGGAATCGGAGGCACTGCGTTACAGTGGTTCCGGTCCTTTCTGGGGGGGAGGGTCCAGAAGGTGGTGCTGGGGGACTACTGCTCGGCCCCGTGGCCGTTGGCCTGTGGGGTCCCGCAGGGATCGGTTTTGTCCCCCATGCCATTTAACATTTACATGAAGCCGCTGGGAGAGGTCATCCGGGGACTTGGACTGAGTTGTCAGCAATATGCAGGATGACGCTCAGCTCTATCTCTCCTTGTCATCTGATCCTAGGGAGGCGGTGGATGTCCTGAATCGGGGGCTGGAGGCCGTGATGGGTTGGATGTGGGCCAACAAACTGAAATTGAATCCGGATAAGACGGAGGTACTGTTGGTCAGTAGGAGAGCCAATCAGGATGAGGCGATTCTACCAGTTCTGGATGGGGTTGCACTCCCCTTAAAGGAGCAAGTACGCAGCCTGGGGGTACTACTACCAGAAGGTTACAAGTTCGATCCTGACCAGGGGCTCAAGGTTGACTCAGCCTTCCATCCTTCCGAGGTCGGTAAAATGAGTACCCAGAATGTTGGGGGCAATATGCTAAATCATTGTAAACCGCTTAGAGAGCTCCGGCTATAGAGCGGTATATAAATGTAAGTGCTATTGCTATTGCTATTGCTACTACTGGACCCGGCTCTGCTTTTGGAAGCTCAGGTGGAGGTGGTGGCCAGGGGTGCCTTTGCACGGCTTCAGCTGGTGCGCCAGCTGCGTCCCTTTCTCGAGAAGGCAGATCTGGCCACGGTCACCCACGCCTTAGTCACGTCGTGGCTGGATTACTGTAACGCGCTCTACGTGGGGCTGCCCTTGAAGAGTATCCAGAAACTGCAGCTAGTGCAAAACGCGGCAGCAAGGGTTTTATCCGGAGCTGCCCGTTGGGAACATATCACTCCCATTTTGAAAGAACTGCACTGGCTGCCGGTTCATTTCCGGGTCCAATTCAAGGTGCTGGTTTTGACCTTTAAAGCTCTAAACGGTTTGGGCCCGGGGTATTTGAGGGACCGCCTGCTTCCAAGGGTTGCTGCCCGCCTGACGAGGACATCTGAGGGGGCCCTGCTCCGGGTGCGGACAATGAGGGAGGCCAGGCTGTCGTGCACTCGGGACAGGGCCTTCTCTGTTGCTGCTTCTAGACTCTGGAATGCTCTCCCAGTGGCCATTCATTCCTCGGACTCCATCACGGCTTTTAGAAAGCTTGTAAAGGCTTGGCTTTTTACCCAGGCTTTTACATAATCGTTTTTACTGTGTCTTCTGTGTGTTTTTATCTGTTGTATTGTTTTTATGGCTGTTTTTATATGTTTTTAGCTTGATGTTTTTTAATGCTTTTTATTGTATGTTTTAATTTTTGTAAACCGCCTTGGGGTTGTGTTTTTAACGAAAGGCGGTATAGAAATGTAAAAATAAATAAAATAAATAAAAACTCTCCCTGGTGTCCCAGGTTGAGGCAGTGTCCATTCTGGGTGGTATAGAAATGTATTAAATAAATAAATAAATAAATAAATAAATAAATAAATAAATAAATAAATAAATAAATAAATTCTTCTATTCCCCACCACAATAGCTACTCTACAGCTTCTGGACACACACCCTGCATCATTCTGCCCAAGAGAACCCAAACACATGACAACAAAATGCCGGGCAAAACACAATAAAAGGGAGGAACAGCAACATTCAACCCAGACCTCCAACCCCGCCTTAATATAACTCCCCCACCAAGACTCCAGTCCTACTCCAAAGGCCCAGCACCAAAGGCCATCCCCCTTCAGCAGCTGGCTTCAGCAGCCGCCTACAGGCACTCCGCCTCCAGCGTGCCTTCCTCCAATATATGCTGCCAAGGACTCCAGAAATCTCTCTTCTCACGAAAGATCTCTGGTCCTTAGGGACAGGTGGAACAAGTCAAGCACTAGGGTAAAAGGCACAGGTGGAATAGGGCAGCAATCAGGTTGCCACAAGCTGGTTCTTTAGATAGTCTGGGGCTGCAAAACTAAACCTCCTCGGCCAAGACAGGAATGCGCAGGAATGGTGAGATGGCTGTTGTTCGTCAGGAGGCTGACAGAATCTACCCACTTCCTCTCTTCACCCTCTCTGACCTCCCAGGTATATGCTCAGTATCCTCTGCCATGAAGATGGGTGCAAAGAACTCATTTAGCTCCTCTGCCTTCACCCTTGACATAACTAACCTCTCCTGTGGCATATCAGAGTGTATCAAATAGTTAAACAAACTTTTATTTTTCCTGAAGCCAATCAGTGGTGGTTCCTCACAACCTGGAATAATATTAACCAATGGTGAATATTTGAGAACCACTTTTTAAATTTTATTACTTAGTAAAGAATAATTCAATCCCCATGTTCCAGTTATACATATATTGGCATTGTTTCTATTTCTCGCATTGGGTGGTATTTTTTTTTCTTTGTTATTTTAACAAAGTTGCAAACCACATCAGAGCAAAGAGAGACTGTTGAATATATATGTCTCAAGAGAACCAGCAGCCAATCAGGCTTCCCTGAGTCAGCACTTTGGCTTTCTTTCTTGGGATCTCCTACACCTGCGTGACTCCCACTGAGCCTGCCTCTTGAGACGTTGTCTCAAGACAGGTGAAATCCCAGGCTCTTCCCCATCAGAGATCATGTCTGGCAGCTGTTGTGAATCCTCAGCTCCAGAGTCTGGTTTCTCTGCCAAATCCTGTGGCTGTGCCTCTATGCCCTCACTAGCTGGTAAGTTGTCCTGCTCTGACTCTTCTGAGACAGAAGTCTGAGCCATGACACTTTATTGATGATACATTTTGAAGGCAAGGACCCATTGACAATAATTTTTGCCTATTGCTGTTGATATATACTGCAAATCCAGGAGAAAAAATGAGGAACACCGTTCATTTTTCCCCAACACTGAGAACAGGAAGGCCATTCCAAATTGTCAATGGCTTTTTCGGCATCTAGGAAGATCATAACTGCTTTCGGACATGTCATGGTTACTTTATCAATTGCGTTCAATACATATCTATTTTTCAACAAGGATAGTCATTGGCCCCACTGGTTGCTTGGCTGTCTCAGCTTGTGAGCTCGCAGTCCACAGGTGGGGATAGTGCCTTTGTGGGCTGAGGCATATTCCCAGACTGGCCCTGTCCTGAGATTGTCAGCCCACTGGGCCGCATGGTCCTTGCAGTGGCTTTGGGATGTCTCTGGCCAGAGTGCTCTGGCACAACACACACCCCCTTGTGACATCTGCTCTGGTCATGGTGGGACAGGGCCACCCCCCACCCAGCATCCTTTGCTCTTCTTCATCTGCATATCCCATTCTGGCAAATGTGGGTTCTCCCCTCTCATCCCACAAAGAAAATGGGATGCAATCCCTCCTGGGCTCCCACTCCACCTGTGAATCAGAGTTTGAGTGGTGCATTCGAGGTTCAGGGCCACGGCGGGGGGCGGGGCAATGCCATGGCTGGCAGAAGCGAAGCTGGCATTGCTGGGCATTTAAAGGGCTTTCGATGCACTTTTCCTGCCAAGGGTGTGTGGGGCGCTCTGAAAATGCCTGACCTTGCAAGGCACATCGCACTGGGGATTGTGTCCAATAGTGGCTGATGCAGTGATGCTTTGCCCACAGTCTGGTTGCGAAGCATGCTGGGATCGACCTGGGAGGCCGAGTGGCAGGCAGGGGCTCCCCTCTCCCTCTGCTCCACTTAGACTAATGGTGCCTAGTTGTATGTCTGTGGTGCAAATTGGAGTTTAGAATTCTGACTCTAGATAATGCTAAATGCAATCACTGTTATGCTAAATACAGTTAGTTTGTACACAGAACCATCCAGGGGCAGATTAAGCTGCCGTATGCGGCCAAAGGTTTGCTGCTCCAGAGGGAAGGGAGGAAGGAGGGGGGAGTTCAAATCAATTTTTTCATGTTTAAAACTGCTGCCACGCAGGAGCGCAGCAGTGAGAGATCCCTCTCACCTGCTTGCTCATGCGCAGGAAGGCCTGAAACCAGTCAATTGGAGTCATTTGGAAGGTAGGTGGGCTTGGGTTAGGAGGGATATTGCCACTCTCTGTGTGCCACACGCCTGCAAATTTGTCTTGTCCCGACCTGCCGCCCTCATAATTTGGAAAGCAGGCTGGTGGGTGCGAGAGAGCTCTCGCAGCCATGCTCCTGCATCCCCCCTTTAAACATCCCACCCATGAAGAAAACTAGCCCCTGGGGGGATTTTGCCACCATAGGCAGTTGCGCCTCTACTGCCACTCTGTTAATCTGCCCATGGAACTGGCCCAGTGGGGAGCACCTAAGAAGCAACAGGGTCTCTATTTCCTGATTCTCCACTGTACATTACACAAGAAGCAGCTTCCACCACAAGAACCACCACAATTGTTATTGTTAACTAAATCTCTGCTTGTTGTTTCCAAATACCTTTTGGAGCTCAGCTCTTCTTCCTGTCTGACTTTCCACAGTGAACCAGGACAGAGGACCAGAACCAGCAACAGAAGCAGCCCATGGTGGCCAGGTCGGCCAGATACGCTGACCCACCAGCCTTTCCCTGGTCTCTTGGGAGTCAAAGCGCCAACCTGCTGGGCCCAGCTTCTTCCCAACCTCTTACCCAGATGGAGACAATAGGGATGTGCATAAAACTGGTTTGCCCGGTTCGGTTAGGATCCAAACCGGGTCCGAACCAGCAGGGGCCAGTTCGGTTTTGATTTTGTCTGAACTGCCCCCCGGTTCGGTTCGGATCTTAACCGGTTCGGATCTGAACCAAACCAGTTAGGACTGGTTTGGACCTCGAAAAGTAGCTGGCATGAAAGCTGGCCTTGTGTTCCACCTACCACCCAAACCTCAAATCGATTGGAACTTCCTCTGATTTTTTTACAAATTTTCAAAATATTTTCAAGTTTTGCCCATAACTCCCTATGTGGAGCACTTAGGGGCAAAAAGCCAGGGTGGGTGGTAGGCACCCATGGGTGTCCTCCACCACAAGAATCCTAAGGTAATTGGTTGCTTCTAGTATTATTGGTGGATTTGTGGGGGGGAAATTTCCCATTGGCTAGAATGGGGATTTTGGGCAGCCCCGGACCCGCCTCTGTGGGGCGGCAGCACCCCCAAAGTGGGTCTGGGGCCATGGCCAAAAATATCCTCAGTCCCTCCTGGCAATCCCTGGATAGGAAGGAGTGATTTTTTTTTTATTAAGATTTCCTAAGGCATTAAATAATATCTAATTGGAAAGAATAGAATGTGTGTCAGTGTGTGAAAGGTAAAGCCAGCATCGCTCTGAGAGAGACAGTTATTTAATGCCTTAGGAAATCTTAATTTAAAAAACCATCACTCCTATCTATCCAGGGATTGCCAGGAGGGACTGAGGACATTTTTGCCATGGCCCCAGACCCACTTTGGGGGTGCTGCCGCCCCACAGAGGCGGGTCCGGGGCTGCCCAAAATCCCCATTCTAGCCAATGGGATTTTTTTTCTTTTCTTTTCAAGCAATCCACCAACAATGCTAGGGGCACCTATCAATTGCCACCCCAGCTTTTTTGCCCCTCTCTCTGGGCACCCTAACACGTAACACCCAGTCAGTCCACCTTAATACCTACCACCTACCCAAGCAACTAAGATGAAACACAGAGAGACAACACCAACTCTCTGATCTTACAAAAAGGCCACTGCTGCCGCTGCCTGCCAGCAGCAGCAGTGAAGCAGCACAGCACAGCACACACACAGAGAAGAAGCAGGAGGTGGAGCAGAGCAGCAGACCTGCTGCTCTGCATGATGTGATGCCCAAGATGATGTGATGTGATGCCCAAAGAAACCACCGCCTCACTCAGTGCCTGCCACTGAGGCCTGACAGACAGAAGCCAGCCAACCTGCTCTGCTCTGCTGCTCCTCCTCCCCATGGATGAAGCACACACACCCTACATCTGCATCCAGGCAGGCCAGAGGGACCGATCCAAACCAGACCAAGCGCGCAGAGTCAGCACAGGCCAGCAGCCAGCCAGCCCAGCAACATCAACAACTACTACCACCACAACCAATGTTGCTGCTACACCAACATTGCCAGTCACATGCACCACAGCCTGAGCATAGCACACACAGCCAACAGCTGCTGCCAGCCAGTGCCTAGCAAGCCAAGCCAACATGAGGAGAGCTAAGTATAAGTAGACGGCGCACACACGCCAACCCGTCACAACGCAACTGCAAGGGGAGAGGGCACAATTACAGGCAGAAGGAGGCGAGGCAATCCTAGCACAGATTTGAAAGTTAAAATTCAGGACTTCTACCACCAGTTGTAGTGTCTAGTGAGTGCAGTGAGTGCAGCTGAGCTGAGCTGCGTGTGAGGATGATAGTTAGTTTAGTTACAGCAGACTGAGCATTGAGCATGGGCAATGGCATTGGCAAGGAACACAACACAACACAACACTCACCTGCTACTGGTTCTAGAAGTTGTCTCTTGTCTTCACCTCTTCTTCGTGTGTGCGCAGTGAGTGCATGCCTTTTGCCTTACTTGAAAGAAATGGTTCTCTGGTCCACCACATATTTGCTCAAGGACACAGAGAGGCCCAAGGAAGGTGGTGGCACCAGTGTGAGTGCAATGTGTGCTGGTGTTTGCCACCACAGGTGTTGTGTGTGTGTGTGTGTGTGTGTGTGTGTGTGTGTGTGTGTGTGCTGCTAGCTAGGAGGGGGGAGGGAAGGAGGGAGGGGAGGGGGAAGGAAAGGGGAGGGGGAGGGGGAAAGGGATGTAGCAGAGGGGATTGAAGGGGGAGGAGGGTCTGGCTCAGAGTTGGTCAGCCACATATTATGCACACACGTGATCACGTGTGTGCTTCAGTGGGAGAGACCAGATTCTGGTTTGGGGGCAGGTGAGGTGGGCATGGAAGGGAGGATGGAGGGCAATGAAGAGGAAGGAGGGAGGATGAGGGGAGGGATGGAGGGAGGCATGGGGGGGAGGGAGTCTTGGAGGGGGGAAGGAAAAAAACATGTAGACACACAGCACAGACAGAAGATAGCACAATACAGAAAGCATCCACACACACAGACAGTGCTAGGCATCCATTCACACAGACAGACAGACACACAACAGAAAGAAACAGCCTGCACCACACACACACATGCAAAGACACACACGCACAGACCCAATTCCCTCCCCTGCATAGTTATCAATCAATATGTTGTGTTGGCAGCCAGTTCATTGCTATTCTGATGGTTTTTGTTTTTTCGCCATCAGTCAACATCAACAGTGACCACAATCAAGAACATAAGAAGATAATTCATTTGTTTCATTAAAAAGATATTAAATTCTTTTTTCCATGTAAACCACCACCACCCCCCCACACACACATGATTTTTTGGTTACATTTTCAAGAAAATCAATTCATTCAGCATTCATTTTGTTATTCCTTTGTTACCATTTTTTTTTCTTTTGCATAATTTTGAGGGTTGATTTTAACATGGGATTTTAAAGAAAAAATTATTTACATGTTTATTTACATACTAATATTTACATATTTACACTGCAGAAGAACGTATACCCGCCGCTGCCGCTTAGTCTAGTACTATTAGGGCTGTGCTACTTTGGGTGTGTGTGCCGTGCCCACGCCAGATCCCCAAATGCTGACAGGTGGAGAGATAAGGGCCTGTGCTGGTCAGCATCAGGTTTCTTTTTAGGTGGGCGTGGGCGTTGTAAACGTTTGGCCAGTTGCAGCACTACCACTACTACTACCACTGCATCTCTGTGGGCACTGCACGCTGCGACTGGCTGGCACGGCTCAGCATCCATCACGTCAGCTCAGCTGGAGGTGGAAGGGGGGAGGGTAGGGATGAGCACAGAGGTTGAGCCAGGCAGGTGACCAACCATGGGGCAACCACGGTAATCACTCACCCGTCTCAAACTACAGCTTGGGGTAGCCCAGCAGGGGGAGGTTGACCTTGAGGAAGACCAACTGCTCCACCAGCCCAGTATCCAAGCGGGAGCGAGAGGCTGTCACCACGTCCCCGGCATGTGAAAACACCCGCTCACTCTGGACACTGGTTAGGGGGCAGGAGAGGAGGTGCACAGCCACCACCGCCAGGTCCAGCCAGACTTGGTGGCAGGTCGCCCAGAACTGTGCACAGTCCACACCATCTTCCTCCACAGGCTCCTTCAAGTACTGCGCAACGCATTGCTCAGCACTGGAGGGGGGCCTGGCAGGTCGATCCTCCCGCACACCAGGCAAGGCACCAAAGCACACCTGCTGAAACCACTGGGCGGATTTCGCGGCGGGAGCAAGTGGCTGCTGCGTTGGCACTGCCTGGGATACCACGCTGCTGGACAGGGAAGAGGGAGGGGAAGGGGTAGCTGATGCTGGCTGGCCGCCCACGCTGCTGCCCCCGCACCACTACCAACCTCCTGGTCTCTGAGGGCCCTAGTGGCCTCCTCCTGCCTCACCGTCCGTACCAGGAGGTCCCTCCACCTGGGTAATTTGTCGGCACTAACAGCATTGCCCTTGATGGCTGGGTTACAGAGACAAGCGAGGACATACTCCTCCCTGTCTCCCAGCTCACCAAGGAGCCGCTTGTCAACCCCAGACTTCAGCCTCCCAGCCAGAGCACAACCCTCTGGCATGGTCAGAGAAATCTGGAGTTCGCCCATCAGCTTCTCCAGACTCATAGCTGTGGGCAGCACCTGGCTCAAGGGAGTGGTGTCGCCACACAAGCCCTTCGTGGCAAACTGGAAGTGCTCGAGTGCCGACACCGCCTCGGACATCTGCTTCCACTCTGTGTTTGAGAGGTTGCAGTCGGCCAAGGACTCTTCCCTCACCACGGTGACAAGGGCTCTCTCCTGCTCCAACAGGCGCTGGAACAGAAGGAAGGTGGAGTTCCACTGCATCTCTACATCTGTTGGGATGAGGTGGCGAGGAAGCCCAAGTTCATCCTGCTTCTGGCAAAGCAGTCTCCTGGACTTCTCGCTGCGGTGGAAGTGGGCGGCCAGCTTGCAAGCCTTCTCAACAAGCGTAGCCGTGGCAGCAGCAGCACCTAGGGGGGGTGGCCCTTCTCCTGGGACGCCTTCAGCTCCTTAAGGCCGAGGGTGTCCCTGACGGTCAGATGGAGCGTGTGTGCCATACACCGTATTTTCACACTGCCCATGACTGTCTCGACAGCAGCGGTAACGTTGGATCCATTGTCGGTAACAATGAATCCCCTGGAGAGGTGTGGACACCCGCCAATCCACTCCTCTATCTGGCAGTCGAGTACGGCCGCCACCTCCTCCCTGGTGTGCCTCGTGTCCATCGTCTCCACGTGCAGAACGGCCCATCTGTGCCGTAGTGCAGCGGGAGGCACGGCGGACCCAGAAGCATCGCCCAAGGAGGTCCCCTCACTCTCCGGTCCCCACCAGTTGGCAGTGAGGGCCAGGAAAGCAGCGTGCATCCCACTGACACTGGTACAGAGATCAGTCATGAAATGCATGCTGGTGCCCACCGGAGCCACATGCAGCCTGGCCGACATGAGCTCCCTGCACTTGCGGTACAGGGAGGGGACCATGTTCCAGCTGAACGTGGTCCTTGAGCGGATTACATATTCAGGCACCAGGTACTGGAGTATCCGGCGGAAGCCGGAGTTCTCGACCACCTGAAACGGCTGGTCATCGGTGGAAATCATCTCCCCTATGAGGCAGGTGAGGTGATGATGGTCTACACGAACAGTACGCTGGCTGCCCAACACCTGTGTCCATGGCTGGACTGGCAGTGCAGCCTGCCTTTTGGCTGGTGCAGGCACACTGCCCCTGTCCGCCCTAGTGGCAGATGCACAAGGCGCACTAGCGCTGCCAGCCTGTCCACAGAGACCTGGGTGGTGACTCTCCATGTGCCTCCACATGGGTGTCGTACCCAGGTGCCCCAGAACCTTGCCACGGCTGACCTGCATCCTGCAGTGGACACAGCGGACATGGTATGGGTCATCTTGAGAGAGCTCAAAATGCGCCCACACACCGCTGCCCTTGGCCTCCTTCACCCTGGGTGATGTCTTTGGCCTTTTCTTGTGGGGTGGCTGCAGTCCTGGGGGGGGGGTCTGCCACTGCCTGCCCACTGCTGCCACCCAACCCGCCCCTTCCACCCTCCACACGAGAGGAAGGGCCCAGCTCCACTGGCAGAGGAGAGGCAGGCCTCTCCTCCACCACCTCGGCAGACCGTTCCCCAGAGTGGCAGGCTTCATGAAGGGGGGACCCACTGAGTGGGGAAAGGATAGGGGAAGGGGCCCCAGAGGGAGGGAGAACCTGGCTGCATTGCTGCCAGCCGCACGGTCCTCATCGCCCTCTACCTGCTCTCCCACATCCACATTCTCCTCCACCACAACCACTGGCGGTACCCCAGCAGCACCTAGTGCCACCGAGGAGGGACGCGCCACAGCCCTAATGCCTCTGCTGTGATTGCCAGCATCAGGCAGGGGGTAATAAAGCCTGCGGACAAAACCCGGAGCTTGGGCGAAGATTTGTCCAATGGGGAGGAGCGGGGTATCCTCAGGCTCCCCGCATCCTCTCCCTGCTCTCTGTGCCACAGCCGCCGCAGGCACACCCTGCACCTGGCCTCTCCCACCTCTGCCTGGCAACCTTATGCGAGGCCTGGCCGCCACACAGCGCTCACGTTGCTCAGACATGCTTAGGTAAGGAGGGAGACTTTAAGAGAAAGGCCAGAAAGAGGCAAAAAAATAATTTGGGGCAGGGTGGGAAGGGGCAAAAAAAGCCAATTGATTGGGAGACAGCGGGAGGTAAATTTGATTTGAAAGAGCAGATTGGGGGGAAGGGAAGAGTTTTTGATGTGGGGGGGAAGCCAATTGAAGTGAGGGGGAGGGTAACCTTTTGAAATTGGGGTCTTAAGCCAATTGGGGAGAGGGGGCTGGGTAGTTTTTTTTTAATTCGGGAAAGGGTGGACCCCTGGGGTGGGGTGGGTGGCACGGGCAGTTGGGTGGTGTAGTTGTGGGGTGGGGGGCAAGTCTTTTTATTATTATGGGGAGAATGGATGGGGGGAGGGCACAGCACCTACCGGGGGGGGGGGAGGATGCAGTCAAAGCTTGGGAACCTGCAAATCAAAGGAAACCCTTCTTTAGTGAACTGAACACAGGGTATGTGGTTCTGGGGAGTGGTTTCCAAGTAATGCTGGGGGGGGGGGCAGCATCAACCTTGCAGTGCAGCCTGTTTAGTAACTTTGAATTTCACAAAACCCAAATTACACTTCCAGAACCCAGTCGCACTTTCACAGAACCCACCCTCTGACTCTGACCATGGCAAGCAAGCAGCAAAGCAAACACTTGATGGCAGCATGGATGGAAGGAACATCATCACATATCTTCAAAACATAACTAAAATGACCCCAGGAAACCCTTCTTTGGTGAACTTAACACAGTGTTTGTGTGGTGCTGGGGGACGGTTTTCAGGCAATGCTGCTGTGGTAGGGTGAGCACTAAGCATCAGCCTTGCAATGAATGCAGCCTTTAGGAACTTTCAATTTCTTCACAAAACCCAAATTATTGCACTTCCAGGACCCAACTGCACTTTCACAGAGAGAACCTACTCTGCCCAAGGCAAGAAAGCAGGCAGCAAACACTTGGCAGCATGGAACATCATCATATATCTTCCAAACATAATGATCTGGGGTGGGGCGTGGTGAGTTGTTGGGGGGAACCTGTTAAAAAACCACCTGCATGCAATGCAACACACACAGCAGCAACCAATTTCTTCATCAAGCAAGACACAAGTTACACAGCAGTACATGATCTCCAAGGGTCCCTCCTCCCCACACCCAAATGCATTTCAAAATAGGGGTGTCCCTATTTAAAACCACCTAGGGAGGGAAAGGGGGCAACAAAAGGTGCACAATTGCGCACGCACTAACCCCTCTTCTTCCGGTCCTTCTGCCACACACTGCTGGTCACGGATGCGCCGCCGCCAGCCAGCCACCCCTGAGCTGGGACACACAGACAGGGAGGCTGCACGAGGCACAGGCAGGCAGGGTAGGTCAACGATGGAGGGGCAGAAGTGAGGAGACAACACTATTTGTGTCGCTCAACTCACCCCCAAAGCAGAGACAAATGAAATGAACAACTTTTTTAAAAAACCAAAAAACCGATGGACCTCCAGGTGAGGTCGGAGGTGGTAGGCTACTGTGGCTGGCTGCAGCTGTGGGAGGAAGAAGTGAAGGGATGGAGGAGAGAGAAGAGAGAGTGAGAAGAAAGAGAGAGAGGAGAGAGAGAGAGAGAGAGAGAGAGAGAGAGAGAGAGAGAGAGAGAACAGGGGGGCCACACAGAGGGAACAATCTCAATTCAAATCAACCACCAAATGCAAAAGTTGAACAAAAAAACCCAATTTAAAGAATCAAGCAGCAGCAACTTGGGCAAGTCTCGGGGTGGGGGGAGCACACAACCAACCACCAAAGAAGAACCAAAATAGATAATATGGGACAATCACAACAAAAATTGGCTATATGAACAGAATCCTCGGTGGGGGGGGGGGGGGGACAACTCAGGCAGGCAGCAGCAACACAGCACAAATGCAAATCAATCAATTAACAATTAAAGCAACCAACCAAAGCAGCAGCAAATATATAAATGAAACCAATGGAATGAAAATCAAAAGGTGGAACAAAAACAAGGCAAGGCAGACACAAACAGCAATAAATGAAACTTTGAAAGCAATGCAGTGCAGATGGGTGGGGGTGGGGGAGGGGAAGCCCAAAGGAGGAGGGATGAGAGAGGGAAAAAGGGGGAGGGGGAGGGGGAGGAAATGAGGACAGACAACAGAAGAAAAACAACAGGAAAAGTTGGGGAAAGTTAAGAAAAAAGTAAAGTAAGTAAAGAGAAGAGACAGACAGACACAGCAGATGGACAAAAGAAAGAGCACACACAGCACAAGGTGATATACAACGAACAGACACCAAGGACAAACAGTCAAGGGACTCACACAGAGTAGACACCAGCAGCAAAAGCAAGGGTCTCAGATGATGATTCCACAACTGCAGCCAAAGAGAATTTTCTAGGCAAGAGGCTTGGTTTATATAGGTTTGAAACTCCCTCCTTTGGGAGCCCCCACCTTTGCACTCCCCCCCGGCCAACAGGGTGCCAGCTCTCAACAGTGCAACAGCCAAGCAGCCTACAAGACCAAAGGACTCATTCTGGCCAATCAAAGGATCAATAGCGCAGCCAATGCAATGCCTGAATAATAGCCTCACAAAATGGATGCCAGAGCAAAAGTTTCAGGAACGAGCCACAAAATGGAGGACACACTTTAAACTTTATTTGAAGGCCTATACAAGCCTATGGGACATCCGAACCGGTTCGGAAAATCCGAACCGGTTCGGATTCGGTTCAGATCCGAACCGCCGAACCAGCCCGATTCGGATCCGAACCGGTTTGGATCCGAACTGAACCGCACATCCCTAGGAGACAATTGTGCTGCCTGCACTGCCTTCCCTCCCTCTCTACAATAAATGCATCCACTCATGTGCATCCTGCTGGAAATCTTGTAGTGTGTGTGCCTGTGCCTGTGCGTGCGGGTGTGTGTGTGCAGGGGGGTGGGCTTCCTATCCTGTCCCAGTCTTTGTGCAGAAAGCAGAGGGAGAAAGAAGCTGCCGGGTACCTCACCAACCCTGACTTTCAAGAAGAGGATGTCTATTTTAAAATGCCCCTTGCAGTCAAGGAGCATAAATGCCCCAACTCCTACAAAGGCAAGATAGAAATAGCCCAGTTGGTTTGCTCTGTTCTCATCACTGGTTAGCCCCATGTGTGGAGATCTTCACTGAGTTGCCTGCTGCCCACCAAGGCCATTTGGGAAATCTCAGCTTGTGAGCAGATATAAATGGGTGTTGGTGTATGGTATCACTTTTTATAAAAGTATCTGCTTGGCATGATGTGGTCTTTCTTCTCTTTACAAATTGCCAAATTGTGGGAGGTTTGGGACTTCACCTACATGACAGCTTTAGCCCATGAGTTCATGCCAAGGCCAAGGCCTGAACTGTGTCAAACAAATGGACTCATGTCAAGTATTTTTCTAACATAATATGTCTAACTTATCTAAGCACAAAAATGACCTCAACTAGGTCCTACATCTTTCCCACTCGGTAAATAGGATTAGTCCTAATCCAAATTTACCGAACCAACACAAAAACATTCTTCTCATGAGCAGACACATACAGAATACAATGAAAATAAATGAATACAATAAATGAGTAAAATGAATACAAACACATGGTGAACATACTGATCTAATAGAGCAAGCATACGTGAAAATAGGTGCATATCAATCATATCACCAAAAAAATGAATAAAAAGCCTCATTCAATGAAGTGGATCAATGAATGGGTAATGATTAAAAAGAGTTGCTGCTAAAAGTGGACAGGAATTGCAAGTGCAAATGTCTTCAAAACACCATGTGAGACATTGTTATTTCCCTGATACATCATTCTTCACCACATCACTCGTGTGTCAGATGCAAGATATAATGATACATCTTCCCCCCTTGTCACTTAGACCATCATCTCACCCTTGCCTTCTTTAGGGATAGGAAGCAAGGGACGCATGATCAGATTGTCCCTTTCCTGTCCCTCAGGAAGTCTGGGAACCCTAGTCAAGGGATGCATGATTGCATAGTCTCCATTAGCTGCTTGGGGTGCACGTGCACTAAGCAGTCTAAGCAGATGATAGCACCCTCGGGCTGCAGTTTGAGACAGTAAACTCCTTGTGGCCCTTTTTGTCCAGATGCACAACCCAATCATGCAAATCAGTAGAATGGCTTGTGTGATCAAAATGAAAATGATTGGGTGCAGAAACATGTTTGCAAAACTGGTTCCAGTTGGACTCCAGCCAAGTAGAGTGTCAAAGAAGGAATGTTGTGCAGCTTTCTCTATCTTTTCACCCTCCACCTTCACTACCTTAGCAACATGGTCCAAGATTTGCACAGAATTGTTAAATCTGCGTGCATTATTCAGTATCTGGTGCTCTAGATCACGGAGTTCAGACATCCACTCCAGGATCTTAAGCTCATCTTCTAAATGGAAGCCTGACAGATCATATGGACCATGCATCCACTCTGTGACAGTGATGCCATCAAAGACAGTATGTGTTGTGGTCAGCATTTTTCCTTGACAATCCCTTACCATGTGTCACAAAAACAAAGGTTGCCCCTGTTCCTCTGAATGATAACTTCCTCACCATTCGGCATATAAACCTGAGTGCAAGGTGTTTGCAAATGGAAACAAGATTCATTTGTTTCATACAGCACACTTTCTGTGCTAGGAAAGACCTGAAACTTGGAAAAACGTGGTTCAGGGAAGGATTCTGGTGGATTGGGACATACGATCCAAGCAAAAGCTGACTCGCAGTCCTGCAAGTTGAACACATGTGATAGATTGGACCAATGAAAAAGGTTGGCTGGCAGCATATAATTTCCAGAATTGGCCAGAGGAAGGCCCAAATGAGACACCGGGAATACAGTTGTTTTCTGTAGAACATTAATGTGTGAAACATAGACTGTTAGCCTTAAGTCTCTTGGGTTCCAGTGAGCCAATGTAACAGGTTTGTGTAATTGTCTGCGGAGTATTTCAAATTTATCACGGAAGACAAATCAGAGTGAATTTTGTGTGCCATGGTTTTATCAAGCAGACTGGAACCAAAAGAGATAATGTTGCCCTGAAGTTGTGTATACTGTACTGCAATGGACATATTGTAGATACTATGTCTTGTGGCAGACAGGGATTTTTTGCGTATTTCACGCTCAGTGTGGACCCAGCGTGGCAAAAGCTTAGCTAGATCCCTGTCACCTGCAGAAACAACATTCAGACCATCAGACAATTTATCAGTTACCCCTTTCATGTGTGAGCCTATGTAAGATAACTTGTTAGCTGCCACCTCCAGAGACATGGCATTTAACCCTGCCCCTGCAGTCCCAATTCCCCCCACCAAATTGTCCCAAGGTCCCTCTTTTGAAGATGTCCATGACGCTCAGGAATGAAGAAGTATGAAAGGGACAGTTCTCTTTCACCAGGATGTTGCGTTGTAGATCATTTTGCGCTCCAAAGATTCCAGGAAGCCCAATCAACAGACAGAAATGGTTTGCACTGTAGGAAGCGTTTTGCGACATTGATGGCAGACAAATCAAGATTGACTTTGGTTCTGACCATTTGATAGCATTGTGCAAGAGACACAGGGATGCCTTTTCTGTATGAGCAGTCACCGATATAAGAGATAGAATGTCCTTCATCTGGTTTGGAGGCTGGACCGGTCTTGGTCTCATCCTCTGCCAATCTTGTGACAACGACAGGTGGTTGCAGGGTGGATGGACAGTGATCATCTCATGGAGCATCACAGGGGACATCGCACCAAGCATGGGGTACATCTTTGGAGCTCCAGGAACACTGCTGCACCAGGAAAATTGACCACTGGAATCTAGGCCGACAGACTGTTCCCAAAACTTGCACATGCACGAAACTGAAGCCTTCCTCACCATAATAGATTTCTCCATCTGGGAATTCATTATCCTTACTGTAGGCTGTGAGAATGAAGAGTTTCAGGCCAACTTGAAACTTCAGGACATTTCACCAACATCCTTGCGGACACAGAGATGCTTTCTCCCAGGCAGCGTTGCTAGCCAACAGGACAGGAGACGTAGGGTACAGTTTATGGTATTTCTGGATCACATATCCCAAAGAGTGAAGTTTAGTGTCTATAGCGTCTTCAAGACTTTCCCAGGGAAAACTGCTATTCCAGGTACATTTTCCCATTCTCTTCACATCAGGGAGCGTCTGTGCCACGATGGTTTGGTCTGCACCTTTGTTAAGCGACCAATGCCCTTTCTTCACACAGTTGTGAACTATGGTAGAAGTCTATTCGCAGGTGTGCTCTGTCTTCCGAAGGGAGATGTATTCAGATGATGTCAGGACCCACAGCACCCCTCCAGGACCGTCTTCCAGGTTGAATTCGTAAGTTGACTTCTTTCCATTGAAGTTTGCAATCATTCTGCTAGGTCTAGGGATCTGATCTTCCTTGTCTTCCAACGGTGATCTTCAAACCTGGGAAGCTTCACATCAGGCTCGGACATACTCATAATAGGTAACTTGGTTTGAGTTTGGCGTGTATTCCTCTCCCTTGGTGGAAGGGTCGAGGTCACTCTACAAAAAGACAAACATCACTCAACTCCATAATAATTTTCCCAACCCAAACACAACCATTGACATATAATACAATACCCCAATACCCCTTTTATACAATACTGGTCATATGTGGGTGCAGGATGTGTAAATGCATAATCTATGCTTCTGACTGCTTTCGCCAGGCTCTCACCCTGTTTTATACAATACAACCCAGAAAAATATAGCCATGTCATGCAAGTTCAGGGCAAACAGGAAAGTCATCACCGCGCAGTACCAAATTGAAGGTAATAATAGCCTTCGCACATGTCGGGTATCTCTCACACCCTCAAGTCCCCCTCTGGCCATTGTGCCTGTATCTGGAATAAAACACATGTAAAATTAAAATACATGTCAAAGCAAAAATGAGGAGAGCCCTTCTGGAGTGGGAAAGAAAATAAGAAAAGCAAAGGAAAGATGACAACAACAGTAAATGACATGCAAGCATGGAAGTAATGGAGGAGACCACATTCCCCTTTTCCTAAACATGACAGACACACCAACGAACTGGTGGAACACCATAGTACGTCCCTGGGCTCGTGTTTTCAATGAGTTGGGGCCAGCTGAGACCGCCCCCCATTGCGTAAGCCACGGGATCTAATTTTTGCCTCTGGGTGGGCCAGGTACTCCTCTGATCAGTCAGAATCTTCGACGTACGAAGCCAAACATCAGATGGACGGAGCCACCAAATGTCATAAAGCGTTCCTCCCCAAATGACTACTTCCGTATTTCTCCTCCAGCCAGATTCTTCACAATGAATGGTCATGACCGCATGGATACTGGGACAGCAAGCACAGGTCTCATGTGTGGTGCGCCACATTTGTCGTCTTCTCCATATGAAAGTATATAGGTGAAACACTGTTAAATATCCTGGCTCCATTATCTGGGAAAACAAACAGAGGAAACAGAAAATCATGCTCCCCCCGCCCCCAGATCATGAACTTTGTAAGGCTTAAGTTGGGATGCATGGTACCATTTCAGAACCTCAGGATTTACAGACTTGCCGATTTGGAAAACTGTTGGAGAAATCTTCTGAACAGTACTAAAAGGACCTGTCCATTTGAAATCCAGTGTGTGTGCCTTTTTACCCATTTTCCTGAGCATGACCAGATCTACTATTTTCCGATTATGAGTCATGACCTTATCCCCAAAGTATTTTTCTGCTTGCTTACATTTCAAACCGAACAAAGCTTCATATGGTGAGAATTCTAAGGAATTTTCCATCCCTCTCAATGCCCTGATCCCAATCCTTACCATTGTGGGAGACCAACTTCCTCAGGGAAGTTTTTATGGAACGGTTTTGTCTCTCCACCTGACCTGACAATGTCAGCTGAAACAGAATGTGGAATCTCTGCTGGATTCCCAAAAGTTCACAAGCCTCAGCCATGACCTCATTAACAAAATATCTTCCTCAATCCAAACTTAGATCCTCCATAACTCCGAATATCCCACAAAAGTCTAAAAGTTTCTTGGCTGTGGTAAAGGCAGTGTTATTCTTAACTGCATAGCCAATAATCCATCAGGAAAATGTATCCAAAAATATCAAAATGTACTTATTCCCAGCTGATGTCCTAGGAAGAGTTCCCATATAATCTATCTGGACTGCACTGAAAGGACCAGTAATTCTGTGATGCCCTCGGAGTTGCCCTCTTCAAAATAGATCAGGATTTATAAGAGCACACGCCAAACAAGCATGGACATAGGATTCAGTCTCTGCCTTGGCAGTTGGCCACCAGGCTGTTTGTTTGTAGGACCCTTGCGTAGGTAGCGTCTATCCCTGCATGGCTTTGACCATGCAGCATGCTCAACAGGTCAGCTCTGACTTGTTTAGGAGCTACCCAATGTAGAATTCCTTTTAATTTAACCCAAACCATTCCTTAGTCATCCACAATCCATTCCCCTTTTACTTTTGGTCTATTCAAATTTTGCTTCCACTCCACCAGTTCAGGGCCAGCCTGCTGCAATTTCAACAAGTCCAATTCTTGCTCAGGTCTAGCATGTAGAAAACCCTCATTTTCCACATCTCCATGCTGATCAAGTACCTCATCCTCTAAGGAAGGCATAGCTGAGTCAATTTCCTCAGCTTCAATATCTGAGGGAACATCTTCTTGATGTTTGAGTTTCCTTTTCACTTTTCACCCCTCCTTTACTAAGTCTTCCTCTAAAACTATCCCTTCTCATTTTGCTTGGGCTCTGATAACCACACATACATTCTTTGATTCTGTTCTCACTGGGCGAGTCATTGCAGCCTCTTTAGCCAGCTGATCTGCCTTATTATTCCAGAAAACAACATCAGCCTCCTTGCTTTTCCCATGTGCATTTACGAGTCACTAGAACAGACTTTGCAGCTTTTTGCCTCAAGAGACTGTCAGTTTCCTCCCATAACTTTCTGTGGGCAAGTTCACCACCTCCTGGCCTTTTGAAGTCATTTCGCCTCCAAAACTTTAAATGCTCTGACGGTGCCAGGGTTATGAAATCTGAATCTGTGAAGATAGCTATAAGTTTGCCCTTAGGTTCTGCTACCAGGAGAGCTAGGCTTGCCAGGATCTCAGCCTATTGGGCTGACACGGCAGGAGCCAAACTCTGGATAGTGTATTCACCCCTGATCCTAATGGCTGCATATCCCGACAATGCCACCCCATCCTTCCAAAAAGCTGAGCCATCTGAAAATCAGATCTCCCTTTGTTCTTGCTCTGCCTGTTGTAAAGACCTTCCCAAAGGCCAATCATGCTCCTCCCACAGCTGATAATCACATTTGTGCGCTGATCCTGTGACCAGCAGACCAAATGGGGCTAACCCTGCCTTTGGGTCACATTTAACCGTGATATCTTTATCTGCTAAGGCACGTGTCCACTGAGCTATTCTTTGAGATGAGACCTTAGATTTACCTACAGACCCACACAGAATGCACTTAATTGGGTCATGGGAAGTGTGTAAAATCACTGGATTGAACCCTATTAGTAAATGCCACTTATCCAATGCAAGACTAAGAGACTGACATTTCTTTTCACACGGTGAGAATTTAATCTCCACAGGTGACCACAGTTGTGAAGCATATGCTATAGGACGCTTCATTTTAGGCCTACCTCCTTCCTGATACAACACAGCTGCAAAAGCACTTTAATTTGAGTTTAACTGAATGTGAAATGGGTCTGAACCAGCACTGTTGCTCGACTAAGGACAGATTTCAATTTTTCACAGGCCTGCTGACAATCTGAATCCCAAACATATTCTGCATCCTTTTTCAGGAGACTGTAGAGAGGTTTAGCGATAAAGGCAAAGTCTGGGATACAATCTCTGGAAAAATTCATCACACCCAGAAAACGATGCAAAGCACTCTGAGACTCAGGGATGGGCAATTCCATGATTGCCTTGACCCTCTGAGTATCTGGACGCCTTCCTTCCTTTCCGAGCGTTATGCCCACATAACTGACCTCTTCTTTGCATAATTGGACCTTATCCTGGTTCATTTTGAACCCAGTCTCCTGAATAAGCTCTATTACTAGCTCTGTGCGTTCTTGGATCTCTGCCAAAGTTTTGGCCGTCACCAATATGTCATCCATAAAGGAGTGCACATAGGGTGTGTGCTCAGGGGGCAAGCGATGGTGGACACTACAGTATGTGCTATCTTTCCACTCGACCCAACCTTGACCCAACCGGGTCATCAAAAGAGACTCACCAGAATGCTGTATTGAAAACCTAACATAATCACTGGGGTCAAGTGCAATGGAGTGATAGCAATTTGCCAAGTCCAAGGTGGAATAATAGCGTGTCCCATCCTTTATGGCAGTAATAATAACCTCATAGCTTAGGACCACAGGTGCAGAGGGAATGGTGACCCAATTGACATTTCTGAAATCAATACAAAGTCGCCAAGCCACAGATTTCTTAGCCACAGGCCAAATTGCAGAGCTGGTAGGGCTATATCCTGGTATTAGAATACCCTGCTTCTTCATGCTGTTTATTATCTCCCCCACAGCTGCTTGGGCTTCATCAGGAATTTTATATTGTTTCATGGGTTGGGCAAGAGGTCCCTGAATTTTAGGCACTGTATAATTCTTTACTAAACCTGCTTCAACTTTATTGCTGATCCATACACTTGGGAATTTCTTGACCCAATAATCCTCCTTATCCAGCACAACTGGAAACAAAGAACCTGATATTTGCCAGCGAGACTCAGAGGGAATAATTTGAACATCACTCACACCTTCAGGATTGTGATAGAAACACTTAGAGGCTAAGTCCACTATAAGATTTCCAGCCATCATAGTGGGAGCCCCCAGAATTCCAACAGCAGATATATCACTGCCTGCTGCTCCCACCTGAAATTTCAAAGGAGCAATTTCTATAGGAACATCTTCTAAGACCACTCCCAGTTGTGTTGCACCAGTGTACCCCACTGGTGTCCAGCTATGTCCAGCTATGCATTTTTGAGGTACCCATTCCATTTTGAAAGCATTAAGACTAGCTCCAGTATCAATGAAAAACAATCTATTTTCTTCCCCTTCCCCCACCTCAATTTTAACAATAGGTCTACTATGCTCATCCAACTTTAAATCAGAAATGAACATTAATCCATTTTAACGGGGGTGGGGCATCTTCAGTTATGGGTCCCTGGGGTGCTGACCCCAGGATGGGATGCTTCCCTTTCAGAGGTCAGAACAGCAGCAGAAACTGCCTGTCCTGAGTTCAGTGACAGATAACCTCACAGATCCCTGTACAGCCCCAATACCTGAATTACCCACTAGATGGAGCAATTCCCTCACCAATACATCAGTGGGCTGATTGTGCATTTTATTCATTTCCACGCCTAATCCATTTAGAGCTCTCCACAGTTGGGTTCTGACAGGAATATCTTCTTGGGAATTATTCTGGGAATTTCCTCCCATAGAGTTCCTTCTAGAGAGGGTTGGAGAGGCAAATCCATCACAGTACCGAGATGGACCACCTTGATTTCCTCGTGGAAGAGGTCATGGTGAACATGGTTGATCTGGTGGGTAATAAACTGTGTTGTCCCAATTTACCCTCCTGGGGGCAGGGATCGGAGCTGTGCTCCAGAACTCTGGTCTGGGTTCCTGATTCCTAAAGGACCTATTTTCTGAAAAGTCATGTGGAGCCCTTTCTTGGAAGTTAATGGTGGGTTTTGGGGACTGAAGCTGTGCAATCCTATTTCCTTGGGCACAGTTAGTTTTAACATGACCCAAATCACAGGCAATTCTCCAGGCTTCTCTAGCCTTCCTCACAATAATAGTTGTATCATCCCCTATTCTAAAACCACCTGATTCTTCCAACTCAAACTTGGCAAATGCCTTAACAGTAGGGAGAAATCCTGCAACTAGCGCTCTCCTGAATTCTGCATCCTCAAAGTCCCAATCTCTCTGCTCTGGAATATACCTGGCCAGTCCAGTTATTGCATAAAATGCCTTCTTTTGAGAAATATAACTTTCTGGAGTGTGACCCGGCTTTTGTTGGAACTGATTTAAAAAACCAGGATCCAAAGTCTTGGAGAGAATTGATTCAACACACTGCGGAAACCATTTTTTGGATTAGTCTCGCTCACAGTTAAATTGGAAAATAGGGATGGGTCCACGGAGTTGTCCGAACAGCTGACGGCTAACCCATTTAAATCAGATACACTGAGATTATGAGCCTGCCAAACCCTAATTGTCTTAGGAATCCAATTTGGGAAGGTATTTATTCCCAAAAGTCCCACAAGCTTGGCCAACGCCTGAATTTCCATCAAATGTAATGGCTTGTATGTCATTATTTCCTCAGTCTCTATTCTGGGGAAAAATTGGGATTCTGTGAGAGAATGGGAGCCTAATTCCGCAAACATTTTCAAACGACCTTGAATTTTCTCTACCATAAGTGCCCGTTTTTGGGGGGAGAAACACGGATCGTCAGTCTTATGCTCAAGTTCGAATTCGGAGAATACAGATTGCTCAATATCCTCTAATCCGTGTAGGAATGTTTCCACATCCTACGACCCATGAGAACGATCCATCAAATCTTGGGAGAATTTGCCCCGCCCCCAGCAGATTGTCTCATAATTTTTGTTCTGGTTAGAGCACAAACAGGCCTGACAGCCTTCCTTTCTATCCCTTCTGATTCAGAGAACAGCTAATCAATAATTTCCCATTTATCAGAGTCATCTCCATTCATCTGATAGGAAGGGAATGTGGAAATACTGCATTTTCTCAATGCATCAGCAGGTGGCACTGAAGGCACACAATTAATTTCTCCTGGCGACACGGAACTAGCTCCAGGGTTGACAGAGCCGGGATCCCTCTCCAAGCAGAGGCATAACTATAGGAGGGGCAGGGGGGGCACGTGCCCCGGGCGCCATCTTTTCTGGTCACGTGGGGGGCGCCGCCATGGCCATTTAAAAAAAAAAAAAAAAATTTAAATTCTTTGTTAATACAAATGTTTCCTGCTCAGTGCAGCAGTGCTGCAGCAGTCAAGGGAGCACGTCGGTGCCCTCTTCCCCACAAGCTGTCCCTTCCGCGCCGCCTGCGCCCCCCCCCATTGTTTTGCTGGCGCCTGGTGGCCAGTCAGTGGCCTGGCTTGGCGGTGGCGGCGGGCGCTTGTGAGGAAAAACCTGGGGGGGCGCGGTGGGGGGGCGCCATTTCAGTGCTTGCCCCGGGCACCGTTTTCCCTAGTTACGCCTCTGTCTCCAAGGGAGAGGTTTTGGTCACTGTGGCAATCATGGCCGAGCGAATTCTCAGCTGACCCTTAAGCTTCTGGATTTCCTCCAGACATTTTTCATGTGCCTCTCCAGTGGACTTTCTATCCTCTTCCTTTCGTTTTAAAATCAATTTAAATGCAGTTTCAGCATCCTTTACTTTTGATTCTGAGAATTTTAATTCTTGGCTCACTTTTCCAATTTCCTGTTCCAATCCACAAATAATTCCATCCTTTCCCATGGAATTCTGTGTAAGGAAAAGGACCCTATTTGAAAGATCTGAGTTTTGAGTAGTAACCTGAGAACAAAATAATTTGGAATTTTCAGTTTGCTCCATCAAGTTCTTTATTTTTGTCTGAGCCTCATGTAACTGGTCAGTTTCTGGATATCTATGTCCAGAGTATTGCAAGTTAAAAACAAACCCCAAATACATGCTTTCTGATTATTCTGCATTTTAAAAACCTTTTTCTTATTTTTCCTGAATTCTTCAAACTGAGTCTGGAAGTCCCTAAAGGCATGCACCCCATTAAAGGCATCCTCTGCCCAAGGGTTTACCCCCTTTGACTTGAGGTAGGTCAGAAGCAGAGTGTCCATTTCCACAGCCAAAATTTTAGCTGCTCAGGAAGTCCCAGACATCCTAAAACTGCTCAAAAATTGCTCAATATAACCTCAAAGTGGCCACACTCGCCACGAACCACTAACACATACAAATTATGCTCTCAAGTAACCAGAGATCTATACAACCACAGGTCTCAATAGAAGATGTCTAAATGATCTCCCTTGAAATTGTTTTAGAAACAATGCATTTCCAGTCAACAAAACAAAAACCACAAAACCCTCAACAGATGAATTAATATACTTTCCTAGGCATAGTATCACTCTAAACCTAGAAAATCTATTTTTAACCTCTAAAATTTCATACAGATACGCATTTCCTCCTGTTTGGGCAGATTTGTGAGGAAAACCCGCTAAACAAAGATTTCAAAGTGGATGTGGTGAACAAATACTAATGAGGAAACTCAGACCTCATAAACAGATGTAATAGTTAGTTGAAGGGGAGGGGGGAAAGGAGGGGGGGAGAGAAGAAAAGAAAAAACTGGGTGGGAAAGAAAGATTTTAGAGGATGGGATTGGAAAACAGATGATAGATAAATGAAAGAAATCAAAGAAAAGAAGGAAGGGGGGAAAGTCAAAGGAGAGCAGGGATACTGAAAAAGGGTCTTCTAGAAGGTAAGGGGAGCAAGAGATAGGGGAGAGGGGGGTGAGAGTCAAAATGGATGTGAGGTCGCCTAAGGAAGAATTCTGGGCTTCAGACCAGATGTGAGAGCTTAAGAATGGGGTGGGGTGGAAGGGTTAAAAAACCAGGGCTTTTTCTTCTTCTTTAAAACAAGAGATTGCAAGTAAGGAGGGGGAAAGAGAGAGGAGAGATAGGGAAAATCAGTCGAGAGGGGTTAATAAAAAAATTAAGGAGGGGATTTTATAGAAGGTGAGTGGAGTGAGTGAAAGGGGCTTGGAGATCGGGATCTAAGGCAGAGGGATGGAGGGGGAGGGGGGAAACGAAACAGACAAAAAGGGTTTTTTAAAGACAAATGAGGGGTGAAGGAAGGGGGGAGGTAAGGATGGAGAAGGAAAAGAGAGGGAGAAGGGGGAGATTTCGTGCCTCCTGGATCTATGAGACTCAAAACAGCCAAAAGAACCCTACCATCCCACTTCTGACACCAATATGTAAGAGATTTGAGATGCCCAAAATTCCTTAGCAGTGAGGAATAGATGGGGATCCCAGAATCCTCACATTAACAAGAACTGTGGGTTCTTTTAAATGGTCTTGGCTCTCAAGACTCTCGAGATCCAAGAAAACACAAGGAGAATAAAAGGGGTAAAAATTAATCAAAAGGCTTTATTTCTCACCAGATTCAGATAAATCTCAGTATACAGCATGCAGCAAAAAATACCTCTCTCTCTCTCTCTCTCTCTCTCTCTCTCAAGCAATCAAGCAGTTTAAGCTAACACTTTTTAAAAGATTGTCAAAACTTCTCCCTTTTTGTGCTTTCCCAATTCCCCTGGGTCTCACCAAAAGAACCTTGTGTTTCCTCCTTTCTCCTTCTTCCTCCTCCTGTTGTGATGCCTCGAACTGGTCTCCAGGCTACTCATTCCGACCCCCCTTTTGAGTCCCAATATGGAGCTTTTGTACCTTTCTATAGATCACCCCCTCATCCATTTTCCCATATTTCCTTGATAATAATTGGCCAAAAGGGGTCTTGACCAATTGACCTATAATTCAATTTGCGGTACCGTTGACATTTAATGTCATTGGCCAGAAAATATGACAGATGTATGCGAAAGTGGAATATGGGCGAAAACATGGGTGAGCGACCCTTCAAGCGGAACACTGAGCTCAGCGTACTCTCACTTTTAGACAGTGAAAATGAGGACATTTTCCTGAGCTGACAGTCCGATTCTCTAAATTTAAACAAAAGCTGAGGTGGGGGCTATCTCGAACAGTGAGTGGAAAGTTACTCACTAGTGGGATGAGGAGTTTTTGTATGGTCAGTCAGGAAAAAGGATATCTAATTTGAACTCACCCAAGGTGGGAGTGTGTATTCGACCGGGGAAAGGATATCTAATTTGGACATATTGTGGGAGGTTTGGGACTTCACCTATATGACAGCTTTAGCCCATGAGTTCATGCCAAGGCCAAGGCGTGAACTGTGTCAAACAAATGGACTCCTGTCAAGCATTTTTCTAACATAATATGGCTAACTTATCTAAGCACAAAAATGACCTCAACTAGGTCTTACACCACCCTGACTTATAAGGAGAGAGTGTCTGTTTTAAAATGCCCCTTGCAGTCAGGGAGCATAAAGGTCCCAACTCCTACAATGGCAAGATAAAAATGGCCCAGTTGGGTTGCTCTGTTGTCACCACTGGTTAGCTCCATATGTGGGGATCTTCACTGAGTTTCCTGCTGCCCACCAAGGCCACTTGGGAAATCTCAGCTTGTGTGCAGATATAAATGGGTGTTGGTGTATGGTATCACTTTTTATAAAAGTATCTGCTTGGCATGATGCTGTCTTCCTTCTGTTTCCAAATGGCCAAATTGTTTCCCAAGGAGGTGTGTCAGTTGGCCTCCCACATGGCACTCCCAAACAGGCCAACTCCTTGTGCTCCAGCACTGGAGAGGCTGCCAGAAAAGTCGTGGATCCACTTTGGGGAAATGGCCCTTCCTCTTCGGCATTGCCAGTTGGGGGATGAGCCAGGCCGTTCTGGGGATGGAGCTTACTTGGACTGGCGGGGACTTTCTGCATGGAAGCAGCTGCTCTAACCTGGAGCTACAGCCCCATCTCGTAACCCCAACTGGTCCCCTTGGAAGGCGGGATAAACCAGCCAGAATGTCTCCTCAGGGAATCCCAGAAGAGGCAAGGCACCTGCTAGCTCTGTGGCCTCTCACCTCCACTTTTGCTGGTTCAACAGCTCCTCTAGAGAGCCCAAGGCTGAATTCTGCTTAAGACCGGCATTGCTGCCTAGGTCTTAGGCCTGCCTTGCTGCCAACTACTGGCCCTGCTACTTGTTGGCCCTTGACCGATGCGGAGTCTCTTGGAGCTAGGACCCTGGCAGCAACAGCTCTCAGCTGCCATGTCTTATAGTGACCATTGGGTGGTAGGGTCAGGATCGTGGATGAAAGTGCTGGACTTGGAATTGGTTTTGCTCTGCCATTTGGGGAATGAACTGCCATTCTTCCCGTACAGATTCCACTTGCTCCCTTGGCATTCTCCAAGGTCCTGCAGGTCGGCCTCAGCCTCACCTCATGGGCAACCAGAACAGGACATGTCCATATGGCTTGGACTCAATCCTTGGTAGGATGCACAGGTTTTATAACGGCAGGTTTTACAGCTCTCCTTAACTATGCAGACACTGCTGTGCCTTTATAATTCTACCTTGAACGAAGCTTTCCATCAAGTTAGTGTCCAAAACTAGTTTAGGTGAGGCAGGCCAGGCAGCAAGGCAGGAAGCTCTGTCAGGCAGACAAGGCCACACCTACATAAGAAGATCTTCAGGACAGCCCTGCGGGATCAGGCCCAAGGAGGCCCATCCAGTACAGCAACCTGTTTCCCACAGTGGCCCACCAGATGCCCCTGAAAATCCCACAGGCAAGAGGTGAGGGTATCCCCGCTCTCCTGCTCTTGCTCACCTGCAACTGGTAGTCTGAGGTATCTTGCCTCTATGTAGCCACCAGACTAGTAGCCATTGATAGGCCTATCCTCCATGAATTTATCTAAACCCCTTTTAAAGCCACCCATGCTAGTGGCCATCGCCACAACCTGTGGCAGAAAATTCCCTAGATTAGTTCTGTGCTGTGTGAAAACGTCCTTCCTTTAGTTCGTCCTAAATTTCCTGGCCCTCAATTTCATGGATGATCCCTGCATAATTTTATACATCTCTATCATATTTCCCTGTGTTTGCCTCTTGTCCAGTCTAAAGAGCCCCAGATGCTGTACCCTTGCCTAGTAAGGAAGGTGCTCCAGGCCCCTGATCATTTTGCTTTGCTCCTGCACCTTCATGCATTTCCTTCTGATCGACTCCTGATTCGACTCTGTCCCCTTCTGGTTTATCCAGAACGGTTTCACACTTGCACCATAGGGGATTTTGCTTGTCAAACCAGTTTCTATTAGCAACCCCCCAGGCATTAGTATTTCTGGAGGGAGAAGAGGAGAACATGGCACATCATCAACAACAGCAGAGCTTTGCAAAGAACCAGGCAGATTTCCAAAAGTCATGCACATCCACATCCCCCCCCAGAAATGCAATTGATCTACACACAGACATTTTGCGATTGCAAAATGGAGTTCCAAAACAGCCGAAACAACTAAACATTTTGTATCCGAAACAGGGACATTTTGTTTCGGCTACAAAATTTTCTGTTTTGAGCATTGGGTGTTTTGTTTCGGCTACAAAACAGCCAAAATGGCCTGGTGTGGGAACAAAACGTTTTGTATCTGAAACGAAATGCACACCCCTATTTATTTTTCATTTGGTAATAAGCCTCTGAAAGAAAGGGCCGGGCTGGGGCCCAGGAATCCCGCCTTTTAACTACAAGGATGCTGTAAACCCTATTATCCACCCTGGATAGACGCCCACCTCCTCCTCCTCCAATTAACCCTTAACTTGCACCATTTTTAGTCATGGACCAATCCCCCCTCAGTTTTAATGTCTGCCCAGTCTCCTTTTTGGAATACAAAATCTCATTTACCTCCTAGATGGTATAGACTAGAGCCCGTTTCCTTCCAAATTCTCTCACTTTGAAATGACAGTTCAGGAAAATGTCTCCATTTTGCATGGCACCCAAGACCTGTCTGGTCAATTTATTTATTTATTTATTTATTTATTTATTTGAAGCATTTAATATACCACCCACTCCGAAGACTCTGGGCAGTGTACAAAAATATACAGAGCAAGACAGCATTAAAATTACATTCTAAATTTAAAACTAAACTAACTAATAAAAAGGGAAAAAACCAAATAGGTAAATGACAGGGTAAAAGCCTGACAAAAAAGAGAAGTCTTCAACAGAGATTTCGAAATCAATAAGGAAGGAGCTAAATGAATCTGAAGGGAAAGGAAGTATCAGAGAAGTGGGGCAGCAACCAAAAAGGCCCTTTCATGGGTCCGAGAGCCCCAAACCTCTCAGAAATCAGAGACTGACAAAAGGGCCATCTGAGATGATCTAACCAGATGGGATGTAACTGGATCGGAGAGGCGGGTCTGTAGGTAGACAGGTGCCGAACCCCGCAAGGCTTTGAAGGCCAAAATCAGGACCTTAAATTGAACTTGGTAGCGAATAGGCAACCAGTGCAATGACTGCAGGAGAGGTGTTACCATGTCATATTTTCTGGAACCCATGAGTAGGCGAGTCACTGTATTCTGGACCTGTTGTAGCTTCCCGATCATCTTCAAAGGTAACCCTCGATAGAGAGTGCTACAATAATCTAAGCGGGAGATAACAAGGGCATGGGTCACTGTCATTCATGCCTGCCGGTCAAGGTAAGGGCGTAAATGGCGACCAGATGAAGCTGGGCAAAAGCACTTATGGCCGCAGCCTCCACCTGCTGTTCAAGCAGGAGGCGCGAGTCCAAAAGGACCCCCAACTCACAAACAAGCTCCTTTGGGGGCAGCACCAACCCATCTAAAAAAAGGTTCACGTACAGCTGTTGGCCGGTACAAGGGCTGAGTAAAAGTAGTTAAGTTTTCGTGGGATTCAGTCTGAGCTTGTTTTGATTCATCCAGACCTTAATAGCTTCCAGGCATTGAGTAAGCACAGAAACAGCATCCCCAGAATGGTCTGGGATGGCAATATAAAGCAGAGTCTCATCAGCGTATTGATGAAATCTCACCTCAAACTGGGAAATGACCTGACGCAGCGGCTTCATATAGATGTTAAAGCAGACAGGGGAAAGAACTGAACCCCGGGGAACTCCATAAAGGAGGGGCCATGGGTCAGAGCACCTGTACTCAATACATATCGACTGGACACGCCCGCTAAGGTAAGAACGGAAACACTATAGGACAGTACCCCCAATACCCAACCCACACAGGTGGTCGAGAAGGATAGCATGATCGATAGTGTCAAAAGCCTCTGAAAGATCTAGACGGACCAGGAGAGGGAAGAAGGTCATCTACGAGAGAGACCAGTGCTGACTCTGTGCTATGCCGAGGCCTGAAACCCGCCTATATATAGTCCAATCTCTCTCTCTCCCACCCCTCATCATATACATACAAAAAGACTGAGGAGGACTTCCTCAGATATCAACAAGATAATCAACCGAGGAAGGACCTTCTGAAATTGAGTTCCCCACATTGCCTTAGAGCTTAACATCTCTTGTCACCTCTCTTAGAGTCAGTTATTTAGATGCCCTCCCTGAAAAACTCAGTTCAGACTTGAGCACCTGCGCTTCTTCTCCCACAGTGAAGACAATTAGAAGGAGTTCATTCACCCTCTGTGCAGTCTCCTTCTGCTCTATTCACAGACCTCTCGCTCCTGTGGTGTCTGTCCATTTCCCTGACCAATTTCTTGCATCTGGTGTGTTTAAGGGCCTTTTACAATGCCAAGGCCTGTAATATCCCCCATTGTTCTTGAAATGGCTTTGATCTGTTGTGTTGCTGATAGTATTGCAAAGGAGAACAAGAAAACAACTCTGTGAATGAAAGATAAAGAAAGAATGAACAAACTCTCAACACACTTGAGAACAATCAAAGCAATATAGAATATGTAACAAAGACACCTTTATGAAATTACCAGAGCACTAAATATACAGAACCACAAATGCAAAAATTAGAGAACTGGTAAATTATTTGTATAGGTATCCAGGCAAAAGCCCAAGAGGTCTTCAGGATAAGGTAATATAATAGTACATGCAGTTCGGGTCATGAGTCCTTGATTTAGGAAAAAAAAGCAAGCAACGTGCTCTGTGAAATGTTGTTAAGTACATGCAGTTCGGGTCATGAGTTCTTGATTCAGGAAAAAGCAGGTGACATGCTCGGTGATGACTGATGGTAAATGACAAAGCAAACAAGGGAGAGCAACTACAGCCACCCCAGGATAACTAGCTGTTTCGCAAAGCACTTCATCAGGGGCTGTTTCCCATTAATACCAGCTGAAGTGATAATATAAAACACATAAAACAGTATCTATCTATTAAATGGTAAAACAATACTAATAAAAGCCACAAAGGAATGAATAGAAAAAGACTCACATGCAGGTTGAGTAACATTACTATACATTCCAACTTTTTACAAGCATATTGAAGCTCAAGGTTCACCTTACTGATGAAAGCTCTTCACAGGTTATAAACAGAAGGAATGCTTAGCCCAAAAGGTATTGCAGCTGTTCTGAAGAAACCACAAACTTAACTTAAAGATGTGAGGAGAGCTGGTCTTGTGGGAGCAAGCATGACTTGTCCCCTTAGCTATGCAGGGTCTGCCCTGGTTGCATCTGAATGGAAGACTAGAAGTGTGAGCACTGCAAGATATTCCCCTCGGGGGATGGAGCCACTCTGGGAAGAGCAGAAGGTTTCAAGTTCCCTCCCTGGCAGCATCTCCGAGATAGGGCTGAGAGAGATTCTTGCCTGCAACCTTGGAGAAGCTGCTGCCAGTCTGTCAAGACAATACTGAGCTAGCTAGACCAATGGTCTCACTCAGTAAATGGCAGTTTCCTATGTTCCTATGTATAGCCTATCATAAATGCAAAAAGGCTAACCCAGAACTGTAGTACATTGATCATAAACCTTCAAGTGTGGTTACTACCTGTAAGTCATCCCTTCAGTTATTTCAACCTCATAGACAATGTACATCATACGTACCATACCTTCAAAGGACCCAAAGTAACCAAGTAGATACAGGTAAGAGATACAGAGCCTCACAGAACTACAGGGGAACCACACCACACCAAAACAAATGAACGTTGCAAACCCTGGGCAAAGAGCTGAATGTCCCATGGTCTGTAACAATAGCAAAAAGTGAAAAAACCCACAAATAAACCTCCATATTCTATACCTTTTGTAATGACAGAGAAATAACTGAAAAAAGACCTCAAAGGGAATCTCTTGACTGGTACACTGGAACACTGTAAAGCGGTGATAAAGATCCTAGAGGTATAAAGGATAAGAGAACCCCATATCCCAAGTATTTCAAAGGAGAGAATGCTATAAAAAGCAGGACAGATGGTTGGAAGAATCCAGACCTCGAGGTGCCTCAGTAGAATAATAGTGAAGCCTCTTTCTGAAGAAGAGTCCGATGGAAATCTACTAAAGCGAAAGGCGGTCCATGATATTTATACAAAATAAAAAACCAAATATCATCCACAGAATGTTGTTTATCAATATAACGAGCCACAAGGGGAGCTTCTGCAACCTTGGGCAAGATGCGGGAACGATGTTCTGCAATCCAAACTTTGGCACTTCTTTCTGATCTACCAGTTTCTGATTTACTGAATAACCTGAACAATGGCTTTAGGACTACAGCTGGCAAAGAAACGAATCGGTGATGATTTATGGGTGAAAGGATGATATACAATTTTAGCAGGAACAGCTAATGGAACAGCCTGGCCTTTCAGGGTTTTTAATTAGTTTTAATTATTTTAATGTTAACCTGGTTTTCAGGGTTTTCCTTGCCAGCTGTAGTCCTAAAGCCATTGTTCATGTTATTCAGTGCCCGTGCAACCTTTGGTACACTGGTAAATCAGAAAGAAGTGCCAAAGTTTGGATTGCAGAACGTCGTTCCCGCATCTTGCCCAAGGTTGCAGAAGCTCCCCTTGTGGTTCGTTATATTGATAAACAACATTCTGCGGATGATATTTGGTTTTTTATTTTGTATAAATATCATGGACCGCCTTTCGCTTTAGTAGATGTCCATCGGACTCTTCTTCAGAAAGAGGCTTCACTATTATTCTACTGAGGCACCTCGAGGTCTGGATTCTTCCAACCATCTGTCGTGCTTTTTAGAGCATTCTCTCCTTTGAAATACTTGGGATATGGGGTTCTCTTAGCCTATATACCTCTAGGATCTTTTTCACCGCTTTACAGTGTTCCAGTTAAGAGATTCCCTTTGAGGTCTTTTTTCAGTTATTTCTCTGTCATTACAAAAGGTATAGAATATGGAGATTTATTTGTGGGTTTTTTCTCTTTTTGCTATTGTTACAGACCATGGGACATTCAGCTCTTTGCCCAGGCTTTGCAACGTTCATTTGTTTTGGTGTGGTGTGGTTCCCCTGTAGTTCTGTGAGGCTCTGTATCTTTTACCTGTATCTATCTACTTGGTTACTTTGGGTCCTTCGAAGGTATGGTACGTATGATGTACTTTGTCTATGAGGTTGAAATAACTGAAGGGATGACTTACAGGTAGTAACCACACTTGAAGCTTTATGATCAATGTACTACAGTTCTGGGTTAGCCTTTTTGCATTTATGATAGGCTATACATAGGAACATAGGAAACTGCCATATACTGAGTGAGACCATTGGTCTAGCTAGCTCAGTATTGTCTTGACAGACTGGCAGCGGCTTCTCCAAGGTTGCAGGCAAGAATCTCTCTCAACCCTATTTTTGGAGATGCTTCCAGGGAGGGAACTTGAAACCTTCTGCTCTTCCCAGATTGGCGCCATCCCCCGAGGGGAATATCTTCCAGTGCTCACACTTCTAGTCTTCTATTCATACGCAACCAGGGCAGATGAAAGCTCTTCACAGGTTATAAACAGAAGGAATGATTAGACCTCGAGGTGCCTCAGTAGAATAATAGTGAATTTTAAAAGCCTCTTTCTGAAGAAGAGTCCGATGGACATCTACTAAAGCGAAAGGCGGTCCATGATATTTATGCAAAATAAAAAACCAAATATCATCACAGAATGTTGTTTATCAATATAACGAGCCACAAGGGGAGCTTCTGCAACCTTGGTCAAGATGCGGGAACGACGTTCTGCAATCCAAACTTTGGCACTTCTTTCTGATTTACCAGTGTACCAAAGGTTGCATGGGCACTGAATAACATGAACAATGGCTTTAGGACTACAGCTGGCAAGGAAAACCCTGAAAACCAGGTTAACATTAAAATAATTAAAACTAATTAAAAACCCTGAAAGGCCAGGCTGTTCCATTAGCTGTTCCTGCTAAAATTGTACATCATCCTTTCACCCATAAATCATCACAGATTCGTTTCTTTGCCAGCTGTAGTCCTAAAGCCATTGTTCATGTTATTCAGTTCCCGTGCAACCTTTGGTAAACTGGTAAATCAGAAAGAAGTGCCAAAGTTTGGATTGCAGAACATCGTTCCCGCATCTTGGCCAAGGTTGCAGAAGCTCCCCTTGTGGCTCGTTATATTGATAAACAACATTCTGTGGATGATATTTGGTTTTTTATTTTGTATAAATATCATGGACCGCCTTTCGCTTTAGTAGATGTCCATCGGACTCTTCTTCAGAAAGAGGCTTCACTATTATTCTACTGAGGCACCTCGAGGTCTGGATTCTTCCAACCATCTGTCGTGCTTTTTAGAGCTTTCCCTGCTTTGAAATACTTGGGATATGGGGTTCTCTTAGCCTATATACCTGTAGGATATTTTTCACCGCTTTACAGTGTTCCAGTTAAGAGATTCCCTTTGAGGTCTTTTTTCAGTTATTTCTCTGTCATTACAAAAGGTATAGAATATGGAGATTTATTTGTGGGTTTTTTCTCTTTTTGCTATTGTTACAGACCATGGGACATTCAGCTCTTTGCCCAGGCTTTGCAACGTTCATTTGTTTTGGTGTGGTGTGGTTCCCCTGTAGTTCTGTGAGGCTCTGTATCTTTTACCTGTATCTACTTGGTTACTTTGGGTCCTTCGAAGGTATGGTACGTATGATGTACTTTGTCTATGAGGTTGAAATAACTGAAGGGATGACTTACAGGTAGTAACCACACTTGAAGCTTTATGATCAATGTGCTACAGTTCTGGGTTAGCCTTTTTGCATTTATGATAGGCTATACATAGGAACATAGGAAACTGCCATATACTGAGTGAGACCATTGGTCTAGCTAGCTCAGTATTGTCTTGACAGACTGGCAGAGACTTCTCCAAGGTTGCAGGCAAGAATTTCTCTCAGCCCTATCTCGGAGATGCAGCCAGGGAGGGAACTTGAAACCTTCTGCTCTTCCCAGATTGGCGCCATCCCCCGAGGGGAATATCTTGCAGTGCTCACACTTCTAGTCTTCCATTCAGATGCAACCAGGGCAGACCCTGCTTAGCTAAGGGGACAAGTCATGCTTGCTCCCACAAGACCAGCTCTCCTCACATCTTTAAGTTAAGTTTGTGGTTTCTTCAGAACAGCTGCAAAACCTTTTGGGCTAAGCATTCCTTCTGTTTATAACCTGTGAAGAGCTTTCATCAGTAAGGTGAACATTGAGGCTTCAATATGCTTGTAAAAAGTTGGAATGTATAGTAATGTTACTCAACCTGCATGTGAGTCTTTTTCTATTCATTCCTTTGTGGCTTTTATTAGTATTGTTTTACCATTTAATAGATAGATACTGTTTTATGTGTTTTATATCATCACTTCAGCTGGTATTAATGGGAAACAGCCCCTGATGAAGTGCTTTGCGAAACAGCTAGTTATCCTGGGGTGGCTGTAGTTGCTCTCCCTTGTTTGCTTTGTCATTTACCATCAGTCATCACCGAGCATGTCACCTGCTTTCTTCTGAATCAAGAACTCATGACCCGAACTGCATGTACTTAACAACATTTCACAGAGCACGTTGCTTGCTTTTTTTTTTCTAAATCAAGGACTCATGACCCGAACTGCATGTACTATTATATTACCTTATCCTGAAGACCTCTTGGGCTTTTGCCTGGATACCTATACAAATAATTTACCAGTTCTCTAATTTTTGCATTTGTGGTTCTGTATATTTAGTGCTCTGGTAATTTCATAAAGGTGTCTTTGTTACATATTCTATATCACTTTGATTGTTCTCAAGTGTGTTGAGAGTTTGTTCATTCTTTCTTTATCTTTCATTCACAGGGTTGTTTTCTTGTTCTCCTTTGCAATACTATCAGCAACACAACAGATCAAAGCCATTTCAAGAACAATGGGGGATATTACAGGCCTTGGCATTTTAAAAGGTCCTTAAATACGTCAGATGCAAGAAATTGGCCGGGGAAATGGACAGACAGCACAAGAGCGAGAGGTCTGTGAATAGAGCAGAAGGAGACTGCACAGAGGGTGAATGAACTCCTTCTATTTGTCTTCACTGTGAGAGAAGAAGCGCAGGTGCTCAAGTCTGAACTGAGTTTTTCAGGGAGGGCATCTAAATAACTGACTCTAATAGAGGTGACAAGAGATGTTAAGCTCTAAGGCAATGTGGGGAACTCAATTTCAGAAGGTCCTTCCTCGGTTGATTATCTTGTTGATATCTGAGGAAGTTCTCCTCAGTCTTTGTGTATGTATATGATGAGGGGTGGGAGAGAGAGAGATTGGACTATATATAGGTGGGTTTCAGGCTTCGGCATAGCACAGAGTCAGCACTGGTCTCCCTGGTAGATGACCTTCTTCCCTCTCCTGCTCTTTTAGATCTTTCAGAGGCTTTTGACACTATCGATCATGCTATCCTTCTTGACCGCCTGTGTGGGTTGGGTATCGGGGGCACTATCCTACAGTGGTTCCATTCTTACCTCAGCGGGCGTGTCCAGTCGATATGTATTGAAGACAGGTGCTCTGACCCATGGCCACTCCTTTATGGAGTTCCCCAGGGTTCAGTTCTTGCCCCTGTCTGCTTTAACATCTATATGAAGCCGCTGGGTCATGTCATTTCCCAGTTTGGGGTCAGATTTCATCAATACGCTGATGAGACTCTGCTTTATATTGCCATCCCAGACCATTCTGGGGATGCTGTTTCTGTGCTTACTCAATGCCTGGAAGCTTTTAAGGTCTGGATGAATCAAAACAAGCTCAGACTGAATTCCACGAAAACTTAACTACTTTTACTCAGCCCTCGTACCGGCCAACAGCTAGATGTGAACCTTTTTTTAGATGGGTTGGTGCTGCCCCCAAAGGAGCTTGTTTGTGAGTTGGGGGTCCTTTTGGACTCGCGCCTCCTGCTTGAACAGCAGGTGGAGGCTGCGGCCATAAGTGCTTTTGCCCAGCTTCATCTGGTTCGCCAATTACGCCCTTACCTTGACCGGCAGGCATGAATGACAGTGACCCATGCCCTTGTTATCTCCCGCTTAGACTATTGTAGCACTCTCTATCGAGGGTTACCTTTGAAGATGATCGGGGAGCTACAACAGGTCCAGAATGCAGCGGCTCGCCGACTCATGGGTGGAAGAAAATATGACGGGGTAACACCTCCCCTACAGTCATTGCACTGATTGCCTATTCGCTACTGAGTTCAATTTAAGTTCCTGGTTTTGACCTTGCGGGGTTCGGTACCTGTCTACCTACAGACCCGCCTCTCCCATCCAGTTACATCCTGTCCGGTCAGATCTTCTCAAAATGATCTTTTGTTGGTCCCTGATTTCCTAGAGGTTCGGGGCGCTAGGACCCGCGAAAGGGCCTTTTTAGTTGCTGCCCCACTTCTCTGATACTCCCTTCCCCTTCAGATTCATTTAGCTCCTTCCCTATTGATTTCTAAATCTCTTTTTTGCCAGGCTTTTACCCTGTCATTTACCTACTTGGTTTTTCCCCCTTTTTGTTTGTTACTTTAGTTTTGAATTTAGAATGTAATTTTAATGCTGTCTTGCTCTGTATGTTTTTGTACACTGCCCAGAGTCTTTGGAGTGGGCGGTATGTTAAATGTTTCAAATAAATATATTAACGAGACAGGTCTTGGGTACCATGCAAAATGGAGACTTCTCCCTGAACTGTCAATTCCAAGTGAGGGAATTTGGAACGAAATGGGCTCGATAGCATCTAGGAGGCAAATGAGATTTTGTATTCCCCAAAGGAGACTGGACAGACATTAAAACTGAGGGGGGATTGGTCCATGACTGACCAAATTGGTCCAAGTTAAAGTCTAATTGGAGGAGCAGGTGGCGGGCTTCTGTCCAGGGTAGATAATAGGGTTGACAGCATCCCTGTAGTTAAAAGGTGGGATTCCTGGGCCGCAGCCAGGCCCCTTCCTTCAGAAGCTTATTACCAAATGAGAAATAAATAGGGGTTTGCGTTTCGTTTTGGATACAAAATGTTTTTTGCCCGCATCAAGCCATTTCTGCTGTTTTGTAGCCAAAACAAAACACCCAATGCTCAAAACAGAAAATTTTGTAGCTGAAACAAAACGTCCCTCTTTTGGATACAAAACATTTTGTTGTTTCGGCTGTTTTGGAACTCCATTTTGTAATCGTGTAAAGTCTTTCTGCTTCAGTCTCCATTTTGAGTTTTGACATCTGTTTGAATTTCTGGCCCTTCCAGCCTGCAGATTGGCCAAAGAAAGCATGGGCTGATCTGCTGGCAATTGTCTCCTCATTCCTTTAAAGGAAACTTAAGGGTAAAATTTACCCTCATTGGCTGATCTTTAAAGAATTTCTGAAGTTTACATGTCTTTTTGGCAGAAAGGGGGCCTGAGAGTCAAAACAGTGGTTTGGGTGGTAGTGGCCCAAGGGCTGCCTGCCACAACCCAGATTCCAAAGGAGTAGGGCAAAGGGCTGATTCTTTGGAATTGTTGAAGTTTACGCGTCTTTAACGCCGTCCCCCCCAGGCAATAATGGAGGTTTCATCAGACCCATAACTCCACCTGGGGGGCACTGGGGTGGCCGGGAGTGAGTGGTGGTGTAGTGCACCTAGGGTGCCAACCACCCCCATGGGTTGCTAACACATGGGGTGGTGGGTTCTGTTGTTTCTGAGGTGTTCTGAGTGACGATTCTCTGGTAGCATATGAGATTTTCAACAACAAACCATGAATCGACTCTCATATGCTACCAGAGAATCTACACTCAGAGCACTCCAGAAACAACAGAACCCAGTACCTCATGGGTTAGCAACCCATGGGGGTGGTTGGCACCCTATGTACTCTACACCATCACTTGCTCTTCCCCACCTCGATGGTGGGGAAGAGGGTGGGGCCCGGCAGGTTGCCACTTTGACTCCCAAGAGGCCAGGGATTGGCTGGTGGGTCAATCTATGAGGCCAACCTGGCCAGGATGGGCTGCTTCTGTTGCTGGTTCTGGTCCTCTGTCCTGGTTCACTGTGGAAAGTCAGACAGGAAGAAGAGCTGAGCTCCAAAAGGTATATCCCTCCTAACCCAAGCCCCCCTACCTCCCAAATGACTCCAATTGCCTTGTTTCAGGCCTTTCTGTGCATGCGCGTAACTACGCTCTGTCAAGGGGAGGCAGTTGTCTGGGGGCCCCACTGCCTGGAGGGGCCCCCAGAGGCACCTCACGTGACTCCCCATTGCCCCCAGGCCCCTCAGCCACTTGCCCTGTTTGGCGTCTCTCCTGCTTGTTCTCCTGGCCGGCAATCGAGGCAGCAGACAAGCTGCAAAGAGCTCCTTTTCTTCCACTTCTCAGCTGATCGGTGGGTGGGCAGTGGGGCTTCCAGGGAGGCCTCCGTGTAGGCCTCTGTGAAGCCTGAACTCGAGTAGGCCTCAAGCAAGCCAGGATGGAGGGGGCAGCCAGAGTGGCCACCACTGTTCTCTGCAGCAGAAGACCCCTTGCTGCCCTGCCCTGCCCTGCACAACCCAGCCCAGCCTTTGCCAGGTAGAGTGTGAACTCCTTTTTGTGGTTACCTTCCCCGCCCCCCCCCCCGGATATATAGAGATCTGCTTGCCCTAGGGCTTTGATATGGGGGGGGAGGGACTGAGAAGTCTCTGAATCTTTATTTTAAAAGAGCTTGGAATATTTGCTGGCTTTAAAAACAAAAACTATCTAAAAAGTCCTATAAGTGGCTTGTTTCATGGCAGAAAATTGCAAAAACTTCTGGAACAAACAGTATTATATTTATTTTATTCATTCATTCATTCATTTATAAATGCACTTATGTTCAAGTTGTTTTGCAACCCAGAAGGTCTGAGTGAGAACTATGAAGCATGTGTGTGTGCTTTTCTTTTCTTTTTCTTGCATGTGAACTGCTTCCCAATAACTCGCGGGGACTTCAGGGGCAATCTGGCCAACATGTGAATGCAGCACCTCCATTCCAGAGGAGATGTGTGTTAAAGGGCTTTAAAAGCCTCGTGTGAAAAACCTCCTGGAATCAAACTTGACTGAATTGGTTCAGAATTCTGAGAAAACAGACATAGGCTCACACTGCATGGTTGAAAGTCTCCTTTGCTAATCTGCAGCAAGGGGGCCATTTTAATCATTAGTGTTTCTAGTGTGTTCTAGGTATTAAAAGTAGCACATGTGTATAGTACTCAATGTATATCACTATATATTGTGAAGTGTGCGTGTGTGTATTCAGTGAAATGTATTTCCAGGCAGCATACTTATTTTGAAATATCAGACTTAAATCCTTGGGGGCCTGCAGAGTGTGGAGGCCCTGGACTTTGAGTGGGGGGGGGCATTTTAAAATCTCATCTCTGGGCCCACTCCAACCTTGCTACGCCCCTGTTTCTGTGCATGTGCAAGCGGGTGCGAGGGAGCTCTCACTGCCGCGGTCCTGGACGTCAGCAGTTTTAGCATGAAAAAATTGATTTGAACTCCCCCCTCCTTCCTCCCTTCCCTCTGGAGCAGCAAACCTTTGGCCGCATACGGCAGCTTAATCTGCCCCTGGATGGTTCTGTGTACAAACTAACTGTATTTAGCATAACAGTGATTGCATTTAGCATTATCTAGAGCAGTGTTTCTCAACGTTTTTGGAGTCATGGACCAGTACATTATACACGCGCCGTTTCCTGGACCAGCAGTTAGTAAAGGGGTCACCCCCATGACCCCCAACCCCACCCCCAGGCACCCCCCAAAAACAATTTCAGGCAGTTCTCTGGAGCTCATTTCCAGGCAGCCCTCACTGCTGCATAATATTCATTTCAAGGAAGTGAAATGAACATTATCCAGAAGCAAGGGCTGCCTGGAAATGAGTTCTGGATAGCTTCCGGTGGTCCCTGCCAGCCCAAAACTGTTTTTTTTGGGTGTGTGTGTGTGTGATTTTTATTAGTGATGCCTCATGGACCGGTACCCAATGCCTCACGGACCGGCACCGGTCCACGGACCGGTGGTTGAGAAACACTGATCTACAGTCAGAATTCTAAACTCCAATTTGCACCACAGACATACAACTAGCCTCCATTAGTCTAACTGGAGCAGAGGGAGAGGGGAGCCCCCACCTGCCGCTCGGACTCCCAGCTCGATCCCAGCATGTTTCACAACCAGACTGTGGGCAAAGCATCACTGCATCAGCCACTATTGGACACCGTCCCCAGTGCGATGTGCCTTGCAAGGTCAGGCATTTTCAGAGCGCCCCACACACCCTTGGCAGGAAAAGTGCACCGAAAGCCATTTAAATGCCCAGCAATGCCAGCTTCGCTTCTGCCAGCCATGGCATCGCCCCGCCCCCCGCCGTGGCCCTGAACCTCGAATGCACCACTCAAACTCTGATTCACAGGAGGAGTGGGAGCTCAGGAGGGAATGCATCCCACTTTCTTTGTGTGATGAGAGGGGAGAACCCACATTTGCCAGAATGGGATATGCAGATGAAGAAGAGCAATGGATGCTGGGTGGGGAGTGGTCCTGTCCCACCATGACGAGAGCAGATGTCACGAGGGGGTGTTGTGCCAGAGCACTCTGGCCAGAGACATCCCAAAGCCGCTGCAAGGAGCATGCTGCCCAGTGGGCTGACAATCTCAGGAGAGGGCCAGTCAGGGAATATGCCTCAGCCCACAAAGGCACTATCCCCACCTGTGGACTGCGAGCTCACAAGCTGAGACAGCCAAGCAACCAGTGGGGCCAATGACTATCCTCGTTGAAAAATAGATATGTATTGAACGCAATTCATAAAGTAACCATGACACCTACAAAAGCAGCTATGATAATCCTAGATGCTGAAAAAGCCATTGACAATTTGGAATGGCCTTTCCTCTTTTCAGTGTTGGAAAAAATGAACTGTGGTCCTCTTTTTTTTCCTCCTGAATTCGCAGTATATATCAACAGCAATCGGCAAAAATTATTGTCAATGGGTCCTTGTCTTCAAAATGTATCATCAATAAAGGTACTAGACAAGGATGTCCGCTTTCTCCGTTGCTGTTTATACTTGTTCTTGAACCTTTGGCAGCTAAAATTAGACAAGGTCAGTGGATTCAAGGTATCAAAATAGGTGACTGTGAACATTACATAAAACTATATGCTGACGATGCATTGCTTACTGTTACACAAGTCAGACACTCCCTGGATACATTACGGACACAGATACATCAGTATGGTTCAGTTTCTGGCTCTAAAATTAATAGAGATAAAACTCAGATTATGACATGGAATCTTCCTGAAGAAGGAACAGAATACTTCTCTGAAGTTTTAAGAGTAACGATGTACAAGTAGTACAAGAGTAACAGAGTACAAGTAATGAAGAAGCCAATAAAATATTTGGGGATTAATCTGTCGAGGAGCAATAAAGATTTGTTTAAGAATAACTATGTCCCAATTTGGAAATCAATTAGGGCTGATCTGGATAGATGGAAGAGGCTGACTCGATCTTGGCTTGGAAGAATCTCTGCAGTAAAAATGAACATATTACCTAAGATGAGCTTTCTTTTTCACATGATTCCAATAAAGATAGACAACAAGATATTGAATAAATGGCAGAGTCAGCTCAATTCATTCATCTGGAATTATTTAAAAAAACAACCCAGGATTCTATTTAAGATGATGCAAGATTCCAAAGAAAGAGGCGGTCTTGGAGTCCATAACTTAAAGCTCTATTATCACACCAGCAGTTTGACTTGGATCTCAAATTGGATTTGTTCCCCTTATGGAAGTTTTCTCGAATGGAGGAATTAGGTCTTACTAGAGGATTGCATAATTACTTATGGATTTCTGGTTTGAGGAAAGATTTGGAGATACAACAACATACTATCCGTGGAGTTGTGGTAAAGCTCAACAGTTCTGGAAACAAATTCATACAGTGAGGGAAATAAGTATTTGATCCCCTGCTGATTTTGTCCGTTTGCCCTCTGACACAGAAATGACCAGGCTATAATTGGAATGGTAGGTTTATTGTAGCTGTGAGAGACAGAACAACAACAAACAAACCCTCAAAAGCCCAGTGCCCAATAGTCAGCGATGGATTTGCATTGTAGTGAGGGAAATAAGTATTCAGTCCCTTCACAAAAGATGTCTTAGTACTTGGTGGCAAAACCCTTGTTGGCAATCACAGAGGTCAGATGTTTCTTGTAGTTGGCCACCAGGTTTGCATACAACCCAGGAGGGATGTTGTCCCACTCCTCTTTGCAGATCCTCTACAAGTCAGAAAGGTTTCGAGGCTGATGTTTGGCAACCCGAACCTTCAGCTCCCTCCACAGAATTTCTATGGGATTAAGGTCTGGAGACTGGCTGGGCCACTCCAGGACCTTCATGTGCTTCTTCTTGAGCCACTCCTTTGTTGCCTTGGCTGTGTGTTTTGGGTCATTGTCATGCTGGAATACCCATCCACGACCCATTCCCAATGCCCTGGCTGAGGGAAGGAGGTGCTCACCCAAGATCTGACGGTACATGGTCCCGTCCATCGTCCCTTCGATGCGGTGAAGGTGTCCTGTCCCCTTAGCAGAAAAACACCCCCAAAGCATAATGTGTCCACCTCCATGTTTGACGGTGGGGATGGTGTTCTTGGTCTCATAGGCAGCATTCCTCCTCCTCCTCCACACACGGCGAGTTGAGTTATGCCAAAGAGCTCTATTTTGGTCTCATCTGACCACAACACTTTTGCCCAGTTCTCCTCTGGATCATTCAGATGTGCATTGGCAAACTGCAGACGGGCCTGTACATGTGCTGCCTTGAGCAAGTGGACCTTGCGGGCACTGCAAGATTTCAGTCCTTCACGGCGTAGTGTGTTACCAATTGTTTTCTTGGTGACTATGGTTCTAGCTGCCCTGAGATCATTGACAAGTTTCCCCCGTGTAGTTCTGGGCTGCTTTGTCACCGTTCTCATGATCATTGCAACTCCACGAGGTGAGATCTTGCATGGAGCCCCAGACCGAGGGAGATTGACAGTTATTTTGTGTTTCTTCCATTTGCGAGTTATCGTGCCAATTGTAGTCACCTTCTCACCAAGCTGCTTGGCGATAGTCTTGTAGCCCAGTCCAGCCTTGTGCAGGTCTACAACCTTGTCCCTGACATCCTTCGATAGCTCTTTGGTCTTGTGCATGGTGGTGAGTTTGGAAGCTGAGTGATTGCTTGCTTCTATGGACAGGTGTCTTTTATACAGGTACTGTAACAAGCTGGGATTAAGAGCACTCCCTTACAGAGGGTGTTCCTCATCTCAGCTCGTTACCTGCATATAGTGAAAAGACACCTGGGAGCCTGAAATCTTGCTGGTTGATAGGGGATCGAATTCTTATTTCCCTCACTACAATGCAAATCCATCGCTGACTTTTGGGCACTGGGCTTTTGAGGGTTTGTTTGTTGTTATTCTGTCTCTCACAGCTACAATAAACTTACTGTTCCAATTATAGCCTGGTCATTTCTGTGTCAGAGGGCAAACGGACAAAATCAGCAGGGGATCAAATACTTATTTCCCTCACTGTATGAAAATTGAACAAATTTTAGAAGGTTAAGATTCCCTTTCTCCCAGAAATTTTTCTTTTAAGTATGATAAAGGCTTATATTCCGGCCAAATTTAACGAATTGTGTTTATATACGATTACAGTGGCTAGGATTATATATGCTTCTAACTGACATATTTTAGAAATCCCCTCCTTAAATGATTGGTTTTTGAAAGTGTAGGATTACGCTTCAGTTTCAAAAGTCTCGGCTTATGTACATGGTATATCTACTGAATCATTCATGTCTGTCTGGAAACCCTTTATAAATTATCGTATCCTTTATACCCTTTATAAATTATAATACAATAACAAGTTTTTGTTAAATTGATTTAAGTTTTTGTATATATTTTAACTTGTTGTATACTATGGTAAACTGCCCAGAGACAAAAGTTTGGGGTGGTGTACAAGTGAAATAAATAAATAAATATCCATCATGGTCAAACTCTGTTCCCATTTTCTGGATTTGATTTATAGTGTTTTCGATATGTTATTTACAAGAAGTTGATTAGATCTTATAACTTTCTAAGAGTCTGAATTTCTTTTGCTTTGTCCTGCTCTAGACACTTTTTCTTTACTTTATTAATTAGAAAAATGAAGTTTTTTTATTAAGAAAAACGATTGGTTTTATATTGTCTTTATGGTGACTTGTCTGTCTCTTGCTTTACTTCTCAACAAAAATTCATATGAAAGAAGGAAAGAAAAATAGAAAAAGAAATATATAACTCCCCTCTCACCAATTCCTTCCTCAGCATTGCAGGCACCCCAGAGGACATCCCCACACCCCATCTTCCATAGCCTGACTGTGCTAACGGGACAGCACATCCACCCAAGTTTCTCAGTTCCCGGTTCTGGTCCTCCGGTGTGCATATGCAGATGAGCGGGTGCAGGGAATTGCAGGAGAGGCCACTCTCCTCTGTTCCTGGTGCCCCGGGACAGCAGGGTCAATTGCAGAGGCCTCTCACAATGGTGCACCTGTGTAAAAGTGTGAAAAGCCAGGTGGTGGGGGGGCTGGTTTCCCAGGAAACCCAGCTGCCATTCCCGGGAGCAGGAAAGCAGTCTTTGGGATACCCCCAACCATTAGGGGTGTGCAAACAGGCTTGAAACCAAACCGGTTCAATATTGAGCTGGTTCGGTTTGAAGATTTGGGATCGGGCCGAAACCCCCTCTCCTTGATTTGGCACGACCATGAACCGAAACCCACCCACCTCAGTTCGGGGGTTCAATTAGCCTTACAAACTTACTGCCTCCGGGGTCTTCTCCAAGTTGGCGAAGGGGTCTGTGGAGGTTCCCCTCCCCCCGCTGGCCTTCCTTCCTTCCTTTAAAATTTGCTCGACTTGGGCATCTTCGGCCCTTTCCAGGCCTCTTCCCTGACCCTGAGTGACTGGGCCAGGTGGTATTGTGCACATCCCTACCACCCACTGCATCCCAAGACAACTCTACCTGGAGCACCCATGGACTGGGGATCTCATGAGCAAGTGTATTCCGTGTGGACAGTTGCACAATCATCATCATATTTTGCCGGCCTCCAAGTAGGTGTGGCCTTGTTCATAAGTAATGGGGGACTGTGACCCCGCCTCTCCAGGAAGTGACTGGGCCCCACTTCCCCACTCTTTATTTGTAAAAAAAAATAGAACAGTTTCTCCCCAAAGCTTCCCCACAGTCCTCCCAGTGTGGACCTGCAATCACCCAGAGGACATCTAGATGCTCCCTTTCTCCTATCTCTGGCATGTGCGTTGTGTTGGTGGAGGGATGGACACCTCCATAATGCTTTCTGCCCATTCAGGACGCTTGGCTCTCGGTCCACCCTATCGCCTTATGCAGATCTGAAGGCTCAAGGATGGATGGGACAGGGGAGCCCACCTGCTCGCCAGACAATGCTGGAGTGGGGTATTGCCACTCCAGGTCACTGGAAATGGTACATCTGTGCAAATGGACATGAGGTCAGGAAGGGGGCACGGTATTGTGGCCGCTTGCCCATGGTCCCCAAGACTAGAAATCTGCTAGGAATGTGCTCCTCGGGATAGCAGTCCCCAGGGCCGCCAGCCAGAAGCCGTCCTCACTCTATCCAGAGCACCCATGGCCTGACTCTCTCATGAGGGAGGTTTCAGGTGGAGAAGGGGATGTTTTGCCAGCTGGCATCATGGCAGATTTGCCCAGGCAACTTGCCTCTTTCCTCTCCACTCTGATGGTCCCTCTCATGAGCTGTCTGGGGTGTCCCCGTGGCCTGTCTCTCTCATGCTTGGACACTGAGCTCTCAGTTGGCTGGCGGTTTCCTTGAAAAAGGATCTCAGTGGATCCAAGACTGTCCTCTTGGACAAAAATACAGAGGTATTTTTTTTCACACAACGCAGCGGGGTTATGCTTGACTAACAAGCAGAAGCTTGCCGGTTCGGATCCCTGCTGGTATGTTTCCCAGACTGTATTGAGCCGCAGCAATATAGGAATATGCTGAAAGGCATCATCTCCTACTTCGTGGGAGGAGGCAATGGTAAACCCCTCCTGTATTCTACCAAAGACAATCACATGGCTCTGTGGGCAGAAGGAGTCAAAATCGATTTGATGGCACACTTTACAAGAGCCAGCATAGTGTAGTGGTTAGAGTGCTGGACTAAGACCAGGGAGACCTGAGTTCAAATCCCCATTCAGTCATGGTACTTGCTGGGTGACTCTGGGCCAGACACTTCTCTCTCAGCCCAACCTACTTCATAGGGTTGTTGTCAGGAGAAACCTAAGTATGTAGTGCACCACTTTGGGCTATCCCACAAGAGTGGGATATAAAATGTAAAAAGTAAGAAATAAAATTAAATCATAATAATCAACTTGTGGAATTCTCTGCCACAAGATGTGGTGACAGTCAACAACCTGGATGGCTTTAAGAGGGGTTTGGATAACTTCATGGAGGAGAGGTCTATCAACAGTTACTAGTCGGAAGGCTATAGGCTACCCCGAGCTTCCAAGGCAGGATGCCTCTGAATACCAGTTGCAGGAGAGTAACACCAGGAGAGAGGGCATGCCCTCAACTACTATGGGTAGGCTTCCAGCGGTATCTGGTGGGCCACTGTGCGAAACAGGATGCTGGACTAGATGGGCCTCCTTGGGCCTTATTCAGCAGGGCTGTTCTTATGTGTTAACCGTCAAATGTTAAGTCTGGAGCATCTCTACCTGTTGAATGGCCAGCCTGCTGCGGTGGGAGAAAGAGGCACAAAGAGACCTCCCAGAAGCAGAGGTAGCTGTGGTGCCACCCCCAGGTGTTAAAAGGAGCTGCTCCTGCATCATAGTTAGTAGTCGTGCGCGTTGTACTTTTAAAAGTGCTCAAAGTGGTTTACATAGGAAAACATTTGAGGAAAGAGTTCCCTGTCCCCACAGGGCTCACAGGAAATGTGGTGACGTTTTGACTGCAAGAGCTAGCAGTGCGTGGGTGCTTCTTTGCCAGCATCATGGCTGCGATTTATGTTTAACTGCACATGACGGAAAAATTGGGCAGAGTTTTGGAAAAGTGACAGCGGCACTGCTTGCCCTCATGCTTGCTGCCAGTTGAGGCGGGCAGGGGGAGGAGCAGGAGGCTGCCTGGCTGCTAATAAGCATCCTCTGGGGATGGGAGAAAGAGCAGCCTCAGCTCTGCAGCCATTGGGAGGGCTTCTTGCAAACGCTTCGCACAGAGAGCACAGTCTTGCCCCATCCTCCCTCCCTGCCTCCTTGGGCAAGTTCCCCACCTTTTTGCATCTGTTCTGCTAGGAGGATATAGGGAGGCAGCCGGAGTGGGCGCAGCACTGCCAAGCCTACTTCATCATGCAGTCTGGGGGCCTCTTCCTCCTCCTCCTCCTCCACTTCCTCCTGCTGGTGGGGATCCTCGCTGTCTCCACTGACCCTAGGGATGCTCTCCAAGGTAAGAGAGCCTTCCTCTCTCATGGCAGTAGCAGCAGGTGCCCACTACTTCTTCCACGCCTGCCCTTTGCTGGCGAGACGAGAGCGGGCGGTCAGGTCCCACCTGGCTTCCCTTCTCCCTGCCCTCCATTTGGTCGGTGGCAAGTGCAGGTCCTCTGTCCTGGCTCTGCTGGAGCCTGGCGGTGCCCCCTGTGGTGGAGAGAGAGGTCGCAGAGCAGGGTTGCCATATTCCTGTTCCCCAAATCCAGGAGCCATCAGTTGCATACTATGGAAATTGCTCATGACAGAGATCAGACACGCTAATTGATGCAATGGCTCCCGGCCTCCAGAAAGGCACTGCGGGCATGGTGCACTGAAGGCATTCTAGAGGCTGGGGCGCTCCATCCCACAGCCCCTGTGGGAGCTCAGAATGCTGAACGGGGCTGCAGGCAGTCTGTGCTGCCACACGACTGGCTGGCGGGGTAAGAGGGCATGCTCATGCCCTCAGTTGCAGCCCGAGTAGAAAATCTGGGCTACCCAGCAGGGCAGTGCTGCTCATGAGAACAGCGTTGGTGACTTTTAATGTTCAGCTTGGATACATTTTGGGAGGTATCTGATATACGGTATTCCCATGTTACCCTGACCCTTAGATTAACCCTACTGGCAGACACCATCCCCACCTCCACCCCCCTCCTGCTCAGAGCACAGCTGCTCCTCGGCAGCTGCCTCGTTATGGCTCCTGTCAAGGGCACATTCCCCTCCCTTCCAGGAGCCCGGCAGCCTCGCCTCATCCCCTCCCACGTACTGGCTGTCGATCGGCCTGTCCCTCGTTCCAGAGCCTGCTACAACAGGAGTGCTGGCCAAAATCAGGCTCTCCAGCTGCCGCAGGGCTACAACTCCCATCATCCCCAGCTGTAACTTATGGTAGCTGGGGATGTTGGGAGTGCTAGTCCAGTGGCAGCTAGTGAGCCTCAGCTTGGCCACCCAATGCCCCCCAATTTAGCAAGGAAGTCATCCCTATCATGGTTTCCTCCACTCAGCATCTCTTAACCTCTTGGATTGTCAAATGCACAGTGGAGAAACGGAGACGGGAAGAATGGTGCTGGCTTCTCCTGCCCACCAGCCTTTCCACCTGCACTGCATTCCTCAACCCTACCTTTCAGAACGTGTTACGTAGGGGTGTGCAGATCGATTCGGGTACAAAATGATTTGTACTCGAATCTACCTGTTTGGGCTGGTTTGTGGACAAAAGAAATCGCCCCTGTGCTAGCTGGCCAGATTCGGGTCGAAAACAAACCACCCAGCTTTTGGACCTGAAAAATCCGTAAATTCAGATCTCCATTTCGTGGCCATCTCTCTTGCCGTCTCCTTTTTGTGTCAGAAATTTTTCAAAGAAAACTCCCGCCCTCTCAAGCTTCAGATTGGTGACTGACAGTGTGCAATGACTGGCTGGCAATTCCCGCTTGGTTCCAGCTTGGCTCATTTCCATTCAAATCTTGTGCTGCCAGGGGCGACTGACCCGACATTGGCTAGGGGAAGAGTCAAAGAATGTACAAGGGTGGGGGAGTTCAAAGGAGAGATTTTCCAATGGACTTAAGGAGGCAGGCAGACACCTTTCTCCCTTTCTGCCTCATGGGAGGAGAGAGAGAGAGAGCACGCCAGAGGAGCTTTGCTTTGCCTTGTCTGCTGCCTGCTGTGGATTCTCTGCTTTTAGTTCCTGCTTTTCTGTTTGAGGAAAAGAGAAGGTAATGTTTTTCACTCACTTCCTGCTGCTGAGAGAATCACTGCCTGTGCCTGCTGTCTGTGCGAATCGATTTGGATACAAAATGATTTGTACCCAAATCTACCTGTTTCGGGAGATTTGTGGACAAAACAAATCTTCCCTGTGCTAGCTGGCCAGATTCGGACTGGAAACAAATTGGGGCTGATTTGATTAGGTTGCGAATCAGAACGAAAAAATCGATTCATGCACATCTCTATTGTCAAGTACCTCTGGCCAAATGTTCAAAGTGGCCCTACATGAAAGGTATAGAGCACCATGATTCCACCGGCACATTTACTGCCCAAACCCATCTCAATGCTAGCAACCCTGGATGTGCCTTTCCCAGTTGACTGATGTTTCCAGGGAGCTTTTAGGCTGATGCAGCAGATTTGGAAATGGGAGGGCTGACAGTCCGAGCCTTTGATGATGAGCCTGTCTGACTCTTTGCTCCCCAGCACGCTGTTACGAACCGAAAAAAGTTGGTCGATGTGCTGCATATCTGCCCCGCTTCTTCTACAACCAAACCACGGGGCATTGTGAGTATTTTATCTACGGCGGCTGCCAGGGAAATGGAAACAGTTTTCCCACTCTTGAGGAGTGCCAGGAGATCTGCCGAAAAGGAGGCGGAGGTGAGCCATCATGCAGAGGTTTCCCCATGGAGTCAAGCACGAGGTGTGGGCTATGCCTGGCCACTGGACAAGTGTGTTCCCTCATAGGGAGGGGGGCGGTGAGTCTCAGAGCCTCCTTCAAGGCTCCAGGCCCTGGAGGCCTGGCCTGCTCCTTCAAGGGCTTCTATTGCCTCCTGCAGGCCACTGCAGTGCTGGGAAGGGCCTGAGTCTGCACTGGTCCTGTCCCCAACTGGCTTTGGATACAAAATGATGTGTACCCAAATCTAATTGTTTCAGGAATTTGTGGACAAAACAAAACACTCCTGTGCAAGCTGGTCAGATTCAGACTGAAAACAAATTGAGGCTGATTCAATTAGGTTGCAAACAAATGGAAAAAATCGATCCATGCACATCTCTATTTATTTTATTTATTATTTATTATTAAAACTTTTATACACTAAAACAAAATTAAAATCAATTAATAATTAAAACAAAAATTATAAAACATAAAACAATGATTAACAATTAAAATCATCATAAAACAACAATTAAACAATCAGAACAATTTAAAAACAAGTTTTAAAAAGCTGAGAAAGCCTGGCTGAAGAGATGTGTTTTCAGGTGTTTTCTGAAAATTGCCAGAGATGGAAAGGATCGTATCTCAGCAGGGAGCGCATTCCACAATCTCGGGGCAGCAGCCAAGAAGGCCCGTCTCTGTGTAGCCACCAAACGAGTTGGTGGCAACTGGAGATGGACCTCCTCAGATGACCTCAATGGGCGGTGGGGCTCATAATGAAGAAAAGGCTCTCTTAAATACCCAGGGCCTAAGCCGTTTAGGGCTTTATAAGTTATAACTAGCATTTTGTATTTTGCCCGGAAACCTAGTGGCAGCCAGTGTAACTCCATCAACAAGGGAGTAATGTGGTCTCTCCAAGATGACCCAGAGACCAACCTGGCTGCCGCATTCTGAACCAACTGAAGTTTCCGGACTACGTACAAAGGCAGCCCCACGTAGAGCGCATTACAGAAGTCCAGTCTGGAGGTTACCAACAAATGTACCACTGTTTTGAGGTCATTGATCTCAAGAAACGGGCGCAGCTGGCATATCAGTCGGAGCTGATAGAAAGCACCCCAGGCCACTGCCTTAACCTGAGAAACCAAGGAGAGACGTTGATCCAGAAGTACTCCCAGACTGAGAACCTGTTCCTTTTGGGGAAGTGTGACCCCATCTAGAGCAGGCAGATCAACATCGTCTCTAGAGTTCTGACCCCGCACAATAAGTACCTCCGTCTTATCTGGATTCAGCTTCAGTTTATTCTCCCTCATTCAGCCCATTACTGCTTCCAGGCAGGCATTTAGGGAGGTTATGCCAACTCCTGAAGAAGTTGAAATGGAGAATTAGATCTGGGTGTCATCAGCATACTGGTAACACCCAGCTCCAAATCCCCTGATGATCTCTCCCAGCGGTTTCATGTAGATGTTAAAAAGCATTGGAGAAAGTATGGAGCCTTGAGGGACACCATACTTAAGCTCAGGTTTTGAAGAGCAACAATCTCCAATCGACACCATCTGGAATCTGTCCGAGAGGTAGGAGCAGAACCACTGTAAAACAGTGCCTCCCTCCCCCAACCCCCTCAGACGTTCCAGAAGGATACTATGGTCGATAGTATCGAAAGTTGCCGAGAGATCCAAGAGGACCAACACAGTCACACTTCCTCTGTCCATTGCCAATTGGAGATCATCCATCAGGCCAACCAAGGCAGTCTCCACCCCATAGCCCGCTCGAAAACCAGTTTGAAATGGGTCTAGATAATCAGTTTCCTCCAAGACCGCCTGGAGCTGAGAGGCCACCACCCTCTCAATTACCTTGCCCAGCCACAGGAGGTTGGAAACCGGCCTATAATTGCTCAACTCTGAGGGATCTAATGCAGGCTTCTTTAGAAGAGGTCTAATAATTGCCTCCTTAAGACAAGGAGGCATCCTGCCCTCCCTCAGAGAAGCATTTATTATTTCTACCAGGCCGCCTACAACAGCCTCCCTGCTAGATAGAACAAGCCATGTTGGACAAGGATCAAGAGGACAAGTGGTAGGCCTCACCGCTCCAAGCAGCTTGTCCACATCAGGAGTCACAAACTGAAATTGATCCAGCCAAATCGTATCAGAGGAGTTGTCGGACACCTCCAGTTCAGACATCAAATTAATTGTGGAGTCTCCATCTAGGTCGGCCCGAATCTGAGAGATTTTGTCTGTGAAAAATTCATTAAACACACCACAGTGGGTAACTGATGCCTCCAAATTCTGGTTCAAGGGAGAGGGAGCAGATACTAGTCCCCTGAAAACCCTGAACAACTCCGCCGGATGTGAACTCGCAGAGGCAATACGGGCAGAAAAGAACTGCTTCTTTGCCGCACATATCGCCTGAGCATAGATCTTTAAATGTGCTCCATGTTGTAATCTGTTGAATTCGAGTTGAGTTTTTCTCCACTTGCGCTCCAGTTGCCTACCTTGCCACTTCAGCCCCCGTAGATCTTCCGTATACCAAGGGGCCAATTTTGAAGCAGGTCAGAGGGGACGCTTAGGAGCAATCATGTCTACTGCCTTGGTGAGCAAGTTGTTCCAGTTCTCAACCAGGGCATCAACAAGATCACCAGCAGAGCCAATATTAAATCCCTCCAAGGCTTCTTGGAATCCTACCGGATCCAGTAACCTCTTCGGGCGGACCATTCTAATAGGCCCCTCGCCCCTGCAGAGGTGGAAATTGGTTGTAAGTCCAACCTTAACCAGATGGTGGTGCGTCCATGACAACGGGGAGATCGCAGGAGTCCCCACCCATGGAACACCACCCTGATCAGAATAAAAGACCAAATCAAGCGTGTGACCTGCAATATGCGTTGATCCAGAAACCGCTTGGGATAGGCCCATAGTCGTCATGGCCGCTATGAACTCCTGAGCTGCCCCAAACAAATTGGTCCCAAAATGAGCATTGAAGTCCCCCAGCACCAAAAGTCTGGGAGACTCCAACGCAAGTTCCGCGACCAAGTCCGTGAGCTCTGTAAGGGAATCCGTTGGGCAGCGGGGAGATCGGTACACCAACAGAAGTCCCAATCTATCCCTGGTACCCAAACTCAAGTACACACATTCAATATGGTCCGATACCCTAACAGGGACCCTGGTAAGGGAGATGTTATCCTTAGAGACCACAGCCACTCCACCTCCCCAACCACGTCCCCTCACCTGCTCCTCTACAGAATATCCTGGCGGGAGAAGCTGGGACCAAACTGGACCACTAGCCTCCCCCAACCAAGTCTCAGTAATACACATCAGGTCGGCCCCTTCATCCATGATCAAATCATGGATGAGTTCTGATTTATTTTCGACTGATCTGGCATTGCAGAGGAGCAAGGTAAGGTTATGTGGGATGTTGGCAGTGCTCCCCAAGTTCAAAGAGCTGGCAGGACAGCCGGAAAGGGGGACAGCTATCAGATTTCTGACCACCCTTCCCCTGGAACAGCCTGCTGACCTGCCAGCGTTTCTTCTTCTGTTCCCCACCACCACAGGAATAGCTGCCCCACCTTCAACGAAGGTACTCCCTGGCTCCCCATCTCCAGACAAACCCACACACATTACAACTTCAACCCAACCTCAGCACAGCTTAAAACTGAGTGAACAGAAGCCCCACTATTGAATGCCTCCCTCTATACAAATGGTTGGACAGAGTGACCAGCCCTCGCCCTCGTTTCTCCCCCGAAGTGGCTCCCCCAAACAGGCAACCCCCTTTGGTGTCGCCCCTGCCGCCACTGGCAGGCTTCCTATATAAGCTGAACAATAGGCTCAGCAGGTGGAACCAGGAAAAACTGCCCAGTCACCCTTACAGCCCCAGTCCTGCAAAGACTCTCTGCAAGCAGTCCTGGGGGGAGGCAGATGGCAACCAGGGAGGGCAGAAGAAAAGAGGCAAGCACCCCAGTCTCACACCCTGGGGGAGATGGAATCCTCTTCTCCAGCATTTTATTTTATTTTATTTTATTTTATTTTATTTTTTTATTTGATTTTTATGCTGCCCTTCCGAAATGGCTCAGGGTGGTTTACAATTAAACAGGGCAGTTTACAATTATTGTCAAGCACCTCTAGCCAAATGTTCAATGTGGTCATAAGAACATAACATAAGAACATAAGAAGAGCCCTGCTGGATCAGGCCCATGGCCCATCTATTCCTGCCTCCTGTTTCTCACAGTGGCCCACCAGATGCTGCTGGAAGCCACAGGCAGGAGTTGAGGGCATGCCCTCTCTCCTGCTGTAACTCCCCTGCAACTGGTGCTCAGAGCCAACTAGCCTTTGAGACTGGAGGTGGCCCACAGCCCTCCGACTAGTAGCCATTGATGGACCTCTCCTCCATTAAGTTATCCAAACTCCTCTTAAAGCCATCCAGGTTGTTGGCTGTCACCACGTCCTGTGGCAGAGAGTTCCACAAGTGGATCACGCGTTGTGTGAAAAAGTACTTCCATTTGTTGGTCCTAGACCTCCTGGCAATCAATTTCATGGAGTGACCCCTGGTTCTAGTGTTGTGTGAGAGGGAAAAGAATTTCTCTCTCTCCAATTTCTCCAAACCATGCATGATTTTATAGACCTCTATCAGGTCTCCCCTCAGTCATCTTTTTTTCTAAACTAAAAAACCCCAGGTGTTGTAGTCTTGCCTTATAAGAAAGGTGCTCTAGGCCCCTGATCGTCTTGGTTGCCCTCTTCTGCACCTTTTCCAGTTCTACAATGCCCTTTTTACACAGTACTCCAAGTGTGGTCGCACCATAGTTTTGTATAAGGGCATTATAATATTAGAGGTTTTATTTTCAATCCCTTTTCTAATAATCCCTAGAATTGAATCCTACATGAAAGGTATAGAGCACCATGATTCCACCGGCAAATTTACTGCCCAATCCCACCCCATTGCTAGCAACCCTGGATGTGCCTTTCCCAGTGGGCTGATGTTTCCAGGGAGCTTTTAGGCTGATGCAGCAGATTCGGAAATGGGAGGGCTGATGGTCCCAGCCTTTGACGATGAGCCTGTCTGACTCTTTGCTCCCCAGCACGCTGTTACGAACCGAAAAAAGTTGGTCGATGTGCTGCATATCTGCCCCGCTTCTTCTACAACCAAACCACGGGGCATTGTGAGTATTTTATCTACGGCGGCTGCCAGGGAAATGGAAACAGGTTTCCCACTCTCGAGAAGTGCCAGGAGATTTGCCAAAGAGGAGATGGAGGTGAGCCATCATGCTGAGGTTTCCCCATGGAATCAAGAAGGAGGCATGGGCCTTGCCTGGCCGCTGGACAAGTGTGGGCCCTCAGAGGGAGGGGGCCAGTGAGTCTCAGAGCCTCCTTCAAGGCTCCAGGCCCCGGAGACCTGGCCTGCTCCCTCGAGGGCTTCTATTGCCTCCTGCAGGCCACTGCAGTGCTGGGAAGGGTCTGAGTCTGCACTATTCCTGTCCCCAGCTGGCTTTGGGATGGGGCTGGGCAATGCATAACTGCCAAGGGGGGAAAGGGCCTGCCTTATACAGGGATACCTTTTGTGGTCCTGGCTGTTTGCTTCAGTATTGGGCAGAATTTGAGACCAGAAGCTGCTGCCTGGGTCAGTCCATCACAGGGCTGGGAATCCGAGGTCTGGGAGGAGAGGGGAGCTGATCTTGTGGTAGCAAACCTGACTGTTCCCCTTAGCTAAGCAGGGTCCACCCTGTTGCATTTGAATGGGAGACTTGATGTGTGAGCACTGTAAGATATTTCCTCTAGGGGATGGAGCTGCTCTGGGAAGAGCAGAAGGTTCCAAGTAGGGATGTGCGAAACATTTTGGGTACAAAACGTTTTGTTCTCAAAATTAGGGGTGTGCAATTTGGGTTTTCAGTGATTCGGTTCGGGACCTGAACTGAATCACCCCCGTTCTGTTCGGTGCCCGAATCTGGGCTACCCGAATCACCCCCAATTCGGTTCGGATTCGGATTAAATCCAAATCCCAATCTGAATTGATTCAAGTAATTAAAATGGGTCCCAGGGGCAAAATAGTGTGGTGCTGTGGTAGTGCCCAATGGTTGGAGGCTACCACCCTAATTTCAGGGAAATTGGGCAAAGGGCTGATTTTGGGGGAATTTTTGAAATTTTAGTGTCTTTGAGGCAGATCGGGGCATAGCGTGGGATCTGGTCAAAAAGAGTGGGGTGGGGTGGTAGTGCCTAATGGGTGGAGGATACCTCCCCAATTTCAGAGTGATTGGGCATAGGGCTGATTTTTGGGAATTGTTGAAGTTTATGCCTCTTTAAGGTTTTTCCCCATAGTGAAGCATTGAGGTGTCAGGAAATGTATAGCTTCACGCAGGGGGCAGAGGGGTGCCCTAGAGCAGTGTGGGATTGGTGGTAGTGCCAGGTAGGGTCAAGGCAGCTACCTGAATCTTTTCAGAGGATTTGGGCAGAGGGCTGATTTTGGGGGAATTGTTAAAATTTACACGTCTTTAAGGTTTTTCCTCATAGGGTATACATGGAGCTGTCAGCAGCCCCATAACTGCACTTGGGGAGTGCTGGGGTGGCCCAGAGCGAGTGGTAGTGTAGTGAACATAGGGTGCCAACCACCCCCATGGGTTTCTAACCCATGGGGTACAAGGTTATGTGGTTTCAGAGGTATTCTGAGTGTGGATTCTATGATAGCTAATGAGATTTTCAATGACACACCATGAATCCACTCTAATTTGCTATCATAGAATCCACACTCAGAATACGTCAGAAACAACAGAACCCTGTACCCCATAGTTGATTTCACACGCAGAGGCATATGTGGAGGGGGCTGCCACGCGTGGCTGGACACAAGCCCCTGCTCAGCTGGCTCTGCACTTGTGTGAACCCCCTTCCTTTCCTTTCACAGAAAACCCATGAGAGCGATGCAGAGTCTGCAGCCCCAGCAATACAGGTTTGATCCAGCTTCCTGTGGCTTTAACCCCTTGTCCTACTTAAAATGGTAATCGTCTGCATCCATCTCTCTTCAGACCGCATGGACCCGATCCAGCACTCAGTCAACACGGCCCCTTTCCCACACTGCAATAAAAATTCTTGATTGCCTACATGTTGCAGCATATTGTTCTTGTGTACTGGACTGAGTCCCCCAAAGACTCCTCATGCTCGGAAGGCCGAGGCACTTTCCAGATTATACGCTACAACTGTGGTAGTTTGCCTTGGCTTGGCAGGGTTGTAGTGAAACTGTAAATAGAGTGTTGCGCAAAGCCACCAGTAGGGGGAGCAGTCTTTTGTAGCTTAGGCAAAACATCCTACAATGAAAAATGTGTAGTACGGTAATGAAAACATAAAACTGGAAAGAAGGCATTGGAAATGTGAACAGGATCTTACTGACAGCACAGGGACTGTGATATTGAAACACAGGCAGTATGAAAGCACACTTAACTGACAGGTAGTGACACTGTTGTAGCATGTAATCTGGAAAGTGCCCCGTCCCACCAAATCTTCCAAAGGGGACAGGAGATTCAGGGAGCGATTGTGGCCTCATCGGGGTGTAGCAAGGGACAATGGGGCCTGTGTTCTCACCTCTCCCCAGTTGCCCCTCAGAGTGAGAGAGATAATGAAGGAAATAGGGAGGGGTGGAGCTGGGGGGGGTCTCCCAAATTGGGTGCCCCAGGTGCTTTGAACCCATCCACTCAATCATAGCTATACCCCTGGGCCTCATAGCATTTCTCAAAGTGGTGTTCCACTATTGATTATTCAAACCATCAGGATTCTGGGTTGTGAGCTGGTATGAACAGATCAGAGTCCAGCCAAGCAGGGAACCAGGGGCTTTCCAGTTGTGAGTTCACTGCATGCTTAAAAAAACTACCTAGTGGTTAGGGATGTGCACAAAACCAGTTCGCCCGGTTTGGTTCGGATCCGAACCGGGTCCGAACCAGGAGGGGGTGGTTCGGTTTTGGTTTTGTCCGAACCACCCCCTGGTTCAGATCCGAACCGAACCGGTTCGGACTGGTTCAGATCTCAAAAAGTAGCTAGGATGGTAGCTGGCACCCAGTGGTACCTGTCACCCAAACGCCAAAGCAATTGGACACTTGTACGATTTTTTATGAATTTTTGAAAAATATTTTTATTTTTTTCTCATAGGATATAATGGGATTCAAACCATACCATTATTACTTATTGTGGAGCACCCATGGTTGCCAACAACCATGCAAACCCTGAAGCAATCAGACATCCCTATGATTTTTTATGAATATTTGAAATATTTTAGTTATTTTTCTCATAGTGTATAATGGGACCCCAACCAGTCCATATCCCCTATTGTGGAGCACCTAGGGGCACAAAAGCGGGGTTGGTGGTAGACAGACAGGGGTGCCTACCACCCAAAACATCCCAAGGCTATTGGACATTCCTCTGATTATTGGTGAATTGTTAAATTATTTTTGAATTCCTCATAGAGAATAATGAGGATTGCAGCAAATGTATAGCTTCACGTCGGGGGGAAAGGGGTGTCGTAGAGTGGAGTGTGGTGGCTGGTAGTTCCTAGGGTGGGCAAAGAAGCTATCAGAATTAAGTGAAAGGAATTGGGCAAAGGGGTGATTTTTAAGTGATTTTTGAAGTTTACGCGTCTTTAAGGTTTTTCCCCATAAAGAAGCATGGAGGTGTCAGCAAATGTATAGCTTCACTTTGGGGGCAAAGGGGTGGCCTAGACCAGTGTGGGGTTGGTGATAGTGCCCAAGTGGGGCAAGGAAGCTACTAGAATTTTTTCAAAGGATTTGGGCTGAGGGCTGATTTTTGGTTAATTGTTGAAGTTTACGTGTCTTTAAGGTTTTTCCTCATAAGAAGTTATAATGGAGCTTTCAGCAGCCCCATAAGTGCACTTGGGGGGTGCTGGGGTGGCCCAGAGCGAGTGGTGGTGTAGTGCACATAGGGTGCCAACCACCCCCATGGGTTTCTAACCCATGGGGTACAGGGTTCTCTTGTTTCTGAGGAATTGAGTGTGGATTCTATGATAGCAAATGAGATTTTCAATGAGACACCATGAATCCACTCTAATATTTTCAGGGGTCTGAACCGGTCCGAACCAGTCTGAACGGGTTCAAAACGAACCACCCCGGTTTGGTTCGGATCCGAACCGAACCGGGGGTGGTTTGGTTCAGATCTGACTTGCCGAACCAGAACCGGTTCGGATCCGAACCAGTTCGTACTTCCCTACTAGTGGTTACTTATGGGCCCTTGCACACCATCCAGAGGTTTGCATGGAATGTCCGAGATCTCGTGCTCCCTCTATGACTCCAGCCACATGCTGAGCACGGCCCTTGCACTAGTCTTATTATGCCACCTGTTGGCCAGCTCTTGTGCATGCATCTTATTCACTCATTGGAAGTGAAAAAGGACAGGTTCACAACTGCTGGCCAGCAAGTAGCACTCTGTGGAAATACCTAAAGGACCATGCTCAGTGAGTGGTCTGAATACACACTATGAGACCTATCAAATACTATGTGGACATCTGGATGGCATGTGAGGGCCTGCAGGTAACCATTGCAGAAGCCTTTAAAGAGCATATTAGAAACACACATCTGGAAAAGCCCCAGGAGAAGCACAAGCTTACAGGAGCTGATGTGCACAGAACGAACCTTGTGCAGTAAACACTTAACATGATGCTTGCATGGGGGGAAAGGATCCTTACACTGCTTTGGCCACCACCCCGCCTTCATGAGTGATGGAGTTCCAGGGGTCTGCAGCGTGCTTGGAATGCGAGCTTCCCTTGGAAGGAGAGTCGCCCCTGACTGACGGGCTGCAGACTTTGGAATATTTGGTTTCTTTACACAAACTGGAAAGCTGAGCATCGACTGGACCAAGTTGGGAAGGCAGCAGGCCATTCCTGCAAGTCAGCAGCAGGCTCCCTCAGAGAGGCCAAACTCGGCATCTGAGAAGGGGCATCTCTCTCCTCCTTTGAGCCTCTCGTGACCCTCTGGCCTGCGACTTTCGCACTGACATAATACACACACACACAGAGATGCACACTCCTTGCAAGGGAGGGAGAAGCACCTGTGATCTTTTTCCTTTGTGCCTTCACACTGATTGCTCTGGGTTTTTTCTCCATGCCTTCACCTGCCAAATCTGACCAAATCTTTGCCTTTGTCAGTGACAGCCTTCAGCCTCTCACTCCCCCGCCCACCTCAGCCCATTTAGGAGGCAGAGAAGTTCAAAGGGCTCAAATTAGGAAGCTGGCGATTTCCCACACTGCTGCTGGCACCTTGCAGAAGGCAGAGGGCAGGGCAGGGCTGGGCCTGGGTGATGTTTGGAGAAGCCAGGAGGAGCAGCTCGGCTTGAAGTCCCTCACCCCACAAATAGAGGCTGGTGGGACTCCTGGCGTCTCTCTGGCCAGGCAGGCAAGGCGGGGGTGTTGGGGGTTGATGGCATGCAGATGGGGAAGGGGTTGCCTTGCAGGGAGGTCATGACCAGGACCCCCAGTGCCAGCAGGACAACTCCATAAGCTTCTCTGCACGGCACCCCCCTGATGCTGATGCTGCTCCATCCCTGCGCTTCTTACAAGGTGCGGGATGTGGGGAGTCAATCTCCACAGCAGACCAGAGAATCCGGCAGGCAACCTGCTGACCCTCCGAGGCAGGGGGAGGCTGTGAGGAGTATCATCAGGTACTCCAATCCCATCAGAGACTGAGGAAGAGGTGAGAGAGCTTGACAGCTGTTACGGAAGAACAGGATTTCACCCATCTGCCACAACACCCCTCCCGCAAGCACCTGCAATTGCAAATCACTCAGAGCAGACCTACCACCAAATTATGCCAATGGCCAATTCACAAATCAATGGAGAAGTCTTGAGGCATTCCAGAAAGCTCAAAAAACCTGGTTCAAATAGATGATCGTTTTACCCTGGGCATAATTCAGGCCAAGCTAGAATACGCAGTAATTTCTAACAATAATTCAGGGGAAAGCAGAGTTGGTTGTGTACTGGTCCTGATAGCTTGCGGGGACTTTGGTGTTAATCCAGCTGATATGTGGACTTGCAACCTCCATTCCGGAGGGGATGCGGGCTAAACACCATGACTGTAAAATCCCCTGAGCAGCTGAAAGTTATTTTGCAAACCAAAGAAGAGAGTCATCAAGAGGTACTCAGTACACTATCAACCCCAGCTGAGTTTCTTACAGAATTATGCAGACTGTTAATTCTGAGCATGTTCTGAGACTGAGTGTAAGATCAGCATTATATGAATATTTCAGATCCGAAACAGGGGTGATTCGTTTCTGATCTGAAATTTTTCGGGGCTCTTCGGGGGTGATTCGGTTTGGATCCGAATCAACCGAAATTCGCTGTTTCGGGTACAGATCGTTCTGTACCCGAAACGTCTCACACATCCCTAATGAGGACATGTCCCAGGGAAATGAGGATGTATGACAACCCTATCAAATGAGAGGCGTACGGTAGCCCTATCAATTCCTACAGCCCGGACACAATCCTGAGGAGCCACGGAAGCTCTGTGCATTTCCTAGCAGCATCAGTGGGCTTTGCAATTTCACAGAACCACCTCACATGCATGGTGAAGTATGTAAGCCACTAATGTCATGATATTTCCATATGGATGGGTGTTGGAAAGTACTTGCCATCTTCAGCCAGCAGAAATGTGTCAGGGCAGTAGATGGTGCCATTTCACAGGATTCTGAAAGCAATGGAAGGTGTTCAGCTTGACCTGAAGACATTACCTAGGCCTATAAGCAAGAACACGTTGGGTCTTTGCAGTCTGTCAGAATAAATGGTGACGAGGGCCGAGAGGAAGAAAAATGGAAGCAAGAAGCAGCAGCAGCAGCAGGAGCCGGGGCCTCAAAAGGCGCCACTGGAACCACAGAAATACTCAGGGAAGGGAAGATGGCCACGGAGTCCGTGCCAGAGCTGTCTCCTGTGCAGGCAGAAGGCCCCAGGTTCAGTCCCTGGCAGCTTCTCCAGGTGGGGCTGGGACTAAGAGACTCCTGCCTGAGACCTCGGAGCGTCACTGCCAGCCAGTGTAGAGAAAATACTGCTCTCTGGTGGTGGAGAAGGACCTGACTCAGTAGAAGGCAGCTCCTTATGCCCCTTATACATTTTTGGATACTTAGTGTGGATACATCCAATATGAGTGGATGCCCCTGAGAGCCACCCTGGATCTCAGGGGTCCAGAGATGAGTTCTTCCCCAAGGAGACCCCTGGCATGCTGCCCCATCAGATCCAGAAATTGCTGAGGAAAGATCAACAGCTCTTGGGCCTTGGCAACTGTTTCTTACCACATGTCTTAAAGAAGGATTTCCATAAGGCCACCTCACCCACCTGATTCTCCTTCTGTTTGTGTGCTGCTGCAATCTTTATGCAATTCCTCCTCCTGTACCTGCTTGTCTAGATGATAAAAAGTGATGGTGGATCTTCATGAAAGCATTCCCCCCATGCTTTCTAGAGGCCGTCTCCTCCTTCCAGGGTTTCTGGCATATTGAAAGGCATGTATTCTGTTGCCCTCGGAGCACAATGACAGGGGTTCCTCACTGTAGGTCTCCAGATGTTGTTGGAGTACAACTCCCATCATTCCCAGCCACAATGGCTTTTGACTAGAGATGATGGAAGTTGTAGTTCAACAACATCTGGGAACCAAAGGTTGGGAATGCTTGCACTCTGAGTTGAAGATTCAAGGGTTGCTGTATGGCCAAGCCAAAGTCCACTATAGGATCTCAGAGAAGAGCTTCATGCTGGTTGCAAAAGTGCCTGACACAAGCCCCATGCAGACAACCTATTCAGCGTACAAAGAAGTGTGGGACTGACTGCCACTCCAATGGTCTTTCATAATAGCATAATAGAATGTGATGCTCTGACTCAGAGTCTAGGACAGGCCTCCACAACTCAAATGACCTGGCAGGCCGAAACCAACCGTGACTTGGTTCATGGGGGCTGAGGTCAATTCCTAGGGTGCTGATTATTAGAGTAACACTTAATATCAATCAATCATCCAATCAACTGAATTAAAGTAAAATGAATTAAAAATGATTTAAAAATGAATTTAATCAATATTTAACTTTTGATGTTCTGGCAGGCCAAGATTGATTTAAATTAATATGAAATAAGTTGAATTAAAATTCATTCTAATAATATAAATATTATACAATCTGTACAAAATACATAATAAAATGCATTGTTCTTCCTTTCCACCTCTGCCAAATAATAACACGAAACATGGAACACTTTTAAGGGGGAAAAATGAGAACGTCTTCTCATAATTTTAAAAAAGAAGAGAGAAGGGGAAAGAAAGATGGAAAGGATGCAGCAGGAGCCTTGGCCTGAGAGAGAGAGAGAGAGAGAGAGAGAGAGAGAATGGAGCAGTCTTGGAGAGAGAGAGAGAGAGAGAGAGAGAGAGAGAGAGAGAGAGAGAGAGAGAGAGAATGGAGCAGTCTTGGAGAGAGAGGGAGAGAGAGAGAAAGAGAGAGAGAATGGAGCAGTCTTGGTGGGAGAGAGAAAGAATAGAGCAGTCTTGGTGGGAGAGAGAGAGAGAGAATGGAGCAGTCTTGGAGAGAGAGGGAGAGAGAGAGAAAGAGAGAGAGAATGGAGCAGTCTTGGTGGGAGAGAGAAAGAATAGAGCAGTCTTGGTGGGAGAGAGAGAGAGAGAATGGAGCAGTCTTGGTGGGAGAGAGAGAGAATGGAGCAGTCTTGGTGGGAGAGAGAGAGAGAGAGAGAGAGAGAGAGAGAGAGAGAGAGAGAGAGAGAGAGAGAGAATGGAGCAGTCTTGGTGGGAGAGAGAGAGAGAGAGAGAATGGAGCAGTCTTGGTGGGAGAGAGAGAGAGAGAGAATGGGGCAGTCTTGGTGGGAGGGAGAGAGAATGGAGCAGTCTTGGTGGGAGAGAGAGAGAGAGAGAGAGAGAGAGAGAGAGAGAGAGAGAGAGAGAGAATGGAGCAGTCTTGGTGGGAGAGAGAGAGAGAGAATGGAGCAGTCTTGGTGGGAGAGAGAGAGAATGGAGCAGTCTTGGTGGGAGAGAGAGAGAATGGAGCAGTCTTGGTGGGAGAGAGAGAGGGAGAGAGAATGGAGCAGTCTTGGTGGGAGAGAGAGAGAGAGAATGGAGCAGTCTTGGTGGGAGAGAGAGAGAATGGAGCAGTCTTGGTGGGAGAGAGAGAGGGAGAGAAAGAGAATGGAGCAGTCTTGGTGGGAGAGAGGGAGAGAGAGAATGGAGCAGTCTTGGAGAGAGAGAGAGAGAATGGAGCAGTCTTGGTGGGAGAGGGAGAGAGAATGGAGCAGTCTTGGTGTGTGTGTGTGTGTGTGTGTGAGAGAGAGAGAGAGAGAGAGAGAGAGAGAGAGAGAGAGAGAGAGAGAGAGAGAGAGAGAGAGAGATGGAGCAGTCTTGTTGGGAGAGGGAGAGAGAATGGAGCAGTCTTGGTGTGTGTGTGTGTGTGTGTGTGTGTGTGTGTGTGAGAGAGAGAGAGAGAGAGAGAGAGAGAGAGAGAGAGAGAGAGAGAGAATGGAGCAGTCTTGGTGGGAGAGAGAGAGAATGGAGCAGTCTTGGTGGGAGAGAGAGAGGGAGAGAGAGAGAATGGAGCAGTCTTGGTGGGAGAGGGAGAGAAAGAGAATGGAGCAGTCTTGGTGGGAGAGAGAGGGAGAGAGAACGGAGCACTCTTGGTGGAAGAGAGGGAGAGAGAGAATGGAGCAGTCTTGGAGAGAGAAAGAGAGAATGGAGCAGTCGGTGGGAGAGGGAGAGAGAATGGAGCAGTCTTGGGGTGTGTGTGTGTGTGTGTGTGTGTGTGTGTGTGTGAGAGAGAGAGAGAGAGAGAGAGAGAGAGAGAGAGAGAGAGAGAGAGAGAGAGAGAGAGAATGGACCAGTCTTGATGGGAGAGAGAGAGAGAGAGAGAGAGAGAGAGAGAGAGAGAGAGAGAGAGAGAGAGAGAATGGAGCAGTCTTGGTGGGAGAGAGAGAGAGAGGGAGAGAGAGAGAGAGAATGAGAATGGAGCAGTCTTGGTGGGTGGGAGAGAGAGAGAATGGAGCAGTCTTGGTGGGAGGGAGAGGGAGAGAGAACGGAGCAGTCTTGGTGGAAGAGAGGGAGAGAGAGAATGGAGCAGTCTTGGAGAGAGAGAGAGAGAGAGAGAGAATGGAGCAGTCTTGGTGGGAGAGGGAGAGAGAATGTAGCTGTCTTGGTGTGTGTGTGTGTGTGTGTGTGTGTGTGTGTGTGTGTGTGAGAGAGAGAGAGAGAGAGAGAGAGGGAGAGAATGGAGCAGTCTTGGTGGGTGGGTGGGTGTGAGAGAGAGAATGGAGCAGTCTTGGTGGGAGAGAGAGAGAGAGAGAGAGAGAGAGAGAGAGAGAGAGAGAGAGAGAGACTTAACCGCGCAGGCACACCTCGCAGTTGGGAAGCAACACCGGGCAAAATAGCAGACCCGAGAGTCACTCTGGTTTCTGCCGCTGTGTGCCACTGCTGAAGTGGGGGAGAGTAAGGAGGAACACCTGCAGCCGTGCAGCGGCTTGAATTTTTTTTGCGGGGGGTGTTTTTTAAGCAGCAGGGGGAGGAAGAGGAAATAGCCCTGGGGGCCAGGGAAAAAGGCCTCGCGGGCCGCATCTGGCCCCCGGGCTGCATGTTGTGCAGGCCTGGTCTAGGATGTACAGAGACAGCAAGTCTGCATCCCTCTTGTATGTGCAGCTGGCTGTGTGGTATGTTAGCCACTCCGCTGACTGGGCATTGGCTTCAATGAAGAATAGTGGTCCTGTTATTTGACCTGCAGATTTAATCAACCTCAAGCCCATTAAGTCATTCTCCTAGCTTTCCATGGGAGCAGTCAAATCAAGAGCAGCTCCAGGGACAGGGACACGGGCAATCACCCTCCAGGCAATGGTTGCCCTCCCCACCACCCCCTCAGTTCTGTTCCAGAACCCTAATAATTGGGACACATTTGCCCTGCCACAAATGCACATTTCCCTTTCGGTGCCTCCCTCACTTTTTGTTCTGGTGCCGCCACTGAGTCAACAGTGTCTGCATTGCTATGTGGACCTGTATCTGTGGACATCTAGCCTTCTCAGTAATCACTGAGGTGCAAAAGACAGAAAGGAGAAGACAATGTGCTAGGGATGTGCAAACAGGATCTAATCTGAACCAGTTTGGTTCGAAGATTTGAACTCAAACCCAACAGCGGATTGAATTGGCAATGCCGGTGTGAGTTTGAACCAAACAAATCCTGGTGCTATTCAAACTGGTTTGAACTGGTTCAAGCCTCCAAAAAGGGGGGGGTGGTAGGCACCCACGGATGCCAACAAACACCCAAACCCCAAAGCAGTAGGACACACCTGCAATTTTAAATGATTTTTTGGATTATTATTTTTTGCATTTTCCCCATAGGCTATACTGGGGATTCAAACTGGCCCATTAACTCCGATGCAGAGTACCTAGGGGCATAAACCTAAAACTGAACTCAGAGTCCACAACAGTTAAGGTCAGACAGTGTTCATTGCATTGAAATCTTCAAAAAATCATTAAAAATCACAGGAGTGTCCGACTGCTTTGGGATTTGGTGGATGGTAGGCACCTCTGGGTGCCCTTAGGTGCTCTCCATAGTTTGTGCCCCTAGGTGCTCTGCATAGGGAATAATGGGCCAGTTTGAGTCCCCATTATTTCCTGTGGGGAAAATGCAAAAAACCTGAAATATCTTCAAATAATAATTAAATATTTCAGGAGTGTCTGATTGCTTCGGAGTTTGGTGGGTGGTAGTCACCACTGGGTGCCTACCACCCACCACAGGTTTTTGCCCCTTGGAGCTCCTCATAGGGAATAAAGCGCCAGTTTGAGTCCCCATTATACCCTATTTAGAACCTTTTAGAACCAGTTCAAGCTGGGCTTGAATTCGAATCCAACCAAGGGCGGGTTTGAGCAAAACAAAAAACAAACCTACCCACCCTGATTCAAATTGGGTTTGAATTCAAACCAAACAGGCCAAACTGGTTTTCGGCACATCCCTACAATGTGCTAGCCAAACCTTTTCCAGAACAGTCTCTCTCTGGGTGGGAGTCTCATTGCCTCAGGCCACTAGAGGTTGTGGAGGCCGATGCAAGCATTCAGGGATGTTTAGCAGAGCCACAGAAGAGGCGTTATTTGCATGTGTGAGGGACAGGTTGCTGAAGTGGCCCAGTTCCAGAATGGGACCACTGAGAGACTATTTCAGACCACTGCACACAGAGACCAGCAGCTGAAAGACAGGAATTATCCAGCCAAGCTGATTTCTTAAATATTTTTATTTTTATCATTTATTTATTTTTTACATTTCTATACCGCCCCAAACCAAAGTCTCGAGGTGGTTCACAATAATGTGAAATCTCAACACATGCAGTTCATATTTTTATAATTACTGCATCAGAAGCACAGCATTCAGAGGGGACACCTAAACCTTATGCGGCAAACAGTTAACATGATGTTTGCATGAGGGGAAAGGATCTTTACCCTGCTTTGGCCATCACCCTGCTTTCCTGAGTGATGAAGTTCCGGGGTGTGCAGCGTGATTGGAATGCTAGCTTCTCTTGGAAGGAGAGTCGCTGCAGACTTTGGAATATTTGGTTTCTTGACACAAACTTGAAAGCTGAGATTTGGTGGACGTTGGGAAGCCAATAGGCCGTTCCTACAAGACAGCAGCAGGCTCCCTCAGAGAGGCCAAACTCTGCATCTGAGAATGGGGCAGCTCTCTTCTTCTTTGAGCCTCTTGTGAGCCTCTAGCCTGTGACTTTCACACCGACATAATGCACACACAAAGACACACACTCTCCTTGCAAGGGAGAGAAAAGGGGAGATCTGGCTATCCTATGCCGTCTGCAGTCGGAGAGACATTGTCTCATTTTCTTTCTCAAAGTGATGCTTTATTATTGATTTCTGTACTGCAAGGGGGTTGGTATTTTTGCTGGTATGAACATCTCCAAGTCCAGCCAAGGGGACCAAGGTGGCAAAAGGAGGAGAGAGGGGCCGAGAACTGTAGGGGAAGAATGGAAGTTCAGTCCCCAAATAGCAGAGCAAAACCAGTTGGGTGAGAAAGCAGCCAAGCAAAGGGTCTGGAGACAATTCTTTAAGTTTGAAGAACTACAGGGATGTATTTAGAAGTTACAAAAGATAGGAAAGCTGATCTAAAGCTGAAAGGGGAGAGAGACTAAACAAACAACCATCTCTAGAAAGACAAGATGGAGACTAACACTGGAAGAACAAAGAGGGGAGGAGTTCAGCACTTATATCCAACACACACACACACACACACACACACACACACACACACACACACAACCCTGTCATCACTATAGGGCATTGCAGTTGAGTGCTGATGCTGCCATGGTCCTAGCTCCAGCAAGAACCGGGTGCTATGAATCCTGGGGTGTTCTGTTTGGGATTCCAGCATTCTAGCAGCGGACTGCAAACTTTCAAAATGTTTGCAGAGCTATGTTTGGACATCTGTAGGGATCTCATGCCAAGAGGGTATTTTGTCCCTCCCTTCCTCTAGGGAGCAATTCCACAGTTTGCAGTGGAACCAAAACAAGCACACATTCATATTGTTTCTCTCTCTCTCTCTCTCTCTCTCTCTCTCTCTCTCTCTCTCTCTCTCTCTCTCTCTCTCTCTCTCTCTCACACACACACACACACACACACACACACACTTGTCAGGGCCTGCTATTGTTGCCCTGCCTCTGCTGGCTTGGAACCTGACTTCCTTGGGAGCAGCATGTCCCCTCAGCTGAGCAACAAAGCATTGCCTCTTGAAACTATCTCATCCTGAGAGTGCCAACCCCACCCTGGCAAAAGAGAGTCTTGCCACTCTCCCTTGCTTGTCTGGCACACACAGTTCCAGTTGGAAGGCTACTCTGGGAAGAGCAGACACAGCTGAGAAGCTGAGAAGGTGAGCAAGCCTTTCTAAGCATCTAGCCTTTTCTCCCTCAAACAAACTAACAAGAAGAGGAGAGTTTTGCAGGGGCTGTTTCTCTTTAAGGGGTAGGTCTTAGTCTTTCTATCTTTGTGAGTGTTACTTGTTAGGGTTCCTTGCTAGGGTTCCTTGTTAGGGTTAAGATATCAGAAGGCTAGGAGTTCTTAGGGTTCCCTAAAGGCACTGTTTGCTGATTGGTGGGGGTGGAGTCAGCTAGGGCTGGGCGGGGCCCCACATTCCTTTCCTTTGGCTCTCATCCTGTGTGACAGTTGGAGGGCTACTCTACATATGAGGTGAAGGCCCGAGAGCATAGCGAACAGGAATAGCAAACAGGACGTAGGAGTTTTGCAGGAGTTTAGCGGGAAATGTGCGAGCGAGCCTGGAACGAGCCCCTGAAATCGCTATCGCGATCACAAGGAGCCTGGTGGAGAAGAGAACGTAAGTACATATCCCTCCCTCATATCCCTCATATTCTTGGGAAAGGCTGTTTGGACAGTTAAATAGCTGACCATTACAGCTGAGACCTATCCTAACAAAATATCTAATAAACAGACAATAAGCTCCCTAAATACTGTAAAGAGCTAACTAAAACAGTATGAAGATAGAAGGTCAGCAGGGGAAGGGGCACTTCCCAGTGTATTGCACAGAGTGCCACATGTACGACTATTTGCCCCATGGGCAGAAATCGTGGGTGTGTGCTCAGTGCAAGGAGCTCCTGGCTCTCAGGGAACAAATCCGTTCCCTCGAGACCAAGGTGGCGGATCTGGAGAAGCTCAGAGACAGAGAGGCATGTGGACGAGACCTTCAGGGATGTGATAGAGGCATCACACTCCAGGGCCGGTAGCTCCTCTGCTGTCAGGGAGAATGAAGGTCTTGGGCAAGGAGGACATCAGTCTGAGGAAGAGGGAAATGCTCCTTTAGAAGGGACCCCTTCCGTGGATGATGAGCCCAGATCCTCTCGCACAGGGGATACTCCTCTGGGGGGTGGGGGCCTCCTTGTAGTTGGTGATTCGATCATTAGGGGGATAGAGAGATGGGTTTGTGACCCGCGTGTTGACTGCACGGTGACTTGCCTGCCTGGTGCAAAGGTTGCGGACATCACGCGGCGTCTAGACAGGCTCCTAGGCAGTGCTGGGGAGGAGACAGCTGTCGTGGTGCACGTCGGCACCAACGATGTGGGGAAATGTAGTTGGGAGGTCCTGGAAGCCCAATTTAGGCTGATAGATAGTGTATTGAAGTCCAGGACCCCCAAGGTAGCATTCTCAGAAATGCTACCTGTTCCACGTGCAAGTACAGTGAGACAGGCAGAGCTGAGGGGTTTTAACGCGTGGATGAGACGTTGGTGCCGGGAGGAGGGGTTTAGATTTGTTAGGCACTGGGACACATTTTGGAGCAAGCAAGGCCTGTACAAAAGGGACGGGCTGCACTTGAACCAGGGTGGAACCAGACTGCTGGCGCTTAAAATCAAAAAGGTTGCAGAGCAGCTTTTAAAATGACACTTGGGGAACAGCCGATGGGAGCTGGGCAGTATCCCATTTGGCAAAAGCCATCCTTTAAAGTGTGAGTCTGCAAAGAACGCAAATAAAACAGAAGGGGATGGAGCAAAACCGCATAAAGAGCAGATGGGAGCCTGTGCCAGCAGGTCAAAGAGTAAAAAGAGTAGCATACATCAGGGGAGAGATTCAGCATGTAGGGGCTTGTATGCCAATGCCAGAAGCCTCCGAACCAAGATGGGTGAGCTGGAGTGCTTGGTTGCTAACGCAGAAATAGACATAGTGGGCATAACAGAAACATGGTGGAAGAGTGAGAACCAGTGGGACACTGTTATCCCTGGATATAAACTCTATAGAAAGGACAGGGAGGAGCACCTTGGAGGTGGAGTAGCACTGTATGTTAAAGAAGGGATAGAATCTAATAAGCTAGAAAACCTAAGTGGACCGGAGTCCTCCACAGAAACCCTGTGGGTGACTATACAAGGTCGGAAAGGAAACGTGCTACTAGGGACGTGCTATCGCCCTCCGGATCAAAATGATGACAGTGACTGGGAGTTGCAGGAGGAAATCAGGGAGGCGTCAAGGAGAGGCAGGGCTGTAATAATGGGTGATTTCAACTACCCACACATAGACTGGGTAAATTCACAGTCAGGTCAGGACAAAGATGTCAAATTTCTAGATACGCTAAATGACTGTGCCCTAGAACAGTTGGTCATGGAACCAACCAGAGAGAAGGCGACCTTAGATCTAATTCTGAGTGACACCCAGGACCTGGTGCGTGATGTCAGTGTCATCGACCCTTTAGGGAACAGTGACCACAGTGCCATCAAATTCAGCATACATGCGGGGAGAGAATCACCAAGGATGTCTAACACGGACATTTTGAATTTCAGAAGAGGAAACTTCTCCAAAATGAGGAGTATGGTGAAAAAAAAGCTGAGGGGGGAAATCAGGAGAGTCACTTCGCTCCAGAGTGCATGGAGTTTACTCAAAACCACAATACTAGAAGCCCAGTTAGATTGTATACCCAAAAGGAGGAAAGGTACCACTAAGTCCAGGAGGATGCCAGCATGGCTAACGGGTACCGTCAAGGAAGCCATAAGAGGGAAGAAGACTTCCTTCCGAAATTGGAAGGCCTGTCCAAACGAAGAGAACAAAAAGGAACAAACTCTGGCAAAAAGTAACAAACTCTGGCAAAAGAAATGCAAGGTGACAATAAGGGAGGCAAAAAGAGAGTTTGTGGAACATTTAGCCAAAAGTATCAAGGGGAATAACAAAAACTTCTTTAAGTACATCAGAAGCAGGAAACCTGCCAGGGAGGCGGTTGGGCCATTAGACAATGAGGGAGTGAAAGGGATTATTAAGGAGGATATGGAGGTTGCAGAGAAACTGAATGAATTCTTTGCATCTGTCTTCACGGCAGAGGATACTGAGCATATACCTGTTCCTGAACCAGGCTTTTTAGGGATGGAGGCTAGAGAGCTGAGTCAGATAAAAGTGACAAGGGATGATGTTCTAAACTGTCTGGAAAAACTGAAAGCTAACAAATCACCAGGGCCGGATGGCATCCATCCAAGAGTCCTCAAAGAACTCAGATGTGAAATTGCCGACCTTCCTGCTAAAATATTTAACTTATCCCTGAAATCGGGCTCTGTACCAGAGGACTGGAGAGTGGCAAATGTAACACCGATTTTCAAAAAGGGATCCAGGGGAGATCCGGAAAATTACAGGCGGGTTAGCTTAAAGTCTGTTCCAGGCAAATTGATGGAAAGCATCCTCAAGGATAAAATTGTAAAGCACCTAGAAGAACAGGCCCTGCTCGGAGTGAGCCAGCATGGCTTCCGCAAAGGTAAATCTTGCCTCACCAACCTTTTGGACTTCTTTGAGAGTGTCAACAAGTGTGTGGATCAAGGTGATCCAGTTGACATAGTCTACCTGGACTTCCAAAAAGCTTCTGACAAAGTTCCTCATCAAAGGCTCCTGAGGAAACTTAGCTGTCATGGGATAAAGGGACAAGTACATGTGTGGAATGCTAACTGGTTGAAAAACAGGAAACAGAGGGTAGGTATAAATGGAGAGTTTTCACAATGGAGGGAAGTAAGAAGTGGGGTCCCCCAGGGATCTGTACTGGGACCGGTGCTTTTTAATGTATTCATAAATGATCTAGAAGCAGGGGTAAGCAGCGACGTGGCCAAAATTGCAGATGATACCAAACTCTTCCGGGTAGTGAAATCTCAAACGGATTGTGAGCAGCTCCAAAGGATCTCTCCAACCTGGGGGAGTGGGCGAAAAAATGGCAAATGCAGTTCAATGTTAGCAAGTGTAAAGTGATGCACATTGGGACGAAAAACCCCAACTTCAAGTATATGCTGATGGTGACGGACCAGGAGAGGGATCTTGGGGTTGTGGTTGACAGCTCGTTGAAAGTGTCGACTCAATGTGCGGCAGCTGTGAAAAAGGCAAATTCCATGCTAGGGATCATTAGGAAGGGGATTGAAAATAAAACGGCTAACATTATAATGCCCTTATTACAAAACTATGGTGCGACCACACTTGGAGTACTGCGTACAGTCCTGGTCACCACATCTTAAAAAGGACATTGTTGAACTGGAGAAGTTACAGAAAAGGGCAACCAAGATGATCAGGGACTAGAGCACCTTTCCTATGAGGCAAGACTACAACACCTGGGGCTTTTTAGTTTAGAAAAAAGACGACTGCGGGGAGACATGATAGAGGTCTATAAAATCATGCATGGTGTGGAGAAAGTGGAGAGAGAGAGATTCTTTTCCCTCTCACACAACACTAGAACCAGGGGTTACTCCATGAAATTGATTGCCAGAAGGTCTAGGACCAACAAACGGAAGTACTTTTTCACACAACGCGTGATCCACTTGTGGAACGCTCTGCCTCAGGATGTGGTGACAGCCAACAACCTGGATGGCTTTAAGAGGGGTTTGGATGACTTAATGGAGGAGAGGTCTATCAATGGCTACTAGTCGGAGGGCTGTTGGCCACCTCCTGCCTCAAGGGCAGGGTGCCTCTGAGTACCAGTTGCAGGGGAGTAATGGCAGGTGAGAGGGCATGCCCTCAACTCCTGACTGTAGGCTCCCAATGGCATCTGGTGGGCCACTGTGCAAAACAGGATGCTTGACTAGATGGGCCTTGGGCCTGATCCAGCAGGGCTGTTCTTATGTTCTTATGTTAGGGGCCTAGATTCCCTTTCTTATGAGGCAAGGCCACGACACCTGTGGCTATTACGTTTAGAAACAAGTTGTTGTAGTAAGAACTAATCAGACTACTTTCTTTTCACTGTCTCTACAAGTGGACTAAATTTGCTTCAAATTGAGGTTCAAATTTTAGATCTCTTGTACTTGAAACGTTCATGCATCCACCATCTTGGGTCAGGGTGGATGATATTATTACAAACTATACCACTGAGGTGTCCCTGTGTGTCACTCACTAAAACTATATCAAATTTGGTTCAAATGGGTTAGACATACCTTAAATTAGTGCACTTGTGCCTCAAAGGTTCACATGTCCACAATCTTGGATCAAGGTGGATGAAAGCAGCACAAACTACACCATTGGGACATCTCTTTGTGTCCATACAGCTGTAACAAATTTGGTTCAAATCGGTTAGACTGTCCACAAGATAGCCCACTTGCAACCCATGGAGGTGGTTGGCACCCTCTCTCTGGGCCACCCCAGCACCTCCCAAGTGCGGTTATGGGGCTGCTGAAACCTCCATTCTTCCTTATGGAGAAAAACCTTAAAGCCACTTGTGTGGTGCTGGGGTGGCCCAGAGTGAGTGGTGGTCTAGTACAAAGAAGGTGCCAACCACCCCCATGGATTGCTAACCCATGGGGTACTGGGTTTTGTTGTTTCTGAAGTGTTCTGAGTTTAGATTCTTTGGTAGCATATAAGATTTTCAATGACAAACCATGAATCCACTCTCATCTGCTAACCTTAAAGACACATAAACTTCAAAAATCACTTAAAAACCAGCCCTTTGCCCCATTCCTTTCAAATAATTCTGATAGCTTCCTGGCCCCCCTTGGGCACTACCACCCACCACACTCTGCTCTAGGCCACCCCTTTGCCCCTGACGTGAAGTTACACATTTGCTGACACCTCCATGCTTCTTTATGGAGAAAAACCTTAAAGATGCATAAACTTCAAAAATCACTTAAACATCAGCCCTTTGCCCCATTCCTTTCAAATAATTCTGAAAGCTTCCTTGCCTACCTTGGGAACTACCACCCACCACACTCCACTCTAGGACACCCCTTTCTCCCCGACGTGAAGCTATACATTTGCTGCAATCCTCATTATTCTCTATGAGGAATTCCAAAATACTTTGAAAATTCACCAATAATCAGAGGAGTGTCCTATTGCCTTGGAACTTTGTGGATAGTAGGCACCCCTGGTTGTCTACCACCCACCCCACTTTTGTGCCCCTAGGTGCTCCATAATAGGGGATATGGGCTGGTTCTGGTCCCATTATACACCATGAGAAAAATCATAGGGGTGTCCAATTGCTTCAGGATTTGCATGGCTGTTGGCACCCATGGGTGCTCCACAATAAGGAATAATGGGCTGGTTCGAGTCCCATTATACACCATGAGAAAAATCATAGGGGTGTCCAATTGCTTCAGGGTTTGCATGGCTGTTGGCACCCATGGGTGCTCCACAATAAGGAATAATGGGCTGGTTCGAGTCCCATTATACCCTATGAGAAATAATAATAATAATTTTCAAAAATTCATACAAAATCGTACGAGTGTCCAATTGCTTTGGGGTTTGGGTGGCAGGTACCCCTGGGTGTCAGCTACCATCCTACCAATTTTTGGATGTCAGAACCAGTTTAAACTGGTTCAAACCGGTTCTAATCTAACCACCCCCTGGTTCAGTTTGAATTCGAACCTGCAGCTCAAACCTGATGGCTGGTTCGGTTCGAACCTTCGAACCACCCTGGTTTGAATTTGAACTGGTTTGCACATCCCTACCAGAAACTGAACCATACTGATGTATCTGTGTCATTGATGTATCCAGGGAGTATCTGACTTGTGTAACAGTAAGCAATACATCATCAGCATATAGTTTTATTTTATGTTCACAGCCACCTATTTTGATACCTTGAATCCACTGCCCTTGTCTAATTTTAGCTGCCAAAGCTTCAAGAGCAAGTATAAACAGCAACGGAGAAAGCGGACAACCTTGTCTAGTACTTTTATGTCGTGAATCTGTTTGCTCGGCTAACCCAGCAGGATTTTACAACCCCCTTCATCACTCCCCCTGAGAGTAACCAGGAAGCAGCAGCGAAACCAAATGAAGGAAAATAAAAGGCTCACAAAGCAATTAGTCAATGGATTAAGTCCCCTGAACTGAAACTAGGTACCCCTCTCTAACACTAACTGAGTAATAAGTGGAAGGAAAAGACAAAACAAGGAATGAAACAAGCGGAGAACAGAGAACAAGGAATTAAGGGAACAATTCAGGAAAGTACAGACAAGGCAAACTGGGACACAGAAATGGTTGAAATTCAAGAGCACACTATCTGCAGCCAATGAAGTTGCAAGCAAAAGAAAAAATATAAGGGGAGAGTGGTACTATTCAAAATAACAAAGAAAAAAATACCACCCAATGCAAGACATAGAAACAATGCCAATATACGTATGAATGGAATTTCTTGAATTACTTCATTAATATAAGTCACTTATTATAGTCAGAGGTGTAATCAGGGTGGGGCAGGCAGGGTATGTGCCCTAGGCGCCGCTGTAGGGAGGGCGCAAAGTGCCTGCCGTGCCCTGCCCCCCCACCACAAATTTTTGGGAAAAAATTTTGGGGGAAATTTTTTCCCGAGTCTGGGCGGTGGTGCCCACCTCCCCCTCCCACCCACTCCCCGGCTCAGGGGCACAGCGCAACTCACCAGTTGCGAGATCTGTCGTGGCGCGGCGGGCACTCTCCCATTGGCTCCAGTCCTGGTGAGTGGAGGAGCGAAGAGTGCACCGCCCACATGGGGCGCATTCTGCATTTCCTTATCACTCCCACATGAGCGACAATAAGCAGAGGGCTGGGCGGCTGGGTGCAAAGTGCCTCTGACCCCTCCCCTCCTCCCCTCTTGGCTTCCCATTTCCCAGCAGTCCTCCTCTCCCCTTCCGCTTTGCTATTAAGATGCTAAGACTGCTCTAGGCTGGTCAGTTTATTCATTTTGCTGGCAGCGTGGCGTCTTCTTGGGGGGAGAACTTGAAGAAACTTCCAACTTTCGGGTTTATGTGCACGTCTGGCTCAAAGTTACCCTTTGAGACAGACGCTCAAAGCATGGGAGCTTTTTGTTTATTTATTTGTGTATTTATTCATGCCCCTCGCACAGGAGCGAGCTGAAACCACGACAGGAAAAAGGTACCAGCAACTGAGCCACCAGGAAAAAAAAAAAATAAAAGCAAAGGGGCGGCAAGGCTAAGGCGGTGGCGAGGGTGGCACATCTGGATGGCTAGGGAGGAAATGAGCGGAGTTTTTAAAAAGGGGCCATCAGGCAGAGCAAACTCCTCTCGCTTTGGAAAGCAGAGAGATCATGTGGGGTGGGATTGGGAGCCCCTCCCCGCCCAATGCATTGTAGTGTAAACTGCTGCATCCCTGGTGCACTCGGAGCAGACATGGCTGTGAAGGTCGGAGCTGCAGGGTCCCCGCCGGCCGCCAAACTCGTTAGGGAAAGAGAAGAGCTGCACAGGGTCCCCACCCCCAAAAGTGTTACCAGCCACCATCCCTCTTGCCCTCTGCTGAGAATTTCAAAGTGCAGCTTCTAGCTGTAGGAAGGGAAAAGGAAGCAGCACCCTCTCCCCTAAACACCTCCCACCCGCCCACATTCCCATGCCTCTTTAAGGAGGCACCACTCTCTGGCTTTAACCCATTGGTTGAGCACATGAAATCTCTCTCCTCTCCCAAGGGTGTTTTGCCCCCAGGTTGAGAGGGAGCGGTGGAAGAACCGGGCTCTCTGCTTGCATCCTGCACAGCTATATGCAGCAAAAACAAGAGTCGTCGCCACACAAAAAAGGCTGCCGATGGCGAAGGTGGTGCTCTTCGTGCTCTAGTCCCTCCTGTAGTGAGGTGTGTGAGTGTTTGTGTTAAGATGCTCCGCCTCGCAGCGGAGGGTCTTGGCAGCCTGGGGCGCAGGGGAGAAACATTCGTGGGAGTAGCTCTCCAGAGCAGGCGGGTGGGCGCTTGCTTTCTGGCAGGGCTCCTGTACCTTTTACAGCTGCACACACAACAGAGAGGCAGCTAGAGCAACTTTCTTTCCTCACTGTGAAAGTTCTGAGACAAACTTCGCTGGAGTGTGATCTCGAAAAGGTAGTTATGGCACTCTTTTCTCCTACTGCCCATAATCTCTGGTATGTGTCAGATCTTGGAGATTCGCTCAAATACTTGGGATGTGTGTCGTCGCGCCCCCCCCGCCCGCACCAAGCTGGCTTAATCAGACTCCAGTAGCTGTTTTGATTCAACTTCCTTTCTGTTTAAGAGACTTGCTTTGTGGGTTTTTCTCTCTCTTGACATTTACATACAGTATACTGCCCCACATACAAATCTCTGGGCAGTTTATAGGCTAAAAATACAAGCAACAATCAAAAGATTATGTCATGTAAAACAACCTAAAACAACTATTCATAAAACTTAAAAACATTCTGAACTAAAAGTTTGATAAAGTAAGTGCAAGTTACATTCTGAAGTGTTCAGTTGATCATGGGCTACTGATGGTGATTGATGGGACATCTTATTTGGTGTTCATGTGTAATTCTAGGGTTTTGAGGAGTGGAAAGATAGCAAGCAGTTCTCTCTCTCTTTGTTACTGTATATTCAGAATTGCTTTATGGTTCCAGCATTATCATGATGGCTAAAATTATCATGGGGTGCATGAGAGAATGTCAATATTTATTTCTATTTATTTATTTATCAAATGTGTATATTTATCCAAACTTCTATTTCTGGGCAGTTTACAGCAACATAAAACAGAGTAAAAATGAAAACCTTAAAATAGGCAAAGGATTATTCTGAATTATTTCATATAGTCTGTTTGAAAAGTAGTTATTATTACTCCCACTTAGACTTTGTGCTTCTGTATGCATGCTTCACCGTACACCGCCCCCCCCCGCCAAATCCAAATCAAACCGTTTCTAACCCTTTCTCTTGCTGTTTGCTGTTGAAGGGTTTTAAGACCCGTTTTCCTGAGTAAATTATTCATCATCATAAAAATTCTGTAATTACTGTAACTGCTGTTAATTAATGATGGCCAAAGCAGTAATTGGTATTTATTATTAATGGGCCAGTGTGTTATGCGCTGATGTGTATGTTTAGCATTAAAACTAGATTTTTTTCACACACACCCTCTTCTTTCTCTCACCCAAATTAAATAGTTGGTCCTTTTAAAATAAAGTCTGAACTATGCCTAGTTCTAGGGTGCGTGTGTTGGAAATGGACATTGTGCATGGGGGGTGCAATTTCAGGGCTTGCCCTAGGCACCATTTCCCCTAGTTATGCCTCTGGACTTCTCTGCCTCCTCAATGGGCTGAGGTGGGTGGGGGAGTGAGGGGCTGAAAGCAGGCCAAGGCCAAGGACAAAAGCAGACAAAGGCCAAGATTTGGTCAGATTTGGCAGGTGAAGGCATGGAGAACAAACCCAGAGCAATCAGCGTGAAGGCACAAAGGAGAAAGATCGCAGGTGCTTCTCCCTCCCTTGCAAGGAGAGTGTATGTCCTTGTGTGTGCATTATGACAGTGTGAAAGTCACAGGCCAGAGGGTCGCGAGAGGCTCAAAGGAGGAGAGAGATGCCCCTTCTCAGATGCAGAGTTTGGCCTCTCTGAGGGAGCCTGCTGCTGACCTGTAGGAATGGCCTGCTGCCTTCCCATCTTGATCCAGTGGATGCTCAGCTTTCAGGTTTGTGTACAGAAACCAAATATTCCAAAGTCTGCAGCCCGTCAGTCAGGGGCGACTCTCCTTCCAAGGGAAGCTCGCATTCCAAGCACGCTGCAGACCCCTGGAACTCCATCACTCATGAAGGCGGGGTGGTGGCCAAAGCAGTGTAAGGATCCTTTCCCCCCATGCAAGCATCATGTTAAGTGTTTACTGCACAAGGTTCGTTCTGTGCACATCAGCTCCTGTAAGCTTGTGCTTCTCCTGGGGCTTTTCCAGATGGGAGTTTCTGATGTGCTCTTTAAAGGCTACTGCAATGGTTACCCGCAGGCCCTCACAGGCCATCCAGATGTCCACATAGTATTTGATAGGTCTCATAGTGTGTAGTCAGACCACTCACAGAACATGGTCCTTTAGGTATTTCCACAGAGTGCTACTTGCTGGCCAGCAGTTGTGAACCTGTCCCTTTTCACTTCCAATGAGTGAATAAGATGCATTCACAAGAGTTGGCCAACAGGTGGCACAATAAGACTAGTGCAAGGGCCGTGCTGAGTATGCGGCTGGAGTCATGGAGGGAGCACGAGATCTTGGACATTCCATGCAAACGTCTGGATGGTGTGCAAGGGCCTATAAGTAACCACTTGGAAGTTTTTTAAAGCATGCAGTGAACCCACAACTGGAAAGCCCCTGGTCCTCTGCTTGGCTGGACTCTGATCTCTTCATACCAGCTCACAACCCAGCATCCTGATGGTTTGAATAATCAATAGTGGAACACCACTTTGAGAAATGCTATGAGGCCCAGGGGTATAGCTATGATTGAGTGGATGGGTTCAAAGCACCTGGGGCACCCAATTTGGGAGACCCCCCCAGGTCCACCCTTCTCTATTTCCTTTATCATCTCCCTCACTCTGAGGGGCCACTGGGGAGACGCAAGAACACAAGCCCCATTGTCCCTAGCTACACCCCGATGAGGCCACAATAGCTCCCTCAATCTCCTGTCCCCTTGGGAAGATTTGGTGGGGCAGGGCACTTTCCAGATTACACGCTACAACAGTGTCACTACCTGGCAGTTAAGTGTGCTTTCATACTGCCTGTGTTCCAATATCGCAGTCCCTGTGCTGTCAGTAAGATGCTGTTCACATTTCCAGTGCTTTCTTTCCAGTTTTATGTTTGCATTACAGTACTACCATGATGGGGGTGGGGGTGCAGTATTTTTTCATTGTAGGATGGTTTGCATAAGCTAGAAAAGACTGCTCCCCCTGCTGGTGGCTTTTCACTATACTCTTTATTTACAGTTTCACTACAATCCTGCCAAGCCAAGGCAAACTACCACAGTTGTAGCGTATAATCTGGAAAGTGCCTCGGCCTTCCGAGCACGAGGAGTCTTTGGGGGACTCAGTCCAGTGCACAAGAACAATATGCTGCAACATGTAGGCAATCAAGAATTTTTATTGCAGTGTGGGAAAGGGGCCGTGTTGACTGAGTGTTGGATCAGGTCCATGCGGTCTGAAGGGAGATGGATGCAGCCGATTACCATTTTAAGCAGGACAAGGGGTTAAAGCCACAGGAAGCAGGAACAAACCTGTATTGCTGGGGCTGCAGACTCTTCATCGCTCTCATGGGTTTTCTGTGAAAGGAAAGGAAGGGGGTTCACACAGGTGCAGAGCCAGCCGAGCAGGGGTTTGGGTCCAGCCACGCGTTGCAGCCCCCTCCAAATATTCCTCTGTGTGAGAAATCACACACTTGGGGGTATGGCTTGGGCTCCTGCGGAGCCCAGAGCAAACTCCCCCCTCCCACACCAAAGCAGCCGAGAGCCCAGTTATTTCAGGTAGTGCCACTGCCTGAAATAATGTTTTTCCCTTCCGCTCCTTCTCCCGAGGAAGAGAATGGGGAAAACGTCCTATCAGGCAGCCGATGCTTCCGAAAATGATGAGCTGAGAGCTCGTTCGGGCTCTCGGCAGCCCAAGCCACACCCCCTTTGCATGTGACATCACACACAAAGGGGGTGTGGCCTGGGCTGCCGAGATCATTTCATCATTTCAGGAAAGGTTGGCTGCCCGATAGGATGTTTTCCCTTTTCTCTTCCTCCAGAAAGGGAAAAACGTTCTATCGAGCAGTCAGTGCTTCCTGAAATAACTGGCGCAGAGTTCGCCCAGCCCTGGGGATTTGGTGGCCTTTTCCATTAGCTTCCTGGGTTCTTTGAACCCATTGGCCCAATGGTGGCTCTGCCCCGGGTTCACACCGGGAAAGCTGTTCCAGATCTTCAGCAAGGACATAGCTGCCGTCATTCACTTTCCACCTTGTCCTTTTAGTTACTGTGCATGGCTGATTCATGGCACTTCCTCCTCTTCACTCATCCTCTTTGATTCAATAGAGGGCCAGTTCCTTCCAACAATACAGTCATGGCACAGGTGACCATGAAGGGGATGCTCTGAGAGTGCACCTGTCATGATGTCTGTGGCAGATATGCCTCAACACCCTCTGAGAATGTCCCTTTATCCTATGTGTGGGCTGTTCATCTGAATGGTAGGGGTGTGCGAGCCAGATAGAAATCAAGCCATGCTTGGCTCAAACCCTAGAGCTCCAGCTGGACTTACTTTCCAAACATAGGACCCGTCTGAGTTGGAACCTAGCCAAGCTCGGTTCGAACCATGAAGCGCAGATTCGAGAGATGTGTCTGGTGCTCTGGTTGGCTTGACAATTGTGCCACTTCAGTAAGAACTGTCGCGCCTTTGGCCAGGGGGGAGGTACAAGCAGCAAAGGTGAGGGAGTCGAATTGTATTTAAAGGCCACCCCCTTCCCTGCAAAGCCACTCTTTCCTGAGCTCCTGAGCTCCTGATCTGACAGAGCTACTGAGGACATGCTATTGCCCTCCGGATCAAATACTGACAGTGCCTCCAAGTTGCAGCAGGAAGTCAGGGAGGCGTCAAGGAGAGGCAGGGCAGTAAATATGAGTGGCTTCAATTACCCACACATAGACTGGGTAAATTCACAGTCAGGAAATGATGAAGTGTTCAAATTTCTAGATACACTGAATTACTGTGCCCTAGAACAGTTGCCCATGGAACCTACCGAAGAGAAGGCAACCTTGTTTTAAATCCTGAGTGGCACCCAGGACCTAGTGCATGAGGTCAGGATCATTGACCCTTTAGGGATCAGTGGCTATAGTGTGATCAAATTCAGCATACAAGCAGAGAGGGAATAACCAAAGAAGTCTAACACAGACACTTTGGAATTCAGAAGAGGAAACTTCTCCAAAATGAGGAGTATGGTGAAAAAGAAGCCGAAAGGGAAAATCAGGAGAATACATTCGCTCCAGAGTGCATGGAGTTTACTCAAAACCACAATACTAGAAGCCGAAAAGGAGGAAAGGTACCACTAAGTCCAGGAATATGCCAGCATGGCATAGAGGTAACATCAAGGAAGCCTTAAAACGGAAGAAGACTTCCTAACAAAAATGGAAGGCCTGTCCAAATGCAGAGAACAGAAAGGAACAGAAAGGATAAATATATAAGGACCTGGTGCGTGATGTCAGTGTCATCGACCCTTTAGGGAACAGTGACCAAAGTGCAATCAAATTCAGCATACATGTGGGGAGAGAACCACCAAGGAAGTCTAACACAGACACTTTGAATTTCAGGAGCGTCACTTCACTCAAAAATGCATGGAGTTTACTCAAAACCACAATTCTAGAAGCCCAGATAGATTGTATACCCAACAGGAAGACAAAGTCCAGGAGGATGCCAGCATGGCTAACAGATAACATCAAGGAAGCCATAAAAGGGAAGAAGCAGGGGCGTAGCAAGGTTGGAGGGGGCCCAGAGACAAGATTTTAAAATGGGCCCTTCACTGATGCACACACACAAACACACTTCACAATATATAGTACACTCACATCCCCATTATGAATACGGTGAATATCTAGTTCACATTGAATCTATTTTCTTTACTTTCTGCTCCTGCCGATCTCCAAGAGACTCAACATAATTCATAGGGGGTGCAACATGGGCGGGTGGGGAGTCATGTGATGTGCCTCTGGGGGGGGGGCCTTGAGGCAGTGGGGCCCCAAGACGACTGCCTCCCCTTGCCTAATGGGAGTTATGCCCCTGGGAAGAAGACTTCCTTCCAAAATTGGAAGGCCTGTCCAAATTAAGAGAACAGAAAAGAACACAAACTCTGGCAAAAGAAATGCAAGGTGACAATAAGGGAGCTAAAAAGAGAGCTTGAGGAACATTAACTAAAAGCATCAAGGGGAATAACAAAAACTTCTTTAAGTACATCAGAAGCAGGAAACCTGCCAGGGAGGCAGTTGGGACATTAGACAATGAGGGAGTGAAAGGGATTATTAAGGAGGCTATGGAGGTTGCAGAGAAACTAAATGAGTTTTTTGTGTCCGTCTTCACGGCAGAGGATTCGGAGCATATACCTGTTCCTGAACCAGGTTTTTCGGGGATAGAGGCTAAAGAACTGAGTCAGGTAGAAGTGACAAGGGATGCTGTTCTAGACTGTCTGGAAAAACTGAAAACTAGCAAATCACCAGGGCCTGATGTCATCCTAGAGGCCTCAAAGAACTCAAATGTGAAATTGCCAACCTCCTTGCTAAAATATCTAACTTATTCCTACAATCAGGTTCTGTACTGGAGGACTGGAAAGTAGCAAATGTAAAACCGATTTTCAAAAAGGGGACCAGGGACAATCGGAAATTATAGGCGGGTTAGCTTAAGGTCCGTTCCAGGCAAATTGATGGAAAGCATCCTCAAGGATAAAATTGTAAAGCACCTAGAAGAACAGGCCCTGCTGGGAGTGAGCCAGCATGGCTTCTGCAAAGGTAAATCATGCTTCACAAACCTTTTGGAGTTCTTGGAGAGTGTCAACAATTGTGTGGATCAAGGTGATCAATTTGACATAGTATGCCAGGATTTCCAAAAAGATTTTGACAAAGTTCCGCATCAAAGAATCCTGAGGAAACTTAGCAGCCATGGGATAAAAAAGGGGCCAAGTACATGTGTGGATTGCTAACTGGTTGAAAGACAGGAAACAGAGGGTAGGTATAAATGGAGAGTTTTCACAAGGGAGGGAAGTAAGAGGTGGGGTCCCCCAGGCCGATGCATAACCAGGGGTGGGGCAGGCAGGGCACGTGCCCTGGGCACAGCTGAAGGGGGGCTCAATGTGCCTGCCATGCCGCACCCTTGCACCCACCACCACAAATTTTCCAAAAAAAAAATAATTTTTTTTTAATTTTGTTTCAAAAAAATTGTTTTTGCATCAGGGTCAGCGGCGGCGCCCCCTCCCCCTCCCCCTTTGCACAGGTGCCCCGCAGGACTCGCCAGTTGGAAGATCTGTAGGGGCAGGGCGGTCACTCTCCTGTTGCTCAGGACAAGCGGAAAGGGAGGGGGAAAGGCAGCCAGAGGCAGTCATGTGTTTTAATCCGACGAGATGCCCGGTGTATACTGAGTGTATAGAAGCTTCTCCTCCTGTCATCCCAGCCTGGAGAACCAGTAAGTTTTGTAAAAAAAAATTTTTAAAAAACCAAAACCACTTCGGAGAGTTATGTGAGCTGGCGAGGAGGGAGGGAGCCCTAGGAGGAAGGCAAAGGGGCGCCAACCGCAGCTCCTCCCTTTCCCGTTCTCCTGCCTGCCCAGCTCGTGCTTTTTTGGCTCCTTTTTTCTCTTCCAAACCATTACACAAAAGAAGAGCCAGGAGGAGTGGGAAGGAAAAACGCAAGACTCAGGCTGGGAGAATTAGCTCCTGCTCAAGTGCGCTGGCTCACCCGTGCTCTCTCCACCCCTCTGTCCTTGTCTCTCTGCTGCTGCGTGTAGAAAAACAAAATGAAGCAAACCAGAGCATTGGCTCAGGGATCTGTGCTGAGACGGGTGCTTTTTAATGTATTCATAAATGAGCTAGAAGAAGGGGTAAGCGGGGGGGGGATTTGCAGATGATACCAAATTCTTTTGGGTAGTGAAATCCAAAGCAGATTGTGGGGAGCTCCAAAAGGATCTCTCCAAACTGGGTAAGTGAGCGACAAAGTTGCAAATGTGGTCCAATGTTGGCAAGTGTAAAGTGATGCACATTGGGAAGAAAAACCTCAACTTCAATTATACGCTGATGGAATCTGAGCTGTCCGTGACTGCCCAGGAAAGGGATCTTGGGGTCGTGGTGGACAGCTCGTTGAAAGTGTCAACTCAATGTGCGGCAGGTGTGAAAAAGGCCAATTCCATGCTACGGATCATTAGGAAAGGGTTTGAAAATAAATCTGCTAATATTATAATGCCCTTATACAAAACAATGGTGCGGCCACACCTGGAGTATTGTGTACAATTCTGGTCACCACATCTTAAAAAGGACATTGTAGTCTTTTTTGACTATTGACTATTTAGTTCAGGGGAAAAAATGACTGCAGGGAGACATGACAGAGGTCTATAAAGGCATGCATGGAGTGGAGAAAGTGGATAGAAAGAAATTCTTCTCCCTCTCACATCACACTAGAACCAGGGGTCATCCCATGAAAATGATTGCCAGGAAATCTTGGACTAACAAACAGAGGTACTTTTTCACACAACGCATAATCAACTTGTGGAATTATTTGCCACAAGATGTGGTGAAGCCAACAACTTAGATGGCTTTAAGAGTGGTTTGGATAACTTCATGGAGGACTGTTCTATATTCGGCTACTAGTCTGGTGGCTATAGGCAACCTCCAGCCTCCAAGGCAGGATGCCTCTGAGTACCAGTTGCAGGGGAATAACAGCAGGAGAGAGGACATGCCCTCAGCTCATGCTTGTAGGCTTCCAGCAGCAATTGATTGAATATATCTCCAAAGCTCTAGGCAGTGCACAACAATAAATACAGTTAAAATACAACAAAATAAAACAAACTATTTAAACCACAATGATTTAAAACAATTTAAAACATTCCAAGATTACTAAAAGCCAGGCTTAAAAAAAAAGCATCTTTGGGGTTCTTTTAAGGGCTGATACAGGTGATACAGTCCATGCTTTAGGTCACCTATCAAAAGGCAGGAAGGGCAGGAAATTCAGAGAGACATCAAACACAAAATGGAAAGTGACTCAGAGCACCACAAAATGGAGGTCCAAAACAACAAAACATTTTGTAGCCCAAACAGGGACGCTTTGTTTTGTGTATAAATCTTTCAGATTTGTAAAATGGGTGTTTTGTTTTCAAAACACCCAAGAAAGACCATTTCGAGTACAAAACGTTTTGTACCCAAAATGTTTCGCACATCCCTACTTGGAACCTTCTGCTCCTCCCAGAGCAGCTCCATCCCCCAGAGAAAATATCTTACAGTGCTCACACATCAAGTCTCCCATTCAAATGCAACCAGGGTGGACACTGCTTAGCTAAGGGGACCAGTCAGGTTTGCTACCACAGGACCAACTCCCCTCTCCTCCCAGCCCTGGGACTCCCAGCCCTGTGATGGACCGACCCAGGCAGCAGCTTCTGCTCTCAAGTTCTGCCCAATACTGAAGCAAACAGCCAGGACCACAAAAGGTACCCCTGTATAAGGCAGGCCCTTTCCCCCCTTAGGAGTTATGCATTGCCCAGCCCCATCCCAAAGCCAGCTGGGGACAGGACCAGTGCAGACTCAGACCCTTCCCAGCACTGCAGTGGCCTGCAGGAGGCAATAGAAGCCCTCGAGGGAGCAGGCCAGGCCTCCGGGGCCTGGAGCCTTGAAGGAGGCTCTGAGACTCACTGGCCCCCTCCCTCTGAGGGCCCACACTTGTCCAGCGGCCAGGCAAGGCCCATGCCTCCTTCTTGACTCCATGGGGAAACCTCAGCATGATGGCTCACCTCCACCTCCTCTTTGGCAGATCTCCTGGCACTTCTCGAGAGTGGGAAACCTGTTTCCATTTCCCAGGCAGCCGCTGTAGATAAAAGGCTCACAATGCCCCATGGTTTGGTTGTAGAAGAAGCGGGGCTGATGCGCAGCACATGGACCAACTTCTTTCGTTTCGTAACAGCGCGCTGGGGAGCAAAGAGTCAGACAGGCTCATCGTCAAAGGCTCGGACCATCAGCCCTCCCATTTCCGAATCTCCTGCATCCGCCTAAAAGCTGCCTGGAAACATCAGCCAACTGAGAAAGGCACATCCAGGGTTGCTAGCATTGAGATGGGATTGGGCAGTAAATGTGCTGGTGGAGTCATGGTGCTCTAAACCTTTCATGTAGGATTCAATGCTAGGGATCATTAGAAAGGGGCTTGAAAATAAAACGACCGCATACGGGAGCTTAATCTGCCCCTGGCTGGTTCTGTGTACAAACTAACTGTATTTAGCATTACAGTGATTGCATTTAGCACTATCTAAAGTTAGAATTCTAAACTCCAATTTGCGCCGCAGACACTAGCCACCATTAGTCTAACTGGAGCAGAGGGAGAGGGGAGCCCCCACCTGCCACTCGGCCTCCCAGCTCGATCCCAGCCCGATCCCAGCCTGCTTCGCAACCAGACTGTGGGCAAAGCATCACTGCATCAGCCACTATCTCTGAAATAAGTGAGTTGAAAGTGGAGAAGAAAGTTTGTTTGGCAGGGGAAAAGACCAAGAATTAATTTTAAGAATTTAACAGATGCAAAGGAAAGAGGTGGTCTTACCTTGCCAGACCTAAGGTTATATTTTGATGCTGTTTGTTTGACATGGTTAAAAGAATGGATAACATTAAGGAACCCTAGAATTCTTGATTTGGAAGGATTTGACAGAAGGTTTGGATGGCATGCGTATCTGTGGTATGAAAAAAGTAAAATACATAAAGACTTTTTGAACCACTATGTGAGAAGGAGTTTAATGAGGGTGTGGTTAAAATACAAAAATTGGTTTGAACCTAAAACTCCGTTATGGATATCTCCGATTGAGGCCTTATCACGTAAAGAAGTAAATATGCAAATATGTTGGGGTACCTATAGGGATTTGTTACATTTTCAGGAAAAGGATTGTAAGTTAAAAAGTTTAACTGAAATACAAGATTTGGTTAGAGTTTGGTTTCAGTATCATCAGTTAAATGAGATATATAAGAAAGACTTTAAAGTTGGATTTGAGGATCAGACTTCAAATTTTGAGAAGGAATTATGTCAAAATGATGAAAAATTAGTTTCTAAAATGTATAAACTGTTGCTTCTGGAGGAGACAAGAGAGGAAGTGGTTAAAACGACTATGATAAAGTGGGCTCAAGATGTGGGGCGTAATATAGAAATGGCAGCCTGGGAAAAGTTATGGAAAAATGATTTAAAATTCACTGCATGTTATGCTATAACATGCATGATCCACTTGTGGAACGCTCTGCCTCAGGATGTGGTGACAGCCAACAACCTGGATGGCTTTAAGAGGGGTTTGGATGACTTCATGGAGCAGAGGTCTATCAATGGCTACTAGTTGGAGGGCTGAAGGCCACCTCCTGCCTCAAGGGCAGGGTGCCTCTGAGTACCAGTTGCAGGGGAGTAATGGCAGGTGAGAGGGCATGCCCTCAACTCCTGACTGTAGGCTCCCGATGGCATCTGGTGGGCCACTGTGCGAAACAGGATGCTGGACTAGATGGGCCTTGGGCCTGATCCAGCAGGGCTGTTCTTATGTTCTTATGTTCTATAAAAGAAAACTATTATAAAATGATGTATAGATGGTATCTGACACTCAAAAAATTGGCATTAATGTATAAAAATGTTTCAAACAAATGTTGGAAGTGTGAACATTCTGAAGCCACCTTTTTTCATATGTGGTGGACCTGTGGGAAGGCTAAAGCCTATTGGGATATGATTTATAATGAATTAAAGAAAATATTTAAAATGACATTTCCTAAGAAGCCAGAATCCTTCCTGCTGGGAATAACACAAGGTGTAATCTCTACAACTAATTTAACATTTTTTATGTCTGCTTCTAAGGCGGCCAGAATTATATATGCACAGAATTGGAAGAGTAATGAACTGCCTTCAAAAGAAGACTGGCTTATAAAATTTTTGGAATATGCGGAGATGGCAAAACTTACAGCACTAATAAGAGACCAAAACTTGGAATGTTTTAAAGAAGATTGGAAACCATTCTTGTTGTATCTGAAGAATTACTTTCCTACTATGGACTTTACAGCAGGGTTTGAAATTTAGTTTAAAAACCTACAGGTTGGGAAGATTAGCTATGTTTGTAAGGGTTTGAATTTATGTTTTGAATTATTATTATAGCAAGGGTAAATTTTATAGTTGATGATTCACGAAGAGATTTGTGCGGGAAGTCCACCTTTTTGTGTGTATTTGCAATGAATGATAATATTACTACTGTTAAAATTAATAAAAATAGAATTTGGAAAAAAAGAGAAAATAAAATGGCTAATATTATAATGCCCTTATACAAAACTATGGAGCGGCCACACCTGGAGTACTGCGTACAATTCTGGTCACCACATCTAAAAAAGGACATTGTAGAACTGGAAAAGGTGCAGAAGAGGGCAACCAAGATGATCAAGGGCCTAGAGCACCTTTCTTATAAGGCAAGGCTACAACACCTGGGGTTTTTTAGTTTAGAAAAAAAGATGACTGAGGGGAGACCTGAAAGAGGTCTGTAAAATCATGCATGGGTTGGAGAAATTGGAGAGAGAGAAATTCTTTTCCCTCTCACACAACACTAGAACCAGGGGTCACTCCATGAAATTGATTGCCAGGAGGTCTAGGACCAACAAATGGAAGCACGTTTTCACACAACGCGTGATCCACTTGTGGAACTCTCTGCCACAGGACGTGGTGACAGCCAACAATCTGGATGGCTTTAAGAGGGGTTTGGATAACTTCATGGAGGAGAGGTCCATCAATGGCTACTAGTGGGAGGGCTGTGGGCCACCTCCAGCCTCAAAGGCAGGATTGCTCTGAGCACCAGTTGCAGGAGAGTAATGGCAGGAGAGAGGGCATGCCCTCAACTCCTGCCTGTGGCTTCCAGAAGCGTCTGGTGGGACACTGTGCAAAACAGGATGCTGGACTAGATGGGCCTTGGGCCTGATCCAGCAGGGCTCTTCTTTTGTTCTTATGTTATGTTCTTATGACGACATTGAATATTTGGCTAGAGGTGCTTGACAATAGAGATGTGCATGGATCGATTTGTTCCATGTGATTTGCAACCTAATAGAATCAGCCTCAATTTGTTTTCAGTCTGAATCTGGCCAGCTTGCACAGGAGTGTTGTTGTTTTTTTTGTCCACAAATCTCCTGAAACAGATAGATTCGGGTACAAATCATTCTGTATCCAAAGCCAGCTGGGGACAGGACCAGTGCAGACTCAGGCCCTTCCCAGCACTGCAGTGGCCTACAGGAGGCAATAGAAGCCCTCAAGGGAGCAGGCCAGACCTCCGGGGCCTGGAGCCTTGAAGGAGGCTCTGAGACTCTCCGGCCACCTCCCTTTGAGGGCCCACACTGGTCCAGTGGACAGGCAAGGCCCATGCCTCGTGCTTGACTCCATGGGGAAACCTCAGCATGATGGCTCACCTCCGCCTCCTTTTCGGCAGATCTCCTGGCACTAATCAAGAGTGGGAAACCTGTTTCCATTTCCCTCGCAGCCGCTGTAGATAAAAGGCTCACAATGCCCCGTGGTTTGGTTGTAGAAGAAGCGGGGCAGATATGCAGCACATGGACCAACTTCTTTCGGTTTGTAACAGCGTGCTGGGGAGCAAAGAGTCAGACAGGCTCATCGTCAAAGGCTCGGACCGTCAGCCCTCCCATTTCCCAATCTGCTGCATCAGCCTAAATGCTCCCTGGAAACATCAGTCAACTGGGAAAGGCACATCCAGGGTTGCTAGCATTGAGATGGGGTTGGGCAGTAAATGTCCCGGTGGAATCATGGTGCTCTACTTTCATGTAGGGCCACTTTGAACATTTGGCCAGAGGTGCTTGACAATAGAGATGTGCATGAATCGATTTTTTCGTTCTGATTCGCAACCTAAACAAATCAGCCCCAATTTGTTTCCAGTCCGAATCTGGCCAGCTAGCAGAGGGGAGATTTGTTTTGTCCACAAATCTCCCGAAACAGGTAGATTTGGGTACAAATCATTTTGTATCCAAATTGATTCGCACAGACAGCAGGCACAGGCAGTGATTTCCTCAGAGGCAGGAAGGGGGTGAAAAACATTACCTTCTCTTTTCCTCAAACAGAAAAGCAGGAACTAAAAGCAGAGAATCCACAGCAGGCAGCAGACAAGGCAAAGCAAAGCTCCTCTGGCGTGCTCTCCCTCCCTCTCTCTCTCTCTCTCTCTCCTCCCAAGAGGCAGAAAGGGAGAAAGGTGTCTGCCTGCCTCCTTAAGTCCATTGGAAAATCTCTCCTTTGAACTCCCCCACCCTTGTACATTCTTTGACTCTTCCCCTAGCCAATGTCAGGTCAGTCGCCCCTGGCAGCACAAGATTTGAATGGAAATGAGCCAAGCTGGAACCAAGGGGGAATTGCCAGCCAGTCATTGCACACTGTCAGTCACCAATCTGAAGCTTGAGAGGGCGGGAGTATTCTTTGAAAAATTCCTGACACAAAAAGGAGTCGGCAAGAGAGATGGCCACAAAATGGAGATCGGAATTAACGGATTTTTCAGGTCTCAAAGCTGAGTGGTTTGTTTTCGACCCGAATCTGGCCAGCTAGCACAGGGGCAATTTCTTTTGTCCACAAACCAGCCCAAACAGGTAGATTCGGGTCCAAATCCTTTTGTACCCGAATTGATCTGCACAGCCCTACGTAACACGTTCCAAAAGGCATGGTTGAGGAATGCAGTGCAGGTGGAAAGGCTGGAGGGCAGGAGAAGCCAGCAGCATTCTTCCTGTCTCCGTTTCTCCACTGTGCATTTGACAATCCAAGAGGTTAAGAGATGCTGAGTGGAGGAAACCATGATAGGGATGACTTCCTTGCTAAATTGGGGGCATTGGGTGGCCAAGCTGAGGCTCTCTAGCTGCCACTGGACTACCACTCCAAACATCCCCAGGTACCATAAGTTATAGCTGGGGATGATGGGAGTTGTAGCCCTGCGGCAGCTGGAGAGCCTGAGTTTGGCCAGCACTCCTGTTGTAGCAGGCTCTGGAACGAGGGACAGGCCGATTGACAGCCTTTACGTGGGAGGGGATGAGGAGAGGCTGCCGGGCTCCTGGAAGGGAGGGGAATGTGCCTTTGACAGGAGCCATAACGAGGCAGCTGCCGAGGAGCAGCTGTGCTCTGAGCTGGAGGGGGGTGGAGGTGGGGATGGTGTCTGCCAGTAGGGTTAATCTAAGGGTCAGGGTAACATGGGAATACCGTATATCAGATACCTCCCAAAACGTATCCAAGCTGAACATTAAAAGTCACCAATGCTGTTCTCATGAGCAGCACTGCCCTGCTGGGTAGCCCAGATTTTCTACTCGGGCTGCAACTGAGGGCATGAGCATGCCCCCTTACCAGGCCAGCCAATCGTGTGGCAGCACAGACTGCCTGCAGCCCCGTTCAGCATTCTGAGCTCCCACAGGGGCTGTGGGATGGAGCGCCCCAGCCTCTAGAATGCCTTCAGTGCACCATGCCCGCAGTGCCTTTCTGGAGGCCGGGAGCCATTGCATCAATTAGCGTGTTTGATCTCTGTCATGAGCAATTCCCATAGTATGCAACTGATGGCTCCTGGATTTGGGGAACAGGAATATGGCAACCCTGCTCAGCGACCTCTCTCTCCATCACAGGGGGCGCCGCCGGGCTCCAGCAGAGCCAGGACAGAGGACCTGCACTCGCCACCGACCAATGGAGGGCAGGGAGAAGGGAAGCCAGGTGGGACCTGACCGCCCGCTCTCGGCTCGCCAGCAAAGGGCAGGCGTGGAAGAAGTAGGGGGCACCTGCTGCTACTGCCATGAGAGAGGAAGGCTCTCTTACCTTGGAGAGCATCCCTAGGGTCCGTGGAGACAGCGAGGATCCCCAGCAGCAGGAGGAAGTGGGGGAGGAGGCGGAGGAGGAGGCCCCCAGACTGCATGATGAAGCAGGCTTGGCAGTGCTGCGCCCACTACGGCTGCCTCCCTATATCCTCCTAGCAGAACAGATGCAACAAGGTGGGGAACTTGCCCAAGGAGGCAGGGAGGGAGGATGGGGCAAGACTGTGCTCTCTGTGCAAAGCGTTTGCAAGAAGCCCTCCCAATGGCTGCAGAGCTGAGGCTGCTCTTTCTCCCAGCCCCAGAGGATGGTTATTAGCAGCCAGGCAGCCTCCTGCTCCTCCCCCTGCCCGCCTCAACTGGCAGCAAGCATGAGGGCAAGCAGTGCCGCTGTCACTTTTCCAAAACTCTGCCCGGTTTTTCTGTCATGTGCAGGTAAACATAACTCACAGCCATGATGCTGGCAAAGAAGCACCCACGCACTGCTAGCTCTTGCAGTCAAAACGTCACCACATTTCCTGTGAGCCCTGTGGGGACAGGGAACCCTTTCCTCAAATGTTTTCCTATGTAAACCACTTTGAGCACTTTTAAAAGTACGATGCACACGACTACTAACTATGATGCAGGAGCAGGTTGTTTTAACACCTGGGGGTGGCACCACAGCTACCTCTGCTTCTGGGAGGTCTGTTTGTGCCTCTTTCTCCCACCCCAGCAGGCTGGCCATTCAACAGGTAGAGAAGCTCCAGACTTAACATTTGACAGTTAACACATAAGAACAGCCCTGCTGAATAAGGCCCAAGGAGGCCCATCTAGTCCAGCATCCTGTTTCACACAGTGACTCACCAGATGCCGCTGGAAGCCTACCCGTAGGAGTTGAGGGCATGCCCTCTCTCCTGCTGTTACTCTCCTGCAACTGGTATTCAGAGGCATCCTGCCTTGGAGGCTCGGGGTAGCCTATAGCCTTCCGACTAGTAACTGTTGACAGACCTCTCCTCCATGAAGTTATCCAAACCCCTCTTAAAGCCATCCAGGTTGTTGACTGTCACCACATCTTGTGGCAGAGAATTCCACAAGTTGATTATTATTATTTAATTTTATTTCTTACTTTTTACATTTTATATCCCACTCTTCCTCCAAGGAGCCCAAAGCAGTGTACTACATACTTAGGTTTCTCCTGACAACAACCCTATGAAGTAGGTTGGGCTGAGAGAGAAGTGACTGGCCCAGAGTCACCCAGCAAGTACCATGACTGAATGGGGATTTGAACTCAGGTCTCCCTGGTCTTAGTCCAGCACTCTAACCACTACACCATGCTGGCTCTTGTAAAGTGTGCCATCAAGTCGATTTCGACTCCTTCTGCCCACAGAGCCCTGTGATTGTCTTTGGTAGAATACAGGAGAGGTTTACCATTGCCTCCTCCCACGAAGTAGGAGATGATGCCTTTCAGCATATTCCTATATTGCTGTGGCTCAATACAGTCTGGGAAACATACCAGCAGGGATTCGAACCGGCATGCTTCTGCTTCTTAGTCAAGCATTACCCCGTTGCATTGTGTGAAAAAATATACCTCTGTATTTTTGTCCAAGAGGACAGTGTTGGATCCACTGAGATCCTTTTTCAAGGAAACCGCCAGCCAACTGAGAGCTCAGTGTCCAAGCATGAGAGAGGCAGGCCACGGGGACACCCCAGACAGCTCATGAGAGGGACCATCAGAGTGGAGAGGAAAGAGGCAAATTGCCTGGACAAATCTGCCATGATGCCAGCTGGCAAAACATCCCCTTCTCCACCTGAAACCTCCCTCATGAGAGAGTCAGGCCATGGGTGCTCTGGATAGAGTGAGGACGGTTTCTGGCTGGCGGCCCTGGGGACTGCTATCCCGAGGAGCACATTCCTAGCAGATTTCTAGTCTTGGGGCTCATGGGCAAGCTGCCACAATACCGTGCCCCCTTCCTGACCTCATGTCCATTTGCACAGATGTACCATTTCCAGTGGGGCAATACCCCACTCCAGCATTGTCTGGCGAGCAGGTGGGCTCCCCTCTCCCGTCCATCCTTGAGCCTGCAGATCTGCATAAGGCGATAGGGTGGACTGAGAGCCAAGCGTCCTGAATGGGCAGAAAGCATTATGGAGGTGTCCATCCCTCCACCAACACAACGCACATGCCAGAGATAGGAGAAAGGGAGCATCTAGATGTCCTCTGGGTGATTGCAGGTCCACACTGGGGAGGAGTGTGGGGAAGCTTTGGGGAGAAACTCTTCTATTTTTTTACAAATAAAGAGTGGGGAAGTGGGACCCAGTCACTTCCTGGAGAGGCGGGGTCACAGTCCCCCATTACTCATGAACAAGGCCACACCTACTTGGAGGCCGGCAAAATATGATGATGATTGTGCAACTGTCCACACGGAATACACTTGCTCATGAGATCCCCAGTCCATGGGTGCTCCAGGTAGAGTTGTCCTGGGAAGCAGTGGGTGGTAGGGAAGTGCACAATACCACCTGGCCCAGTCACTCAGGGTCAGGGAAGAGGCCTGGAAAGGGCCGAAGATGCCCAAGTCGAGCAAATTTTAAAGGAAGGAAGGCCAGCGGGGAGAGGGGAACCTCCACAGACCCCTAGGCCAACTTGGAGAGGACCGTGGAGGCAGAAGGTTTGTAATTTTTTTAAGGCTAATTGAACCCCCGAACTGGGGTGGGTGGGTTTTGGTTCATGGTCGGGCCGAACCAAGGAGAGGGGGTTTCGGCCCGATCCCAAACCTTCAAACCGAACCAGCTCGATATTGAACCGGTTTTGTTTCAAGCCTGTTTGCACACACCTAATGGTTGGGGGTATCCCAAAGACTGCTTTCATGCTCCCGGGAATGGCAGCTGGGTTTCCTGGGAAACCAGCCCCCCCCCCCACCTGGCCATTCTCACATTTACACAGGTGCACCATTGCGAGCGGCCTATGCAATTGACCCTGGTGTCTCGGGGCACCAGGAACAGAGGAGAGTGGCCTCTCCGGCAATTCCCTGCACCCGCTCATCTGCATATGCACACCGGAGGAGCAGAACCGGGAACTGAGAAACTTGGGTGGATGTGCTGTCCCATTAGCACAGTCAGGCTATGGAAGATGGGGTGTGGGGATGTCCTCTGGGGTGCCTGCAATGCTGAGGAAGGAATTGGTGAGAGGGGAGTTATATATTTCTTTTTCTATTTTTCTTTCCTTCTTTCATATGAATTTTTGTTGAGAAGTAAAGCAAGGGACAGACAAGTCACCATGAAGACAATATAAAACCAATCGTTTTTCTTAATAAAAACCTTCATTTTTCTAATTAATAAAGTAAAGAAAAAGTATCTAGAGCAGGACAAAGCAAAGGAAATTGAGACTCTTAGAAAGGTATAAGATCTCATCAGCTTCTTGTAAATAACCTATCGAAAACACTATAAATCGAATCCTGAAAATGGGAACAGAGTTTGACCATGACTGATATTTATTTATTTAATTTATTTATTTCACTTGTATACCACCCCAAACTTTTGTCTCTGAGCGGTTTACAATAGTATAAAACAAGTTAAAATATATACAAAAACTTAAATCAATTTAACAAAAACTTGTTATTGTATTATAATTTATAAAGGGTCTAAAGGATATTATAATTTATAAAGGGTTCCCAGACAGACATGAATGATTCAGTAGATATACCATGTACATAAGCCGAGACTTTTGAAACTGAAGCGTAATCCTACACTTTCAAAAACCAATAAGTTAAGGAGGGGATTTCTAAAATACGTCAGAAGCATATATATTCCTAGCCGCTGTAATCATATATAAACACCATTCGTTAAATTTGGCCAGAATATAAGCCTTTATCATACTTAAAAGCAAAATTTCTGGGAGAAAGGGAATCTTAACCTTCGAAAATTTGTTCAATTTTCATATAAATTTGTTTCCAGAACTGTTGAGCTTTACCACAACTCCACGGATAGTAGGTTGTTATCTCCAAATCTTTCCTCGAGCCAGAAATCCATAAGTAATTATGCAATCCTCTAGTAAGACCTAATTCCTCCATTCAAGTAAAACTTCCATAAGGGGAACAAATCTAATTTGAGATCCAAGTCAAGCTGCTGGTGTGATAATAGAGCTTTAGGTTATGGACTCCAAGACCGTCTCTTTCTTTGGAATCTTGCATCACCTTAAATAGAATCCTGGGTTGTTGTTTTTTAATAATTCCAGATGAATGAATTGAGCTGACTCTGCCATTTATTCAATATCTTGTTGTCTATCTTTATTGGAATCATGTGAAAAAGAAAGCTCATCTTAGGTAATATGTTCATTTTTACTGCAGAGATTCTTCCAAGCCAAGATCGAGTCAGCCTCTTCCATCTATCCAGATCAGCCCTAATTGATTTCCAAATTGGGACATAGTTATTCTTAAACAAATCTTTATTGCTCCTCGTCTGATTAATCCCCAAATATTTTATTGGCTTCTTCGTTACTTGTACTCTGTTACTCTTGTACTACTTGTACTTCGTTACTCTTAAAACTTTAGAGAAGTATTCTTTTTCTTCTTCAGAAAGATTCCATGTCATAATGTGAGTTTTATCTCTATTAATCTTATAGCCAGAAACTGAACCATACTGATGTATCTGTGTCCGTAATGTATCCAGGGAGTGTCTGACTTGTGTAACAGTAAGCAATGCATCGTCAGCATATAGTTTTATGTAATGTTCACAGTCACCTATTTTGATACCTTGAATCCACTGCCCTTGTCTAATTTTAGCTGCCAAAGGTTCAAGAGCAAGTATAAACAGCAACGGAGAAAGCGGACATCCTTGTCTAGTACCTTTATTGATGATACATTTTGAAGACAAGGACCCATTGACAATAATTTTTGCCAATTGATATATACTGTTGATATATGCTGTGAATCCAGGAGAAAAAATGACCACAGTTCATTTTTTCCAACACTGAGAAGAGGAAAGGCCATTCCAAATTGTCAATGGCTTTTTCAGCATCTAGGATTATCATAGCTGCTTTTGTACGTGTCATGGTTACTTTATCAATTGTGTTCAATACGTATCTATTTTTCAACAAGGGTAGTCATTGGCCCCACTGGTTGCTTGGCCAACTCAGCTTGTGAGCTCGCAGTCCACAGGTGGGGATAGTGCCTTTGTGGGCTGAGGCATATTCCCAGACTGGCCCTGTCCTGAGATTGTCAGCCCACTGGGCCGCATGGTCCTTGCAGTGGCTTTGGGATGTCTCTGGCCAGAGTGCTCTGGTGCAGCCCACCCTCGTGACATCTGCCCTGGTCATGGTGGGACAGGACCACCCCCCGCCCAGCATCCATTGCTCTTCTTCATCTGCATATCCCATTCTGGCAAATGTGGGTTCTCCCCTCTCATCCCACAAAGAAAGTGGGATGCATTCCCTCCTGGGCTCCCACTCCACCTGTGAATCAGAGTTTGAGTGGTGCATTCGAGGTTCAGGGCCACGGGGGGGGGGGGGGGTGATGCCATGGCTGGCAGAAGCGAAGCTGGCATTGCTGGGCATTTAAATGGCTTTTGATGCACTTTTCCTGCCAAGGGTGTGTGGGGCACTCTGAAAATGCCTGACCTTGCAAGGCACATCGCACTGGGGATTGTGTCCAATGGTGGCTGATGCAGTGATGCTTTGCCCACAGTCTGGTTGCGAAGCATGCTGGGATCGAGCTGGGAGGCCGAGTGTCATGCAGGGGCTCCTCTCTCCCTCTGCTCCACTTAGACTAATGGTGGCTTGCTGTATGTCTGCGGCGCAAATTGGAGTTTAGAATTCTAGCTTTAGATAGTGCTAAATGCAATCACTGTAATGCTAAATACAGTTAGTTTGTACACAGAACCATCCGGGGCAGATTAAGCTGCCGTATGCGGCCAAAGGTTTGCTGCTCCAGAGGGAAGGGAGGAAGGAGGGGGGACTTCAAAATAATTTTTTAATGTTTAAGACTGCTGACGTGCAGGAGTGCGGCAGTGAGAGCTCCCTTGCACCCGCTTGTACATGCTCAGAAAGGCCTGAAACAAGGCAGTTGGAGTCATTTGGGAGGTAGGTGGGCTTGGGTTAGGAGGGATATATCATCATCATCATCATTATTATTATTATTATTATTATTATTATTAATTTGTTTGTTTGTTTGATTTATATACCGCCCTTCCAAAATGGCTCAGGGTGGTTTACAATTAAAACAAGCCACTAAAACAATAAAAACTAAAACAAATAAAAAACAATGTAGCAATTAACAATATAAAAACATTTTTAAATAGGATTAAACAGTTTACAGTAATTAAAAGCCCCAAAATTGGGTTAAAATTTAAAAACCCTGGAAAGCCAGGCCAAAGAAATACATTTTAAGGGCTCTCCTGAAGGGTAACAGAGAATTCAAATTATGGGTTTCCACAGGGAGCGCATTCCACAGCCCCGGAGCAGCCATTGAGAAGGCCCGCCTCCGAGTCGCCACCAGACGAGCTGGTGGTAACTGGAGGCGGACCTCCTCAGATGACCTTAATGTGCGGTGGGGATCACGCAGAAGAAGGTGCTCTCTAAGGTAACTCGGGCCTAAGCCATTCAGGGCTTTAAAGGTAATCACCAGCACTTTGTATTTTGCCCGGAAACATATCGGCAGCCAGTGCAGCTGTTTCAAAATAGGTGTAATATGGTCTCTCCGGGCTACGCCAGAGACCAATCTGGCTGCCGCATTCTGAACTAATTGAAGTTTCTGAACTATGTACAAAAGAAGCCCCACGTAGAGCGCATTGCAATAGTCAAGCAGGGATGTTACCAGCTGGTGCACCACTGTTTTGAGGTCATCCTCCTCAAGGAATGGACGCAACTGTCGAATCAGCCAAAGCTGATAGAAAGCACTCCTGGCCATGGCATCCACCTGAGAAACCAGGGTGAGGCCTGGGTCCAGGAGTACTCCCAAGTAGGGATGTGCATTTCGTTTCGGGCACAGATCGTTCTGTGCCCGAAACAACGAATTTCGGATGATTCGGAGCCGATCCGAATCACCACTGCGCACCTCCGAAAATTTCTGTGCCCGATCCGAATCACCCCGATTTCGTGAAAAAAAATTCGGGTGATTCGGACCTCCGTGGGCATGTCTGCAGCCTCCATTTTGTGGCTGCAGAATTGCCTTCTTCTTCCCCCTCCATTTTAGTTCTGACAGCTCTTTGAATTTCCCGCCTTTTTTCTCCATTGACTTCAATGCAGAAAAATTTTCCCATTCACCTCCATTGAAAATAAAAGTTCCTACCTGCAGAGGAAAATGACCAAATAAGGTTTGGATAGTAAATCACACCCTCCCATTGGCCAGGTACAGGTGGAGGTAGGGTCAAGGGTGGGGGTGATTTTTGGAGGGCTTTGCAGGAGGGTATTTAAGGGGCCACCAGTAGCCATTTTCTTCCTTTCTGCTGCCTTGCGTGGGAGAAGAGACACAAGAGAGAGAGATCTGCTGCCTTGCTTAGTAAGTCTTGCCTCCATTTTGATTTTGGATTTTTGTGGGTGCTGTTTTTCTGCATTTACGCCAGTGCTCTGCCTTGTTGGTTGGTTTTCTGCTTTATTTAAGCAATTTTTTAAATAAAGAGAGAAGAGGGTGGAAATTTTTTTTAAAGAACCTCTGCCTTGCAGAGGTTTCCCACTGCTCATTTTTAAATCCTTGTTGGGGCTAGAAGAGGGGGAGAATTTTTTTTTCCTAAGGAAACCTCTTCCTTGCAGAGCAAACCTCCTCTTCCCATTTTTTAAAATCCTTTTCTGGATTAAAAGAGGGTGAGATTTTTTTTTTTAAAGAAACCTCTGCCTTGCAGAGGCAAACCCTCTGCTCATTTTTTAATCCTTGTTGGGGCTAGAAGAGGGGGAGTTTTTTTTTAAGGAAAGGATTGGAAGGAAACCTCTTCCTTGCAGAGCAAACCTCCTCTTCCCATTTTTTTTAAATCCTTTTTTGTGAAGAGAAGAAGAGGAATAGATTTTAGATTTTTTTTAAAACATCTGACTGCCTGCAAGCATTGCCAGCCTGCAGCCCTTGGTGGGAAAGGAGGGTGTTTTTTCTCCTTTTGAATCCCCCCACCCTATTTTTTGCCAAACCACTTTTTGGGGCAATTTTTTTCTGCGGAGAGTCACTGCTGCCTGTGCCTGCTGCCTGCCTGCCTGCCTGGCTGCCTGCCTGCACTCCAGGCCCACCTGTGTGACCAGCCACCAGACCAGACCCTCAGAGGTGGACGCCAGAGACCCGGCGTTGGAGAAGCCTACACCTGAGTGAGATTGGCCCAGCCATTTTATATTTTACACACGCACACAACACACAGACACACGCACGTCACACACGGCGTTCTAATCTGTAGTGTTCCATTCTTTAACTGTGCGCTTGGGGTTTATTAATTTTTCCCTGTTTTTAGGTTTTTGGGGTTTTCACTTTTCTCTGTAAGTGTTGTGTGATAGTTGTTGTAAGATTGGGTTTTAAATAAATAGTGTTTTAAATAAATAGGGTAAAGTGTTGTGATAGTTGTAAGATTGGGTTTTAAATAAATAGTGTTTCAAATAAATAGGGTTTTAAAGTGTTGTGATAGTTGTAAGATTGGGTTTTAAATAGTGTTTTAAATAAATAGGGTTCTAAATAACTAGGGATTATGTGTAACCTTCCCCGGTAGCTAGCTATTAGGAGGAGGTTCAACTGTAGAGTATCAGTAGACTGTAAGAGTGGCCTGGCCTAGTAGTGCTGCAACTTTATATTTCTGTTGCTGCTTTTGTGTATTTTGCAGAAATATTTTTTAAGGGCCTAGTCTGCCCACAGTTACTTTTCCATCTTGTTTGCCTGTGTAATTGACACAGAGATAATTTTTTGAAACATTTTTGTAACTGTGTGCTACTTTCAGACCACAGAGAGAGTAACTTTCCCCTGTGGTGGAGTGCGTTCGATACATTAGTAGCAACAGCACAAGTTACTTGCAACAAATAAATTCTCCAGTCTATTCCATTCAAAGTGACCAGCAGTCAGAGAAAGATAATATAACTAAACTTACTTTCACTTCTAATGACTAAGTGCACTGCACACTGTGTGCGCAAGGCTCCAGCCTTAAATAACTCCTCCTGCACCTGTGCACTGCACAGCAGCTGAGCTAGTATCTTAATTTTTAATTTTTACATTTTTTTGTTGCACAGCCTGCTTCTGTTGTATCGCGCATCAAGTAACTCCCACTGTCTCCCAGTCCCTCTGTGACTGGCTGTGTCGTGATACATTCATTGCACGGCAACTTCTGACTGGGATCTTGCAGCAACAGCATTTGTGCCAACAACAACAAGCCTTAAGCAAGGAGGCATTGTAAAGTCACCGGCGCCGCTGCACATCCACTGTTTTTCTGGACCTCTAGTATACCTGCTGCCCCCTGAGACAACTACCCCTTCTTCACATTTTGAAATTTTTAAAAAAGTTTTAAAAAGCAATGGTTGGGAGGACAGCAGGAAAAGGGAGGGCGCAAGTAAGTGGGAGGCTTGTCTTCCCTACAGCTGGTCGTGGCAGGGGGCGGCAAGAGGGGCCTACTCCCCAAGTCACCCCCGGCCCTGCTTCGGCGCGCAGGCTTGACTTCTTCTTGGGTCAGCCTGGCCCTATGCCAGGGCCTGCGTCCAGGCAGGATTTGGGGGGGGGGCCTCCCAGATTGCCAGGGAAGAAGATCTTCCTGTGGCAGCTGAGGAGGTGGTGCTGGTGGAGGAGGTTGGCAGTCCAGCCAGATCCACCTTGCGGACCCCCCAAACGGTCACTATGGGGGTTGGTGGGGGGCTCAGTCTGGCATCTGAGGGGGCTCAGGAGGAGGGAAGATCTTCTCCTGCCCCTGGGCCTTCCCATGCCAGCGCTGAGGGCATTGGTGGTGGTATGCCCGAGAAGGAACCAGCAAAACTTCCACCAACAAAGCGACCTCGTGTCGCTGGGGAGTCTGGCAGTGTGGTCTGGGATCACTTTGAGCTTAGCCCTGGTGATCCTACCCATGCTGTGTGCACCCACTGCAACGCACTGGTCAGCAGAGGCAAGGACCCTATGCACTTCACAACCTCGGGGCTGTGGTCGCACATGCGTCGGCGGCACCCAGGTGTGGAGACCTCTGCTGGCACTGGCAGTAGGCCCGGTGCCTCACCTGGTAGCAGAAGCAGTAGTAGTGGCAGCAGCAGCAAGCGGCCAGCGACTCCTGCCCACAGGCAGGAAAAGCTGACCGATCATCAGTGGGTGCAATCTCTTGGGAAGCGGTCTGATCGTCCAAAGCCTCATCTCGTGACTCGGGCCATTGGTGAGATGATCGCTCTTGATGACCAGCCGTTCTCCATTGTCGACAATGTCGGCTTCCGGCGTCTGCTCCAGCTGCTTTCTCCGGAGTACAAGATCCCCTCAAGGACCACTTTCAGCAGGAGGGTGGTCCCCTCCCTGTACCATGCGTGCAGGGGGGCCGTGTTGGCCAAGCTGCGTGCAGCTGGGCCAAACACCAGTGTGCATTTCACTGCGGATATCTGGACTAGCCGCAGTGGGCTGCACACTGCCTTCATGTCCCTGACAGCCCATTGGTGGGGGCATGGGGGTGAGGGGACATCTGGTGCTGCTGGTGCTGTATCCAGCTCCTCCCATGCATGCACGCCTTCTTGGGCAGTGTTGCATGTGGAGGCGATGGACACAGACCACACTTCAGATGAGTTGGCTGCCGTCATGGAGCGGCAGGTGGGGGCGTGGCTGGCCGGGGAGCCAACCCTCCGCCGGGGCTTCATGGTGACGGACAACGCAGCCAACATCACCAAGGCTGCTAGGCGGGTTTACGGTGTGAACATCGCTTGCGCTGCGCACACCTTGAACCTCGTAGTGAAGGGTGCGCTTGGCCTCAAGGAGGCGCCGAAGAAGGCCAAGGAGCACCAGCGTGTTCGGGGCTCTTCCAGTAGTTTAGGTCAGGATCCTGCTGCTCCCGTGGCCGCCCTGGTGGAGCGTTGCCGCCAGGTAGCGGGCCACTTCCACCGGAGTGAAAAGGCAAGGCGCCAGCTCAAGGCCAGACAGATCGAGCTGGGCCTGCCCGAACACCAAATCCCCCAGGATGTTCCTACCCGGTGGAACTCCACCTTTCTCTTGCTCCGGCGCATGCATGAGCAAGAGGGAGCACTCAACAGCCTGGGGACGCGTGGTTGCTTGGATCTGTGCAAGTCTCTCTATGATGACTGGCCGGTGATCCGCGAGCTGGTCTTAGTACTAGAGCCGTTCTATTCTGCAACGAACGACTTGTGTACTCAGACCGCCACGCTGAGCCTGGCTTTGCCCACTGCTATTCTCCTGGAGAAGGCAATGAGCGATCTCCAGACCACTCTGACCACTGGGGTTGCGATTGCCCTGGCAGGTCAGTTGAGGACTGGGGTAGTTGAGCGGCTCAAGACACCATGGGCCGCATCTGCATGGCATGTCCTGGCATGCATTTGTGACCCAAGGATGAAGGGCAGCGCTGTGCCTCCTGGCGAGCTGCCCAGGTGGAGGGGCCTCCTGGTCGAACACGTGAAGCGTGAAGAGGAAAGGAGGCTAGGGATAGATGCAGCAGACGACCAGGAGGAGGGGTCTTGGTCGCAGGCTGGCACTGCGCATCCCACCCCCAGCAGCAGCAGCAGCAGCAGCACTGCCACCACCCCCACTTCTTCCCAGTCCAGCGGCGTGGTTTCTCCGGCAGTGGGACCAGCAGAGCAGCCAGTGCGACCTCGAACCACCACCCGGTGGCTCAGGGGCTATGCTAGTCTCATGCCTGGGAGACGGGAGGAGCCTGTCCCTCGCCCCAGCCGTGCTGAGCAGACTGTTCTGCAGTACCTGGAGGAGGCGACGGAAGACGAGGAGAGTGAGCCGTTCCCCTTTTGGGCAACGCATCGCAAAGTCTGGCCGGACTTGGCATCCGTTGCTGTCCGGTTTCTCTCTTGCCCGCCAACCAGCGTCTCGAGCGAGAGGTTGTTCTCCATGGCCGGGGACGTGGTGACTCCTCTGCGCTCACGCCTGGATGCTGATTTGGTCGAGCAGCTCGTCTTCTTGAAGGCCAACCTCCCCCTGCTGGGCTACCCCGAACTGGCCGTGGAGGGCGAGTGACTCGCGTCACCCCCCCTATGTAGCGCCTCCCACGCCACAGCAGTTCATCCCGGCCAGAAGATGTGTCACAGTCCATCCCTCTAAGCCCACCCTGCCACTAAAACATGCCCCGTGCTGCTGGCACATCCAGACACGCATGCATACACAGGCACCGCTGCACTGTCAGCCTGGGATGGTGGACTGCCAGGTGAGTGCTCCCAGCATGAGGGAGGGGTTACCACAGATGTGGCAGAGAGAGACGACAACTCCCATTTCCCACTGTCCTGATGGCTGGCCACCATCAAGACTAGGGACAATGGGAGCTGTAGTCGCTGTCTCTGCAGAAGAAATCTGTGGTGGGCCCCCCCCTGATGCTGGGAGCACCCACGTGCCCAGTGCTGAAGGCTGGGCCGTAGGGCAGCGCACCATCCATCCACAACCTCAGAGACAGGCTGCTGCGTGTGCGTGTGTGGGGGGCACAGTCAGGATTGGAAGGGACATCCCTGGGGGAGAGTAGTGGCTCTGTGCAATGGGCCTGTGCCTCCTGGCGAGGGGGGCACACACACTTTCACTGAGTGGGCTTGCCGCTAATTGCTAGCCTGCTTGCCTGCTAAAACTGTCATCATTGCTTCCTCCCATGAACAATTGCATTGAAGCTGTAATCTAAAAAAGGTCTGTCTGTCTGCTGCTTTTCTCAATGCGATGTAATTATTTCTGATTTCGGCTTGCTTGTCAGGTGATGTCTAGTTTACTTCTTTCTTAATCTTCATGCTCTCCTCTGTTCAAATCCAAATATGTGGTTTGCCTTGGTCTACTGAGCTATAGGTTGTCGCCGCCGCCGCTGAGTGAGATGGTCTGCTCTGCTGCTGCCTGCTTTTTCTGGCCACAATGGGAGTAGTACTACTGCTGTGCCTGAAGCGGCACACACACACACATGCACCCCCCCTCCCCTCCCCTCCCCCCAAAAAGCTGTGTTGCCAATGATGAGCTTGATGCTGGTGCAGCCCTCACACAAATGTCTGTCTCACGCAGACAGAGAGAGCACACATTGCAACCTGAGGCGACACAGCCCTTTCAGCCCTAACCCTCTTGCAGAGTGAGTGACTTGAGCAGCAAACCCGCACAGTGCACACACACAGGGGAATAAAGGCATCTTCTAGACTCCGAACTAGTGGTAATGTCATATCATGTGATTGCACAGTCTTTCTGCCCAGTATCTGCGGCATGCATTGGGATGCAATCCGAAAAAGCCTGCAAAAATTCTAGCTTGCTTTGTTGCAGAGAGAGACCTCTTCGTGGTATGTGGTGTTGTTGTGTGATGTGGTGTGGAGTGGTGTGTCCGTGTGGGGCCCGGTAAAGGACAGGACAGGTGCAATTCACTGTGCCTGTGCATGTGTGTGGGGAGATGCATCATTGCATTATGTTTCCAAATGAAGATCGGGTCATGTTTGCGAGTTGATTGACAGCATTTTATTTGAAGATTGTGCTTGCCGATATATAGATGCGGCGATCTCATGCCACAGAGTCAGACAGGAAAAGAAATGTCCAGAGACACGTGCGTGCTGCCATTCTCTTCTTATCTGCCATCATCATCCGTTACTCTTCAAAGCTGTGTGGGCGAGGAGGGGGCAACAACAACATGCCAAGCCTTGCTGCTCCACTTGCGAAGTGTTGTTGTCTTGCGTGCTTCCTCCACATGCTATGCGTGTTCCCTCCTGGCTGTGCCTGTCTGTTGACTGTAGTGGGCGAAAAAAGTTTGGATGAGGTGAGGTTCAGGGCAAGGCACTGTTGCTGGACTTAGAGTGGGATATGGGGCAGCAGAGTGGGGTGGGGTGGGGTGGGGTGGTAGTGCCTAATGGGTGTAGGCTGCCACCCCAATTTCAGGGGGGTGGGAGGGACAGAGGGCTGATTTTCTGTGAATTACTGAAGTTTTTGTGTCTTTGGGGCAGATGGGGGGGACAGAAAGTGTATCTGCCCCAAAAGAGTGGGGTGGGGTGGTAGTGCCTAATGGATGTAGGCTGCCACCCCAATTTCAGGGGGATGGGACAAAGGGCTGATTTTTTGTGAATTACTGAAGTTTTTGTGTCTTTGGGGCAGATGGGGGGGCAGAAAGTGTATCTGCCCCAAAAGAGTGGGGTGGGGTGGTAGTGCCTAATGGGTGTAGGCTGCCACCCCAATTTCAGGGGGGTGGGACAGAGGGCTGATTTTTTGTGAATTTCTGAGGGTTTTGTGTCTTTGGGGCAGATGGGGGGGCAGAAAGTGTATCTGCCCCAAAAGAGTGGGGTGGGATGGTAGTGCCTAATGGGTGTAGGCTGCCACCCCAATTTCAGGGGGGTGGGACAGAGGGCTGATTTTTTGTGAATTTCTGAGGGTTTTCTTGGGTGCAGCAGAGCAGAGTGCTAGATTGATTCATTCCCATACTCGTCATAGTAATTAAGGAGAGAGTGAGAGAAAAGCGAGAGTGTTAGGGTCATCTAGAGTTGAGAGTACTATATGTTGCATGAATGAATGAATCAATCACTCACTCTGCTGCACCCAAGAAAATCCTCAGAAATTCACAAAAAATCAGCACTCTGTCCCACCCCCCTGAAATTGGGGTGGCAGCCTACACCCATTAGGCACTACCACCCCACCCCACTCTTATGGGGCAGATACGCTTTCTGCCCCCAATCTGCCCCAAAGACACAAAAACTTCAAAAAATCACAAAAAATCAGCCCTTTGTCCCATCCCCCTGAAATTTGGGTGGTAGCCTACACCCATTAGGCACTACCACCCCACCCCACTCTTTTGGCTCCAGGGTCCTTTTTGCTGATCCGAATTGATTCGGATTCGGATTCGGATTAAATCCGAATCCGAAACGAATCGGGGGTGATTCGGGTCAGCAAAATTCGGACACAGAACAGAACAAAGGTGATTCGGCTCAGGTCCCGAGCCGAATCACCGAAAACCCGAAATGCACACCCCTACTCCCAAGCTGCGCACCTGCTCCTCCTGGGGGAGTGTGACCCCAACCAGCACAGGGAGATCTAACTCACTCCTCAGATTCTGAGCCCCCACAATGAGCACCTCCGTCTTGCTTGGATTCAGCTTCAATTTGTTCTCCCTCATCCAGCCCATTACTGCCTGTAGGCAGGCATTTAAAGAGTGAGTGCCAGTTCCTGAAGATGAAAAGGAGAAATAGATTTGGGTGTCATCAGCATACTGATAACACCCAGCAGCAAATCTCCTGATGACCTCACCCAGCGGTTTCATGTAGATATTAAAAAGCATTGGTGACAGAATGGAGCCCTGATGGACTCCATATAATAGCTTCTGCTTTGAGGAGCGACTGTCACCAAGCTCCACCATCTGGGATCTACCCAAGAAATAGTAACAGAACCACTGCAAAGCAGTGCCCCCTATTCCCAGCCCCTCCAGGCGACTCAGAAGGATACCATGGTCGATGGTATCGAACGCCGCCGAGAGATCCAAGAGGACCAACACGGTCACACTCCCTCTGTCAATTCCCCAGTAAAGGTCATCCATCAGGCCGACCAAGGCTGTCTCAACCCCATAGCCAGCTCTAAAGCCAGTTTGAAATGGGTCTAGATAATCAGTTTCCTCCAAAACTGCCTGGAGCTGGTTAGCCACCACCCTCTCAATTACCTTGCCCAGCCAGGGGAGATTGGAGATTGGCCTATAACTATCCATCGCTGAGGGATCTGGGGTAGGCTTCTTAAGAAGAGGTCTAACTATAGCCTCCTTCGAACAAGGAGGCACTCTACCCTCGCCCAGCGATGCATTTATGATATTAACTAGGCCATCACCAACTATCTCTCCACTAGATCGAAGCAGCCAGGTCGGGCAAGGATCCAGAGAACAAGTGGTAGGCCGTACCGCTCCAAGCAGCTTGTCCATGTCATCAGGAGTAACAGATTGAAACTGATCCAACCTAACACTGCAAGAGGGATTGCAGTGTATACCTTTTGGAGCTCAGCTCTTCTTCCTGTCTGACTTTCCACAGTGAACCAGGACAGAGGAACAGAACCAGCAACATAACCAGCCCATCCTGGCCAGGTTGGCCACATAGACTGACCCACCAGCCAATCCCTGGTCTCTTGGGAGTCAAAGTGCCAACCTGCCGGGCTCCACCCTCTTCCCCACCTCTTCCCCGGATGGAGACAATTGTGCTGCCTGCACTCCCTTCCCTCCCTCTCTACAATAAATGCATCCGCTCATCTGCATCCTGCTGGAAATCTTGGAGTGTGTGCTTGGGCATGTGCGTGCGTGTGCCGGGGGGTGGGCTTCATATCCTGTCCCAGTCTGATGTTCATGTGCAGAAGGCAGGGGGGGAAAGAAGTTGCCAGGCATCTCACCAACCTGACTTACAAGAAGAGAGTGTCTATTTTAAAATGCCCCTTGCAGTCAGGGAGCACTTGGGGGGCATCGGGGTGGCCCAGAGCAAGTGATGGTGTAGAGAACATAGGGTGCCAACCACCCCCATGGGTTGCTAACCCATGAGGTACTGGGTTCTGTTGTTTCTGGAGTGCTCTGAGTGTAGATTCTCTGGTAGCATATGAGAGTCGATTCATGGTTTGTTGTTGAAAATCTCATATGCTACCAGAGAATCGTCACTCAGAACGCCTCAGAAACAACAGAACCCACCACCCCATGTGTTAGCAACCCATGGGGGTGGTTGGCACCCTAGGTGCACTACACCACCACTCACTCCCGGCCACCCCAGTGCCCCCCAGGTGGAGTTATGGGTCTGATGAAACCTCCATTATTGCCTGGGGGGACGGCGTTAAAGACGCGTAAACTTCAACAATTCCAAAGAATCAGCCCTTTGCCCTACTCCTTTGGAATCTGGGTTGTGACAGGCAGCCCTTGGGCCACTACCACCCAAACCACTGTTTTGCCTCTCAGGCCCCCTTTCTGCCAAAAAGACATGTAAACTTCAGAAATTCTTTAAAGATCAGCCAATGAGGGTAAATTTTACCCTTAAGTTTCCTTTAAAGGAATGAGGAGACAATTGCCAGCAGATCAGCCCATGCTTTCTCTGGCCAGTCTGCAGGCTGGAAGGGCCAGAAATTCAAACAGATGTCAAAACTCAAAATGGAGACTGAAGCAGAAAGACTTTACACGATTACAAAATGGAGTTCCAAAACAGCCGAAACAACAAAATGTTTTGTATCCAAAAGAGGGACGTTTTGTTTCAGCTACAAAATTTTCTGTTTTGAGCATTGGGTGTTTTGTTTTGGCTACAAAACAGCAGAAATGGCCTGGTGTGGGCACAAAACATTTTGTATCCGAAACGAAACGCAAACCCCTATTTATTTCTCATTTGGTAATAAGCTTCTGAAGGAAGGGGCCTGGCTGCGGCCCAGGAATCCCACCTTTTAACTACAGGGATGCTGTCAACCCTATTATCTACCCTGGACAGAAGCCCGCCACCTGCTCCTCCAATTAGACTTTAACTTGGACCAATTTGGTCAGTCATGGACCAATCCCCCCTCAGTTTTAATGTCTGTCCAGTCTCCTTTTGGGAATACAAAATCTCATTTGCCTCCTAGATGCTATCGAGCCCATTTCGTTCCAAATTCCCTCACTTGGAATTGACAGTTCAGGGAGAAGTCTCCATTTTGCATGGTACCCAAGACCTGTCTCGTCAATATATTTATTTGAAACATTTAACATACCGCCCACTCCAAAGACTCTGGGCAGTGTACAAAAACATACAGAGCAAGACAGCATTAACATTACATTCTAAATTCAAAACTAAAGTAACAAACAAAAAGGGGGGAAAACCAAGTAGGTAACTGACAGGGTAAAAGCCTGGCAAAAACGAGATTTAGAAGTCAATAAGTAAGGAGCTAAATGAATCTGAAGGGGAAGGGAGTATCAGAGAAGTGGGGCAGCAACTAAAAAGGCCCTTTCGCGGGTCCTAACGCCCCGAACCTCTAGGAAATCAGGGACTGACAAAAGATCCTTTTGAGAAGATCTGACCGGACAGGATGTAACTGGATGGGAGAGGCGGGTCTGTAGGTAGACAGGTGCCGAACCCCGCAAGGTCAAAACCAGGACCTTAAATTGAACTCAGTTGCGAATAGGCATAGGCGTAACGATAGGGGGGGCAGGGGGGGCACGTGCCCCAGGCGCCACCCTGTTTGGTCACGTGGGGGGCACCAAAAAGTGCCCCCACCAATCCCCTGGCTTTCCCGTTTTTTTTTAAAATCCGCAACAGAGCAGTCTGACCGCTCCGGTCCGCGTGGTGGTGGTGGCGGCGTGGCGCCCCCTCCCCCAGTCCCCCACCCCCCCCCATTGCTTGCCTCTGGTGCGGTGGGCGCCTAAAGTTTGCACTGTCTGCAGACGCACGCAGTGCCTGCCTGCTTGCCGTCGTCGACCTCGTCGACTCAAACTTCATCACAGGCAGCATAGTACTCCGCACTCCCAGTCCCCGCCCCGCTACCAGTCGAGCATGCGTAGTGCTGGTGTGTCCTCCTGCAGGGAGTCGGACTTGGAGCAACACGTTTCTGCTGCTGCCTGAGGCACTAGGGGGATTCATTTGCCAGCGCATAACAGCAACATAAAGCACCACCAGGACAAGGTGTGTGACTGATCATGTGTACAGTGAACTTGGGCGGGCGGGCGGGGGCGGGCTTGGCATTGCACTTGGCTGGCCGGTGGTGTGGGCAGGATTGGATTCCGATGCACTTTGGGGCGCGCGCCGCCTTCTGTTGCCTTGCACTGCTTGCCTTCTCTTTCACTCACTCTTTCCCTCCCTCCCCCACTCCGAGAAAAAGCGCCCCGCGTTGACTTCTGGTTTTGCTTCCTCAGTGCCTCGTAATCTTCCTCCCCGTCTCCCCTCTATCTCCCTTCTGAAGAAGAACGCTTTGAAGAAGAGCCTGCTGCGAGGGACGGGGAGGGGAGGGGAGGGGAGGGAGGGGAGTGGCGGCGAAGGAAGGAAGCCACTCAGGGCTCCTACTACAGCGCATTGGGGGCGTGATGGATGATTACTCCTTGCAGGTAATAAAAAGAGAACTTTAAAAAGCTAGATCAGGACCCTTTAAAAATAATAATACCAGCTTTCCATGGAATGGGAAAGAACAATCAACTTATTTTTTCCCTTTCATCCTGCTTTTTCTAAACCTAGAAGCCTTAAGCTGCAGTTCAGAGAGTTACACAGCGATGCTGTAAAAGGATCCCCCCCCCCTTTCCAACAGCTAATAAGCTACTGGAGAGATTTGGGGTAGTTTCAAATATTGCTTGTGATGCAACATAATAAGCTGTTTGGGTGGTGGGAGCCCCAATCCCTGATGTGTAAGCATGGGCTTAAAGGGCTGTTGGGATCCTGGCCCAAATCACTTAGAAGCATCACTGTATGGAAAATGTGCCATGCCTTTAGACTCTCTTTTTCCATAATGTTTCTTTCCAGTCCTTCCCTTATACTTCATATGCTAGGTAACTTGAACTCCATATAGTATCCATCTCTTGATAACTTGCGTTGCATGTGTGAATGGGTAGTTTTCTGAAATCACAGCAAACATTTCAAGATTTTTCTTGTGTATGCTAGTAACTAATTAGAGCCAGTGTGGTATAGTGGCTAGAGTGCTGGACTAGGACTGGGGAGACCCGAGTTCAAATCCCCCTTCAGCCATGAAACTAGCTGGGTGACTCTGGGCCAGTCACTTCTCTCTCTGCCTAACCTACTTCACAGGGTTTTTGTGAGGAGAAACTCAAGTATGTAGTACACCTCTCTGGGCTCCTTGGAGGAAGAGTGGGATATAAAATGTATAATAATAATAATAATAATAATACTGATTCTAAAGCCTAGTTCATACATGTAATGCTGAACAGAATAAGCTCACAATAAAGATGTAAATGGAGCACTCCTTGGGGCAGGGAGCAGTCTTTTTGCTGATGGGACTCTGGAAAGAAGCATGCACACTGATAGAGTAATAACAATTGCATGGATTATTGAATGGTGAAAAACAGAAGCCAAGATTTCACAGCCAATTAAAAAGAACACAGCTTAATGTTACTTGCATTCAGTACCAGCAAACGTAGCTCTGCACCATGTGACGCAATCTATCATGTGGAGCTCAGAGCATGTAGGCACTGAGCACTCCTTTCTGTACATCCCAGTTTGTCTTGGATTATTTTTGCATAAATACCAGAGTGATTATTACCACACAGCAGGGCTTGTTGTTCAAAATGTTCAAAATGTGCAGCCAGAAAAACGTGCAATTCCGAAAAGAAAAGTGCAATTCTGAAAGACCACCTGCGCAGTGCAAAAAAAAGTCATGAAATAGTGTTATTCTAGATAAGGTTACAGCTCTAGACTTCCCTTTCACAATGCTGCAGTGATAGGGATATTTAGAAATTTTCTCTGTGCAACTCTTAAAGGGACAGAGCTTTCCCAGGAGCTGGTCTTGGTAACTCTATCTGCAGTCCCATAGATCCATCCATCCCAGAGAGCCCAAAAGCCCTGGCAGAGCCTCTTACATTTTAAAAAAAAACATTAATTTTTGTAATTTTTAAAATAAAAGTTTTCTGAAACGTGTGTCAGTCAGATGTATGTCGGGCGGTGGCGGGGGGCGCAATTTCAGTGCTTGCCCCGGGCGCCGTTTTCCCTAGTAACGCCACTGCGAATAGGCAACCAGTGCAATGACTGTAGGAGAGGTATTACAGTGTCATATTTTCTTCCACCCATGAGTCAGCGAGCCGCTGCATTCTGGACCTGTTGTAGCTTCCCGATCATCTTCAAAGGTAACCCTCGATAGAGAGTGCTACAATAATCTAAGCGGGAGATAACAAGGGCATGGGTCACTGTCATTCATGCCTGCTGGTCAAGGTAAGGACGTAATTGGCGAACCAGATGAAGCTGGGCAAAAGCACTTATGGCCGCAGCCTCCACCTGCTGTTCAAGCAGGAGGCGCGAGTCCAAAAGGACCCCCAACTCACAAACAAGCTCCTTTGGGGGCAGCGCCAACCCATCTAAAAAAAGGTTCACATCTAGCTGTTGGCCAGTACGAGGGCTGAGTAAAAGCAGTTCAGTCTTAGTTGGATTCAGTCTGAGCTTATTTTGATTCATCCAGACCTTAACAGCCTCCAGGCATTGAGTAAGCATAAGCACAGAAACAGCATCCCCAGAATGGTCTGGGATGGCAATATAAAGCAGAGTCTCATCAGCGTATTGATGAAATCTGACCTCAAACTGGGAAATGACATGACCCAGCGGCTTCATATAGATGTTAAAAAGGACAGGGGCAAGAACTGAACCCTGGGGAACTCCATAAAGGAGTGGCCATGGGTCAGAGCACCTGTCCTCAATGCATATCGACTGGACACGCCCGCTAAGGTAAGAACGGAACCACTGTAGGACAGTACCCCCAATACCCACCCACACAGGCGGTCAGGAAGGATAGCATGATCGATAGTGTCAAAAGCCTCTGAAAGATCTAAAAGAGCAGGAGAGGGAAGAAGGTCATCTACCAGGGAGACCAGTGCTGACTCTGTGCTATGCCGAGGCCTGAAACCCACCTATATATAGTCCAATCTCTCTCTCTCCCACCCCTCATCATATACATACACAAAGACTGAGGAGAACTTCCTCAGATATCAACAAGATAATCAACCGAGGAAGGACCTTCTGAGATTGAGTTCCCCACATTGCCTTAGAGCTTCACATCTCTTGTCACCTCTATTAGAGTCAGTTATTTAGATGCTCTCCCTGAAAAACTCAGTTCAGACTTGAGCACCTGCGCTTCTTCTCCCACAGTGAAGACAAATAGAAGGAGTTCATTCACCCTCTGTGCAGTCTCCTTCTGCTCTATTCACAGACCTCTCGCCCCTGTGGTGTCTGTCCATTTCCCTGACCAATTTCTTGCATCTGGTGTGTTTAAGGGCCTTTTACAATGCCAAGGCCTGTAATATCCCCCATTGTTCTTGCAATGGCTTTGATCTGTTGTGTTGCTGATAGTATTGCAAAGGAGAACAAGAAAACAACCCTGTGAATGAAAGATAAAGAAAGAATGAAAAAACTCTCAACACACTTGAGAACAATCAAAGCGATATAGAATATGTAACAAAGACACCTTTATGAAATTACCAGAGCACTAAATATACAGAACCACAAATGCAAAAATTAGAGAACTGGTAAATTATTTGTATAGGTATCCAGGCAAAAGCCCAAGAGGTCTTCAGGATAAGGTAATATAATAGTACATGCAGTTCGGGTCATGAGTCCTTGATTTAGAAAAAAAAAGCAAGCAACGTGCTCTGTGAAATGTTGTTAAGTACATGCAGTTCGGGTCATGAGTTCTTGATTCAGGAAAAAGCAGGTGACATGCTCGGTGATGACTGATGGTAAATGACAAAGCAAACAAGGGAGAGCAACTACAGCCACCCCAGGATAACTAGCTGTTTCGCAAAGCACTTCATCAGGGGCTGTTTCCCATTAATACCAGCTGAAGTGATGATATAAAACACATAAAACAGTATCTATCTATTAAATGGTAAAACAATACTAATAAAAGCCACAAAGGAATGAATAGAAAAAGACTCACATGCAGGTTGAGTAACATTACTATACATTCCAACTTTTTCCAAGCATATTGAAGCTCAAGGTTCACCTTACTGATGAAAGCTCTTCACAGGTTATAAACAGAAGGAATGCTTAGCCCAAAAGGTTTTGCAGCTGTTCTGAAGAAACCACAAACTTAACTTAAAGATGTGAGGAGAGCTGGTCTTGTGGGAGCAAGCATGACTTGTCCCCTTAGCTAAGCAGGGTCTGCCCTGGTTGCATCTGAATGGAAGACTAGAAGTGTGAGCACTGCAAGATATTCCCCTCGGGGGATGGCGCCAATCTGGGAAGAGCAGAAGGTTTCAAGTTCCCTCCCTGGCAGCATCTCCGAGATAGGGCTGAGAGAAATTCTTGCCTGCAACCTTGGAGAAGCTGCTGCCAGTCTGTCAAGACAATACTGAGCTAGCTAGACCAATGGTCTCACTCAGTAAATGGCAGTTTCCTATGTTCCTATGTATAGCCTATCATAAATGCAAAAAGGCTAACCCAGAACTGTAGTACATTGATAATAAAGCTTCAAGTGTGGTTACTACCTGTAAGTCATCCCTTCAGTTATTTCAACCTCATAGACAAAGTACATCATACGTACCATACCTTCAAAGGACCCAAAGTAACCAAGTAGATACAGGTAAGATATACAGAGCCTCACAGAACTACAGGGGAACCACACCACACCAAAACAAATGAACGTTGCAAACCCTGAGCAAAGAGCTGAATGTCCCATGGTCTGTAACAATAGCAAAAAGTGAAAAAACCCACAAATAAACCTCCATATTCTATACCTTTTGTAATGACAGAGAAATAACTGAAAAAAGACCTCAAAGGGAATCTCTTGACTGGTACTCTGGAACACTCTAAAGCGGTGATAAAGATCCTAGAGGTATATAGGCTAAGAGAACCCCATATCCCAAGTATTTCAAAGGAGAGAATGCTATAAAAAGCAGGACAGATGGTTGGAAGAATCCAGACCTCGAGGTGCCTCAGTAGAATAATAGTGAAGCCTCTTTCTGAAGAAGAGTCCGATGGACATCTACTAAAGCGAAAGGCGGTCCATGATATTTATACAAAATAAAAAACCAAATATCATCCGCAGAATGTTGTTTATCAATATAACGATCCACAAGGGGAGCTTCTGCAACCTTGGGCAAGATGCGGGAACGATGTTCTGCAATCCAAACTTTGGCACTTCTTTCTGATCTACCAGTTTCTGATTTACTGAATAACATGAACAATGGCTTTAGGACTACAGCTGGCAAAGAAACGAATCGGTGATGATTTATGGGTGAAAGGATGATGTACAATTTTAGCAGGAACAGCTAATGGAACAGCCTGGCCTTTCAGGGTTTTTAATTAGTTTTAATTATTTTAATGTTAACCTGGTTTTCAGGGTTTTCCTTGCCAGCTGTAGTCCTAAAGCCATTGTTCATGTTATTCAGTGCCCGTGCAACCTTTGGTACACTGGTAAATCAGAAAGAAGTGCCAAAGTTTGGATTGCAGAACGTCGTTCCCGCATCTTGGCCAAGGTTGCAGAAGCTCCATTGAAATACTTGGGATATGGGGTTCTCTTAGCCTATATACCTCTAGGATCTTTTTCACCGCTTTACAGTGTTCCAGTTAAGAGATTCCCTTTGAGGTCTTTTTTCAGTTATTTCTCTGTCATTACAAAAGGTATAGAATATGGAGATTTATTTGCGGGTTTTTTCTCTTTTTGCTATTGTTACAGACCATGGGACATTCAGCTCTTTGCCCAGGCTTTGCAACGTTCATTTGTTTTGGTGTGGTGTGGTTCCCCTGTAGTTCTGTGAGGCTCTGTATCTCTTACCTGTATCTACTTGGTTACTTTGGGTCCTTCGAAGGTATGGTACGTATGATGTACTTTGTCTATGAGGTTGAAATAACTGAAGGGATGACTTACAGGTAGTAACCACACTTGAAGCTTTATGATCAATGTGCTACAGTTCTGGGTTAGCCTTTTTGCATTTATGATAGGCTATACATAGGAACATAGGAAACTGCCATATACTGAGTGAGACCATTGGTCTAGCTAGCTCAGTATTGTCTTGACAGACTGGCAGCGGCTTCTCCAAGGTTGCAGGCAAGAATCTCTCTCAACCCTATTTTTGGAGATGCTTCCAGGGAGGGAACTTGTAACCTTCTGCTCTTCCCAGATCGGCACCATCCCCCGAGGGGAATCTCTTCCAGTGCTCACACTTCTAGTCTTCTATTCATACGCAACCAGGGCAGATGAAAGCTGTTCACAGGTTATAAACAGAAGGAATGATTAGACCTCGAGGTGCCTCAGTAGAATAATAGTGAATTTTAAAAGCCTCTTTCTGAAGAAGAGTCCGATGGACATCTACTAAAGCGAAAGGCGGTCCATGATATTTATGCAAAATAAAAAACCAAATATCATCACAGAATGTTGTTTATCAATATAATGAGCCACAAGGGGAGCTTCTGCAACCTTGGCCAAGATGCGGGAACGACGTTCTGCAATCCAAACTTTGGCACTTCTTTCTGATTTACCAGTGTACCAAAGGTTGCACGGGCACTGAATAACATGAACAATGGCTTTAGGACTACAGCTGGCAAGGAAAACCCTGAAAACCAGGTTAACATTAAAATAATTAAAACTAATTAAAAACCCTGAAAGGCCAGGCTGTTCCATTAGCTGTTCCTGCTAAAATTGTACATCATCCTTTCACCCATAAATCATCACCAATTCTTTTCTTTGCCAGCTGTCGTCCTAAAGCCATTGTTCATGTTATTCAGTGCCCGTGCAACCTTTGGTACACTGGTAAATCAGAAAGAAGTGCCAAAGTTTGGATTGCAGAACATCGTTCCCGCATCTTGCCCAAGGTTGCAGAAGCTCCCCTTGTGGCTCGTTATATTGATAAACAACATTCTGTGGATGATATTTGGTTTTTTATTTTGTATAAATATCATGGACCGCCTTTCGCTTTAGTAGATATCCATCGGACTCTTCTTCAGAAAGAGGCTTCACTATTATTCTACTGAGGCACCTCGAGGTCTGGATTCTTCCAACCATCTGTCGTGCTTTTTAGAGCTTTCCCTGCTTTGAAATACTTGGGATATGGGGTTCTCTTAGCCTATATACCTCTAGGATCTTTTTCACCGCTTTACAGTGTTCCAGTTAAGAGATTCCCTTTGAGGTCTTTTTTCAGTTATTTCTCTGTCATTACAAAAGGTATAGAATATGGAGATTTATTTGTGGGTTTTTTCTCTTTTTGCTATTGTTACAGACCATGGGACATTCAGCTCTTTGCCCAGGCTTTGCAACGTTCATTTGTTTTGGTGTGGTGTGGTTCCCCTGTAGTTCTGTGAGGCTCTGTATCTCTTACCTGTATCTACTTGGTTACTTTGGGTCCTTCGAAGGTATGGTACGTATGATGTACTTTGTCTATGAGGTTGAAATAACTGAAGGGATGACTTACAGGTAGTAACCACACTTGAAGCTTTATGATCAATGTGCTACAGTTCTGGGTTAGCCTTTTTGCATTTATGATAGGCTATACATAGGAACATAGGAAACTGCCATATTCTGAGTGAGACCATTGGTCTAGCTAGCTCAGTATTGTCTTGACAGACTGGCATCAGCTTCTCCAAGGTTGCAGGCAAGAATCTCTCTCAGCCCTATCTCGGAGATGCTGCCAGGGAGGGAACTTGAAACCTTCTGCTCTTCCCAGATTGGCGTCATCCCCCAAGGGGAATATCTTGCAGTGCTCACACTTCTAGTCTTCCATTCAGATGCAACCAGGGCAGACCCTGCTTAGCTAAGGGGACAAGTCATGCTTGCTCCCACAAGACCAGCTCTCCTCACATCTTTAAGTTAAGTTTGTGGTTTCTTCAGAACAGCTGCAAAACCTTTTGGGCTAAGCATTCCTTCTGTTTATAACCTGTGAAGAGCTTTCATCAGTAAGGTGAACCTTGAGCTTCAATATGCTTGGAAAAAGTTGGAATGTATAGTAATGTTACTCAACCTGCATGTGAGTCTTTTTCTATTCATTCCTTTGTGGCTTTTATTAGTATTGTTTTACCATTTAATAGATAGATACTGTTTTATGTGTTTTATATCATCACTTCAGCTGGTATTAATGGGAAACAGCCCCTGATGAAGTGCTTTGCGAAACAGCTAGTTATCCTGGGGTGGCTGTAGTTGCTCTCCCTTGTTTGCTTTGTCATTTACCATCAGTCATCACCGAGCATGTCACCTGCTTTTTCCTGAATCAAGAACTCATGACCCGAACTGCATGTACTTAACAACATTTCACAGAGCACGTTGCTTGCTTTTTTTTTCTAAATCAAGGACTCATGACCCGAACTGCATGTACTATTATATTACCTTATCCTGAAGACCTCTTGGGCTTTTGCCTGGATACCTATACAAATAATTTACCAGTTCTCTAATTTTTGCATTTGTGGTTCTGTATATTTATTGCTCTGGTAATTTCATAAAGGTGTCTTTGTTACATATTCTATATCACTTTGATTGTTCTCAAGTGTGTTGAGAGTTTGTTCATTCTTTCTTTATCTTTCGTTCACAGGGTTGTTTTCTTGTTCTCCTTTGCGATACTATCAGCAACACAACAGATCACAGCCATTTCAAGAACAATGGGGGATATTACAGGCCTTGGCATTTTAAAAGGTCCTTAAATACGTCAGATGCAAGAAATTGGCCGGGGAAATGGACAGACAGCACAAGAGCGAGAGGTCTGTGAATAGAGCAGAAGGAGACTGCACAGAGGGTGAATGAACTCCTTCTATTTGTCTTCACTGTGGGAGAAGAAGCGCAGGTGCTCAAGTCTGAACTGAGTTTTTCAGGGAGGGCATCTAAATAACTGACTCTAATAGAGGTGACAAGAGATGTGAAGCTCTAAGGCAATGTGGGGAACTCAATCTCAGAAGGTCCTTCCTCGGTTGATTATCTTGTTGATATCTGAGGAAGTTCTCCTCAGTCTTTGTGTATGTATATGATGAGGGGTGGGAGAGAGAGAGATTGGACTATATATAGGTGGGTTTCAGGCCTCGGCATAGCACAGAGTCAGCACTGGTCTCCCTGGTAGATGACCTTCTTCCCTCTCCTGCTCTTTTAGATCTTTCAGAGGCTTTTGACACTATCGATCATGCTATCCTTCTTGACCGCCTGTGTGGGTTGGGTATCGGGGGCACTATCCTACAGTGGTTCCATTCTTACCTCAGCGGGCGTGTCCAGTCGATATGTATTGAGGACAGGTGCTCTGACCCATGCCCACTCCTTTATGGAGTTCCCCAGGGTTCAGTTCTTGCCCCTGTCCCTTTTAACATCTATATGAAGCCGCTGGGTCATGTCATTTCCCAGTTTGGGGTCAGATTTCATCAATACGTTGATGAGACTCTGCTTTATATTGCCATCCCAGAACATTCTGGGAATGCTGTTTCTGTGCTAACTCAATGCCTGGAGGCTGTTAAGGTCTGGATGAATCAAAACAAGCTCAGACTGAATCCCACGAAAACATAACTACTTTTACTCAGCCCTCGTACTGGCCAACAGCTAGATGTGAACCTTTTTTTAGATGGGTTGGTGCTGCCCCCAAAGGAGCTTGTTTGTGAGTTGGGGGTCCTTTTGGACTCGCGCCTCCTGCTTGAACAGCAGGTGGAGGCTGCGGCCATAAGTGCTTTTGCCCAGCTTCATCTGGTTCGCCAATTACGTCCTTACCTTGACCAGCAGGCATGAATGACAGTGACCCATGCCCTTGTTATCTCCCACTTAGATTATTGTAGCACTCTCTATCGAGGGTTACCTTTGAAGATGATCGGGAAGCTACAACAGTTCCAGAATGCAGTGGCTCGCCGACTCATGGGTGGAAGAAAATATGACGGGGTAACACCTCTCCTGCAGTCATTGCACTGATTGCCTATTCGCAACAGAGTTCAATTTAAGGTCCTGGTTTTGACCTTGCGGGGTTCGGTACCTGTCTACCTACAGACCCGCCTCTCCCATCCAGTTACATCCTGTCCGGTCAGATCTTCTCAAAAGGATCTTTTGTCGGTCCCTGATTTCCTAGAGGTTTGGGGCGCTAGGACCCGCGGAAGGGCCTTTTTAGTTGCTGCCCCACTTCTCTGATACTCCCTTCCCCTTCAGATTCATTTAGCTCCTTCCCTATTGATTTCTAAATCTCTTTTTTGCCAGGCTTTTACCCTGTCATTTACCTACTTGGTTTTTCCCCCTTTTTGTTTGTTACTTTAGTTTTGAATTTAGAATGTAATTTTAATGCTGTCTTGCTCTGTATGTTTTTGTACACTGCCCAGAGTCTTTGGAGTGGGCGGTATGTTAAATGTTTCAAATAAATATATTAACGAGACAGGTCTTGGGTACCATGCAAAATGGAGACTTCTCCCTGAACTGTCAATTCCAAGTGAGGGAATTTGGAACGAAATGGGCTCGATAGCATCTAGGAGGCAAATGAGATTTTGTATTCCCCAAAGGAGACTGGACAGACATTAAAACTGAGGGGGGATTGGTCCATGACTGACCAAATTGGTCCAAGTTAAAGTCTAATTGGAGGAGCAGGTGGCGGGCTTCTGTCCAGGGTAGATAATAGGGTTGACAGCATCCCTGTAGTTAAAAGGTGGGATTCCTGGGCCGCAGCCAGGCCCCTTCCTTCAGAAGCTTATTACCAAATGAGAAATAAATAGGGGTTTGCGTTTCGTTTTGGATACAAAATGTTTTTTGCCCGCATCAAGCCATTTCTGCTGTTTTGTAGCCAAAACAAAACACCCAATGCTCAAAACAGAAAATTTTGTAGCTGAAACAAAACGTCCCTCTTTTTGATACAAAACATTTTGTTGTTTCGGCTGTTTTGGAACTCCATTTTGTAATCGTGTAAAGTCTTTCTCCTTCAGTCTCCATTTTGAGTTTTGACATCTGTTTGAATTTCTGGCCCTTCCAGCCTGCAGATTGGCCAAAGAAAGCATGGGCTGATCTGCTGGCAATTGTCTCCTCATTCCTTTAAAGGAAACTTAAGGGTAAAATTTACCCTCATTGGCTGATCTTTAAAGAATTTCTGAAGTTTACATGTCTTTTTGGCAGAAAGGGGGCCTGAGAGGCAAAACAGTGGTTTGGGTGGTAGTGGCCCAAGGGCTGCCTGCCACAACCCAGATTCCAAAGGAGTAGGGCAAAGGGCTGATTCTTTGGAATTGTTGAAGTTTACGCGTCTTTAACGCCGTCCCCCCAGGCAATAATGGAGGTTTCATCAGACCCATAACTCCACCTGGGGGGCACTGGGGTGGCCGGGAGTGAGTGGTGGTGTAGTGCACCTAGGGTGCCAACCACCCCCATGGGTTGCTAACACATGGGGTGGTGGGTTCTGTTGTTTCTGAGGCGTTCTGAGTGACGATTCTCTGGTAGCATATGAGATTTTCAACAACAAACCATGAATCGACTCTCATATGCTACCAGAGAATCTACACTCAGAGCACTCCAGAAACAACAGAACCCAGTACCTCATGGGTTAGCAACCCATGGGGGTGGTTGGCACCCTATGTGCTCTACACCACCACTCGCTCTGGGCCACCCCGATGCCCCCCAAGTGCTCCCTGACTGCAAGGGGCATTTTAAAATAGACACTCTCTTCTTGTAAGTCAGGTTGGTGAGATGCCTGGCAACTTCTTGCCTTCTGCACATGAACATCAGACTGGGACAGGATATGAAGCCCACCCCCCGGCACACGCACGCACATGCCCAAGCACACACTCCAAGATTTCCAGCAGGATGCAGATGAGCGGATGCATTTATTGTAGAGAGGGAGGGAAGGGAGTGCAGGCAGCACAATTGTCTCCATCCGGGGAAGAGGTGGGGAAGAGGGTGGGGCCCGGCAGGTTGGCACTTTGACTCCCAAGAGACCAGGGATCGGCTGGTGGGTCAGTCTATGAGGCCAACCTGGCCAGGATGGGCTGCTTCTGTTGCTGGTTCTGGTCCTCTGTCCTGGTTCACTGTGGAAAGTCAGACAGGAAGAAGAGCTGATCTCCAAAAGGTATATCCCTCCTAACCCAAGCCCCCCTACTTCCCAAATGACTCCAATTGCCTTGGTTCAGGCCTTTCTGTGCATGCGCGTAACTACGCTCTGTCAAGGGGAGGCAGTTGTCTGGGGGCCCCACTGCCTGGAGGGGCCCCCAGAGGCACCTCACGTGACTCCCCATTGCCCCCAGGCCCCTCAGCCACTTGCCCTGTCCGGCGTCTCTCCTGCTTGTTCTCCTGGCCGGCAATCGAGGCAGCAGACAAGCTGCAAAGAGCTCCTTTTCTTCCACTTCTCAGCTGATCGGCGGGTGGGCAGTGGGGCTTCCAGGGAGGCCTCCGTTTAGGCCTCTGTGAAGCCTGAACTCGAGTAGGCCTCAAGCAAGCCAGGATGGAGGGGGCAGCCAGAGTGGCCACCACTGTTCTCTGCAGCAGAAGACCCCTTGCTGCCCTGCCATGCCCTGCACAACCCAGCCCAGCCTTTGCCAGGTAGAGTGTGAACTCCTTTTTGTGGTTACCGTCCCCACCCCCCCCCCCCCGGATATATAGGGATCTGCTTGCCATAGGGCTTTGATATGGGGGGGGGAGGGACTGAGAAGTCTCTGAATCTTTATTTTAAAAGAGCTTGGAATATTTGCTGGCTTTAAAAACAAAAACTATCTAAAAAGTCCTATAAGTGGCTTGTTTCATGGCAGAAAATTGCAAAAACTTCTGGAACAAAGAGTATTATATTTATTTTATTCATTCATTCATTCATTTATAAATGCACTTATGTTCAAGTTGTTTTGCAACCCAGAAGGTCTGAGTGAGAACTATGAAGCATGTGTGTGTGCTTTTCTTTTCTTTTTCTTGCATGTGAACTGCTTCCCAATAACTCGTGGGGACTTCAGGGGCAATCTGGCCCACCTGTGAATGCAGCACCTCCATTCCAGAGGAGATGTGTGTTAAAGGGCTTTAAAAGCCTCGTGTGAAAAACCTCCTGGAATCAAACTTGACTGAATTTGTTCAGAATTCTGAGAAAACAGACATAGGCTCACACTGCATGGTTGAAAGTCTCCTTTGCTAATCTGCAGCAAGGGGGCCATTTTAATCATTAGTGTTTCTAGTGTGTTCTAGGTATTAAAAGTAGCACATGTGTATAGTACTCAATGTATATCACTATATATTGTGAAGTGTGCGTGTGTGTATTCAGTGAAATGTATTTCCAGGCAGCATACTTATTTTGAAATATCAGACTTAAATCCTTGGGAGCCTGGAGAGTGTGGAGGCCCTGGACTTTGAGTGGGGGGGGGCATTTTAAAATCTCATCTCTGGGCCCACTCCAACCTTGCTACGCCCCTGTTTCTGTGCATGTGCAAGCGGGTGCGAGGGAGCTCTCACTGCCGCGGTCCTGGACGTCAGCAGTTTTAAACATGAAAAAATTGATTTGAACTCCCCCCTCCTTCCTCCCTTCCCTCTGGAGCAGCAAACCTTTGGCCGCATACGGCAGCTTAATCTGCCCCTGGATGGTTCTGTGTACAAACTAACTGTATTTAGCATAACAGTGATTGCATTTAGCATTATCTAGAGTCAGAATTCTAAACTCCAATTTGCACCACAGACATACAACTAGCCTCCATTAGTCTAACTGGAGCAGAGGGAGAGGAGAGCCCCCGCCTGCCGCTCTGCCTCCCAGCTCGATCCCAGCATGCTTCGCAACCAGACTGTGGGCAAAGCATCACTGCATCAGCCACTATTGGACACCATCCCCAGTGCGATGTGCCTTGCAAGGTCAGGCATTTTCAGAGCGCCCCACACACCCTTGGCAGGAAAAGTGCATCGAAAGCCTTTTAAATGCCCAGCAATGCCAGCTTTGCTTCTGCCAGCCATGGCATCGCCCCGCCCCCCGCCGTGGCCCTGAACCTCGAATGCACCACTCAAACTCTGATTCACAGGAGGAGTGGGAGCCCAGGAGGGAATGCATCCCACTTTCTTTGTGTGATGAGAGGGGAGAACCCACATTTGCCAGAATGGGATATGCAGATGAAGAAGAGCAATGGATGCTGGGTGGGGAGTGGCCCTGTCCCACCATGACCAGAGCAGATGTCACGAGGGGGTGTTGTGCCAGAGCACTCTGGCCAGAGACATCCCAAAGCCACTGCAAGGAGCATGCGGCCCAGTGGGCTGACAATCTCAGGAGAGGGCCAGTCTGGGAATATGCCTCAGCCCACAAAGGCACTATCCCCACCTGTGGACTGCGAGCTCACAAGCTGAGTTGGCCAAGCAACCAGTGGGGCCAATGACTATCCTCGTTGAAAAATAGATATGTATTGAACGCAATTCATAAAGTAACCATGACACCTACAAAAGCAGCTATGATAATCCTAGATGCTGAAAATGCCATTGACAATTTGGAATGGCCTTTCCTCTTTTCAGTGTTGGAAAAAATGAACTGTGGTCCTCTTTTTTTTCCTCCTGAATTTGCAGTATATATCAACAGCAATCGGCAAAAATTATTGTCAATGGGTCCTTGTCTTCAAAATGTATCATCAATAAAGGTACTAGACAAGGATGTCCGCTTTCTCCGTTGCTGTTTATACTTGCTCTTGAACCTTTGGCAGCTAAAATTAGACAAGGGCAGTGCATTCAAGGTATCAAAATGGGTGACTGTGAACATTACATAAAACTATATGCTGACGATGCATTGCTTACTGTTACACAAGTCAGACACTCCCTGGATACATTACTGACACAGTTACATCAGTATGGTTCAGTTTCTGGCTCTAAGATTAATAGAGATAAAACTCAGATTATGACATGGAATCTTCCTGAAGAAGGAACAGAATACTTCTCTGAAGTTTTAAGAGTAATGATGTACAAGTAGTACAAGAGTAAAGGAGTACAAGTAATGAAGAAGCCAATAAAATATTTGGGGATTAATCTGTCGAGGAGCAATAAAGATTTGTTTAAGAATAACTATGTCCCAATTTGGAAATCAATTAGGGCTGATCTGGATAGATGGAAGAGGCTGACTCGATCTTGGCTTGGAAGAATCTCTGCAGTAAAAATGAACATATTACCTAAGATGAGCTTTCTTTTTCACATGATTCCAATAAAGATAGACAACAAGATATTGAATAAATGACAGAGTCAGCTCAATTCATTCATCTGGAATTATTTTAAAAAACAACCCAGGATTCTATTTAAGGTGATGCAAGATTCCAAAGAAAGAGGCGGTCTTGGAGTCCATAACTTAAAGCTCTATTATCACACCAGCAGTTTGACTTGGATCTCAAATTGGATTTGTTCCCCTTATGGAAGTTTTCTCGAATGGAGGAATTAGGTCTTACTAGAGGATTGCATAATTACTTATGGATTTCTGGTTTGAGGAAAGATTTGGAGATACAACAACATACTATCCGTGGAGTTGTGGTAAAGCTCAACAGTTCTGGAAACAAATTCATACAGTGAGGGAAATAAGTATTTGATCCCCTGCTGATTTTGTCCGTTTGCCTTCTGACACAGAAATGACCAGGCTATAATTGGAATGGTAGGTTTATTGTAGCTGTGAGAGACAGAACAACAACAAACAAACTCTCAAAAGCCCAGTGCCCAATAGTCAGCGATGGATTTGCATTGTAGTGAGAGAAATAAGTATTCAGTCCCTTCACAAAAGATGTCTTAGTACTTGGTGGCAAAACCCTTGTTGGCAATCACAGAGGTCAGATGTTTCTTGTAGTTGGCCACCAGGTTTGCATACAACCCAGGAGGGATGTTGTCCCACTCCTCTTTGCAGATCCTCTACAAGTCAGAAAGGTTTCGAGGCTGATGTTTGGCAACCCGAACCTTCAGCTCCCTCCACAGAATTTCTATGGGATTAAGGTCTGGAGACTGGCTGGGCCACTCCAGGACCTTCATGTGCTTCTTCTTGAGCCACTCCTTTGTTGCCTTGGCTGTGTGTTTTGGGTCATTGTCATGCTGGAATACCCATCCACGACCCATTCTCAATGCCCTGGCTGAGGGAAGGAGGTGCTCACCCAAGATCTGACGGTACATGGTCCCGTCCATCGTCCCTTCGATGCAGTGAAGGTGTCCTGTCCCCTTAGCAGAAAAAGACCCCCAAAGCATAATGTGTCCACCTCCATGTTTGACGGTGGGGATGGTGTTCTTGGTCTCATAGGCAGCATTCCTCCTCCTCCTCCACACACGGCGAGTTGAGTTGATGCCAAAGAGCTCGATTTTGATCTCATCTGACCACAACACTTTTGCCCAGTTCTCCTCTGGATCATTCAGATGTGCATTGGCAAACTGCAGACGGGCCTGTACATGTGCTGCCTTGAGCAGGGGGACCTTGCGGGCACTGCAAGATTTCAGTCCTTCACGGCGTAGTGTGTTACCAATTGTTTTCTTGGTGACTATGGTTCTAGCTGCCCTGAGATCATTGACAAGTTTCCCCCGTGTAGTTCTGGGCTGCTTTGTCACCGTTCTCATGATCATTGCAACTCCACGAGGTGAGATCTTGCATGGAGCCCCAGCCCGAGGGAGATTGACAGTTATTTTGTGTTTCTTCCATTTGCGAGTTATCGTGCCAATTGTAGTCACCTTCTCACCAAGCTGCTTGGCGATAGTCTTGTAGCCCAGTCCAGCCTTGTGCAGGTCTACAACCTTGTCCCTGACATCCTTCGATAGCTCTTTGGTCTTGTGCATGGTGGTGAGTTTGGAAGCTGAGTGATTGCTTGCTTCTATGGACAGGTGTCTTTTATACAGGTACTGTAACAAGCTGGGATTAAGAGCACTCCCTTACAGAGGGTGTTCCTCATCTCAGCTCGTTACCTGCATATAGTGAAAAGACACCTGGGAGCCTGAAATCTTGCTGGTTGATAGGGGATCGAATACTTATTTCCCTCACTACAATGCAAATCCATCGCTGACTTTTGGGCACTGGGCTTTTGAGGGTTTGTTTGTTGTTATTCTGTCTCTCACAGCTACAATAAACTTACCGTTCCAATTATAGCCTGGTCATTTCTGTGTCAGAGGGCAAACGGACAAAATCAGCAGGGGATCAAATACTTATTTCCCTCACTGTATGAAAATTGAACAAATTTTAGAAGGTTAAGATTCCCTTTCTCCCAGAAATTTTTCTTTTAAGTATGATAAAGGCTTATATTCCGGCCAAATTTAACGAATTGTGTTTATATACGATTACAGTGGCTAGGATTATATATGCTTCTAACGGACGTATTTTAGAAATCCCCTCCTTAAATGATTGGTTTTTGAAAGTGTAGGATTACGCTTCAGTTTCAAAAGTCTCGGCTTATGTACATGGTATATCTACTGAATCATTCATGTCTGTCTGGGAACCCTTTATAAATTATAATATCCTTTATACCCTTTATAAATTATAATACAATAACAAGTTTTTGTTAAATTGATTTAAGTTTTTGTATATATTTTAACTTGTTGTATACTATGGTAAACTGCCCAGAGACAAAAGTTTGGGGTGGTGTACAAGTGAAATAAATAAATAAATATCCATCATGGTCAAACTCTGTTCCCATTTTCTGGATTTGATTTATAGTGTTTTCGATATGTTATTTACAAGAAGTTGATTAGATCTTATAACTTTCTAAGAGTCTGAATTTCTTTTGCTTTGTCCTGCTCTAGACACTTTTTCTTTACTTTATTAATTAGAAAAATGAAGTTTTTTTATTAAGAAAAACGATTGGTTTTATATTGTCTTTATGGTGACTTGTCTGTCTCTTGCTTTACTTCTCAACAAAAATTCATATGAAAGAAGGAAAGAAAAATAGAAAAAGAAATATATAACTCCCCTCTCACCAATTCCTTCCTCAGCATTGCAGGCACCCCAGAGGACATCCCCACACCCCATCTTCCATAGTCTGACTGTGCTAACGGGACAGCATATTCACCCAAGTTTCACAGTTCCCGGTTCTGGTCCTCCGGTGTGCATATGCAGATGAGCGGGTGCAGGGAATTGCCGGAGAGGCCACTCTCCTCTGTTCCTGGTGCCCCGGGACAGCAGGGTCAATTGCAGAGGCCGCTCACAATGGTGCACCTGTGTAAAAGTGCGAATAGCCAGGTGGTGGGGGGGCTGGTTTCCCAGGAAACCCAGCTGCCATTCCCGGGAGCAGGAAAGCAGTCTTTGGGATACCCTCACCCATTAGGGGTCTGCAAACAGGCTTGAAACCAAACCGGTTCAATATTGAGCTGGTTCGGTTTGAAGATTTGGGATCGGGCCGAAACCCCCTCTCCTTGGTTCGGCACGACCATGAACCGAAATCCACCCACCCCAGTTTGGGGGTTCAATTAGCCTTAAAAAAATTACAAACTTACTGCCTCCGGGGTCTTCTCCAAGTTGGCGGAGGGGTCTATGTAGGTTCACCTCCCCTGCTGGCCTTCCTTCCTTCCTTCCTTTAAAATTTGCTCAACTTGGGCATCTTCGGCCCTTTCCAGGCCTCTTCCCTGACCCTGAGTGACTGGGCCAGGTGGTATAGTGCACAACCCTACCACCCACTGCTTCCCAAGACAACTCTACCTGGAGCACCCATGGACTGGGGATCTCATGAGCAAGTGTATTCCGTGTGGACAGTTACACAATCTTCATCATATTTTGCCAGCCTCCAAGTAGGTGTGGCCTTGTTCATGAGTAATGGGGGACTGTGACCCCGCCTCTCCAGGAAGTGACTGGGTCCCACTTCCCCACTCTTTATTTGTAAAAAAATAGAACAGTTTCTCCCCAAAGCTTCCCCACAGTCCTCCCCAGTGTGGACCTGCAAGCACCCAGAGGACATCTAGATGCTCCCTTCCCCCTATCCCTGGCATGTAGGGATGTGCGGTTCGGTCCGGATCCGGACCGGTTCGTCCCGAACCGGTCCGGATCCGGCGGCTCGATCCCGGACTGAATCGGGCCCTTCCGGGACCGAGCCGGACCGAATTCGAGCCGGTTCGGTACCGAACCGGCTCGGGTTTCCCGAACCGGTTCGGGAATGAAATTGAGTCTCTGGAGTGTCTCTTTAAAGTTCCAAGTCTGTCCTCCATTTTGTGTCTCCTTCCTGAAACTTTTGCTCCTCCTTGCATCCATTTTGTGATGCTATTTCCAGGCATTGTATTGGCTGCGCTATTGATCCTTGATTGGCCAGAATGAGTCCTTTGGTCTGGTAGGCTGCTTGGCTGTTGCACTGTTGAGAGCTGGCACCCTGTTGGCCGTGGGGGGAGTGCAAAGGTGGGGGCTCCCAAAGGAGGGAATTTCAAACCTATATAAACCCAAGCCTCTTCTCTGGAAACTTCTCTTGGCTGCAGTTGTGGGATCATCTCTGAGACCTGCTTGCCCTTTGCTGGCTGCTCTGGTGTCTCTGTGAGTCCTGACTGTGTCCTGTGTCTCTCTGTGTGTGCTCTGTCTAATCCTTTGTCCACCTGCCCTTTGTGACTCTCTGTGTGTCTCCTCTCTCTGTCTGTCTCTTGTCTGTATACTGTGTGTTACTTCACTTTACTTTCTTCTTAATTTCCCCCAATTTTCCCTGTTCCTTGTCTGTCTGCTTTCCCCCCCCTCCCCCCCTTTCCCTTCTCATCCTTTGGGCCTACCCTCCCCCTCCCCCACTCCCACCCACTGCATCCTCATTGCTTTAAAACTTCTTCCATTAATTATTGCTCTTTGTCCTGCCTTGTTTTTGTCCAACTTTTTGATTTTCACATTGCATTGCATTGGTTTCATTTATATATTGCTTGCTGGTTTTGCTTAAATTGTACCATTTTGTTTGTTTCTGCTGACTGCTGCTGCCCTGCGAGTTGGTTCCCTGAATCCCTCCCCCCCACCCCCAGAGGATTCTGTTGTTGTTTCTTGTTGTCCCATATAATCAGTTTTGGTTCCCTGCTCCCAACTTGCCCCTCCAAGTCCAACCACACCCCACCCCAACCCCACCCCATCCAGCCTTCTCCCAAGTTTGCTGCTGCCAAACAGAGTCCAGTTTTCTTTGCTTGGTTCCACTTATTCATTTGCTATTATTAATTTGCAGCAATTGTGGTTTCATTGTCTCTGTTCACTTAGTGGCCCCCCTCAGAGTCTGTGTTTGGTTCCCCCTCCCCACACCCCCTCCTCCAAGTTTTTTCTGCTGGTTATAGTCTTTCTTTTCATTTTTTTTTAAACTTCTGGCTTGTGTTCTCTTGATATATATTGCTTTATATATTTTGCTACCCTCCTCCTCCTCCTCCCCCCCGCCTGCTCCCCCCCACCCTCCCTCCTCCCAGACCCTAGCCCAGGCCCAGCTCCTCCCCCAACCACCCCATCCAGCCTAATCGCTGCTGCTGCCCGAGTTGTTCCAGTTTCTCCTTTGCTGTTTGTTGTTGCCCCCTCCCCTTCCCCCCAACACCCCTCTGCCACACACTAGCCCCCAACCACACACACCCTCTCTGCTCCCCCCACCCCACCTCTTTTTCTCCTTGCCCCTGACTCTCTCCACTTACCCCAGGCCCCCTGCCACACACTAGCCCCCAACCACACACACCCTCTCTGCTCCCCCCACCCCACCTCTTTTTCTCCTTGCCCCTGACTCTCTCCACTTACCACAGGCCCCCTGCCACACACTAGCCCCCAACCACACACACCCTCTCTGCTCCCCCCACCTCTTTGGACCGCTGCTACTGCTGTGTCCTCCCCCCACACCTGAATCCCCCCTCCCTGCTGCGCTGCGCTTCTCCTCTCTCCTCTTTCTCTCTATCCTCTCTATTTCTCCTCTCTCTCTCTTTCTTTTCTCTCTCTCTCCTCTCTTTCTCTTTGTCCCTGCCCCCCCCCTCTTTTCTCTCTCTCTTAGTCTTTTCTCTCTCTGCTCCCCTTCACTTTCCACCTCCTCTCCCACAGCTGCAGCCGCACACAGTAGCCTACCCACCTGGCGGCTGCCATCGTTTTTTTTTTTCTTTTTATAGTTTTTGGTTGATTTTGTCTCTGCTTGGGGGTGAGTTGAGCGACACAAATAGTGTTGTCTCCTCACTTCTGCCCCTCCATCGTTGTTGAACTACCCCGGTTGCCTGTGTGCCTCGTGCGGCCGCCCTGCTGTGTCTCAGCCCAGGGTGGCTGGCTGGCGGCGGCGCATCCGTGACCAGCAGTGAGCGGCAGGAGAAGGACCGGAAGAAGAGGGGTTAGTGCGTGTGCGATTGTGCACCTTTTGTTGCCCCTTTCTCTCCCTAGCTGGCGGTTTTAAATAGGGACACCCCTATTCTGAAATGCATTTGGGTGTGGGGAGGAGGGAGGGAACCTTGGAGAGGAGATGTACTGTTGTAAAACTTGTGTCTTCATGCCCATGCCCAATAAAAAAATTGCTGCTGTGTGTTGCGTTGCATTGCATGCGTCTTGCAGGTGGTTTTTGAACAGGTGCCTTCCAGAGTGCTTCCTTGCCTTTGGGGCAGTCTGAGTGGGGTCCAGGGTTCTGATGCGATGCTGCCACTACATGCTGGGCCCATGCCATGCCAGAGTGCTTCCTTGCCTCTGGGGCAGTCTGAGTGGGGTCCTGGCTGGGCTCTGATGCTGCCACTACATGCTGGGCCCATGCCATGCCAGAGTGCTTCCTTGCCTCTGGGGCAGTCTGAGTGGGGTCCTGGCTGGGCTCTGATGCTGCCACTACATGCTGGGCCAATACACACGTATGATGATGATCATGATGTTCAGTCCATGAGGCTGCCATCAAGTGTTTGCTGCTGCTTGCTTGCCATGGCATTGGGCAGGCATAGTCACAGAGTGGGTGGGTTCAACCTCTGTGTTGGTGTGACTGGGTTCTGGTTTTGGTTGTGTGCAATTTAGAGTCACTACATAGGCTGCATTGAATTTGATGCTCCCCCCACAGGAGCATTACTTAAGAACCACCCCCTAGAACCCACACTTTGTGTTCAAGTTCACTAAATAAGGGTTTCCTCCTTTGATCTGCAGGTTCCCAAGCGTTGACTGCATCCCTCCCCCACCCCCGGTAGGTGCTGTGCCCTCCCCCCATCCACTCTCCCCCCCAAAAAAAGTTAAAAACTTGCCACCCACACCACAACTACTCCACCCATCTGCCCGTGCCACCCTCCCACACCGGGGTTCCACCCTTTAACCCCCTATTTTTCAAAAAAAAAAACCCTCCCAGGCCCATCTCCCCAATTGGCTTGGTGGTTGACTCCCAAAAGGACACCCTCCCCCTCACTTCGATTGGCTTCCCCCCCCCATATCAAAAAGTCTTCCTTTCCCCCCAATTGGCTTCCTTTTTTGAAAACAAACTCCCCCCCCGCCGCCTCCAAATCAGCTGCCTTTTTTTTTGCCCCTAAGCCCCTCCAAATTATTTTTTTTGACCCTGTCTGGCCTTCCTCCTAAAGTCTCCCTCCTTCTGACCTAGCAGCATGTCTGAGCGCCGTGTGGCGGGCAGGGCTTGCTCAAGGCTGGCAGGCAGAGGTGGGAGAGGCCAGGTGCGGGGTGCGCCTGCGGCACGGGGAGGGAGAGGACGCGGGGAGCCTGAGGACACCCCAGTTCTCCCCATTGGAGAATTCTTTGCTCCGGCCCCATCTTTGGTGCGCAGGATTCAGTTCCCCACGCCTGCTGCCGCCAATCGCGGCAGAGGCAGAGGCACCGTTAGGGCTGTGGCGGGTCCCTCCTCGCCGGCGGCACCAGGTGCTGCTGAGCTACCGCCAGTTGTTGAGGTGGAGGAGACTGTGGAGTTGGAAGAGCAGGTAGAGGGCGGTGAGGACCGTGCGGCTGGCAGCGATGCAGCCAGGTTCTCCCTCCCTCTGGGGCCCCTTCCCCCTATCCTTTCGCCGCTCAGTGGGCCCCCCCCTCGTGAAGCCCGACACTCTGGTGGGGAGCGGTCTGGCGAGGTGGTGGAGGAGAGGCCTGCCTCTCCGATGCCAGTTGAGCCGGGCCCTTCCTCCGCTGTTGAGGGCGGAAGGGGCGGGTTCGGTGGCAGCAGTGGGCAGGCAGCGGCGGCCGCCCCCCCCCCTAGGACTGCAGCCACCCTGCGAGAAATGGCCTAGGACGGCGCCCAGGGCGCAGGAGGCCAAGGGCAGTGGTGCATGGGTGCATTTTGAGGTCCCTGGAGACACCTTGAGAGTCACCACCCAGGTCTCAGGGGACAGGCTGGCAGCGCTAGTGCGCCTTGTGCATCTGCCACTAGGGCGGGCAGCGGCAGTGTGCCAGCCAGCAGGCAGGCTACACTGCCCGTCCAGCGGTGGACGCAGTCCTCGGGCAGCCAGCGTATTGTTCGCGTGGACCATCATCACCTCACCCGCCTCATAGGGGAGATGATTTCCACCGATGACCAGCCGTTTCAGGTGGTCGAGAACAATGGCTTCCGCCGGATTCTCCAATACCTGGCTCCCGAATATGTCATCCCCTCAAGGACCACGTTCAGCCGGAACGTGGTCCCCTCCCTGTACCGCCGGTGCAGGGAGCTCGTGTCGGCCGAGCTGCGTGCAGCTCCGGCCGGGACAAGCGTGCATTTCACGACTGACCTCTGGACCAGTGTCAGTGGGATGCACGCTTCTTTCCTGGCCCTCACTGCCCACTGGTGGGGACCGGAGAGTGAGGGGACCTCCGCGGGCGATGCTTCCGGGTCCGGCGCGGCTCCCGCTGCACTACGGCACAGGTGGGCCGTCCTGCACGTGGAGACGATGGACACGAGGCACACCGCGGAGGAGGTGGCGGCCGTACTCGACCGCCAGAAAGAGGAGTGGATTGGCGGGTGTCCACACCTCTCCCGCGGCTTCATTGTCACCGACAATGGAGCCAACGTTACCGCCGCTGTCGAGACAGTCATGGACTGTGTGAACATACGGTGTATGGCACACACGCTCCATCTGACCGTCAGGGACGCCCTTGGCCTTAAGGAACTGAAGGCGTCCCAGGAGAAGGGGGCCCGCCCCATCCCAGCTGCTGTTGCTGCCACGGCCACGCTTGTGGATAAGTCCCGCAAGCTGGCCGCCCACTTCCACCGCAGCGAGAAGTCCAGGAGACTGCTTCGCCAGAAGCAGGATGACCTTGGCCTTCCTTGCCATCTCATCCCTACGGATGTGGAGACGCGGTGGAACTCCACCTTCCTCCTGTTCCAGCGCCTGTTGGAGCAGGAGAGAGCCCTTGTCGCCCTGGCGAGGGACGAGTCCTTGGATGTCTGCGACTTCTCGAACGCAGAGTGGAAGCAGATGTCCGAGGCGGTGTCGGCACTCGAGCCCTTCCAGCTTGCCACGAAGGGCTTGTGTGGCGACACCACTCCCTTGAGCCAGGCGCTGCCCACAGCTGTTGGTCTCGAGAAGCTGATGGGTGGACTCCATATCTCTCTGACCACGCCAGAGGGTCGTGCTCTGGCTGGGAGGCTGAGGTCTGGGGTTGACAAGCGGCTCGTTGATGTGCTGGGAGACAGCGAGGAGTATGTCCTCGCTTGTCTCTGTCACCCAGCCCTCAAGGGCAATGCCGTGAGTGCCGACGACTTGCCCAGGTGGAAGGGCATCCTGGTAGAGAAGGTTAGGGAGGAGGAGGCCGCTAGGGCCCGCAGAGACCAGGGTGTTGGTAGTGGTGCGGGGGCAGCCCTCGCGGCCCAACCCGCACCCAGCAGCAGCATGGGCGGCCGTGTCAGCTTCCCCTTCCCCTCCCTCTTCCCAGTCCAGCAGCGCGGCATCCCAAGCGGCGCCATCGCAGCAGCCATTTGCTACCGACTCGAGATCCGCCCAGTGGTTTCAGCGGTTCTGCTATGGCGCCATGCCTGGTATGTGGGAGGCTCGACCTGCCAGGCCCCCCTCCAGTGCTGAGCAATGCGTTGCGCAGTACTTGGAGGAGCCTGTGGAGGGAGACGGCGTGGACTGCGCACAGTTCTGGGCGAGCCGCCGCCAAGTCTGGCCGGACCTGGCGGTGGTGGCTGTGCGCCTCCTCTCCTGCCCCCCAACCAGTGTCCAGAGCGAGCGGGTGTTTTCACGTGCCGGGGACGTGGTGACACCCTCTCGCTCCCGCTTGGACCCTGGTCTGGTGGAGCAGCTGGTGTTCCTTAAGGTGAACCTCCCCCTGTTGGGCTACCCCAAGCTGGAGTTTGAGCCGGGCGAGTGATTACCGTGGGTTGCCCCATGGTTGGTCACCTGCCTGGCTCGACCTCTGTGCTTATCCCTACCCTCCCCCCTTCCACCTCTAGCTGAGCTGACGTGACAGATGCTGAGCCGTGCCAGCCAGTCACAGCGTGTAGTGTGCCCACACAGAGATGCAGTTGTAGTAGTAGTTGTAGTGCTGCGACTGGCCAGATGTTTACAATGCCCACGCCCACCTAAAAAGAAACCCAATGCTGACCAGCACAGGCCCTTTATCTATCCACCTGTCAGCATTTGGGGACCTGGCGTGGGCACGGCACACCCCCCCAAAGTAGCACAGCCCACGGAGTACTAGACTTAGTGGCAGCGGCGGGTATACGTTCTAAAATGCAGTGTAGATATGTAAATACTGTATGTAAATAAACATGTAAATAATTTTTTCTTTAAAAACCCCATGTCAAAATCAAGCCTCAAAATTATGCAAAAGAAAGAAAACAAGGTGACAGAGGGAGAACAAAATGATGAATGCCAAATGAATTGATTTTATTGAAAATGTTACCAGAAATCATGTGTGGGGGGCTTGGTTTACATGGAGAAAATGATTGGGTGATTTTTTCAAATGAAACGAATGAATTATTATCATCTTATGTTCATCTTGATTGTGGTCACTGTTGATGTTGGCTGATGGCAAAAAACCCAAAACCATCAGAATAGCAATGAACTGGCTGCCAACACAACATATTGATTGATAACTGTGCAGGGGGGGAATTGGGTCTGTGTGTGTGTGTGTGTGGTGCAGGAGCAGTCTGTCTCTTCCTGTTGTGTGTCTGTCTGTCTGTCTGTCGGTGTGAATGGATGCCTAGCACTGTCTCTGTGTGTGGATGCTTTCTGTGTGTAGTGTGGTTTGTGTCTGTCTACATGTTTTTTTCCCTCCCCCCCATGCCTCCCTCCATCCTTCCCCTCTCATCCTCTCCCCTTCCTCTTCACCACCTTCCATCCTCCCTCCCTTCCAGCCCACCACCGCCTCACCTGCCCCCAACCCCGGTCTGGCAGATGATGAGAGTCTGGTCTCTCCCACCGAAGCACACACGTGAGCACGTGTGTGCACAAATATGTGGCTGACCAACTCTGAGCCGGACCCTCCCCCCTTCAATCCCCTCTACATCCCTCTCCCCCTCCCCTTTCCTCCCCCCTGCCTCCCTGCCTCCCTCCCTGCCTCCCTCCCCCCTCCTAGCTAGCAGCGCACACATACACACACAAAACACCTGTGGTGGCAAACACCACCAGCACACATGCACTCACACTGGTGCCACCACCTCTGCCTTGGGCCTCTGTGTCCTTGAGCAGATATGTGGTGGTGGACCAGAGAAGCATTTCTTTCCAGCAAGGCAAAAGGCATGCACTCACTGCACGCACACACACACACACACACACACACACACACACACACACGAAGAGGTGAAAAGACGAGAAGAGGCAACTTCTAGAACCAGCAGCAGCAGGTGAGTGTCGTGTAATTGTGTTGCTTCCCAAGGCCACTGCCCATGCTCAATGCTCAGTCTGCTGAAACTAAAGAACTAGCTACAATCACCCTTCCTCACACGCAGCTCAGCTCAGCTCAGCTCAGCTGCACAGCACACTGACTAACTAGACACTACAGCTGGTGGTAGAAAAAACAGAAGTCTAGATTCTAGAAGATGTCCTGGTGGATTTTAAACTTTCAAATCTGTGCCAGGATTGCCTCGCCCGCCTCCTCCTCCGCCTCCTCCTCCTCCTGCCTGTAATTGTGCCCTCTCCCCTTGCAGTTGCGCCGTCGTGATGGGTTGGTGATGTGCGTGCGCCGTCTACTTGTTAGCTCTCTCCTCCTCATGTTGGCTGGGCTTGCCAGGCACTGGCTGGCAGCAGCTGTTGGCTGTGTGCTAGGCTCAGGCTGTGGCACGCGTGACTGGACTGGGAATGTTATTGTAGCGGCAACACTGGTTGTGGTGGTAGCAGTAGTAGCTGTTGTTGTTGCTGGGCTGGTGGCTGCTGGCCTGTGCTGACTCTGCGCACTTGGTCTGGTCTGGTAATTTGGATGCAGATGTAGGGTGTGTGTGCATCATCCATGGGGAGCAGCAGAGCAGAGCAGAGCAGGTTGGCTGATTTCTGTCTGTCGGGCCTAGTCAGTGGCAGGCACTGAGTGAGGCGGTGGTTTCTTTGGGCGTCACATCACCCATCATGCAGAGCGGCAGGTCTGCTGCTCCGCCTCCTGCTTCTTCTCTGTGTGTGCTGCTCTTGTGCTTAGTGTGCTTCTCCGCTGCTGCTGCTGTGCTGGCAGGCAGCACAGCAGTGGCCTTTTTGTTAGATCAGAGAGTGGGTGTTGTCTCTCTGAGTGTCCTCCTCTTACTTGCTTGGATAGGAGTGGTGGTAGTAGGTAGGCATTAAGATGGACTGACTAGGTGTTACGTGTTAGGGCACCCAGAGAGAGGGGCCAAAAAGATGGGGTGGCAATTGTTGGGTTGCTCCTAGTATTATTGGTGAATTTTTGAAGAAAAATTTTTTTCCATTGGCTAGAATGGGGGTTTGGGGCTGCCCCAGACCCGCCTCTGTGGGGTGGCAGCACCGCCAAAGTGGGTCCGGGGCCATGGCAAAAATGCCCTCAGTCCCTCCCAGCAATCCCCGTAGAGATAGGAGTGATGGTTCTGTTGTTTTTCTGAGGTGTTCTGAGTGAGTGTGGTGTGGATTCTGTGATAGCAAATGAGAGTGGATTCATGGTGTCTCATTGGAAATCTCATTAGCTATCATAGAATCTACACTCAGAACACCTCAGAAAAACAACAGAACCATCACTCCTATCTCTACGGGGATTGCAGGGAGGGACTGAGGGCATTTTTGCCATGGCCCTGGACCCACTTTGGGGGTGCTGTCACCCCACAGAGGCGGGTCTGGGGCAGCCCCAAACCCCCATTCTAGCCAATGGGAAAAAAATTTTCTTCAAAAATTCACCAATAATACTAGGAGCAACCAATTGCCTTGGGATTTTTGGGGTGGAGGACACCCATGGGTGGCTACCACCCACCCCAGCTTTTTTGCCCCTAAGGGCTCCAGATTGTGAGTTATGGGCAAGAATTAATTTTTTTAAAAAAATTGTAAAAAATCAGAGGAAGGTCCAATCGACTTGAAATTTGGGGGGCAGGTAGAACACAATGTCCCCTTCAAAACCAGCCACTTTTTGTGATCCGAACCGGTTCGGTTCGGATCCGAACCGGTTCGAAACCGGACCGGATCGGGGGGGTGGTCCGGCAAAACCAAAACCGAACCTCCCCGGTCCGGTCCGGACCCGATTCGGACCCGAACCGAACCGGGAGAACCGGTTTTATGCACATCCCTACTGGCATGTGCGTTGTGTTGGTGGAGGGATGGACACCTCCATAATGCTTTCTGCCCATTCAGGACGCTTGGCTCTCGGTCCACCCTATCGCCTTATGCAGATCTGCAGGCTCAAGGATGGATGGGACAGGGGAGCCCACCTGCTCGCCAGACAATGCTGGAGTGGGGTATTGCCACTCCAGGTCACTGGATATGGTACATCTGTGCAAATGGACATGAGGTCAGGAAGGGGGCACGGTATTGTGGCAGCTTGCCCATGGTCCCCAAGACTAGAAATCTGCTAGGAATGTGCTCCTCGGGATAGCAGTCCCCAGGGCCACCAGCCAGAAACCGTCCTCACTCTATCCAGAGCACCCATGGCCTGACTCTCTCATGAGGGAGGTTTCAGGTGGAGAAGGGGATGTTTTGCCAGCTGGCATCATGGCAGATTTGTCCAGGTATTTGCCTCTTTCCTCTCCACTCTGATGGTCCCTCTCATGAGCTGTCTGGGGTGTCCCCGTGGCCTGTCTCTCTCATGCTTGGACACTGAGCTCTCAGTTGGCTGGCAGTTTCCTTGAAAAAGGATCTCAGTGGATCCAAGACTGTCCTCTTGGACAAAAATACAGAGGTATTTTTTTTCACACAACGCAACGGGGTAATGCTTGACTAAGAAGCAGAAGCATGCCGGTTCGAATCCCTGCTGGTATGTTTCCCAGACTGTATTGAGCCACAGCAATATAGGAATATGCTGAAAGGCATCATCTCCTACTTCGTGGGAGGAGGCAATGGTAAACCCCTCCTGTATTCTACCAAAGACAATCACAGGGCTCTGTGGGCAGAAGGAGTCAAAATCGACTTGATGGCACACTTTACAAGAGCCAGCATGGTGTAGTGGTTAGAGTGCTGGACTAAGACCAGGGAGACCTGAGTTCAAATCCCCATTCAGTCATGGTACTTGCTGGGTGACTCTGGGCCAGTCACTTCTCTCTCAGCCCAACCTACTTCATAGGGTTGTTGTCAGGAGAAACCTAAGTATGTAGTACACTGCTTTGGGCTCCTTGGAGGAAGAGTGGGATATAAAATGTAAAAAGTAAGAAATAAAATTAAATAATAATAATCAACTTGTGGAATTCTCTGCCACAAGATGTGGTGACAGTCAACAACCTGGATGGCTTTAAGAGGGGTTTGGATAACTTCATGGAGGAGAGGTCTATCAACAGTTACTAGTCGGAAGGCTATAGGCTACCCCGAGCCTCCAAGGCAGGATGCCTCTGAATACCAGTTGCAGGAGAGTAACAGCAGGAGAGAGGGCATGCCCTCAACTCCTACGGGTAGGCTTCCAGCGGCATCTGGTGGGCTACTGTGCGAAACAGGATACTGGACTAGAAGGGCCTCTTTGGGCTTCATCCAGCAGGGCTGTTCTTGTGTTCTTATGTGTTAACCATCAAATGTTAAGTCTGGAGCTTCTCTACCTGTTGAATGGCCAGCCTGCTGGGGTGGGAGAAAGAGGCACAAACAGACCTCCCAGAAGCAGAGGTAGCTGTGGTGCCACCCCCAGGTGTTAAAACGAGCTGCTCCTGCATCATAGTTAGTAGTCGTGCGCGTTGTACTTTTAAAAGTGCTCAAAGTGGTTTACATAGGAAAACATTTGAGGAAAGGGTTCCCTGTCCCCACAGGGCTCACAGGAAATGTGGTGACGTTTTGACTGCAAGAGCTAGCAGTGCGTGGGTGCTTCTTTGCCAGCATCATGGCTGCGATTTATGTTTAACTGCACATGACAGAAAAACCGGGCAGAGTTTTGGAAAAGTGACAGCAGCACTGCTTGCCCTAATCCTTGCTGCCAGTTGAGGCGGGCAGGGGGAGGAGCAGGAGGCTGCCTGGCTGCTAATAAGCATCCTCTGGGGCTGGGAGAAAGAGCAGCCTCAGCTCTGCAGCCATTGGGAGGGCTTCTTGCAAACGCTTCGCACAGAGAGCACAGTCTTGCCCCATCCTCCCTCCCTGCCTCCTTGGGCAAGTTCCCCACCTTGTTGCATCTGTTCTGCTAGGAGGATATAGGGAGGCAGCCGGAGTGGGCGCAGCACTGCCAAGCCTGCTTCATCATGCAGTCTGGGGGCCTCCTCCTCCTCCTCCTCCACTTCCTCCTGCTGGTGGGGATCCTCGCTGTCTCCACAGACCCTAGGGATGCTCTCCAAGGTAAGAGAGCCTTCCTCTCTCATGGCAGTAGCAGCAGGTGCCCCCTACTTCTTCCACGCCTTCCCTTTGCTGGCGAGCCGAGAGCGGGCGGTCAGGTCCCACCTGGCTTCCCTTCTCCCTGCCCTCCATTGGTCGGTGGCGAGTGCAGGTCCTCTGTCCTGGCTCTGCTGGAGCCCGGCGGCGCCCCCTGTGATGGAGAGAGAGGTCGCTGAGCAGGGTTGCCATATTCCTGTTCCCCAAATCCAGGAGCCATCAATTGCATACTATGGAAATTGCTCGTGACAGAGATCAAACACGCTAATTGATGCAATGGCTCCCGGCCTCCAGAAAGGCACTGCGGGCATGGTGCACTGAAGGCATTCTAGAGGCTGGGGCGCTCCATCCCACGGCCACTGTGGGAGCTCAGAATGCTGAACGGGGCTGCAGGCAGTCTGTGCTGCCACACGATTGGCTGGCCTGGTAAGGGGGCATGCTCATGCCCTCAGTTGCAGCCCGAGTAGAAAATCTGGGCTACCCAGCAGGGCAGTGCTGCTCATGAGAACAGCATTGGTGACTTTTAATGTTCAGCTTGGATACATTTTGGGAGGTATCTGATATACGGTATTCCCATGTTACCCTGACCCTTAGATTAACCCTACTGGCAGACCCCATCCCCACCTCCACCCCCCGGGATGCTCCAGAAGGACACAAATCCTCTTTGCATGTTATGTTCAGCACAGGGAAATCTGTGTACAGCGAATTTAGACATTAAGCCAGTTCAAGCGATTGCTCCTCATGAGAGAGGACAAGCGTTCTTTCTGTGCAGCTCTAGGATCTGTAGCCACTCCTGAGTTGGGGTCACGTGCAAGCAGAAACCTAGGGAGGAGGAGGGGAGAGGGATTGTCTGTGAGGCGGGAGCTGGACCGGTGCTGCTTGCACCCAGCACTGGAGCGAGGAAGGAGGAGAAGCCTCCCTCCACCGTTCACAATCACTCCCCCACCCCCAGGTTTTCACCAATACTTGACTGGGCATGCCTCTCACAGCTCCCAGACTGGTAGGGACACCTATCCAGACGAATGTGTGATGTCTGGACCGTGTTTGGAGCACTTGGGGAGTAGGTGGGAGCAGCCAGAGGAGTGCAGGTGTAGCTCTTTTTAGCCTTCCTGCCTGCTTCAAAGGAAGAGGGGCAACGCCCACCCCAGTCGCACTGCTGGGCTGCAGACAGGCCCCCTGCAGCTGATGCCAAGAACGGGCTGGCTTCCAAGGGCAGGGGAAGCAAGGGCAGAACTCCCTGCCACCCCTTTCCCTGTTCAATCATCCCACCACCGATGCCCAACCCTGCTCTTCTTGGGGCTCTTCTGCTCTCCTCAGGCAATGCAAAGGTTGCCAGGGAACGGCTTCCGAGCAAGCGGCCGGGCCCTCCTCACTTGCTCCAGGAGTACACAGGTGATAATGTGCTCTGCTAATGTGCAGGCAGACGTTTTCAGGAGCATGTGCACGTGGGCATGTGTGTGTGTGGCCAGTGTCAGTGAGGCTTCAAGACATGTGCTCAAGAGCAGTCTTGCCAGGTATCCTTGTCCCAGGCAGGCTTTCTTCTGGTTCCTGGTCTTGCTGCCTCCAGGGAGGGGACAGAGGCCATGTGGTGAAATGCCCTCCTGCTCAGAGCACAGCTGCTCCTCGGCAGCTGCCTTGTTATGGCTCCTGTCAAAGGCACATTCCCCTCCCTTCCAGGAGCCTGGCAGCCTCTCCTCATCCCCTCCCACGTACAGGCTGTCGATCGGCCTGTCCCTCGTTCCAGAGCCTGCTACAACAGGAGTGCTGGCCAAACTCAGGCTCTCCAGCTGCCGCAGGGCTACAACTCCCATCATCCCCAGCAGTAACTTATTGCAGCTGGGGATGATGGGAGTGGTAGTCCAGTGGCAGCTAGAGAGCCTTAGCTTGGCCACCCAATGCTCCCAATTTAGCAAGGAAGTCATCGCTGTCATGGTTTCCTCCACTCAGTGTCTCTTAACTTCTCGGATTGTCAAATGCACAGTGGAGAAAGGGAGACGGGAAGAATGGTGCTGGCTTCTCCTGCCCTCCAGCCTTTCCACCTGCACTGCATTCCTCAACCATGCCTTTTGGAACGTGTTACGTAGGGCTGTGCAGATCAATTCGGGTACAAAAGGATTTGGACCCGAATCTACCTGTTTGGGCTGGTTTGTGGACAAAAGAAATCGCCCCTGTGCTAGCTGGCCAGATTCGGGTCCAAAACAAACCACCCAGCTTTTGGACCTGAAAAATCCGTAAATTCCGATCTCCATTTCGTGGCCATCTCTCTTGCCGACTCCTTTTTGTGTCCAGAATTTTTCAAAGAAAACTCCCGCCCTCTCAAGCTTCAGATTGGTGACTGACAGTGTGCAATGACTGGCTGGCAATTCCCCCTTGGTTCCAGCTTGGCTCATTTCCATTCATATCTTGTGCTGCCAGGGGCGACTGACCCGACATTGGCTAGGGGAAGAGTCAAAGAATGTACAAGGGTGGGAAAGAGGTCGAATGAGAGATTTTCCAATGGACTTAAGGAGGCAGGCAAACACCTTTCTCCCTTTCTGCCTCTTGGGAGGAGAGAGAGAGAGAGCGCACGCCAGAGGAGCTTTGCTTTGCCTTGTCTGCTGCCTGCTGTGGATTCTCTGCTTTTAGTTCCTGCTTTTCTGTTTGAGGAAAAGAGAAGGTAATGTTTTTCACCCCCTTCCTGCCTCTGAGGAAATCACTGCCTGTGCCTGCTGTCTGTGCGAATCGATTTGGATACAAAATGATTTGTACCCAAATCTACCTGTTTCAGGAGATTTGTGGACAAAACAAATCTCCCCTGTTCTAACTGGCCCGATTCGGACTGGAAACAAATTGGGGCTGATTTGTTTAGGTTGCAAATCAGAACGAAAAAATCGATTCATGCACATCTCTGTTGTCAAGCACCTCTGGCCAAATGTTCAAAGTGGCCCTACATGAAAGGTATAGAGCACCATGATTCCTTCGGCACATTTACAGCCCAATCCCATCTCAATGCTAGCAACCCTGGATGTGCCTTTCCCAGTTGACTGATGTTTCCAGGGAGCTTTTAGGCTGATGCAGCAGATTCGGAAATGGGAGGGCTGATGGTCCGAGCCTTTGACGATGAGCCTGTCTGACTCTTTGCTCCCCAGCGCGCTGTTACGAACCAAATGAAATTGGTCCATGTGGTGCATATCTGCCCCGCTTCTTCTACAACCAAACCACGGGGCATTGTGAGCCTTTTTTCTACGGTGGCTGCGAGGGAAATGGAAACAGGTTTCCCACTCTTGAGGAGTGCCAGGAGATCTGCCGAAAAGGAGGTGGAGGTGAGCCATCATGCTGAGGTTTCCCCATGGAGTCAAGAAGGAGACCTGGGCCTTGCCTGGCCGCTGGACAAGTGTGTTCCCTAATAGGGAGGGTCCCGGTGAGTCTCAGAGCCTCCTTCAAGGCTCCAGGCCCCGGAGGCCTGGCCTTCTCCCTTGAGGGGTTCTATTGCCTCCTGCAGGCCACTGCAGTGCTGGGAAGCGCCTGAGTCTGCAATGGTCCTGTCCCCAGCTGGCTTTGGATACAGAATGATTTGTACCCGAATCTATCTGTTTCAGGAGATTTGTGGACAAAAAAAAAAACACTCCTGTGCAAGCTGGTCAGATTCAGACTGAAAACAAATTGGGGCTGATTCAATTAGGTTGCAAACAAATGGAAAAAATCGAACCATGCACATCTCTATTTATTTTATTTATTATTTATTATTAAAACTTTTATACACTAAAACAACATTAAAATCAATTAATAATTAATACAAAAATTATAAAACATAAAACAATGATTAACAATTAAAATCATCATAAAACAATTAAACAATCAGAACAATTTAAAAACAAGTTTTAAAATGCTGAGAAAGCCTGGCTGAAGAGATGTGTTTTCAGGTGTTTTCTGAAAATTGCCAGAGATGGAGAGGATCGTACCTCAGCAAGGAGCGCATTCCACAATCTCGGGGCAGCAGCCTAGAAGGCCCGTCTCTGTGTAGCCACCAAACGAGTTGGTGGAAACTGGAGATGGACCTCCTCAGACGACCTCAATGGGCGGTGTGGCTCATAATGAAGAAGAGGCTCTCTTAAATACCCAGGGCCTAAGCCGTTTAGGGCTTTATAAGTTATAACTAGCACTTTGTATTTTGCCCGGAAACCTAGTGGCAGCCAGTGTAACTCCATCAACAAGGGAGTAATGTGGTCTCTCCAAGATGACCCAGAGACCAACCTGGCTGCCGCATTCTGAACCAACTGAAGTTTCCGTACTACATACAAAGGCAGCCCCACGTAGAGCGCATTACAGAAGTCCAGTCTGGAGGTTACCAACAAATGTACCACTGTTTTCAGGTCACTGATCTTGAGAAATGGGAACAGCTGGCGTATCAGCCAAAGCTGATAGAAGGCATCCCTGGCCACCGCCTCAACCTTAGAAACCAAGGAGAGATGTTGATCCAGAAATACTCCCAGACTGCGAACCTGTTCCTTTTGGGGAAGTGTGACCCCGTCTAGAACAGGCAGATCAACATCGTCTCTAGAGTTCCGACCCCGCACAATAAGTACCTCCGTCTTATCTGGATTCAGCTTCAGTTCATTCTCCCTCATTCAGCCCATTACTGCTTCCAGGCAGGCATTTAGGGAGGGTATGCCAACTCCTGAAGAAGTTGACATGGAGAAGTAGATCTGGGTGTCATCAGCATACTGGTAACACCCAGCTCCAAATCCCCTGATGATCTCTCCCAGCGGTTTCATGTAGATATTAAAAAGCATTGGAGAGAGTATGGAGCCTTGAGGGACACCATACTTAAGCTCAGATTTTGAAGAGCAACAATCTCCAATCGACACCATCTGGAATCTGTCCGAGAGGTAGGAGCGGAACCACTGTAAAACAGTGCCTCCCACCCCCAACCCCCTCAGACGTTCCAGAAGGATACTATGGTCGATAGTATCGAAAGTTGCCGAGAGATCCAAGAGGACGAACAGAGTCACACTTCCTCTGTCCATTGCCAATTGGAGATCATCCATCAGGCTGACCAAGGCAGCCTCCACCCTATAGCCTGCTCGAAAATCAGTTTGAAATGGGTCTAGATAATCAGTTTCCTCCAAGACCGCCTGGAGCTGAGAGGCCACCACCCTCTCAATTACCTTGCCCAGCCATGAAAGATTGGAAACTGGCCTATAATTGCTCAACTCTGAGGGAACTAACGCAGGCTTCTTTAGAAGAGGTCTAATAATTGCCTCCTTAAGACAAGGAGGCATCCTGCCCTCCCTCAGAGAAGCATTTATTATTTCTACCAGGCCGCCTACAACAGCCTCCCTGCTAGATAGAACAAGCCATGTTGGACAAGGATCAAGAGGACAAGTGGTAGGCCTCACCGCTCCAAGCAGCTTGTCCACATCAGGAGTCACAAACTGAAATTGATCCAGCCGAATCGTATAAGAGGAGTTGTCGGACACCTCCAGTTCAGACATCAAATTAATTGTGGAGTCTCCATCTAGGTCGGCCAGAATCTGAGAGATTTCGTCTGTGAAAAATTCATTAAACACACCACAGCGGGTAACTGATGCCTCCAAATTCTGGTTCAAGGGAGAGGGAGCAGATACTAGTCCCCTGAAAACCCTGAACAACTCCGCCGGATGTGAACTCGCAGAGGCAATACGGGCAGAAGAGAATTGCTTCTTTGCCGCACGTATCGCCTGAGCATAGATCTTTAAATGTGCTCCATGTTGTAATCTGTTGAATTTGAGTCGAGTTTTTCTCCACTTGCGCTCCAGTTGCCTACCTTGCCGCTTCAGCCCCCGTAGATCTTCCGTATACCAAGGGGCCAATTTTGAAGCAGGTCAGAGGGGACGCTTAGGAGCAATCGTGTCTACTGCCTTGGTGAGCAAGTTGTTCCAGTTCTCAACCAGGGCATCAACAAGATCACCAGCAGAGCCAATATTAAATCCCTCCAAGGCTTCTTGGAATCCTACCGGATCCAGTAACCTCTTCGGGCGGACCATTCTAATAGGCCCCTCACCCCTGCAGAGGTTGAAATTGGTTGTAAGTCCAACCTTAACCAGATGGTGGTCCGTCCATGACAACGGGGAGATCGCAGGAGTCACCATCCATGGAACACCACCCTGATCAGAATAAAAGACCAAATCAAGCGTGTGACCTGCAATATGCGTCGATCCAGAAACCGCTTGGGATAGGCCCATAGCCGTCATATCCGCTATGAACTCCTGAGCTGTCCCAGACAAATTGGTCCCAAAATGAACATTGAAGTCCCCCAGCACCAAAAGTCTGGGAGACTCCAACGCAAGTTCTGCGACCAAGTCCATGACCTCAGTAAGGGATTCCGTTGGGCAGCGGGGCGATCGGTAGACCAACAGAAGTCCCAATCTATCCCTGGTCCCCAAACTCAAGTACACACATTCGATATGGTCCGATACCCTAACAGGGACCCTGGTAAGGGAGATGTTATCCTTATAGACCAAAGCCACTCCACCTCCCTGCCCACGTCCTTTCACCTGCTCCTCTACAGAATATCCTGGCGGGAGAAGCTGGGACCAAACTGGACCACTAGCCTCCCCCAACCAAGTCTCAGTAATACACATCAGGTCGATCCCTTCATCCATGATCAAATCATGGATGAGTTCTGATTTATTTTGGACCGATCTGGCATTGCAGAGGAGCAAGGTAAGGTTATGTGGGATGTTGGCAGTGCTCCCCAAGTTCAAAGAGCTGGCAGGACAGCCGGAAAGGGGGACAGCTATCAGATTTCTGACCACCCTTCCCCTGGAACAGCCTGCTGACCTGCGAGCGTTTCTTCTTGTATTCCCCACCACCACAGGAATAGCTGCCCCACCTTCAACGAAGGCACTCCCTGGCTCCCCATCTCCAGACAAACCCACACACATTACAACTTCAACCCAACCTCAGCACAGCTTAAAACTGATTGAACAGAAGCCCCACTATTGAATGCCTCCCTCTATACAAATGGTTGGACAGAGTGACCAGCCCTCGCCCTCGTTTCTCCCCCGAAGTGGCTCCCCCAAAGGGGCAACCCCCTTTGGTGTCACCCCTGCCGCCACTGGCAGTCTTCCTATATAAGCTGAACAATAGGCTCCGCACGTGGAACCAGGAAAAACTGCCCACTCACCCTTACAGCCCCAGTCCTGCAAAGACTCTCTGCAAGCAGTCCTGGGGGGAGGCAGATGGCAACCAGGGAGGGCAGAAGAAAAGAGGCAAGAACCCCAGTCTCACACCCTGGGGGAGATGGAATCCTCTTCTCCTCTTCTCCAGCATTTTATTTTATTTTATTTTATTTTATTTTATTTTATTTATTTTTTTATTTGATTTTTATACTGCCCTTCCGAAATGGCTCAGGGCGGTTTACAATTAAACAGGGCAGTTTACAATTATTGTCAAGCACCTCTAGCCAAATGTTCAATGTGGTCATAAGAACATAACATAAGAACATAAGAAGAGTCCTGCTGGATCAGGCCCAAGGCCCATCTAGTCCTGCATCCTGTTTCTCACAGTGGCCCACCAGATGCTGCTGGAAGCCACAGGCAGGAGTTGAGGGCATGCCCTCTCTCCTGCTGTAACTCCCCTGCAACTGGTGCTCAGAGCCAACTAGCCTTTGAGACTGTAGGTGGCCCACAGCCCTCTGACTTGTAGCCATTGATGGACCTCTCCTCCATTAAGTTATCCAAACTCCTCTTAAAGCCATCCAGGTTGTTGGCTGTCACCACGTCCTGTGGCAGAGAGTTCCACAAGTGGATCATGCGTTGTGTGAAAAAGTACTTCCGTTTGTTGGTCCTAGACCTCCTGGCAATCAATTTCATGGAGTGACCCCTGGTTCTAGTGTTGTGTGAGAGGTAAAAGAATGTCTCTCTCTCCAATTTCTCCAAACCATGCATGATTTTATAGACCTCTATCAGGTCTCCCCGCAGTCATCTTTTTTCTAAACTAAAAAGCCCCAGGTGTTGTAGTCTTGCCTTATAAGAAAGGTGCTCTAGGCCCCTGATCATCTTGGTTGCCCTCTTCTGCACCTTTTCCAGTTCTACAATGTCCTTTTTACACAGTACTCCAAGTGTGGTCGCACCATAGTTTTGTATAAGGGCATTATAATATTAGAGGTTTTATTTTCAATCCCCTTTCTAATGATCCCTAGCATTGAATACTACATGAAAGGTATCGAGCACCATGATTCCACCCGCACATTTACTGCCCAATCCCACCCCATTGCTAGCAACCCTGGATGTGCCTTTCCCAGTGGGCTGATGTTTCCAGGGAGCTTTTAGGCTGATGCAGCAGATTCGGAAATGGGAGGGCTGATGGTCCGAGCCTTTGACGATGAGCCTGTCTGACTCTTTGCTCCCCAGCACGCTGCTACGAACCAAATGAAATTGGTCGATGTGCTGCATATCTGCCCCGCTTCTTCTACAACCAAACCACGGGGCATTGTGAGCCTTTTTTCTATGGCGGCTGCCAGGGAAATGGAAACAGGTTTCGCACTCTCGAGAAGTGCCAGGAGATCTGCCAAAGAGGAGATGGAGGTGAGCCATCATGCTGAGGTTTCCCCATGGAGTCAAGCACGAGGCATGGGCCTTGCCTGGCCGCTGGACAAGTGTGGGCCCTCAGAGGGAGGGGGCCAGTGAGTCTCAGAGCCTCCTTCAAGGCTCCAGGCCCCGGAGACCTGGCCTGCTCCCTCGAGGGCTTCTATTGCCTCCTGCAGGCCACTGCAGTGCTGGGAAGGGTCTGAGTCTGCACTATTCCTGTCCCCAGCTGGCTTTGGGATGGGGCTGGGCAATGCATAACTGCCAATGGGGGAAAGGGCCTGCCTTATACAGAGGTACCTTTTGTGGTCCTGGCTGTTTGCTTCAGTATTGGGCAGAACTTGAGAGCAGAAGCTGCTGCCTGGGTCAGTCCATCACATGGCTGGGAGTCCCAGGGCTGGGAGGAGAGGGGAGCTGATCTTGTGGTAGCAAACCTGACTGTTCCCCTTAGCTAAGCAGGGTCCACCCTGGTTGCATTTGAATGGGAGACTTGATCTGTGAGCACTGTAAGATATTCTCTCTAGGGGATGGAGCTGCTCTCAGAAGAGCAGAAGGTTCCAAGTAGGGATGTGCGAAACATTTTGGGTAAAAAACGTTTTGTACTCGAAATGGGCTGTTTGGGGTGTTTTGAAAACAAAACAAAACAAAACACCCATTTTCCAAATCCAAAAGTTTTATACACAAAACAAAACTTCCCTGTTTGGGCTACAAAATGTTTGGTTTTTTGGACCTCCATTTTGTGGTGATCTCTGCTTCAGTTTCCATTTTGTGTTTGATGTCTCTCTGAATTTCCTGCCCTTCCTGCCTTCTGATCGGTGACCTAAAGCATGGGCTGTATCACCTGTATCAGCCCTTAAAAGAACCCCAAAGATGCTTTTTTTAGCCTGGCATTTAGTAATCTTGGAATGTTTTAAATTGTTTTAAATCATTGTGGTTTAAATAGTTTGTTTTATTTTGTTGTATTTTTATTGTATTTATTGTTGTGCACTGCCTAGAGCTTTGGAGATATATTCAATCAATTAATCAATTGCTGCTGGAAGTCTACAGGCATAAGCTGAGGGCATGCCCTCTCTCCTGCTCTTATTCCCCTGCAACTGATACTCAGAGGCATTCTGCCTTGGAGGCAGGAGGTGGCCTACAGCCCTCCGACTAGTAGCCGAATATAGAACAGTCCTCCATGAAGTTATCCAAACCACTCTTAAAGCCATCTAAGTTGTTGGCTGTCACCACATGTTGTGGCAGAGAATTCCACAAGTTGATTATGCATTGTGTGAAAAAGTACCTCTGTCTGTTGGTCCAAGATTTCCTGGCAATCATTTTCATGGGATGACCCCTGGTTCTAGTGTGAGGGGAGAGGGAGAATAATTTCTTTCTATCCACTTTCTCTACTCCATGCATTTCTTTATAGACCTCTATCATGTCTCCCCCAGTCATTTTTTTTCTAAACTAAATAGCCCCAGGTGTTGTAGCCTTGCCTCATAAGGAAGGTGCTCTAGGACCCTGATCATCTTGGTTGCTCTCTTCTGCACCTTTTCCAGTTCTACAATGTCCTTTTTAAGATGTGGTGACCAGAATTGTATGCAGTGCTCCAGGTGTGGCCGCACCATCATTTTGTATACAGGCATTATAATATTAGCCTTTTTATTTTCAGTCCCTTTCCTAATGATGGAATTAGCCTTTTCCACAGCTGGGGCACATTGAGTTGACACTTTCAATGAGCCGTCCACTACAAACCCAAGATCCCTTTCCTGGGCAGTCATGGGCAGCTCAGATTCCATCAGCATATACTTGAAGTTGAGGTTTTTCTTCCCAATGTGCATCACTTTACACTTGCCAACATTCGACCACATTTGCAACTTTGTCGCTCACTTACCCAGTTTGGAGAGATCCTTTTGGAGCTCCCCACAATCCGCTTTGGATTTCACTACCAAAAAGAGTTTGGTATCATCTGCAAATTTGCTCCCCCCCACTTACCCCTTCTTCTAGCTCATTTATGAATACACTAAAAAGAACCCGTCCCAGTACAGATCCCTGGGGGACCCCACTTCTGACTTCCCTCCCTTGTGAAAACTCTCCGTTTATACCTATCCTCTGTTTCCTGTCTTTCAACCAGTTAGCAATCCACACATGTACTTGGCCCCTTTTTTATCCCTTGACTGCTAAGTTTCCTCGGGAGTCTTTGACGAGGAACTTTGTCAAAATCTTTTTGGGAGTCGTGGTATACTATGTCAACTGGATCACCTTGATCCACACACTCGTTGACACTCTCAAAGAACTCCAAAAGGTTGGTGAGGCAAGATTTACCTTTGCGGAAGCCATGCTGGCTCACTCCCAGCAGGGCCTGTTCTTCTATGTGCTTTACAATTTTATCCTTGAGGATGCTTTCCATCAATTTGCCTGGAACGGACCTTAAGCTAACCCGCCTGTAATTTCCCTGATTGCCCCTGGACCCCTTTCTGAAAATCAGTTTTACATTTGCTACTTTCCAGTCCTCCAGTACAGAGCCTGATTGTAGGAATAAGTTAGATATTTTAGCAAGGAGGTTGGCAATTTCACAAAAGGCCTCCAAATCCCCATGGCTCGGGCTCCAGAGGAGCCCAGAGCGAACTCCCCGCACCCAAACCCGGGCTGCCAAGAGCCTGGGTGAACTCTGCGCCAGTTATTGCAGGAAGCACTGACTGCTCAACAGAACGTTTTTCCCTTTCTGGAGGGAGAGAAAAGGGAAAACATCCTATCGGGCAGCCAACCTTTCCTGAAATGATGAAATGATCTCGGCAGCCCAGGCCACACCCCCTTTGTGTGTGATGTCACATGCAAAGGGGGCGTGGCTTGGGCTGCCGAGAGCCCGAACGAGCTCTCAGCTCATCATTTTCGGCAGCATCGGCTGCCTGATAGGACATTTTCGCCGTTCTCTTCCTCGGGAGAAGGAGCGGAAGGGAAAAACATTATTTCAGGCAGTGGCACTACCTGAAATAACTGGGCTCTCAGCTGCTTTGGTGTGGGAGGGGGGAGTTTGCTCTGGGCTCCTCAGGAGCCCAAGCCATACCCCCAAGTGTGTGATTTCTCACACAGAGGAATATTTGGAGGGGGCTGCAACGCGTGGCTGGACCCAAGCCCCTGCTCGGCTGGCTCTGCACCTGTGTGAACCCCCTTCTTTTCCTTTCACAGAAAACCCATGAGAGCGATGCAGAGTCTGCAGCCCCAGCAATACATGTTTGATCCTGCTTCCTGTGGCTTTAACCCCTTGTCCTGCTTAAAATGGTAATCGGCTGCATCCATCTCTCTTCAGACCACATGGACCTGATCCAGCACTCTGTCAACACAGCCGCTTTCCCACACTGCAATAAAAATTCTTGATTGCCTACATGTTGCAGCATATTGTTCTTGTGCACTGGACTGAGTCCCCCAAAGACTCCTCATGCTCGGAAGGCCGAAGCACTTTCCAGATTATACGCTACAACTGTGGTAGTTTACCTTGGCTTGGCAGGGTCGTAGTGAAACTGTAAATAGAGTGTTGCGCAAAGCCACCAGTAGGGGGAGCAGTCTTTCCTAGCTTATGCAAACCATCCTACAATTTAAAAATACAGCTCCCCCATGCCCAACGTGGTAGTACTGTAATGCAAACATAAAACTGGAAAGAAAGCATTGGAAATGTGAACAGCATCTTACTGACAGCACAGGGACTGCGATATTGGAACACAGACAGTATGAAAGCACACTTAACTGCCAGGTGACACTGCTGTAGCGTGTAATCTGGAATGTGCCCTGTCCCACCAAATCTTCCAGAGGGGACAGGAGATTCAGGGAGTGATTGTGGCCTCATTGGGGTGTAGCTAGGGACAATGGGGCCTGTGTTCTCACCATTCCCCGCTTGCTCCTCGGAGTGAGAGAGATAATGAAGGAAATAGGGAGGGGTGGAGCCTGGGGGCTCTCCCAAATTGGGTGCCCCAGGTGCTTTGAACCCATCCACTCAATCATAGCTATACCCCTGGGCCTCATAGCATTTCTCAAAGTGGTGTTCCACTATTGATTATTCAAACCATCAGGATGCAGGGTTGTGAGCTGGTATGAAGAGATCAGAGTCCAGCCAAGCAGGGGACCAGGGGCTTTCCAGTTGTGGGTTCACTGCATGCTTTTAAAAAACCTTCCTAGTGGTTACTTATGGGCTCTTGCACACCATCCAGACGTTTGCATGGAATGTCCGAGATCTCGTGCTCCCTCCATGACTCCAGCCACATGCTGAGCACGGCCCTTGCACTAGTCTTATTGTGCCACCTGTTGGCCAACTCTTGTGAATGCATCTTATTCACTCATTGGAAGTGAAAAGGGACAGGCTCACAACTGCTGGCCAGCAAGGAGCACTCTGTGGAAATACCTAAAGGACCATGCTCAGTGTGTGGTCTGACTACACACTATGAGACCTATCAAATACTATGTGGACATCTGGATGGCCTGTGAGGGCCTGCGGGTAACCATTGCAGAAGCCTTTAAAAAGCACATCAGAAACTCCCATCTGGAAAAGCCCCAGGAGAAGCACAAGCTTACAGCAGCTGATGTGCACAGAACGAACCTTGTGCAGTAAACACTTAACATGATGCTTGCATGGGGGGAAAGGATCCTTACACTGCTTTGGCCACCACCCCGCCTTCATGAGTGATAGAGTTCCAGGGGTCTGCAGCGTGCTTGGAATGCGAGCTTCCCTTGGAAGGAGAGTCGCCCCTGACTGACGGGCTGCAGACTTTGGAATATTTGGTTTCTGTACACAAACTGGAAAGCTGAGCATCCACTGGACGAAGTTGGGAAGGCAGCAGGCCATTCCTACAAGTCAGCAGCAGGCTCCCTCAGAGAGGCCAAACTCTGCATCTGAGAAGGGGCATCTCTCTCCTCCTATGAGCCTCTCGCGACCCTCTGGCCTGTGACTTTTGCACTGACATAATACACACACGGAGACGCACACTCCTTGCAAGGGAGGGAGAAGCACCTGTGATCTTTCTCCTTTGTGCCTTCACACTGATTGCTCTGGGTTTGTTCTCCATGCCTTCACCTGCCAAATCTGACCAAATCTTGGCCTTTTTCTGCTTTTGTCCTTGGCCTTGGCCTGCTTTCAGCCCCTCACTCCCCCACCCACCTCAGCCCATTGAGGAGGCGGAGAAGTCCAGAGGCATAACTAGGGGAAATGGTGCCTAGGGCAAGCCCTGAAATTGCACCCCCCATGCACAATGTCCATTTCCAACACACGCACCCTAGAACTAGGCATAGTTCAGACTTTATTTAAAAAGGACCAACTATTTAATTTGGGTGAGAGAAAGAAGAGGGTGTGTGTGAAAAAATCTAGTTTTAATGCTAAACATACACATCAGCGCATAACACACTGGCCCATTAATAATAAATACCAATTACTGCTTTGGCCATCATTAATTAACAGCAGTTACAGTAATTACAGAATTTTTATGATGATGAATAATTTACTCAGGAAAACAGGTCTCAAAACCCTTCAACAGCAAACAGCAAGAGAAAGGGTTAGAAACGGTTTGATTTGGATTTGGCGGGGGGGTGGGGTGTACGGTGAAGCATGCATACAGAAGCACAAAGTCTAAGTGGGAGTGATAATAACTACTTTTCAAACAGACTATATGAAATAATTCAGAATAATCCTTTGCCTATTTTAAGGTTTTCATTTTTACTCTGTTTTATGTTGCTGTAAACTGCCCAGAAATAGAAGTTTGGATAAATATACACATTTGATAAATAAATAGAAATAAATATTGACATTCTCTCATGCACCCCATGATAATTTTAGCCATCATGATAATGCTGGAACAATAAAGCAATTCTGAATATACAGTAACAAAGAGAGAGAACTGCATGCTATCTTTCCACTCCTCAAAACCCTAGAATTACACATGAACACCAAATAAGATGTCCCATCAATCACCATCAGTAGCCCATGATCAACTGAACACTTTAGAATGTAACTTGCACTTACTTTATCAAACTTTTAGTTCAGAATGTTTTTAAGTTTTATGAATAGTTGTTTTAGGTTGTTTTACATGACATAATCTTTTGATTGTTGCTTGTATTTTTGGCCTATAAACTGCCCAGAGATTTGTATGTGGGGCAGTATACTGTATGTAAATGTCAAGAGAGAGAAAAACCCACAAAGCAAGTCTCTTAAACAGAAAGGAAGTTGAATCAAAACAGCTACTGGAGTCTGATTAAGCCAGCTTGGTGCGGGCGGGGGGGGCGCGACGACACACATCCCAAGTATTTGAGCGAATCTCCAAGATCTGACACATACCAGAGATTATGGGCAGTAGGAGAAAAGAGTGCCATAACTACCTTTTCGAGATCACACTCCCGGGAAGTTTGTCTCAGAACTTTCACAGTGAGGAAAGAAAGTTGCTCTAGCTGCCTCTCTGTTGTGTGTGCAGCTGTAAAAGGTACAGGAGCCCTGCCAGAAAGCAAGCGCCCACCCGCCTGCTCTGGAGAGCTACTCCCACGAATGTTTCTCCCCTGCGCCCCAGGCTGCCAAGACCCTCCGCTGCGAGGCGGAGCATCTTAACACAAACACTCACACACCTCACTACAGGAGGGACTAGAGCACGAAGAGCACCACCTTCGCCATCGGCAGCCTTTTTTGCGTGGCGACGACGCTTTAGTTGTTTTTGCTGCATATAGCTGTGCAGGATGCAAGCAGAGAGCCCAGTTCTTCCGCGGCTCCCGCTCAACCTGGGGGTAAAACGCCCTTGGGAGAGGAGAGAGATTTCATGTGCTCAACCAATGGGTTAAAGCCAGAGAGTGGTGCCTCCTTAAAGAGGCATGGGAATGTGGGCGGGGGGCAGGTGTTTAGGGGAGAGCAGGGGTGTAGCTGTAATTGAGCGAAAGAGTTCAAAGAACACGGGCCCCCAGCTCCTGAAGGCCCTCTAGCTCCCTCCCTCCCTCCCTCCCTATTTTCTTCTTTATCTCCCTCACTCTGGGGGGCCGCCAGAGAGAGGGATGAACACAGGCCCCCTCTCCCCTAGCTACGTCCCTGGGGGAGAGGGAGCTGCTTCCTTTCCCCTTCCTGCAGCTAGAAGCTGCACTTTGAAATTCTCAGCAGAGGGCAAGAGGGATGGTGTCTGGTAACACTTTTGGGGGTGGGGACCCTGCGCAGCTCTTCTCTTTCCCTAACGAGTTTGGCGGCCGGCGGGGACCCTGCAGCTCCGACCTTCACAGCCATGTCTGCTCCGAGTCCACCACGGATGCAGCAGTTTGCACTACAGTGCATTGGGCGGGGAGGGACTCCCAATCCCACCCCACATGATCCCTCTGCTTTCCAAAGCGAGAGGAGTTTGCTCTGCCTGATGGCCCCTTTTTATAAACTCTGCTCATTTCCTCCCTAGCCATCCAGATGTGCCACCCTCACCACCGCCTCAGCCTTGCCACCCCTTTGCTTTTATTTTATTTTTTTCCCTGGTGGCTCAGTTGCTGGTACCTTTTTCCTGTCGTGGTTTCAGCTGGCTCCTGTGCGAGGGGCATGAATAAATACACAAATAAATAAACAAAAAGCTCCCATGCCAAAAAAGGGTAACTTTGAGCCAGACGTGCACATAAACCCGAAAGTTGGAAGTTTCTTCAAGTTCTCCCCCCAAGAAGACGCCACGCTGCCAGCAAAATGAATAAACTGACCAGCCTAGAGCAGCCTTAGCATCTTAATAGCAAAGCGGAAGGGGAGAGGAGGACTGCTGGGAAATGGGAAGTCAAGAGGGGAGGAGGGGAGGGGTCAGAGGCACTTTGCACCCAGCCGCCCAGCCCTCTGCTTATTGTCGCTCATGTGGGAGTGATAAGGGAATGCAGAATGCGCCCCATGTGGGCGGTGCACTCTTCGCTCCTCCACTCGCCAGGACTGGAGCCAATGGGAGAGAGCCCGCCGCGCCACGACAGATCTTGCAACTGGTGAGTTGCGCTGTGACCCTGAGCCGGGGAGTGGGTGGGAGGGGGAGGTGGGCACCGCCGCCCAGACTCGGGAAAAAATTTCCCCCAAATTTTTTTCCAAAAATTTGTGGTGGGGGGGCGGGGCACGGCAGGCACTTTGCGCCCTCCCTACAGCGGCACCTAGGGCACATACCCTGCCTGCCCCACCCTGATTACACCTCTGACTATAATAAGTGACTTATATTAATGAAGTAATTCAAGAAATTCCATTCATACGTATATTGGCATTGTTTCTATGTCTTGCATTGGGTGGTATTTTTTTCTTTGTTATTTTGAGTAGTACCACTCTCCCCTTATATTTTTTCTTTTGTTTGCAACTTCGTTGGCTGCAGATAGTGTGCTCTTGAATTTCAACCATTTCTGTGTCCCAGTTTGCCTTGTCTGTACTTTCCTGAATTGTTCCCTTAATTCCTTGTTCTCTGTTCTCCGCTTGTTTCATTCCTTGTTTTGTCTTTTCCTTCCACTTATTCCTCAGTTAGTGTTAGAGAGGGGTACCTAGTTTCAGTTCAGGGGACTTAATCCATTGACTAATTGCTTTGTGAGCCTTTTATTTTCCTTCATTTGGTTTCGCTGCTGCTTCCTGGTTACTCTCAGGGGGAGTGATGAAGGGGGTTGTAAAATCCTGCTGGGTTAGCCGAGCAAACAGATTCACGACATAAAAGTACTAGACAAGGTTGTCCGCTTTCTCCGTTGCTGTTTATACTTGCTCTTGAAGCTTTGGCAGCTAAAATTAGACAAGGGCAGTGGATTCAAGGTATCAAAATAGGTGGCTGTGAACATAAAATAAAACTATATGCTGATGATGTATTGCTTACTGTTACGCAAGTCAGACACTCCCTGGATACATCAATGACACAGATACATCAGTATGGTTCAGTTTCTGGTAGGGATGTGCAAACCAGTTCAAATTCGAACCAGGGTGGTTCGAAGGTTCGAACTGAACCAGCCATCAGGTTTGAGCTGCAGGTTCGAATTCAAACTGAACCAGGGGGTGGTTAGATTAGAACCGGTTTGAACCAGTTTAAACTGGTTCTGACATCCAAAAATTGGTAGGATGGTAGCTGATACCCAGGGGTACCTGCCACCCAAACCCCAAAGCAATTGGACACTCGTACGATTTTGTATGAATTTTTGAAAATTATTATTATTATTTCTCATAGGGTATAATGGGACTCGAACCAGCCCATTATTCCTTATTGTGGAGCACCCATGGGTGCCAACAGCCATGCGAACCCTGAAGCAATTGGACACCCCTATGATTTTTCTCATGGTGTATAATGGGACTTGAACCAGCCCATTATTCCTTATTGTGGAGCACCCATGGGTGCCAACAGCCATGCAAATCCTGAAGCAATTGGACACCCCTATGATTTTTCTCATGGTGTATAATGGGACCAGAACCAGCCCATATCCCCTATTATGGAGCACCTAGGGGCACAAAAGTGGGGTGGGTGGTAGACAACCAGGGGTGCCTACTATCCACAAAGTTCCAAGGCAATAGGACACTCCTCTGATTATTGGTGAATTTTCAAAGTATTTTGGAATTCCTCATAGAGAATAATGAGGATTGCAGCAAATGTATAGCTTCACGTCGGGGAGAAAGGGGTGTCCTAGAGTGGAGTGTGGTGGGTGGTAGTTCCCAAGGTAGGCAAGGAAGCTTTCAGAATTATTTGAAAGGAATGGGGCAAAGGGCTGATGTTTAAGTGATTTTTGAAGTTTATGCATCTTTAAGGTTTTTCTCCATAAAGAAGCATGGAGGTGTCAGCAAATGTGTAACTTTACGTCAGGGGCAAAGGGGTGGCCTAGAGCAGAGTGTGGTGGGTGGTAGTGCCCAAGGGGGGCCAGGAAGCTATCAGAATTATTTGAAAGGAATGGGGCAAAGGGCTGGTTTTTAAGTGATTTTTGAAGTTTATGTGTCTTTAAGGTTAGCAGATGAGAGTGGATTCATGGTTTGTCATTGAAAATCTTATATGCTACCAAAGAATCTACACTCAGAACACTTCAGAAACAACAAAACCCAGTACCCCATGGGTTAGCAATCCATGGGGGTGGTTGGCACCTTCTTTGTACTAGACCACCACTTACTCTGGGCCACCCCAGCACCCCACAAGTGGCTTTAAGGTTTTTCTCCATAAGGAAGAATGGAGGTTTCAGCAGCCCCATAACCACACTTGGGGGGTGCTGGGATGGCCCAGAGAGAGGGTGCCAACCACCTCCATGGGTTGCAAGTGGGCTATCTTGTGGACAGTCTAACCGATTTGAACCAAATTTGTTACAGCTGTATGGACACAAAGAGATGTCCCAATGGTGTAGTTTGTGCTGCTTTCATCCGCCTTGATCCAAGATTGTGGACATGTGAACCTTTGAGGCACAAGTGCACTAATTTAAGGTATGTCTAACCCATTTGAACCAAATTTGATATAGTTTTAGTGAGTGACACACAGGGACACCTCAGTGGTATAGTTTGTAATAATATCATCCACCCTGACCCAAGATGGTGGATGCATGAACGTTTCAAGTACAAGAGATCTAAAATTTGAACCTCAATTTGAAGCAAATTTAGTCCACTTGTAGAGACAGTGAAAAGAAAGTAGTCTGATTAGTTCTTACTACAACAACTTGTTTCTAAACGTAATAGCCACAGGTGTCGTGGCCTTGCCTCATAAGAAAGGGAATCTAGGCCCCTAACATAAGAACAGCCCTGCTGGATCAGGCCCAAGGCCCATCTAGTCAAGCATCCTGTTTTGCACAGTGGCCCACCAGATGCCATTGGGAGCCTACAGTCAGGAGTTGAGGGCATGCCCTCTCACCTGCCATTACTCCCCTGCAACTGGTACTCAGAGGCACCCTGCCCTTGAGGCAGGAGGTGGCCAACAGCCCTCCGACTAGTAGCCATTGATAGACCTCTCCTCCATTAAGTCATCCAAACCCCTCTTAAAGCCATCCAGGTTGTTGGCTGTCACCACATCCTGAGGCAGAGCGTTCCACAAGTGGATCACGCGTTGTGTGAAAAAGTACTTCCGTTTGTTGGTCCTAGACCTTCTGGCAATCAATTTCATGGAGTAACCCCTGGTTCTAGTGTTGTGTGAGAGGGAAAAGAATCTCTCTCTCTCCACTTTCTCCACACCATGCATGATTTTATAGACCTCTATCATGTCTCCCCGCAGTCGTCTTTTTTCTAAACTAAAAAGCCCCAGGTGTTGTAGTCTTGCCTCATAGGAAAGGTGCTCTAGTCCCTGATCATCTTGGTTGCCCTTTTCTGTACCTTCTCCAGTTCAACAATGTCCTTTTTAAGATGTGGTGACCAGAACTGTACGCAGTACTCCAAGTGTGGTCGCACCATAGTTTTGTAATAAGGGCATTATAATGTTAGCCATTTTATTTTCAATCCCCTTCCTAATGATCCCTAGCATGGAATTTGCCTTTTTCACAGCTGCCGCATATTGAGTCGACACTTTCAACGAGCTGTCAACCACAACCCCAAGATCCCTCTCCTGGTCCGTCACCATCAGCATATACTTGAAGTTGGGGTTTTTCGTCCCAATGTGCATCACTTTACACTTGCTAACATTGAACTGCATTTGCCATTTTGTTGCCCACTCCCCCAGGTTGGAGAGATCCTTTGGAGCTGCTCACAATCCGTTTGAGATTTCACTACCCGGAAGAGTTTGGTATCATCTGCAATTTTGGCCACGTCGCTGCTTACCCCTGCTTCTAGATCATTTATGAATACATTAAAAAGCACCGGTCCCAGTACAGATCCCTGGGGGACCCCACTTCTTACTTCCCTCCATTGTGAAAACTCTCCATTTATACCTACCCTCTGTTTCCTGTCTTTCAACCAGTTAGCAATGCACACATGTACTTGTCCCTTTATCCAATGACAGCTAAGTTTCCTCAGGAGCCTTTGATGAGGAACTTTGTCAGAAGCTTTTTGGAAGTCCAGGTAGACTATGTCAACTGGATCACCTTGATCCACACACTTGTTGACACTCTCAAAGAAGTCCAAAAGGTTGGTGAGGCAAGATTTACCTTTGCGGAAGCCATGCTGGCTCACTCCGAGCAGGGCCTGTTCTTCTAGGTGCTTTACAATTTTATCCTTGAGGATGCTTTCCATCAATATGCCTGGAACAGACTTTAAGCTAACCCGCCTGTAATTTCCCGGATCTCCCCTGGATCCCTTTTTGAAAATCGGTGTTACATTTGCCACTCTCCAGTCCTCTGGTACAGAGCCCAATTTCAGGGATAAGTTAAATATTTTAGCAGGAAGGTCGGCAATTTCACATCTGAGTTCTTTGAGGACTCTTGGATGGATGCCGTCCGGCCCTGGTGATTTGTTAGCTTTCAGTTTTTCCAGACAGTTTAGAACATCATCCCTTGTCACTTTTATCTGACTCAGCTCTCTAGCCTCCATCCCTAAAAAGCCTGGTTCAGGAACAGGTATATGCTCAGTATCCTCTGCCGTGAAGACAGATGCAAAGAATTCATTCAGTTTCTCTGCAACCTCCATATCCTCCTTAATAATCCCTTTCACTCCCTCATTGTCTAATGGCCCAACCGCCTCCCTGGCAGGTTTCCTGCTTCTGATGTACTTAAAGAAGTTTTTGTTATTCCCCTTGATACTTTTGGCTAAATGTTCCACAAACTCTCTTTTTGCCTCCCTTATTGTCACCTTGCATTTCTTTTGCCAGAGTTTGTTACTTTTTGCCAGAGTTTGTTCCTTTTTGTTCTCTTCGTTTGGACAGGCCTTCCAATTTCGGAAGGAAGTCTTCTTCCCTCTTATGGCTTCCTTGACGGTACCCGTTAGCCATGCTGGCATCCTCCTGGACTTAGTGGTACCTTTCCTCCTTTTGGGTATACAATCTAACTGGGCTTCTAGTATTGTGGTTTTGAGTAAACTCCATGCACTCTGGAGCGAAGTGACTCTCCTGATTTCCCCCCTCAGCTTTTTTTTCACCATACTCCTCATTTTGGAGAAGTTTCCTCTTCTGAAATTCAAAATGTCCGTGTTAGACATCCTTGGTGATTCTCTCCCCGCATGTATGCTGAATTTGATGGCACTGTGGTCACTGTTCCCTAAAGGGTCGATGACACTGACATCACGCACCAGGTCCTGGGTGTCACTCAGAATTAGATCTAAGGTCGCCTTCTCTCTGGTTGGTTCCATGACCAACTGTTCTAGGGCACAGTCATTTAGCGTATCTAGAAATTTGACATCTTTGTCCTGACTTGAATGTGAATTTACCCAGTCTATGTGTGGGTAGTTGAAATCACCCATTATTACAGCCCTGCCTCTCCTTGACGCCTCCCTGATTTCCTCCTGCAACTCCCAGTCACTGTCATCATTTTGATCCGGAGGGCGATAGCTCGTCCCTAGTAGCACGTTTCCTTTCCGACCTTGTATAGTCACCCACAGGGTTTCTGTGGAGGACTCCAGTCCACTTAAGTTTTCTAGCTTATTAGATTCTATCCCTTCTTTAACATACAGTGCTACCCCTCCTCCAAGGCGCCCCTCCCTGTCCTTTCTGTAGAGTTTATATCCAGGGATAACAGTGTCCCACTGGTTCTCACTCTTCCACCATGTTTCTGTTATGCCCACTATGTCTATTTCTGCGTTAGCAACCAAGCACTCCAGCTCACCCATCTTGGTTCGGAGGCTTCTGGCATTGGCATACAAGCCCCTACATGCTGAATCTCTCCCCTGATGTATGCTACTCTTTTGACTCTTTGACCTGCTGGCACAGGCTCCCATCTGCTCTTTATGCGGTTTTGCTCCATCCCCTTCTGTTTTATTTGCGTTCTTTGCAGACTCACACTTTAAAGGATGGCTTTTGCCAAACGGGATACTGCCCAGCTCCCATCGGCTGTTCCCCAAGTGTCATTTTAAAAGCTGCTCTGCAACCTTTTTGATTTTAAGCGCCAGCAGTCTGGTTCCACCCTGGTTCAAGTGCAGCCCGTCCCTTTTGTACAGGCCTTGCTTGCCCCAAAATGTGTCCCAGTGCCTAACAAATCTAAACCCCTCCTCCCGGCACCAACGTCTCATCCACGCGTTAAAACCCCTCAGCTCTGCCTGTCTCACTGTACTTGCACGTGGAACAGGTAGCATTTCTGAGAATGCTACCTTGGGGGTCCTGGACTTCAATACACTATCTATCAGCCTAAATTGGGCTTTCAGGACCTCCCAACTACATTTCCCCACATCGTTGGTGCCGACGTGCACCACGACAGCTGTCTCCTCCCCAGCACTGCCTAGGAGCCTGTCTAGACGCCGCGTGATGTCCGCAACCTTTGCACCAGGCAGGCAAGTCACCGTGCGGTCAACACGCGGGTCACAAACCCATCTCTCTATCCCTCTAATGATCGAATCACCCACTACAAGGAGGCCCCCACCCCCCAGAGGAGTATCCCCTGTGCGAGAGGATCTGGGCTCATCATCCACGGAAGGGGTCCCTTCTAAAGGAGCATCTCCCTCTTCCTCAGACTGATGTCCTCCTTGCCCAAGACCTTCATTCTCCCTGACAGCAGAGGAGCTACCGGCCCTGGAGTGTGATGCCTCTATCACATCCCTGAAGGTCTCGTCCACATGCCTCTCTGTCTCTGAGCTTCTCCAGATCCGCCACCTTGGTCTCTAGGGAACGGATTTGTTCCCTGAGAGCCAGGAGCTCCTTGCACCGAGCACACACCCACGATTTCTGCCCATGGGGCAAATAGTCGTACATGTGGCACTCTGTGCAATACACTGGGAAGTGCCCCTTCCCCTGCTGACCTTCTATCTTCATATTGTTTTAGTTAGCTCTTTACAGTATTTAGGGAGCTTATTGTCCGTTTATTAGATATTTTGTTAGGATAGGTCTCAGCTGTAATGGTCAGCTATTTAACTGTCCAAACAGCCTTTCCCAAGAATATGAGGGATATGAGGGAGGGATATGTACTTACGTTCTCTTCTCCACCAGGCTCCTTGTGATCGCGATTGCGATTTCAGGGGCTCGTTCCAGGCTCGCCCGCACACTTCCCGCTAAACTCCTGCAAAACTCCTATGTCCTGTTTGCTATTCCTGTTCGCTATGCTCTCGGGCCTTCACCTCATATGTAGAGTAGCCCTCCAACTGTCACACAGGATGAGAGCCAAAGGAAAGGAATGTGGGGCCCCGCCCAGCCCTAGCTGACTCCACCCCCACCAATCAGCAAACAGTGCCTTTAGGGAACCCTAAGAACTCCTAGCCTTCTGATATCTTAACCCTAACAAGGAACCCTAGCAAGGAACCCTAACAAGTAACACTCACAAAGATAGAAAGACTAAGACCTACCCCTTAAAGAGAAACAGCCCCTGCAAAACTCTCCTCTTCTTGTTAGTTTGTTTGAGGGAGAAAAGGCTAGATGCTTAGAAAGGCTTGCTCACCTTCTCAGCTTCTCAGCTGTGTCTGCTCTTCCCAGAGTAGCCTTCCAACTGGAACTGTGTGTGCCAGACAAGCAAGGGAGAGTGGCAAGACTCTCTTTTGCCAGGGTGGGGTTGGCACTCTCAGGATGAGATAGTTTCAAGAGGCAATGCTTTGTTGCTCAGCTGAGGGGACATGCTGCTCCCAAGGAAGTCAGGTTCCAAGCCAGCAGAGGCAGGGCAACAATAGCAGGCCCTGACAAGTGTGTGTGTGTGTGTGTGTGTGTGTGTGAGAGAGAGAGAGAGAGAGAGAGAGAGAGAGAGAGAGAGAGAGAGAGAGAGAGAGAGAGAGAGAGAGAAACAATATGAATGTGTGCTTGTTTTGGTTCCACTGCAAACTGTGGAATTGCTCCCTAGAGGAAGGGAGGGACAAAATACCCTCTTGGCATGAGATCCCTACAGATGTCCAAACATAGCTCTGCAAACATTTTGAAAGTTTGCAGTCCGCTGCTAGAATGCTGGAATCCCAAACAGAACACCCCAGGATTCATAGCACCCGGTTCTTGCTGGAGCTAGGACCATGGCAGCATCAGCGCTCAACTGCAATGCCCTATAGTGATGACAGGGGTGTGTGTGTGTGTGTGTGTGTGTGTGTGTGTGTGTGTGTGTGTGTGTGTGTGTTGGATATAAGTGCTGAACTCCTCCCTTCTTTGTTCTTCCAGTGTTAGTCTCCATCTTGTCTTTCTAGAGATGGTTGTTTGTTTAGTCTCTCTCCCCTTTCAGCTTTAGATCAGCTTTCCTATCTTTTGTAACTTCTAAATACATCCCTGTAGTTCTTCAAACTTAAAGAATTGTCTCCAGACCCTTTGCTTGGCTGCTTTCTCACCCAACTGGTTTTGCTCTGCTATTTGGGGACTGAACTTCCATTCTTCCCCTACAGTTCTCGGCCCCTCTCTCATCCTTTTGCCACCTTGGTCCCCTTGGCTGGACTTGGAGATGTTCATACCAGCAAAAATACCAACCCCCTTGCAGTACAGAAATCAATAATAAAGCATCACTTTGAGAAAGAAAATGAGACAATGTCTCTCCGACTGCAGACGGCATAGGATAGCCAGATCTCCCCTTTTCTCTCCCTTGCAAGGAGAGTGTGTGTCCTTGTGTGTGCATTATGTCGGTGTGAAAGTCACAGGCTAGAGGCTCACAAGAGGCTCAAAGAAGAAGAGAGCTGCCCCATTCTCAGATGCAGAGTTTGGCCTCTCTGAGGGAGCCTGCTGCTGTCTTGTAGGAACGGCCTATTGGCTTCCCAACGTCCACCAAATCTCAGCTTTCAAGTTTGTGTCAAGAAACCAAATATTCCAAAGTCTGCAGCGACTCTCCTTCCAAGAGAAGCTCGCATTCCAATCACGCTGCACACCCCGGAACTTCATCACTCAGGAAAGCAGGGTGATGGTCGTACAAGTGTCCGATTGCTTTGGCGTTTGGGTGACAGGTACCACTGGGTGCCAGCTACCATCCTAGCTACTTTTTGAGATCTGAACCAGTCCGAACCGGTTCGGTTCGGATCGGAACCAGGGGGTGGTTCGGACAGAACCAAAACCGAACCACCCCCTCCTGGTTCGGATCCGAACCAAACCAGGCGAACTGGTTTTGTGCACATCCCTAACCACTAGGTAGTTTTTTTAAGCATGCAGTGAACTCACAACTGGAAAGCCCCTTGTTCCCTGCTTGGCTGGACTCTGATCTGTCCATACCAGCTCACAACCCTGCATCCTGATGGTTTGAATAATCAATAGTGGAACACCACTTTGAGAAATGCTATGAGGCTCAGGGGTATAGCTATGATTGAGTGGATGGGTTCAAAGCACCTGGGGCACCCAATTTGGGAGACCCCCCCAGCTCCACCCCTCCCTATTTCCTTCATTATCTCTCTCACTCTGAGGGGCAACTGGGGAGAGGTGAGAACACAAGCCCCATTGTCCCTTGCTACACCCCGATGAGGCCACAATAGCTCCCTGAATCTCCTGTCCCCTCTGGAAGATTTGGTGGGACGGGGCACTTTCCAGATTACATGCTACAACAGTGTCACTACCTGTCAGTTAAGTGTGCTTTCATACTGCCTGTGTTTCAATATCACAGTCCCTGTGCTGTCAGTAAGATCCTGTTCACATTTCCAATGCCTTCTTTCCAGTTTTATGTTTTCATTACAGTACTACACATTTTTCATTGTAGGATGTTTTGCCTAAGCTACAAAAGACTGCTCCCCCTACTGGTGGCTTTGCGCAACACTCTATTTACAGTTTCACTACAACCCTGCCAAGCCAAGGCAAACTACCACAGCTGTAGCGTATAATCTGGAAAGTGCCTCGGCCTTCCGAGCATGAGGAGTCTTTGGGGGACTCAGTCCAGTACACAAGAACAATATGCTGCAACATGTAGGCAATCAAGAATTTTTATTGCAGTGTGGGAAAGGGGCCGTGTTGACTGAGTGCTGGATTGGGTCCATGCGGTGTGAAGAGAGATGGATGCAGCCGATTACCATTTTAAGTAGGACAAGGGGTTAAAGCCACAGGAAGCTGGATCAAACCTGTATTGCTGGGGCTGCAGACTCTGCATCGCTCTCATGGGTTTTCTGTGAAAGGAAAGGAAGGGGGTTCACACAAGTGCAGAGCCAGCTGAGCAGGGGCTTGTGTCCAGCCACGCGTGGCAGCCCCCTCCACATATGCCTCTGCGTGTGAAATCAACTATGGGGTACAGGGTTCTGTTGTTTCTGACGTATTCTGAGTGTGGATTCTATGATAGCAAATTAGAGTGGATTCATGGTGTGTCATTGAAAATCTCATTAGCTATCATAGAATCCACACTCAGAATACCTCTGAAACCACATAACCTTGTACCCCATGGGTTAGAAACCCATGGGGGTGGTTGGCACCCTATGTTCACTACACTACCACTCGCTCTGGGCCACCCCAGCACTCCCCAAGTGCAGTTATGGGGCTGCTGACAGCTCCATGTATACCCTATGAGGAAAAACCTTAAAGACGTGTAAATTTTAACAATTCCCCCAAAATCAGCCCTCTGCCCAAATCCTCTGAAAAGATTCAGGTAGCTGCCTTGACCCTACCTGGCACTACCACCAATCCCACACTGCTCTAGGGCACCCCTCTGCCTCCTGCGTGAAGCTATACATTTCCTGACACCTCAATGCTTCACTATGGGGAAAAACCTTAAAGAGGCATAAACTTCAACAATTCCCAAAAATCAGCCCTATGCCCAATCACTCTGAAATTGGGGAGGTATCCTCCACCCATTAGGCACTACCACCCCACCCCACTCTTTTTGACCAGATCCCACGCTATGCCCCGATCTGCCTCAAAGACACTAAAATTTCAAAAATTCCCCAAAAATCAGCCCTTTGCCCAATTTCCCTGAAATTAGGGTGGTAGCCTCCAACCATTGGGCACTACCACAGCACCACACTATTTTGCCCCTGGGACGCATTTTTATTACCTGAATCAATTCAGATTGGGATTTGGATTTAATCCGAATCCGAACCGAATTGGGGGTGATTCGGGTAGCCCAGATTCAGGCACCGAACAGAACGGGGGTGATTCGGTTCGGGTCCCAAACCGAATCACTGAAAACCCAAATTACACACCCCTAATTTTGAGAACAAAATGTTTTGTACCCAAAATGTTTCGCACATCCCTACTTGGAACCTTCTGCTCTTCCCAGAGCAGCTCCATCCCCTAGAGGAAATATCTTACAGTGCTCACACATCAAGTCTCCCATTCAAATGCAACAGGGTGGACCCTGCTTAGCTAAGGGGAACAGTCAGGTTTGCTACCACAAGATCAGCTCCCCTCTCCTCCCAGGCCTCGGATTCCCAGCCCTGTGATGGACTGACCCAGGCAGCAGTTTCTGGTCTCAAGTTCTGCCCAATACTGAAGCAAACAGCCAGGACCACAAAAGGTATCCCTGTATAAGGCAGGCCCTTTCCCCCCTTGGCAGTTATGCATTGCCCAGCCCCATCCCAAAGCCAGCTGGGGACAGGAACAGTGCAGACTCAGACCCTTCCCAGCACTGCAGTGGCCTGCAGGAGGCAATAGAAGCCCTAAAGGGAGCAGGCCAGGTCTCTGGGGCCTGGAGCCTTGAAGGAGGCTCTGAGACACACCGACCCCCTCCCTCTGAGGGACCACACTTGTCCAGCAGCCAGGCAAGGCCCATGCCTTGTGCATGACTCCATGGAGAAACCTCAGCATGATGGCTCACCTTCACCTCCTCTTTGGCAGATCTCCTGGCACTCCTCAAGAGTGGAAAACCTGTTTCCATTTCCCTGGCAGCCTCTGTAGATAAAATACTCACAATACCCCGTGGTTTGGTTGTAGAAGAAGCGGGGCAGATATGCAGCACATCGACCAACTTTTTTCGGTTCGTAACAGCGTGCTGGGGAGCAAAGAGTCAGACAGGCTCATCGTCAAAGGCTCGGACCATCAGCCCTCCCATTTCCGAATCTGCTGCATCAGCCTAAAAGCTCCCTGGAAACATCAGCCCACTGGGAAAGGCACATCCAGGGTTGCTAGCAATGGGGTGGGATTGGGCAGTAAATTTGCCGGTGGAATCATGGTGCTCTATACCTTTCATGTAGGATTCAATTCTAGGGAGCATTAGAAAGGGGATTGAAAATAAAACCTCTAATATTATAATGCCCTTATACAAAACTATGGTGCGACCACACTTGGAGTACTGTGTAAAAAGGACATTGTAGAACTGGGAAAGGTGCAGAAGAGGGCAACCAAGATGATCAGGGGCCTAGAGCACCTTCCTTATGAGGCAAGCCTACACCACCTGGGGTTTTTTAGTTTAGAAAAAAGATGACTGCGGGGAGACCTGATAGAGGTCTATAAAATCATGCATGGGTTGGAGAAATTGGAGAGAGAGAAATTCTTTTCCCTCTCACACAACACTAGAACCAGGGGTCACTCCATGAAATTGATTGCCAGGAGGTCTAGGACCAACAAACGGAAGTACTTTTTCACACAACACGTGATCCACTTGTGGAACTCTCTGCCACAGGACGTGGTGACAGCCAACAACCTGGATGGCTTTAAGAGGAGTTTGGATAACTTAATGGAGGAGAGGTCCATCAATGGCTACTAGTCGGAGGGCTGTGGGCCACCTCCAGTCTCAAAGGCTAGTTGGCTCTGAGCACCAGTTGCAGGGGAGTTACAGCAGGAGAGAGGGCATGCCCTCAACTCCTGCCTGTGGCTTGCAGGAGCATCTGGTGGGCCACTGTAAGAAACAGGATGCTGGACTAGACGGGCCTTGGGCCTGATCCAGCAGGGCTCTTCTTATGTTCTTATGTTATGTTCTTATGACCACATTGAACATTTGGCTAGAGGTGCTTGACAATAATTGTAAACTGCCCTGTTTAATTGTAAACCACCCTGAGCCATTTCGGAAGGGCAGCATAAAAATCAAATAAAAAAAATAAATAAAATAAAATAAAATAAAATAAAATAAAATAAAATAAAATAAAATGCTGGAGAAGAGGATTCCATCTCCCCCAGGGTGTGAGACTGGGGTTCTTGCCTCTTTTCTTCTGCCCTCCCTGGTTGCCATCTGCCTCCCCCCAGGACTGCTTGCAGAGAGTCTTTGCAGGACTGGGGCTGTAAGGGTGACTTGGCAGTTTTTCCTGGTTCCACCTCCTGAGCCTATTGTTCAGCTTATATAGGAAGCCTGCCAGTGGCGGCAGGGGCGACACCAAAGGGGGTTGCCCCTTTGGGGGAGCCACTTCGGGGGAGAAACGAGGGCGAGGGCTGGTCACTCTGTCCAACCATCTGTATAGAGGGAGGCATTCAATAGTGGGGCTTCTGTTCAATCAGTTTTAAGCTGTGCTGAGGTTGGGTTGAAGTTGTAATGTGTGTGGGTTTGTCTGGAGATGGGGAGCCAGGGAGTGCCTTCGTTGAAGGTGGGGCGGCAATTCCTGTGGTGGTGGGGAATAGAAGAAGAAACGCTGGCAGGTCAGCAGGCTGTTCCAGGGGAAGGGTGGTCAGAAATCTGATAGCTGTCCCCCTTTCCGGCTGTCCTGCCAGCTCTTTGAACTTGGGGAGCACTGCCAACATCCCACATAACCTTACCTTGCTCCTCTGCAATGCCAGATTGGTCCAAAATAAATCAGAACTCATCCATGATTTGATCATGGATGAAGGGGCCGACCTGATGTGTATTACTGAGATTTGGTTGGGGGAGGCTAGTGGTCCAGTTTGGTCCCAGCTTCTCCCACCAGGATATTCTGTAGAGGAGCAGGCGAGGGGACGTGGTTGGGGAGGTGGAGTGGCTGTGGTCTCTAAGGATAATATCTTCCTTACCAGGGTCCCTGTTAGGGTATCGGACCATATCGAATGTGTGTACTTGAGTTTGGGTACCAGGGATAGATTGGGACTTCTGTTGGTGTACCGATCGCCCCGCTGCCCAACGGATTCCCTTACAGAGCTCACGGACTTGGTCGCGGAACTTGCGTTGGAGTCTCCCAGACTTTTGGTGCTGGGGGACTTCAATGTTCATTTTGGGACCAATTGTCTGGGGCAGCTCAGGAGTTCATAGCGGCCATGACGACTATGGGCCTATCCCAAGCGGTCTCTGGATCAACACATATTGCAGGTCACACGCTTGATTTGGTCTTTTATTCTGATCAGGGTGGTGTTCCATGGGTGGGGACTCCTGCGATCTCCCCGTTGTCATGGACGCACCACCATCTGGTTAAGGTTGGACTTACAACCAATTTCAACCTCCGCAGGGGCGAGGGGCCTATTAGAATGGTCCGCCCGAAGAGGTTACTGGATCCGGTAGGATTCCAAGAAGCCTTGAAGGGATTTAATGTTGGCTCTGCTGGTGATCTTGTTGATGCCCTGGTTGAGAACTGGAACAACTTGCTCACCAGGGCAGTAGACACGATTGCTCCTAAGCGTCCCCTCCGACCTGCTTCAAAATTGGCCCCTTGGTATACGGAAGATCTACGGGGGCTGAAGTGGCAAGGTAGGCGACTGGAGCGCAAGTGGAGAAAAACTCAACTCGAATCCGACAGATTACGACATGGAGCACATTTAAAGATCTATGCTCAGGCGATACGTGCGGCAAAGAAGCAGTTCTTTTCTGCCCGTATTGCCTCTGCGAGTTCACATCCGGCTGAGTTGTTCAGGGTTGTCAGGGGACTAGTATCTGCTCCCTCTCCCTTGAACCAGAATTTGGAGGCACCAGATACCCGCTGTGGTGTGTTTAATGAATTTTTCGCAGACAAAATCTCTCGGATTCGGGCCGATCTAGATGGAGACTCCACAATTAATTTGATGTCTGAACTGGAGGTGTCCGACAACTCCTCTTATACGATTCGGCTGGATCAATTTCAGTTTGTGACTCCTGATGTGGACAAGCTGCTTGGAGCGGTGAGGCCTACCACTTGTCCTCTTGATCCTTGTCCAACATGGCTTGTTCGATCTAGCAGGGGTACTGTTGTAAGCAGCCTGGTAGAAATCATAAATGCTTCTCTGAGGGAGGGCAGGATGCCTCCTTGTCTTAAGGAGGCAATTATTAGACCTCTTCTAAAGAAGCCTGCGTTAGATCCCTCAGAGTTGAGCAATTGTAGGCCGGTTTCCAAGCTCCTGTGGCTGGGCAAGGTAATTGAGAGGGTGGTGGCCTCTCAGCTCCAGGCGGTCTTGGAGGAAACTGATTATCTAGACCCATTTCAAACTGGTTTTCGGGTGGGCTATGGGGTGGAGACTGCCTTGGTCGGCCTGATGGATGATCTCCAATTGGCAATGGACAGAGGAAGTGTGACTCTGTTGGTCCTCTTGGATCTCTTGGCGGCTTTCGATACTATCGACCATAGTATCCTTCTGGAGCGTCTGAGGGGTTTGGGGGTGGGAGGCACTGTTTTACAGTGGTTCCGCTCCTACCTCTCAGACAGATTCCAGATGGTGTCGATTGGAGATTGTTGCTCTTCAAAATCTGAGCTTAAGTATGGTGTCCCTCAAGGCTCCATACTTTCTCCAATGCTTTTTAACATCTACATGAAACCGCTGGGAGAGATCATCAGGGGATTTGGAGCTGGGTGTTACCAGTATGCTGAAGACACCCAGATCTACTTCTCCATGTCAACTTCTTCAGGAGTTGGCATACCCTCCCTAAATGCCTGCCTGGAAGCAGTAATGGGCTGGAAGAGGGAGAATGAACTGAAGCTGAATCCAGATAAGACGGAGGTACTTATTGTGTGGGGTCGGAACTCTAGAGACGATTTTGATCTGCCTGTTCTAGACGGGGTCAAACTTCCCCAAAAGGAACAGGTTCGCAGTCTGGGAGTACTTCTGGATCAAAGTCTCTCCTTGGTTTCTCAGATTGAGGCTGTGGCCAGGGATGCCTTCTATCAGCTTCGGCTGATATGCCAGCTGCTCCTGTTTCTCGAGATCAGTGACCTCAAACCAGTGGTACATTTGTTGGTAACCTCCAGACTGGACTTCTGGAATGCGCTCTACGTGGGGCTGCCCTTGTACGTATTCCAGAAATTTCAGTTGGTCCAGAATGCGGCAGCCAGGTTGGTCTCTGGGTCATCTCGGAGAGACCACATTACTCCTTTGTTGATGGAGCTACACTGGCTGCCACTAGGTTTCCGGGCAAAATACAAAGTGCTAGTTATAACTTATAAAGCCCTAAACGGCTTAGGCCCCGGGTATCTAAGAGAGCGTCTTCTTCGCTATGAGCCCCACCGGGCGCTGAGGTCACTTGAGGAGGTACGTCTCCAGTTGCCACCAACTCGTTTGGTGGCTACACAGAGACAGGCCTTCTCGGCTGCTGCCCTGAGATTGTGGAATGCGCTCCCTGCTGAGATACGATCCTCTCCATCTCTGGCAATTTTCAGAAAACACCTGAAAACACATCTCTTCAGCCAGGCTTTCTCAGCTTTTTAAAACTTGTTTTTAAATTGTTCTGATTGTTTAATTGTTGTTTTATGATGATTTTAATTTTTAATCATTGTTTTATTTTATAATTTTTGTTTTAATTATTAATTGATTTTAATGGTGTTTCAGTGTAAACCGCCCTGAGCCTTTTGGAAGGGCGGTATAAAAGTTTTAATAATAAATAATAAATAAAATAAATAGAGATGTGCATGGATCGATGTTTTCCATTTGATTTGCAACCTAATTAAATCAGCCTCTATTTGATTTCAGTCTGAATCTGGCCAGCTTGCACAGGAGCGATTTGTTTTGTCCACAAATCTCCTGAAACAGATAGATTCAGGTACAAATCATTCTGTATCCAAAGCCAGCTGGGGACAGGACCAGTGCAGACTCAGGCCCTTCCCAGCACTGCAGTGGCCTGCAGGAGGCAATAGAAGCCCTTGAAGGAGCAGGCCAGGCCTCCGGGGCCTGGAGCCTTGAAGGAGGCTCTGAGACTCACCGCCCCCCTCCCTCTGAGGGCCCACACTTGTCCAGCGGCCAGGCATGGCTGACACCTCGTGCTTGACTCCATGGGGAAACCTCTGCATGATGGCTCACCTCCGCCTCCTTTTCGGCAGATCTCCTGGCACTCCTCAAGAGTGGAAAACCTGTTTCCATTTCCCTGGCAGCCTCTGTAGATAAAATACTCACAATGCCCCATGGTTTGGTTGTAGAAGAAGCGGGGCAGAAACGCAGCACATCGACCAACTTTTTTCGGTTCGTAACAGCGTGCTGGGGAGCAAAGAGTCAGACAGGCTCATCGTCAAAGGCTCGGACCATCAGCCCTCCCATTTCCCAATCTGCTGCATCAGCCTAAAAGCTCCCTGGAAACATCAGTCAACTGGGAAAGGCACATCCAGGGTTGCTAGCATTGAGATGGGATTGGGCTGTAAATGTGCCGAAGGAATCATGGTGCTCTATACCTTTCATGTAGGGCCACTTCGAACATTTAGCCAGAGGTGCTTGACAATAGAGATGTGCATGAATCGATTTTTTCATTCTGATTTGCAACCTAATCAAATCAGCCCCATTTTGTTTCCAGTCCGAATCTGGCCAGCTAGCACAGGGGAGATTTGTTTTGTCCACAAATCTCCCGAAACAGGTAGATTCGGGTACAAATCATTTTGTATCCAAATCGATTCGCACAGACAGCAGGCACAGGCAGTGATTTCCTCAGAGGCAGGAAGGGGGTGAAAAACATTACCTTCTCTTTTTCTCAAACAGAAAAGCAGGAACTAAAAGCAGAGAATCCACAGCAGGCAGCAGACAAGGCAAAGCAAAGCTCCTCTGGCGTGCTCTCTCTCTCTCTCTCTCCTCCCAAGAGGCAGAAAGGGAGAAAGGTGTCTGCCTGCCTCCTTAAGTCCATTGGAAAATCTCTCCTTTGAACTCCCCCACCCTTGTACATTCTTTGACTCTTCCCCTAGCCAATGTCGGGTCAGTCGCCCCTGGCAGCACAAGATTTGAATGGAAATGAGCCAAGCTGGAACCAAGCGGGAATTGCCAGCCAGTCATTGCACACTGTCAGTCACCAATCTGAAGCTTGAGAGGGCGGGAGTATTCTTTGAAAAATTCCTGACACAAAAAGGAGTCGGCAAGAGAGATGGCCACAAAATGGAGATCGGAATTTACGGATTTTTCAGGTCCAAAAGCTGGGTGGTTTATTTTGGACCCGAATCTGGCCAGCTAGCACAGGGGCGATTTCTTTTGTCCACAAACCAGCCCAAACAGGTAGATTCGGGTCCAAATCCTTTTGTACCCGAATTGATCTGCACACCCCTACGTAACACGTTCTGAAAGGTAGGGTTGAGGAATGCAATGCAGGTGGAAAGGCTGGTGGGCAGGAGAAGCCAGCACCATTCTTCCCGTCTCCCTTTCTCCATTGTGCATTTGACAATCCAAGAGGTTAAGAGATGCTGAGTGGAGGAAACCATGATAGGGATGACTTCCTTCCTAAATTGGGGGCATTGGGTGGCCAAGCTGAGGCTCTCTAGCTGCCACCGTACTACCACTCCCATCATCCCCAGCTGCAATAAGTTACAGCTGGGGATGATGGGAGTTGTAGCCCTGCGGCAGCTGGAGAGCCTGAGTTTGGCCAGCACTCCTGTTGTAGCAGGCTCTGGAACGAGGGACAGGCCGATCGACAGCCTTTATGTGGGAGGGGATGAGGAGAGGCTGCCGGGCTCCTGGAAGGGAGGGGAATGTGCCTTTGACAGGAGCCATAACGAGGCAGCTGCCGAGGAGCAGCTGTGCTCTGAGCTGGAGGGGGGTGGAGGTGGGGATGGTGTCTGCCAGTAGGGTTAATCTAAGGGTCAGGGTAACATGGGAATACCGTATATCAGATACCTCCCAAAACGTATCCAAGCTGAACATTAAAAGTCACCAATGCTGTTCTCATGAGCAGCACTGCCCTGCTGGGTAGCCCAGATTTTCTACTCGGGCTGAAACTGAGGGCACGAGCATGCCCCCTTACCAGGCCAGCCAATCGTGTGGCAGCACAGACTGCCTGCAGCCCCATTCAGCATTCTGAGCTCCCACAGTGGCCGTGGGATGGAGCGCCCCAGCCTCTAGAATGCCTTCAGTGCACCATGCCCGCAGTGCCTTTCTGGAGGCCGGGAGCCATTGCATCAATTAGCATGTTTGATCTCTGTCATGAGCAATTTCCATAGTATGCAACTGATGGCTCCTGGATTTGGGGAACAGGAATATGGCAACCCTGCTCAGCGACCTCTCTCTCCATCACAGGGGGCGCCGCCGGGCTCCAGCAGAGCCAAGACAGAGGACCTGCACTCCCCACTGACCAAATGGAGGGCAGGGAGAAGGGAAGCCAGGTGGGACCTGACCGCCCGCTCTCGTCTCGCCAGCAAAGGGCAGGCGTGGAAGACGTAGTGGGCACCTGCTGCTACTGCCATGAGAGAGGAAGGCTCTCTTACCTTGGAGAGCATCCCTAGGGTCCGTGGAGACGGCGAGGATCCCCACCAGCAGGAGGAAGTGGAGGAGGAGGAGGAGGAGGAGGCCCCCAGACTGCATGATGAAGCAGGCTTGGCAGTGCTGCGCCCACTCCGGCTGCCTCCCTATATCCTCCTAGCAGAACAGATGCAACAGGGTGGGGAACTTGCCCAAGGAGGCAGGGAGGGAGGATGGGGCAAGACTGTGCTCTCTGTGCGAAGCGTTTGCAAGAAGCCCTCCCAATGGCTGCAGAGCTGAGGCTGCTCTTTCTCCCAGCCCCAGAGAATGGATATTAGCAGCCAGGCAGCCTCCTGCTCCTCCCCCTGCCCGCCTCAACTGGCAGCAAGCATTAGGGCAAGCAGTGCCGCTGTCACTTTTCCAAAACTCTGCCCGGTTTTTCTGTCATGTGCAGTTATACCTAAATCGCAGCCAGGATATGGCAAAGAAGCACCCACGCACTGCTAGCTCTTGCAGTCAAAACGTCACCACATTACCTGTGAGCCCTGTGGGGACAGGCAACCCTTTCCTCAAATGTTTTCCTATGTAAACCACTTTGAGCACTTTTAAAAGTACGATGTGCACAACTACTAACTATGATGCAGGAGCAGGTTGTTTTAACACCTGGGGGTGGCACCACAGCTACCTCTGCTTCTGGGAGGTCTGTTTGTGCCTCTTTCTCCCACCCCAGCAGGCTGGCCATTCAATAGGTAGAGAAGCTCCAGACTTAACATTTGATGGTTAACACATAAGAACACAAGAACAGCCCTGCTGGATGAAGCCCAAAGAGGCCCTTCTAGTCCAGCATCCTGTTTCGCACAGTAGCCCACCAGATGCCGCTGGAAGCCTACCCGTAGCAGTTGAGGGCATGCCCTCTCTTGTGGTGTTACTCTCCTGCAACTGGTATTCAGAGGCATCCTGCCTTGGAGGCTCGGGGTAGCCTATAGCCTTCCGACTAGTAACTGTTGATAGACCTCTCCTCCATGAAGTTATCCAAACCCCTCTTAAAGCCATCCAGGTTGTTGACTGTCACCACATCTTGTGGCAGAGAATTCCACAAGTTGATTATTATTATTTAATTTTATTTCTTACTTTTTACATTTTATATCCCACTCTTCCTCCAAGGAGCCCAAAGCAGTGTACTACATACTTAGGTTTCTCCTGACAACAACCCTATGAAGTAGGTTGGGCTGAGAGAGAAGTGACTGGCCCAGAGTCACCCAGCAAGTACCATGGCTGAATGGGGATTTGAACTCAGGTCTCCCTGGTCTTAGTCCAGCACTCTAACCACTACACCATGCTGGCTCTTGTAAAGTGTGCCATCAAGTCGATTTTGACTCCTTCTGCCCACAGAGCCCTGTGATTGTCTTTGGTAGAATACAGGAGGGGTTTACCATTGCCTCCTCCCACGAAGTAGGAGATGATGCCTTTCAGCATATTCCTATATTGCTGTGGCTCAATACAGTCTGGGAAACATACCAGCAGGGATTCGAACCGGCATGCTTCTGCTTCTTAGTCAAGCATTACCCCGTTGCGTTGTGTGAAAAAAAATACCTCTGTATTTTTGTCCAAGAGGACAGTCTTGGATCCACTGAGATCCTTTTTCAAGGAAACCGCCAGCCAACTGAGAGCTCAGTGTCCAAGCATGAGAAAGACAGGCCACGGGGACACCCCAGACAGCTCATGAGAGGGACCATCAGAGTGGAGAGGAAAGAGGCAAATTGCCTGGACAAATCTGCCATGATGCCAGCTGGCAAAACATCCCCTTCTCCACCTGAAACCTCCCTCATGAGAGAGTCAGGCCATGGGTGCTCTGGATAGAGTGAGGACGGTTTCTGGCTGGCGGCCCTGGGGACTGCTATCCCGAGGAGCACATTCCTAGCAGATTTCTAGTCTTGGGGACCATGGGCAAGCTGCCACAATACCGTGCCCCCTTCCTGACATCATGTCCATCTGCACAGATGTACCATTTCTAGTGACCTGGAGTGGCAATACCCCACTCCAGCATTGTCTGGCGAGCAGGTGGGCTCCCCTCTCCTGTCCATCCTTGTGCCTGCAGATCTGCATAAGTCGATAGGGTGAACCAAGAGCCAAGCGTCCTGAATGGGCAGAAAGCATTATGGAGGTGTCCATCCCTCCACCAACACAACGCACATGCCAGCGATAGGGGAAAGGGGGCATCGAGATGTCCTCTGGGTGCTTGCAGGTCCACACTGGGAGGGCTGTGGGGAAGCTTTGGGGGGAATCTGTTCTATTTTTCCAAATAAAGAGTGGGAAAGTGGGACCCAGTCACTTCCTGGAGAGGTGGGGTCACAGTCCCCCATTACTCATGAACAAGGCCACACCTACTTGGAGGCTGGCAAAATATGATGAAGATTGTGTAACTTTCCACATGGAATACCCTTGCTCATGAGATCCCCAGTCCATGGGTGCTCCAGGTAGAGTTGTCTTGGGAAGCAGTGGGTGGTAGGGAAGTGCACTATACCACCTGGCCCAGTCACTCAGGGTCAGGGAAGAGGCCTGGAAAGGGCCGAAGATGCCCAAGTCGAGCAAATTTTAAAGGAAGGAAGGCCAGCGGGGGAAGGGAAACCTACACAGACCCCTCCGCCAACTTGGAGAAGACCCCAGAGGCAGTAAGTTTGTAAATTTTTTTAAGGCTAATTGAACCCCCAAACTGGGGTGGGTGGGTTTCGGTTCATGGTCGTGCCGAACCAAGGAGAGGGGGTTTCGGCCCGATCCCAAATCTTCAAACCGAACCAGCTCAATATTGAACCGGTTTGGTTTCAAGCCTGTTTGCACACCCCTAATGGGTGAGGGTATCCCAAAGACTGCTTTCCTGCTCCCGGGAATGGCAGCTGGGTTTCCTGGGAAACCAGCCCCCCCCACCTGGCTATTCGCACTTTTACACAGGTGCACCATTGTGAGCGGCCTCTGCAATTGACCCTGGTGTCCCGGGGCACCAGGAACAGAGGAGAGTGGCCTCTCCGGCAATTCCCTGCACCCGCTCATCTGCATATGCACACCGGAGGACCAGAACCGGGAACTGTGAAACTTGGGTGGATGTGCTGTCCCGTTAGCACAGTCAGGCTATGGAAGATGGGGTGTGGGGATGTCCTCTGGGGTGCCTGCAATGCTGAGGAAGGAATTGGTGAGAGGGGAGTTATATATATATTTTTCTATTTTTCTTTCCTTCTTTCATATGAATTTTTGTTGAGAAGTAAACCAAGAGACAGACAAGTCACCATAAAGACAATATAAAACCAATCGTTTTTCTTAATAAAAGACCTTCATTTTTCTAATTAATAAAGTAAAGAAAAAGTGTCTAGAGCAGGACAAAGCAAAAGAAATTCAGACTCTTAGAAAGTTATAAGATCTAATCAACTTCTTGTAAATAACATATCGAAAACACTATAAATCAAATCCAGAAAATGGGAACAGAGTTTGACCATGATGGATATTTATTTATTTATTTCACTTGTACACCACCGCAAACTTTTGTCTCTGGGCAGTTTACCATAGTATACAACAAGTTAAAATATATACAAAAACTTAAATCAATTTAACAAAAACTTGTTATTGTATTATAATTTATAAAGGGTATAAAGGATATTATAATTTATAAAGGGTTCCCAGACAGACATGAATGATTCAGTAGATATACCATGTACATAAGCCGAGACTTTTGAAACTGAAGCGTAATCCTACACTTTCAAAAACCAATCATTTAAGGAGGGGATTTCTAAAATACGTCCGTTAGAAGCATATATAATCCTAGCCACTGTAATCGTATATAAACACAATTCGTTAAATTTGGCCGGAATATAAGCCTTTATCATACTTAAAAGAAAAATTTCTGGGAGAAAGGGAATCTTAACCTTCTAAAATTTGTTCAATTTTCATACAGTAAGGGAAATAAGTATTTGATCCCCTGCTGATTTTGTCCATTTGCCCTCTGACACAGAAATGACCAGGCTATAATTGGAACGGTAAGTTTATTGTAGCTGTGAGAGACAGAATAACAACAAACAAACCCTCAAAAGCCCAGTGCCCAAAAGTCAGCGATGGATTTGCATTGTAGTGAGGGAAATAAGTATTCGATCCACTATCAACCAGCAAGATTTCAGGCTCCCAGGTGTCTTTTCACTATATGCAGGTAACGAACTGAGATGAGGAACACCCTCTGTAAGGGAGTGCTCTTAATCCCAGCTTGTTACAGTACCTGTATAAAAGACACCTGTCCATAGAAGCAAGCAATCACTCAGCTTCCAAACTCACCACCATGCACAAGTAGGGATGTGCATAAAACCGGTTCTCCCGGTTCGGTTCAGATCCGAACCGGGTCCGAACCGGACCAGGGTGGTTCGGTTTTGGTTTTGCCGAACCACCCCCCGGTTCGGTTCGGATCTCAAAAAATAGCTGGTTTGAAAGGGGACCTTGTGTTCTACGTGCCACCCAAATTTCAAGTCGATTGGACCTTCCTCTGATTTTTGGCGATTTTTTAAAGTTTTAGTGACTTTGGGGCAGTTCGGGGGCATAGCATGGGATCTGGGCAAAAGGAGTGGGGTGGGGTGGTAGTGCCTAATGGGTGCAGGCTACCACCCCAATTTCAGGGGGATTGGGCAAAGGGCTAATTTTTGGTAAATTTCTGAATATTTCATGTCTTTGGGGCAGATTGGGGCATATTGGGGCAGAAAGTGGGGGCTGGGGCAGAATAGTGGGGTGTGGTGGTAGTGCCTAATGGGTGGAGGCTACCACCCCAATTTCAGGGGGTTTGGACAAAGGGGTGATTTTTTGAGAATTTTTGAAGTTTTAGTGACTTTGGGGCAGTTTGGGGGCAGAAAGTGGATCTGCCCCAAAATAGTGGGGTGGGGTGGTAGTGCCTAATGGGTGGAGGCTACCACCCCAATTTCAGGGGGATTGGGCAGAGGGCTGATTATTTGAGAATTTTTGAAGTTTGGGTGTCTTTGGGGCAGATTGGGGGCAGAAAGTGGATCTGCCCCAAAGGAGTGGGGTGGGCTGGTAGATAGTGCCTAATGGGTGGAGGCTACCACCCATCCCCAATTTAAGAGTGATTGGGCAGAGGGGTGAATTATGGTGAATAGAAAAGGTGTGAATTCTCATTCTATCATAGCAAATGAGATATTTTTCAATTAAACAACTCTCATGACCCCACTTTCACTTTTTCACACTTTCCTTTACTATGAATAATATGAGGAAGTAATCAATTTAGCACACTTCACCTTATGAAGACAAACCTCATACAAATAAATTCACCATAATTCACCCCTCTGCCCAATCACTCTTAAATTGGGGATGGGTGGTAGCCTCCACCCATTAGGCACTATCTACCAGCCCACCCCACTCCTTTGGGGCAGATCCACTTTCTGCCCCCAATCTGCCCCAAAGACACCCAAACTTCAAAAATTCTCAAAAAATCAGCCCTCTGCCCAATCCCCCTGAAATTGGGGTGGTAGCCTCCACCCATTAGGCACTACCACCCCACCCCACTATTTTGGGGCAGATCCACTTTCTGCCCCCAAACTGCCCCAAAGTCACTAAAACTTCAAAAATTCTCAAAAAATCACCCCTTTGTCCAAACCCCCTGAAATTGGGGTGGTAGCCTCCACCCATTAGGCACTACCATCACACCCCACTATTCTGCCCCAGGCCCCACTTTCTGCCCCAATATGCCCCAATCTGCCCCAAAGATATGAAATTTTCAGAAATTTACCAAAAATCAGCCCTTTGCCCAATCCCCCTGAAATTGGGGTGGTAGCCTGCACCCATTAGGCACTACCACCCCACCCCACTCCTTTTGCCCAGATCCCATGCTATGCCCCCGAACTTCCCCAAAGTCACTAAAACTTTAAAAATTCACCAAAAATCAGGATTTTGCCCAATCCCCCTGAAATTGGGGTGGTAGACTCTACCCATTGGGCACTACCACCCCACCCCAAATTTTTGCCCCTGGGCCCCTTTTTACCCCCCCGAATCGATTCGGATTCGGATTCGGATTAAATCCGAATCCGAACCAAATCAAGGGTGATTCGGGTGACCCAGATTCGGGCACAAAACAGAACAGGGGTGATTCGGTTCGGGTCCGAGCCAAATCACCCGAAATCCCAAATTGCACACCCCTACTAAGCACACACACAGAGAAGAAGCAGGAGGCGGAGTGTGGATTCTATGATAGCATATTAGAGTGGATTGATGGTGTCTCATTGAAAATCTCATTTGCTATCATAGAATCCACACTCAATACCTCAGAAACAAGAGAACCCTGTACCCATGGGGGTGCCCCTACCAGAGATCCCTGTACCCCATGGGTTAGAAACCCATGGGGGTGGTTGGCACCCTATGTGCACTACACCACCACTTGCTCTGGGCCACCCCAGCACCCCCATGTGCACTTATAGGGCTGCTGAAAGCTCCATTATAACTTATTATGAGGAAAAACCTTAAAGACGCGTAAACTTCAAAAATCACTTAAAAATCACCTCTTTGCCCAATTCCTTTCAAATAATTCTGATAGCTTCCTTGTCCACCCTAGGAACTACCACCCACCACACTGCACTCTACGACACCCCTTTCCCCCCGACGTGAAGCTATACATTTGCTGCAATCCTAATTATTCTCTATGAGGAATTCAAAAACACTTAACAATTCACCAGTAATCAGAGGAGTGTCCAATTGCCTTGAGATTTTTTGGGTGGTAGGCACCCATGCCTGTCTACCACCCACCCTGCTTTTGTGCTCCTAGGTCCTCCACAACAGGGGATATGGACTGGTTCGGGTCCCATTATACTCAATGAGAAAAATAATTAAAAATATTTCAAATATTCATAAAAAATCATAGGGGTGTCTGATTGCTTCAGGGTTTGCATGGTTGTTGGCACCCATGAGTGCTCCACAATAAGAAATAATGGCCTGGTTCGGGTCCCATTATATCCTATGAGAGAAAAATAAAAATATTTTTCAAAAATTCATAAAAAATCGTACGAGTGTCCGATTGCTTTGGGGTTTGGGTGACAGGTACCCCTGGGTGCCAGCTACCATATGACCAATTTTCAGCTTTCCGAACCGATCCGAAACGGTCCGAACCGGTTCGAAACGAACCACCCCCAGTTCGGTTCGGTTCGATCCGAACCTCCGAACCGGAACCGGTTCGGACCCGAACCGGTTCGGATCCGAACCGGTTCGCACATCCCTATGCACAAGACCAAAGAGCTATCGAAGGATGTCAGGGACAAGGTTGTAGACCTGCACAAGGCTGGACTGGGCTACAAGACTATCGCCAAGCAGCTTGGTGAGAAGGTGACTACAATTGGCACGATAACTCGCAAATGGAAGAAACACAAAATAACTGTCAATCTCCCTCAGTCTGGGGCTCCATGCAAGATCTCAACCTCGTGGAGTTGCAATGATCATGAGAACGGTGACAAAGCAGCCCAGAACTACACGGGGGAAACTTGTCAATGATCTCAGGGCAGCTAGAACCATAGTCACCAAGAAAACAATTGGTAACACACTACGCCGTGAAGGACTGAAATCTTGCAGTGCCCGCAAGGTCCCCCTGCTCAAGGCAGCACATGTACAGGCCCGTCTGCAGTTTGCCAATGCACATCTGAATGATCCAGAGGAGAACTGGGCAAAAGTGTTGTGGTCAGATGAGACCAAAATAGAGCTCTTTGGCATAACTCAACTCGCCGTGTGTGGAGGAGGAGGAGGAATGCTGCCTATGAGACCAAGAACACCATCCACACTGTCAAACATGGAGGTGGACACATTATGCTTTGGGGGTGTTTTTCTGCTAAGGGGACAGGACACCTTCACTGCATCGAAGGGACGATGGACGGGACCATGTACCGTCAGATCTTGGGTGAGCACCTCCTTCCCTCAGCCAGGGCAATGAGAATGGGTCGTGGATGGGTATTCCAGCATGACAATGACCCAAAACACACAGCCAAGGCAACAAAGGAGTGGCTCAAGAAGAAGCACATGAAGGTCCTGGAGTGGCCCAGCCAGTCTCCAGACCTTAATCCCATAGAAATTCTGTGGAGGGAGCTGAAGGTTCGGGTTGCCAAACATCATCCTCGAAACCTTTCTGACTTGTAGAGGATCTGCAAAGAGGAGTGAGACAACATCCCTCCTGGGTTGTATGCAAACCTGGTGGCCAACTACAAGAAACATCTGACCTCTGTGATTGCCAACAAGGGTTTTGCCACCAAGTACTAAGACATCTTTTGTGAAGGGACTGAATACTTATTTCTCTCACTACAATGCAAATCCATCGCTGACTATTGGGCACTGGGCTTTTGAGAGTTTGTTTGTTGTTGTTCTGTCTCTCACAGCTACAATAAACCTACCATTCCAATTATAGCCTGGTCATTTCTGTGTCAGAGGGCAAACGGACAAAATCAGCAGGGGATCAAATACTTATTTCCCTCACTGTATGAATTTGTTTCCAGAACTGTTGAGCTTTACCACAACTCCACGGATAGTATGTTGTTGTATCTCCAAATCTTTCCTCAAACCAGAAATCCATAAGTAATTATGCAATCCTCTAGTAAGACCTAATTCCTCCATTCGAGAAAACTTCCATAAGGGGAACAAATCCAATTTGAGATCCAAGTCAAACTGCTGGTGTGATAATAGAGCTTTAAGTTATGGACTCCAAGACCACCTCCCCCTTTGGAATCTTGCATCACCTTAAATAGAATCCTGGGTTGTTGTTTTTTAATAATTCCAGATGAATGAATTGAGCTGACTCTGCCATTTATTCAATATCTTGTTGTCTATCTTTATTGGGATCATGTGAAAAAGAAAGTTCATCTTAGGTAATATGTTCATTTTTACTGCAGAGATTCTTCCAAGCCAAGATCGAGTCAGCCTCTTCCATCTATCCAGATCAGCCCTAATTGATTTCCAAATTGGGGCATAGTTATTCTTAAACAAATCTTTATTGCTCCTCGACAGATTAATCCCCAAATATTTTATTGGCTTCTTCATTACTTGTACTCCTTTACTCTTGTACTACTTGTACATTGTTACTCTTAAAACTTCAGAGAAGTATTCTGTTCCTTCTTCAGGAAGATTCCATGTCATAATCTGAGTTTTATCTCTATTAATCTTAGAGCCAGAAACTGAACCATACTGATGTAACTGTTTCAGTAATGTATCCAGGGAGTGTCTGACTTGTGTAACAGTAAGCAATGCATCGTCAGCATATAGTTTTAGGTAATGTTCACAGTCACCTATTTTGATACCTTGAATCCACTGACCTTGTCTAATTTTAGCTGCCAAAGGTTCAAGAGCAAGTATAAACAGCAACGGAGAAAGCGGACATCCTTGTCTAGTACCTTTATTGATGATACATTTTGAAGACAAGGACCCATTGACAATAATTTTTGCCAATTGCTGTTGATATATACTGCGAATTCAGGAGGAAAAAAAAGAGGACCACAGTTCATTTTTTCCAACACTGAAAAGAGGAAAGGCCATTCCAAATTGTCAATGGCTTTTTCAGCATCTAGGATTATCATAGCTGCTTTTGTAGGTGTCATGGTTACTTTATGAATTGCGTTCAATACATATCTATTTTTCAACGAGGATAGTCATTGGCCCCACTGGTTGCTTGGCCAACTCAGCTTGTGAGCTCGCAGTCCACAGGTGGGGATAGTGCCTTTGTGGGCTGAGGCATATTCCCAGACTGGCCCTCTCCTGAGATTGTCAGCCCACTGGGCCGCATGCTCCTTGCAGTGGCTTTGGGATGTCTCTGGCCAGAGTGCTCTGGCACAACACCCCCTCGTGACATCTGCTCTGGTCATGGTGGGACAGGACCACCCCCCACCCAGCATCCATTGCTCTTCTTCATCTGCATATCCCATTCTGGCAAATGTGGGTTCTCCCCTCTCATCACACAAAGAAAGTGGGATGCATTCCCTCCTGGGCTCCCACTCCTCCTGTGAATCAGAGTTTGAGTGGTGCATTCGAGGTTCAGGGCCACGGCGGGGGGCGGGGCGATGCCATGGCTGGCAGAAGCGAAGCTGGCATTGCTGGGCATTTAAATGGCTTTCGATGCACTTTTCCTGCCAAGGGTGTGTGGGGCGCTCTGAAAATGCCTGACCTTGCAAGGCACATCGCACTGGGGATGGTGTCCAATAGTGGCTGATGCAGTGATGCTTTGCCCACAGTCTGGTTGCGAAGCATGCTGGGATCGAGCTGGGAGGCAGAGCGGCAGGTGGGGGCTCCCCTCTCCCTCTGCTCCACTTAGACTAATGGAGGCTAGTTGTATGTCTGTGGTGCAAATTGGAGTTTAGAATTCTGACTCTAGATAATGCTAAATGCAATCACTGTTATGCTAAATACAGTTAGTTTGTACACAGAACCATCCAGGGGCAGATTAAGCTGCCGTATGCGGCCAAAGGTTTGCTGCTCCAGAGGGAAGGGAGGAAGGAGGGGGGAGTTCAAATCAATTTTTTCATGTTTAAAACTGCTGACGTCCAGGACCGTGGCAGTGAGAGCTCCCTCGCACCCGCTTGCACATGCACAGAAACAGGGGCGTAGCAAGGTTGGAGTGGGCCCAGAGATGAGATTTTAAAATGCCCCCCCCCCACACTCAAAGACCAGGGCCTCCACACTCTCCAGGTCCCCAAGGATTTAAGTCTGATATTTCAAAATAAGTATGCTGCCTGGAAATACATTTCACTGAATACACACACGCACACTTCACAATATATAGTGATATACATTGAGTACTATACACATGTGCTACTTTTAATACCTAGAACACACTAGAAACACTAATGATTAAAATGGCCCCCTTGCTGCAGATTAGCAAAGGAGACTTTCAACCATGCAGTGTGAGCCTATGTCTGTTTTCTCAGAATTCTGAACCAATTCAGTCAAGTTTGATTCCAGGAGGTTTTTCACACGAGGCTTTTAAAGCCCTTTAACACACATCTCCTCTGGAATGGAGGTGCTGCATTCACATGTTGGCCAGATTGCCCCTGAAGTCCCCGCGAGTTATTGGGAAGCAGTTCACATGCAAGAAAAAGAAAAGAAAAGCACACACACCTGCTTCATAGTTCTCACTCAGACCTTCTGGGTTGCAAAACAACTTGAACATAAGTGCATTTATAAATGAATGAATGAATGAATAAAATAAATATAATACTGTTTGTTCCAGAAGTTTTTGCAATTTTCTGCCATGAAACAAGCCACTTATAGGACTTTTTAGATAGTTTTTGTTTTTAAAGCCAGCAAATATTCCAAGCTCTTTTAAAATAAAGATTCAGAGACTTCTCAGTCCCTCCCCTCCCCCATATCAAAGCCCTAGGGCAAGCAGATCCCTATATATCCGGGGGGGGGGGGGTGGGGACGGTAACCACAAAAAGGAGTTCACACTCTACCTGGCAAAGGCTGGGCTGGGTTGTGCAGGGCAGGGCAGGGCAGCAAGGGGTCTTCTGCTGCAGAGAACAGTGGTGGCCACTCTGGCTGCCCCCTCCATCCTGGCTTGCTTGAGGCCTACTCGAGTTCAGGCTTCACAGAGGCCTAAACGGAGGCCTCCCTGGAAGCCCCACTGCCCACCCGCCGATCAGCTGAGAAGTGGAAGAAAAGGAACTCTTTGCAGCTTGTCTGCTGCCTCGATTGCCGGCCAGGAGAACAAGCAGGAGAGACGCCGGACAGGGCAAGTGGCTGAGGGGCCTGGGGGCAATGGGGAGTCACGTGAGGTGCCTCTGGGGGCCCCTCCAGGCAGTGGGGCCCCCAGACAACTGCCTCCCCTTGACAGAGCGTAGTTACGCGCATGCACAGAAAGGCCTGAACCAAGGCAATTGGAGTCATTTGGGAGGTAGGGGGGCTTGGGTTAGGAGGGATATACCTTTTGGAGCTCAGCTCTTCTTCCTGTCTGACTTTCCACAGTGAACCAGGACAGAGGACCAGAACCAGCAACAGAAGCAGCCCATCCTGGCCAGGTTGGCCTCATAGACTGACCCACCAGCCAATCCCTGGCCTCTTGGGAGTCAAAGTGCCAACCTGCCGGGCCCCACCCTCTTCCCCACCTCTTACCCGGATGGAGACAATTGTGCTGCCTGCACTCCCTTCCCTCCCACTCTACAATAAATGCATCCGCTCATCTGCATCCTGCTGGAAATCTTGGAGTGTGTGCTTGGGCATGTGCGTGCGTGTGCCGGGGGGTGGGCTTCATATCCTGTCCCAGTCTGATGTTCATGTGCAGAAGGCAGGGGGGGGAAGAAGTTGCCAGGCATCTCACCAACCTGACTTACAAGAAGAGAGTGTCTATTTTAAAATGCCCCTTGCAGTCAGGGAGCACTTGGGGGGCATCGGGATGGCCCAGAGCGAGTGGTGGTGTAGAGAACATAGGGTGCCAACCACCCCCATGGGTTGCTAACCCATGAGGTACTGGGTTCTGTTGTTTCTGGAGTGCTCTGAGTGTAGATTCTCTGGTAGCATATGAGAGTCGATTCATGGTTTGTTGTTGAAAATCTCATATGCTACCAGAGAATCGTCACTCAGAACACCTCAGAAACAACAGAACCCACCACCCCATGTGTTAGCAACCCATGGGGGTGGTTGGCACCCTAGGTGCACTACACCACCACTCACTCCCGGCCACCCCAGTGCCCCCCAGGTGGAGTTATGGGTCTGATGAAACCTCCATTATTGCCTGGGGGGACGGCGTTAAAGACGCGTAAACTTCAACAATTCCAAAGAATCAGCCCTTTGCCCTACTCCTTTGGAATCTGGGTTGTGGCAGGCAGCCCTTGGGCCACTACCACCCAAACCACTGTTTTGCCTCTCAGGCCCCCTTTCTGCCCCAAAGACGTGTAAACTTCAGAAATTCTTTAAAGATCAGCCAATGAGGGTAAATTTTACCCTTAAGTTTCCTTTAAAGGAATGAGGAGACAATTGCCAGCAGATCAGCCCATGCTTTCTCTGGCCAATCTGCAGGCTGGAAGGGCCAGAAATTCAAACAGATGTCAAAACTCAAAATGGAGACTGAAGCAGAAAGACTTTACACGATTACAAAATGGAGTTCCAAAACAGCCGAAACAACAAAATGTTTTGTATCCAAAAGAGGGACGTTTTGTTTCAGCTACAAAATTTTCTGTTTTGAGTATTGGGTGTTTTGTTTTGGCTACAAAACAGCTGAAATGGCCTGGTGTGGGCACAAAACATTTTGTATCCGAAACGAAACGCAAACACCTATTTATTTCTCATTTGGTAATAAGCTTCTGAAGGAAGGGGCCTGGCTGCGGCCCAGGAATCCCACCTTTTAACTACAGGGATGCTGTCAACCCTATTATCTACCCTGGACAGAAGCCCGCCACCTGCTCCTCCAATTAGACTTTAACTTGGACCAATTTGGTCAGTCATGGACCAATCCCCCCTCAGTTTTAATGTCTGTCCAGTCTCCTTTTGGGAATACAAAATCTCATTTGCCTCCTAGATGCTATCGAGCCCATTTCGTTCCAAATTCCCTCACTTGGAATTGACAGTTCAGGGAGAAGTCTCCATTTTGCATGGTACCCAAGACCTGTCTCGTCAATATATTTATTTGAAACATTTAACATACCGCCCACTCCAAAGACTCTGGGCAGTGTACAAAAACATACAGAGCAAGACAGCATTAACATTACATTCTAAATTCAAAACTAAAGTAACAAACAAAAAGGGGGGAAAACCAAGTAGGTAAATGACAGGGTAAAAGCCTGGCAAAAAAGAGATTTAGAAATCAATAGGGAAGGAGCTAAATGAATCTGAAGGGGAAGGGAGTATCAGAGAAGTGGGGCAGCAACTAAAAAGGCCCTTTCGCGGGTCCTAACGCCCCGAACCTCTAGGAAATCAGGGACCGACAAAAGATCCTTTTGAGAAGATCTGACCGGACAGGATGTAACTGGATGGGAGAGGCGGGTCTGTAGGTAGACAGGTACCGAACCCCGCAAGGTCAAAACCAGGACCTTAAATTGAACTCAGTAGCGAATAGGCAATCAGTGCAATGACTGTAGGAGAGGTGTTACCCTGTCATATTTTCTTCCACCCATGAGTCGGCGAGCCACTGCATTCTGGAACTGTTGTAGCTTCCCGATCATCTTCAAAGGTAACCCTCGATAGAGAGTGCTACAATAATCTAAGCGGGAGATAACAAGGGCATGGGTCACTGTCATTCATGCCTGCCGGTCAAGGTAAGGACGTAATTGGCGAACCAGATGAAGCTGGGCAAAAGCACTTATGGCCGCAGCCTCCACCTGCTGTTCAAGCAGGAGGCGCGAGTCCAAAAGGACCCCCAACTCACAAACAAGCTCCTTTGGGGGCAGCACCAACCCATCTAAAAAAAGGTTCACATCTAGCTGTTGGCCAGTACGAGGGCTGAGTAAAAGTAGTTAAGTTTTTGTGGGATTCAGTCTGAGCTTATTTTGATTCATCCAGACCTTAAAAGCTTCCAGGCATTGAGTAAGCACAGAAACAGCATCCCCAGAATGGTCTGGGATGGCAATATAAAGCAGAGTCTCATCAACGTATTGATGAAATCTGACCCCAAACTGGGAAATGACATGACCCAGCGGCTTCATATAGATGTTAAAAAGGACAGGGGCAAGAACTGAACCCTGGGGAACTCCATAAAGGAGTGGCCATGGGTCAGAGCACCTGTCCTCAATACATATCGACTGGACACGCCCACTGAGGTAAGAATGGAACCACTGTAGGATAGTGCCCCCGATACCCAACCCACACAGGCGGTCAAGAAGGATAGCATGATCGATAGTGTCAAAAGCCTCTGAAAGATCTAAAAGAGCAGGAGAGGGAAGAAGGTCATCTACCAGGGAGACCAGTGCTGACTCTGTGCTATGCCGTAGGCCTGAAACCCAACTATATATAGTCCAATCTCTCTCTCTCCCACCCCTCATCATATACATACACAAAGACTGAGGAGAACTTCCTCAGATATCAACAAGATAATCAACCGAGGAAGGACCTTCTGAAATTGAGTTCCCCACATTGCCTTAGAGCTTCACATCTCTTGTCACCTCTATTAGAGTCAGTTATTTAGATGCCCTCCCTGAAAAACTCAGTTCAGACTTGAGCACCTGCGCTTCTTCTCCCACAGTGAAGACAAATAGAAGGAGTTCATTCACCCTCTGTGCAGTCTCCTTCTGCTCTATTCACAGACCTCTCGCTCCTGTGGTGTCTGTCCATTTCCCTGACCAATTTCTTGCATCTGGTGTGTTTAAGGGCCTTTTACAATGCCAAGGCCTGTAATATCCCCCATTGTTCTTGAAATGGCTTTGATCTGTTGTGTTGCTGATAGTATTGCAAAGGAGAACAAGAAAACAACCCTGTGAACGAAAGATAAAGAAAGAATGAACAAACTCTCAACACAATTCAGAACAATCAAAGTGATATAGAATATGTAACAAAGACACCTTTATGAAATTACCAGAGCACTAAATATACAGAACCACAAATGCAAAAATTAGAGAACTGGTAAATTATTTGTATAGGTATCCAGGCAAAAGCCCAAGAGGTCTTCAGGATAAGGTAATATAATAGTACATGCAGTTCGGGTCATGAGTCCTTGATTTAGAAAAAAAAAGCAAGCAACGTGCTCTGTGAAATGTTGTTAAGTACATGCAGTTCGGGTCATGAGTTCTTGATTCAGGAAAAAGCAGGTGACATGCTCGGTGATGACTGATGGTAAATGACAAAGCAAACAAGGGAGAGCAACTACAGCCACCCCAGGATAACTAGCTGTTTCGCAAAGCACTTCATCAGGGGCTGTTTCCCATTAATACCAGCTGAAGTGATGATATAAAACACATAAAACAGTATCTATCTATTAAATGGTAAAACAATACTAATAAAAGCCACAAAGGAATGAATAGAAAAAGACTCACATGCAGGTTGAGTAACATTACTATACATTCCAACTTTTTCCAAGCATATTGAAGCTCAAGGTTCACCTTACTGATGAAAGCTCTTCACAGGTTATAAACAGAAGGAATGCTTAGCCCAAAAGGTTTTGCAGCTGTTCTGAAGAAACCACAAACTTAACTTAAAGATGTGAGGAGAGCTGGTCTTGTGGGAGCAAGCATGACTTGTCCCCTTAGCTAAGCAGGGTCTGCCCTGGTTGCATCTGAATGGAAGACTAGAAGTGTGAGCACTGCAAGATATTCCCCTTGGGGGATGACGCCAATCTGGGAAGAGCAGAAGGTTTCAAGTTCCCTCCCTGGCAGCATCTCCGAGATAGGGCTGAGAGAGATTCTTGCCTGCAACCTTGGAGAAGCTGATGCCAGTCTGTCAAGACAATACTGAGCTAGCTAGACCAATGGTCTCACTCAGAATATGGCAGTTTCCTATGTTCCTATGTATAGCCTATCATAAATGCAAAAAGGCTAACCCAGAACTGTAGCACATTGATCATAAAGCTTCAAGTGTGGTTACTACCTGTAAGTCATCCCTTCAGTTATTTCAACCTCATAGACAAAGTACATCATACGTACCATACCTTCGAAGGACCCAAAGTAACCAAGTAGATACAGGTAAGAGATACAGAGCCTCACAGAACTACAGGGGAACCACACCACACCAAAACAAATGAACGTTGCAAACCCTGGGCAAAGAGCTGAATGTCCCATGGTCTGTAACAATAGCAAAAAGAGAAAAAACCCACAAATAAATCTCCATATTCTATACCTTTTGTAATGACAGAGAAATAACTGAAAAAAGACCTCAAAGGGAATCTCTTGACTGGAACACTGTAAAGCGGTGAAAAAGATCCTAGAGGTATATAGGCTAAGAGAACCCCATATCCCAAGTATTTCAAAGCAGGGAAAGCTCTAAAAAGCACGACAGATGGTTGGAAGAATTCAGACCTCGAGGTGCCTCAGTAGAATAATAGTGAAGCCTCTTTCTGAAGAAGAGTCCGATGGACATCTACTAAAGCGAAAGGCGGTCCATGATATTTATACAAAATAAAAAACCAAATATCATCCACAGAATGTTGTTTATCAATATAACGAGCCACAAGGGGAGCTTCTGCAACCTTGGGCAAGATGCGGGAACGATGTTCTGCAATCCAAACTTTGGCACTTCTTTCTGATTTACCAGTGTACCAAAGGTTGCACGGGCACTGAATAACATGAACAATGGCTTTAGGACTACAGCTGGCAAGGAAAACCCTGAAAACCTGGTTAACATTAAAATAATTAAAACTAATTAAAAACCCTGAAAGGCCAGGCTGTTCCATTAGCTGTTCCTGCTAAAATTGTACATCATCCTTTCGCCCATAAATCATCCCCGATTCGTTTCTTTGCCAGCTGTAGTCCTAAAGCCATTGTTCATGTTATTCAGTAAATCAGAAACTGGTAGATCAGAAAGAAGTGCCAAAGTTTGGATTGCAGAACATCGTTCCCGCATCTTGCCCAAGGTTGCAGAAGCTCCCCTTGTGGCTCGTTATATTGATAAACAACATTCTGCGGATGATATTTGGTTTTTTATTTTGTATAAATATCATGGACCGCCTTTCGCTTTAGTAGATGTCCATCGGACTCTTCTTCAGAAAGAGGCTTCACTATTATTCTACTGAGGCACCTCGAGGTCTGGATTCTTCCAACCATCTGTCCTGCTTTTTATAGCATTCTCTCCTTTGAAATACTTGCGATATGGGGTTCTCTTAGCCTATATACCTCTAGGATCTTTATCATCGCTTTACAGTGTTCCAGTGTACCAGTCAAGAGATTCCCTTTGAGGTCTTTTTCAGTTATTTCTCTGTCATTACAAAAGGTATAGAATATAGAGGTTTATTTGTGGGTTTTTTCACTTTTTGCTATTGTTACGGACCATGGGACATTCAGCTCTTTGCTCAGGGTTTGCAACGTTCATTTGTTTTGGTGTGGTGTGGTTCCCCTGTAGTTCTGTGAGGCTCTGTATCTCTTACCTGTATCTACTTGGTTACTTTGGGTCCTTTGAAGGTATGGTACGTATGATGTACTTTGTCTATGAGGTTGAAATAACTGAAGGGATGACTTAAAGGTAGTAACCACACTTGAAGCTTTTTGATCAATGTACTACAGTTCTGGGTTAGCCTTTTTGCATTTATGATAGGCTATACATAGGAACATAGGAAACTGCCATATACTGAGTGAGACCATTGGTCTATCTAGCTCAGTATTGTCTTGACAGACTGGCATCAGCTTCTCCAAGGTTGCAGGCAAGAATCTCTCTCAGCCCTATCTCGGAGATGCTGCCAGGGAGGGAACTTGAAACCTTCTGCTCTTCCCAGATTGGCGTCATCCCCCAAGGGGAATATCTTGCAGTGCTCACACTTCTAGTCTTCCATTCAGATGCAACCAGGGCAGACCCTGCTTAGCTAAGGGGACAAGTCATGCTTGCTCCCACAAGACCAGCTCTCCTCACATCTTTAAGTTAAGTTTGTGGTTTCTTCAGAACAGCTGCAAAACCTTTTGGGCTAAGCATTCCTTCTGTTTATAACCTGTGAAGAGCTTTCATCAGTAAGGTGAACCTTGAGCTTCAATATGCTTGGAAAAAGTTGGAATGTATAGTAATGTTATTCAACCTTCATGTGAGTCTTTTTCTATTCATTCCTTTGTGGCTTTTATTAGTATTGTTTTACCATTTAATAGATAGATACTGTTTTATGTGTTTTATATCATCACTTCAGCTGGTATTAATGGGAAACAGCCCCTGATGAAGTGCTTTGCGAAACAGCTAGTTATCCTGGGGTGGCTGTAGTTGCTCTCCCTTGTTTGCTTTGTCATTTACCATCAGTCATCACCGAGCATGTCACCTGCTTTTTCCTGAATCAAGAACTCATGACCCGAACTGCATGTACTTAACAACATTTCACAGAGCACGTTGCTTGCTTTTTTTTTCTAAATCAAGGACTCATGACCCGAACTGCATGTACTATTATATTACCTTATCCTGAAGACCTCTTGGGCTTTTGCCTGGATACCTATACAAATAATTTACCAGTTCTCTAATTTTTGCATTTGTGGTTCTGTATATTTAGTGCTCTGGTAATTTCATAAAGGTGTCTTTGTTACATATTCTATATCACTTTGATTGTTCTGAATTGTGTTGAGAGTTTGTTCATTCTTTCTTTATCTTTCGTTCACAGGGTTGTTTTCTTGTTCTCCTTTGCAATACTATCAGCAACACAACAGATCAAAGCCATTTCAAGAACAATGGGGGATATTACAGGCCTTGGCATTGTAAAAGGCCCTTAAACACACCAGATGCAAGAAATTGGTCAGGGAAATGGACAGACACCACAGGAGCAAGAGGTCTGTGAATAGAGCAGAAGGAGACTGCACAGAGGGTGAATGAACTCCTTCTATTTGTCTTCACTGTGGGAGAAGAAGCGCAGGTGCTCAAGTCTGAACTGAGTTTTTCAGGGAGGGCATCTAAATAACTGACTCTAATAGAGGTGACAAGAGATGTGAAGCTCTAAGGCAATGTGGGGAACTCAATTTCAGAAGGTCCTTCCTCGGTTGATTATCTTGTTGATATCTGAGGAAGTTCTCCTCAGTCTTTGTGTATGTATATGATGAGGGGTGGGAGAGAGAGAGATTGGACTATATATAGGTGGGTTTCAGGCCTCGGCATAGCACAGAGTCAGCACTGGTCTCCCTGGTAGATGACCTTCTTCCCTCTCCTGCTCTTTTAGATCTTTCAGAGGCTTTTGACACTATCGATCATGCTATCCTTCTTGACCGCCTGTGTGGGTGGGTCTTGGGGTTACTGTCCTACAGTGGTTTGGTTCTTACCTTAGCGGGCGTGTCCAGTCGATATGCATTGAGGACAGGTGCTCTGACCCATGGCCACTCCTTTATGGAGTTCCCCAGGGTTCAGTTCTTGCCCCTGTCCTTTTTAACATCTATATGAAGCCGCTGGGTCATGTCATTTCCCAGTTTGAGGTCAGATTTCATCAATACGCTGATGAGACTCTGCTTTATATTGCCATCCCAGACCATTCTGGGGATGCTGTTTCTTTGCTTATGCTTACTCAATGCCTGGAGGCTGTTAAGGTCTGGATGAATCAAAATAAGCTCAGACTGAATCCAACTAAGACTGAACTGCTTTTACTCAGCCCTCGTACTGGCCAACAGCTAGATGTGAACCTTTTTTTAGATGGGTTGGTGCTGCCCCCAAAGGAGCTTGTTTGTGAGTTGGGGGTCCTTTTGGACTCGCGCCTCCTGCTTGAACAGCAGGTGGAGGCTGCGGCCATAAGTGCTTTTGTCCAGCTTCATCTGGTTCGCCAATTACGCCCTTACCTTGACCGGCAGGCATGAATGACAGTGACCCATGCCCTTGTTATCTCCCGCTTAGATTATTGTAGCACTCTCTATCGAGGGTTACCTTTGAAGATGATCGGGAAGCTACAACAGGTCCAGAATGCAGCGGCTCGCTGACTCATGGGTGGAAGAAAATATGACACTGTAATACCTCTCCTACAGTCATTGCACTGGTTGCCTATTCGCAGTGGCGTTACTAGGGAAAACGGCGCCCGGGGCAAGCACTGAAATTGCGCTCCCCGCCACCGCCCGACATACATCTGACTGACACACGTTTCAGAAAACTTTTATTTTAAAAATTACAAAAATTAATGTTTTTTTAAAAAAATGTAAGAGGCTCATCCAGGGCTTTTGGGCTCTCTGGGATGGATGGATCTATGGGATTGCAGATAGAGTTACCAAGACCAGCTCCTGGGAAAGCTCTGTCCCTTTAAGAGTTGCACAGAGAAAATTTCTAAATATCCCTATCACTGCAGCATTGTGAAAGGGAAGTCTAGAGCTGTAACCTTATCTAGAATAACACTATTTCATGACTTTTTTTTTTGCACTGCACAAGTGGTCTTTCAGAATTGCACTTTTCTTTTCGGAATTGCACGTTTTTCTGGCTGCACATTTTGAACATTTTGAACAACAAGCCCTGCTGTGTGGTAATAATCACTCTGATATTTATGCAAAAATAATCCAAGACAAACTGGGATGTACAGATAGGAGTGCTCAGTGCCTACATGCTCTGAGCGCCACATGATAGATTGCGTCACATGGTGCAGAGCTACGTTTGCTGGTACTGAATGCAAGTAACATTAAGCTGTGTTCTTTTTAATTGGCTGTGAAATCTTGGCTTCTGTTTTTCACCATTCAATAATCCATGCAATTGTTATTACTCTATCAGTGTGCATGCTTCTTTCCAGAGTCCCATCAGCAAAAAGACTGCTCCCTGCCCCAAGGAGTGCTCCATTTACATCTTTATTGTGAGCTTATTCTGTTCAGCATTACATGTATGAACTAGGCTTTAGAATCAGTATTATTATTATTATTATTATTATTATTATACATTTTATATCCCACTCTTCCTCCAAGGAGCCCAGAGAGGTGTACTACATACTTGAGTTTCTCCTCACAAAAACCCTGTGAAGTAGGTTAGGCAGAGAGAGAAGTGACTGGCCCAGAGTCACCCAGCTAGTTTCATGGCTGAAGGAGGATTTGAACTCAGGTCTCCCCAGTCCTAGTCCAGCACTCTAGCCACTATACCACACTGGCTCTAATTAGTTACTAGCATACACAAGAAAAATCTTGAAACGTTTGCTGTGATTTCAGAAAACTACCCATTCACACATGCAACGCAAGTTATCAAGAGATGGATACTATATGGAGTTCAAGTTACCTAGCATATGAAGTATAAGGGAAGGACTGGAAAGAAACATTATGGAAAAAGAGAGTCTAAAGGCATGGCACATTTTCCATACAGTGATGCTTCTAAGTGATTTGGGCCAGGATCCCAACAGCCCTTTAAGCCCATGCTTACACATCAGGGATTGGGGCTCCCACCACCCAAACAGCTTATTATGTTGCATCACAAGCAATATTTGAAACTACCCCAAATCTCTCCAGTAGCTTATTAGCTGTTGGAAAGGGGGGGGGATCCTTTTACAGCATCGCTGTGTAACTCTCTGAACTGCAGCTTAAGGCTTCTAGGTTTAGAAAAAGCAGGATGAAAGGGAAAAAATAAGTTGATTGTTCTTTCCCATTCCATGGAAAGCTGGTATTATTATTTTTAAAGGGTCCTGATCTAGCTTTTTAAAGTTCTCTTTTTATTACCTGCAAGGAGTAATCATCCATCACGCCCCCAATGCGCTGTAGTAGGAGCCCTGAGTGGCTTCCTTCCTTCGCCGCCACTCCCCTCCCTCCCCTCCCCTCCCCGTCCCTCGCAGCAGGCTCTTCTTCAAAGCGTTCTTCTTCAAAAGGGAGATAGAGGGGAGACGGGGAGGAAGATTACGAGGCACCGAGGAAGCAAAAGCGTTCTTCTTCAGAAGGGAGATAAAGGGGAGACGGGGAGGAAGATTACGAGGCACTGAGGAAGCAAAACCAGAAGTCAACGCGGGGCGCTTTTTCTCGGAGTGGGGGAGGGAGGGAAAGAGTGAGAGAAAGAGAAGGCAAGCAGTGCAAGGCAACAGAAGGCGGCGCGCGCCCCAAAGTGCATCGGAATCCAATCCTGCCCACACCACCGGCCAGCCAAGTGCAATGCCAAGCCCGCCCCCGCCCGCCCGCCCAAGTTCACTGTACACATGATCAGTCACACACCTTGTCCTGGTGGTGCTTTATGTTGCTGTTATGCACTGGCAAATGAATCCCCCTAGTGCCTCAGGCAGCAGCAGAAACGTGTTCCTCCAAGTCCGACTCCCTGCAGGAGGACACACCAGCACTACGCATGCTCGACTGGTAGCGGGGCGGGGACTGGGAGTGCGGAGTACTATGCTGCCTGTGATGAAGTTTGAGTCGACGAGGTCGACGACGGCAAGCAGGCAGGCACTGCGTGCGTCTGCAGACAGTGCAAACTTTAGGCGCCCACCGCACCAGAGGCAAGCAATGGGGGGGGTGGGGGACTGGGGGAGGGGGCGCCACGCCGCCACCACCACCACGCGGACCGGAGCGGTCAGACTGCTCTGTTGCGGATTTTTAAAAAAAACGGGAAAGCCAGGGGATTGGTGGGGGCACTTTTTGGCGCCCCCCACGTGACCAAACAGGGTGGCGCCTGGGGCACGTGCCCCCCCTGCCCCCCCTATCGTTACGCCTATGCCTATTCGCAACTGAGTTCAATTTAAGGTCCTGGTTTTGACCTTGCGGGGTTCGGCACCTGTCTACCTACAGACCCGCCTCTCCCATCCAGTTACATCCTGTCCGGTCAGATCTTCTCAAAAGGATCTTTTGTCGGTCCCTGATTTCCTAGAGGTTCGGGGCGTTAGGACCCGCGAAAGGGCCTTTTTAGTTGCTGCCCCACTTCTCTGATACTCCCTTCCCCTTCAGATTCATTTAGCTCCTTACTTATTGACTTCTAAATCTCGTTTTTGCCAGGCTTTTACCCTGTCAGTTACCTACTTGGTTTTCCCCCCTTTTTGTTTGTTACTTTAGTTTTGAATTTAGAATGTAATGTTAATGCTGTCTTGCTCTGTATGTTTTTGTACACTGCCCAGAGTCTTTGGAGTGGGCGGTATGTTAAATGTTTCAAATAAATATATTGACGAGACAGGTCTTGGGTACCATGCAAAATGGAGACTTCTCCCTGAACTGTCAATTCCAAGTGAGGGAATTTGGAACGAAATGGGCTCGATAGCATCTAGGAGGCAAATGAGATTTTGTATTCCCAAAAGGAGACTGGACAGACATTAAAACTGAGGGGGGATTGGTCCATGACTGACCAAATTGGTCCAAGTTAAAGTCTAATTGGAGGAGCAGGTGGCGGGCTTCTGTCCAGGGTAGATAATAGGGTTGACAGCATCCCTGTAGTTAAAAGGTGGGATTCCTGGGCCGCAGCCAGGCCCCTTCCTTCAGAAGCTTATTACCAAATGAGAAATAAATAGGTGTTTGCGTTTCGTTTCGGATACAAAATGTTTTGTGCCCACACCAGGCCATTTCAGCTGTTTTGTAGCCAAAACAAAACACCCAATACTCAAAACAGAAAATTTTGTAGCTGAAACAAAACGTCCCTCTTTTGGATACAAAACATTTTGTTGTTTCGGCTGTTTTGGAACTCCATTTTGTAATCGTGTAAAGTCTTTCTGCTTCAGTCTCCATTTTGAGTTTTGACATCTGTTTGAATTTCTGGCCCTTCCAGCCTGCAGATTGGCCAGAGAAAGCATGGGCTGATCTGCTGGCAATTGTCTCCTCATTCCTTTAAAGGAAACTTAAGGGTAAAATTTACCCTCATTGGCTGATCTTTAAAGAATTTCTGAAGTTTACACGTCTTTGGGGCAGAAAGGGGGCCTGAGAGGCAAAACAGTGGTTTGGGTGGTAGTGGCCCAAGGGCTGCCTGCCACAACCCAGATTCCAAAGGAGTAGGGCAAAGGGCTGATTCTTTGGAATTGTTGAAGTTTACGCGTCTTTAACGCCGTCCCCCCAGGCAATAATGGAGGTTTCATCAGACCCATAACTCCACCTGGGGGGCACTGGGGTGGCCGGGAGTGAGTGGTGGTGTAGTGCACCTAGGGTGCCAACCACCCCCATGGGTTGCTAACACATGGGGTGGTGGGTTCTGTTGTTTCTGAGGTGTTCTGAGTGACGATTCTCTGGTAGCATATGAGATTTTCAACAACAAACCATGAATCGACTCTCATATGCTACCAGAGAATCTACACTCAGAGCACTCCAGAAACAACAGAACCCAGTACCTCATGGGTTAGCAACCCATGGGGGTGGTTGGCACCCTATGTTCTCTACACCACCACTCGCTCTGGGCCATCCCGATGCCCCCCAAGTGCTCCCTGACTGCAAGGGGCATTTTAAAATAGACACTCTCTTCTTGTAAGTCAGGTTGGTGAGATGCCTGGCAGCTTCTTTCCCCCCCTGCCTTCTGCACATGAACATCAGACTGGGACAGGATATGAAGCCCACCCCCCGGCACACACACGCACATGCCCAAGCACACACTCCAAGATTTCCAGCAGGATGCAGATGAGCGGATGCATTTATTGTAGAGAGGGAGGGAAGGGAGTGCAGGCAGCACAATTGTCTCCATCCGGGGAAGAGGTGGGGAAGAGGGTGGAGCCCGGCAGGTTGGCACTTTGACTCCCAAGAGACCAGGGATTGGCTGGTGGGTCAGTCTATCTGGCCAACCTGGCCAGGATGGGCTGCTTCTGTTGCTGGTTCTGGTCCTCTGTCCTGGTTCACTGTGGAAAGTCAGACAGGAAGAAGAGCTGAGCTCCAAAAGGTATACACTGCAATCCCTCTTGCAGTGTTAGGTTGGATCAGTTTCAATCTGTTACTCCTGATGACATGGACAAGCTGCTTGGAGCGGTACGGCCTACCACTTGTTCTCTGGATCCTTGCCCGACCTGGCTGCTTCGATCTAGTGGAGAGATAGTTGGTGATGGCCTAGTTAATATCATAAATGCATCGCTGGGCGAGGGTAGAGTGCCTCCTTGTTCGAAGGAGGCTATAGTTAGACCTCTTCTTAAGAAGCCTACCCCAGATCCCTCAGCGATGGATAGTTATAGGCCAATCTCCAATCTCCCCTGGCTGGGCAAGGTAATTGAGAGGGTGGTGGCTAACCAGCTCCAGGCGGTTTTGGAGGAAACTGATTATCTAGACCCATTTCAAACTGGCTTTAGAGCTGGCTATGGGGTTGAGACAGCCTTGGTCGGCCTGATGGATGACCTTTACTGGGGAATTGACAGAGGGAGTGTGACCCTGTTGGTCCTCTTGGATCTCTCGGCGGCGTTCGATACCATCGACCATGGTATCCTTCTGAGTCGCCTGGAGGGGCTGGGAATAGGGGGCACTGCTTTGCAGTGGTTCTGTTACTATTTCTTGGGTAGATCCCAGATGGTGGAGCTTGGTGACAGTCGCTCCTCAAAGCAGAAGCTATTATATGGAGTCCATCAGGGCTCCATTCTGTCACCAATGCTTTTTAATATCTACATGAAACCGCTGGGTGAGGTCATCAGGAGATTTGCTGCTGGGTGTTATCAGTATGCTGATGACACCCAAATCTATTTCTCCTTTTCATCTTCAGGAACTGGCACTCACTCTTTAAATGCCTGCCTACAGGCAGTAATGGACTGGATGAGGGAGAACAAATTGAAGCTGAATCCAAGCAAGACGGAGGTGCTCATTGTGGGGGCTCAGAATCTGAGGAGTGAGTTAGATCTCCCTGTGCTGGATGGGGTCACACTCCCCCAGGAGGAGCAGGTGCGCAGCTTGGGAGTACTCCTGGACCCAGGCCTCACCCTGATTTCTCAGGTGGATGCCATGGCCAGGAGTGCTTTCTATCAGCTTTGGCTGATTCGACAGTTGCGTCCATTCCTTGAGGAGGATGACCTCAAAACAGTGGTGCACTAGCTGGTAACATCCCTGCTTGACTATTTCAATGCGCTCTACGTGGGGCTTCTTTTGTACATAGTTCAGAAACTTCAATTAGTTCAGAATGCGGCAGCCAGATTGGTCTCTGGCGTAACCCGGAGAGACCATATTACACCTATTTTGAAACAGCTGCACTGGCTGCCGATATGTTTCCGGGCAAAATACAAAGTGCTGGTGATTACCTTTAAAGCCCTGAATGGCTTAGGCCCGAGTTACCTTAGAGAGCGCCTTCTTCTGCGTGATCCCCACCGCACATTAAGGTCATCTGAGGAGGTCCGCCTCCAGTTACCACCAGCTCGTCTGGTGGCGACTCGGAGGCGGGCCTTCTCAATGGCTGCTCCGGGGCTGTGGAATGCACTCCCTGTGGAAATCCGTAATTTGAATTCTCTGTTACCCTTCAGGAGAGCCCTTAAAACGTATTTCTTTGGCCTGACTTTCCAGGGTTTTTAAATTTTAACCCAATATTGGGGCTTTTAATTACTGTAAACTGTTTAATCCTATTTAAAAATGTTTTTATATTGTTAATTGCTACATTGTTTTTTATTTGTTTTAGTTTTTATTGTTTTAGTGGCTTGTTTTAATTGTAAAACACCCTGAGCCATTTTGGAAGGGCGGTATATAAATCAAACAAACAAACAAATTAATAATAATAATAATAATAATAATAATAATGATATATCCCTCCTAACCCAAGCCCACCTACCTCCCAAATGACTCCAACTGCCTTGTTTCAGGCCTTTCTGAGCATGTGCAAGCGGGTGCAAGGGAGCTCTCACTGCCGCACTCCTGCACGTCAGCAGTCTTAAACATTAAAAAATTATTGTGAAGTCCCCCCTCCTTCCTCCCTTCCCTCTGGAGCAGCAAACCTTTGGCCGCATACGGCAGCTTAATCTGCCCCGGATGGTTCTGTGTACAAACTAACTGTATTTAGCATTACAGTGATTGCATTTAGCACTATCTAAAGCTAGAATTCTAAACTCCAATTTGCGCCGCAGACATACAGCAAGCCACCATTAGTCTAAGTGGAGCAGAGGGAGAGAGGAGCCCCTGCATGACACTCGGCCTCCCAGCTCGATCCCAGCATGCTTCGCAACCAGACTGTGGGCAAAGCATCACTGCATCAGCCACTATTGGACACAATCCCCAGTGCGATGTGCCTTGCAAGGTCAGGCATTTTCAGAGTGCCCCACACACCCTTGGCAGGAAAAGTGCATCGAAAGCCATTTAAATGCCCAGCAATGCCAGCTTCGCTTCTGCCAGCCATGGCATCCCCCCGCCCCCCGCCGTGGCCCTGAACCTCGAATGCACCACTCAAACTCTGATTCACAGGTGGAGTGGGAGCCCAGGAGGGAATGCATCCCACTTTCTTTGTGGGATGAGAGGGGAGAACCCACATTTGCCAGAATGGGATATGCAGATGAAGAAGAGCAATGGATGCTGGGTGGGGGGTGGTCCTGTCCCACCATGACGAGAGCAGATGTCACGAGGGGGTGTTGTGCCAGAGCACTCTGGCCAGAGACATCCCAAAGCCACTGCAAGGAGCATGCGGCCCAGTGGGCTGACAATCTCAGGAGAGGGCCAGTCTGGGAATATGCCTCAGCCCACAAAGGCACTATCCCCACCTGTGGACTGCGAGCTCACAAGCTGAGTTGGCCAAGCAACCAGTGGGGCCAATGACTACCCTTGTTGAAAAATAGATACGTATTGAACACAATTGATAAAGTAACCATGACACGTACAAAAGCAGCTATGATAATCCTAGATGCCGAAAAAGCCTTTGACAATTTGGAATGGCCTTTCCTCTTTTCAGTGTTGGAAAAAATGAACTGTGGTCCTCATTTTTTCTCCTGGATTCACAGCATATATCAACAGTATATATCAATTGGCAAAAATTATTGTCAATGGGTCCTTGTCTTCAAAATGTATCATCAATAAAGGTACTAGACAAGGATGTCCGCTTTCTCCGTTGCTGTTTATACTTGCTCTTGAACCTTTGGCAGCTAAAATTAGACAAGGTCAGTGGATTCAAGGTATCAAAATAGGTGACTGTGAACATTACATAAAACTATCTGCTGATAATACATTGCTTACTGTTACGCAAGTCAGACACTCCCTGGATACATTAGTGACACAGATACATCAGTATGGTTCAGTTTCTGGCTCTAAGATTAATAGAGATAAAACTCACATTATGACATGGAATCTTTCTGAAGAAGAAAAAGAATACTTCTCTAAAATTTTAAGAGTAACGAAGTACAAGTAGTACAAGAGTAACAGAGTACAAGTAACGAAGAAGCCAATAAAATATTTGGGGATTAATCAGACGAGGAGCAATAAAGATTTGTTTAAGAATAACTATGTCCCAATTTGGAAATCAATTAGGGCTGATCTGGATAGATGGAAGAGGCTGACTTGATCTTGGCTTGGAAGAATCTCTGCAGTAAAAATGAACATATTACCTAAGATGAGCTTTCTTTTTCACATGATTCCAATAAAGATAGACAACAAGATATTGATTAAATGGCAGAGTCAGCTCAATTCATTCATCTGGAATTATTAAAAAAAAACAACCCAGGATTCTATTTAAGGTGATGCAAGATTCCAAAGGGGGAGGTGGTCTTGGAGTCCATAACCTAAAGCTCTATTATCACACCAGCAGCTTGACTTGGATCTCAAATTAGATTTGTTCCCCTTATGGAAGTTTTACTTGAATGGAGGAATTAGGTCTTACTAGAGGATTTCATAATTACTTATGGATTTCTGGCTCGAGGAAAGATTTGGAGATACAACAACCTACTATCCGTGGAGTTGTGGTAAAGCTCAACAGTTCTGGAAACAAATTCATATGAAAATTGAACAAATTTTAGAAGGTTAAGATTCCCTTTCTCCCAGAAATTTTGCTTTTAAGTATGATAAAGGCTTATATTCCGGCCAAATTTAACGAATGGTGTTTATATATGATTACAGCGGCTAGGAATATATATGCTTCTGACGTATTTTAGAAGTCCCCTCCTTAAATGATTGGTTTGTGAAAGTGTAGGATTACGCTTCAGTTTCAAAAGTCTCGGCTTATGTACATGGTATATCTACTGAATCATTCATGTCTGTCTGGGAACCCTTTATAAATTATAATATCCTTTATACCCTTTATGAATTATAATACAATAACAAGTTTTTGTTAAATTGATTTAAGTTTTTGTATATATTTTAACTTGTTTTATACTATTGTAAACCGCTCAGAGACAAAAGTTTGGGGTGGTATACAAGTGAAATAAATAAATTAAATAAATAAATATCAGTCATGGTCAAACTCTGTTCCCATTTTCAGGATTCGATTTATAGTGTTTTCGATATGTTATTTACAAGAAGCTGATGAGATCTTATAACTTTCTAAGAGTCTGAATTTCTTTTGCTTTGTCCTGTTCTAGATACTTTTTCTTTACTTTATTAATTAGAAAAATGAAGGTTTTTTTATTAAGAAAAACGATTGGTTTTATATTGTCTTAATGGTGATTTGTCTGTCTTTTGGTTTACTTCTCAACCAAAATTCATATTAAAGAAAGAAAGAAAAATAGAAAAAGAAATATATAACTCCCCTCTCACCAATTCCTTCCTCAGCATTGCAGGCACCCCAGAGGACATCCCCAAACCCCATCTTCCATAGCCTGACTGTGCTAAGGGGACAGCACATTCACCCAAGTTTCACAGTTCCCGGTTCTGCTCCTCCGGTGTGCATATGCAGATGAGCGGGTGCAGGGAATTGCCGGAGAGGCCACTCTCCTCTGTTCCTGGTGACCTGGGACAGCAGGGTCAATTGCAGAGGCCGCTCACAATGGTGCACCTGTGTAAAAGTGCGAATGGCCATGTGGGGGGGCTGGTTTTCCAGGAAACCCAGCTGCCATTCCCGGATGCAGGAAAGCAGTCTTTGGGATACCCCTACCCATTAGGCGTGTGCAAACAGGCTTGAAACCAAACTGGTTCAATATCGAGCTGGTTCGGTTTGAAGTTTTGGGTTCGGGCCGAAACCCCCTCTCCTCTTTTCGGCCCGACCATGAACCGAAACCCACCACCCCAGTTTGGGGGTTCAATTAGCCTTAAAAAAAATTACAAACTTACTGCCTCCGGGGTCTTCTCCAAGTTGGCGGAGGGGTCTGTGTAGGTTTCCCTTCCCCCCCTGGCCTTCCTTCCTTTAAAATTTGCTCGACTTGGGCATCTTCGGCCCTTTCCAGGCCTCTTCCCTGACCCTGAGTGACTGGGCCAGGTGGTATTGTGCACTTCCCTACGACCCAGTGCTTCCCAAGACAACTCTACCTGGAGCACCCATGGACTGGGGATCTCATGAGCAAGTGTATTCCGTGTGGACAGTTGCACAATCATCATCATATTTTGCCGGCCTCCAAGTAGCCATGGCCTTGTTCATGAGGAATGGGGGACTGTGACCCCGCCTCTCCAGGAAGTGACTGGGTCCCACTTCCCCACTCTTTATTTGTAAAAAAATAGAACAGTTTCTCCCCAAAGCTTCCCCACAGTCCTCCCCAGTGTGGACCTGCAAGCACCCAGAGGACATCTAGATGCCGCCTTTCCCCTATCCCTGGCATGTGCGTTGTGTTGGTGGAGGGATGGACACCTCCATAATGCTTTCTGCCCATTCAGGACGCTTGGCTCTCGGTCCACCCTATCGCCTTATGCAGATCTGCAGGCTCAAGGATGGATGGGACAGGGGAGCCCACCTGCTCGCCAGACAATGCTGGAGTGGGGTATTGCCACTCCAGGTCACTGGAAATGTTACATTTGTGCAAATGGACATGAGGTCAGGAAAGGGCCACGGTATTGTGGCAGCTTGCCCATGAGCCCCAAGACTAGAAATGTGCTAGGAATGTGCTCCTCGGGATAGCAGTCCCCAGGGCCGCCAGCCAGAAACCGTCCTCACTCTATCCAGAGCACCCATGGCCTGACTCTCTCATGAGGGAGGTTTCAGGTGGAGAAGGGGATGTTTTGCCAGCTGGCATCATGGCAGATTTGTCCAGGCAATTTGCCTCTTTCCTCTCCACTCTGATGGTCCCTCTCATGAGCTGTCTTGGGTGTCCCCGTGGCCTGTCTCTCTCATGCTTGGACACTGAGCTCTCAGTAGGCTGGTGGTTTCCTTGAAAAAGGATCTCAGTGGATCCAAGACTGTCCTCTTGGACAAAAATACAGAGGTATTTTTTTTCACACAACTCAGCGGGGTTATGCTTGACTAACAAGCAGAAGCTTGCCGGTTCGGAATCCTGCTGGTATGTTTCCCAGACTGTATTGAGCCACAGCAATATAGGAATATGCTGAAAGGCATCATCTCCTACGTCATGGGAGGAGGCAATGGTAAACCCCTCCTGTATTCTACCAAAGACAATCACAGGGCTCTGTGGGCAGAAGGAGTCAAAATCGATTTGATGGCACACTTTACAAGAGCCAGCATGGTGTAGTGGTTAGAGTGCTGGACTAAGACCAGGGAGACCTGAGTTCAAATCCCCATTCAGCCATGGTACTTGCTGGGTGACTCTGGGAGAGTCAATTCTCTCTCAGCCCAACCTACTTCATAGGGTTGTTGTCAGGAGAAACCTAAGTATGTAGTGCACCACTTTGGGCTATCCCACAAGAGTGGGATATAAAATGTAAAAAGTAAGAAATAAAATTAAATAATAATAATCAACTTGTGGAATTCTCTGCCACAAGATGTGGTGACAGTCAACAACCTGGATGGCTTTAAGAGGGGTTTGGATAACTTCATGGAGGAGAGGTCTATTAACAGCTATTAGTCGGAAGGCTACAGGCTACCCCGAGCCTCCAAGGCAGCATGTCTCTGAATACAAGTTGCAGGAGAGTAACAGCAGGAGAGAAGGCATGCCCTCAACTGCTACGGGTATGCTTCCAGCGGCATCTGGTGGGCTACTGTGCGAAACAGGATGCTGGACTAGAAGTGCCTCCTTAGGCCTTATTCAGCAGGGCTGTTCTTATGTTCTTATGTGTTAACCGTCAAATATTAAGTCTGGAGCTTCTCTACCTGTTGAATGGCCAGCCTACTGGGGTGGGAGAAAGAGGCACAAACAGACCTCCCAGAAGCAGAGGTAGCTGTGGTGCCACCCCCAGGTGTTAAAACGAGCTGCTCCTGCATCATAGTTAGTAGTCGTGAGCATCGTACTTTTAAAAGTGCTCAAAGTGGTTTACATAGGAAAACATTTGAGGAAAGAGTTCCCTGTCCCCACAGGGCTCACAGGAAATGTGGTGACGTTTTGACTGCAAGAGCTAGCAGTGCGTGGGTGCTTCTTTGCCAGCATCATGGCTGTGGTTTAGGTTTACCTGCACATGACGGGAAAAACGGGCAGAGTTTTGGAAAAGTGACAGCGGCACTGCTTGCCCTAATGCTTGCTGCCAGTTGAGGCGGGCAGGGGGAGGAGCAGGAGGCTGCCTGGCTGCTAATAACCATCCTCTGGGGCTGGGAGAAAGAGCAGCCTCAGCTCTGCAGCCATTGGGAGGGCTTCTTGCAAACGCTTTGCACAGAGAGCACAGTCTTGCCCCATCCTCCCTCCCTGCCTCCTTGGGCAAGTTCCCCACCTTGTTGCATCTGTTCTGCTAGGAGGATATAGGGAGGCAGCCGGAGTGGGCGCAGCACTGCCAAGCCTGCTTCATCATGCAGTCTGGGGGCCTCTTCCTCCTCCTCCTCCTCCACTTCCTCCTGCTGGTGGGGATCCTCGCTGTCTCCACGGACCCTAGGGATGCTCTCCAAGGTAAGAGAGCCTTCCTCTCTCATGGCAGTAGCAGCAGGTGCCCACTACGTCTTCCACGCCTGCCCTTTGCTGGCGAGACGAGAGCGGGCGGTCAGGTCCCACCTGGCTTCCCTTCTCCCTGCCCTCCATTGGTCAGTGGCGAGTGCAGGTCCTCTGTCCTGGCTCTGCTGGAGCCCGGCGGCGCCCCCTGTGGTGGAGAGAGAGGTCGCAGAGCAGGGTTGCCATATTCCTGTTCCCCAAATCCAGGAGCCATCAATTGCATACTATGGAAATTGCTCATGACAGAGATCAAACACGCTAATTGATGCAATGGCTCCCGGCCTCCAGAAAGGCACTGCGGGCATGGTGCACTGAAGGCATTCTAGAGGCTGGGGAGCTCCTTCCCACGGCCCCTGTGGGAGCTCAGAATGCTGAATGGGGCTGCAGGCAGTCCGTGCTGCCACACGACTGGCTGGCGGTGTAAGGGGGCATGCTCGTGCCCTCAGTTTCAGCCCGAATAGAAAATCTGGGCTACCCAGCAGGGCAGTGCTGCTCATGAGAACAGCATAAGTGACTTTTAATGTTCAGCTTGGATACATTTTGGGAGGTATCTGATATACGGTATTCCCATGTTACCCTGACCCTTAGATTAACCCTACTGGCAGACCCCATCCCCACCTCCACCCCCCAGGATGCTCCAGAAGGACACGAGTCCTCTTTGCATGTTAGGTTCAGCACAGGGAAATCTGTGTACAGCGAATTTAGACATTAAGCCAGTTCAAGCGATTGCTCCTCATGAGAGAGGACAAGCGTTCTTTCTGTGCAGCTCTAGGATCTGTAGCCACTCCTGAGTTGGGGTCACGTGCAAGCAGAAACCTAGGGAGGAGGAGGGGAGAGGGATTGTCTGTGAGGCGGGAGCTGGACCGGTGCTGCTTGCACCCAGCACTGGAGCGAGGAAGGAGGAGAATCCGCCCTCCACCGTTCACAGACAATCACTCCCCCACCCCCAGGTTTTCACCAATACTTGACTGGACATGCCTCTCACAGCTCCCAGACTGGTAGGGACACCTATCCAGACGAATGTGGAATGTCTGGACCGTGTTTGGAGCACTTGGGGAGTAGGTGGGAGCAGCCAGAGGAGTGCAGGTGTAGCTCTTTTTAGCCTTCCTGCCTGCTTCAAAGGAAGAGGGGCAACGCCCACCCCAGTCGCACTGCTGGGCTGCAGACAGGCCCCCTGCAGCAGATGCCAAGAACGGGCTGGCTTCCAAGGGCAGGAGAAGCAAGGGCAGAACTCCCTGCCACCCCTTTCCCTGTTCAATCATCCCACCACAGATGCCCAACCCTGCTCTTCTTGGAGCTCTTCTGCTCTCCTCAGGCAATGCAAAGGTTGCCAGGGAACGGCTTCCGAGCAAGCGGCTGGGCCCTCCTCACTTGCTCCAGGAGTACACAGGTGATAATGTGCTCTGCTAATGTGCAGGCAGACGTTTTCAGGAGCATGTGCACGTGTGTGTGTGTGTGTGCGTGTGTGTGCGTGCAGTATCAGTGGGGCTTCAAGACATGTGCTCAAGAGCAGTCTTGCCAGGTATCCTTGTCCCAGGCAGGCTTTCTTCTGGTTCCTGGTCTTGCTGCCTCCACTTCTGGCCAGGGAGGGGACAGAGGCCATGTGGTGAAATGCCCTCCTGCTCAGAGCACAGCTGCTCCTCGGCAGCTGCCTCGTTATGGCTCCTGTCAAAGGCACATTCCCCTCCCTTCCAGGAGCCCGGCAGCCTCTCCTCATCCCCTCCCACATACAGGCTGTCGATCGGCCTGTCCCTCGTTCCAGAGCCTGCTACAACAGGAGTGCTGGCCAAACTCAGGCTCTCCAGCTGCCGCAGGGCTACAACTCCCATCATCCCCAGCAGTAACTTATTGCAGCTGCGGATGATGGGAGTGGTAGTCCGGTGGCAGCTAGAGAGCCTCAGCTTGGCCACCCAATGCTCCCAATTTAGCAAGGAAGTCATCCCTATCATGTTTTCCTCCACTCAGTGTCTCTTAACTTCTCGGATTGTCAAATGCACAGTGGAGAAACGGAGATGGGAAAAATGGTGCTGGCTTCTCCTGCCCTCCAGCCTTTCCACCTGCACTGCATAACTCAACCATGCCTTTTGGAACGTGTTACGTAGGGCTGTGCAGATCCATTCGGGTACAAAATGATTTGGACCCGAATCTACCTGTTTGGGCTGGTTTGTGGAGAAAAGAAATTGCCCCTGTGCTAGCTGGCCAGATTCGGGTCCAAAACAAACCACCCAGCTTTGGGACCGGAAAATCCATAAATTCATATCTCCATTTTGTGGACATCTCTCTTGCTGTCTCCTTTTTGTGTCCAGAATTTTTAAAAGAATACTCCCGCCCTCTCAAGCTTCAGATTGGTGACTGACAGTGTGCAACGACTAGCTGGCAATTCCCCCTTGGTTCTAGATTAGCTTGTTTCCATTCATATCTTGTGCTGCCAGGGGTGACTGACACCACATTGGCTAGGGGAAGAGTCAAAGAATGTACAAGGGTGGGAAAGAGGTCGAATGAGAGATTTTCCAATGGACTTAAGGAGGCAGGCAAACACCTTTCTGCGTTTCTGCCTCATGGGAGGAGAGAGAGAGAGAGAGCACGCCAGAGGAGCTTTGCTTTGCCTTGTCTGCTGCCTGCTGTGGATTCTCTGCTTTTAGTTCCTGCTTTCCTATTTGAGCAAAAGAGAAGATAATATTTTTCACCCCCTTCCTGCTTCTGAGAGAATCACTGCCTGTGCCTGCTGTCTGTGTGAATCGATTTGGATACAAAATGATTTGTACCCAAATCTACCTGTTTCAGGAGATTTGTGGACAAAACAAATCTCCCCTGTTCTACCTGGCCCGATTCGGACTGGAAACAAATTGGGGCTGATTTGTTTAGGTTGCAAATCAGAACGAAAAAATAGATTCATGCACATCTCTGTTGTCAAGCACCTCTGGCCAAATGTTCGTAGTGGCCCTACATGAAAGGTATAGAGCACCATGATTCCTTCGGCACATTTACAGCCCAATCCCACCCCATTGCTAGCAACCCTGGATGTGCCTTTCCCAGTTGACTGATGTTTCCAGGGAGCTTTTAGGCTGATGCAGCAGATTCAGAAATGGGAGTGCTGATGGTCCGAGCCTTTGACGATGAGCCTGTCTGACTCTTTGCTCCCCAGCGCGCTGTTACGAACCGAGAGTAATTGGTACATGTCCTGCGTTTCTGCCCCGCTTCTTCTACAACCAAACCACGGGGCATTGTGAGCCTTTTCTCTATGGTGGCTGCGACGGAAATAGAAACAGGTTTCCCACTCTTGAGGAGTGCCAGGAGATCTGCCGAAAAGGAGGTGGAGGTAAGCCATCATGCTGAGGTTTCCCCATGGAGTCAAGCACGCAGCATGGGCCTTGCCTGGCCGCTGGACAAGTGTGGTCCCTCAGAGGGAGGGGGCCGGAGAGTCTCAGAGCCTCCTTCAAGGCTCCAGTCTCCGGAGGCCTGGCCTGCTCCCTCGAGGGCTTCTATTGCCTCCTGCAGGCCACTGCAGTGCTGGGAAGGGCCTGAGTCTGCACTGGTCCTGTCCCCAGCTGGCTTTGGATACAGAATGATTTGTACCTGAATCTATCTGTTTCAGTAGATTTGTGGACAAAACAAATCGCTCCTGTGCAAGCTGGCCAGATTCAGACTGAAAACAAATTGGGGCTGATTCAATTAGGTTGCAAATCAAATGGAAAAAAATCGATCCATGCACATCTCTTTTGTCAAGCAAACATAAGAAGAGTCCTGCTGGATCAGGCCCAAGGCCCATCTCGTCCAGCATCCTGTTTCTCACAGTGGCCCACCAGATGCTTCTGGAAGCCACAGGCAGGAGTTGAGGGCATGCCCTGTCTCTCCTGCCATTACTCCCCTGCAACTGGTACTCAGAGGCATCCTGCCTCTGAGGCTGGAGGTGGCCCACAGCCCTCCAACTAGTAGCCATTGATGGACCTCTCCTCCATGAAGTTATCGAAACTCCTCTTAAAGCCATCCAGGTTGTTGGCTGTCACCACATCTTGTGGCAGAAAATTCCACAAGCTGATGATGCGTTGTGTGAAAAAGTACTTCCATTTGTTGGTCCTAGACCTCCTGGCAAACAATTTCATGGAGTGACCCCTGGTTCTAGTGTTGTGTGAGAGGGAAAAGAATTTCTCTCTCTCCAATTTTTCCAAACCATGCATGATTTTATAGACCTCTATCAGGTCTGCCCGCAGTCATCTTTTTTCTAAACTAAAAAATCCCAGGTGTTGTAGTCTTGCCTTATAAGAAAGGTGCTCTAGGCCCAGATAATCTTGGTTGCCCTCTTCTGTACCTTTTCCAGTTCTACAAAGTCCTTTTTACACAGTACTCCAATTGTGGTCACATCATAGTTTTGTATAAGGGCATTATAATATTAGAGCTTTTATTTTCAATCCCCTTTCTAATAATCCCTAGAATTGAATCCTACATGAAAGGTATAGAGCACCATGATTTCACCGGCACATTTACTGCCCAATCCCATCTCAATGCTAGCAACCCTGGATGTCCCTTTCCCAGTTGACTGATGTTTCCAGGGAGCTTTTAGGCTGATGCAGCAGATTGGGAAATGGGAGGGCTGATGGTCCGAGCCTTTGACGATGAGCCTGTCTGACTCTTTGCTCCCCAGCACGCTGTTACGAACCGAGAGTAATTGGTCCATGTCCTCCGTTTCTGCCCCGCTTCTTCTACAACCAAACCACGGGGCATTGTGAGCCTTTTTTCTACGGCGGCTGCCTGGGAAATGGAAACAGGTTTCGCACTCTGGAGAAGTGCCAGGAGATCTGCCAAAGAGGAGATGGAGGTGAGCCATCATGCTGAGGTTTCCCCATGGAGTCAAGAAGGAGGCATGGGCCTTGCCTGGCCGCTGGACAAGTGTGGGCCCTCAGAGGGAGGGGACCAGTGAGTCTCAGAGCCTCCTTCAAGGCTCCAGTCTCCGGAGGCCTGGCCTGCTCCCTCGAGGGCTTCTATTGCCTCCTGCAGGCCACTGCAGTTCTGGGAAGGGTCTGAGTCTGCACTGGTCCTGTCCCCAGCTGGCTTTGGGGGGGGTGCTGGGCAATGCATAACTGCCAAGGGAGGAAAGGGCCTGCCTTATACAGGTATCCCTTCTGTGGTCCTGGCTGTTTGCTTCAGTATTGGGCAGAACCTGAGACCAGAAGCTGCTGCCTGGGTCAGTCCATCACAGGGCTGGGAGGAGAGGGCACCTGATCTTGCGGTAGCAAACCTGACTGTTCCCGTTAGCTAAGCAGGGTCCACCCTGGTTGCATTTGAATGGGAGACTTGATGTGTGAGCACTGTAAGATATTCCCTCTAGGGGATGGAGCTGCTCTGGGAAGAGCAGAAGGTTCCAAGTAGAGATGTGCGAAACATTTCGGGTACAAAACGTTTTGTACTCGAAATGGGCTGTTTTGGGTGTTTTGAAAACAAAACAAAACACCCATTTTCCAAATCCGAAAGTTTTATACAGAAAACAAAATGTCCCTCTTTGGGCTACAAAATGTTTGGTTGTTTTGGACCTCCATTTTGTGGTAATCTTTGAGTCAGTTTCCATTTCGTGTTTGATGTCTCTCTGAATTTCCTGCCCTTCCTGCCTTCTGATCAGTGACCTAAAGCATGGGCTGTATCACCTGTATCAGCCCTTAAAAGAACCCCAAAGATGCTTTTTTTTAAAGCCTGGCTTTTAGTAATCTTGGAATGTTTTAAATTGTTTTAAATCATTGTGGTTTAAATAGTTTGTTTTATTGCATTGTATTTTTATTGTATTTATTGTTGTGCACTGCCTAGAGCTTTGGAGATATATTCAATCAATTAATCAATTGCTGCTGGAAGCCTACAGGCATGAGCTGAGGGCATGTCCTCTCTCCTGCTGTTATTCCCCCGCAACTGGTACTCAGAGACATCCTGCCTTGGAGGCTGGAGGTGGCCTATAGCCCTCCAACTAGTAGCCATTGATAGACCTCTCCTCCATGAAGTTATCCAAACCCCTCTTAAAGCCATCCAGGTTGTTGGCTGTCGCCACATCTTGTGGCAGAGAATTCCACAAGTTGATTATGCGTTGTGTGAAAAAGTACCTTTGTTTGTTGGTCCAAGATTTCCTGGCAATCATTTTCATGGAATGACCCCTGGTTCTAGTGTGAGGGGAGAGGGAGAAGAATTTCTTTCTATCCACTTTCTCCACTCCATGCATGACTTTATAGACCTCTATCATGTCTCCCCACAGTCATTTTTTTTCTAAACTAAATAGCCCCAGGTGTTGTAGCCTTGCCTCATAAGGAGGTTGCTCTAGGACCCTGATCATCTTGGTTGCTCTCTTCTGCACCTTTTTCAGTTCTACAATGTCCTTTTTAAGATGTGGTGACCAGAATTGTATGCAGTACTCCAGGTGTGGCCGCACCATCATTTTGTATACAGGCATTATAATATTAGCCTTTGTATTTTCAGTCCCTCTCCTAATCATCCGTAGCATGGAATTAGCCTTTTCCACAGCTGCGACACATTGAGTCAACACTTTCAATGAGCTGTCCACCACGAACCCAAGATCCTTTTCCTGGGCAGTCACAGACAGCTCAGATTCCATCAGCATATACTTGAAGTTGAGGTTTTTCTTCCCAATGTGCATCACTTTACACTTGCCAACATTGGACCGCATTTGCAACTTTGTCGCTCACTTACCCACTTTGGAGAGATCCTTTTGGAGCTCCCCACAATCCGCTTTGTATTTCACTACCAAAAGAGTTTGGTATCATCTGAAAAAAAAAACCCCACTTACCCCTACTTCTAGATCATTTTTGAATAAATTAAAAAGCTCCCATCCCGGTACAGATCCCTGGGGGACCCCACTTCATACCTCTCTCCCTTGTGAAAACTCTCCATTTATACCTTCCCTTTGTTTCCTGTCTTTCAACCAGTTAGCAATCTACACATGTACTTGGCCGCTTATTTATCCCATGACTACTAAGTTTCCTCAGGATTCTTTGATGCTGAACTTTGTCAAAATCTTTTGGGAAATCCTGGTATATTATGTCAAATGGATCACCTTCATCCACACAATTGTTGACACTCTCCAAGAACTCCAAAAGTTTGGTGAGGCAAGATTTACCTTTGCAGAAGCCATGCTGGTTCACTCCCAGCAGGGCCTGTTCTTCTATGTGATTTACAATTTTATCCTTGAGGATGCTTTCCATCTATTTGCCTGGAACAGACTTTAAGCTAACCCGCCTGTAATTTCCCTGATTGCCCCTGGACCCCTTTCTGAAAATCAGTTTTACATTTGCTACTTTCCAGTCCTCCAGTACAGAGCCCGATTGTAGGAATAAGTTAGATATTTTAGCAAGGAGGTTGGCAATTTCACATTTGAGTTCTTTGAGGCCTCTAGGATGACCAGGCCCTGGTGATTTGCTAGTATTCAGTTTTTCCAGACAGTTTAGAACAGCATCCCCTTTTCACTTCTACCTGACTCAGCCTCTATCCCCGAAACGCCTTGTTCAGGAATAGGTATACGCACAGTATCCTCTGCCGTGAAGACAGATGCATCAATTTGCCCGGAACGGACCTTAAGCTAACCCGTCTGTAATTTCCCTGATTGCCCCTGGACTCCTTTTTGAAAATCAGTTTTACATTTGCTACTTTTCAGTCCTCCAGTACAGAGCCTGATTGTAGGAATAAGTTACATTTTTAGCAAGGAGGTTGCCAATTTCACATTTGAGTTCTTTGAGGCTTTTTTCCTGAACCAGGTTTTTCAGGGATAGAGGCTAAAGAACTGAGTCAGGTAGAAATGACAAGGGATGCTGTTCTAAACTTTCTGGAAATACTGAAAACTAGCAAATCACCAGGGCCTGATGTCATCCTAGTTTTCAGTTTTTCCAGACAGTTTAGAATAGCATCCCTTCTCACTTCTACCTGACTCAGTTCTTTAGCCTCTATCCCTGAAAAGCCTGGTTCAGGAACAGGTATACGCTCAGTATCCTCTGCCGTGAAGACGGACACAAAGAACTCATTTAGCTTCTCTGCAACTTCCATATCCTCCTTAATAACCCCATTCACTCCCTCATTAATGGTCCCATCACCTCCCTGTCAGGTTTCCTGCTTCTGATGTATTGAAAGAAGTTTTGGTTATTCCTCTTGATGCTTTTAGTTAATGTTCCTCAAGCTCTCTTTTTAGCTCCCTTATTGTCACCTTGCATTTCTTTTGATAGAGTTTGTGTTCCTTTCTTTTCTCTTCATTTGGACAGGCCTTCCAATTTTGGAAAGAAGTCTTCTTCTCTTTTATGGCTTCCTTGACGTTACCTGTTAGCCATGCTGGCATCCTCCTGGACTTTGTCTTCCTATTGGGTATACAATCTATCTGGGCTTCTAGAATTGTGGTTTTGAGTAAACTCCATGCATTTTTGAGTGAAGTGACGCTCCTGAAATTCAAAGTGTCTGTGTTAGACTTCCTTGGTGGTTCTCTCCCCACATGTATGCTGAATTTGATTGCACTATCATCACTGTTCCCTAAAGGGTCGATGACACTGACATCATGCACCAGGTCATTATTTATTTATCCTTTCTGTTCCTTTCTTTTCTCTGCATTTGGACAGGCCTTCCATTTTTGTTAGGAAGTCTTCTTCCCTTTTATGGCTTCCTTGATGTTACCTCTTTGCCATGCTGGCATACTCCTGGACTTAGTGGTACTTTTCCTCCTTTGGGGCTTCTAGTATTGTGGTTTTGAGTAAACTCCATGCACTCTGGAGAGAAGTGTCTCTCCTGATTTTCCCTTTTGGCTTCCTTTTCACCATACTCCTCATTTTGAAGAAGTTTCCTCTTCTGAATTCCAAAGTGTCTGTGTTAGACTTCTTTGGTTATTCTCTCTCTGCTTTTATGCTGAATTTGATCACACTATAGCCACTGATCCCTAAAGGGTCAATGATCCTGATCTCATGCCCTAGCTCCTAGGTGCCACTCAGGATTAAATACAAGGTTGCCTTCTCTTTGGTAGATTCCATGGGCAACTGTTCCAGGGCACAGTCATTCAGTGTATCTAGAAATTTAAACACTTCGTCATTTCCTGACTGTGAATTTACTCAGTCTATGTGTGGGTAATTGAAGCCACTCGTTTTTACTGCCCTGCCTCTCCTTGACGCCTCCCTGACTTCCTGCTGCAACTCGGAGGCACTGTCAGTATTTGATCCGGAGGGCAATAGCATGTCCCTAGTAGCTCTGTCAGATCAGGAGCTCAGGAAAGAGTGACTTTGCAGGGAAGGGGGTGGCCTTTAAATACAATTCAACTCCCTCACCTTTGCTGCTTGTACCTCCCCCCTGGCCAATGGCGTGACAGTTCTTACTGAAGTGGCACAATTGTCAAGCCAACCAAAGCACCAGACACATCTCTCGAATCTGCGCTTCATGGTTCGAACCGGGCTTGGCTAGGTTCCAACTCAGACGGGTCCTATGTTTGGAAAGTAGGTCCAGCTGGAGCTCTAGGATTTGAGCCAAGCATGGCTTGATTTCTATCCTGCTCGCACACCCCTACCATTCAGATGAACAGCCCACACATACCATAAAGGGGACATGCTTGGTGGGTGTTGAGGCATATCTGCCACAGACATCATGACAGGTGCACTCTCAGAGCATCCCCTTCATGGTCACCTGTGCCATGACTGTATTGTTGGAAGGAACTGGCCCTCTATTGAATCAAAGAGGATGAGTGAAGAGGAGGAAGTGCCATGAATCGGCCATGCACAATAACTAAAAGGACAAGGTGGAAAGTGAATGACTGCAGCGATGTCCTTGCTGAAGATCTGGAACAGCTTTCCCGGTGTGAACCCAGGGGCAGAGCCACCATTGGGCAATGGGTTCAAAGAACGCGGGCTTCTAATGGAAAAGGCCACCAAATCCCCAGGGCTGGGCGAACTCTGCGCCAGTTATTTCAGGAAGCACTGACTGCTCGATAGAACGTTTTTCCCTTTCTGGAGGAAGAGAAAAGGGAAAACATCCTATCGGGGCAGCCAACATTGCCTGAAGTGACGAGCTGAGAGCTCGTTTGGGCTATCGGCAGCCCAGGCCACACTACTTTGTGTGTGATGTCACATGCAAAGGGGCATTGCCTAGGCTGCCGAGAGTCCGAACAAACTCTCCGCTCATCATTTCTGGCAGCATCGGCTGGCTGATAGGACGTTTTCGCCGTTCTCTTCCTCTGGAGAAGGAGAGGAAGGGAAAAACATTATTTCAGGCAGTGGCACTACCTGAAATAACTGGGCTCTCGGCTGCTTTGGTGTGGGAGGGGGGAGTTTGCTCTGGGCTCCTCAGGAGCCCAAGCCATACCCCCAAGTGTGTGATTTCTCTCACAGAGGAATATTTGGAGGGGGCTGCAACACGTGGCTGGACCCAAGCCCCTGCTCGGCTGGCTCTGCACCTGTGTGAACCCCCTTCCTTTCCTTTCACAGAAAACCCATGAGAGCGATGAAGAGTCTGCAGCCCCAGCAATACAGGTTTGATCCTGCTTCCTGTGGCTTTAACCCCCTTGTCCTGCTTAAAATGGTAATCGGCTGCATCCATCTCCCTTCAGACCGCATGGACCTGATCCAGCACTCAGTCAACACGGCCCCTTTCCCACACTGCAATAAAAATTCTTGATTGCCTACATGTTGCAGCATATTGTTCTTGTGCACTGGACTGAGTCCCCCCAAGACTCCTCGTGCTCGGAAGGCCGAGGCATTTTCAAGATTATACGCTACAACTGTGGTAGTTTACCGTGGCTTGGCAGGATTGTAGTGAAACTGTAAATAAAGAGTATAGTGAAAAGCCACCAGCAGGGGGAGCAGTCTTTTCTAGCTTATGCAAACCATCCTGCAATTGAAAAAATACAGCTCCCCCAACATGGTAGTACTGTAATGCAAACATAAAACTGGAAAGAAGGCATTGGAAATGTGAACAGGATCTTACTGACAGCACAGGGACTGCGATATTGGAACACAGGCAGTATGACAGCACACTTAACAGCCAGGTAGTGACACTGCTGTAGCGTGTAATCTGGAAAGTGCCCTGCCCCACCAAATCTTCCAGAGGGGACAGGAGATTCAGGGAGCTATTGTGGCCTCATCGGGGTGTAGCTAGGGACAATGGGGCTTGTGTTCTCGCGTCTCCCCAGTGGCCCCTCAGAGTGAGGGAGATGATAAAGGAAATAGAGAAGTGTGGATCTGGGGGGGTCTCCCAAATTGGGTGCCCCAGGTGCTTTGAACCCATCCACTCAATCATAGCTATACCCCTGGGCCTCATAGCATTTCTCAAAGTGGTGTTCCACTATTGATTATTCAAACCATCAGGATGCAGGGTTGTGAGCTGGTATGAAGAGATCAGAGTCCAGCCAAGCAGGGAACCAGGGCCTTTCCAGTTGTGGGTTCACTGCATGCTTTAAAAAACTTCCAAGTGGTTACTTATGGGCTCTTGCACACCATCCAGACGTTTGCATGGAATGTCCGAGATCTCGTGCTCCCTCCATGACTCCAGCCGCATACTCAGCACGGCCCTTGCACTAGTCTTATTGTGCCACCTGTTGGCCAACTCTTGTGAATGCATCTTATTCACTCATTGGAAGTGAAAAGGGACAGGCTCACAACTGCTGGCCAGCAAGTAGCACTCTGTGGAAATACCTAAAGGACCATGCTCAGTGTGTGGTCTGACTACACACTATGAGACCTATCAAATACTATGTGGACATCTGGATGGCCTGTGAGGGCCTGCAGGTAACCATTGCAGAAGCCTTTAAAGAGCATATTAGAAACACACATCTGGAAAAGTCCCAGGAGAAGCACAAGCTTACAGGAGCTGATGTGCACAGAACGGACCTTGTGCAGTAAACACTTAAAATGATGCTTGCATGGGGGGAAAGGATCCTTACACTGCTTTGGCCACCACCCCGCCTTCATGAGTGATGGAGTTCCAGGGGTCTGCAGCGTGCTTGGAATGCGAGCTTCCCTTGGAAGGAGAGTCGCCCCTGACTGACGGGCTGCAGACTTTGGAATATTTGGTTTCTGTACACAAACCTGAAAGCTGAGCATCCACTGGACCAAGATGGGAAGGCAGCAGGCCATTCCTACAGGTCAGCAGCAGGCTCCCTCAGAGAGGCCAAACTCTGCATCTGAGAAGGGGCATCTCTCTCCTCCTTTGAGCCTCTCGCGACCCTCTGGCCTGTGACTTTCACACTGTCATAATGCACACACAAGGACATACACTCTCCTTGCAAGGGAGGGAGAAGCACCTGCGATCTTTCTCCTTTGTGCCTTCACGCTGATTGCTCTGGGTTTGTTCTCCATGCCTTCACCTGCCAAATCTGACCAAATCTTGGCCTTTGTCTGCTTTTGTCCTTGGCCTTGGCCTGCTTTCAGCCCCTCACTCCGCCACCCACCTCAGCCCATTGAGGAGGCAGAGAAGTCCAGAGGCATAACTAGGGGAAATGGTGCCTCGGGCAAGCCCTGAAATTGCACCCCCCATGCACAATGTCCATTTCCAACACACGCACCCTAGAACTAGGCATAGTTCAGACTTTATTTAAAAAGGACCAACTATTTAATTTGGGTGAGAGAAAGAAGAGGGTGTGTGTGAAAAAAATCTAGTTTTAATGCTAAACATACACATCAGCGTATAACACACTGGCCCATTAATAATAAATACCAATTACTGCTTTGGCCATCATTAATTAACAGCAGTTACAGTAATTACAGAATTTTTATGATGATGAATAATTTACTCAGGAAAACAGGTCTCAAAACCCTTCAACAGCAAACAGCAAGAGAAAGGGTTAGAAACGGTTTGATTTGGATTTGGCGGGGGGGGGGCGGTGTACGGTGAAGCATGCATACAGAAGCACAAAGTCTAAGTGGGAGTGATAATAACTACTTTTCAAACAGACTATATGAAATAATTCAGAATAATCCTTTGCCTTTTTTAAGGTTTTAATTTTTACTCTGTTTTATGTTGCTGTAAACTGCCCAGAAATAGAAGTTTGGATAAGTATACAAATTTGATAAATAAATAAATAGAAATAAATATTGACATTCTCTCATGCACCCCATGATAATTTTAGCCATCATGATAATGCTGAAACCATAAAGCAATTCTGAATATACAGTAACAAAGAGAGAGAACTGCTTGCTATCTTTCCACTCCTCAAAACCCTAGAATTACACATGAACACCAAATAAGATGTCCCATCAATCACCATCAGTAGCCCATGATCAACTGAACACTTCAGAATGTAACTTGCACTTACTTTATCAAACTTTTAGTTCAGAATGTTTTTAAGTTTTATGAATAGTTGTTTTAAGTTGTTTTACATGACATAATCTTTTGATTGTTGCTTGTATTTTTAGCCTATAAACTGCCCAGAGATTTGTATGTGGGGCAGTATACTGTATGTAAATGTCAAGAGAGAGAAAAACCCACAAAGCAAGTCTCTTAAACAGAAAGGAAGTTGAATCAAAACAGCTACTGGAGTCTGATTAAGCCAGCTTTTTGGGGGGGGGGACACACATCCCAAGTATTTGAGCGAATCTCCAAGATCTGACACATACCAGAGATTATGGGCAGTAGGAGAAAAGAGTGCCATAACTACCTTTTCGAGATCACACTCCAGCGAAGTTTGTCTCAGAACTTTCACAGTGAGGAAAGAAAGTTGCTCTAGCTGCCTCTCTGTTGTGTGTGCAGCTGTAAAAGGTACAGGAGCCCTGCCAGAAAGCAAGCGCCCACCCGCCTGCTCTGGAGAGCTACTCCCACGAATGTTTCTCCCCTGCGCCCCAGGCTGCCAAGACCCTCCGCTGCGAGGCGGAGCATCTTAACACAAACACTCACACACCTCACTACAGGAGGGACTAGAGAACGAAGAGCACCACCTTCGCCATCGGCAGCCTTTTTTGTGTGGCGACGACTCTTGTTTTTGCTGCATATAGCTGTGCAGGATGCAAGCAGAGAGCCCAGTTCTTCCGCGGCTCCCTCTCAACCTGGGGGCAAAACGCCCTTGGGAGAGGAGAGAGATTTCATGTGCTCAACCAATGGGTTAAAGCCAGAGAGTGGTGCCTCCTTAAAGAGGCATGGGAATGTGGGCGGGGGGCAGGTGTTTAGGGGAGAGCAGGGGCGTAGCTATAATTGAGCGAAAGAGTTCAAAGAACACGGGCCCCCAGCTCCTGAGGGCCCTCTAGCTCCCTCCCTATTTTCTTCTTTATCTCCCTCACTCTGGGGGGCCGCCAGAGAGAGGGATGAACACAGGCCCCCTCTCCCCTAGCTACGTCCCTGGGGGAGAGGGCGCTGCTTCCTTTCCCCTTCCTGCAGCTAGAAGCTGCACTTTGACATTCTCAGCAGAGGGCAAGAGGGATGGTGTCTGGTAACACTTTTGGGGGTGGGGACCCTGCGCAGCTCTTCTCTTTCCCTAACGAGTTTGGCGGCCGGCGGGGACCCTGCAGCTCCGACCTTCACAGCCATGTCTGCTCCGAGTCCACCACGGATGCAGCAGTTTGCACTACAGTGCATTGGGCGGGGAGGGACTCCCAATCCCACCCCACATGATCTCTCTGCTTTCCAAAGCGAGAGGAGTTTGCTCTGCCTGATGGCCCCTTTTTATAAACTCTGCTCATTTCCTCCCTAGCCATCCAGATGTGCCACCCTCACCACCGCCTCAGCCTTGCCACCCCTTTGCTTTTATTTTATTTTTTTCCCTGGTGGCTCAGTTGCTGGTACCTTTTTCCTGTCGTGGTTTCAGCTGGCTCCTGTGCGAGGGGCATGAATAAATACACAAATAAATAAACAAAAAGCTCCCATGCCAAAAAAGGGTAACTTTGAGACAGGCAAGCACATAAACCCGAAAGTTGGAAGTTTCTTCAAGTTCTCCCCCCAAGAAGACGCCACGCTGCCAGCAAAATGAATAAACTGACCAGCCTAGAGCAGCCTTAGCATCTTAATCGCAAAGCGGAAGGGGAGAGGAGGACTGCTGGGAAATGGGAAGCCAAGAGGGGAGGAGGGGAGGGGTCAGAGGCACTTTGCACCCAGCCGCCCAGCCCTCTGCTTATTGTCGCTCATGTGGGAGTGATAAGGAAATGCAGAATGCGCCCCATGTGGGCGGTGCACTCTTCGCTCCTCCACTCGCCAGGACTGGAGCCAATGGGAGAGCGCCCAGGACAGGAGCCAGATCTCGCAACTGGCGAGTTGTGCTGTGCCCCTGCACTGGGGGTGGGGTGGGTAGGGGATGGGGGCACCACCGCCCAGACTCAGAAAAAAAATTTTCCCCAAATTTTTTTCCAAAAATTTGTGGGGGGAAGGGGCGGAGCATGGCAGACACTTTGAGCCCTCCCTACAGCGGTGCCTAGGGCACGTGCCCTGCCTTCACCACCATGATTACGCCTCTGCTGTCACCACATCTTGTGGCAAAGAATTCCACAGGTTGATGATGCGTTGTGTGAAAAAGTAATTCCATTTGTTGATCCTAGATTTCCTGGCAATCAATTTCATGGGATGTCCCCTGGTTCTAGTGTTATGTGAGAGGGAGAAGAATTTCTGTCTATCCACTTTCTCCACACTATGCTTGATTTCACAGACCTCTGTCGTGTCTTCCCACAGTCATGTTTTTAGCCTACTTTCCAGTAGTCTTATCTGATCACCCGGCATTCAGTCTGTGTGTCCATGTGTCCCGTCCCCCCGGCTCCTATCAACGTCACAATGCCTGGACCAATATAAACCAAATCGGGTATAGCTGTAGGGACACACAGGGACACCTGAATGGCATAGTTTGTGATGATGTCACCCACCCCAATCCAAGATGGTGGATGCATAAACCTTTGAGGCACAAGTGGGCTAACTTGTGAACAGCTTAACCGATTTGAATCAAATTTGCCACAGCTGTTGGGACACGTAGGGATGCCCAAATGATGTGGAGTGTGATGATGTCATCCACTCCAATTCAAGATGGCACCCACTGGAATATCTGAGGAGCAAGCGGGCTAATTGGTGGACTGTCTAACCGATTTAAACCAAAGTGCGTACAGTTGCAGTGAGTGACACACAGATACACTTCAACGGCATAGTTTGTGATGATGCCATCCACCCCGATCCAAGATGGCGGACGCATACACTTTGGAGGTACAAGTGGGCTATCTTGTGGACAGTATAACTGATTTGAACCACATTTGTTACACCTGTATGGACACATAAAGATGTCCCAATGGTGCAGTTTGTGATGCTCTGATCCACCTTGATCCAAGATGGTGGACATGTGAACCTTTGAGGGACCCCACTGCAGGACCCCACTTCTTACTTCCCTCCCTTGTGAAAACTCTACATTTATACCTTCCCTCTGTTTCCTGTCTTCCAACTAGTTAGCCATCCACACATGTATTTCTCTCCTTATCCCATGACCGCTAAGTTTCCTCAGGAGTCTTTGATGAGGAACTTTGTGGAAAGCTTTTTGGAAGTGCAGTTATAATATGTCAATCGGATCACCTTGATCCACACACTTGTTGACACTCTCAAAGAACTCCAAAAGGTTGGTGAGGCAGAAGCCATGCTGGTTCACTCCCAGCAGGGCCTGTTCTTCTATGTGCTTTACAATTTTATCCTTGAGGATGCTTTCCATCAATTTGCCTGGAATGGACATTAAGCTAACCAGCCTGTAATTTCCCAGAGCGCCCCTGGATCCCTTTTTGAAAATTGGTGTTACATTGGCTACTTTCCAGTCCTCTGGTACAGAGCCTTATTGCAGGGATAAGTTATATATTTTAGCAAGGAGGTTGGCATTTGTGTTCTTTGAGAGTTCTTGGATGGATGCCATCTGGCCCCAGCAATATGCTCGTTTTCCATTTTTCCAGACAGTTTAGAACATCATCTCTTGTCACTTCTATCTGACTCAGTTCTTCAGCCTCCATCCCCGAAAAGCCTGGTTGAGGAACAGGCATATTATTTTTCTATCTATCTATCTATCTATCTATCTATCTATCTATCTATCTATTTATTTATTTCATTTTTAAACCGCACCATCCAAAGGCTCTGGGTGGTGTACAACAACTTTAAAAAGATGTAAAAACACGCAATTCAAAACACAGTGCTAAAAATAATATATAAACAATTCAAAAACAATTAAAACCATATGAAACCAATTAAAATACTTTTAAAAACACTTTACAAACCTTGGAAAACCAGGCCAAACAAATAAGTTTTTAGGGGTCTCTTAACGGCCAACAGCGAGCCTAAACTGTGGATATCTGCCAGGAGAGCATTCCAAAGACCAGGAGCAGCTACAGAAAAGGCCCGGTTCCAAGTCGCCAGCAGATATACCGGTGGTAACTTGAGACGGACCTCTCCAGATGACTTCAACAGCTCATGGGGATCATACCGAAGAAGGCATTCTCTAAGGTAGCCTGTACCCAAGCCACTCAGAGTTTTAAAGGTAATAACCAGCACTTTGTATTTCGCCCTGAAACATTTCAGCAGCCAGTGCAACTGTTTAAGACAGGCATAATATGGGCTCTCCAGGTTACCCCAGAGATAAATCTGGCTGCCGTGTTTTGAACTAACTGAAGTTTCCGAACTACGTACAAAGGCAGACCCACATAGAGCGCATTGCAGTAGTCAAGCAGGGAGGTTAGCAGCTGATGCACCATTGTTTTGAGATCGTTCTCTTCAAGGAATGGATGCAGCTGTTGAATCATCCAAAGTTGATAGAAAGCACTCCTGACCATAGCCTCCACCTGAGATACCAGGGTGAGGCCTGGATCCAAGAGGACTCCCAAGCTGCATACCTGTTCCTTCTGGGAGAGTGTAACCCCATTTAGCACAGGAAGATCTAACTCATCCCGTATATTCTGATTGCCCAAAATGAGCACCTCTGCCTTGCTAGGATTCAGCTTCAATTTGTTATCCCTCATCCAGCTCATTACTGTCCATAGGCAGGCATTTAGGGAGTGAATGCCATTTCCTGATGATGATGATGATGAGGATGATGAGGATGATGAGGAGAAATAGATTTGTGTGTCATCAGCATATTGATAACACCCTGCACCAAATCTCCTGTTGATCTCTCCCAACAGTTTCATGTAGGTGTCTCAGGAGAAGGCATAACCTCCCTAAGTCAAGATAAGGGACTACACAGGGCAAGAAGCCACAGACAACAACAAAAATCTGTGCATCTATGAGATTTAGAAATATGCACTTGCAACCCAATGTAGGGAAAATGGTAGCAGGCAGGCAGAAAAAAATAGTAGCTGCTCGAAAAGGAGAAAATAAGTGTTTTTCTGAGAAAATTTACACGTGCTACTAAGAGACATAGCAGTGAAAGATTTCTTCTGTGAAAATTATCTACACTAATAAGAGATGAATTATTGCCCATGAGGAAGAGGGTGACCTTGAAACAGGCATAGAACCCGGGTGCTTCTCGGGCACTAACTTTGGCTTTTTCACTAATTGCTATCTGCCAGCATTTGAGGCATTGTTTGGCGCTTTCTTCGATTTCTATTTCTTATCCTATGACACCCCCACAGTGGAGGAAACATCTGGATATATCATAGTGCAATTTGTTTGAAGATGTCATTCATTCAACATGTGTTCATCCTCCCAGCATGTCTTTGATGATTTACATTAGTTAGTATGGACATTCATGGACACCAGTCTTTGGTATTATATTGCCAGAACAGATTTTTTTGCTATCTGTATACATGGGTATTGTTTACAATCTTTTTATTGGTTATTATTAGATTTTTATTTGGTGTTTATATATATATGTTGTAATCATTTTTCATTAATATATATATTTTATTTTGGTCAATGTATTAAATGTCTTTGTCCATATTATATGGTGTATGGTATATTCAGGGGCTACCATTGGATTGCATGTGCATATTTCTGAATGTCATAGATGCACAGATTCAGTAAGCATTCCCCAGACACATAACTCTTTGTCTGACACAGGGGATTTTTGTGTTGGAAATTCTCTGTGGTGAGAGAATCCCTTTCTCATTATAGCAGAGTGCACAGAGGCACAACACAGCGGATTAGTTAAGCATGCATGTATACTGAGAGTAAAGTAACTTGGAGCCAATTCAAAGTTTCAAATCAATAAAGAAGGCATTTATTAAGGAACTCCATTCTAGATAGGAAAGTGAGGAGTTAGGATCTCTAATCTATCTATCTAGCTGGATGCAGAGGGATTGTGCATCTTCTCTGCACATATGGTGCAGGGAGAGGCTTGCATTTGGAAGGTAGTAGTGCAGGTAGGGAAGAGAGGGAGGAAGGAAGTTGAATCCTTAAGAGTAGCAATCTACATTTCAAAGGGATAGCATCAGAGCAGTGGAGAAGGGATGACCAATGTCATGACTCTCTAGCCCTCTGACTTACTAGTCTGTCCTCCACTGTCTGAGGCAAAGAGACAGCGCAAAGTCCTTTAACTTCCAACACCCCCTCTCGATGTCTCGTGACACAGCTCACAAGATTCATTTTCTCTCTCAGCTTTTCAAAGCAGGGTCTTGGTAGTGGCTTAGTGAGTATGTCTGCAAGCATTTCATTTGTTGGGCAGTAGATCAGCTTGATTAGTCCATCTTCCTGCAGACTTCTCACTACATGGTACTTCACATCAATATATTTGGTACTCCTCTTTACATCTTCTTGTTTGGAGAGTTGAATGCAGCTTTGGTTGTCTTCATACACTGGTATGGGCTGTGGTACCTCTGTACCTAGGTCCTTCAGAAGTTGATAAAGCTATTGTATCTTGTGACAGCCCTGTGCAGCTGATACATATTCCGCTTCAGTGGTTGATGATGCTACTATGTCTTGCTTTGTGCTTGACCAGCTTATGGCTCCATCTCCATAGAAAACTATGTAACTGCTGGTGGATTTCCTTTCTGTTAGATCTCCACCCCAGTCTGCATCTACATATGCTTCTAGTTTTGGTTGACTGTTAGCTGGCAGCTTGAGCTTAAAGTGTACAGTACTCTTTAGGTACCTAACAAGTCTTTTAATTGCATTCCAGTCCTTGACTGTTGGTGATGCATTCTTTCTGCAAAGTAAGCCAACTGCTGTACTAATATCTGGCCTAGTGAGTGTACTAATGTATAAAAGCTTACCAAATGCTTCACGATATCTATGGTTGTCAGACAGTGGCTCAGTTTGATCTTCTTGCTTTATGTAGTTCACTTCCATTGGAGTTGGTGTAGGATTCGCATTTTCCAGTCTGAGCAGGTTTATCAAGTCTTTAATTTTCTGTTCTTGGTTGATGAGGAAACTTCCATCTTTCTCTCTTTGTACTTGAATGCCCAAGTAGTGTGCAATGTTGCCAAGTCGCTTGACTTCCACTTCTCTGTTCAGATGATGCATTATTTCCTTGCTGTCATCTGGATTCTCATAGGCAAGAATCAAATCATCAACATACGCCAAAATGTAAGTCCACTTGCCATCTATGCATCTCATGTATAGACAGGGATCCGCGTTGCTTCTTTTGAAGTTTGCTTGAAGCAGCATATCATTAAGTTTTATGTTCCATGCTCTGGCAGCTTGTTTTAAACCGTAAATGCTCTTTTGCAGTTTGCATACATAGTCCTCTTTGCCTTTCTCTAAGAAACCTGGTGGTTGTTGCATGTAAATATCCTCTTCTAGTTCACCATGCAAGAATGCAGTTTTCACGTCTAAGTGTTCAAAATGCATTCCTTTGCTAGCAGCAATACTTAACAGAATCCTTACTGTGGTATGTTTAACCACTGGTGCAAAGGTTTCATCATAATCTTCTCCATATTTCTGTGAATATCCTTTTGCTACTAATCTGGCTTTGTAGCACTGAATCTTACCATCAGCATCATGTTTGAGTTTGAAAACCCATTTGCAGCCTATAACTTTCTTTCCTTGAGGTAACTTAGTAAGAGTCCAGGTTTTGTTTTTCTGTAGAGCCTCAAGCTCTTCAATTGCAGCTTGTTGCCACTTCTGGGCTTCTGGTTGTGTTAGCTGGGATATTTCCTCCCATGATGAAGGTTCTGGTTGTTCTGCCGTTCTTGCAAGGTAGGACAGTCTTGGAGCTGGAACACCTCTGTTTGAGCGCGTTGATTGCCTCACCTCACCCTCTGTGGTCTCTTTCATTACCTCAGGTGCGTCTGTTGGATCACTGGGGGTCTCTGTGTCAAGTGTGGTTGGATCTGGATCTGCTGTCTCCTCCTTCTCAATTCCTCTGAGTTCAGGAAGCATAATCCAGTCATCAGGGTGCTTGGTCTGGTTGCTTGCTTCGGTGTAGGCCCCCTCTGAAGGTGTAGCTCTTTCATTCTCATCAAAATACACTGCTCTGCTTATGGTTATCCTGTTGGTGTCAGGATCCAGAATTCTGTAGCCTTTGGATTGTGCTGAGTAGCCTACAAAAACCCCTTTTGTGGCCCTAGCCCCTAACTTAGTCCTCTTCCCCTTTGGGATGTATGAGCAAGCCGTGCTTCCAAAGACACACAGATTAGGGATGTGCATAAAACCAGTTCTCCCGGTTTGGTTCGGGTCCGAACCGGGTCCGGACCGGACCGGGGTGGTTCGGTTTTGGTTTTGCCGGACCACCCCCCCGGTCTGGTCCGGTTTCGAACCGGTTCTGATCTGAACCGAAATGGTTCGGATCACAAAAAGTGGCTGATTTTGAAGGGGACATTGTGTTCTACCTGCCACCCAAATTTCAAGTCGATTGGACCTTCCTCTGATTTTTTACAATTTTTTTTAAAAAATTATTTTTTGCCCATAACTCACAATGTGGAGCCCTTAGGGGCAAAAAAGCTGGGGTGGGTGGTAGCCACCCATGGGTGTCCTCAACCCCAAAAATCCCAAGGCAATTGGTGGCTCCTAGTATTATTGGTGAATTTTTGAAGAAATTTTTTTTCCATTGGCTAGAATGGGGGTTTAGGGCTGCCCCCGACCCACCTCTGTGGGGTGGCAGCACCCCCAAAGTGGGTTCGGGGCCATGGCAAAAATGCCCTCAGTCCCTCCCAGCAATCCCCGTAGAGATAGGAGTGATGGTTCTGTTGTTTTTCTGAGGTGTTCTGAGTGTAGATTCTATGATAGCTAATGAGATTTCCAATGAGACACCATGAATCCACTCTCATTTGCTATCACAGAATCCACACTCACTCAGAACACCTCAGAAAAACAACAGAACCATCACTCCTATCTCTACGGGGATTGCTGGGAGGGACTGAGGGCATTTTTGCCATGGCCCTGGACCCACTTTGGCAGTGCTGCCACCCCACAGAGGTGGGTCTGGGGCAGCCCTAATCCCCCATTCTAGCCAATGGGAAAAAAAATTTCTTCAAAAATTCACCAATAATACTAGGAGCAACCCAACAATTGCCACCCCATCTTTTTGGCCCCTCTCTCTGGGCGCCCTAACACGTAACACCTAGTCAGTCCATCTTAATGCCTACCTACTACCACCACTCCTATCCAAGCAAGTAAGAGGAGGACACTCAGAGAAATAACACCCACTCTCTGATCTAACAAAAAGGCCACTGCTGTGCTGCCTGCCAGCACAGCAGCAGCAGCGGAGAAGCACACTAAGCACAAGAGCAGCACACACAGAGAAGAAGCAGGAGGCGGAGCAGCAGAGCAGCAGACCTGCCGCTCTGCATGATGGGTGATGTGATGCCCAAAGAAACCACCGCCTCACTCAGTGCCTGCCACTGACTAGGCCCGACAGACAGAAGCCAGCCAACCTGCTCTGCTCTGCTCTGATGCTCCCCATGGATGATGCACACACACCCTACATCTGCATCCAAATTACCAGACCAGACCAAGTGCGCAGAGTCAGCACAGGCCAGCAGCCACCAGCCCAGCAACAGCAACAGCTACTACTGCTACCACCACAACCAGTGTTTCCGCTACAATAACATTCCCAGTCCAGTCACGCGCGCCACAGCCTGAGACTAGCGCACAGCCAACAGCTGCTGCCAGCCAGTGCCTGGCAAGCCCAGCCAACATGAGGAGGAGAGAGCTAAGTAGACGGCGCACGCACATCACCAACCCATCATGACGGCGCAACTGCAAGGGGAGAGGGCACAATTACAGGCAGCAGGAGGAGGAGGAGGCGGCGAGGCAATCCTAGCACAGATTTGAAAGTTTAAAATCCACCAGGACATCTTCTAGAATCTAGACTTCTGTTTTTTCTACCACCAGCTGTAGTGTCTAGTTAGTCAGTGTGCTGTGCAGCTGAGCTGAGCTGAGCTGAGCTGAGCTGCGCTGCGCTGCGCTGCGCTGCGTGTGAGGAAGGATGATTGTGGCTAGTTCTTTAGTTTCAGCAGACTGAGCATTGAGCATGGGCAGTGGCCTTGGGAAGCAACACAATTACACGACACTCACCTGCTGCTGCTGGTTCTAGAAGTTGCCTCTTCTTGTCTTTTCACCTCTTCGTGTCGTGTGTGTGTGTGTGTGTGTGTGTGTGTGTGCAGTGAGTGCATGCCTTTTGCCTTGCTGGAAAGAAATGCTTCTCTGGTCCACCACCACATATTTGCTCAAGGCCACAGAGGCCCAAGGCAGAGGTGGTGGCACCAGTGTGAGTGCATGTGTGCTGGTGGTGTTTGCCACCACAGGTGTTTTGTGTGTGTGTACTGTGTATGTGTGCGCTGCTAGCTAGGAGGGGGGAGGGAGGGAGGCAGGGAGGGAGGCAGGGGGGAGGAAAGGGGAGGGGGAGAGGGATGTAGAGGGGATTGAAGGGGGGGAGGGTCCGGCTCAGAGTTGCTCAGCCACATATTTGTGCACACACGTGCTCACGTGTGTGCTTCGGTGGGAGAGACCAGACTCTCATCATCTGCCAGACCGGGGTTGGGGGCAGGTGAGGTGGTGGTGGGCTGGAAGGGAGGGAGGATGGAGGGTGGTGAAGAGGAAGGGGGGAGGATGAGAGGGGAGGGATGGAGGGAGGCATGAGGGGGAGGGAGTTGGAGGGGGGAGGAAAAAACATGTAGACAGACACACACCACACCACACACAGGAAGCATCCACACACAGAGACAGTGCTAGACAGACAGACAGACAGACAGACACACAACAGGAAGAGACAGACTGAGCCTGCACCACACACACACACACAGACCCAATTCCCCCCCTGCACAGTTATCAATCAATATGTTGTGTTGGCAGCCAGTTCATTGCTATTCTGATGGTTTTGGGTTTTTTGCCATCAGCCAACATCAACAGTGACCACAATCAAGATGAACATAAGATGATAATAATTCATTCGTTTCATTAGAAAAAATCATCCAATCATTTTCTCCATGTAAACCAAGCCCCCCACACATGATTTCTGGCAACATTTTCAATAAAATCAATTCATTTGGCATTCATCATTTTGTTCTCCCTTTGTCACCTTTTTTTCTTTCTTTTCCAAAATTTTGAGGCTTGATTTTAACATGGGGTTTTAAAGAAAAATTTATTTACATGTTTATTTACATACAGTATTTACATATCTACACTGCATTTTAGAACGTATACCCGCCGCTGCCGCTAAGTCTAGTACTCCGTGGGCTGTGCTACTTTGGGGGGGTGTGCCGTGCCCACGCCAGGTCCCCAAATGCTGACAGGTGGATAGATAAAGGGCCTGTGCTGGTCAGCATTGGGTTTCTTTTTAGGTGGGCGTGGGCATTGTAAACATCTGGCCAGTCGCAGCACTACAACTACTAATACAACTGCATCTCTGTGTGGGCACACTACACGCTGCAACTTCCTGGCACGGCTCAGCATCTGTCACGTCAGCTCAGCTAGAGGTGGAAGGGGGGAGGGGAGGGATAAGCACAGAGGTCGAGCCAGGCAGGTGGCCAACCATGGGGCAACCCACGGTAATCACTCGCCTGGCTCAAACTCCAGCTTGGGGTAGCCCAACAGGGGGAGGTTCACCTTAAGGAACACCAGCTGCTCCACCAGACCATGGTCCAAGCGGGAGCAAGAGGGTGTCACCACGTCCCCGGCACGTGAAAACACCCGCTCGCTCTGGACACTGGTTGGGGGGCAGGAGAGGAGGCGCACAGCCACCACCGCCAGGTCCGGCCAGACTTGGCGGCGGCTCGCCCAGAACTGTGCACAGTCCACGCCTTCTCCCTCCACAGGCTCCTCCAAGTACTGCGCAACGCATTGCTCAGCACTGGAGGGGGGCCTGGCAGGTCGAGCCTCCCGCATACCAGGCATGGCGCCATAGCAGAACCGCTGAAACCACTGGGCGGATCTCGAGTCGGTAGCAAGTGGCTGCTGCGATGGCGCCGCCTGGGATGCCGCGCTGCTGGACTGGGAAGAGGGAGGGGAAGGGGAAGCTGACGCCGGCTGGCCACCCATGCTGCTGCTGGGTGCGGGTTGGGCCGCGAGGGCTGCCCCCGCACCACAACCAACTCCCTGGTCTCTGCGGGCCCTAGCGGCCTCCTCCTCCCTAACCTTCTCTACCAGGATGCCCTTCCACCTGGGCAATTCGTCGGCACTCACGGCATTGCCCTTGAGGGCTGGGTGACAGAGACAAGCGAGGACATACTCCTCCCTGTCTCCCAGCACATCAACGAGCCGCTTGTCAACCCCAGACCTCAGCCTCCCAGCCAGAGCACGCCCCTCTGGCGTGGTCAGAGAGATATGGAGTCCACCCATCAGCTTCTCTAGACCAACAGCTGTCGGCAGCGCCTGGCTCAAGGGAGTGGTGTCGCCACACAAGCCCTTCGTGGCAAGCTGGAAGGGCTCGAGTGCCGACACCGCCTCGGACATCTGCTTCCACTCTGCGTTCGAGAAGTCGCAGACATCCAAGGACTCGTCCCTCGCCAGGGCGACAAGGGCTCTCTCCTGCTCCAACAGGCGCTGGAACAGGAGGAAGGTGGAGTTCCACCGCATCTCCACATCCGTAGGGATGAGATGGCGAGGAAGGCCAAGGTCATCCTGCTTCTGGCGAAGCAGTCTCCTGGACTTCTCGCTGCGGTGGAAGTGGGCGGCCAGCTTGCGAGACTTATCCACAAGCGTGGCCGTGGCAGCAACAGCAGCTGGGATGGGGCGGGGCCCCTTCTCCTGGGACGCCTTCAGCTCCTTAAGGCCAAGGGCATCGCTGACGGTCAGATGGAGCGTGTGTGCCATACACCGTATGTTCACACAGTCCATGACTGTCTCGACAGCGGCGGTAACGTTGGCTCCATTGTCGGTGACAATGAAGCCGCGGGAGAGGTGTGGACACCCGCCAATCCACTCCTCTATCTGGCGGTCGAGTACGGCCGCCACCTCCTCCGCGGTGTGCCTCGTGTCCATCGTCTCCACGTGCAGGACGGCCCACCTGTGCCGTAGTGCAGCGGGAGCCGCGCCGGACCCGGAAGCATTGCCCGCGGAGGTCCCCTCACTCTCCGGTCCCCACCAGTTGGCAGTGAGGGCCAAGAAAGAAGCGTGCATCCCACTGACACTGGTCCAGAGGTCAGTCGTGAAATGCACGCTTGTCCCGGCCGGAGCTGCACGCAGCTCGGCCGACACGAGCTCCCTGCATCGGCGGTACAGGGAGGGGACCACGTTCCGGCTGAACGTGGTCCTTGAGGGGATGACGTATTCGGGAGCCAGGTATTGGAGAATCCGGCCGAAGCCGTTGTTCTCGACCACCTGAAATGGCTGGTCATCGGTGGAAATCATCTCCCGTGTGAGGCGGGTGAGGTGATGATGGTCCACGCGAACAATACGCTGGCTGCCTGAGGACTGCATCCACCGCTGGACGGGCAGTGTAGCCTGCCTGCTGGCTGGCACACTGCCGCTGCCTGCCCTAGTGGCAGATGCACAAGGCGCACTAGCGCTGCCAGCCTGTCCCCTGAGACCTGGGTGGTGACGCTCTCGGTGTCTCCACATAGGCGTCGTACCCAGGTGCGCAGGGTCCCTTCCACGGCTGACAAGCATCCTGCAGTGGACACAGCGGGCGTGGAATGGGGCATCTTGAGGGACCTCAAAATGCACCCATGCACCACTGCCCTTGGCCTCCTGCACCCTGGGCGCCATCCTAGGCTGTTTCTCGCATGGTGGCTGCAGTCCTAGGGGGGGGTGGCCGCCGCTGCCTGCCCACTGCTGCCACCCAACCCACCCCTTCCGCCCTCCACAGCGGAGGAAGGGCCCGGCTCAACTGGCATCGGAGAGGCAGGCCTCTCCTCCACCACCTCGCCAGACCGCTCCCCACCAGAGTGTCGGGCTTCACGAGGGGGGGCCCACTGAGCAGCGAAAGGATAGGGGGAAGGGGCCCCAGAGGGAGGGAGAACCTGGCTGCATCGCTGCCAGCCGCACGGTCCTCACCGCCCTCTACCTGCTCTTCCAACTCCACAGTCTCCTCCACCTCAACAACTGGCGGTACCTCAGCAGCACCTGGTGCCGCCGGCAAGGAGGGACCCGCCACAGCCCTAACGGTGCCTCTGCCGCGATTGGCGGCAGCAGGCGTGGGGAACTGAATCCTGCGCACCAAAGATGGGGCCGGAGCAAAGAATTCTCCAATGGGGAGAACTGGGGTGTCCACACGGCGCTCAGACATGCTGCTAGGTCAGAAGGAGGGAGACTTTAGGAGGAAGGCCAGACAGGGTCAAAAAAATAATTTGGAGGGGCTTAGGGGGAAAAAAAAGGCAGCTGATTTGGAGACGGTGGGGGGGGAAGTTTGTTTTCAAAAAAGGAAGCCAATTGGGGGAAAGGAAGACTTTTTGATATGGGGGGGAAAGCCAATCGAAGTGAGGGGGAGGGTGTCCTTTTAGAATTTGGGAGTCAACCACCACGCCAATTGGGGAGATGGGTCTGGGAGGGTTTTTTTAAAAAATAGGGGGTTAAAGGGTGGACCCCTGGTGTGGGAGGGTGGCACGGGCAGTTGGGTGGAGTAGTTGTGGTGTGGGTGGCAAGTTTTTAACTTTTTTGGGGGGGAGAGTGGATGGGGGAGGGCACAGCACCTACCGGGGGTGGGGGAGGGACGCAGTCAATGCTTGGGAACCTGCAGATCAAAGGAGGAAACCCTTATTTAGTGAACTGGAACACAAAGTGTGGGTTCTGGGGGGTGGTTCTCAAGTAATGCTCCTGTGGGGGGAGCATCAAACTCAATGCAGCCTATTTAGTGACTCTAAATTGCACACAACCCAAACCAGAACCCAGTCACACCTACACAGAGGTTGAACCCACCCACTCTGTGACTCTGCCCGCCCAATGCCATGGCAAGCAAGCAGCAGCAAACACTTGATGGCAGCCTCATGGATTGAACATCATGATCATCATCATATGTGTGTATTGGCCCAGCATGTAGTGGCAGCATCAAAGCCCAGGACCCCACTCAGACTGCCCCAGAGGCAAGGAAGCACTCTGGCATGGCATGGGCCCAGCATGTAGTGGCAGCATCAGAACCCAGGACCCCACTCAGACTGCCCCAGAGGCAAGGAAGCACTCTGGCGTGGCATGGGCCCAGCATGTAGTGGCAGCATCCGATCCCCTGACCCCACTCAGACTGCCCCAGAGGCAAGGAAGCACTCTGGCGTGGCATGGGCCCAGCATGTAGTGGCAGCATCCGATCCCCTGACCCCACTCAGACTGCCCCAGAGGCAAGGAAGCACTCTGGCGTGGCATGGGCCCAGCATGTAGTGGCAGCATCCGATCCCCTGACCCCACTCAGACTGCCCCAGAGGCAAGGAAGCACTCTGGTGTGGCATGGGCCCAGCATGTAGTGGCAGCATCAGAACCCAGGACCCCACTCAGACTGCCCCAGAGGCAAGGAAGCACTCTGGCGTGGCATTGGCCCAGCATGTAGTGGCAGCATCCGACCCCCTGACCCCACTCAGACTGCCCCAGAGGCAAGGAAGCACTCTGGCATGGCATTGGCCCAGCATGTAGTGGCAGCATCTGATCCCCTGACCCCACTCAGACTGCCCCAGAGGCAAGGAAATACTCTGGAAGAAGGCACCTGTTCAAAAACCACCTGCAAGACGCATGCAATGCAACGCAACACACAGCAGCAATTTCTTTATTGGGCATGAAGACACAAGTTGCAACGGTACATCTCCTCTCCCTCCTCCCCACACCCAAATGCATTTCAAGATAGGGGTGTCCCTATTTAAAACTGCCAGCTAGGGAGAGAAAGGGGGCAACAAAAGGTGCACAATTGCACATGCACTAACCCCTCTTCTTCCAGTCCTTCTCCTGCCGCTCACTGCTGGTCACGGATGCGCCACCGCCAGCCAACCCCCTGGGCTGGGACACAACAGGGCGGCCGCATGAGGCACAGGCAACCGGTGTAGTTCAACGATGGAGGGGCAGAAGTGAGGAGACAACACTATTTATGTGTTGTTGCTCAACTCACCCCCAAGCAGAGACAAATGAAATAAAACAACTTTCAAAAGAAAAAAAACCCGATGGCGGGGACCTCCAGGTGAGGTCGGAGGTAGGATACTGTGTGGCTGCAGCTGTGGGAGGAAGAAGAAGTGAAGGGATGAGGAGAGAGAAAGAGAGAGAGAGAGGAAGAAGAGAGGAGGAGCTGTAATGTAGCAGCAGGGAGGGAGATTCAGGTGTGGGAGGAGGACAGCAGCAGCAGCAGTGACGGTCCCAAGAGGGGGAGAGACCAACAGAGGGTGTTTGGGAGGTGGAGTGTGTTTCAGGGGGTCTGGGCTGGGGTATATAGCGGGGAGTCAGGGGGGAAAGAGGGGGAGAGACCAACAGAGGGTGTTTGGGAGGTGGAGTGTGTTTCAGGGGGTCTGGGGTATGTAGCGGGGAGTCAGGGGGGCAAGAGGGGGAGAGACCAACAGAGGGTGTTTGGGAGGTGGAGTGTGTTTCAGGGGGTCTGGGGTATGTAGCGGGGAGTCAGGGGGGAAAGAGGGGGAGAGACCAGAGGGTGTTTGGGAGGTGGAGTGTGTTTCAGGGGGTCTGGGGTATGTAGCGGGGAGTCAGGGGGGAAAGAGGGGGAGAGACCAGAGGGTGTTTGGGAGGTGGAGTGTGTTTCAGGGGGTCTGGGGTATGTAGCGGGGAGTCAGGGGGGCAAGAGGGGGAGAGACCAGAGGGTGTTTGGGAGGTGGAGTGTGTTTCAGGGGGTCTGGGGTATGTAGCGGGGAGTCAGGGGGGCAAGAGGGGGAGAGACCAACAGAGGGTGTTTGGGAGGTGGAGTGTGTTTCAGGGGGTCTGGGGTATGTAGCGGGGAGTCAGGGGGGAAAGAGGGGGAGAGACCAGAGGGTGTTTGGGAGGTGGAGTGTGTTTCAGGGGGTCTGGGGTATGTAGCGGGGAGTCAGGGGGGAAAGAGGGGGAGAGACCAGAGGGTGTTTGGGAGGTGGAGTGTGTTTCAGGGGGTCTGGGGTATGTAGCGGGGAGTCAGGGGGGCAAGAGGGGGAGAGACCAGAGGGTGTTTGGGAGGTGGAGTGTGTTTCAGGGGGTCTGGGGTATGTAGCGGGGAGTCAGGGGGGCAAGAGGGGGAGAGACCAGAGGGTGTTTGGGAGGTGGAGTGTGTTTCAGGGGGTCTGGGGTATGTAGCAGGGAGTTGGGGGGCAAGAGGGGGAGAGACCAGAGGGCAGGGTGTGTTTTGGGGGGATTAGTATGCGTAAAGGGGGATGAATCTGGGTGGGAGGGGGCAGGCAGGGCAGGAGTGGAGGAGGAGGAGGTGGCAGTGGGGGGAGTGGGTTTCTGGAGGGGAGGGAGGGGGGAAGTTGGGAGCAGAGCAGAGGGCCACACAGAGAGGGGAACAATCAATGAATCAATCAAAGCAAAGCAAACAATATGAAAAAAAGTCCAAAAAAAAACACAACCTGGGACCAATGGGCAGAAAGTCTGGGGGGGCGGGAGGAACCAACAACAACCAGCAGGGAGGAATGGGACACACACACACACACACACACAGCAAAACCAGAACCAAAAGAAGCTAATTGATTTCACACAAAAAACCAAAGTAACTAAGACAGGACTCAACAGGCAGCAGCAGCACCAGGGAGGATGGGGAACAACACTCAGTCTGGGTGGGAGGGGGCAGGCAGGGCAGGAGTGGAGGAGGAGGAGGTGGCAGTGGGGGGAGTGGGTTTCTGGAGGGGAGGGAGGAGGAAGCTGGGAGCAGAGGGCCACACAGGGGAACAATCAAATTTGAATCAAAAGAATCTATACACAAAGTTAAAAAAAAAGGAAACCAAAGGGCAGCCAGAAAGTCTCAGGGCGGGGGGAGGGGGGTAACAACTACCAGGGGGATGGACTGGGGGAGTGGGTGGGACACACACAGGGAGCAAAACCAAAACCAGAACCTAATTCCACAAAGAAATCCAAAGAATGCAAGACTCAACAGGCAGCAGCACAGGAGGGAAACAATCTTATCTGGGTGGGAGGGAGGGAGGGAGGGAGGGAGGGGGGAAGCTAGGAGCAGGGCCAGAGGGGAACAAATTAACAATCAAAATCAGAACACAAGGAATCCAATTGCAGCAATAATATAAACTAAATCCTCAGGAACACAACTCAGACAGGCAGCCAGCAATAACAATAGCAGAAGTTATTAATTAAAAACCAAAATCAGCAAATATATAAATTTACACAGAAGCAATAATTGAATGAAACTCAAAAAGTGGAACAAAAGTCAGGCAAGGCACAAAAACAGGAAAGCAATGCAGAAGATGGGGGGGGGGAGGAGGGCAAGCCAAAACTTTGGGAGAAGGGTTGAGAGAGAAAGGGTGAAGAGAACAGAAAACACAACAGGGAAAGTTGGAAAAAGTTGAGGGGAAAGTATTAAAGAGGTTTGGACAGAGACAGACAGAGGGCAGATGGACAAGGTGGCACACAACAACACACAGAGAGAGCAGAGAGACAGACACACACTAATGTGACACACAGTCAGGGACTCACAGCAGACACCAGCAGCAAAAGAGCAAGCAAGGTCTCAGAGATGATCCCACAACTGCAGCCAAGAGAAGTTTCCAGAGAAGAGGCTTGGGTTTATATAGGTTTGAAATTCCCTCCTTTGTGAGCCCCCACCTTTGCACTCCCCCCACGGCCAACAGGGTGCCAGCTCTCAACAGTGCAACAGCCAAGCAGCCTACCAGACCAAAGGACTCATTCTGGCCAATCAAGGATCAATAGCGCAGCCAATACAATGCCTGGAAATAGCATCACAAAATGGATGCAAGGAGGAGCAAAAGTTTCGGGAAGGAGACACAAAATGGAGGACACACTTGCAACTTTAAAGAGACACTCCAGAGACTCAACGGCACTCCCGGACCGGTTCGGGAAACCCGAGCCGGTTCGGTACCGAACCGGCTCGGATTCAGTCCGGCTCGGTCCCAGAAGGGCCCGATTCGGTCTGGGATCGAACCGCCGGATCCGGACCGGTTCGGGACGAACCGGTCCGGATCCAGACCGAACCGCACATCCCTGACACAGATGCGTCATGGACAGCTTATGACCATGCCAAAGTTCATATGGTGTTGTTTTTATAGGCTTTGTGTGCATTCTGTTTTGTATGTATGTAGCAGTCATGATGCCTTCTCCCCAGAATTTCTGTGTTAGGTGTGCGTCAGCAAGCATGCATCTTACCATGTCCAGTAGACTTCTGTTCTTTGACACTTTATTCTATGATGCGTTGGAAGCTGCTGTGGTTTGATGCACGATTCCATGTTCTCTCAGGAACTGCTGTGTGGCGCTGGACATATATTCTCCTCCTTTTCCTGTGCGTAGGAACTTTGGCTTCCAGCCAAATTTGTTGCTTGCCATCGCCACATATTCTTTTAATTTCTCGAGCATCTCTAATTTTTCCTTTAGTAGAAATACACACGTGTATTGTGAGAAATCATCTGTTATAGTTAGAAAATATTTTTGATTACCTATGGTTGCTGGTAGTGGTCCAGATATATCACTGTGGATCAGCTCCAGGGGTCTTCTGGTCTTCCTTTCACTCTGCTTAGGAAATGGCTTGTTAACTGCTTTGGACTCACGACAACAAACACAGTTAGTTACAATGTCACATGGTACAAAATCAATGCCATTAGCTAATCCCTTTTCCTTCATGTTCTGGATTGACTCATTGCTCCTGTGTCCTATCCGTCCATGCCACAGTTGCAAGCAGTTTTCATGCAGGCATGACTGAGCAAAGTTCCTTCGCCTTTCTTCTTGGCTTTAATTGTAGTATTATTGCCCAAATAAACAGTCTCTTCAGGAATATCAAACAGTTCAGTATGGAAAGCCAGATCATTTGAGATATGCATCAAATTAACATTAAAATTCCTGTTCAAATATCTTTCTGTAAACTGATTCACATTCTCCTTAGTAAAATCGGTCCTTCTTGTCTGATTCTTGGGACAGTTCACCACCTTGTGGCCAAATTGGTTACACAGAAAACATCTAAAGGCATTAATCCCGTTTGGCCTCATTTCAGGAGCAGTCTCTCTGCTGGCAGTCATGTGACCTCTCTCTCTGGACTGAGTTTCCTTGGTGGCAACGAAGCCAGATCTCTTTGTATGTAAATGTGAGGGCCCCATGCAGTTTCCTCTTGCAGCATTCCCTCCCCAGCTTGGGTTTCCTCTGGAATGATCCATTGTTGCTTTAAGAGCAAAGTTACTTGCCAATTCACTTTCATAGCATGCATTCAAAACTTTTTTTCTACTTGTTTTAGAGGATAACGTTTCCGCTGCTTTCTCTAAGCTTAGACTGGTGTGGGTTTTCAATTGGCCAATTAAACTGCTATAGCTGGGGGGCATGCTTAGGAACAGAGCTTCCAGCTTCTGACTCTCTGTAAATTGTTCCCCTGCCTCTCTAAATTGAAAAAAAAAATCTTCCAAAAATACCACAAATGTAAAAAAAACAGTCCCCATCTTTATACTGAAGATCCTGCATTTTCTTTCTCAAGTTAAAGGTATATGCCCACCCCTTCTTCATATGCAAGGAATCTAGCTTGCTTAGCATTTCCTTTGAGGCTCCAAGATCACATATAGTGTAAAGGAAATTTTTACTCACAGAAGCTGCAATCATCGCTTCAGATTTTGCATCCTTGATCAGCCAATTTTGTTTCACAGTTTTCTCAGCAGCTGTGGTTCCATCTTGCGGGGGGAGGGGTGTGTTCTCTTCAGTAACGTTTTGGAGTCCTTCTGCTTTCAGTGCAATCCTCAATCTGGTTTTCCATTCCAAATAGTTGTCTGCATTCAGGATAGTCAGCCTGAGTTTTCCCTCTAGGTATGTAGCCATCCTCACCGGCTCCAAAAGGCAGTGGCTGTAGATTAGCAATTCAAAGTGTCCACGCTAGATCTCACTGGATCTCCTGGAACAAACCTGACTCTCTAATTGCAGTACACGCAGCTCAAAATTCTGGGCACATAACCTGTTGGAAATTCTCTGTGGTGAGAGAATCCCTTTCTCATTATAGCAGAGTGCACAGAGGCACAACACAGCGGATTAGTTAAGCATGCGTGTATACTGAGAGTAAATTAACTTGGAGCCAATTCATAGTTTCAAATCAATAAAGAAGGCATTTATTAAGGAACTCCATTCTAGATAGGAAAGTGAGGAGTTAGGATCTCTAATCTATCTATCTAGCTGGATGCAGAGGGATTCTGCATCTTCTCTGCACATATGGTGCAGGGAGAGAGGCTTGCCATGTTGCAAGGTACTGTAGCAGGGCAGGTAGGGAAGAGAGGGAGGAAGGAAATTGAATCCCTAAGAGTCGCAATCTACATTTCAAAGGGATAGCAACAGAGCAGTGGAGAAGGGATGACCAATGTCTTGACTCTCTAGCCCTCTGACTTACTAGTCTGTCCTCCACTGTCTGTTACAATCTTTTTATTGGTTATTATTAGATTTTCATTTGGTGTTTATATATATATGTTGTAATCATTTTTCATTAATATATATATATATATATTATTTTGGTCAATGTATTAAATGTCTTTGTCCATATTATATGGTGTATGGTATTTTCAGGGGCTACCATTTTTCCCTATATTGGATTGCATGTGCATATTTCTGAATCTCATAGATCCACAGATTCAGTAAGCATTCCCCAGACACAAAACTCTTTGACTGACACAGGGGATTTTTGTTGTTGTCAATAACCTCCCTAAGTGTCTGCCTGGAGGCAGTAATGGGCTGGATGAGAGGAACAAGCTGAGACTTAATCCAGATAAGAGGGAGGTACTTATTGTGCGGGGTCAGAACTCTGGAGTTGATTTGGATCTGCCTGTTCTGGATGGGGTCACACTTCCCCAGAAGGAACAGGTACACAGTCTCGGGGTGCTTCTTGACACAAAATGGGGGGAAGAAGACAGAGGGAACAGCTTGGGTGGGGCATTGACTTTGGTGTCTTTGCTTCTGCCCCTCCTTTCCTCAGGTGTGTAACATCATCTCCTTGGGCTGTTGCTGTGCTGGGGCTTTTGCTGCTATATAGGGCTGGCTGGCCCAAGGGCGCAAGCCTCTTGGCGTGAGCCGAAGGGCGAGAGCACAAGGGCTCTTGTCCTTGTGGCTCTCAGCCACGGGGCAAGCTGCCTGGGGCCAAGAAGATCTCTTTCCTTCTGCCCTGAAGATCCGTCTTCCCACAATTAAGAAGCCAGCAGAAGATTACGCAAGTCTGGTTCTGATTTTTATTTAGTCAAGAAGCCGTGGTGGGTTAGTCTGGGGATATGTGTCTGGGAGAGCGAAAAACTGGTTATGGGGTGGGGGCAGCAATATCACGGGTCGCGGGCAGAGGGAGGTATGGCGGTGGGAGTTGGGCAGGCCGTTACAGGGGAAATCGGTCCAGGCAATTCAGGCCTGTTCCTTTTCCCGGCCCTTCTCCCAACCCTCTGACCCTAGGGAGCTCTGAGAACACTCCTTCGAGGATTAGGGTGCTGCTGCTGAATGCCAGGTCAGTTAACGCAAAAACATCTCTCATCCACGATCTGATTGTGGATGAGCGTGCTGACCTGGTATGTGTGACGGAGACCTGGTTGGATGCGCTGGGCGGGGTTGGTCTCTCTCAGCTCTGCCCTCCAGGTTTCCAGATCGTGCAACAGCCCCGCCTTGAGGGTCGGGGAGGAGGCGTTGCAGTCATCTTTCGAGAGACTCTCCCCGTTTCCAGGTGCCCGGTCAGGCAATCTCAGAATTTCGAGTGTTTGTCCTTGAGAGTGGGCCTCCGAGATAGGCTGGGGATTCTGTTGGTGTAACGACCACCCCGCTGCACTTCAGTCTCCCTACCTGAGCTGGCGGGGGTGGTCTCGGAGGTGGCCTTGGGTTCCCCCAGGCTTATTGTTTTGGGGGATTTCAATGTCCACGCTAAGATCCCCCTAGTGGGTGCAGCTCAGGATTTCATGGCCTCCATGCCAACCATGGGCCTGTCTCAGTTGGTATCGGGCCCTACCCACGTTGCGGGACACACTATAGATCTGGTTTTTGCAGACTGGGAAATAAATGATCTGGAGGTGGGGGAATTTAAGATCACTCCTTTGTCATGGACAGATCATTATATGGTGGGGTTTAGTTTGACTGCTCCATCTGCCCTCTGCAGGGGTGGTGGGCTGATTAAGATGGTCTGCCCCCGGAGGCTTATGGATCCGCTTGGATTCCAGACGGCCCTCGGGGAGTTTCCAGTGTCCAGAACTGGTGACCCTGTCGAGGCCCTGGTTGACCTCTGGAATGGAGAGATGGCCGGACTGTTGACACGGTTGCTCCTAAACGCCCTCTCCGGCTTGGTGGAGCCCGATCTGCTCCTTGGTTTTCCTCGGAGCTTAAGGCGATGAAACAACTCGGACGACGGCTAGAACGACGCTGGAGGAAGAGTCGCCACGAATCTGACCGAACACGGGCTAGAGCCCATTTTAGGGACTATGCCGTGGCGGTGGGGGTGGCGAAGAAATGCTTTTTCTCCGCCTCCATTGCATCTGCTCAGTGCAGACAAACAGAGCTGTTTCATGTGGTAAAAACCTTGCTCCACACATCCCCCCAGACAATGGGGGAGGAGTCATCTACAGCTCTTTGTGATCGGTTTGCCTGTCGCTTTGCAGATAAAGTCGCTCGCATCCGTGGTGACCTGGACTCCAGAGTTTTGCCAGTTCAGGCAGATGTGCCTCTGGTCCCATCTGGTCCCATTGTGTTGGATTCTTTTCAGTTGGTGCGGCCTGAGGATGTGGACAAGATCCTGGGCACTGTGCGGGTGACTTCATGCACTCTTGACCCTTGCCCTTCATGGCTAATAAAAGCTGCCAGGGAGGGGACAGGTAGATGATCGTTAATGCTTCATTAAGGGAGGGCAGGATGCCATCGTGCCTCAAGGAGGCGGTGGTAAGACCACTATTAAAAAAGCCCTCCCTTGATCCCTCCAACCTGGACAACTATAGACCTGTGTCTAACCTTCCCTTTCTGGGCAAAGTGATGAGTGTGTGGTGGCGTCCCAGCTGCAGAGGGTCTTGGATGATACGGATTATCTGGACCCTTTTCAATCTGGCTTCCGCCCCGGGTATGGGACTGAGACTGCATTGGTCGCTCTACTGGATGACCTACGCCGGGAACTAGACAGGGGGAGTGCGTCCCTGTTGGTTCTGCTGGACCTCTCGGCGGCGTTCGATACCATTGACCATGGTATCCTTCTGGGCCACCTCTCTGGTATGGGAATCGGAGGCACTGCGTTACAGTGGTTCCGGTCCTTTCTGGGGGGGAGGGTCCAGAAGGTGGTGCTGGGGGACTACTGCTCGGCCCCGTGGCCGTTGGCCTGTGGGGTCCCGCAGGGATCGGTCTTGTCCCCCATGCCGTTTAACATTTACATGAAGCTGCTGGGAGAGGTCATCCGGGGACTTGGACTGAGTTGTCAGCAATATGCAGGATGACGCTCAGCTCTATCTCTCCTTGTCATCTGATCCTAGGGAGGCGGTGGATGTCCTGAATCGGGGGCTGGAGGCCGTGATGGGTTGGATGTGGGCTAACAAACTGAAATTGAATCCGGATAAGACGGAGGTACTGTTGGTCAGTAGGAGAGCCAATCAGGATGAGGCGATTCTACCGGTTCTGGATGGGGTTGCACTCCCCTTGAAGGAGCAAGTACGCAGCCTGGGGGTACTACTGGACCCGGCTCTGCTTTTGGAAGCTCAGGTGGAGGCGGTGGCCAGGGGTGCCTTTGCACGGCTTCATCTGGTGCGCCAGCTGCGTCCCTTTCTTGAGAAGGCAGATCTGGCCACGGTCACCCACGCCTTAGTCACGTCGCAGCTGGATTACTGTATCGCGCTCTACGTGGGGCTGCCCTTGAAGAGTATCCAGAAACTGCAGCTAGTGCAAAACGCGGCAGCAAGGGTTTTATCCAGAGCTGCCCGTTGGGAACATATCACCCCCATTTTGAAAGAACTGCACTGGCTGCCGGTTCGTTTCCGGGTCCAATTCAAGGTGCTGGTTTTGACCTTTAAAGCTCTAAACAGTTTGGGCCCAGGGTATTTGAGGGACCGCCTGCTTCCAAGGGTTGCTGCCCGCCTGACGAGGACATCTGAGGGGGCCCTGCTCCGGGTGCGGACAATGAGGGAGGCCAGGCTGTCGTGCACTCAGGACAGGGCCTTCTCTGTTGCTGCTTCTAGACTCTGGAATGCTCTCACAGTGGCCATTCATTCCTCGGACTCCATCACGGCTTTTAGAAAGCTTGTAAAGGCTTGGCTTTTTACCCAGGCTTTTACATAATCGTTTTTACTGTGTCTTCTGTGTGTTTTTATCTGTTGTATTGTTTTTATGGCTGTTTTTATATGTTTTTAGCTTGATATTTTTTAATGCTTTTTATTGTATGTTTTAATTTTTGTAAACTGCCTTGGGGTTGTGTTTTTAACGAAAGGCGGTATAGAAATGTAAAAATAAATAAAATAAATAAAAACTCTCCCTGGTGTCCCAGGTTGAGGCAGTGTCCATTCTGGGTGGTATAGAAATGTATTAAATAAATAAATAAATAAATAAATTCTTCTATTCCCCACCACAATTGCTACTCTACAGCTTCTGGACACACACCCTGCATCATTCTGCCCAAGAGAACCCAAACACATGACAACAAAATGCCGGGCAAAACACAATAAAAGGGAGGACCAGCAACATTCAACCCAGACCTCCAACCCCGCCTTAATATAACTCCCCCACCAAGACTCCAGTCCTACTCCAAAGGCCCAGCACCAAAGGCCATCCCCCTTCAGCAGCTGGCTTCAGCGGCCGCCTACAGGCACTCCGCCTCCAGCGTGCCTTCCTCCAATATATGCTGCCAAGGACTCCAGAAATCTCTCTTCTCACGAAAGATCTCTGGTCCTTAGGGACAGGTGGAACAAGTCAAGCACTAGGGTAAAAGGCACAGGTGGAATAGGGCAGCAATCAGGTTGCCACAAGCTGGTTCTTTAGATAGTCTGGGGCTGCAAAACTAAACCTCCTCGGCCAAGACAGGAATGCGCAGGAATGGTGAGATGGCTGTTGTTCGTCAGGAGAGGTCAGGGGGCTGACAGAATCTACCCACTTCCTCTCTTCACCCTCTCTGACCTCCCAGGTATATGCTCAGTATCCTCTGCCATGAAGATGGGTGCAAAGAACTCATTTAGCTCCTCTGCCTTCACCCTTGACATAACTAACCTCTCCTGTGGCATATCAGAGTGTATCAAATAGTTAAACAAACTTTTATTTTTCCTGAAGCCAATCAGTGGTGGTTCCTCACAACCTGGAATAATATTAACCAATGGCGAATATTTGAGAACCACTTTTTAAATTTTATTACTTAGTAAAGAATAATTCAATCCCCATGTTCCAGTCATACATATATTGGCATTGTTTCTATTTCTCGCATTGGGTGGTTTTTTTTTTTTCTTTGTTATTTTAACAAAGTTGCAAACCACATCAGAGCAAAGAGAGACTGTTGAATATATATGTCTCAAGAGAACCAGCAGCCAATCAGGCTTCCCTGAGTCAGCACTTTGGCTTTCTTTCTTGGGATCTCCTACACCTGCGTGACTCCCACTGAGCCTGCCTCTTGAGACGTTGTCTCAAGACAGGTGAAATCCCAGGCTCTTCCCCATCAGAGATCATGTCTGGCAGCTGTTGTGAATCCTCAGCTCCAGAGTCTGGTTTGTCTGCCAAATCCTGTGGCTGTGCCTCTATGCCCTCACTAGCTGGTAAGTTGTCCTGCTCTGACTCTTCTGAGACAGAAGACTGAGCCATGACACTTTATTGATGATACATTTTGAAGGCAAGGACCCATTGACAATAATTTTTGCCTATTGCTGTTGATATATACTGCAAATCCAGGAGAAAAAATGAGGAACACCGTTCATTTTTCCCCAACACTGAGAACAGGAAGGCCATTCCAAATTGTCAATGGCTTTTTCGGCATCTAGGAAGATCATAACTGCTTTTGTACATGTCATGGTTACTTTATCAATTGCGTTCAATACATATCTATTTTTCAACAAGGATAGTCATTGGCCCCACTGGTTGCTTGGCTGTCTCAGATTTCTGACCACCCTTCCCCTGGAACAGCCTGCTGACGTGCCAGCGTTTCTTCTTCTATTCCCCACCACCACAGGAATTGCCGCCCCACCTTCAACGAAGGCACTCCCTGGCTCCCCATCTCCAGACAAACCCACACACATTACAACTTCAACCCAACCTCAGCACAGCTTAAAACTGATTGAACAGAAGCCCCACTATTGAATGCCTCCCTCTATACAAATGGTTGGACAGAGTGACCAGCCCTCGCCCTCGTTTCTCCCCCGAAGTGGCTCCCCCAAAGGGGCAACCCCCTTTGGTGTCACCCCTGCCGCCACTGGCAGGCTTCCTATATAAGCTGAACAATAGGCTCAGCAGGTGGAACCAGGAAAAACTGCCCAGTCACCCTTACAGCCCCAGTCCTGCAAAGACTCTCTGCAAGCAGTCCTGGGGGGAGGCAGATGGCAACCAGGGAGGGCAGAAGAAAAGAGGCAAGAACCCCAGTCTCACACCCTGGGGGAGATGGAATCCTCTTCTCCTCTTCTCCAGCATTTTATTTCATTTTATTTTATTTTATTTTATTTTATTTATTTTTTTTATTTGATTTTTATACTGCCCTTCCGAAATGGCTCAGGGCGGTTTACAATTAAACAGGGCAGTTTACAATTATTGTCAAGCACCTCTAGCCAAATGTTCAATGTGGTCATAAGAACATAACATAAGAACATAAGAAGAGCCCTGCTGGATCAGGCCCAAGGCCCGTCTAGTCCAGCATCCTGTTTCTTACAGTGGCCCACCACATGCTCCTGCAAGCCACAGGCAGGAGTTGAGGGCATGCCCTCTCTCCTGCTGTAACTCCCCTGCAACTGGTGCTCAGAGCCAACTAGCCTTTGAGACTGGAGGTGGCCCACAGCCCTCCGACTAGAAGCCATTGATGGACCTCTCCTCCATTAAGTTATCCAAACTCCTCTTAAAGCCATCCAGGTTGTTGGCTGTCACCACGTCCTGAGGCAGAGAGTTCCACAAGTGGATCACGCGTTGTGTGAAAAAGTACTTCCGTTTGTTGGTCCTAGACCTCCTGGCAATCAATTTCATGGAGTGACCCCTGGTTCTAGTGTTGTGTGAGAGGGAAAAGAATCTCTCTGTCTCCAATTTCTCCAAACCATGCATGATTTTATAGACCTCTATCAGGTCTCCCCGCAGTCATCTTTTTTCTAAACTAAAAAACCCCAGGTGGTGTAGGCTTGCCTCATAAGGAAGGTGCTCTAGGCCCATGATCATCTTGGTTGCCCTCTTCTGCACCTTTCCCAGTTCTACAATGTCCTTTTTACACAGTACTCCAAGTGTGGTCGCACCATAGTTTTGTATAAGGGCATTATAATATTAGAGGTTTTATTTTCAATCCCCTTTCTAATGATCCCTAGAATTGAATCCTACATGAAAGGTATAGAGCACCATGATTCCACCGGCAAATTTACTGCCCAATCCCACCCCATTGCTAGCAACCCTGGATGTGCCTTTCCCAGTGGGCTGATGTTTCCAGGGAGCTTTTAGGCTGATGCAGCAGATTCGGAAATGGGAGGGCTGATGGTCCGAGCCTTTGACGATGAGCCTGTCTGACTCTTTGCTCCCCAGCGCGCTGTTACGAACCGAAAAAAGTTGGTCGATGTGCTGCATATCTGCCCCGCTTCTTCTACAACCAAACCACGGGGCATTGTGAGTATTTTATCTACAGAGGCTGCCAGGGAAATGGAAACAGGTTTTCCACTCTTGAGGAGTGCCAGGAGATCTGCCAAAGAGGAGGTGAAGGTGAGCCATCATGCTGAGGTTTCCCCATGGAGTCATGCACAAGGCATGGGCCTTGCCTGGCCGCTGGACAAGTGTGGTCCCTCAGAGGGAGGGGGTCGGTGTGTCTCAGAGCCTCCTTCAAGGCTCCAGGCCCCAGAGACCTGGCCTGCTCCCTTTAGGGCTTCTATTGCCTCCTGCAGGCCACTGCAGTGCTGGGAAGGGTCTGAGTCTGCACTGTTCCTGTCCCCAGCTGGCTTTGGGATGGGGCTGGGCAATGAATAACTGCCAAGGGGGGAAAGGGCCTGCCTTATAGAGGGATACCTTTTGTGGTCCTGGCTGTTTGCTTCAGTATTGGGCAGAACTTGAGACCAGAAACTGCTGCCTGGGTCAGTTCATCACAGGGCTGGGAATCTGAGGGCTGGGAGGAGAGGGGAGCTGATCTTGTGGTAGCAAACCTGACTGTTCCCCTTAGCTAAGCAGGGTCCACCCTGTTGCATTTGAATGGGAGACTTGATGTGTGAGCACTGTAAGATATTTCCTCTAGGGGATGGAGCTGCTCTGGGAAGAGCAGAAGGTTCCAAGTAGGGATGTGCGAAACATTTTGGGTACAAAACGTTTTGTTCTCAAAATTAGGGGTGTGCAATTTGGGTTTTCAGTGATTCGGTTCGGGACCCGAACCGAATCACCCCCGTTCTGTTCGGTGCCCAAATCTGGGCTACCCGAATCACCCCCAATTCGTTTCGGATTTGGATTAAATCCAAATCCCAATCTGAATTGATTCAGGTAATAAAAATGGGTCCCAGGGGCAAAATAGTGTGGTGCTGTGGTAGTGCCCAATGGTTGGAGGCTACCACCCTAATTTCAGGGAAATTGGGCAAAGGGCTGATTTTTGGGGAATTTTTGAAATTTTAGTGTCTTTGAGGCAGATCGGGGCATAGCGTGGGATCTGGTCAAAAAGAGTGGGGTGGGGTGGTAGTGCCTAATGGGTGGAGAATACCTCCCCAATTTCAGAGTGATTGGGCATAGGGCTGATTTTTGGGAATTGTTGAAGTTTATGCCTCTTTAAGGTTTTTCCCCATAGTGAAGCATTGAGGTGTCAGGAAATGTATAGCTTCACGCAGGGGGCAGAGGGGTGCCCTAGAGCAGTGTGGGATTGGTGGTAGTGCCAGGTAGGGTCAAGGCAGCTACCTGAATCTTTTCAGAGGATTTGGGCAGAGGGCTGATTTTGGGGGAATTGTTAAAATTTACACGTCTTTAAGGTTTTTCCTCATAGGGTATACATGGAGCTGTCAGCAGCCCCATAACTGCACTTGGGGAGTGCTGGGGTGGCCCAGAGCGAGTGGTAGTGTAGTGAACATAGGGTGCCAACCACCCCCATGGGTTTCTAACCCATGGGGTACAAGGTTATGTGGTTTCAGAGGTATTCTGAGTGTGGATTCTATGATAGCTAATGAGATTTTCAATGACACACCATGAATCCACTCTAATTTGCTATCATGGAATCCACACTCAGAATACGTCAGAAACAACAGAACCCTGTACCCCATAGTTGATTTCACACGCAGAGGCATATGTGGAGGGGGCTGCCACGCGTGGCTGGACACAAGCCCCTGCTCGGCTGGCTCTGCACTTGTGTGAACCCCCTTCCTTTCCTTTCACAGAAAACCCATGAGAGCGATGCAGAGTCTGCAGCCCCAGCAATACAGGTTTGATCCAGCTTCCTGTGGCTTTAACCCCTTGTCCTGCTTAAAATGGTAATCGGCTGCATCCATCTCTCTTCACACCGCATGGACCCGATCCAGCACTCAGTCAACACGGCCCCTTTCCCACACTGCAGTAAAAATTCTTGATTGCCTACATGTTGCAGCATATTGTTCTTGTGTACTGGACTGAGTCCCCCAAAGACTCCTCATGCTCGGAAGGCCGAGGCACTTTCCAGATTATACGCTACAACTGTGGTAGTTTGCCTTGGCTTGGCAGGGTTGTAGTGAAACTGTAAATAGAGTGTTGCGCAAAGCCACCAGTAGGGGGAGCAGTCTTTTGTAGCTTAGGCAAAACATCCTACAATGAAAAATGTGTAGTACTGTAATGAAAACATAAAACTGGAAAGAAGGCATTGGAAATGTGAACAGGATCTTACTGACAGCACAGGGACTGTGATATTGAAACACAGGCAGTATGAAAGCACACTTAACTGACAGGTAGTGACACTGTTGTAGCATGTAATCTGGAAAGTGCCCCGTCCCACCAAATCTTCCAAAGGGGACAGGAGATTCAGGGAGCTATTGTGGCCTCATCGGGGTGTAGCAAGGGACAATGGGGCTTGTGTTCTCACCTCTCCCCAGTTGCCCCTCAGAGTGAGAGAGATAATGAAGGAAATAGGGAGGGGTGGAGCTGGGGGGGTCTCCCAAATTGGGTGCCCCAGGTGCTTTGAACCCATCCACTCAATCATAGCTATACCCCTGAGCCTCATAGCATTTCTCAAAGTGGTGTTCCACTATTGATTATTCAAACCATCAGGATGCAGGGTTGTGAGCTGGTATGAACAGATCAGAGTCCAGCCAAGCAGGGAACAAGGGGCTTTCCAGTTGTGAGTTCACTGCATGCTTAAAAAAACTACCTAGTGGTTAGGGATGTGCACAAAACCAGTTCGCCCGGTTTGGTTCAGATCCGAACCGGGTCCGAACCAGGAGGGGGTGGTTTGGTTTTGGTTCTGTCCGAACCACCCCCTGGTTCGGATCCGAACCGAACCGGTTCAGACTGGTTCAGATCTCAAAAAGTAGCTAGGATGGTAGCTGGCACCCAGTGGTACCTGTCACCCAAACGCCAAAGCAATCGGACACTTGTACGACCATCACCCTGCTTTCCTGAGTGATGAAGTTCCGGGGTGTGCAGCGTGATTGGATTGCGAGCTTCTCTTGGAAGGAGAGTCGCTGCAGACTTTGGAATATTTGGTTTCTTGACACAAACTTGAAAGCTGAGATTTGGTGGACGTTGGGAAGCCAATAGGCCGTTCCTACAAGACAGCAGCAGGCTCCCTCAGAGAGGCCAAACTCTGCATCTGAGAATGGGGCAGCTCTCTTCTTCTTTGAGCCTCTTGTGAGCCTCTAGCCTGTGACTTTCACACCGACATAATGCACACACAAGGACACACACTCTCCTTGCAAGGGAGAGAAAAGGGGAGATCTGGCTATCCTATGCCGTCTGCAGTCGGAGAGACATTGTCTCATTTTCTTTCTCAAAGTGATGCTTTATTATTGATTTCTGTACTGCAAGGGGGTTGGTATTTTTGCTGGTATGAACATCTCCAAGTCCAGCCAAGGGGACCAAGGTGGCAAAAGGAGGAGAGAGGGGCCGAGAACTGTAGGGGAAGAATGGAAGTTCAGTCCCCAAATAGCAGAGCAAAACCAGTTGGGTGAGAAAGCAGCCAAGCAAAGGGTCTGGAGACAATTCTTTAAGTTTGAAGAACTACAGGGATGTATTTAGAAGTTACAAAAGATAGGAAAGCTGATCTAAAGCTGAAAGGGGAGAGAGACTAAACAAACAACCATCTCTAGAAAGACAAGATGGAGACTAACACTGGAAGAACAAAGAGGGGAGGAGTTCAGCACTTATATCCAACACACACACACACACACACACACACACACACACACACACACACCCCTGTCATCACTATAGGGCATTCCAGTTGAGCACTGATGCTGCCATGGTCCTAGCTCCAGCAAGAACCGGGTGCTATGAATCCTGGGGTGTTCTGTTTGGGATTCCAGCATTCTAGCAGCGGACTGCAAACTTTCAAAATGTTTGCAGAGCTATGTTTGGACATCTGTAGGGATCTCATGCCAAGAGGGTATTTTGTCCCTCCCTTCCTCTAGGGAGCAATTCCACAGTTTGCAGTGGAACCAAAACAAGCACACATTCATATTGTTTCTCTCTCTCTCTCTCTCTCTCTCTCTCTCTCTCTCTCTCTCTCTCTCTCTCACACACACACACACACACACACACACACACACACACACACACTTGTCAGGGCCTGCTATTGTTGCCCTGCCTCTGCTGGCTTGGAACCTGACTTCCTTGGGAGCAGCATGTCCCCTCAGCTGAGCAACAAAGCATTGCCTCTTGAAACTATCTCATCCTGAGAGTGCCAACCCCACCCTGGCAAAAGAGAGTCTTGCCACTCTCCCTTGCTTGTCTGGCACACACAGTTCCAGTTGGAAGGCTACTCTGGGAAGAGCAGACACAGCTGAGAAGCTGAGAAGGTGAGCAAGCCTTTCTAAGCATCTAGCCTTTTCTCCCTCAAACAAACTAACAAGAAGAGGAGAGTTTTGCAGGGGCTGTTTCTCTTTAAGGGGTAGGTCTTAGTCTTTCTATCTTTGTGAGTGTTACTTGTTAGGGTTCCTTGCTAGGGTTCCTTGTTAGGGTTAAGATATCAGAAGGCTAGGAGTTCTTAGGGTTCCCTAAAGGCACTGTTTGCTGATTGGTGGGGGTGGAGTCAGCTAGGGCTGGGCGGGGCCCCACATTCCTTTCCTTTGGCTCTCATCCTGTGTGACAGTTGGAGGGCTACTCTACATATGAGGTGAAGGCCCGAGAGCATAGCGAACAGGAATAGCAAACAGGACGTAGGAGTTTTGCAGGAGTTTAGCGGGAAGTGTGCGGGCGAGCCTGGAACGAGCCCCTGAAATCGCAATCGCGATCACAAGGAGCCTGGTGGAGAAGAGAACGTAAGTACATATCCCTCCCTCATATCCCTCATATTCTTGGGAAAGGCTGTTTGGACAGTTAAATAGCTGACCATTACAGCTGAGACCTATCCTAACAAAATATCTAATAAACGGACAATAAGCTCCCTAAATACTGTAAAGAGCTAACTAAAACAGTATGAAGATAGAAGGTCAGCAGGGGAAGGGGCACTTCCCAGTGTATTGCACAGAGTGCCACATGTACGACTATTTGCCCCATGGGCAGAAATCGTGGGTGTGTGCTCGGTGCAAGGAGCTCCTGGCTCTCAGGGAACAAATCCGTTCCCTCGAGACCAAGGTGGCGGATCTGGAGAAGCTCAGAGACAGAGAGGCATGTGGACGAGACCTTCAGGGATGTGATAGAGGCATCACACTCCAGGGCCGGTAGCTCCTCTGCTGTCAGGGAGAATGAAGGTCTTGGGCAAGGAGGACATCAGTCTGAGGAAGAGGGAGATGCTCCTTTAGAAGGGACCCCTTCCGTGGATGATGAGCCCAGATCCTCTCGCACAGGGGATACTCCTCTGGGGGGTGGGGGCCTCCTTGTAGTTGGTGATTCGATCATTAGGGGGATAGAGAGATGGGTTTGTGACCCGCGTGTTGACCGCACGGTGACTTGCCTGCCTGGTGCAAAGGTTGCGAACATCATGCGGCGTCTAGACAGGCTCCTAGGCAGTGCTGGGGAGGAGACAGCTGTCGTGGTGCACGTCGGCACCAACAATGTGGGGAAATGTAGTTGGGAGGTCCTGGAAGCCCAATTTAGGCTGATAGATAGTGTATTGAAGTCCAGGACCCCCAAGGTAGCATTCTCAGAAATGCTACCTGTTCCACGTGCAAGTACAGTGAGACAGGCAGAGCTGAGGGGTTTTAACGCGTGGATGAGACGTTGGTGCCGGGAGGAGGGGTTTAGATTTGTTAGGCACTGGGACACATTTTGGAGCAAGCAAGGCCTGTACAAAAGGGACGGGCTGCACTTGAACCAGGGTGGAACCAGACTGCTGGCGCTTAAAATCAAAAAGGTTGCAGAGCAGCTTTTAAAATGACACTTGGGGAACAGCCGATGGGAGCTGGGCAGTATCCCATTTGGCAAAAGCCATCCTTTAAAGTGTGAGTCTGCAAAGAACGCAAATAAAACAGAAGGGGATGGAGCAAAACCGCATAAAGAGCAGATGGGAGCCTGTGCCAGCAGGTCAAAGAGTCAAAAGAGTAGCATACATCAGGGGAGAGATTCAGCATGTAGGGGCTTGTATGCCAATGCCAGAAGCCTCCGAACCAAGATGGGTGAGCTGGAGTGCTTGGTTGCTAACGCAGAAATAGACATAGTGGGCATAACAGAAACATGGTGGAAGAGTGAGAACCAGTGGGACACTGTTATCCCTGGATATAAACTCTACAGAAAGGACAGGGAGGGGCGCCTTGGAGGAGGGGTAGCACGGTATGTTAAAGAAGGGATAGAATCTAATAAGCTAGAAAACCTAAGTGGACTGGAGTCCTCCACAGAAACCCTGTGGGTGACTATACAAGGTCGGAAAGGAAACGTGCTACTAGGGACGTGCTATCGCCCTCCGGATCAAAATGATGACAGTGACTGGGAGTTGCAGGAGGAAATCAGGGAGGCGTCAAGGAGAGGCAGGGCTGTAATAATGGGTGATTTCAACTACCCACACATAGACTGGGTAAATTCACATTCAAGTCAGGACAAAGATGTCAAATTTCTAGATACGCTAAATGACTGTGCCCTAGAACAGTTGGTCATGGAACCAACCAGAGAGAAGGCGACCTTAGATCTAATTCTGAGTGACACCCAGGACCTGGTGCGTGATGTCAGTGTCATCGACCCTTTAGGGAACAGTGACCACAGTGCCATCAAATTCAGCATACATGCGGGGAGAGAATCACCAAGGATGTCTAACACGGACATTTTGAATTTCAGAAGAGGAAACTTCTCCAAAATGAGGAGTATGGTGAAAAAAAAGCTGAGGGGGGAAATCAGGAGAGTCACTTCGCTCCAGAGTGCATGGAGTTTACTCAAAACCACAATACTAGAAGCCCAGTTAGATTGTATACCCAAAAGGAGGAAAGGTACCACTAAGTCCAGGAGGATGCCAGCATGGCTAACGGGTACCGTCAAGGAAGCCATAAAAGGGAAGAAGACTTCCTTCCGAAATTGGAAGGCCTGTCCAAACGAAGAGAACAAAAAGGAACAAACTCTGGCAAAAAGTAACAAACTCTGGCAAAAGAAATGCAAGGTGACAATAAGGGAGGCAAAAAGAGAGTTTGTGGAACACTTAGCCAAAAGTATCAAGGGGAATAACAAAAACTTCTTTAAGTACATCAGAAGCAGGAAACCTGCCAGGGAGGCGGTTGGGCCATTAGACAATGAGGGAGTGAAAGGGATTATTAAGGAGGATATGGAGGTTGCAGAGAAACTGAATGAATTCTTTGCATCTGTCTTCACGGCAGAGGATACTGAGCATATACCTGTTCCTGAACCAGGCTTTTTAGGGATGGAGGCTAGAGAGCTGAGTCAGATAAAAGTGACAAGGGATGATGTTCTAAACTGTCTGGAAAAACTGAAAGCTAACAAATCACCAGGGCCGGATGGCATCCATCCAAGAGTCCTCAAAGAACTCAGATGTGAAATTGCCGACCTTCCTGCTAAAATATTTAACTTATCCCTGAAATCGGGCTCTGTACCAGAGGACTGGAGAGTGGCAAATGTAACACCGATTTTCAAAAAGGGATCCAGGGGAGATCCGGGAAATTACAGGCGGGTTAGCTTAAAGTCTGTTCCAGGCAAATTGATGGAAAGCATCCTCAAGGATAAAATTGTAAAGCACCTAGAAGAACAGGCCCTGCTCTGAGTGAGCCAGCATGGCTTCCGCAAAGGTAAATCTTGCCTCACCAACCTTTTGGACTTCTTTGAGAGTGTCAACAAGTGTGTGGATCAAGGTGATCCAGTTGACATAGTCTACCTGGACTTCCAAAAAGCTTCTGACAAAGTTCCTCATCAAAGGCTCCTGAGGAAACTTAGCTGTCATGGGATAAAGGGACAAGTACATGTGTGCATTGCTAACTGGTTGAAAGACAGGAAACAGAGGGTAGGTATAAATGGAGAGTTTTCACAATGGAGGGAAGTAAGAAGTGGGGTCCCCCAGGGATCTGTACTGGGACCAGTGCTTTTTAATGTATTCATAAATGATCTAGAAGCAGGGGTAAGCAGCGACGTGGCCAAAATTGCAGATGATACCAAACTCTTCCGGGTAGTGAAATCTCAAACGGATTGTGAGCAGCTCCAAAGGATCTCTCCAACCTGGGGGAGTGGGCGACAAAATGGCAAATGCAGTTCAATGTTAGCAAGTGTAAAGTGATGCACATTGGGACGAAAAACCCCAACTTCAAGTATATGCTGATGGTGACGGACCAGGAGAGGGATCTTGGGGTTGTGGTTGACAGCTCGTTGAAAGTGTCGACTCAATGTGCGGCAGCTGTGAAAAAGGCAAATTCCATGCTAGGGATCATTAGGAAGGGGATTGAAAATAAAACGGCTAACATTATAATGCCCTTATTACAAAACTATGGTGCGACCACACTTGGAGTACTGCGTACAGTCCTGGTCACCACATCTTAAAAAGGACATTGTTGAACTGGAGAAGGTACAGAAAAGGGCAACCAAGATGATCAGGGACTAGAGCACCTTTCCTATGAGGCAAGACTACAACACCTGGGGCTTTTTAGTTTAGAAAAAAGACGACTGCGGGGAGACATGATAGAGGTCTATAAAATCATGCATGGTGTGGAGAAAGTGGAGAGAGAGAGATTCTTTTCCCTCTCACACAACACTAGAACCAGGGGTTACTCCATGAAATTGATTGCCAGAAGGTCTAGGACCAACAAACGGAAGTACTTTTTCACACAACGCGTGATCCACTTGTGGAACGCTCTGCCTCAGGATGCGGTGACAGCCAACAACCTGGATGGCTTTAAGAGGGGTTTGGATGACTTAATGGAGGAGAGGTCTATCAATGGCTACTAGTCGGAGGGCTGTTGGCCACCTCCTGCCTCAAGGGCAGGGTGCCTCTGAGTACCAGTTGCAGGGGAGTAATGGCAGGTGAGAGGGCATGCCCTCAACTCCTGACTGTAGGCTCCCAATGGCATCTGGTGGGCCACTGTGCAAAACAGGATGCTTGACTAGATGGGCCTTGGGCCTGATCCAGCAGGGCTGTTCTTATGTTCTTATGTTAGGGGCCTAGATTCCCTTTCTTATGAGGCAAGGCCACGACACCTGTGGCTATTACGTTTAGAAACAAGTTGTTGTAGTAAGAACTAATCAGACTACTTTCTTTTCACTGTCTCTACAAGTGGACTAAATTTGCTTCAAATTGAGGTTCAAATTTTAGATCTCTTGTACTTGAAACGTTCATGCATCCACCATCTTGGGTCAGGGTGGATGATATTATTACAAACTATACCACTGAGGTGTCCCTGTGTGTCACTCACTAAAACTATATCAAATTTGGTTCAAATGGGTTAGACATACCTTAAATTAGTGCACTTGTGCCTCAAAGGTTCACATGTCCACAATCTTGGATCAAGGTGGATGAAAGCAGCACAAACTACACCATTGGGACATCTCTTTGTGTCCATACAGCTGTAACAAATTTGGTTCAAATCGGTTAGACTGTCCACAAGATAGCCCACTTGCAACCCATGGAGGTGGTTGGCACCCTCTCTCTGGGCCACCCCAGCACCTCCCAAGTGCGGTTATGGGGCTGCTGAAACCTCCATTCTTCCTTATGGAGAAAAACCTTAAAGCCACTTGTGTGGTGCTGGGGTGGCCCAGAGTGAGTGGTGGTCTAGTACAAAGAAGGTGCCAACCACCCCCATGGATTGCTAACCCATGGGGTACTGGGTTTTGTTGTTTCTGAAGTGTTCTGAGTGTAGATTCTTTGGTAGCATATAAGATTTTCAATGACAAACCATGAATCCACTCTCATCTGCTAACCTTAAAGACACATAAACTTCAAAAATCACTTAAAAACCAGCCCTTTGCCCCATTCCTTTCAAATAATTCTGATAGCTTCCTGGCCCCCCTTGGGCACTACCACCCACCACACTCTGCTCTAGGCCACCCCTTTGCCCCTGACGTGAAGTTACACATTTGCTGACACCTCCATGCTTCTTTATGGAGAAAAACCTTAAAGATGCATAAACTTCAAAAATCACTTAAACATCAGCCCTTTGCCCCATTCCTTTCAAATAATTCTGAAAGCTTCCTTGCCTACCTTGGGAACTACCACCCACCACACTCCACTCTAGGACACCCCTTTCTCCCCGACGTGAAGCTATACATTTGCTGCAATCCTCATTATTCTCTATGAGGAATTCCAAAATACTTTGAAAATTCACCAATAATCAGAGGAGTGTCCTATTGCCTTGGAACTTTGTGGATAGTAGGCACCCCTGGTTGTCTACCACCCACCCCACTTTTGTGCCCCTAGGTGCTCCATAATAGGGGATATGGGCTGGTTCTGGTCCCATTATACACCATGAGAAAAATCATAGGGGTGTCCAATTGCTTCAGGATTTGCATGGCTGTTGGCAGCCATGGGTGCTCCACAATAAGGAATAATGGGCTGGTTCGAGTCCCATTATACACCATGAGAAAAATCATAGGGGTGTCCAATTGCTTCAGGGTTTGCATGGCTGTTGGCACCCATGGGTGCTCCACAATAAGGAATAATGGGCTGGTTCGAGTCCCATTATACCCTATGAGAAATAATAATAATAATTTTCAAAAATTCATACAAAATCGTACGAGTGTCCAATTGCTTTGGGGTTTGGGTGGCAGGTACCCCTGGGTGTCAGCTACCATCCTACCAATTTTTGGATGTCAGAACCAGTTTAAACTGGTTCAAACCGGTTCTAATCTAACCACCCCCTGGTTCAGTTTGAATTCGAACCTGCAGCTCAAACCTGATGGCTGGTTCGGTTCGAACCTTCGAACCACCCTGGTTTGAATTTGAACTGGTTTGCACATCCCTACCAGAAACTGAACCATACTGATGTATCTGTGTCATTGATGTATCCAGGGAGTGTCTGACTTGTGTAACAGTAAGCAATACATCATCAGCATATAGTTTTATTTTATGTTCACAGCCACCTATTTTGATACCTTGAATCCACTGCCCTTGTCTAATTTTAGCTGCCAAAGCTTCAAGAGCAAGTATAAACAGCAACGGAGAAAGCGGACAACCTTGTCTAGTACTTTTATGTCGTGAATCTGTTTGCTCGGCTAACCCAGCAGGATTTTACAACCCCCTTCATCACTCCCCCTGAGAGTAACCAGGAAGCAGCAGCGAAACCAAATGAAGGAAAATAAAAGGCTCACAAAGCAATTAGTCAATGGATTAAGTCCCCTGAACTGAAACTAGGTACCCCTCTCTAACACTAACTGAGTAATAAGTGGAAGGAAAAGACAAAACAAGGAATGAAACAAGCGGAGAACAGAGAACAAGGAATTAAGGGAACAATTCAGGAAAGTACAGACAAGGCAAACAGGGACACAGAAATGGTTGAAATTCAAGAGCACACTATCTGCAGCCAATGAAGTTGCAAGCAAAAGAAAAAATATAAGGGGAGAGTGGTACTATTCAAAATAACAAAGAAAAAAATACCACCCAATGCAAGACATAGAAACAATGCCAATATACGTATGAATGGAATTTCTTGAATTACTTCATTAATATAAGTCACTTATTATAGTCAGAGGTGTAATCAGGGTGGGGCAGGCAGGGTATGTGCCCTAGGCGCCGCTGTAGGGAGGGCGCAAAGTGCCTGCCGTGCCCCGCCCCCCCACCACAAATTTTTGGGAAAAAATTTGGGGGGAAATTTTTTCCCGAGTCTGGGTGGCGGTGCCCACCTCCCCCTCCCACCCACTCCCCGGCTCAGGGGCACAGCGCAACTCACCAGTTGCGAGATCTGTCGTGGCGCGGCGGGCGCTCTCCCATTGGCTCCAGTCCTGGTGAGTGGAGGAGCGAAGAGTGCACCGCCCACATGGGGCGCATTCTGCATTTCCTTATCACTCCCACATGAGCGACAATAAGCAGAGGGCTGGGCGGCTGGGTGCAAAGTGCCTCTGACCCCTCCCCTCCTCCCCTCTTGGCTTCCCATTTCCCAGCAGTCCTCCTCTCCCCTTCCGCTTTGCTATTAAGATGCTAAGGCTGCTCTAGGCTGGTCAGTTTATTCATTTTGCTGGCAGCGTGGCGTCTTCTTGGGGGGAGAACTTGAAGAAACTTCCAACTTTCGGGTTTATGTGCACGTCTGGCTCAAAGTTACCCTTTGAGACAGACGCTCAAAGCATGGGAGCTTTTTGTTTATTTATTTGTGTATTTATTCATGCCCCTCGCACAGGAGCCAGCTGAAACCACGACAGGAAAAAGGAACCAGCAACTGAGCCACCAGGAAAAAAAATAAAATAAAAGCAAAGGGGCGGCAAGGCTAAGGCGGTGGCGAGGGTGGCACATCTGGATGGCTAGGGAGGAAATGAGCGGAGTTTTTAAAAAGGGGCCATCAGGCAGAGCAAACTCCTCTCGCTTTGGAAAGCAGAGAGATCATGTGGGGTGGGATTGGGAGCCCCTCCCCGCCCAATGCATTGTAGTGTAAACTGCTGCATCCCTGGTGGACTCGGAGCAGACATGGCTGTGAAGGTCGGAGCTGCAGGGTCCCTGCCGGCCGCCAAACCCGTTAGGGAAAGAGAAGAGCTGCGCAGGGTCCCCACCCCCAAAAGTGTTACCAGCCACCATCCCTCTTGCTCTCTGCTGAGAATTTCAAAGTGCAGCTTCTAGCTGTAGGAAGGGAAAAGGAAGCAGCGCCCTCTCCCCTAAACACCTGCCCCCCGCCCAAATTCCCATGCCTCTTTAAGGAGGCACCACTCTCTGGCTTTAACCCATTGGTTGAGCACATGAAATCTCTCTCCTCTCCCAAGGGCGTTTTGCCCCCAGGTTGAGAGGGAGCCGCGGAAGAACTGGGCTCTCTGCTTGCATCCTGCACAGCTATATGCAGCAAAAACAAGAGTCGTCGCCACACAAAAAAGGCTGCCGATGGCGAAGGTGGTGCTCTTCGTTCTCTAGTCCCTCCTGTAGTGAGGTGTGTGAGTGTTTGTGTTAAGATGCTCCGCCTCGCAGCGGAGGGTCTTGGCAGCCTGGGGCGCAGGGGAGAAACATTCGTGGGAGTAGCTCTCCAGAGCAGGCGGGTGGGCGCTTGCTTTCTGGCAGGGCTCCTGTACCTTTTACAGCTGCACACACAACAGAGAGGCAGCTAGAGCAACTTTCTTTCCTCACTGTGAAAGTTCTGAGACAAACTTCGCTGGAGTGTGATCTCGAAAAGGTAGTTATGGCACTCTTTTCTCCTACTGCCCATAATCTCTGGTATGTGTCAGATCTTGGAGATTCGCTCAAATACTTGGGATGTGTGTCCCCCCCCCAAAAAAAGCTGGCTTAATCAGACTCCAGTAGCTGTTTTGATTCAACTTCCTTTCTGTTTAAGAGACTTGCTTTGTGGGTTTTTCTCTCTCTTCACATTTACATACAGTATACTGCCCCACATACAAATCTCTGGGCAGTTTATAGGCTAAAAATACAAGCAACAATCAAACGATTATATCATGTAAAACAACTTAAAACAACTATTCATAAAACTTAAAAACATTCTGAACTAAAAGTTTGATAAAGTAAGTGCAAGTTACATTCTAAAGTGTTCAGTTGATCATGGGCTACTGATGGTGATTGATGGGACATCTTATTTGGTGTTCATGTGTCATTCTAGGGTTTTGAGGAGTGGAAAGATAGCAAGCAGTTCTCTCTCTTTGTTACTGTATATTCAGAATTGCTTTATGGTTCCAGCATTATCATGATGGCTAAAATTATCATGGGGTGCATGAGAGAATGTCAATATTTATTTCTATTTATTTATTTATCAAATGTGTATATTTATCCAAACTTCTATTTCTGGGCAGTTTACAGCAACATAAAACAGAGTAAAAATGAAAACCTTAAAAAAGGCAAAGGATTATTCTGAATTATTTCATATAGTCTGTTTGAAAAGTAGTTATTATCACTCCCACTTAGACTTTGTGCTTCTGTATGCATGCTTCACCGTACACCCCCCCCCCCCGCCAAATCCAAATCAAACCGTTTCTAACCCTTTCTCTTGCTGTTTGCTGTTGAAGGGTTTTAAGACCCATTTTCCTGAGTAAATTATTCATCATCATAAAAATTCTGTAATTACTGTAACTGCTGTTAATTAATGATGGCCAAAGCAGTAATTGGTATTTATTATTAATGGGCCAGTGTGTTATGCGCTGATGTGTATGTTTAACTTAAAAACTAGATTTTTTCACACACACCCTCTTCTTTCTTTCACCCAAATTAAATAGTTGGTCCTTTTAAAATAAAGTCTGAACTATGCCTAGTTCTATGGGGCGTGTGTTGGAAATGGACATTGTGCATGGGGGGTGCAAGTTCAGTGCTTGCCCTAGGCACCATTTCCCCTAGTTATGCCTCTGATTATAGTAAAACACTGAATATACATGAATCACTTGACAAGGTTTCGCGATAGGCCCTTCTTTCCCAATGAGCTTCCTCAGAAGTGAAAGAACAATTGTTATGTCTCAAACATGATAAACTTTACATCCTCCCTGGTGTATAGAGTTCTTCAAAATATCCTCCAAAAATGTTGCTTCAATTCTTCCAAAGGGAGTGTAGATTGCATCCAAACATTCTTAGATTTCTCCAAGGGAGTTGGACAGAGTCCTTATAAATACAAAACACAAACCATACATAAAAGAAAACATTTGCAAACCATGAGAGAAAACATTTATACAACATACTGAAATTCATATGTTTCCATCAAAGATAATTACCCAAAAGGTGCCACAGTTCACAAACTGCTGCCCAAGCTGACACCCAGTCTGATCAAGCCTGCTCGGATGAACTGACCAAGCTGTCTTACTCCAGCTTTATAACACTCTCATTCTTTCTCAGCTGCTGAAACTCCTAATCAGCCACTATCTGGCCCTCATCACGCTTAATTGGGGCACCAAAATTACAAAAAACAGGATAAGTCTAAATTCGTGTTTAAACTATAAGGTAACAGGGAATTTAATCTGTGTATATAAAACGAGTTCTTGTCTGTTTAACCATCTTACTGGTGGCTAGGTATCTATTTTTTTCTTTTCTAAAGGTGGAAATCACCACAAATCTAAAGTCATCATGCTGATGACCAGCTGGCAAAAAATGTTCTGTGAGTGGTGCCTCTAATACTCCATTCTTTATTCTGTAGTAATGTTCTAAAATATGTTTTTTAACTGGACGTATGGTGCAGCCAACATATAGCTTTAAACATGGGCACATAATAACATATATGGCATAAGCAGAATTACAATTGGAGAAATCTTCCAAAGGCTTAACATAATTGCCAGTAGGGTGTTGAAAGACTTTAGTGGGCAATGAAAAATTGCACACAGCACACGTCCCACATTTGAAATAGCCCTTCACCCTTGACATAACTAACCTCTCCTGGGGCATATCAGAGTGTATCAAATAGTTAAACAAACTTTTATTTTTCCTGAAGACAATCAGTGGTGGTTTCTCACAACCTGGAATAATATTAACCAATGGCGAATATTTGAGAACCACTTTTTAAATGTTATTACTTAGTAAAGAATAATTCAATCCCCATGTCCCATTCATACATATATTGGCATTGTTTCTATTTCTTGCATTGGGTGGTATTTTTTTCTTTGTTATTTTAACCAAGTTGCAAACAGCATCAGAGCAAAGAGAGACTGTTGAATATATATGGCTCAAGAGAACCAGCAGCCAATCAGGCTTCCCTGAGTCAGCACTTTGGCTTTCTTTCTTGGGATCTCCTACACCTGCGTGACTCCCACTGAGCCTGCCTCTTGAGAAGTCATCTCAAGACAGGTGAAATCCCAGGCTCTTCCCTATCAGAGATCATGTCTGGCAGCTATCAGAGAGCATGTCTGGCACAACAACCAACCTGTTGTGAATCCTCAGCTCCAGAGTCTGGTTTCTCTGCCAAATCCTGTGGCTGTGCCTCTAAGCCCTCACTAGCTGGTAAGTCGTCCTGCTCCGACTCTTCTGAGTCAGAAGTCTGAGCCATGACACTTTATTGATGATACATTTTGAAGACAAGGACCCATTGACAATAATTTTTGCCTATTGCTGTTGATATATACTGCAAATCCAGGATAAAAAATGAGGACCACAGTTCATTTTTTCCAACACTGAGAACAGGAAAGGCCATTCCAAATTGTCAAAGGCTTTTTCAGCATCTAGGATTATCATAGCTGCTTTTGTAGGTGTCATGGTTACTTTATGAATTGCGTTCAATACGTATCTATTTTTCAACGAGGATAGTCATTGGCCCCACTGGTTGCTTGGCTGTCTCAGCACGTGAGTTCACAGTCCACAGGTGGGGAAAGTGCCTTTGTGGGCTGAGGCATATTCCCAGACTGGCCCTGTCCTGAGATTGTCAGCCCGCTGGGCCGCATGCTCCTTGCAGTGGCTTTGGGATGTCTCTGGCCAGAGTGCTCTGGCACAACACCCCCTCGTGACATCTGCTCTGGTCATGGTGGGACAGGGCCACTCCCCACCCAGCATCCATTGCTCTTCTTCATCTGCATATCCCATTCTGGCAAATGTGGGTTCTCCCCTCTCATCCCACAAAGAAAGTGGGATGCATTCCCTCCTGAGCTCCCACTCCTCCTGTGAATCAGAGTTTGAGTGGTGCATTCGAGGTTCAGGGCCACGGCGGGGGGCGGGGCGATGCCATGGCTGGCAGAAGCGAAGCTGGCATTGCTGGGCATTTAAATGGCTTTCGATGCACTTTTCCTGCCAAGGGTGTGTGGGGCGCTCTGAAAATGCCTGACCTTGCAAGGCACATCGCACTGGGGATTGTGTCCAATAGTGGCTGATGCAGTGATGCTTTGCCCACAGTCTGGTTGCGAAGCATGCTGGGATCGAGCTGGGAGGCAGAGCGGCAGGCGGGGGCTCCCCTCTCCCTCTGCTCCACTTAGACTAATGGTGCCTAGTTGTATGTCTGTGGTGCAAATTGGAGTTTAGAATTCTGACTCTAGATAATGCTAAATGCAATCACTGTTATGCTAAATACAGTTAGTTTGTACACAGAACCATCCAGGGGCAGGTTAAGCTGCCGTATGCGGCCAAAGGTTTGCTGCTCCAGAGGGAAGGGAGGAAGGAGGGGGGGAGTTCAAATACATTTTTAAATGTTTAAAACTGCTGCCACGCAGGAGCGCAGCAGTGAGAGATGCCTCTCACCCGCTTGCACATGTGCAGGAAGGCCTGAAACCAATCAATTGGAGTCATTTGGGAGGTAGGTGGGCTTGGGTTAGGAGGGACATTGCCACTCTCTGGGTGCCACCCACCTGCAAATTTGTCTTGTCCTGACCTGCCACCCTCATAATTTGGAAAGCGGGCTGGTGGGTGTGAGGGAGCTCTCGCTGCCACGCTCCTGCACCCCCCCTTTAAACATCCCACCCATGAAGAAAATTAGGCCCTGGGGGGATTTTGCCACCATAGGCAGTTGCGCCTCTACTGCCACTCTCTATTTCCTGATTCTCCACTGTACATTACACAAGGAGCAACTTCCACCACAAGAACCACCACAATTGTTATTGTTAACTAAATCTCTGCTTGTTGTTTCCAAATACCTTTTGGAGCTCAGCTCTTCTTCCTGTCTGACTTTCCACAGTGAACCAGGACAGAGGACCAGAACCAGCAACAGAAGCAGCCCATCTTGGCCAGGTTGGCCAGATACACTGACCCACCAGCCTATCCCTGGCCTCTTGGGAGTCAAAGCACCAACCTGATGGGCCCCACCCTCTTCCCCACCACTTTCCCAGATGGAGTCAACTGTGCTGCCTGCACTGCCTTCCCTCCCTCTCTACAATAAATGCATCCACTCATCTGCATCCTGCTGGAAATCTTGGAGTATGTGTGCCTGTGCATGTGTGTGCGGGCGTGTGTGTGCAGGGGGTGGGTTTCCTATCCTGTCCCAGTCTGGTGTTTGTGTGCAGAAAGCAGGGGGAGAAAGAAGCTGCCGGGCACCTCACCAACCCTGACTTTCAAGAAGAGGATGACTATTTTAAAATGCCCCTTGCAGTCAAGGAGCATAAATGCCCCAACTCCTACAAAGGCAAGATAGAAATAGCCCAGTTGGTTTGCTCTGTTCTCATCACTGGTTAGCCCCATGTGTGGAGATCTTCACTGAGTTGCCTGCTGCCCACCAAGGCCATTTGGGAAATCTCAGCTTGTGAGCAGATATAAATGGGTGTTGGTGTAAGGTATCACTTTTTATAAAAGTATCTGCTTGGCATGATGCTGTCTTTCTTCTCTTTTCAAATGGCCAAATAGTGGGAGGTTTGGGACTTCACATATATGACAGCTTTAGCCCATGAGTTCATGCCAAGACCAAGGCCTGAACTGTGTCAAACAAATGGACTCATATCAAGCATTTTTCTAACATAATATGGCTAACTTATCTAAGCACAAAAATGACCTCAACTAGGTCTTACATCTTCCCCGCTAGGTAAATAGGATTAGTCCTAATCCAAATTTACCGAATCAACACAAAAACATTCTTCTCATGAGCAGATACATCCAGAACCCAATGAAAATAAATGAATACGATAAATGAGTAAAATGAATACAAACACATGGTAAACATATTGCTCTAATAGAGCAAGCATACGTGAAAATAGGTGCATACCAAACATATCACCAAAAAATGAATAAAAAGCCTCATTCAATGAAGTGGATCAATGACTGGGTAATGATTAAAAAGAGTTACTGCTAAAAGTGGACAGGAATTGCAAGTGCAAATGTCTTCAAAACACCATGTGAGACGTTGTTATTTCCCTGATACATCATTCTTCACCACATCACTCGTGTGTCAGATGCAAGATATAATGATACATCTTCCCCCCTTGTCACTTAGACCATCATCTCACCCTTGCCTTCTTTAGGGATAGGAAGCAAGGGACGCATGATCGGATTTTCCCTTTCCTGTCCCTCAGGAAGTCTGGGAACCCTAGTCAAGGGATGCATGACTGCATAGTCTCCATTAGCTGCTTGGGGTGCACGTGCACTAAGCAGTCTAAGCAGATGATAGCACCCTCGGGCTGCAGTTTGAGACAGTAAACTCCTTGTGGCCCTTTTTGTCCAGATGCACAACCCAATCATGCAAATCAGTAGAATGGCTTGTGTGATCAAAATGAAAATGATTGGGTGCAGAAACATGTTTGCAAAACTGGTTCCAGTTGGACTCCAGCCAAGTAGAGTGTCAAAGAAGGAATGTTGTGCAGCTTTCTCTATCTTTTCACCCTCCACCTTCACTACCTTAGCAACATGGTCCAAGATTTGCACAGAATTGTTAAATCTGCGTGCATTATTCAGTATCTGGTGCTCTAGATCATGGAGTTCAGACATCCACTCCAGGATCTTAAGCTCATCTTCTAAATGGAAGCCTGACAGATCATATGGACCATGCATCCACTCTGTGACTGTGATGCCATCAAAGACAGTATGTGTTGTGGTCAGCATTTTTCCTTGACAATCCCTTACCATGTGTCACAAAAACAAGGGTTGCCCCTGTTCCTCTGAATGATAACTTCCTCACCATTGGGCATATAAACTTGAGTGCAAGGTGTTTGCAAATGGAAACAAGATTCATTTGTTTCATACAGCACACTTTCTGTGCTAGGAAAGACCTGAAACTTGGAAAAACGTGGTTCAGGGAAGGATTCTGGTGGATTGGGACATACGATCCAAGCAAAAGCTGACTCGCAGTCCTGCAAGTTGAACACATGTGATAGATTGGACCAATGAAAAAGGTTGGCTGGCAGCATATAATTTCCAGAATTGGCCAGGGGAAGGCCCAAATGAGACACTGGGAATACAGTTGTTTTCTGTAGAACATTAATGTGTGAAACATAGACTGTTAGCCTTAAGTCTCTTGGGTTCCAGTGAGCCAATGTAACAGGTTTGTGTAATTGTCTGCGGAGTATTTCAAATTTATCATGGAAGCCAAATCAGAGTGAATTTTGTGTGCCATGGTTTTATCAAGCAGACTGGAACCAAAAGTGATAATGTTGCCCTGAAGTTGTGTATACTGTACTGCAATGGACATATTGTAGATACTATGTCTTGTGGCAGACAGGGATTTTTTGCGTATTTCACGCTCAGTGTGGACCCTAACCCAGCATGGCAAAAGCTTAGCTAGATCCCTGTCACCTGCAGAAACAACATTCAGATCATCAGACAATTTATCAGTTACCCCTTTCATGTGTGAGCCTATGTAAGAGAACTTGTTAGCTGCCACCTCCAGAGACATGGCATTTAACCCTTTCCCTGCGGTCCCAATTCCCCCCCCCCCCAAATTGTCCCAAGGTCCCTCTTTTGAAGATGTCCATGACGCTCAGGAATGAAGAAGTATGAAAAGGACAGTTCTCTTTCACCAGGATGTTGCGTTGTAGATCATTTTGCACTCCAAAGATTCCAGGAAGCCCAATCAACAGACAGAAATGGTTTGCACTGTAGGAAGCGTTTTGCGACATTGATGGCAGGCAAATCAAGATTGACTTTGGTTCTGACCATTTGATAGCATTGTGCAAGAGACACAGGGATGCCTTTTCTGTATGAGCAGTCACCGATATAAGAGATAGAATGTCCTTCATCTGGTTTGGAGGCTGGACCGGTCTTGGTCTCATCCTCTGCCAATCTTGTGACAACGACAGGTGGTTGCGGGGTGGATGGACAGTGATCATCTCATGGAGCATCACAGGGACATCGCACCAAGCATGGGGTACATCTTTGGAGCTCCAGGAACACTGCTGCAGCAGGAAAATTGACCACTGGAATCTAGGCCGACAGACTGTTCCCAAAACATGCACATGCGCGAAACTGAAGCCTTCCTCACCATAATAGATTTCTCCATCTGGGAATTCATTATCCTTACTGTAGGCTGTGAGAATGAAGAGTTTCAGGCCAACTTGAAACTTCAGGACATTTCACCAACATCCTTGCGGACACAGAGATGCTTTCTCCCAGGCAGCGTTGCTAGCCAACAGGACAGGAGACGTAGGGTACAGTTTATGGTATTTCTGGATCACATATCCGAAAGAGTGAAGTTAAGCGTCTATAGCGTCTTCAAGACTTTCCCAGGGAAAACTGCTATTCCAGGTACATTTTCCCATTCTCTTCACATCAGGGAGCGTCTGTGCCACGATGGTTTGGTCTGCACCTTTGTTAAGTGACCAATGCCCTTTCTTCACACAGTTGTGAACTATGGTAGAAGTCTATTCGCAGGTGTGCTCTGTCTTCCGAAGGGAGATGTATTCAGACGATGTCAGGACCCACAGCACCCCTCCAGGACCGTCTTCCAGGTTGAATTCGTAAGTTGACTTCTTCCCATTGAAGTTTGCAATCATTCTGCTCATACAGTGTCCGTAGGTCTGCCATCTCACCTTTGTTCCAGGTAACAGCTTAAAAGGATTCAAGATGAGCACAGCAACATGGTCTAGGGATCTGATCTTCCTTGTCTTCCAATGGTGATCTTCAAACCTGGGAAGCTTCACATCAGGCTCGGACATACTCATAATAGGTAACTTGGTTTGAGTTTGGCGTGTATTCCTCTCCCTTGGTGGAAGGGTTGAGGTCACTCTACAAAAAGACAAACATCACTCAACTCCATAATAATTTTCCCAACCCAAACACAACCATTGACATATAATACAATACCCCAATACCCCTTTTATACAATACTGGTCATATGTGGGTGTAGGATGTGTAAATGCATAATCTATGTTTCCGACTGCTTTCGCCAAGCTCTCACCCTGTTTTATACGATGGATGGTTTACCCAGAAAAATATAGCCATGTCATGCAAGTTCAGGGCAAACAGGAAAGTCATCACTGCGCAGTACCAAATTGAAGGTAATAATAGCCTTCGCACATGTCGGGTATCTCTCACACCCTCAAGTCCCCCTCTGGCCATTGTGCCTGTATCTGGAATAAAACACATGTAAAATTAAAATACATGTCAAAGCAAAAATGAGGAGAGCCCTTCTGAAGTGGGAAAGAAAATAAGAAAAGCAAAGGAAAGATGACAACAACAGTAAATGACATGCAAGCATGGAAGTAATGGAGGAGACCACATTCCCCTTTTCCTAAACTTGACAGACACACCAACGAACTGGTGGAACACCATAGTACGTCCCTGGGCTCGTGTTTTCAATGAGTTGGGGCCAGCTGAGACCGCCCCCCATTGCGTAAGCCACAGGATCTAATTTTTGCCTCTGGGTGGGCCAGGTCCTCCTCTGATCAGTCAGAATCTTCGACGTACGAAGCCAAACATCAGATGGACGGAGCCACCAAATGTCATAAAGCGTTCCTCCCCAAATGATTACTTCCATATTTCCCCTCCAGCCAGATTCTTCACAATGAATGGTCTGGGATCAATGAATGGAACTGGGATCATATCCCAGTATCCATGACCGCATGGATATTGGGACAGCAAGCACAGGTCTCATGTGTGGTGCGCCACATTTGTCGTCTTCTCCATATGGAAGTATATAGGTGAAACACTGTTACATATCCTGGCTCCATTATCTGGGAAAACAAACAGAGGAAACAGAAAATCATGCTCCCCCCGCCCCCAGATCATGAACTTTGTAAGGCTTAAGTTGGGATGCATGGTACCTTTTCAGAACCTCAGGATTTACAGACTTACGGATTTGGAAAACTGTTGGAGAAATCTTCTGAACAGTACTAAAAGGACCTGTCCATTTGAAATCCAGTGTGTGTGTGCCTTTTTACCCATTTTCCTGAGCATGACCAGATCTACTATTTTCCGATTATGAGTCATGACCTGATCCCCAAAGTATTTTTCTGCTTGCTTGCGTTTCAAACCAATTAAATTAGCTACTTGAAGTTGCACTTCCCTTATTGTTTTCTCTAAGTTTTGCACCCATAGGTCATTGGCCGCTACTATGTCTAATTCCAGTGGTAAATCCATGTTAAGCCATAATTTCTCTGGCATCCTCATTTTTCTTCCGAACAAAGCTTCATATGGTGAGAATTCTAAGGAATTTTCCATCCCTCTCAATGCCCTGATCCCAATCCTTACCATTGTGGGAGACCACCTTCCTCAGGGAAGTTTTTATGGAACGGTTTTGTCTCTCCACCTGACCTGACAATGTCAGCTGAAACAGAATGTGGAATCTCTGCTGGATTCCCAAAAGTTCACAAGCCTCAGCCATGACCTCATTAACAAAATGGCTTCCTGAATCCAAACTTAGATCCTCCATAACTCTAAATATCCCACAAAAGTCTAAAAGTTTCTTGGCTGTGGTAAAGGCAGTGTTATTCTTAACTGCATAGCCAATAATCCATCAGGAAAATGTATCCAAAAATATCAAAATGTACTTATTCCCAGCTGATGTCCTAGGAAGAGTTCCCATATAATCTATCTGGACTGCACTGAAAGGACCAGTAATTCTGTGATGCCCTCGGAGTTGCCCTCTTCAAAATAGATCAGGATTTATAAGAGCACACGCCAAACAAGCATGGACATAGGATTCAGTCTCTGCCTTGGCAGTTGGCCACCAGGCTGTTTGTTTGTAGGACCCTTGCGTAGGTAGCATCTATCCCTGCATGGCTTTGACCATGCAGCATGCTCAACAGGTCAGCTCTGACTTGTTTAGGAGCTACCCAATGTAGAATTCCTTTTAATTTAACCCAAACCATTCCTGAGTCATCCACAATCCATTCCCCTTTTACTTTTGGTCTATTCAAATTTTGCTTCCACTCCACCAGTTCAGGGCCAGCCTGCTGCAATTTCAACAAGTCCAATTCTTGCTCAGGTCTAGCATGTAGAAAACCCTCATTTTCCACATCTCCATGCTGATCAAGTACCTCATCCTCTAAGGAAGGCATAGCTGAGTCAATTTCCTCAGCTTCAATATCTGAGGGAACATCTTCTTGATGTTTGAGTTTCCTTTTCACTTTTCACCCCTCCTTTACTAAGTCTTCCTCTAAAACTATCCCTTCTCATTTTGCTTGGGCTCTGATAACCACACATACATTCTTTGATTCTGTTCTCACTGGGCGAGTCATTGCAGCCTCTTTAGCCAGCTGATCTGCCTTATTATTCCAGAAAACAACATCAGCATCCTTGCTTTTCCCATGTGCATTTACGAGTCACTAGAACAGACTTTGCGGCTTTTTGCCTCAAGAGACTGTCAGTTTCCTCCCATAACTTTCTGTGGGCAAGTTCACCACCTCCTGGCCTTTTGAAGTCATTTCGCCTCCAAAACTTTAAATGCTCTGACGGTGCCAGGGTTATGAAATCTGAATCTGTGAAGATAGCTATAAGTTTGCCCTTAGGTTCTGCTACCAGGAGAGCTAGGCTTGCCAGGATCTCAGCCTATTGGGCTGACACGGCAGGAGCCAAACTCTGGATAGTGTATTCACCCCTGATCCTAATGGCTGCATATCCCGACAATGCCACCCCATCCTTCCAAAAAGCTGAGCCATCTGAAAATCAGATCTCCCTTTGTTCTTGCTCTGCCTGTTGTAAAGACCTTCCCAAAGGCCAATCATGCTCCTCCCACAGCTCATAATCACATTTGTGCGCTGATCCTGTGACCAGCAGACCAAATGGGGCTAACCCTGCCTTTGGGTCACATTTAACCGTGATATCTTTATCTGCTAAGGCACGTGTCCACTGAGCTATTCTTTGAGATGAGACCTTAGATTTACCTACAGAACCACACAGAATGCACTTAATTGGGTCATGGGAAGTGTGTAAAATCACTGGATTGAACCCTATTAGTAAATGCCACTTATCCAATGCAAGACTAAGAGACTGACATTTCTTTTCACACGGTGAGAATTTAATCTCCCCAGGTGACCACAGTTGTGAAGCATATGCTATAGGACGCTTCATTTTAGGCCTACCTCCTTCCTGATACAACACAGCTGCAAAAGCACTTTAATTTGAGTTTAACTGAATGTGAAATGGGTCTGAACCAGCACTGTTGCTCGACTAAGGACAGATTTCAATTTTTCACAGGCCTGCTGACAATCTGAATCCCAAACATATTCTGCATCCTTTTTCAGGAGACTGTAGAGAGGTTTAGCGATAAAGGCAAAGTCTGGGATACAATCTCTGGAAAAATTCATCACACCCAGAAAACGATGCAAAGCACTCTGAGACTCAGGGATGGGCAATTCCATGATTGCCTTGACCCTCTGAGTATCTGGATGCCTGCCTTCCTTTCCGAGCGTTATGCCCACATAACTGACCTCCTCTTTGCATAATTGGACCTTATCCTGGTTCATTTTGAACCCAGTCTCCTGAATAAGCTCAATTACTAGCTCTGTGCGTTCTTGGATCTCTGCCAAAGCTTTGGCCGTCACCAATATGTCATCCATAAAGGAGTGCACATAGGGTGTGTGCTCAGGGGGCAAGCGATGGTGGACACTACAGTATGTGCTATCTTTCCACTCGACCCAACCTTGACCCAACCGGGTCATCAAAAGAGACTCACCAGAATGCTGTATTGAAAACCTAACATAATCACTGGGGTCAAGTGCAATGGAGTGATAGCAATTTGCCAAGTCCAAGGTGGAATAATAGCGTGTCCCGTCCTTTATGGCAGTAATAATAACCTCATAGCTTAGGACCACAGGTGCAGAGGGAATGGTGACCCAATTGACATTTCTGAAATCAATACAAAGTCGCCAAGCCACAGATTTCTTAGCCACAGGCCAAATTGCAGAGCTGGTAGGGCTATATCCTGGTATTAGAATACCCTGCTTCTTCATGCTGTTTATTATCTCCCCCACAACTGCTTGGGCTTCATCAGGAATTTTATATTGTTTCATGGGTTGGGCAAGAGGTCCCTGAATTTTAGGCACTGTATAATTCTTTACTAAACCTGCTTCAACTTTATTGCTGATCCATACACTTGGGAATTTCTTGACCCAATAATCCTCCTTATCCAGCACAACTGGAAACAAAGAACCTGATATTTGCCAGCGAGACTCAGAGGGAATAATTTGAACATCACTCACACCTTCAGGATTGTGATAGAAACACTTAGAGGCTAAGTCCACTATAAGATTTCCAGCCATCATAGTGGGAGCCCCCAGAATTCCAACAGCAGATATACCACTGCCTGCTGCTCCCACCTGAAATTTCAAAGGAGCAATTTCTATAGGAACATCTTCTAAGACCACTCCCAGTGGTGTTGCACCAGTGTACCCCACTAGAGGAACATTATGTCCAGCTATGCATTTTTGAGGTACCCATTCCATTTTGAAAGCATTAAGACTAGCTCCAGTATCAATGAAAAACAATCTATTTTCTTCCCCTTCCCCCACCTCAATTTTAACAGTAGGCCTACTATGCTCATCCAACTTTAAATCAGAAATGAACATTAATCCACTTTAACGGGGGTGGGGCATCTTCAGTTATGGGTCCCTGGGGTGGTGACCCCAGGATGGGATGCTTCCCTTTCAGAGGTCAGAACAGCAGCAGAAACTGCCTGTCCTGAGTTCAGTGATAGATAACCTCACAGATCCCTGTACAGCCCCAATACCTGAATTACCCACTAGATGGAGCCATTCCCTCACCAATACATCAGTGGGCTGATTGTGCATTTTATTCATTTCCACGCCTAATCCATTTAGAGCTCTCCACAGTTGGGTTCTGACAGGAATCTCTTCTTGGGAATTATTCTGGGAATTTCCTCCCATAGAGTTCCTTCTAGAGAGGGTTGGAGAGGCAAATCCATCACAGTACCGAGATGGACCACCTTGATTTCCTCGTGGAAGAGGTCATGGTGAACATGGTTGATCTGGTGGGTAATAAACTGTGTTGTCCCAATTTACCCTCCTGGGGGCAGGGATCGGAGCTGTGCTCCAGAACTCTGGTCTGGGTTCCTGATTCCTAAAGGACCTATTTTCTGAAAAGTCATGTGGAGCCCTTTCTTGGAAGTTAATGGTGGGTTTGGGGGATTGAAGCTGTGCAATCCTATTTCCTTGGGCACAGTTAGTTTTAACATGACCCAAATCACAGGCAATTCTCCAGGCTTCTCTAGCCTTCCTCACAATAATAGTTGTATCATCCCCTATTCTAAAACCACCTGATTCTTCCAACTCAAACTTGGCAAATGCCTTAACAGTAGGGAGAAATCCCGCAACTAGCGCTCTCCTGAATTCTGCATCCTCAAAGTCCCAATCTCTCTGCTCTGGAATATACCTGGCCAGTCCAGTTATTGCATAAAATGCCTTCTTTTGAGAAATATAACTTTCTGGAGTGTGACCCGGCTTTTGTTGGAACTGATAAAAAAGACCAGGATCCAAAGTCTTGGAGAGAATTGATTCAACACACTGCGGAAACCATTTTTTGGATTAGTCTCGCTCACAGTTAAATTGGAAAATAGGGATGGGTCCACGGAGTTGTCCGAACAGCTGACGGCTAACCCATTTAAATCAGATACACTGAGATTATGAGCCTGCCAAACCCTAATTGTTTTAGGAATCCAATTTGGGAAGGTATTTATTCCCAAAAGTCCCACAAGCTTGGCCAACGCCTGAATTTCCATCAAATGTAATGGCTTGTATGTCGTTATTTCCTCAGTCTCTATTCTGGGGAAAAATTGGGATTCTGTGAGAGAATGGGAGCCTAATTCCGCAAACGTTTTCAAACGACCTTGAATTTTCTCTACCATAAGTGCCCGTTTTTGGGGGGAGAAACACGGATCGTCAGTCTTATGCTCAAGTTCGAATTCGGAGAATACAGATTGCTCAATATCCTCTAATCCGTGTAGGAATGTTTCCACATCCTACGACCCATGAGAACGATCCATCAAATCTTGGGAGAATTTGCCCCGCCCCCAGCAGATTGTCTCATAATTTTTGTTCTGGTTAGAGCACAAACAGGCCTGACAGCCTTCCTTTCTATCCCTTCGGGTTCAGAGAACAGCTAATCAATAATTTCCCGTTTATCAGAGTCATCTCCATTCATCTGATAGGAAGGGAATGTGGAAATACTGCATTTTCTCAATGCATCAGCAGGTGGCGGTGAAGGCACACAATTAATTTCTCCTGGCGACACGGAACTAGCTCCAGGGTTGACAGAGCCGGGATCCCTCTCCAAGGGAGAGGTTTTGGTCACTGTGGCAATCATGGCCGAGCGAATTCTCAGCTGACCCTTAAGCTTCTGGATTTCCTCCAGACATTTTTCATGTGCCTCTCCAGTGGACTTTCTATCCTCTTCCTTTCGTTTTAAAATCAATTTAAATGCAGTTTCAGCATCCTTTACTTTTGATTCTGAGAATTTTAATTCTTGGCTCACTTTTCCAATTTCCTGTTCCAATCCACAAATAATTCCATCCTTTCCCATGGAATTTTGTGTAAGGAAAAGGACCCTATTTGAAAGATCTGAGTTTTGAGTAGTAACCTGAGAACAAAATAATTTGGAATTTTCAGTTTGCTCCATCAGGTTCTTTATTTTTGTCTGAACCTCATGTAACTGGTCAGTTTCTGGATCTCTATGTCCAGAGTATTGCAAGTTAAAAACAAACCCCAAATACATGCTTTCTGATTATTCTGCATTTTAAAAACCTTTTTCTTATTTTTCCTGAATTCTTCAAACTGAGTCCGGAAGTCCCTAAAGGCATGCACCCCATTAAAGGCATCCTCTGCCCAAGGGTTTTAACCCCTTTGACTTGAGGTAGGTCAGATGCAGAGTGTCCATTTCCACAGCCAAAATTTTAGCTGCTCCGGAAGTCCCAGACATCCTAAAACTGCTCAAAAATTTTCCAATATAACCTCAAAGTGGCCACACTTGCCACGAACCACTAACACATACAAATTACGCTCTCAAGTAACCAGAGATCTATACAACCACAGGTCTCAATAGAAGATGTCTAAATGATCTCCCTTGAAATTGTTTTAGAAACAATGCATTTCCAGTCAACAAAACAAAAACCACAAAACCCTCAACAGATGAATTAATATACTTTCCTAGGCATAGTATCACTCTAAACCTAGAAAATCTATTTTTAACCTCTAAAATTTCATACAGATACCCATTTCCTCCTGTTTGGGCAGATTTATGAGGAAAACCCGCTAAACAAAGATTTCAAAGTGGATGTGGTGAACAAATACTAAAGAGGAAACTCAGACCTCATAAACAGATGTAATAGTTAGTTGAAGGGGAGGGGGGAAGGAGAGGGGGGAAAGAGAAGAAAAGAAAAAACTGGGTGGGAAAGAAAGATTTTAGAGGATGGGATTGGAAAACAGATGATAGATAAATGAAAGAAATCAAAGAAAAGAAGGAAGGGGGGAAAGTCAAAGGAGAGCAGGGATATTGAAAAAGGGTCTTCTAGAAGGTAAGGGGAGCAAGAGATAGGGGAGAGGGGGGTGAGAGTCAAAATGGATGTGAGGTCGGCTAAGGAAGAATTCTGGGCTTCAGACCAGATGTGAGAGCTTAAGAATGGGGTGGGGTGGAAGGGTTAAAAAACCAGGGCTTTTTCTTCTTCTTTAAAACAAGAGATTGCAAGTAAGGAGGGGGAAAGAGAGAGGAGAGATAGGGAAAATCAGTCGAGAGGGGTTAATAAAAAAATTAAGGAGGGGATTTTATAGAAGGTGAGTGGAGTGAGTGAAAGGGGCTTGGAGATCGGGATCTAAGGCAGAGGGATGGAGGGGGAGGGGGGAAAACGAAACAGACAAAAAGGGTTTTTTAAAGACAAATGAGGGGTGAAGGAAGGGGGGAGGTAAGGGTGGAGAAGGAAAAGAGAGGGAGAAGGGGGAGATTTCGTGCCTCCTGAATCTATGAGACTCAAAACAGCCAAAAGAACCCTACCATCCCACTGCTGACACCAATATGTAAGAGATTTGAGATGCCCAAAATTCCTTAGCAGTGAGGAATAGATGGGGATCCCAGAATCCTCACATTAACAAGAACTGTGGGTTCTTTTAAATGGTCTTGGCTCTCAAGACTCTCGAGATCCAAGAAAACACAAGGAGAATAAAAGGGGTAAAAATTAATCAAAAGGCTTTATTTCTCACCAGATTCAGATAAATCTCAGTATACAGCATGCAGCAAGAAATACCTCTCTCTCTCTCTCTCTCTCTCAAGCAATCAAGCAGTTTAAGCTAACACTTTTTAAAAGATTGTCAAAACTTCTCCCTTTTTGTGCTTTCCCAATTCCCCTGGGTCTCACTAAAAGAACCTTGTGTTTCCTCCTTTCTCCTTCTTCCTCCTCCTGTTGTGATGCCTCGAACTGGTCTCCAGGCTACTCATTCCGACCCCCCTTTTGAGTCCCAATATGGAGCTTTTGTACCTTTCTATAGATCACCCCCTCATCCATTTTTCCATATTTCCTTGATAATAATTGGCCAAAAGGGGTCTTGACCAATTGACCTATAATTCAATTTGCGGTACCTTTGACATTTAATGTCATTGGCCAGAAAATACGACAGACGTATGCGAAAGTGGAATATGGGCGAAAACATGGGTGAGCGACCCTTCAAGCGGAACACTGAGCTCAGCGTACTCTCACTTTTAGACAGTGAAAATGAGGACATTTGCCTGAGCTGACAGTCCGATTCTCTAAATTTAAACAAAAGCTGAGGTGGGGGCTATCTCGAACAGTGAGTGGAAAGTTACTTACTAGTGGGATGAGGAGTTTTTGTATGGTCAGTCAGGAAAAAGGATATCTAATTTGAACTCACCCAAGGTGGGAGTGTGTATTCGACCGGGGAAAGGATCTCTAATTTGGACATATTGTGGGAGGTTTGGGACTTCACCTATATGACAGCTTTAGCCCATGAGTTCATGCCAAGGCCAAGGCGTGAACTGTGTCAAACAAATGGACTCCTGTCAAGCATTTTTCTAACATAATATGGCTAACTTATCTAAGCACAAAAATGACCTCAACTAGGTCTTACACCACCCTGACTTATAAGGAGAGAGTGTCTGTTTTAAAATGCCCCTTGCAGTCAGGGAGCATAAAGGTCCCAACTCCTACAATGGCAAGATAAAAATGGCCCAGTTGGGTTGCTCTGTTGTCACCACTGGTTAGCTCCATATGTGGGGATCTTCACTGAGTTTCCTGCTGCCCACCAAGGCCACTTGGGAAATCTCAGCTTGTGTGCAGATATAAATGGGTGTTGGTGTATGGTATCACTTTTTATAAAAGTATCTGCTTGGCATGATGCTGTCTTCCTTCTGTTTCCAAATGGCCAAATTGTTTCCCAAGGAGGTGTGTCAGTTGGCCTCCCACACGGCACTCCCAAACAGGCCAACTCCTTGTGCTCCAGCACTGGAGAGGCTGCCAGAAAAGTCGTGGATCCACTTTGGGGAAATGGCCCTTCCTCTTCGGCATTGCCAGTTGGGGGATGAGCCAGGCCGTTCTGGAGATGGAGCTTACTTGGACCGGCGGGGACTTTCTGCATGGAAGCAGCTGCTCTAACCTGGAGCTACAGCCCCATCTCGTAACCCCAACTGGTCCCCTTGGAAGGTGGGATAAACCAGCCAGAATGTCTCCTCAGGGAATCCCAGAAGGGGCAAGGCGCCTGCTAGCTCTGTGGCCTCTCACCTCCACTTTTGCTGGTTCAACAGCTCCTCTAGAGAGCCCAAGGCTGAATTCTGCTTAAGACCGGCATTGCTGCCTAGGTCTTAGGCCTGCCTTGCTGCCAACTACTGGCCCTGCTACTTGTTGGCCCTTGACCGATGCGGAGTCTCTTGGAGCTAGGACCCTGGCAGCAACAGCTCTCAGCTGCCATGTCTTATAGTGACCATTGGGTGGTAGGGTCAGGATCGTGGATGAAAGTGCTGGACTCCTCCCCTCTTAGTTCTTCCAGTGTTAGTCTCCATTTTGTCTCCCCAGAGAGGGCTGTTTGTTTTGGTCTCTCTCTTCAGCCATGAGCTACAGCTGAAATAAGCTGTAGGCTTTTCCACATTTGTTTGTAACCCTTTCTTTAAATAACTTCTCGTAGTTCTTCAATACTAAGGAATTGTCTCAAGGCCTCTTACTTTGCTGCTTTCTCACCAAATTGGTTTTGCTCTGCCATTTGGGGACTGAACTGCCATTCTTCCTGTACAGATTCCACTTGCTCCCTTGGCATTCTCCAAGGTCCTGCAGGTCGGCCTCAGCCTCACCTCATGGGCAACCAGAACAGGACATGTCCATATGGCTTGGACTGAATCCTTGGTAGGATGCACAGGTTTTATAACGGCAGGTTTTACAGCTCTCCTTAACTATGCAGACACTGCTGTGCCTTTATAATTCTACCTTGAATCAAGCTTTCCATCAAGTTAGTGTCCAAAACTAGTTTAGGTGAGGCAGGCCAGGCAGCAAGGCAGGAAGCTCTGTCAGGCAGACAAGGCCACACCTACATAAGAAGATCTTCAGGACAGCCCTGCGGGATCAGGCCCCCCAAGGAGGCCCATCCAGTACAGCATCCTGTTTCCCACAGTGGCCCACCAGATGCCCCTGAAAATCCCACAGGCAAGAGGTGAGGGTATCCCCGCTCTCCTGCTCTTGCTCACCTGCAACTGGTAGTCTGAGGTATCTTGCCTCTATGTAGCCACCAGACTAGTAGCCATTGATAGGCCTATCCTCCATGAATTTATCTAAACCCCTTTTAAAGCCACCCATGCTAGTGGCCATCGCCACAACCTGTGGCAGAAAATTCCCTAGATTAGTTCTGTGCTGTGTGAAAACGTCCTTCCTTTAGTTCGTCCTAAATTTCCTGGCCCTCAATTTCATGGATGATCCCTGCATAATTTTATACATCTCTATCATATTTCCCTGTGTTTGCCTCTTGTCCAGTCTAAAGAGCCCCAGATGCTGTACCCTTGCCTAGTAAGGAAGGTGCTCCAGGCCCCTGATCATTTTGCTTTGCTCCTGCACCTTCATGCATTTCCTTCTGATCGACTCCTGATTCGACTCTGTCCCCTTCTGGTTTATCCAGAACGGTTTTGCACTTGCACCATAGGGGATTTTGCTTGTCAAACCAGTTCCTATTAGCAACCCCCCAGGCATTAGTATTTCTGGAGGGAGAAGAGGAGAACATGGCACATCATCAACAACAGTAGAGCTTTGCAAAGAATCAGGCAGATTTCCAAAAGTCATGCACATCCACATCCCACCCCAGAAATGCAATTGATCTACACACAGACATTTTGCAATTGCAAAATGGAGTTCCAAAACAGCTGAAACAACTAAACATTTTGTATCCGAAACAGGGACTTTTTGTTTCGGCTACAAAATTTTCTGTTTTGAGCATTGGGTGTTTTGTTTCGGCTACAAAACAGCCGAAATGGCCTGGTGTGGGAACAAAACGTTTTGTATCTGAAACGAAATGCACACCCCTATTTATTTTTCATTTGGTAATAAGCCTCTGAAGGAAAGGGCCGGGCTGGGGCCCAGGAATCCCGCCTTTTAACTACAAGGATGCTGTAAACCCTATTATCCACCCTGGATAGACGCCCACCTCCTCCTCCTCCACTTAGCCCTTAACTTGCGCCATTTTTAGTCATGGACCAATTCCCCCTCAGTTTTAATGTCTGCCCAGTCTCCTTTTGGGAATACAAAATCTCATTTGCCTCCTAGATGGTATAGACTAGAGCCCGTTTCCTTCCAAATTCTCTCACTTTGAATTGACAGTTCAGGAAAATGTCTCCATTTTGCATGGCACCCAAGACCTGTCTGGTCAACATATTTATTTATTTATTTATTTATTTATTTATTTATTTATTTATTTGAAGCATTTAATATACCACCCACTCCGAAGACTCTGGGCAGTGTACAAAAACATACAGAGCAAGACAGCATTAAAATTACATTATAAATTTAAAACTAAACTAACTAATAAAAAGGAAAAAAACCAAATAGGTAAATGACAGGGTAAAAGCCTGACGAAAAAGAGAAGTCTTCAATAGAGATTTAGAAATCAATAAGGAAGGAGCTAAATGAATCTGAAGGGAAAGGAAGTATCAGAGAAGTGGGGCAGCAACCAAAAAGGCCCTTTCATGGGTCCTAGTGCCCCGAATCTCTCGGAAATCAGGGACCGACAAAAGGGCCATTTGAGAAGATCTGACCGGATGGTATGTAACTGGATGGGAGAGGCGGGTCTGTAGGTAGACAGGTGCCGAACCCCGCAAGGCTTTGAAGGCCAAAACCAGGACCTTAAATTGAACTTGGTAGCGAATAGGCAACCAGTGCAATGACTGCAGGAGTGGTATTACCATGTCATATTTTCTGGCACCCATGAGTAGGCGAGTCACTGTGTTCTGTACCTGTTGTAGCTTCCCGATCATCTTCAAAGGTAACCCTCGATAGAGAGTGGTACAATACTCTAAGCTGGAGATAACAAGGGCATGAGTCACTGTCATTAATGCCTGCCGGTCAAGGTAAGGGCGTAATTGGCAAACCAGATGAAGCTGGGCAAAAGCACTTCTGACCGCAGCCTCCACCTGCTGTTCAAGCAAGACATGTGAATCCAAAAGGACCCCCAACTCACAAACAAGCTCCTTTGGGGGCAGCACCAACCCATCTAAAAAAAGGTTCACATCTAGCTGTTGGCCGGTACAAGGGCTGAGTAAAAGTAGTTAAGTTTTCGTGGGATTCAGTCTGAGCTTGTTTTGAGTCATCCAGACCTTAACTGCCTCCAGGCATTGAGTAAGCACAGAAACAGCATCCCCAGAATGGTCTGGGATGGCAATATAAAGCTGAGTATCATCAGCGTATTGATGAAATCTCACCTCAAACTGGGAAATGACCTGACCCAGCGGCTTCATATAGATGTTAAAGCAGGGGCAAGAAGACAGGGGCAAGAACTGAACCCTGGGGAACTCCATAAAGGAGGGGCCATGGGTCAGAGCACCTGTCCTCAATGCATATCGACTGGACACGCCCGCTAAGGTAAGAACGGAACCACTGTAGGACAGTACCCCCAATACCCAACCCACACAGGCGGTCAAGGAGGATCGCATGATCAATAGTGTCAAAAGCCACTGAGAGATCTAAAAGGACCAGGAGAGGGAGACTACCCTCGTCAAGGTCCCGAAGAAAGTGCTCTACCAGAGTGACAAGTGCTGTCTCTGTGCTATGCTGAGGCCTGCAACCCACCTATATATAGTCCAATCTCTCTCTCTCCCACCCCTCATCATATACATACACAAAGACTGAGGAGGACTTCCTCAGATATCAACAAGATAATCAACTGAGGAAGGACCTTCTGAGATTGAGTTCCCCACATTGCCTTAGAGCTTAACATCTCTTGTCACCTCTATTAGAGTCAGTTATTTAGATGCCCTCCCTGAAAAACTCAGTTCAGACTTGAGCACCTGCACTTCTTCTCCCACAGTGAAGACAAATAGAAGTTCATTCACCCTCTGTGCAATTTCCTTGTGCTCCATTCACAGACCTCTTGCTCTTGTGCTCTCTGTCCATTTCCCCGGTCAATTTCTTGCGTCTGACGTATTTAAGGACCTTTTAAAATGCCAAGGCCTGTAATATCCCCCATTGTTCTTGAAATGGCTTTGATCTGTTGTGTTGCTGATAGTATCGCAAAGGTGTCAGAGTGTTGCGCACAACAGATATGAACCTTGTTATTCTGCACACAGGACAGATTGCCTCTTGGCACCCAGACCTGGCAGCTGGAGCTGGACATGCATCTTTCCAGCATACCTGGAATGCAACGAGAGGCAGGAGAAGTGCTGTGTGCAGTCACAGATTGGTTTTGGTGAATTTTTGAAGTTTAAAACTTTCCCCATCGGGAATAATGGAGGTTTCAGCAAAAGTATAGCTTCACGTCAGGGGGGAAAGGGGTGGCCCAGAGAAGAGTATTGTGGGTGGTAGTGCCCAGTGGGGGCAAGGAAGCTATCAGAATTATTTCAAAGGAATTGGACAGAGGGCTAATTTTTAAAAAGTAAATGGAGTTTGTGTGTCTTTAACGTTCTTCCAGTAGGGAATGATGGAGGTTTCAGCAGCCCAATAACTGCACTTGGGTTGCACCGGGGTGGCCCAGAGCGAGTGGTGGTGTAGAGCACATAGCGTGCCGACCACCCTCATAGATTGCTAACCCATGGGGTACTGGGTTCTGTTGTTTCTAAGATGTTTTGAGTGTAGATTCTCTGGTAGCATATGAGAGTGGATTCATGGTTTGTCATTGAAAATCTCATATACTACCAGAGAATCTACTGGCTGGGCTCAGGCTGGCAACAAGGCAGGCATAGGCAATGGCATGGCATCTCTCAAGGGGGTGAGAAAAATTATTCTGGAACAAAAAAGCAATGCAGCAGCCATTCCCAGACTGGCATGCAGTAGCCATAGCAGGCTGGCAGGCTGGGCTCAGGCTGGCAACAAGGCAAGCAGGTATAGGCAATGGCATGGCATCATCATGGCAACTTGAGGCATGCCATGACATGCAAACTGGTTCTCTCTCTCTCTCTCTCTTCAATGAGGCAGAAAGGCAGAATGGTGAATGAGTATCTAACGTGTTGAATGAATTGAAAACCCCTCTTGAAATCCTCCCCCTACTCTTGCCCCTTCTTTGATCCTTCCCCTGGACAATGTGGTGTCAATAAAGAGTGTCAAGAGGCAAAAGAGCCTATGGGGAACAAGGAGGGAATCGTCAGCAGCTTAGCCCATGCTTTAGGTCACCGATCGGAAGGCTGGAAGGGCAGAAAATTCAAAGAGACGTCAAACACAAAATGGAGACTGACTCAGAGATCGCCACAAAATGGAGGTCCAAAACAACAAAACATTTTGTAGCCCAAACAGGGACATTTTGTTTTGTGTACAAAACTTTCAGATTTGGAAAATGGGTGTTTTGTTTTGTTTTCAAAACACCAAAAACAGCCCATTTCGAGTACAAAATGTTTTGTACCCGAAATGTTTCGCAAATCCCTACTTGGAACCTACTTGGAAGCATGGAATTAGCCTTTTCCACAGCTGTGGCATATTGAGTCGACATTTTAATGATCTGTCCACCATGACCCCAAGATCCCTTTCCTGGGCAGACACAGACAGCTCAGATCCCATCAGCGTATACTTGAAGTTGGGGTTTTTCTTCCCAATGTACATTACTTTACACTTGCCAACATTGGACCACATTTGCCATTTTTTCGCTCACTTACCAAGTTTGGAGAGATCCTTTTGGAGCTCCCCACAATCCGCTTTGGATTTCACTACCCAAAAGGGTTTGGTATCATCTGCAGATTTGCCCCCCACCCGCTTACCCCTGCTTCTAGATCATTTATGAATCAATTAAAAAGCACCGATCCCAGTACATATCCCTGGGGGACCCCACTTCTTACTTCCCTCCATTGTGAAAACTCTCCATTTATACCTACCCTCTGTTTCCTTTTTTTATCCCATTACTGCTAAGTTTTCTCAGGAGTCTTTGACAAGGAACTTTGTCAAAAGCTTTTTGAAAGTCCTGGTATACTATGTCAAATTGATCACCTTGATCCACACAATTACTGACGTTCTCCAAGAACTCCAAAAGGTTTGTGAAGCATGATTTACCTTTGCAGAAGCCATGCTGGTTCCCTCCCAGCAGGGCCTGTTCTTCTAGGTGCTTTACAATTTTATCCTTGAGGATGCTTTCCACCAATTTGCCTGGATCGGACATTAAGCTAACCCGCCTGTAATTTCCCTGATTGACCCTGGATCCCTTTTTGAAAATCGGTTTTACATTTGCTACTTTCCAGTCCTCCACTACGGAGCCTGATTGTAGGAATAGGTTAGATATTTTAGCAAGGAGGTTGGCAATTTCACATTTGAGTTCTTTGTGGCCTCTAGGATGGATGACATCCGTCCCTGGTGATTGGTTAGCTTTCAGTTTTTCCAGACAGTTTAGAACATCATCTCTTGTCACTTCTACCTGACTCAGTACTTTAGCCTCTATCCCCGAAAAGCCTGGTTCAAGAACAGGTATATGCTCAGTATCCTGTGCCGTGAAGACGGATGCAAAGAACTCGTTTAGCTTCCCTGCTACCTCCATATCCTCCTTAATAATCCCTTTCACCCCCTCATTGTCTAATGGTCCAACTGCGTCCCTGGCAGGTTTCCTGCTTCTGATGTATTGGAAGAAGTTTTTGTTATTCCCCTTGATGCTTTTAGTTAATGTTCCTCAAACTCTCTTTTTGCCTCCCTTATTGTCATCTTGCATTTCTTTTGCCAGAGTTTGTGTTCCTTTCTGTTCTCTACATTTGGACAGGCCTCCCATTTTTGGAGGGAAGTCTTCTTCCCTTTTATGGCTTCCTTTATGTTACCTCTTTGCCATGCTGGCATACTCCTGGACTTTGTGGTAACTTTCCTCCTTTTGTATATACAGACTAACTGGGCTTCTAGTATTGTGGTTTTGAGTAAACTCCATGCACTCTGGAGCGAAGTGACTCTCCTGAATTTCCCTTTCGGCTTCCTTTTCAACATACTCTTCATTTTGGCAGTTCTTACTGAAGTGGCACATTTGTCAAGCCAACCAAAGCACCAGACACATCTCTCAAATCTGCTCTTCATGGTTCGAACCGGGCTTGGCTAGGTTCCAACTCAGACGGGTCCTATGTTTGGAAAGTAGGTCCAGCTGGAGCTCTAGGGTTTGAGCCAAGCATGGCTTGATTTCTATCCGGCTCGCACACCCCTAACATTCAGATGAACAGCCCACACATACCAAAAAGGGACATGCTCAGAAGGTATTTAGGCATATCTGCCACAGACATCATGACAGGTGCACTCCCAGAGCATCCCCTTCATGGTCACCTGTGCCATGACTGTATTGTTGGGAGGAACTGGCCCTCTATAGAATCAAAGAGGACGAGTGAAAAGGAGGAAGTGCCCTGAACTGGCAGTGTACAGTAACTAAAAGGACAAGGTGGAGAGTGAATGACTGCAGCTATGCCCTTGCTGAAGATCTGGGCCTGCTTTCCCGGTGTGAACCCAGGGGCGGAGTCACCATTGGGCCAATGGATTCAAAGAACCCGGGCCACCAATGGAAAAGGCCAACAAATCCCTGTGGCTCAGGCTCCAGAGGAGCCCAGAGCAAACTCCCCCCACCCACACCCAGGCCGCCGAGAGCCTGGGCGAACTCTGCGCCAGTTATTTCAAGAAGCGCTGACTCCTTGATAGAATGTTTTCCCCTTCCTCTCCCTTTCTGGAGGGAGAGAAAAGGGAAAACATCCGATCCGGCAGCCAACATTGGCTGAAATGACGAGCTGTAAGCTGGTTCTGGCTCTCGGCAGCCCAGACCACGCCCACTTTGTGTGTGATGTCACATGCAAAGGGGCGTTGCCTGGGCTGCTGAGAGTCCGAATGAGCTCTCAGCTCATCATTTCAGGCAGCGTTAGCTGCCTGATAGGACGTTTCCCCCATTCTCTTCCTCTGGAGAAGGAGAGGAAGGGAAAAACATTATTTCAGGCAGTGGCGCTGCCTGGGCTCTCGGCTGCCCGGGTGTGGGAGGGGGGAGTTTGCTCTGGGCTCCTCAGGAGCCCAAGCCATACCCCAGTGCATGTGATTTCACACACACAGGTGTATTTGGAGGGGGCTGCCAAGCGGGGTTGGACCCTTTGCTGGCTCTACACCTGTGTGAACCCCCTTCATTCCCTTTCACAGAAAACCCATGAGAGTGATGCAGAGTCTGCAGCCCCAACAATACATATTTGATCGTGTTTCCTGTGGCTTTAACCCCTTGTCCTACATAAAATGGTAATCAGTTGGATCCATCTCTCTTCAGACCGCATGGACCTGATCCAGCACTCAGTCAGTACGGCCCCTTTCCCACACTGCAATAAAAATTCTTGATTGCCTACATGTTGCAGCATATTGTTCTTGTGCACTGGACTGAGTCCCCCAAAGACTCCTCATGCTCGGAAGGCCGAGGCACTTTCCAGATTATACGCTACAACTGTGGTAGTTTACCTTGGCTTGGCAGGGTCGTAGTGAAACTGTAAATAGAGTGTTGCGCAAAGCCACCAGCAGGGGAAGCAGTCTTTTCTAGCATATGCAAACCATCCTACAATGAAAAAATAAAGCTCCCCCAACGTGGTAGTACTGTAATGCAAACATAAAACTGGAAAGAAAGCATTGGAAATGTGAACAGCATCTTACTGACAGCACAGGGATTGTGATGTTGAAACACAGGCAGTATGAAAGCACACTTAACTGACAGGTAGTGACACTGTTGTAGCGTGTAATCTGGAAAGTGCCCTGCCCCACCAAATCTTCCCAAGGGGACAGGAGATTCAGGGAGCTATTGTGGCCTCATCGGGGTGTAGCTAGGGACAATGGGGCTTGTGTTCTCGCGTCTCCCCAGTGGCCCCTCAGAGTGAGGGAGATGATAAAGGAAATAGAGAAGTGTGGATCTGGGGGGGTCTCCCAAATTGGGTGCCCCAGGTGCTTTGAACCCATCCACTCAATCATAGCTATACCCCTGGGCCTCATAGCATTTCTCAAAGTGGTGTTCCACTATTGATTATTCAAACCATCAGGATGCTGGGTTGTGAGCTGGTATGAACAGATCAGAGTCCAGCCAAGCAGGGGACCAGGGGCTTTCCATTTGTGAGTTCACTGCATGCTTTAAAAAACTTCCAAGTGGTTTCTTATGGGCCCTTGCACACCATCCAGACATTTGCATAGAATGTCCGAGATCTCATGCTCCCTCCTTGACTCCAGCCACATACTCAGCACAGCCCTTGCACTAGTCTTATTGTAGCTGGCGTGTAGATGGGGAAGGGGTTGCCTCACAGGGAGGTCATGCCCAGGACCCCCAGTGCCAGCAGGACAACTCCATAAGCTTATCTGCATAGCACTCCCCTGATGCTGATGCTGCTCCATCCCTGCACTTCTTGCAAGGTGCAGGACGTGGAGAGTCGATCTCCACAGAGACCAGAGATGCCGGCAGGCAACTTGCTGACCCTCCGAGGCAGGCGGAGGCTGTGAGGAGTATCAGCAGGTACTCCAATTCCATGAGAGACAAAATCAAATTCTGTTGATTTCCTGATAAAGCTCATCCATCAGGCCGACCAAGGTTGTCTTGAGCCTATAGCCAGCTCTAAAGCCAGAGTAGTAGAGGTACATACCTGCTGTCAAAAACCATGTGATTTTGTTTACAAACAAATTCACGTGGCTGGAGGATGATGTCATAGTGATGTCACGGGGGAGGGTGGTGCAGCTGTCAAAATGCGCTGACATCCCCAGAAATACATCACTGGATATGCGTCAGTGGAAATACGTCAGCAGAAATGGTCAGAGGAGACCCCCACATGGCCAGAAAGGGTCAGAAGTAGGGGTACCCCCTCGCCCCAGAAGTTTGGCCTCCACCCTTCCACTCCTACCCCCAGAATATGTCCAGACATGTCCTGAAGGTGGGCATGTGACCCCTCTACGAACACGCCTAGCCACCCTGGACCAATAGGAACAGGTTTCAGACCCCAGAAAGGACCATGTGCTCAGGCGTGATAATGGTCGGCCATTTTGTGTAACTTTATTTGCTGAAACGGGTCACATGATCCCTCTACGAACAGAACTAGTGGTGGGATGTTTAGAGGGAAACCATTTTACAGCTGTACAGAGATGATGGGTGATGCTAGGACTCCGCTGTGTCCCACTGGTCTATCATTGCCACTGGCACCCATGAAGATTAGGCCAATGCAACCGCAGAGTCTGTCCTTCCCTCCTACTGGTATGAAAACCCATCAGATGGCTGACCTACAGAGCCAATGGACGAGGATGGTAAACTAGAATGTGATTGCAGCTGCTGCAACACCAACCTTGCAACCCCCATGGAAACTGAAGATGGAGAGCCTCCAGCTACTGCCTCCAAAGTGGGAAATGTGTGTTTATCAGATTCTGAAACAGAAGGGCCTATGAAACAAAAGTGGTGTAAGAAGAAGAAGATAATGGGTGAAGAGCAGACCCCAATATACATGGTGCCACGAGCATTGCTGTGATAGTTCATGTGGAGAGTATACTTATTCAGACGAGTGTCGGTGTGAATCTTACTGGTCATCCAGGCCAAGGCTATCCTATTGTGAGTATAAGTGCTGCAGGTCGAGCGAAGACTGGTCACCTTGTGATTGCCTGACCCCATGCCCCGGCAACCCAAGGGCCGCTTACTTTGGGGCTGTGTGCTTTACTTCATCATCTGAAAGTGGGGAGGAGGAGGAAGCCATGAACGGTATTGTACTTACAAAGCCTGAAGAGCCAGACCCAGTTGTGGAAACCGACAAGCTGGTGAGTTGAAGGGGTTTTAAAATCTGCCTTGCTTTCTTTGCCTGTGTTTTTGCCCGTCAGTATTAAAATATTCCCTTCTTTTGTGCAGGTAAGGGCTTTTGAGAACATGCACCTTGGGGATGTCAATGTGTCCTGCATTTCCTGTGCGTGTACTCATGGGGACCAATAAAAGAAATTTGTTTTAAATATGTGTGTTCATACCTGTGTTAAACAGAACTATAGCAGAGCCCAAAGAAATCCTAAAGAAAATATATTACACCCCTGGGAGAGTGGGGAGTTTCGGAGGTGTAAACCCGCTCTTTCAAGAGGCCAGGCAGCATAGTAAAGAGCTGAGCAAAAGGCATGTTGAGGCATGACTTTCAGAGTACGATGCTTACACTCTACACAGACCTGCAAGGATTCATTTTAAAAGAAACAAGATGTTTGTTTCAGGGGTGGATGCACAATGGCAGGCAGATTTAGTGGACATGCAACAGTATTGTAAATACAACAATGGCTACAAGTACATTTTGACAGGGGTGGATATTCTATCTAGATATGGAATATCAACCTTAAACTCACCCCCTTTCAGAGCATGCTGAATATGTATGTTTTCCCTGTGGGCCATGTATTCCAACCACTGAATGGACGGAGCTGAGAATCTTTTGCACTGATTATGGTAATTATCTGGGGCCGGTATGGCAATCTCTTTATCCTTCAGATACTTGTAACGGTACATTCTTAAGCACACACTAGCAAGTATAGGGTATTGGAAGGGGTCGATACCCACCAGCACCCTGACAGTTTTCTTCCCCTTAGGTTTATCAACTACATCCCATGTCATCTCAGCCAATTCATGTCTATATTTTGTACAGGCCTGCATCAAGATGTCTACATCTTTCTGACAGTAATAGGCCAATTCCTTCTGCATATCAAACGTCTTTGATTTGTTTTCTTCATACCATTTCATGAATTCTTCCCTATCTGCTGGTTTCATAGTGTCCACACCATAGTACATGGGTTCTGGCATATTCCCAATATATCTCTCATTTTCTTTTTTTATTAAAGAAAATAATACAACCCTGAAAACCCATAGCTTTGGGGAGCTTTGCTAGGGCCATGGGCAGATGGCAAAGGGAATCTATAAATTTTATGTTATTATTTTTAACTGTTATACATAGTAGTTTTCCCCCTGAGTGAGCAGATCTACATCAAGACCTTCTTAGATTAGCTCTCCCAAGATGAGAATTCCCTCATATTCTCTTGAATTATGGGCTATAAAACTACAACCCTTGAAGCTACTGTCTGATGTAAATTTTATTACAAACTCTTGCAAACATGAGTCCCCCTTAAATTCCCAATCTTCCCCTTGGGGACCCCACTTTTTCCAACCTTTCTGTTTATCTTGATATGCTTTAACAGGCTCCACCATCTCCCCTTGAAAAGCCCTGGCATAAATATAGTTTGGCACGTGGACCCCATCCTCCTGCTTGCATTCGCAGTCATAAAACACATATTTTACAGATAGCTCAGGGTACTGTAAACGTGGAATGTAACACTCATGTTCTTCTCCAGGGCAAAGGTACTCGTAGCATACACGACACTGTTTTCCCATACAGGGGCGTTCATCTTCATGATCCGCCTCAACATAACGGAAGCACTTATCACATAGTTCACGTGGGATGCATTCTACCCGCCCCATTGCGGAGAGCTTCTTATGCCTTCCTAGACATTCTTGTGATCTACACTGCATCTTGCATTTGGGGCATCTGATTATTCGTCCCACACATTTTACATGCCTAGTGTCCAAACAGCGGTGACACTTCATCAAACAGTCATGGCTGTGTGCATAGGGTGTGTAACAGACATCACAAAAATTTCTGGAGCCAAAAAAACCTTTGATATTCTTAACCCCATAATAGTGAGCATCATGAAGTAACAAAAATCATGTTTTGAGGTATTTCTGTTCAGGAGTTTTTAAAACACTCATCCAGAAGTTTCCCATTGCACAAGCACAATATTGACCTTCATGTGCGTCTCTATCGTTTTCACATCTGCAAAATACACTTCTTTTTGCTCACCCCACCCAAGATCCCTGTACAGTTTTTTTGCACCTTCTTTTATCTGTGTAGCGGTAGCTCTCTCATCTAGAACAGCCATGAGACTCGCTGCAAAGCAGAGTGCTGTATTAGGCATGGGGACATCTATCAGGTGCAGCCTCTTTTTCTGTATAATGCTGTTATTGGGTATTGATTTTATATGCCTGAGGCCAGCTCCTGGTGGGGTTGTAATGACAATCACAGCCAGTGTTAATGCCCCATCAGCTAAAATTTGAGCATAACTTTGAAGCAGGTTAGACATGGCATTTAAGAAAGTTTCAGCATTCAAATGCCCTACCTGCCTCCTTGCAGAGTAAATAGCAATAGCAATAGCACTTACATTTATATACCGCTTTAGTAAAGGGGGTTTGAAATCCCTGGCCCTCGCAATCTGAGCTGAACAAAGTCCCCTGATTCTATATGGTTGTTTATATTGTCCAGAACCCTTTGAACAGCAGAATACATCCCCAATAGTGCATCATGAAAGGAGTGTACTCTGTCCAAATTCACAAACTTGAATTCATAATACATTTCAACACCATTAAAGCATGCATAGTTCCTATTATAATGTTGAATAAACTGTAGATCCACAGGTGGGGGTTCTTCAGGGCTGCCTGCTGATTCTTCAGAAGAGATTGGCTGGGAATCTACTGCACCGCCAACATCAGATGCCATGCTTCCTTGAGAGGCCCCATTGCGGGTACCGCACTGCTCAGGTGCTGTAATCTGATGGCTGGCAACACTATGTGATTCTACAGGGGGTTCAGACACCGTATCAGAATCAGGAGCATACCCGGAACCCTCTTGTTGACTGGGTTACATGTTCCCTCCCCTGGCCTGTATGCAGACAGGGTAAGGTTGATCATTTTTATTTCTGTCTACAAAATCACACATCGTGGTTCCACATCTTATTAGAGCTTGCAGCTGATGTGTAATATCCCCAATCAAGTCCTTTTTGAATGATGCGCGTTGCTTGCTCACGATGTTGCTCAGCCTCTGTCATGCATTCTACGGCATCTGCCATATCCCTTATTAATGTATGCATGTATTCTGTAGCCCGTGATATGCTGGCCAAGAACTTATTAGCACGGAGATTCAGCACCTGCTCAACACGGACCCCAAGTTCATTTTCTGAAACAGACAGATCAGAGGCAGGGGCTCAGAAGGTATGTCTGGAGTAAAACTCACACTGCTAGGGGAGATTTTGAACTCACAAACATGTTTGTCATGCGGTGTGGAAAGGACTTACCAGGTTCCAGGCTGCCCCTTCTGGCCTTCTTTTAGAGAGGCTGGCCCTCCACGTTGGAGCCTCCAGGTGTCCTGTGTTTGGGTTGCTGCTGTTCTTGGAATTCCACATCTGCAGACAAGGGAATCATATGGCATCATTAATAAAATGATCCACAGAGTAAATAAAAGCTATACATAAATAAAATAAAAAAGTCAAAACATTTTTTCTTTCTCCTACCCTTACTCTTTGCTTTTCTCTTCAACCTATTTAGCCGTATGGGAGCAGATTCAGATACTTCTGTAGAAAAAAGTGGGGGTAGATAGAATTAGTCAGAGGTTTCCACATGCTGAGTTAATTTGCAAGGTTGGTTTTTTTAAAAAAATAAAATCTATTTTACCCTCTAGAGCACTCTCAGCCAGATTCTGCAACCCACCATGGGTATTTGTCAGGTCCACTGTGAACAACATAGGTTCTGTATTAATCAAAGCTTATTGAATTTTAGAATGAGATATTACAGAGAGAGCGGAAAAAATGCCCCTGTTCTTACCTATATTATCATCTCATCTCTGGCCTATGCCGGCAGCAATTAAAATATAGATAGATAGATAGTCTTAGAAAATCCTTCAAACTGTGCTCATCTAGATTTTAATTTTTAATTTTAAAATGTATTTTACCAGGTACTGTGTTTCTAACTGCCAGAGTTGTGAAAACCTCTTCCTTTGGGATGAGATATGAGTCCAAAGCCTTTGAGAGCGAAAAAGTGGCTCTCCCAGCCTGGCGGGGTTGAACAGGCCCTTCTGCAGAACATCAAATATAAATCAGACATGTATACGTACATCTTCATAACATTTTCTAAAAAGAGAGGAAGTAGAATATATTCATACCATTATCTTCAGAGACCTCGAGGGCACTCAATTCTTCATCCGTAATGCTCATCATCTTTGGTGGAATCTTTTTGCTTTGTTTCTTTCTTTGTTTCTTTCTTTTCTGTTCTCTTTCTTTCTTTTCTTTTCTTTTCTTTTCTTTTTTTTTTTTTTTTTGGTGAGTGCTGTTGAATATTTAAAAAAGAGGCAGGGACATGTTCAGACATATCCAGCCCTGCCCTCCCCAACCATTTCTTTCTTTGTTTTTTGGTGAGTGCTGTAGAATATACCCCCCACCAAAAAAAAGATTCAGGCAGGGACATGTTCAGACATATCCTCCCCAACCAGAACCCTAAACGGCAGCCAATTGAGTACCATCAAATTTATGCTCTGGCTAGGGAATGTATGGAACAGGCCTGTGGAAAACCAAAACTGGAGGGAATAGGCCCCTTGCTACTTAAAATGGAGGCTGGCCTAAGCCCCCACGTGGCCTCTCTACACCCTAACAGGCTGACAGATATTGAGAACTTTTTCACATCTGTAATGGCTGCAGAATTTGCAGATGGAAAAATGAATAAGGGTAGACTTTTAACAGTCTTTCTCTTCGGTGGATTGCTTACAAAATGGCTACGAAGGTCCTGGGTGAACCAGCAAATCAAGGACGGGATGGCCCTTTTTATTACAGATTACATTGTGAGGACTGGGTGGATTGAACATGTGCACTGGGTGAGTGTATTTAATTTAAGCAATTTACATGATTGTGAGTTGTGCATACATGACCCTATTTTATTTATTTATATATTTTGTTGCAGGAGAGCTGTTTTACAGAGAACAGAATTCGCCCTTGGAATACTAGATTTCTACAGATCTTGAGGAATACATTTAAAATGCTATATATAATACTGCCTGTGTAAATATGTGCTCGTAGAGGGATCACTTGACCCCATTTCAGCCAATAAAGTTACACAATGGCCGTCCGACCATTATCACGCCTGCACACTCGGACCTTTCCGGGGTCTGAAACCGCTGACGCATATCCGGTGATGTATTTCTGGTGACATCAGCACATTTTGACAGCTGCACGCCCCGTCCCCTGTGATGTCACTATGATGTCATTCTCCAGCCACATTCATTTGTTTGTAAACAAAAGCACATGGCTTTTGACAGCAGATATGTACCTCTACTACTGTTCTGCTGCGGAGGGAGGCCAAAGGAACTGCTGCACAGTATCTTTCTCAAGGAAGCATCTGGGAGTGACCAGGAAATCTTGGCAATGTTCCTTTGAGTAATACATTTATGGCACTGTGTGTACCTATTTCTGCTTTCCAAGGAAAGAGCTCACTGCACAACAAGAACTTGTTATTTGAAGCAACATTCCCCAGATCTCCTTCCAAACTGGTTTGCATTCTTGCTGGAATCAGCTGTCCCCTTCACAGTGGAGCCAAGGATCACTGCATGCCTCATAGCTTATCTTCTATCATATTTAAGGACCAAGGAAAGGAGAGGAGAGGAAAGGAAGGATTGTGCCTTCGAGTGTCGACTCCTTGAGACCACAGAGCCATGTGTTTTTCTTGGTAGAATACAGGAGGGGTTTACCATTGTCTTCCTCCCACACAGTATGAGATGATGCCTTTGCCATTGTCACTGAAGTGAGCATCCACCTCCAGCACCTCTCTCTATCGCTGCTGCCCGATATACAGTAGGTGACTACAAATATATATTTACTAGGCACATTCTGGGAAGAACACCAGCAGGGATTCAAACTAAAAGTATCTTGCTCCCTAGGCAAGCTGCTTCCCTGCTGTGCCACCACAGCTGATGATGCTAAAACAATCTTGCTGTGCTGGTACAAAAGCAGATGTCATAAGAACATAAAATAAGAACAGCCCTGCTGGATCAGGCCCAAGGAGGCAATTTTACTCCCAAGTACTGTTTTCCAGGCACCTTAAGGGGCGCAGTAGGGAAATGCTTGACTAACAAGCAGAAAGTTGCCAGTTCAAAACCCTGTTGGTACTATATCGGGCAGCAGCGATATAGGAAGATACCGGAATGCATCATCTCATACTGTGAGGGAGGAGGCAATGGTAAACCCTTCCATATTCTACCAAAGAAAACCACAGGGCTCTGTGGGGCGCCAGGAGTAAAAATCGACTTGACAGCACACTTAACGGTTTTCCAAGAAGTGGAGACCTATAATAAAAGATAATGGCATTTTTCAAACAAAAGGATAGGTGTTTATCTATATAATTAATACGCTTAGCCAGCCATGTGTGGGGATGCATAGGGATGCGTGGCAAGCCCCACCCCCACTGCTCAGTGATGGGGGCAGCCAATGGACCAAGAAGGAAATGGCGGCGGGAGGTGGCGAGCTGGGAGTGAGGGAGAGGATTGAATGCTGTGATAGAGGCAGAATAGAGAGCAAGATGGGGTGGCCAGGGCCAAAAGCTGCGGTGAAGAGGTGGAAACAGAAAGAGAGAGAAACGGAGGAGAGTGAGAGATAGAGAAAGGTGAAGGCTGCGGCACAAAGACAGTGGGTGGGGGGAAAAGACTATTGGTGGGTGGGGAAGGAAGGAAATGGCAAGAAGAGAAGGCAAGCGGTGGCAGGCGGGGAGGAGAACCCAAGGGAGAGCAGTTGGGGGCTAGTGGAGAAGCCTGGCCATTGAGGGAGGGGCAGAAGGTTGGGGGGAGAACAAACTGGGGCAGGGAGGAGAACCAAAAGTTGGAGAACTAGGGGCTCAGATGGTCAGCAGAAGCCTGAAGCTGGGGCTGGGGGGGGAAGCAAGCTGGGGCTGGAGGTGGGGGCAGAGCAAGCTGGGCCTGTAGTGTTGGAGATGAACTTCCAGTGCATCGACCTCTTGCACCAACTGTCCTAATGACCACTAGGGTCATTGGGAGTAGAGACAGTGAGTCAGGGTCTCCCTCTCTGTCCCTGCTCTATGACCCCTGAACTGACTCTGCAGCACTTCCTGTGCTGAGTCATAATCCTCCCTTTCATCCTAGAGAGCAGATGGAAACATCTCTCTCTCTCTCCTTACCTAGCCATTATATAGTCCTTTAGATTAGAGATAGGTCTTTCCTGTCTAAGTGTATTTAACCAATAAATGTTTAGTGTTTAGTCACACAAGGATCTCCATGTGTTTTCTCTAAATAGCTGCAGTATCCAAACCGTCCTCTGCTACCTACTCTGTAAGTGGAGTGTGTGCTCATTCCTTAGTGCTCTGCTGTTTTACCTATTGTGGGTAAAAATCAACAACCTCTAACATGGAGGTGAGGGGCAGAAGTGGGGGGAGCAAGGTGGGGCTGGAGGTGGGGGAATGGCAGGCTGGGGCTGGTGGGGGAGCAGAGCAAGCTGGGGCTGGGGCTGGAGGTGTGGGGAAGAGCAAGCTGGGGCTTGAGGGGCAGAGCAAGCAGGGGCTGGAGTTGGGGGGGAGAGAAAGCTGGGGCTGAAGGTAGGGCCATTTTTGGGAGGAAACAAGACCAATCGAAGTCTCCCAAATAAGGCCCAAAGTGCAAGTGTACGAGCGCACAGATGCTTTGTGTGGGTTCAGCTAGTTGTTATTATATATATACACACACACACACACACACACACATATTTAATTCTCCTAGACATGCCTCAGCCTCTGTAGGGATGCGTCCCGGCAACCCAGCTGATTGGCTGGGCAGCGGAGCGGAGGGACACACCTGATTGGCTGAGGCGTGTCTCTGGTGGAGGACAGAAGCGGCGGGCCTTGCCGGGCCATGGAGGCCGGCGGTGGTGGCAGGCCTGGCCTGGCCGGGGAGGCCGGCAGCAGTGGGCTCGTGGAGGCCAGCGGTGGCGGGGGCACTTGGCCCGCTGGCGGGGGCGGCGGCGGGGGCACTCGGCCCCACCAGAGAGGGGAGTGCTGGAGAGAGAGAGGTAGCCGGCCCCAAAGAGCACCCAGATGCTCTGTGCGGGGTCGGCTTGTAGATATATATTTCTCCTGGGTGTGCCAGGGAAAATGTGTCCCGGCAGCCCAGCTGATTGGCTGGGCTGCGGAGGCGCCTGATTGGCTGGCACACCCAGGAGGAGGAGAATTGGCCAGCTGCGAGCCAAGGAGACGGGTGGTGGCCGTGGGCTCTGCCCAGCCAAGGGCCGATGCGGTGAGGCGGCTGAGCGGCGGGCCCCGATACCGGGGCAGAAGGTGGGGGTGGGGGTGGGGGTGGGGGGAGAGGTGGCTGGCCTGTGGGAGGGATCCGGGTGGCCGGGCTTTCCTGTTTGCCGCTTGGGAGGAGGAGTGGCAGCGGTGGCCCGGTAAGTAGAACTTTTAAAGTGCAGGGGGAGAAGGGAGGGGTGATGATGTCTCTTATGGAGGTGTCCAGCAGCTCATCTTGTAGGGGCAGGTTGGATCATTGTCAGTTTGTGACTCCTGAGGATGTGGACAAGCTGCTTGGAGAAGGTCACCTTGTTCTCTTGACCCTTGCCCTACAGGGCTCATACAAGTTTGCAGGGGAATTATTGGAGAGGATCTTGTTAGTATCATCAGTGCCTCTTCGATGGAGGGCAGGATGCCTCCTTGTCTCAAGGAGGCAATTTTCAGACCACTTGTGAAGAAACCTGCATTGGATCCCTCACCGCTAGGCAATTACAGGCCTCTCTCCAGTTTTGCATGGTTCCCTCTCACTGCACTAGAAGCAGGGGTCATCCCATGAAAGTGAAGGCCGGGAAATTTAGGACCAACAAAAGGAGGCATTTTTTCAGACAGCACATAATTAACCTATGGGACTCTCTGCCACAAGAATCCAGTGGTGATGACCACTCACTTGGGTGGCTTCAAAAAGGACTTAGACAAATTCATGGTAGTCTATCAACGCCTACTAGTCTGGTCACTATAGGCCACCTCTATCCTCAGAGGCAAGATGCCTTTAAATAACAGTTGCAGGGGAGCAACAGCAGGAGAAAGGGTGTGCTCTCACCTCTTACTATGGGCTTCTAAGAGACATCTGATGGGACATTGTGGGAATCAGGCTGCTGGACCAGATAGGCCTGGGGCCTGATCCAGCAGGGCTGTCCTTATGTTCTTAAAATGCATTGGAGACGGTATGGAGCCCTGTAGGATGCCATACAAAAGTTCTCATTTTAAAGAGCAATAGTTTCCAACACTATCTGGAATCTGCCCAAGAATTAGGAGCAGAACCACTGCAATGCAGTGCCTCCCACCCCAACCCTTTTCAGATGATTCAGAAGGATACCATGGCCGATAGTACTGAACCCTGCCAAGAGACCCAAAAGCACCCATAGTGTCACACTCCCTCTGCAAATTACCCCTAGGATATAATTCATCAGGCTAGCCAAGGTAGTCTCCATCCCATAACCTGCCTGAAAATCCATTTGAAATGGGTCTAGATATTTGTTTGTTTGTTTGTTTGTTGTACACCGCCCAGAGCCTCTGGATGGGGCAGTTTATAAATGTAATTAATAAACTGCCCCATCCAGAGGCTCTGGGCGGTGTACAACTTTTTAAAAAGACATAAAACACACAATTCAAACACAATGCTAAAAACAATATAAAAACAATTCAAAAATGATTAAAACAATTTAAAACCAATTAAAATGATTAAAATGATTAAAACCATTTAAAACCAATTAAAATACTTTTTAAAAAAACAGCAAATAATAATAATCAGTTTCTTCCAAGACTGTCCTTTGCTGGGAGGCCAGTACTCTCTCAGTGACCTTGCCCAAACACAGAAAGTTGGAGATGGTCCAATAATAGACCTTCAAGTGAGGGGTCCAATGTAGGCTTCTTCAGAAGAGGCCCATGGGAAACCATTCTGAAATGTGCTTGAGCAGCTGAAAAGATTAGTTTGAATAGTATCAAGCTAGCGAAGTTAGATGGTGCTTTTCGTATCTGGTACATTCTGACTCTTGCCTTGAAGGTGCTTGACTATGTCTGTGTGGGTGAGAGAAGTCACACTAGAGAGCATCTGGGACATGACCTTCTGACAGGTGTAATAATTACCTCCTCAAGACCAGAAGACATTCTGCACTCCCACAGAGAACTGTTCATAATATCTACTAGGTCCTCCACATCAACCTCTCTCTACCAGATAGTATAAGCCACGTTGGACAAGAGTTGAGAGGACAGGTGGTAGGCCGCACCATTCCGAGCAGCTTGTCCACATCCTCCGGTGTCGGACTGATATAAGAGGTGTTGCTGGATACCTCCACATTGACTCTGCAGTAATTGTGGAGTCTAGGTCAGCCTGAATATGTGATATTTAATCCAGGAAAAACCACATGAAATGCGGGCAGAAACGAACAGTGTCTTTGCTGAAATGTTTTGCCAGAGCAGAGATCATCAAGTGTGTTCTATGTTTTAATCTGTGGGATTCAAGCCAAGTCTTTCTCCACATGTGCTCCAGTTTTCTACTTTGCTGCTTCAGCTTCTGGAGTTCTTCCATATACCAAGGGGCCAGTTTGGAAGAGGGTCAGAGAGGGCACTTAGGAACAATTAAGTCTACTGCCTTCCCTGCTGAGTTCACTATTCCAGCTCCCCATCAGGGCATCACCAGAATCACCAGCCTAGCCAACTCTAAATCCTTCTAAGGCTTCTTGGAATCCCATTGGATCCAAGACCCTTTTGGGGTAAACCATCCTAATAGCAGGAAGAAACAGGTAAAATTACCTAGGATGCTTGTAGAGCAGGCCTGCACAAGATACGGCCCGTGGGCCGCATGCGGCCCACGAGGCCTTTTTTCCTGGCCCAGAGGGCCATTCTAGCAGCCGCGTGGCCGAGGAGCGCCTGCGCGGCTTTCCCCCGCGGTGGAGGAGCCTTTCCTTTTCCCTTGCTCGCTCCTTTCCCTCCCCCTCTCCAATCTCTGGCTCCCAGCAGTCCAGCGAGAGCGAGGCGGGTGCAAGTCCAGCGCGTGTACCCTGCCTGGGCGCACGCACACACACCTCTTGCCTCGCTCATTAGCTGGGGCAGCCTTGCTTCCCCCGGGCCAGGAGGAGGCGGCGGCAGAGGCATCGGAGAAGGACAGTGAGCAGGATGGGAGCCGAGAGGGCACCGGGGCCCGCCTGCAGTGCTACTTGGCAAGAGGCGGCTTCCTGTTGCTGCCGCCGCCTCAGGAGGACCTCCCAAGCTCCCAGGACCTGCCTGGGCTGCCAGCTCCGGGGCATGGGAAAGAGAAGCTCCACAACGGGGGCTGCGCCTTTTTCCTGCCGGGGGCCCCGGGCAGTGGGGGAGGGAGCAGTGTGGTGGCTCTCGAGGAGCCGCTGAAGAGCTGCAGTTTGACCAGGGGCGCCGCGGCCACAGCTCCTGCCATATCCCCTTTGCATTCCTCCTCTTCCTCGGTGAGCCCTTCTTTGCCTGCTTCTGAGGAAGCAAAGCACCTCGGAACATTTGCAGCAGCCCACCCTTGCCGTGTGTGCAGTAAGTGTTTGGCCAACATAGCAGAAAGGGCCAAGTTGCATTCTTGAGTCCCCTCCCCTGTTCTTCTCTCCAAAGCAGATTAGTGATTTCCTGGTGCTGAGAAGCTCTCCGTAATGCAGACCATGTGCGGTGGGGTAGCTATTTCCAACAAGTTTCTTTTTAAACTTTCTGCCTCTCTTCCTCCAAGTCTGCCCCATTCTCTTTCTCAAGCCAAGCCTGCCCCTTTCTTTCCTCGTCTCATTTCTCTCTTTCCCTCATAAAAGAAGTGTAACCTTCTTATCAAAAATTAATAGAAAAATTAATAGAAATTTTTCACTAATTTTTTGCCTTAAAAGTGCTCCGTGTTAAGTGTGATGACTTGACAGAGAGGGAGGGGCTTAGCTCTGATGGTGGATGGACGTGTTTTCCTGAGCTCCTCCACTTCTCATCGTTGTAACTGTTATTCTTCCCTTTTTTAGTCCCTATCTTTATTGTATTTATCTTATTTTCTTTTAAATACTTTTTATACCTTTTAATCCTTGGGCAGAGGTTTTAGTTATTCTCCCCCCCCCCCCCCGCCGCCGCTAATTGTGTTTTACTGCTCAAATCTCTTTTACTGCTCAAATCTCTCGTGCACTATGAGGAGGAAGAAGAGAGCTTGCCTCAGTCCTGCAGCTGGCAATGTGGAGGAGGAACGCCGTCCTAAACAATCTCGGATGGATAATTTTTTACTTACTAAAGTAAGTGCCTCCCATATACCAGCTTCGTTGAATAGATTCAGCCCGTTGGAGTCTTTAATTGACCCAGATTCAGAGCCTAATGAGAGGACTGCTACAGCTTCTCGTCAGACTGATATAGCTCAAGCTTCACAAGGAAATCTAAATGCCACCCTTCCTTAGTTCTGTAATCTTACTGCAAATACCCTTAAACTTATGCTGCAAAATCTGCATTCTCTTGAAAAGAAACTGGACTCTTTATCTTTGTTTTGTAAACAAAAATTCTCCAGACAAAGTAATTCCCCTAAAAAATGCAATTGTGCTTTTACATCTAATGCTCCTCCCACGCAAATGGGGACAAGAGAATCTGTATTTGTCTCTCCTCAGAAATGTATTAACAAGTCTTGTTATGTTTTGCAATCAAATTGTATTACGCTCCTGATTCCTAGAACTCCCATAAATTACTCTAAATGGCATCACAAGGAAGCTATACTTCTCTCTTTGAGACTTTTAACGCACTCTTCCATTTCATATCAGGATATAGCCCATTACAACTATCTACCTGATTTTAATTCTTATCAAAGGATTATGATCACATTCAAAATTGCAAGATTTCCTTCGATGTTGCTTCGCTTAAACCGGCTATTGGCCAGATATGGCATTAGAACTCAAAGATGTTTCGTTGATCTCCAGCCAACGCCTCTCTATGTACAGAAGACCAAAGAGAGAGCACAAAAGACCAATTGATGTCATGCAAGATTATGTTCATGCCTCCGTGCAGCTAACAGCCTGAATCCTGCAAATGATTCCCTCATCATTACTGACTCTCAAGGACATTCCACTCCCTTTGAGTCTTCACAGCTGGCTGAACTTAAACAAGGAAGGCAAGAGCTGCTCATCTGTCCAGCTACAGCTGCAACTAATTCTTTTAGACCTAATGACTCTCCTGATCTCGTTGATATGATCTCCTCTGAATTACATGAGAGTTCTTTACCATTGACTGAGACATTGGATAATTTGGCTTTGCTGGGAAACAACACAGAGAAAAATGCCTTGGTTTCCATTCCTGTTTCAACTCGGACAATTAACGACCTCTCTATTCAATCTAATGAGCCGTACTCACCCTGCATCTCACAACCTTCTCATGTCTCTAAATTTAGCTCGGAGCTACTGAAGCTGGTTGATATAGCCGTTCAAGAGAATGTTCTGATGGAGAAAAACAGGTGGGCAGGCATACTCAGTGATCCACACTTTGATGCTTTACTGTCCACCTTGGACCCTATCCATATGTCCTCCACAAACAGTCCTATGGAGACTTTGAATGTTCTGGTCTCTCAGGGGGGATTCCAATCCTCTTTGTGATCCGCCAGCTGACACTACACGGGAATCTTTATCAATACCCCATGTTGTGCTGGACTTGCCATCGGCTACCAACTGTGAATCCTTAGGAAGATCCCTGCCTGCGCAGGAGACTGCTGTTGCTCTGGACAAAGAGTGTCCTCACTCTGAACAAAATTGACTTGTGGGGTTCACGGCGCAACTCAGGGTGCTTTCCTGGAATGTGGCCAGTTGGAAACATAAGATCTGTGATTTAGATTTCCGCTCCTTTATTAGCAGTTTTGATATTCTTTTGCTACAGGAAACATGGGCTATCGGTAATATCTCTTTGTCTGGTTTTTTGGTACACTCTTTAGATGCGGTACCAGGTACAAGAAAGGGTAGGCCAAAGGCGGGGTTGGCTATTCTTACTTCCACCATGCTCAGGGGTAAAGTGTCCCTAACTGGACAATTGTATTTGCTAGCCCTTGCCATTCTTATTAGCCTGAAAACATTTAATATAATAGCAATTTCTGTTTATGTACCTCCAGTTGGTTCCTGTACAATCATAGACGAGATATGGCATAAATTAGAGGCCTTTATAGCCTTTATCCGAGCAGCCTTTTTGGGGACTTCTGTGATAACGGCTGGTGACTTTAATGCTCGTTTGGGTTCTGATAATGACACTCTTTGTAATAAATCCATTACCATCCTGTCGATATCCCTATTCCATCGCCCTTGCTTACAAGGTACTCTAAGGACCCTAGGTCTAATACCCGTGGTTTCCATCTCCTGTCCCTATGCCATAAGGAGGATCTCCATCTCCTTAATGGCTCCGTTATAAGAGATTTTCCCGCTGAATTTTCCCATTGGACTGGTTCTTTGATTGATTATATGGCTATTTCACGTAATTTGGCTTCGCGTGTCAGCTCTTTTCGGGTGGTTCCTCGCCCGGAAAGTGACCATTCTCCCCTTGAGCTATGCTTATGGTCAACTGGCTCAATCCATTTGGTGGATGGACAGCTGTCCCATTTAGAATTGGAGCATGGGCCCCTCAGAGCTAAATGGATAGAAGAATGCACTTTTCGTTTCTCTGCAATACTGAATTCAGACAAAGCTAGCGGTTTGCGAGAGGCGATATTAGCCCCACGTAACATTCAGGAGAGAGATTCTACTCTCTCCCACTATCACAATATTTTGGCTCTTCTACTTCCTGTGCTGGTTAAATCTCGTTCTCATTCTAGTAATAACCTCAAGGCTCCGTCTAAGCCGTGGTTCGACCTTGATTGCCTGAATCCAAAAAGGGATTTGGTAAGGGTCTTTAAAAGCCATGTTGCTGATCCATCGTTAATCTCTAAGCAGGTGATCTCAAAACAAAGATCACAATATAAACAGCTAATTAGAGATAAGAAATTTAAAGCTGCCAGAGAAAACTGGGCCAAATTAATTGAGGCGGCTAGATCAAAGAATCAAGTTATCTTCTGGAGGCTGATCTCACCCGTAATGGGCAAAGCTTTTTCCTCCCCCTCTTATTATATCTCAGCTGCTGCTTGGGAAGAGCATTTTCATTCCCTCTATAAAAGGGTTAGTGGGATGGATGTCAATATCATCAATGAATTAAATAATACTATGATTCCCAGTTGGGACCCTGTATCGTGCTCCAAAGTCGAAAGGCTTATTAAAGCTTTTCCTAGAGGCAAGGCCCCAGGAAGCGACTTTATTACTATTGAAGCGCTTCGGCCTAATCTTGATTGGTGGGTACCCCTGCTTGCTTCTCTCTTTTCTTACATCGACTCCACGGCTAATATCCCCTGTGATTGGGGTGTAGCCATTATTATACCCATTTATAAAAAGGGCAATAGGGATGACCCTAAAAACTATTGCCCAATCAGCCTTCTCAACGTGATTAGTAAGATCTATGCTAAACACCTATTTTATAAATTGGTGGATTGGATTGAGTCAAATGATGTTCTGGCCCCAGAGCAGGCTGGCTTTCGGGCGGGCCGGTCCACCCTGGAGCACGCCCTCACTCTACAATTCTTATCTGAAAAATATTCCATTAAGCCAGCTTCCGGACTTTATGTCGCCTTTATTGATCTTAAATCTGCATTTGATCTTATATCCCATGAAAGGCTTTGGCGTAAACCGTGGGATCTTTCAATAGACAGAAGGCTGTTATTATTGATTTCTTCCTTGTATGAAGGCGCCTTTCTAAAAGTTCGCTGTAATGCACTGGGGTCCCTTTCGATTGCGATACCTACATACAGGGGCGTGAGGCAGGGTTGCATCTTAGCTCCCTTATTATTTAATCTATATATTAACTTGGTGGTCTCTTTTGTATCTACACCTTCTACGCATCCTCCCAAAATAGCAAATAAGCATGTATCTATTCTTTTATATGAGGATGATATGGCAATCATGTCCCAAACCCCAATTGGTTTGAGACGTGCTTTGGTCCTCCTTTAAAAATTTTGTTCCTAAGAGTTCATTGAGATAAAATATGAAAAAACTAAAGTCCTAGTCTTTGCAAAACGACCTAGGCAATATTGTTGGTCCATCAATGGTCATAGGATTGCACAGGTCAACTCCTTTAAATACCTAAGAGTGGTTTTTCATTCATCAGGCTCACGCAATGCCCACCTCAAATCTACTTTGTTGACGGCACAGCTAACTACGAACCTTATTACATCTTTTCATTTCTCGAGGGGGGCTTCTTATATCCCCGCTGCAGTTAAACTATTTGTATCTAAAGTCCACCCTCAAGTGCTGTACGGAGCCCAAATAGGACCTGTTAGCAACTTTACGGCTTTAGAAACCCTGCAGTCTAAATTTCTGAGATCTATATTGTTAGTCCCCCGATGCGTGCCTAATGTTGCGTTAAGACAAGAGGTGGGTATGATTAGATTGGAGACTTGTTATTGGAGGAATATCATATCATTCTGGTTAAAATTTGTCTTCTCTTGTGTAGGATTGGCCCCCCTTATTAAGACTGATTGTTTCAGATTTAAGTGGAAGACCCAAATTATTGACAAATTGGCTCATTATGGTTTCTCTTAGGATGAGATTATCAAAACAGGATATGATCGAGCCAGGATTGAGATCAAACAACGTATCATGGACATGGAACTGCAGGAAGAAGTTGCTTCCTTGCCTAAGAATGTTTTTTTGGGGGGGGATCAAATGTTTAACATTAAACCAGCTAGCTATTTGAGTCTAATTACCATTCCTAAATTTAGACGTGCTTTGACGCTCGCCCGTCTAAATGCGCTTCCATCTGCTGTTATGGAGGGAAGATTTAAAGGTACCCCTTTCTCTGCTCAACTTTGCCCTTGCGGGTCAAGTGGAGACAACTGCGCATGACATTTTATACAGTAATTTCTATAGGGACGCCCGCTTAAGATTAGTGTCCCCTTTGCTGCAACGTTTTCCTGGGCATTTGGATGACTTCTATTTGAAGTATTTACTGTCCAGTCTTGATGACGACCTAATTAGCAAAATGGCAAGGTACTGTTATATCATTTGCAACATCCGCTTAGGTTTTCAATAATGTTTTGCTTTCTTTTTTCTGTGATTCCTGTTTTATGATTGTAATGGAGGGTGCTCTGCTCTCTTTGGCTTTCAGTAAGATCTATCTGGAGTTCACCACAACTGTCTTAATTTTAACCTGTCAGTATTGCATTACAATCTGTTTGATTTATTATGCTGAGTTTTTTGTAAGTATGTATGTTTTACTAAGTATTGGTCTATGACTGCAATAAAGGACGACTGATTGATTGATTGACAGAGGTGGAAAGGAAGAACAATTATTGTTATGTATTTTGTACAGATTGTATTGAATTTATTTTATTAGAATTTTTAATTCAATTCATTTTATTTTAATTTAAATTACTCTTGCCCTGTCAGAGCTTCAAATTTAAATTTTGATTAAATTCATTTTAATTAATTTCACTTTAATTTTATTTAATTGATTGATTGATATTTAGTGTTACTTTGATCATCAGCACCCTAAAAATTGACCTCGGCCCCCATGAACCAAGTCACGGTCAGTTTCGGCCCACCAGGTTATTTGAGTTGAGCAGGCCTGTTGTAGAGTAACATTCAGACAGAGCAACATTTGGACAAGGAGTAACATAATGAATAAGAACTTGTAAGAGTAAAGATCTGGAAGGACTTTGTGAATCTACATGAAATAAGGACTTGTGGATTTAACTGACCTTCAAGCAACACCATTTGGGGCTTATGAAATGGAAACCTTTCCTTCTTCAATATAGGTGTGTTTCATCTATGTATGTCAAAATTATGTATGCTTTAAGTACGTTGTGTGTGTGAATAGATCTTTATACACGGTATATACATTGTTTCATGTATATGGTTTGTTCCCCGTCATCTTATCTGGCAGCTGCTCGCAAACTCTCGCGAGAGCTGCCACACATGTGATTAGCAACGGGTACTTTTAAGAGAATTAAAGGTAGGTAGGTAGGTAGGTAGGTAGGTAGGTAGGTAGGTAGATAACACTTTAAAACTGCTACCCTTGCAGGGAGCTATGAGATTATTAAAATTCTAAGGTATATAATGTTTGTCATTGAATCCACTCTCATTTGCTACCAGAGAATCTACTCTCAGAACAACAAAACACAGTGCCCCATGGGCTTGTGGGTTTGGGGGTGATTGTCACCCTATGTGCACTACACCACCACTTGCTCTGGGCCACCCTGGTGCCCCCACAAGTGGAGTTATGGGGCTTCTAAAATCCCCATTATTTGCTATGGGGCTTAAAGATGTGCAAAATTCAGAAATTCTTTAAAAATCACCCCTTTAACTGATTTCTTTTAAATTTGGATGGTAGCAGGCATCCACTAGGGCACTACCACCTGACCCAGTCTTCTGCCCCCCAACCCCCTTTTCTGCCCTGAATCTGCCCCCAAAACATCCCAACTTCAAATATTCTTTAAAAATCACCCCTTTGCCCAATGTTTTTGAAATTTGGGTGGTAGCTTCCACCCATTGGGCACTACCACCCAACCCACTTTGGTTAAAAAAAATGGTGTCTAAATATCTGAATTTTTCTAGTCCGACTCTGGGGTGATTTGTTTTGTACCCGTATCTGGGCAATTATGGACAGGGGTGATTTGTTTTGTCTACAAATCACCTGAATAAGCCAGATTCAGGTACAAATCATTTTGTATCTGAATTGCTTCATGCATCCCTAGGTTTTGCATCTGTCTTCATGGCAGAGGATGCTGACCATAAACCCTTCCAAACTGAGCTTTGTTTAGATGCTGAAAAACTGGGCCAATTTGAGATGACAAGTGAAGATGTTCTAAATTGTTTTGGAAAAACTAAAAATTAACAAATTGCCTGGAGCTTTCCCAGAGAGCAGACTTTACCGTGGGTTTTCTGCAAGCCTTTACTGCAAGTCTGAAGTTGCCCAAAAAACCCAACGCAAAAAGTGGATTTTTTTGCTCCGCATATAAATCAGGCTACACTCCAATGCCTGATGAAAAACCTGAATTGAGTGTGAAGTGCTGCCTGATAGCTCACAGGGACTTTGGGGTAAATTTGGCTAATATGTGAACGCACATCTCCATTCCAGAAGAAATGCGAATCAAAAGCCAGGTGTAAGAAACTTCCAGGGCCAGATAGCATCAACCCAAGAGTTCTGGTTACAAAAATATGTAACCTGTCCCTAAAATCAGGTTCTGTACCAGAGGACTGGAAAATGGGTAATGTGTAACTCTAATTTTCAAAAAGGGAACCAGGGTAAACTGATGGAAAGCACAGTTATGGAGAAAATTGGTCAACATATAGAAGAACAAGCCCTACTGAAGGAGAACCAGCATTAGGGGTGTGCACAAAACTGGAAAACACAGTTCAGTTCACTTAGAGCCAGGCGCAAACTGAACTGGGTCCAGTCCGGTTCTGTGCAAAATAGAACTGGTCCCAGTCCACTATCCACGCTGAAGGGAGCAGTTGTTCTCCCCCTGCTGAAGGTGCCTCTTGGCCCAGTTAGCAGGGCTGGAGCTGTGCTCTCTCCAGCTGCCCTCAAGAGGGTGCCAAAGCCCCAGCATCCATGCTTCGAGCTGAAGCAAGCGCTTGGCCTCAGGTGGAAAGGAAGCAGGAATCTTTGCCCAAGCCTCAGAGAAAACCAGGGCCCCCAAGTGCTGAGCCAGCCCCCAAACTGAAACAGGGCTTCCATAATCTACAATGGCATTTCAACATGCCCAGGACAATACCAGCTCCCTTTACGGGGGGGGGGCACCACAGGTAAAGCCTCAGCGGGTGAATACCAGGGCTGTGCACAGCATTTCCTGCAGCAACTTAGTCCCCCAGACAAGGTGTGACCATGGCAGCCGTCACCTGAGTCCTTCCACATTCCGGACTGCTGAGGGGGGTGCCGGGCATCCTGCTCTTCGCCTCAAAAGAGGTGCACAGAGGAGGGGAAGCCTCCCTCCCTCACCTCCTTGCAGTGAGTCACCCCAACTCTCTCTTTTCTCAGCTGACTCTGATCACGGAAGAGCTGTGCTTCTTGGTTGTTTGTGTTGGTACATTTATTCTATTATCAGGAGGTGTGGCCCATTGCTATAATAATAATTGATCTGATTACTGAGTGTTAAAATCTGTGGACAATAAAATATCTCCAAGATGGGGCTGAGAGAGATTCCTGCCTGCAACCTTGGAGAAGCCGCTGCTGCCAGTCTGTGAAGACAAGACTGAGCTAGATAGACCAATGGTCTGACTGGCAGTTTCCTATGTTCCTATATAAGATTGTTGATCACCTTGTCCATTCATTGACCAGGAAAAGTGGCATATCAATGAATCAAACAATAATAAAATGGTTCATTCACAAGTCCTTTACTTGATTTCACAGCTGTCACTCATTTTCAATTATCTTTGAACTTCCCTGGGAAACTTGGATGCAGCTTGGATGCACATTCTGATGAGAACATAGGAATATAGGAAGCTGTTGTATGCTGAGTAAGACCCTTGGTCCACCTAGCTCAGTATTGTCTTCACAGACTGGCAGCAGCTTCTCCAAGGTTGTAGGCAGGAATCTCTCTCAGCCCTCTCTTGGAGATGCTGCCAGGGAGGGAACTTGGAACCTTCTGCTCTTCCCAGAGCAGCCCCATTATCCCCTGAGGGGAAGATCTGACAGTGCTCACACTTCTAGTCTCTCATTCATATGCAGCCAGGGCAGACCCTGCTTAGCTAAGGGGACAAGTCATGCCTGCTACCACAAGACCAGCTCTCCTCTTGCATGAGGATGGAAGCGTGTGCACACGTGGGTGGGAAGGTCATTCCTCTTGGTGCCATTCCTTCCAATAGCACCTGTGCATTCCACAGAGAGAGGGATTGGGCACGGCCACCTCAGCAATAAGAGTTCCTGCTCCCCACTCCCCCCACACCTTCCCCCGGCTGAGGGAAGTTTGCATCCTTTCACCAAAGGGTTAAAGGAAATCAATCCCAAAGGGGAGCTTAATTCATGGGGGAAGCAACACTTCAAAAAGTGAAGCCTCTGCCCCACGTGTGTAGGGGGGGGAGGGTCTTCACTAATACAACCCCTGTTAACTGACCAAAGATGCACCTTTTAAAGTGGTGATTCTCTTCTATTTAGCAGTGGGGGCTGTGGGCGGGCAGAGCGACTGGCCCTATCCAGCCCCAGCACAGCATCCCTCCAGTGGCTGCTGCTGGTGTCTCCTTTGTGTTTCTTTTTAGACTGTGAGCCCTTTGGGGACAGGGGACCATCTTATCTATCTATCTATCACACTAAGGTCGTACATGGCAAGCTGCACCCCGACCAATGAAAATGTGGGGGTGGGGCTTGCACGTACAACCTTCATCCACAGAAGGGATTTTGGCCGCCATCTCTGCTGCCAGTGTCTCTTCGTCTCCCACCATCTCTGCCGCCATGGAGTGGCTTAAGGCAGGGGAGAGGCAGGGCGAGGGGCCGAATCAGCCAGTGGGGGGCTGAATTTGATGGAGGGGAGCAGGAAGGAGGTTTCTCAAGGAGCCGGATCAGTGGTGCGGTGGGGGGGGGGGCTAGGGAGAACTAGTGTGCAGATGCTCTGTGCTGGGCTAGCTAGTTATTTATTATTTCTTTCTCTATGTAAACTGCTTTGAGAGCTTTTGTCAAAAAGCAGTATATAGTAGTAGTAGTAGTAGCAGTAGTAGTAGTAGTAGTAGTAGTAGTAGTAGTATACAGCAGCAGTTCGTCCTAACGAGCTGTGGGGGGGCTGCCAAATGAGGCACAGCTGGCTCAGGTTCCTGGTGGCCTGATTGTACCTTTTCCTCCCCTCTTGCCCTGCCCCGTTAATGAGAGCCATGCTGCCTGCAGGCTGGCCACTCATCAGGTACTGTTTAGCCCTTTTAGCCCTTCAGCTGGGCGGACTAAGCCCATGGGTCGCTGCATGGTAGTTCAGCCCTGATCTGTAACCTCCAGTGTGCACTTTCCTCCCACTCTGTCTAGTCAAACGAGTCTGGTAAGATGTTGCAGTCCTTCAAAAACCTGTAAAACCAGAGCTGTGCCAGAGGAAGAGATGATGGGGGGAAACTGACATTCTTCCCGTCAGACAATCCACTCGATGTTTCATGGTAGGAATATTGCAGGTGCCGGGAAGCTGCTGCACCCAGTTCTGGCTCCCTGACAGTGGTAGTTGTGTCCACAGGCATGGTGTGTTCGGCATTCCCATTTTCCCTTTAGACATGTAAAATATCCAAAGTGCAGCTCTTGAGAAGGGAACTTATTATTACTAAAACATCTCTTACACGTGCAGAGATTAAAACTCTGTAACAGGAAACAGCAAGTACACAATCAATGTAGGTTAGTACACTGGAACCACTGGAGCTTAGATGCAGAGACAAACCAGGATAAAGACACAAGGTTAAGTACATAGTTAAGTGCCTAGTAAACACTAAACATGTTTCACACCACAAATAAATCCTATACAAGTTACCTCTGACCTTCAGAACACATCCATATAAAACCTTCCATAACCGCAGCTGCACAAAATTTGGCAACCTTGTAGGTGGTAGAAGGTATTTTATCTGCAAGGAGGAGTGTGGCGTAAAATTCAGCAGTCCAGCCAGGAAAGCATGATAGCAAGGGAGAAATAAGACTGCACTGGCTATCACTATAAAAAGCACAAAACAGCAGCACCTGGTGGACAGAGGACAGGTTCAACCTCACCTGAGCCACAGGGGCATAACCGACTGGCCAGAGGGGTTTTCAAAAACCTTCCAGATATAGCGGCTGATGATAAGGTGTCATATCTTACTCGGAGATATGGTTTGGATAACTTCATGGAGGAGAGGTCTACCAACAGCTACTAGTCGGCACACTATAGGCCACCTCCAGCCTCAAGGGCAGGATGCCTCTGAGTACCAGTTGCAGGGGAGTAACAGCAGGAGAGAGGGCGTGCCCTCACCTATTGCATTTGGGCTCCCCAGGGGCATCTGGTGGGCCACTGTGTGAAACAGGATGCTGGACTAGATGGGCTTCCTTGGGCCTGATCCAGCAGGGCTGTTCTTATGTTCTTATGAGGAAAACCCTGTGATGGCTTGATAAAGAGAGGGACAATAGCTAGCTAGCAGGTTCCCTGCTAAAGTCACCAAGGCACCCTCTTATGGTCTCCAGGATGGAGCTTAAATCATTCTGATGTTCAATGTCCAAGACCCTCTGTATGAGGATCTCTTTGGCTTGCCTATAATCTAATAATGACAAATGTTCAGCAGAGAGGCCGAGTGATGACAATTTACCCATCAGTGCTCATGTCCAGGTGGATTAAAACCTTTCAGCCATCTAAATTAAGTGCAATTTGAGCAGTTAAATGCAATTACAAAGTACCGCAAACCTTAAAAATAAAGTTGAATCATATAACCTTGCCCTCTTAAAAAGGGACCTTCTGTGGTCATCATCCTCTCTCTTCAGTTGGACACTACCTAGATTAATGACTTCCTCCCACCCACCCCCACTTCTTCCCAGGTCAATATCCCATCACATTCAGATGCTATATTGGGAGTTAAATCCTGCAACTCAGCTCCCTTCCCAGGAGACCCGTCCTTTTGGGTCTTCTTGGGTTTGATAGAGAGGTCCTCATCCTGTTACATATGTTACTTTCTCTGAGGAATTAGACTGAGCCTTGTGCTTTAAAAATGAAATACCTGATTTAAACCAGTAACCTGAGAAAGAAGGTGGAAATTATTTGGGCTGCTCCATTCCTTTCAAGATGGAGCTGTTTCAGGAAGATCAAATGAGCAAACACACATTTGGTAGCATATCATATACATATGACCAAATTAAAAAATGGCATGATGACCATTTGCTTGGTTGAGTGCCCCAGATGGAGAAGCTACCATCCCTCAGTTGAGATTTTGGCACTGTAACTACCTCCAGGTCTCCGGATTTATGGTGAAAGGCCCTTGTCTCTGGGAATGATGGGAGATGTAGTTCAAGAACACTTGAGGAGCCCAGGTTGGGAACCTCTCCTCTAGAGCAGGGATCCTCAACGTTGGGCCCCCAGATGTTCTTGGACTTCAACTCCCATAATCACCAGTCAAAGGCCACTGGGCCTGGGGATTATGGGAGTTGAAGTCCAAGAACATCTGGGGGCCCAACGTTGAGGATCCCTGCTCTAGAGAGAACATGGGAGTTATTGGGGGTGGGAATTCCTGCTCAGAGCTCCTCTCCAGGGAACCCAATCTTATTCCCATCACTCCACTGAATACAAGATTCTCTGAATAGTAAGCTAGGCATGTTTAAAAGATTCTCCTCTCTTAAACCTCTTCCCAGATTTTAGGATTCCATAGTACTGGAAATTGTAACCAAAGCAGCATGGATGAGGAGGAGAGCTGGTGTTGGGGTAGCAAGCACAAATTGTCCCCTTTGCTAAGCAGGCTCCATCCTGTTTTGCATTGAATAGGAGACAAGTGAGCACTGTAAGATATTCCCCTTTGGGGATGGGGCCACTCTGCTTGCCTGCAGAAGGGTTCAAGTCCCCTCCCTGGCAGCATCTCCAACGAAACAGGGCTGAGAGAGAGACTCCTGCCTGTAACCTTGAAGAAGCCACTGCCAGTCTGGGTAGAAAATACTGAGCTAGATGGACCAAGGGTCTGACTTTGTATAAGGCAGCTTTCTATGTACAGAGATATGCATGAATTGAAAACTGTGATTCATTTCATGGTCGAATCAAAACCAGCTGTTTTGATTTAACCACAAATCTGGCCATCTCAAAACCAGGCTGTTTTGATTCAGACTTGATTTTTTAAAATCAAATCCAAATCTATTTGATCTGTGCTGTGGGGGGTGGGGAGGAGAGCCTCTGCTTGATATACTCTTAAAAGAAAATGGCACCGGGGCACCCCAAAATTAATTACCTTTATTGCAGAGCTTGCAGTGGTGACCCGACCTGCCAGTGCTACCACCACCACCACCACCACCCTGAGGCCGTCAGCCACTCTGGTGGAGAAGAGGTGCCTGCCTGCCTAGACTTAAAGTTTTCAGGCTCTGCTCCTCTGGCGGGAGTGGAGACATCATAGCAGGGATGGCAGTGGCTGGGAGGCAGCAATTGGACCATCCCTCCCCCTTCCCGCTGGCCTTACCTGGCTCACTGCAGCACTGATTTGCTGTTGGCAGGGATGGGGAGGCCGTGATCAGCCCACCACCCCTCTCCACGGCCTCCCTGGCTGTACGCTAGCAGTGAAATGAGAACTGAGCTGGGCTCCTTTCAATGGCCTCTGTGCTGGTGCAGGGAGGCCATGTAATGGAGTCATCTGGTGTTCCTTTTTGCTAGAACACTGGTGCTTTTGTGCAAAAGCCCCAGTGTTCTTCTCATCTGTTGAGCCATTGTGTGAAACAAGTTGCTGGACTAGACAGGCTTTGGGTCAGATCCAGCAGGGCTATTCTTATGCTCTTATATGACATCACAAAATGTGTTATTCCAAGGAGCATTGCCAAGATTTCCTGGTCACTCCCAAGTGCTTCCTTGAGTAATATACATGCAGCAGCTCCTTGGCCTCCCTTGGCAACAGAACCTCCGTAATGAAGCATCTCCTTGTGGCTTCTTATGCAACCAACATTTGCATGAATGATGGCATTTGCTAGTTCTCTGTTGTTCTGCGGTTTATTCTGGGAGAGGCTGCTCTTGCTCAGCTCTTGCTGGGCCAGCATATAAATCACATGGGCAGCAGCTGGATATGCAGACCTGCCTAGCCATGAAGTCTGGTGGCCTCCTTTTGCTCCTTTCCCTCTGCGCACTGATGCCTGCATCCTTTGGTCGAGGTGAGTACTTACTTTTGGGTAATGATCTGAGCACCGCTTGCTTCCAGCTGCACATGGGCAAGTATGCCTTCTCCTTCATCTTCTCAGCTTCTTGTGGGTCCTTCTTCCCACACCCCAAATCCCTCCAAATGCAGTGTTCAGACTAGAACGTTGAAGAGGTATTTGACAAAGAACTGACCTGAGAACGTCTAGCGGGACACAGAGGGACCCACATTTTCTAGCTGCAGCATAAGCTCTTGCTCCTGTTTTAGCAAACTGGAGAATTGTCAGTTGAGAGGAAGAGGCAGGCGCTGTGGAGGAGACAGCATGGGAGAGATGGGACTGGACTCTCCACTGGGTGAGATGAGATGGACCCCAAGCTCTCCCATCACAGGAGACTGCAGTTTAGGAGCAAGGCGGAAAGGGGAGCCTGCAGAGGGAGTGATCTGAGGGCCAGTGACCACACCATGCCTGGAAAGAACCTAGCATCAAGCAAAGGGGCTGCCCAGAGCCCATCCAAGCTCCACCCCTGTGTTCAGCCCTTCACCATGAAAGCTCTGCTGGGAGAGGAGGGGAAGAGAAGCCACACCCCATTCCTTCCAATGGTGCCACTTTTAGAACGCTGGACTCTCTGCTGCATGGGAGTGGTTCTCTTTCTCAAACGGGTTTCACAATGGTAGGGGGGTTCTGTGTTGCAGCGAGGCCTGGATCCTGCCCTCCCTTCCCTTCAACAATGTCACCACCTTGCTCCAAACTCTGTGTGGATGATATGGACTGCGCTGGATACTACAAATGCTGCCGCAAAATGTGTTCAATGCTCTGTATGGAGGCTTTGCCAGGTGAGATGAGTCTGTGGAGGCTGAGACCCTGATGAAAGGGCACTGAAGAAACCAGGTGGGCTGGTGTGTGTGTGTGGGGGGGGTAGAATAGCCTCCTTCTGGGCAGCGCCTTGTGCCTATCCTTGCTTCCCTGAGGGGACCTCCTGTCAACAGCCAAGAGTTGTATCTATGATCACCATCTGGCAATCTGGGATCAGATCTCATAGAGTTTTCTTTTTAAAAATTGCTTCTTTCCCCAAAAAGGAGATTGCCCAAACAACGTTGCATTTTTACTGGAGAAGAGAAGGCAAAAAAAACACCCCAGTATTCAGTCAAAAGGGACAGGAAATCCAAGCGTTTAGATCAGAATTTTTCCTGGAGGAGGCTGTGGAGGTCATAATTGCAAGGAGAGTTCAGCCACTCTCAATAGCTCGGTGGATGCTAAGTGATCTCCCTGGAATTTGACTGCTGCCCCCACTGAACAAACAAACAAACAAACAATCTCTATTTTGGCCAGTGACCAGCAAAACACAAAACAATAATACAGTAGTAAACCCATGAATTTTCTAGGCAGGTGAGAGAGAAGGAGATTTCCTCAGATTGTGGGGCTCCTAAACTTAATCACTTGAACAGGAACTCCCTTTTAACTGGGGCAGGTTCAAAACAAGGGAAACTCTTGCTACCAGAGCACAGACACACCCTTTAAAGTGGTGATTCCCGTACATTTAGCAGGGGAAGAGCAACCAGCTATATCCACCAATAGCACAGCATCCCTCCAGTGGCTGCTGCCGGTGTCTACCCCATATATATTTTTAGAACATAAACCTTTTGGGGGGCACCGTGATTCAGTCAGTCAGTAATTCCTCTCTTTATTTATGGCCACATTCACATGACTGCTACACACACACACACACACACACACACCTGGGTGGGGGTTCCTCTGGAGGTTAGTCAGGACCAGTGGGTGTGCCTGGCAATCAATCGGTATGCCTGCCAGGTTGTTGCTGCACTGCAGCCCCCACACAAACTTGGTTAACGTCTCCAGGGGAATTGCCCATGGCAACCTTTATCCTCCAAGGACCCAGATGAAATCCTGGCAACCCTAACACTGTCCCACGCAGTCCCCTCATACTGGAAAGCCTTTGACCACTCTCCCATTGGCCCCAATGCCAGAGTGGGCACGTGGGCAAAACCAGCTGCCTTAACCCCTTTCCTGCCATGGGGAGACCATTGGGGGTTACAAAAGAGCTGACCGTTGGATGACCCTGGCAGGGAGGAGGAAAGGGGCTGTCCGGAAACCCAGGATAAACTTAGGCCAATGCACGGACCCTGCATGGGCTTCATCCTGGACAGCACAAGCTACAGTACCTGAGGGGCAGGTGCGCCCCCTGGGGGAAGGAGGGCAAGGAGGGAGCATTCCCGACAGCTGGGCACTGTGCGTGAGACCGCAGGCAGAGGCCGAGGGGATGGCATCTCCCTCGGGGACCACTTGCTCGCCAGCTGCATTCGATGCCCACTAATCACTTGCCCCCCTCCCATGGATCTGGCATCACATCCCTGCTCTGGCACCATGAATTCCCCTCCATGTGATTGGTGCCATTCCCGGCACCACAATGGGAAGTACCATTTCTGGAAGGGGGCTTCGGCCTCTGCACTTCCTGGTCCAAAACAGCACGACCCCCTCATCATGCACAGCAGCTGATCCAGGCCATGAATCGAGGCCACCTTGCAGCCATCTCTGCTGCTGTGACTCTTCCCAGCACTCCTCCTCCCCCTTTGGCCAAACATCTGGCTGTGGCCCATCGGGGGGGGGGGCATTGTCCCTAGGGGAGACCGAGCTGTTGCTCCTTGAGCCACACCAAATAAAAGGCGCACGGCTGGAGGGACATGGCTGTGTGGCAGATGGTGGCCTTGCTTTCATTCGCCTCTGGAAATGCACAGGTGAGCAGCACAAGTAGCAGAGATGGCCCAAACACAGGAGTGCCCTCAACCTGTGGGTGGGATGTGCCTCTGCTATGCTGGTGTCCCTTTAAGAGGCAGTGATGGAGTTGTGGGGGCCGGTGCAGGTGGGGCATGCAGGTACGGACGATGGATGAGGTGGTGTGTGGCCAGGCAGAGTGTAGCAGGAAGTGTTCTGGCTGTCTGGTCATGGAGTGCGGGTGAGAGGCTAGAGCGGCGGTGGGTGTGGTCCACTTTAGGCATGGGTGTCTCTGGGGGACATGCAGGTGAGGGTGTGGCGCATGCAAATAGCGATCCACTGGGATGGATGACATGGGGAGTCCTGGGAAATGCTAAGCACGATGGGACACTTTTTGTTCACATATAGTTGCATTAATTAATTAATGACCCCACTTATAGTGCTAGATGCACTCCTCCAAGCAGCGAAAAGTCCCAGGGGTGCAGTGCTACTTGGATGCTGGCTAGTTTTGGAGGAGGGATCATTGGCCGTGTATCCTGCCTTGGTAATATTTGGCTCATGTACAAATGTACAAGCATGGGGTGGAGGTGAAATAGCAGAGCACTCCAGCAGCAACAGCAGGTGACATTTGCCCCCCCCCCCCGAGAACGAGCCTTAAGCCCTTAGGTGTTCCAGCTCGCTGCTCAGTTTCTCCATGCAGATTCCACCCCAACTCAGCCTGTTTCTCTCTGCCTCCCAAGCTGATGCTCTTGTGCCTTTACACACACACACACACACACACACGGCAGGCAGGGATGAGTCGCCTTTCTGTCTCACAGCAGCAACCCCTCCCATCAGGTGTGTGTGGGTGCCTGCCAGGGATGGAAGTCTCCCTTTAAGGGGACTCCAGCATGATCCCACAGCCAGGAGCTTGCCTTGAGAACCACCAACTGGCCACCTGAGCTCGTAGACTAACAAAGCAGTGGTCAGCCAGCATTCATGACAGCAAGCTCATCCCCAAACCAATACTTTCATCATTTCACTTCGGCTCAGCTTGGCTAGAATCCCAGAAATAGAAGTGCCTCCTCAGTTTGTCATTTGGGAGACCACACTGTCTATGATGACAGGATATGCTGTAGCTAAAGCAGAGAGATGCAGCCTCTCCCAAGCCATGCAGGAAACTGCTGGCACTGTTGGAGGCTTCAGTTTCCCCTCCTAGACCCGTGGGCCTTCCTGCCTTGTGTGAATGACCCTCCTTTCCTTTCTCAGCAGGAACGTGACAAAGATGCAGAGCCTGAAATCCCCTCCACCAGCTCAGTCTTGGACTCCTGGCTCCTGTGATTCGGACCTCGGACCCTAAGTGCAAAGACTCTCTCCTACCCTCATGGGCAGGTCCCAGCATCTCAGCTACATGCCCCATTTCCCACATTGCAATAAAGTGACATGATGGTCTGGATAGTGCTGTGCGTGGTTCTTAAGCCTTGTTCTCCTGCATCATTCCAGAAGGGTGTTGGGCGGAGGAGAGCAAACAGAGGCTTCTGCTGGACGTTTGTGGAAATCCTGCAGAACACGTCTGACAAGGGTTAGCCTCCTTGCCTCTCCAGGAGGCAACAAGGCAGGGAGCACAAAACCCGAGAGAAGAGGCCTGATGGAAGCAGGTGTGGCAGTTCAGAGTCCAAATGGGCTGTTCAGAGAGCATGATCTGAAAAACATGCATGCTGTAGAAATGCTTCCTCACAATATCCAGCTCTGGTCCTCAGGTATGCTACACTGGATTCTAGGGACCGTTTCTCTCCTGGGATTTGTGTACAGGTTGACGCCAGTCACTTCAACCTCAGCCAAAAGCCCTATTATCAGCTAGAATAATTTTAGAAAGCAGGGTGGAGTCTTAGATTCCTCCCAAACCTGTAAGCACATGTTTTAATATGTACGGACATGGAAGAGATCCATAGGAGTAGAACGTAAGTGTACAAGAAGAGCCTGACTGGCTCAGTCCCAAGGCCCATCTAGTCCAGCACCTTTTTCTAATTGAGGCCCACCAGAGAAGAACATAAGTCCAGCCCTGCTGGATCAGGCCCAAGGAGGCATATCCAATCCAGCATCCTTTTTCACACAGTGGCCCACCCGATGCCTCTGGGGAGCTCTCAAGCAGGAGATGAGGGCGCCCCCCCCCATGCCATTGCTCCCCTGCCACTGGGAGGTGCCCACCAGTGCTTGGTCTGTAAAGCCAGCAGAAGAGACAAGACCTTCCAAAGCCTTTACTGCTTACATGGCTGTGGCAGTGCCTTGCCCTCCCAGCTCCAGGTTGGAGACCGCGCCTTGTACTGTGAGGACTGATGGGAACATGTCTTCTCGTCATTTCTGCATACATGACATGGAATTCAAGGTGGCCACTTGATTTTTCAATTTCCATACTTTCTGGTGAAAGTGGTGAAAACTGGTGAAAACTGAAAACACCTTAACTCTGGTCTTAAAATAAGCCCCGCCCCCCATCACCACTGTGCACCACCACCACCATGCAGCAGGAACCTGCCCGAAAGGTAGGAGCAGAACCACTGCAAAGCAATGTCCCCCACTCCCAACCCCCTCAGACGTTCCAGTAGGATACTATGATCGATAGTATCGAAAGCCACCGAGAGGTCAAAAAGGACCAACAGAGTCACACTTCCTCTGTCAATTCCCAGTTGGAGATCATCCATCAGGCTGACCAAGGCAGTCTCCACCCCATAGCCCACCCAAAAGCCAGTCTGAAATGCGTCTAGATCAGGGGTCCCCAACCTGTGGCCCTCCAGATGTTGCTGAACTACAATTCCCATCATTACAACCACAATAATTTGTAGATGGGGGTGATGGGAATTGTAGTTCAGCAACATCTGGAGGGCCGCAGGTTGGGACCCCTGGTCTTGATAATCCGTTTCCTCCAAGACTGCCTGGCACTGGGAGGCCATGAGCCTCTCAGTTACCTTGCCCAACCATGGAAGGTTGGAGACAGGCCTGTAGTTACTCAATTCTGAGGAATCCAAGACAGGCTTCTTCAGAAGTCATCTAATAATTGCCTCCTTAAGGCACATAGGCATTCTGCCCTCCCTTGGAGAAGCATTCATTAGCTCTACCAGGCCTTCTACAACACCGCCCCCCCCCCCCCGCACCAGATAGTATAAGCCATGTCGGACAAGGGTCAAGAGAACAGGTGGTAGGCCGCTCCGCTCCAAACAGCTTGTCCACATCCTCAGGAGTCACAAATGGAACTGATCCAACCTAACCACACAAGAGGAGTCGCTGGACACCTCCACATCAGGCACTGTAGTAATTGTGGAGACTTAGTTTAAGTTGACCTGAATATGAGAGATATTACCCACAAAGCATTATTTATTTATTTAATTAACATATTTTTATACCACCCAAAGCTTACATCTCTGGGCAGCTTACAACAAAAACAAAAACAAAAAGTTAAAACTTTAGTTAAAACAAATAAATGATTAATTAAAACACTGGTTAAAATAAATGACAACAAAAAGTTAAAACATTATAAAAATTTAAAATGTTAAAACCATATTTTAAAATACAGTTAAAACTATTAAAACAGAATTTAATTAAAAGCCTGGGTGAACAAATGTGTCTTTCTTTCTTTCTTTCTTTCTTTCTTTCTTTCTTTCTTTCTTTCTTTCTTTCTCTATTTATTTATTTATTGAAACATTTTTATACCGCCCAAAACTTACATCTCTGGCCAGTTTACAACAGAATAAAAACAAAGTAAAAAATTCATTAAGACAAAAATGTTGTAACACACATTCCAACAATTTAAATTTTTTAAAATAATATTTTAAAACAGCATTAAAACCGTTAAAACAACATTAATTAAAAGCTTGGGTGGAGAAATGTATCTTTAAAGACTTTTTAAAAGCTGTCAGAGATGGGGAGGCTCTTATTTCACTAGGAATGCATTCTAAAGCCTCGGGGCAGCAGCAATAGCAATAGCAATAGCACTTACATTTATATACCGCTTTATAGCCGAAGCTCTCTAAGCGGTTTACAATGATTTAGCATATTGCCCCCAACATTCTGGGTACTCATTTTACCGACCTCGGAAGGATGGAAGGCTGAGTCAACCTTGAGCCCCTGGTCAGGATCGAACTTGTAACCTTCTGGTTACAGGGCAGCAGTTTTACCACTGCGCCACCAGGGGCTCATTTTAAAGCAGAGAAGGCCTGTCCCTGAGTGGCCAACAGACGAGCCGGTGGCAGCTGCAGATGGACCTCTCCTGATGATCTCAGTGGGCGGTGGGGTTCGTGCCAAAGAAGGTGTTCCCTTAAGTTCCCAGGGCCCAAACTGTTTAGGGCTTTATAGATTATAACCAGCACCTTGTATTTTGCCCGGAAACATATCGGCAGCCAGTGTAATTCCTTCAATATGGGAGTAATATGGTCTCTCCGAGATGGCCCAGAGACCAGCCTGACTGCCGCATTCTGGACCAGCTGTAGTTTCCGGACTATGTACAAGGGCAGCCCCACATAAAGCACATTACAGTAATCCAATCTGGAGGTTACAAGAAGATGTACCACTGTGTCTTGAGGTCATTCACCTCAAGAAATGGATGCAGCTGGCATATCAGCCGAAGCTAATAGAAGGCACTTCTGGCCACTGCCTCAACCTGGGACACCAGGGAGAGGCTTGGATCCAGAAGCACCCCTAAACTGCGTACCTTTTCCTTCTGGGGAAGTGTGACCCCATCCAGAACAGGCAGATCAAAATCATCTCTCAAGTTCCAACCCTGCACAATGAGTACCTCTGTCTTAGCCAGATTCAGTCTCAGTTTGTTATCCCTCATCCAGCCCATCACCGACTCCAGGCAGGCATTTAGGGAGGTTATGCCCTCTCCCGATGATGCTGACATGGAGAAATAGATTTGGATGTCATCAGCATACTGGTAGCACCCTGTACCAAATCTCCTGATGATCTCTCCCAGAGGTTTCATGTAAATGTTAATCAACATCGGACACAATACGGAGCCCTGGGGAACACCATACAAAAGTTCAGATTTTGAAGAACAGCAGTCTCCAAGGGACACCATCTGGAACCTGCCTGAGAGGTAGGAGCAGAACCACTGCAAAGCAGTGCCTCCAACTCCCAACCCCCTCAGACGCTCCAGAAGGATACTATGGTCGATAGTATTGAAAGCCGCCGAGAGGTCCAGAAGGACCAACAGAGTCACACTTCCTCTGTCAATTGCCAATTGGAGATCATCCATCAGGCCGACTAAAGCAGTCTCCACCCCATAGCCAGCCCGAAAGCTAGTTTGAAATGGGCCGAGATAATCAGTTTCCTCCAAGACTGTCTGGAGCTGGGAGACCACCACACTCTCAATTACCTTGCCCAGCCATGGAAGGTTGGAGACAGGCCTGTAGTTGTTCAAGTCCGAGGGATCCAGGGTAGGCTTCTTCAGAAGCGGTCTAATAATTGCCTCCTTAAGACTAGGAGGCATCCTACCTTCCCTCAGAGAAGCATTTATAATCTCTACCAGGCCTTCTACAACAACCCCCCTACCAGATAATATAAGCCATGTCGGACAAGGGTCAAGAGAACAGGTGGTAGGCTGCACCATTCCAATCAGCTTGTCCACATCCTCAAGAGTCACAAACTGAAACTGATCCAACCTAATCACACCAGAGGAGTCACTGGACACCTCCACATCAGACACTGAGATAATTGTGGAGACAGAGTCTAAGTCGGACCGAATACGAGAGATTTTTTCCACAAAGAATTCATTAAACACATCACAGCGGGTAATCAATGGTTCCAGATTCTGATTCAAGAGAGGAGGGGCACTCACTAGCCCTCTCACAACCCTGAACAACTCTGCCAGATGTGAACTTGAGGATGCAATACGGGCAGAAAAGAATCGCTTCTTTGCCACACATATCGCCTGAGCATAGATCTTCAAATTAGCTCTATGTTGCAATCTGTCGGATTCAAGCCAAGTCTTTCTCCACTTGCGCTCCAGTCGTTTACCTCACCACTTCAGCCCCCGTAGTTCTGCTGTATACCAAGCGGCCAATTTTGAAGCAGGTTGGAGAGGACGCTTTGGAGCAATCATGTCTACTTCCTTGGTGAGTTTGCTGTTCCAGTTCTCCACCAGGGCATCAACAGGATCACCGGCAGAGCCAACACTAAATCCCTCCAAGGCTTCTTGGAATCCTATTGGATCCAATAACCTTATTATCCTAAATAGGCCCTTCAGCCCTGTGAAGGTGGGATGTGATTGTGAATCCAACCATAACCAAATGGTGGTCTGTCCATGACAATGGGGAAATCACAGGAGTCCCCACCACCCTGATCAGCGTGAAAGACCAAGTCAAACGTGTGACCAGCAATGTGCGTCAATCCTGAGACCACTTGGGATAGGCCCATAGTTGTCGTGGCCACTATAAAATCCTCAGACACCCTGGACAAATTGGTCCCAAAGTGAGCATTGAAGTCCCCCATTACCACAAGCCTGGGGGACTCCAGCACGAAGCCCATCAGCTCAGTTAGGGACCCCCGTTGAGCAGCGTGGTGATCGGTACACCAACAGAAGTCGCAGTCCATCCCTGGTCCCCAAACTTAAGTACACACATTCGATATGGTCTGACACTTCAACAGGAATCCTGGTAAGGGAGATGTTATTCTTATAGACCACAGCCACTCCACCTCCCCGCCCATGGTCCCTCACCCACTCTTCAACGGAGTACCCTGGAGGAAGAAGCTGAGACCAGACCAGGCCTCCAGCCTCCCACAACCAAGTCTCCATAATACATACCAGGTCGGCTCCTTCATCCAGAATCAGATCATGGATGGTTTCTGATTTGATCTGGCATTGCAAAGGAGCAAGGTGAGGTTCCAAGGGTTGTTGGCACTGCTCCTCAAGGTCAAAGAACTCACAGGACATCTGGAAGGGGAAAGAGCTATTAGATTTCTGATTTTCCTTCCCCTGTAATGATGACCCGCTGATCTGCCAATGTTACTTCTTCCGTTCCCCACCACTACCGGAATTGCCCCCCCCCCCATAATCAGTGGATACGGCCCCTGCTTCCCCATCTCCAGACAAGCCCATGCCCAGTCCTGACCACGTTGTTTTCATACATAGATAGGACAGCTCATGTTCCAAAGGACTGGGGTGTGGCTGTAATCATTCCAATCTATAAGAAAGGTAATAGGAAGCTCCATGAGAATTATAGACCTCAGTCTGCTCAGTGTGGTGAGTAAACTGTATGCCAGACACTTGTATGAGAGGCTGCTTGACTGGTTCTAAATGCTGAGGAGCAGCTTGGGTTTTGTGCTGTTGTTTCTCTTATGGACCCAGCTGCAATTTTGTAGCATATAGTAGGGAAATACTCCTCTAACCCCAGTTCAGTTCTGTATGCAGGTATTAGGGGTGTGCAATTCGGATTTTTGGTGTTTCGGCTTGGACCCGAGCCGAAACACCCCTGTTCTGTTCTGTGGCCGAATATGGCCCTCCCGAATCACCCCTCGATTCGGTTCGGACCTGAATTTATTCGGGTCCAAATCTGAATCAATTCAGGGCAAAAAAGTGGGTCCCGGGGGCAAAATAGTGGGGAGGGGTGGTAGTGCCCAATGGGTGGAGGCTATCACCCAAATTTCAGGGGGATTGGTCAAAGGGCTGATTTTTGGTGAATTTTTGAAGTTTTAGTGTCTTTAGGGCAGATAGGGGGCATAACGTGGGATCTGGGTCAAAAGACTGGGGTGGGGTGGTAGTGCCTAATGGGTGGAGGCTACCACCCCAATTGCAGAGGGATTGGGCAAAGGGCTGATTTTTGGTGAATTTCCGAAGTTTACGCGTCTTTAAGGTTTTCCCCCATGAAGGATGTATTGCTTCACCTCGGGGGGAAAGGGGTGTCCTAGTGCTGGGTGGGGTTGGTGGTAGTGCCGTGTAGGGGCAAGGAAGCTACCTGAATTTTTTCAAAGGATTTGGACAGAGGGCTGATTTTTGGCGAATTGTTGAAGTTCACGCGTCTTTAAGGTTTTTCCTCAAGTTATAATGGAGCTTTCAGCAGCCCCATAAGTGCACTTGGGGGGTGCAGGGGGGTGTAGTGGGTGGTGCAGAGAGAGTGGTGGTGTAGTGCACATAGGGCACCAACCACCCCCATGGGTTTCTAACCCATGGGGTACAGTGTTCTGTTGTTTCAGAGGTTTTCTGAGTGTGGATTCTATGATAGCAAATTAGAGTGGATTCATGGTGTCTCATTGAAAATCTCATTTGCTATCATAGAATCCACACTCAGAAAACCTCAGAAACAACAGAACCCTGTACCCCATGGGTTAGAAACCCATGGGGGTGGTTGTCACCCTATGTGAACTACACCACCACTCGCTCTGGGCCACCCCAGCACCCCGTAAGTGCACTTATGGGGCTAATGAAAGCTCCATTATAAATTATTATGAGGAAAAACCGTAAAGACGCGAAAACTTCAACAATTAACCAAAAATCAGCCCTCTGCCCAAATCCTTTGAAAAAATTCAGGTAGCTTCCTTGCCCCAACCTGGCACTACCACCAACCACACCCCTTTCCCCCCCGACGTGAAGCAATAAACCCTTCACGGGGAAAACCTTAAAGACGCATAAACTTCAGAAATTCACCAAAAATCAGCCCTCTGCCCAATCACTCTGCAATTGGGGTGGTAGTGTCCACCCATTAGGCAATACCACCCCACCTCATCCTTTTGGCACAGATCCCACGTTATGCCCCTATCTGCCCCAAAGACACTAAAACTTCAGAAATTCACCAAAAATCAGCCCTTTGCCCAATCCCTCTGCAATTGGGGTGGTAACCTCCACCCATTAGGCACTACCACCCCACCCCACTATTTTGCCCCTGGCACCCGAAATTTGAGCAGACGTCACATCCAACCTTTTTTGCATTGAAGTCAATGGGATGCAAAAAGGCGGGAAATTCAAATAGACGTCATAGCTCAAAATGGGGGGGGGAAGAAGGCAAAAGATGGAGTTCCGAATCACCCGAATTTTCGGGCCCGAAATTCGAGTGATTCGGCTCGTGCCTGAAATTTCTCAGATCTTTTCGTGGGTGATTCGGTTCAGCCCTGAATCACCTGAAATTCGCTGTTTCGGGCACAGATCGTTCTGTGCCCAAAACGTTTTGCACATCCCTATGCAGGTTTTGTTGATTTCAGGGCTGCTTTTCATTTGATTCCCAGGGAGAAACTTTGGAATAAGCTACAAAATCCATCAATAGATCGCCATCTACTAAGTCTGATAATTAAGCTACATGCAAACTCCCATATAAGGGTGTGCTGTAGTACACAGGGGCACCTCACCAAGGAAATTCTAACCTTCAGGGAGTTAGATAAGGATGCATTTTGGCTCCACTATTGTTTACCTTCTATATTAACTCCCTTGCTTCAAATTTAAATAATTTGGACCATCGCCCTCCCAAATTAGCAGATAAGCATCTTGCCATCCTCTTGTATGCCAATGACGCCGTTATTCTTTCGCAAACCCCAATAGGCTAAAGAAGAGCATTGTGCTCTTTGGCTTCCTATTGTGAGGCGCACTCTCTGGAAATTAATTATAACAAAACCAATATTTTAGTGTTTGCAAAGAGGCCAAAAAATTGCAATTGGGCAATAAATGGGTCTAAGTTGGAACAAGTAAAACAATTTAAGTACCTTGGTGTAGTATTCCAGGCTTCTGGCTGTAGAGAATATTTCTGTGCATAGAGAATATTTAAGGCAGAATGCAAATAAGAGTATACAGGCAATTCAAGCTTATTACTATTCTAAGGGTGCCCATTTTATCTCTGCTGCTATTACACTTTTTGAGGCCAAAGTTCGAGCACAACACTTTTGCAGAGTGCAGCTGGGCATATACTCTAAGTTTTCCAGACTAGAAGCAGTTCAATCCAATTTCCTGAAGAATATATTTCAGGTTCCCAGTTGCGTGCCTAGGGCTGTTATACAGCTGGAAGCAGGGTTGCTCAAAATGGAGGCTAGAGCTTGGATTATTATTTTTGAATTCTTGCTTAAGCTAGTTTTACATCCCATTGGTTTAGCTCCTCTAGTGCTAAAGAACATGTATCACGCAAGGTGGGAAAGAGGGGTAAAGCTATATTATTATGGTTTTTCTCCCACTGCGTTGCTAACCTTGGGTTATGAAAGCGCCAGAGTCAAAATAAGGGAAAGAGTTTATGATATGGAGCAGCAAATTGATCAGGGCTCCATCACAGCCAGTGTCTTTGGGGGCAATCCAATTCTGAACTTTACCCCTGCCAATTATTTAAACCAGATAACAGTCCCAAAGTACCACAGGGCTCTGGCATTGGCCCAATGTACTGCCCTGCGCACAGCTGTGATGGAAGGAAGATACCAGAAAATTGCATACAGAGAGGATATCTGCCCTTGTGGCTCCATTGAGATTGAAAGGACGGCTCATGTACTTTTGTATTGTCAGTACTACCATGACTCTTATCTCCCCATATATTAGCTCATATCCAGGCTGTTCTGATTTGTTTTAATCGTAACCTTCTTTTGACAGATCAGAATGATTTTAGATCCTATACTGTGGCCAAGTTTTGCTTAATAGCTAGCAAAATTTGTTCAGAGTTTAATAAGAAATAAACATTTTAACACCTGTATGTATGTAGTGTCAACTGGTTGGCTATGTTTTTGTCATACATAGTATAGAATACAAAATGGTATGAGATCTAACATCGTCTGTATCAGGCACACAATTTTGATATCTTGCCACCTTAAAGTTTATACTCCGTATCATTCTGACCCTACTGTGGATTAATATTATATAGTTTCTGCTCATAGTCTTAACTTTTAGTTGCTTTACTCACTGTATTATGTTTTAGGTGTTTTAGGTACAGTAATTTTAGAGAGATCCCCTATTACCTTGTAGGAATAGATTGTCTTAACTGTTTCTTGTTTATCTTGCTGTTATGCTGCTCATAGACTGAAACAAAGACTTGACTCAACTTGACAAGCCCAGACACATTATAACACAATCTCACCCAGGACTGATTAAAACAGAAGCCACACTATTAAATTCCCACCCGCATGCAAATTCTTGGGCCAGAAACCTGGCCCTCGCTCTCACTGTCCCCCGATGTGGCTCCCCCAAAGGGGTGACTGCCTTTGGTGTCGCCCCTTTGGTGGTGACCCCACCAGTGGTGGGCCCACCACCACTGGCAGTTACCCTATATAGCCCAGAGAAGGCTGCTCTGGGTGGATGGATCCCAGGGAAACTGCCAAATCACACACACCCCGGCCCCAGTCCTGTAAAGACTCCCCACAGTTCAGCAGCCAGTCCTAAGAGGCAGACAGCAAAGTGGGGGGGGGCACAAACAGGTAGGCAGGCAGGCATCAGACTCCCACTCTGGGGTCTGCCTGGAAGGTTGATGTTCCTCTTCCTCTCCTGCAGGCTTCTGGAGGGCCTGCAGAATCCATTCTTCTTTCTATCAGTTGCCAGTGCCAAAATGCCAACATTCTTTTTCTAATGTTGTCCATTGAAATACTAAGAGAGGATACGGCACAGGGTTGGTGAAGTGTGTTGGTGCTCTCTGGACTGAACTTGTGGAATCTTATACGCTCTTCCTTTACAGTAAACCTGGGCTCAGTGGGACTCAAGAGAGTCAGTGTGCTTAGGACTGCATCTCTTCCCCAACAGTTAATTGGTTGAGACATACTTTAAAAAGTGAAATGGAAGGAAAGAAGAACTGTAAAATACAGTGTAGTCTTCCTTATTTATGACAACATACTGAATGTCTCTCTGTGTATGTTTTCTTGTATCTGTAGTGGCACATAATGAACAAGCGAGCACACTGCCTTGATACTGCTGCCCAGAAGGGGGAAACTCATTCCACACTTGGATGAAAAAAAGTTAGAGGGAACATTGTTTGTGGCTCATACAGAACACTTCTGCAGGGAGGGGTGACTGGTGAAAGCACCACCCCCATGCAAGCATCCATGCATTAGACACATTAGACACATTTTGGCTGCATTTGCACACCATTACTGAGGATATCGGCCCTAGCCCTTGCAGCAGTCCCCTCTGATCTCAAAATAAAAATTAAATCTAAACTAGCTAGGCCGAGTACAGAGCAACTGTGCCTCCAGCTGCCCCCCCCCCCCCGGCCACTGTCTTTTTCTCCCCCCACCCCCACCAGCCTGCCCGGCTTTCTGGCCGGCCAGCCAGCCCATTTCCCTCCCCCACACACATGTGCACACTTTCTGGCTGGCAGGCCAGCCAGCTGGCCCTGTTCTTCTTCCCCTCACCCAGCTGACGGGGCTTTCCAGCCAGCCCACTTCTTCTCCCCCCACCCACCCCACGCTTTCTGGCTGGTGGGGCGGCCAGAAAGCTGGCCTGCCACCTCCTTCTGCCTGCCCACCCACCAACTCCCAGCAGTGGCTGCCTCCTCCCTGCGGCTGGCCCAGCTCACTGCCACTTCCTCCGGCCAGCATTGCTATTTTCTCCCCGTCGCTATCCTATCTGGCAGCTGCTCGTGAACTCTCACGAGAGCTGCCACGCATGGGATTAGCCACAGGTACATCTCAGTTACTTTAATATAAAGATAGAATCCCCTAATTGTATGCCTTTTGATCTTAATGTCTGTGTTAGGAGTCCACACTTCTTTCTTTTTAAAAAAAATATTTATGCCCTGCCCTTCCAGAACACTTTTCTCTGAGGTGGCTCACAACATTAATAAGTAGATACAATATGAAACAACAAAAGTAATAAAATTAATACATGTTAGCAGACCCATAGGCAGATTACCGCAGAGGCAATGGAGGCAATTGCCTACTGCGTCCAGTCCTGGAGAAGCGGCAGATTTGGGACGGGGAGAAGTTTTTTCTTTTGCTTTGAACTTTTAATTTTTCTTTTTCATTAAACTTTTAAAACTGGTGTTGTGGGCAGCGGCGGCAGCGGTGAGAGATTAAGCCTCTTGCCACCCAGCCGCCTCAGCTAGGAGGGTAGGGGTGACAAAGGTGAAGCTCCCCCTCTTTGGACAGGCTGCTTCCAGGAGTGTACCCACTGGAGAGGGCAGAGCTGGAAGCAGCTGGAAGGAGCTCTCCCTCGCTCCAGTTCCTCTACGCAGCAGAAGCTGCCTGCTTCAAGGTAAAACGGGGGAACAGCCTCCCCCACCGCAGCCCTCCCAGTCCCCGCTACAGACACCCCATTCTGCCACGCAGGCACCAGTGGCATTTTAATGTAAAAGGGGAGACTTGCCTCTCATCCCCTGCTCCCCGCAACCACCACTGTGCGGCCTTCATTGGCTGCCCCCCACCCTGCTGCTGTGGCAGCATTTAGAATTAAAAAGTGGGGGCTTCATCCTCACCACCCCTGGCCTCCTTGCTGCAGTAGGGGCAGACAATCCTTCGCCGCCTATGGGCAGCAAAAGGCTTAATCCACCCTGAGAAGACCAGGCGAAAACCACATTTAAAGTTACTAATTTTAGAACTTTCTAATTAAATGCTATAAGTAAATAGTTAAAAACTAAGAAACCTTCTATATATATGCAGCAGTTAAAACATTAAAAAGCTGCTCTAAACAGATGTGTCCAGTTGTTTTTTAAAAACACTGAGAGAGGGGGCGTGGTGAAGGCATTCCAAAGTCAAGGGGCCACAACCAAAAAAGCCTTGTCCCTAGTCCCTGCCAACCAAATCTCCATTAGTAGAAGGGCCATGATCAGGGCCTTCGATGCCGAATAGAGGGCCCTGGCAAGTTCATATAGGTGAATGTAGTCTGATAGATTACCCAGCCCCAAACTCAGTAGTGCTTTAAAGGTCAATTCCAGCACCTTTGATCTATCTCAGAAGTGGACTGGTAACCAGTGAACCTGCTGCAGAATGGGTGTAGAAATCATGATGTGCACCCACAAGCATCCTTGCAGCAGCATTCTTCAGCAGCTAAAGCTTCCAAACTATCTTCAAGGGCAGCCCCATGTAGATCGCATTTCAGTAGTCCAATCTGGATGTCACCAAAGCATGAGTAACTGAGTTGTAGCTGGCATACCAGCCATTTATTCTTTTTGTTTAAAGAAAGTGACAGGATGGAAATTGGCTTTCCAAAATGAATTTGTCAGAGAGTCCCCTGATTTTAAAGTTATACTTCCTGACTTTGTTTTGTGCAACCTCAAGGCCTTAGCTCATCTGATGCCATTCAAGCTCTCTTTGCAAAATGCAACATCACTTTTATCATGCTGGGCTTGTGTTTCCACTTCTCATTGCTTCTTCTGCAGCCGTTATCAGTTTTCTTTCTTCTTCTTTTTTTGCTTTTTAAAATTTTATTGGTTTTTACAATATCTTAACAATCCCGTTACATCTAATTAAGTAAATATTGACTTCCCACTCACCAATCTGCGCGATTCATTAACTATACAAGTCAACCATTGCTATAGTAATTCAAAACGTATATCCTACACATTGCAAACTCGATTTTACTCTACCCAACCTGCTATTATTACTAAATTTCAAACCCTGCTGAAAGGTCCATATTAGAAAAATAGTTCTTTAAATATAGTAAGAATGGTTTCCAATCTTCTTTAAAAGATTCCAAGTTTTCATCCCTTATCAGTGCTGTAAGTTTTGCCATCTCAGCATATTCCAAAATTTTTATCAACCAATCTTTTTTTGAGGGCATTTCATTGTCCTTCCATTTCTGCGCATATACTATTCTGGCCGCCGTGGTTGCATACATAAAAAATGTTAAGTTTCTTCTGGAAAACTCTCCTTGTGTTATTCCCAGCAGGAAGGATTCTGGCCTCTTAGGAAATGTTATTTAAAAAAATTTCTTCAACTCATTATATATCATATCCCAAAAGGCCTTTCCCGCAAGACCACCACATATGAAAAAAAGTTCCTTCACAATGTCCACATTTCCAACATTTGTTTGGAACATTTTTATACATTAATGCTAATTTTTTGGGTGTCAAATACCACCTGTACATCATCTTATAATAATTTTCTTTTAAAGTATAACATGCAGTGAACTTTAAATCCATTTTCCATAATTTTTCCCAAGCTGTTATATCTATATTATGACCCACATCTTGAGCCCATTTTATCATAGTCATTTTAATCACTTCATCTCTTGTCTCCTCCAAAAGCAACAGCTTATACATCTTAGAAACTAATTTTTTGTCATTTTCACACAGTTCCTTCTCAAATCTCAACATTTGATCCTCAAATCCAACTTTAAGATCCTTCTTATAGATTTCATTTAACTGATGGTACTGAAACCAATTATTAACCAAATTTTGTACTTCGATTAGGTTTTTTAATTTACAGTTTCCATTATACAGCTATAATTTTTCCAAGTTCTTTCAGGCCTTAAGTACATGTTCAGTAGATTTTTTCTTTATAATTTATAAATTTAGTTTAACAGTATTGCTAGTGTTGAAAACAATGAACTGGTTTTCCCCCTCATATTTTGACTCATTGTGGTTTCTCACACTCTTAACATATTGACACTCTACACTCTCTTCAGGGGGGTACAGACTCTGCGCCCCCTGAAGTTTGCACCCTAGGTGGCTGCCTCGTTGGCCAAATGGTAGCACCGGCCCTGCAGTGCCTTCAGGAACATATTTTTGAATGGCACAGAGTGCTTCCAAGGGAAGCGGAGATGGGAGAAATTTTCCCCCTCTGTAGCTGAGTTAGGAAAAGTCTTCTGCTGCACAGGTGCAACTCATGTTGTGCACATGCAGTCTCACTATGCTGGATACTGTTTTTCAGGGACTCCCCCCCCCCACACACACACACACGGAGCCTTCAGCTTATTCTCCAGCTCCACATCTTCCTTTCAACTCTTGAGTTACCCCTTCTTCTGACCTTCACAACTCAGCTGTTAAAATGGAACATAAGTGATCGGGCTCTTACACATGATCAGAAGGGGGTGGTTTGGGCTGGGCTGGGTTCTTACCCAATTTAGGACTGATGAGCAGAGCCTCTAGTTGGCACTGCAAGCCCTCCTCCCAGAGGAGCTCTGCAGTCGTGTTCTCCATTGCTGCATCCGAGAGCTGGGGGGGAGGGGGAGGAAAGGCCTGGCTTTCCAGGGCTTTTAAATTCTAACCTGATTTTGGGGCTTTTAATTACTGTAACTGTTTAATTGTTGTCTTAAAATGTTTTAAAATTGTTAATTGTTGATATATTGTTTTTAATTTGTTTTAGCTTTTCATTGTTTTAGTGGCTTGTTTTAATTGTAAACCGCCCTGAGCCATTTTGGAAGGGCGGTATATAAATCAAATAACTAAATAACTAAATAAATAAATAATGAAATAATAAAGGCACCTCCAAGATACACTCTGATTGGCCACGAGGGGGAAGGATGCTCTCGGCTGGGCCACACTCCTGGGATGGCCTATAGCCTCCTGGGAGGGATTTTTAAATTTATTTTATTGTTAAATTTATATGCCGCCTTTCATTAAAACTATCTCAAGGTGATTTACAGCAAAATTTAAAAACAAGATTGTAAAAAAGACATAATTAAAATATTAAGCTAAAAATATAAAACAAATCTGATTAAAAATTTAAAACACAGCATAAAAAACAGTACGAAATACAAAAAGCAGCAGCAGAGACAATCATATAAAAAACTGGGTAAAAAGCCACAATTTAACAGGCTTTCTAAAAGCTGTGATGGAGACTGAGGGGCGGATACCCATCGGGAGAGCATCCCAGAGTCTGGGGGCAGCAACAGAGACGGCTCTGTCCCGTGAGCACGACAACCGAGCCTCCCTCGTTGTCAGCACCCAGAGCAGAGCCCCCTCAGATGAGCTTGTCACATGGGCAGCAACCCTTGGGAGCAGGCAGCCCCTCAGGTATCCCGGGCCCAAAATGTTAAGGGCTTTAAAGGTCAAGACCAGCACCTTGAATTGGACCTGGGGGGAAACTGGTAGCCAGTGCAGCTCTTTAAAAATGGGTGTGATGTGCTCCCACCGGGCAGCTCCAGATAAAAGCCTAGCGACTGTATTTTGCACTAGCTGCAGTTTCTGGATATTCTTCAAGGGCAGCCCAACGTAGAGCATGTTACAGTAATCCAACCATGACGTGACTAAGGCATGAGTAACTGCGGCCAGATCTGCCTTCTCGAGAAAGGGATGCAGTTGGTGCACTAGCTGAAGCCATGCAGAGGCACCGCTGGCCACCACCTCCACCTGAACTTCCAAAAACAGAGCCAGGTCCAGTAATACCCCCAAGCTCCTTCAAGGGGAGTGCAACCCCATCCAGAACCGGTAAAATCTCCTCATCCCGATTGGCTCTCCTACTGACCAACATTACCTCCGTCTTGTCCGGATTCAATTTCAGTTTATTAGCCCACATCCAACCCATCACAGCTTCCAGCCCCCGATTCCGGACATCCACTGCCTCCCTAGGATCAGGTGACAAGGAGAGATAGAGCTGAGTGTCATCCACATATTGCTGACAACTCAGGCCAAGTCCCTGGATGACCTCTCCCAGCGGCTTCATGTAAATGTTAAACAGCACAGGGGACAAGACCGAACCCTGCGGGGAGGTCATCCAGGGAGTACGCAGTACCTCTGATTCCCATACTTGAGAGGCAGCCCAGAAGGATACCATGGTTGATGGTATCGAACGCCACTGAGAGGTCCAGCAGAACCAACAGGGATGCACTCCCCCCGACTAGTTCCCAGCGTAGGTCATCCACTAGAGCGACCAAGGCAGTCTCAGTCCCATATCCAGGGCGGAAGCCAGATTGAAAAGGGTCCAGATAATTTGTATGATCCAAGACACTCTGCAGCTGGGATGCCCCCACACGCTCTATCACCTTGCCCCAAAAGAGCAGGTTAGAGACCGGTCTATAGTTGTCCGGGTTGGAGCTCAACAGGGTCACCAGGGATGATGTGCTGGGCTGAAGGGAGCAGTTGTTCTCCCCCTGCTGAAGGTGCCTCTTGGCCCAGTTAGCAGGGCTGGAGCTGTGCTCTCTCCAGCTGCCCTCAAGAGGGTGCCAAAGCCCCAGCATCCATGCTTAGAGCTGAAGCAAGCGCTTGGCCTCAGGTGAAAAGGAAGCAGGAATCTTTGCCCAAGCCTCAGAGAAAACCAGGGCCCCCAAGTGCTGAGCCAGCCCCCAAACTGAAGCAGGGCTTCCATAATCTACAATGGCATTTCAACATGCCCAGGACAATACCAGCTCCCTTTACGGGGGGGTGGGGGGCACCACGGGTAAAGCCTCAGCGGGTGAATACCAGGGCTGTGCACAGCATTTCCTGCAGCAACTTAGTCCCCCAGACAAGGTGTGACCATGGCAGCAGTCACCTGAGTCCTTCCACATTCCGGACTGCTGAGGGGGGTGCCGGGCATCCTGCTCTTCACCTCAAAAGAGGTGCACAGAGGAGGGGAAGCCTCCCTCCCTCACCTCCTTGCAGTGAGTCACCCCAACTCTCTCTTGTCTCAGCTGACTCTGATCACGGAAGAGCTGTGCTTCTTGGTTGTTTGTGTTGGTACATTTATTCTATTATCAGGAGGTGTGGCCCATTGCTGCCTGGGCAAAGTTCAAGAAATTAAATGTATGCCATATAATCTTTTATTAATGTACTTGCAAAAAAGAAGTAAAAGAACATTTTGAAATTTCTAGGATTTCAACTCCAAACATTGTTTATTTGATTGAATAATTACCTTAAAATTACCATACATAGTAATTTTGATTCATAGTAAATTTGAATGAGAGAAAGATCTTCTGCTTCTTTGGGGCATGATGTCATTTTTGAATTGATCTGATTATTGAGTGTTAAAAATCTGTGGACAATAAAATATGATCATTATATTCAGAATTTCTTTGAAAAAACACAGGATTTTAAAAAGCAAATGGTTCATCCTAGCAAGATCAATGACTCCGTGCCCCCTTCTTCCCAAGTCAACACTCCATGGCATTCAGATGCCAGCTCAGGAGTTAAGTCCTGCTACTCTGCCCCATTCCTAGGAAACCTGTCCTCCTGGGTCTTCTGTTTCTCTTAAGCACACTTAGCAGAGACATTGTAACACTGTTGTCAGGCGTAATCTGGAAAGCAGAGAGGTCCTCGTCCTGTTATATATGTTAGTTTCTCTGAGGAATTAGACTGGGTCTTGTGCTTTAATAATGAAACACCTTATTTAAACCAGTAACCTGAGAAAGCAGGCCTGAGGCAGGCGGAAATTATTTGGGTTGCTCCATTCCTTTCAAGATGGCCACATCAGGAACTGTTCCAGGAAGATCAAATTAGCAAACACACATTTGGTAGCATAGACACATCTGATCAAATCCAGAAATGGAAGCCATAGATCCAATTTCACACTGTAGGGAAGCATGAAGACCGTTTCCTTGGTTGAGTGCCCCAGATGGAGAAGCTACCAACCCTCAGTTGAGATTTTGACAGGTCTCTGGATTTATGATGAAAGGCTTTTGTCTCTGGGAATGATGGGAGATGAGAGATGTCATTCAAAAATACTTGAGGACCCCAGGTTGGGGTCCCCCTCCTCTAGAGAGAGCGTGAGAGTTATTGGGGGTGGGAATTGCAGCTCGGAGCTCCTCTCCAGGGCACCCAAGCATATTCTTATTGCTCCACTATTCTCTGAATAGTAAGCTGGGCATGTTTAAAACATTCTCCTCTCTCAAACTTCTTCCCAGATTTTAGGATTCCATAGTACTGGAAATTTTAACCAGCGGGCTCCACCTTGATTTGCATTTGAATGGGAGACTACAAGTGAGCACTGTAAGATATTCCCCTTAGGGGATGGGGCCTCTCTGCTTGCCTGCAGAAGGATCCAAGTTCCCTCCCTGGCACCTCCAAATAGAGCTGAGAGAGTGACTTCTGCCTGCAACCTTGGCGAAGCCGCTGCCAGTCTGGGTAGACAATACTGAGCTAGATGGACCAATGGTCTAATTTGGTATAAGGCAGCTTCCTATATATAGAGATGTGCACAAATAAAAAATTGTGATTAATTTCGTGATTGAATCAAAACCAGCTGTTTTGATTCGGCCACGAATCTGGCCATCTCGAAACCAGTTTGATCTGATTCAGACTTGATTTTTTAAATTGAACCCAAATCGATTTGATCTGTGCTGTGGTGAGCCTCTGTCTGATATGCTTTAAAAAGAAGATGGCACCGGGGCACCCCCAAATTAATTACCTTTATGGCAGAGCTTGCAGCGGTGACCCGACCCACCAGTGCCACCATCCCCCTGTGGCTGCCAGCTGCTCCTGTGAAGAAAAGGTGCCTGTTACCTGTCTGCCTAGTACTTAGTTTTCAGGCTCCACTCCTCTGGCGGGAGGGGAGACAGCATAGTAGGGCTGGCGGCAGCAGGGAGGAGGCGGCCAGACCCTCCATCCGCCTCCCCACCACCAGCCTCACCTGCCCCACTGCAGCATGCATTTGCAGTTGGCGGTGATGGGGAGGGGGGAATCAGCCTGGCACCCCTCCCTGTGGCCTGCCCCGTTGGCCACTAGCACTCAAATAAGGACTGTGCCAGGGTCTTTTAAATGGCCTCTGTGCGTGTTCATTGGCACAGTAACCCGGCAGTAGTACTTCAATGGGAAGGATTGCATATAGGTTATTAGATGATGCCATTGTCCATTGAGGTGGTGGGGTGTTTGGGGGTGGGGGTGGGGACAAATGGCTCTATGTTTGCTGTAAAGGGAGGAGAGCTGGACTTGTGGAAGCTAGCATAAATAGTCCCCTTTCCTAAGCAGGATCCTCCTTGCTTTCCATTTGGAAGGCAGGCTGCTAGAAGGAGGGACAGAATAAGCAAAGCAGGCACATTTAATGCTTCAGAATTCCATGCTTTTATGACATAGTGGTGGTGCTGGGCAAGGGTAAGTTGGCTCCACCCCTGTGCTGCCCACATTGGCTCCGCACACCTCCCGCCCTGCCTGGCACCCACCCAGTCACAGGAGCCGTGAGCCGTCACTGGCCGCTAATTAAGAGTAGCTGGAGCCATGGAGTTGAAGTTCAAAGGGAAGAGAGGGATGGAGGGAATGCATCCGACTGATAGAGTGCCTACATGCCCAGCTGCCTACAAGAGAAGGGAGAAGATGGAAGTCTGCCTCTCTGGTGAGAGAATGAAACCTGAGACTCTCAGTCTGACACATGGGATTCGGGACAGAGAGTGCTCAGAGGGGATGATTCCCTTCCTCACTCTCTCTAAACCCTAATGACCCTAGAGGTCAGTGGGGTTGCTGGTGCAAAGAGATGATGCCTTCAGGGCACTTTCCAGATTGCCCACAGCAGCTGTGGTGAAAGGCTTTGACTTGGCAGGATCAAACTGAAAACCAGCCCCAGAATCTACAATGGAAAATACAGCTAGTTTTTGCAATGGACATACAACGTTATAGCACTAAATCGCAGCAATGAAATCCGAAACAAGGCATCCAAAATGTGGACAGCACCCTGCTGACAGCATAGGGGGACTGTGGTGCCACAACACAGGAAGTAAAGAAGCACACTTAGCAGAGATGTTGTGACACTGTTGTTGGGCATAATCTGGAAAGTTTAAGTGCCCAGGAGCTGCGTCTCCAACAGTTTTCTCAGGAGCCCTGAGAGGGAAGGCCTGCCAGTAGGATGCCTGCTAGTGGCCCAACTGAGACATTGCTGCTCACACCCTTTGGGGAGCTGGGGTCAAGGCCCAGTAGCTGTAGCTACATTCGTTGGGGCACAAGGGAAGGGGTTGGTGAGCGCAGCTCCAAGGACATTGCAAGGGGTGACAGTGTGCATATGCAGCATACCCTTCTGTTTTCATATTTACACTATCAATACTTAAGAACAGATAACTTTGCTACAGTGGCAGGGGGTGGGGAAGCAAATGTTCTAATTTTAGCATCTAATTAATTGAAAAAGTCTTGTTTTGTTTATAGTCAATTTCAGGTGGAACTGACATTTCATGGGTTGGGAAAGTGGGCATCTCTGTGTAGAGAATTTGTTCCTCTGAAACATTTGAGGGTGACACAACTCCCATGGGGTAGGTAGGAAGCCCAGATGCTTCCCATCTACGCCTTCCTGCTCCCTAAGATCTGGGGCTGAGTTTCTCTTGGTGGCCTTTCACCTGCCGTCTGCTAGAGGCTGGTGGCTGCTGCCCGATGAGCTTTTCCAGTGGTGGCCCCTCAGCTCTGGAACCAGATTCCTGGATGCTGCAGCAGGACAGCTGCTCCCTTTGGAGCAGGCAGCTAAGACAAGACAAGTTCTTTATGGCGGGGATGTTGTTTCGAACTGAGAGCAGCTCTTGAGTCTCCCACCCCCGGCCCCACCTCATGTATTCTCTATTATCCATTTGCTGCTTTCGGTTCCCAGCCATTGTGTCGAAGTGCCTTCATCTGGAGCTCTGGAGAGGGTGTATTTCACCGAACTGTTGGCTCAGTTTTCTTTTAGCTTTCATGTTTTGTGGGAAATGTATGAGCTCTTTTAATATCTTTTGTGCATTAAAGAGGTACTTTGAAGTTTGTCTTTGGAGAAGTACAATACATCTTTCATCGTCAATATATCATCTTAGCTCTTGAGATGATTCCTCCTCTGGTAGATTTTGTTTTATGCTTTGATGCTGAACTTTTAATTCTCTGATCTGTACCCATGTACGTACATTTAGTCATGAATTATGTCCAGCACATGAAGAGCAGTACACTCCCTATCTGTCCCTGCATTTGGGGGGCCCTGGGCCCAGAGTCAAAGCATGCGTGGTCACTCATGCATAAATAGGTACACAACTACAGACCCCTGTCTATACTGACAACATACTGTCTGAGAGTAAGGCTATTGCCTAAATTATGTATCTCAGTCAAGAGTACATTTTTTAAGATGGCTCCTCTTGACATTTCCCAGATGGGGTAGGATGAGCAGTGACTCCAAGCATCGCCAGGACTCAGCGTCTAGGTTGTCTGTCACTCTCCTCCAGTCCAGGGGGTCCCAACGGGGTACAGGTACCCTTAGGGGTACTCGGAGCCCTCCTGCCTGCCCAGACTGCAGCCACGCTATTTGTGGGGTCCTGTTCAGTTTGAGTCCAAACTGGTCGAACCGCGGTGCAGTGTGGTGGCAGTGCAGTGGCTTCTGTGAACCCCGCAGACCCGGACCCAGAGCTCCAGCAGAGGTCACACAAATGGCACTCCAGCACTCCAGCAGAGGTGCTCCAATGGAGAACTGGGCCTGGTGCATGCACAGAGGTCACACAAATGGCCTCTGTGCATGTGCAGAGGCCAGAACCAGGCCACGCTGGAGCGCTGGACCTGGCCTGGGGGGTTCAGAGGAGCTGCACCACCACTGCAGCCCTCTCGCCACCCCTATTAGGAGTTCTTTTTAGGCAGGCAGGGTTTCCCCCTTTGCTTGTCAAGGGGACTCCTTACTGGATTCCCTTTTACAAGCATGCTCCCTCGAGTCAAATTGAAGCAGTTCTGAACTGGTTCCGTTAGAGCCAGGCCCAGTTCAGCTCAAACTTGGACCTGCACCCCTTTGGAGGGTGGGTGTCCTGTTCAGTTTGAGTCCAAACTGGTCAAACCGGGCTGGTTCTGCAGAGCCCTACAGGCAAGCAACTCCTTCTTCTGACCTTTTCAGATCCCAAAGACGCCGCTCCTCTGCTGGGGTGGCCCTGGGCCAGTGGGTGGGTGTCCTCCTGCAGGGGCGTGTTCGCCTATCTTAAGGACACTCCTAGCTAGTGAACCCTCCAGGGTGCTTTCCAGACTAGACCCTACAACGGGATCTCGGAGGTGTGCTTCCACACTTCCTGTGTTATGACGCTGCGGTCCCTGCGCAGACAGTAGGGTGCCGTTCATATTCCCAATGCCTTGTTTCAAATTTAATCGCTGCGACATAGTGCTATGACGTCGTATATCCAGCATTTAAAAGTTGCTTGTTTGGGGGGTTGTTAGTTGCTGTGAGGCTGCTCCCCCTGCTGCTTATGTTTTGAAAGTGATTTGCCTGAATGGAAGCATTTTGCTACTGCTGAGAGGCTAACCAGAAAGCTCCAAGGTGTCTGCTGGGCGACTTCCAGATTACATGCTCCAAGAGGGGTCAAAGGCTTCGGCTTGGCAGGACTGTATTGGAAATGACCCCAGAATCTCAAACTCCTACAACAGGGAAATACAGCTGCTTTTCTGCAACGGACTGGCAACGTTGCAGCACTATAATGCACAGATAAAATGCAAAATGTGAATGGCACCTTACAGTCAGTGCAAGGACTGCAGTGCCACAACACAGGAGGGACGGAAGCACACTTAGCAGATCCGTAGTGACACTGGTGTAGGGTTTAATCTGGAAAGTGCCCTGCAAAAAGGGAAAGAGATTGGTGAAGAAGATCCTCCTCCCCGTTCCTGATTGGTTGGCTGTGTGCTGAAGCTCAGTGTACCCCTTGCCTCAGCCTAACTGACAGGCTTCAGAGAACCGGCACCAAATACTCCCATTGAAATAGGACAAGTAAACTTGTCCCATTAATTTCAATGGGAGTATTCATGAGTAACATAGTCTGGATGTAAGCCAGTGACTGGAGTAGCCTGTCTCATATCATTTAAATCTCATAACTGTAACACACACATACACGGAAAATCTCTATGGTGTACCTGAGCTGAAGGTTTGTGACAGAAGGGGTGCCCTTCTTTTAAAAAGGTTGGCAATCCCTGCACTAGTTTGTCTGGGACTCCCAACCACAGCAAGAGAACTCAGTGTAAAAAGGTTAAGTTGTGCCATAGAGTCGATACCAACTCCTGGCACCCACAGAGCCCTGTGGTTGTCTTTGGTAGAATAGAGGAGGGGTTGACCATTGCCTCCTCCCGCGCAGCATGAGATGATGCCTATCAGCATCTTCCTATATCACTGCTGCCCAATATAGGTGCAGCGGGGTACATCATTAGAAAATGAAGCCTGTGAAATGCCTTGTAGCATTTGTCTCTCTAGGAAGTCAGCGATGCTTCTGCCTCTTGATCCAGTCCAGCTCGAGGGAACAAAAGGCTGTGGAGGTGGGCACCACGACAGTCCAAGAAAAGCCAGCGTGGTGTAGTGGCTAGAGTGCCGGACTAGGACCGGGGAGACCCGAGTTCAAATCCCCATTCAGCCATGAGACTAGCTGGGTGACTCTGGGCCAGTCACTTCTCTCTCAGCCTAACCTACTTCACAGGGTTGTTGTGATGAGAAACATAAGTATGTAGTACACTGCTCTGGGCTCCTTGGAGGAAGAGCGGGATATAAAATGTAAAAATAAAAATAAAATAAAAGAAGGGGGGGTATACTTGTAAAGGGAGACCAGCTAGGATTCCCCTTTACAAATACAGGGGACCTCCTAGCCTTTTCTGTCATGGCAAATTTTCAGTTTGTGACTCCTCAGGAAGTGTACAAACTGCTTCGGACTGTGCGTCCTACAACCTGTTCTCTTGACCCTTGCCCAACTTGGCTTATCTCATCTGATAATCATATTAACAGAGAAGGTCTGGTATATATTATAAACGCTTCTCTGAGGGAGGGCAGGATGCCTCCTTGTCTTAAGGAGGCTATTATTAGACCACTTTTAAAGAGAGTTACACTGGATCCATCAGAGTTAGCTAATTACAGACCTGTTTCTAATCTTCCGTGGTTGGGCAAGGTGGTTGAGCTGATGATGGTCTCTCAGTTCTAGGCAGTTTTGGATCATGCAGATTATCTAGACCCATTTCAAACTGGCTTTTGTGTGGGCTATAGAATTGAGATTTCCTTGGTCGGCCTGATGGATGGTCTCCAACGGGCTATCGACAGAAAGAGTGTGACTCTGCTGATCCTTTTGGATCTCTCTGCAGCTTTTGATACCATCAACCATGGTATCCTTCTGGACCATCCGAGGGGGGTCGGATTGGGTGGCACTGCTTTACAGTGGTAAAGTGGTTCTGCTCCTACCTCTTTGGCAGATTCCAGATGGTGTTGCTTGGAAACTGTTGCTCTGCTAAGCGAGAACTGAAGTGTAGAGTTCCACAAGGCTCCATACTGTCTCCAATGCTCTTTAACATCTACATGAAACTGCTGGGAGAGATCATGAGGAGGTTTGGTGCTGGCTGGGTGTTGTCAGTTTGCTGACAACACCCAGTTCGACTACCATGCTGGCCTCATCAGGAAATGGCATATCTTCTTCCCTAAATACCTGCCTGGAGGCAGTACTGGGCTGGATGAGGGATAACAAACGGATAATAAACTCTGGAGAGGTCCAGTTACGGATGCCACGGGCTCGTTTGGTGATGACTCGGGACTGGGCTTTTTCTGTGGCTGCCCCAGGGTTTTGGAATATGCTCCCTGCTGAAATAAGAGCATCTCCTTCTCTGATTGATTTCGGAAAGAACCTCAAGATACTCCTGTTTTTGCAGGCTTTAATTAAAATTAATTTTAATAATTTTAAAACTTGTTTTAATATCTGTTTTATTTTATTGTTTTTATTATGCATTTTGTTTTGTAACTTTTAAGTATTTTAAATTTTGTACACTACCTAGAGTTATACATATTAGGCAGTATAGAAATATGATAGATAGATAAATAAATAGGTAGGTAGGTAGGTAAGTAGAATAGAAGCAAGCAAGCAAGCAAGCACCAGCCAACCAGACTGGTGCATCAGAGGAGGCTGAGATCCGCACAGGCAAAGAGTTTATCTGGCTGGCCATACTTTTTAAATGCTGCTTGACAGGGAACATACCCCCCTCCCACGGTGTCCCAATATATGTGTACACAGACATATATGCCTGTGCTCTGATTGTCCCATTGTTGTGATTTCAGTAATCTTGGCTCTTATTGTACAAAGGTCTAACTAGCAGGGCTGTACAGTGAATCCAAACCTTAATTAGATCACATTTGATGCTGAGCATACTGGACAATTTTGCATCACTTTGCATTTGATGCAACAGGGGATTAACACAGGACCAATATGATGCAGAATTGTCTGATACCATCCGCATCAAACTGGATGTGTGTATCGGACGGCTCCCCCCCCAGCCGCCGGCCATATTCTTATTATTTTTAATAGTCCCAAACTGTGTATCTTTTCCCAACTGCCTGGCAATAGGGTGAAATGTTGATGGAAGGAGAAGAGGTGTTTTCTGATTGACATCTCTCCAATGAGGGCATTGTTTTTTAGGAGTTTTTTGCAGCTGCTGAAAACCACTGGTTGATCAGCATATCTGTTCCCTGGCAAGGCCCCTGTTTGGCCTTCTTTCTGTTTTGGCACGTAGCAGCTGCATGGAGGGGAGGACTGGAATGGCAGCTTTGGCCCTTCCCCCCCATGGCTCTTTCCCCAATGAAGAGGACACCCACAGAGCCACTGCCCCACTCTTTGTCCTCTTGTTGGTGTGTGATTGAATTGCGAAATAGAAATGCCTGCAGGGCCTTTTACACACAGCACATTTTACCACGAGTTTACGGGGGGGGGCTTTACTGTGAACACAAAGTTTTCCCAAAAAAACCGACACAAATCGTGGATTTTTTAACCCCAGATACAAATTGGGTTACACTCTAACGCACAGTGAAAAACCCGAATTGTGTTTGAACTCACAAGGACTTCAGGGTAATCTGGCCGATATGTGAACACATCCGCTCCATTCCGGAGGAGATGCAAGTTAAAAGGCTTCAAAAGCCCCGTGTGCAAAGCGTCCTGGCCGAGAAGGTGCCCTTGGTGTGGTGCCTTTGGAAGCGCTTGCCTGTTTGCTTTCCCTGTTTGCTGCTTCTTTCGCCCACTGCTTGCTCGCTCTGCTGCCTCGGAGTGCCTTTCCCCATCGCACACACACGGGGCCCCATAGGCTGCCTTGTCGACAGGGCCAAGCACAGTGTATCCACCGCCTTGGCCCACGCTCCAGCCAGCAACCCTGTGCCAGCATGCCCACATGCCCCGCCAATGCTGCATGTGCCCTGTTAGGTGATGCTACCTGGACACGCACAACGCCTCCCCCAGCAAGACATGACTTCTTCTGCAGAGGGATCAGGCAAGCAGCAGCAGAGGTGGCCCTTGCGGTTGCAGATCCAAAAAGCTGCCCCCGCTCCACTCTGAAGAGGCAAGAGCCTTCCTCTCTCTTGGGGAATGACCCGGCATCCTGGAGCAGCAACGGATAAAAAGAAATGCTGCTTGGCTGCTCACTGGAGCTCCTGCAGCTGCTGACAGAGGTGGTGGTGATGGTGGTAACGATGATTTAAAAATAAAATGATAGCCAAGGCAAATGGGCAAGAACCAAACTGCAAGAACCTGATGATGGATCCAAAACTATGTGGGAGCCCCCAGACTCTGAAATAGAACTCTTCAGAGTGCCGTGCCCACCCCCTCTTGGTCAAGAGGGGACTCTTCTGATGGAGCCTTGTGGAGTCGTTTCTGCCCGCTGCCTGCTGTGAATGCACAGACTCCCCAAACCAGATGTCTGAAGGGGCTCACACCACACTGACCCCCATGGATGTCACTTCGGCCAACAACCAAGCAGAGCTAGACCAATGGGCAACATCACCACCTGCCCCTTCCTTCACTCTCTGGGCCAGCTGAGGCAGTCCTTTTGCTTCCATGCCATATTTGCTGTGACTGTGACTCTGACTTCTTATATTTGCAAACAAAACTGGGGTGGAGGGTACATGGTGCATGAAACCAGAGCCTGGGAGGTGCTGTGAGATATGGCACTTCCTGAAGAAGCAGCATGGCTGGGCACTTTGGGAGGGGAGCCGAAGCCTGGCAGTGCGGCAGGGGGTCCCACAGGATTTGGGGTGGAAGAAGAGAAAGGAATGAGGGGGGCCATTGCATCGGCGGTCAGGAGGGGCAGAGCTCCGAGGCTGGAAGCAGGCTGCTCTGACGTCTCCAGCTTGGAGAGGGCCTTGGGCAGGTTGGCTGACAGGCAGGGCTTTTTGCAGATGTGGTGGTGCAGCTGTGGAATTCCCTCCTCGGGGAGAGATGTCAGGCCTCCTCGTGTTTATTTTGCCACACCTTTTGGCTGAGTGTCGATGTTGGTTTCAATTTTTGTGCAGTCATCGTGTGATGTATAATATTTTCTAACATGTTGTTGTTATGCTTGTAAACTGTCATGTGGAAACTATATTTCTGAAGGCAATATACAGCGTTATTAAGTACACAAGCAACTAATCTTGGGCTGCAGTTACAGGGGAGGGCAAAACCCTTCATCTCGGCCTGAAATCTTGGTGAGTTCCACCAGGCAGGCTAGACAATAAGGAAAGCATGATGGAACAAGTCTCGTCCATGCTAACCCCACACTAACATTATCCACCCTGCTGTCCTTTTCAAAATGCGGTGATTACATATGTATGTATTTATTACATTTTAATACCACCCTATCCAAAGGCTCTGGGAAGTTTTTCACACCTGGCTTTTAGTTCACATCTCCTCCACAATTTACTTATTTTATTTATTTATTAAGCAAATTTATTGACTGCCTGACTTCCATAGACTCAAGGTGGTTTACATAAATTAATAAAAATAAACAAGGGGGGGATATTAAAAACTAAAAGCTTGGCAAAATAGATAATTTTTCAGAAGCTTCTTAAAGGACAGAAGGGAGGTAGCATTATGACTCTCAGGTGGCAGGGTGTTCCATAAGGAGGGGGCTGCCACAGAGAAGGCCCTCCCTTGAGCCCGGGCCTCATGCACCTCCCCTGGGCCTGGCGCTCTGAGAAGGACCACCTGAGACAACCGCACAGGGCTGGTCAAAGTTGGATGGGAGAGGCAGTCCTGAAGGTACACAGGCGCCAAAACCTGAAGGGTTTTATAGGTGATAACCAGCACTTTGAATTGGACCTGGAAGTGAACTGGCAACCAATGTAATGACTGCAACAAAGGTGAAACATGGTCATATTTTCTGCTGCCCATAAGCAGCTGGGCTGTAGCATTTTGGGCCAACTGAAGCTTTTGTGTCATCTTCAAAGGCAACCCAGTAGGGGTGTGCACGAACTGATGTTTTCATTTCTATTTGTACCCAAATCAAAACACTCTTGATTTGTTTTGGGACTGAATATGACCCTCCTGAGTCACCCATGATTTGATCTGGACCTGAATTTTCCAAATCCAAATCTGAATTGATTTGGATAAAAAGAAGGTCCCGGGGCAAAAAGAGAGTGTGTGTGTGGGGAGGGGGTAGTTCCCAATGGATGGAAGCTACCACCCAAATTTCAAAGAAATTCAACAAAGAGCTGGGTTTTGGTTTTTTTAATGAATTTTTGAAGTTTACGCATCTTTAAGATTTTTCCCATAGGGAAAAATGGGGATTTCAGCAGCCTTAGTTAGAACTCCCCAGGGGAGTGGCACCAGGGTGGCCCAGAGCACGTGGTGGTGTAGTGCACATATGGTGCTAACCACCCCCATACCCACAAGCCCACGGGGTACTTGGCTTTGTTGTTTCTGAGATGGATGCCTAACCAGAGAGCATCGGTGGCAAGTGGGAGGTACCAGCAGGGTTGGGGTGACCTGCAGATATGTTGATGTTTAAAAAAATCTGATATGGGGGGATCAAAGTTGGCCAAAAAAACCTTGAATACTCCTTCAAAACAGTCACAAGCCTTTCTGTGTCTGAAGGGGAAAGGTGTCACTGTCTAAACCCTTTTGTTTCCTTACCAGCTATTTCACAGCTTTGTGTTTTGGAGAGGGGAAGGGGTTTGTAAAGGAACTGGGGCTGAGCACCCGTGCCCACGTCCCACAAAACACCCAGAAAACAGAAGAAAAAATAAAAGTTGCATGTGAGGAAAGACCCAAGTAGAGCAGGCGCTCCTGCCTTGGTTGCTAAGGGTGGTTATTTCACCCCACTCAGCCAGAGGCTCAGGTGACGTTTGCACCCCAGGGTGCAGATATGGGCCCCTTTGGTCGCAGGCCTGTTCTTGTGCCCTGGCCTGTTTCAGAGGAGTTGTGCCACAGAGTGAGACAATGAAGTCACAGGAGTGCAGAAAGGGCTGCGGAAGGGAGGACATGACCAGCTCCGTGCAATGTCTGATGAGCCAGGACTCAAACCAGGAGGCTTGACACACAGGGCTTCTGTCCCGAATCTCCTTCAGAAGAGAGTGTGTGAGTTCACACACCCGCCAAACTTACCCCGAAGTCCCTTCGAGTTCCTTGGACCCACTCCACACACAAACCGGGCTTTGTGATGCAAATTCTAGCTAATCTTGACTCATGTCCAGGTTTTTTAAATGCTGGTTTTAAGCGACTTATTCTGAAAACGCCAGAGCAAACAGGGAGAGGCACTGACGTAGAATCATTAGCATGATAAGAGGCATGCTCTCTTCAGAAATGCAGATCTATCTCTGCAGGAGGTCTCCCATTGGCTAGAAGGGGAACACCGAGCATGCCATGTAGACTTGTTTCAAAACAAAATCCGAGGTCAGAGGGGAGGGGCTGCTTCCCTCAATGTACTCCGAAGTGTACTCTGAAGTGGCTTCACTCAGCGTTTACCTCGAAGCCGGAAGCCAAGTGTGAAGAACTCCCAGGCACAGCTGTTGCTGAAGCCGTGCCGATGGGGTCCGCCGGCAAGCTGGTGCAGGGCCCACCTCGCTGCAGTGACAACCCTGTGCAGACCCTTGAGTGGAGGAGACAGGAAGATGGCAGGCCAGCAGGGAGCTGAGGGGCAATCGGCGCACAGAGAACTCTTTCCAGGACGGGGGGGGGGGAGTGGAGGGTGGGAAGGAGGGTCTCACTCTGGGCTGGATGAGAGGAAGAAGACTTTCCAAAACCTTCCATTTGCCTGTATTGTTTTACAAGGCAGCCTGGCAGTGCAAAAAGCTTGGCATTCTTCCACAATCTAAGGGCAGAGACATAACAGGTGAAGTCTACATATCAGTTGCCGGGGGGCATGGCAAGGGGAGGGGAGCTGCCTGCCTCCTCATCCCCTCCTGTTTCCCAGGAGGAAAGGGGATGTTGGACTGGGTGAGCCCAGACTGGCCTGATCCAGCAGCCAGGCTCTTCCAGTGTGAGCCACGTGAGCGTCTGTGTGGTGTGCCCGCAGGCTGGGAATGCAAAGGGTGCTGCAGGGTGCTAAGGCGACATAGGAAACAGTGTGGGTGATGAGGCACGTCCGTGGCCTCAGGCAAGGAGGAGCAGCCCCTGCCCCTGCGGGGGAGGTCGGGAGATGGAATGCCGCGAGGGGGCCCTGCCTGGACGGGTTGGCCAAGGTCACCTTGGAGCCGCTCCTCCCTCCCAGCCCCGAACCCCACCCCACCCCACCCCCAGGAGGGTTTATATCCCGGCTGCTCTGCTTGGCTCCAGCACCCAAGTCCCTTCCCCACAGCGGCACCATGATGCCCAGGCGGCTGCTGCTGCTCCTCCTTGTGCTCTTCCTGGGGGGGCTCCTGGGGGCCGAGCAGACACTGGCTGCCCCTCGCAAGCAGACCTCTTTGAAAGGTGAGTGCCAGTGCAGAGCAGTGGGGTGAGGGAGCCCCAGGCCAGGGGCCCCACAACACCCCTTGGCAGTGAGAGAGGCTGGGGCAGGGGAACTCCAAGTCCAACGAAGACAAAGGTCTTGTGGTGCCTCCGACCGGCGGGGGCATCGACCGTGCCAGATCCAAGGGGCTCACACTGCCATGCCCGTGTTCACCTCTCAGGGGCCACTAGGCTCTTGGTTGTGCTTCCTGTACGAGAGAGACAGGCAGCGACCTCTCTGGAATTCGCCTGAATGTCGCCGGTCATGATTGATGGCGGGGTGGGCTCCCTGCCCTGAAGGAATGGCATGAGTCTGGGGCGAGATCTTGGAAGCTGCAGAGCCACCGAAGGGCCTGGCTTGGAGACCCTGCTGACCTCCTCGGGGAGCTGCAGCTGACAGGAAATCAACACCGGGCGGGGAACGGGGTGCTGGGTGAGCTGGAAGCCCTCGTGATGAGGGTCCTGCAAGGAACAGGCAGCGGGAAACTGAAGTTAGCTGGACGTGGTGGAGGCAAGCCCTGTGGTGGTGTGAGGGGTGCCCCGGACCTGGATCGAAATGGTGAGCCACCCTGGGGGTCCTGAAATGGAGCGGGGGGGGGCAAAACGTGCTCTGAGCAGCTGGGGACCCAGGAAGGGAGCCTTCCAACCCCACCCCACCCCCGCCGCTACAGGAGAGCCCCTCTTGCCGCTCTGCATCGTTGAGGGGTGTGCTTTCCACTCCATGCCTGTGAGGGGGGTTGTGTCTGCCAGGGGCAGAGCTAGGGCAGAGGGGGCCCGTGTTTGCCCCTCTCCCCAGCAGCCACTTGGAGCGAGGGAGATAATGAAGAAGATGGGGAGGGAGGGAGGGAGCGGGGGGCCCAGGTTCTCTGAGCCCATCCGCTCAATTCTAGCGACCCCCCTGGTGTCTGCACAGGGCATGCAAGGTGTGAGCATCTCCAAATGAGAGCAGAGTTGCTTGTGTATTTCGCACAGGTGTCCCCCCCCCCCGGGGCAGTTCCGTCTACACAGGCCACTTGGCTCCCTGGCCGGCTGCTTAACTGCTCTGCAGCTGGACTGGGGCCACGCTGGGGCCATCCTTTCCCCTCCCCGGCAGCAGGGAGGGGAAGGGAAGCAGAGTCTCCTCCTCCCAATTTTGGGATAGCAGCACCCAGCATCCGACAGGGATGCGGGAAGAAGCCCCGCAGCTGCTCTTGGGAATCACGTCAGGCTGGCCGAGCTCCACCTTGCACTGTCGAGAGGAGTCGGGGCCTGGCCTGGGCACCCCCTGGCTTGCAGGCGCTCCCGGCCAGCTGGCAGGACAGGTGACGAGTGCTGCGTCGTCACCAGAGGCCTAGGTCGGGGAGAGGGGCCCCGTGTCCATCCCTCTCTCTCTGGCGCCCCCCCAGAGTGAGGGAGATGATGAAGAAAATAGGGCTTGGTGGAGCTGGAGGGCCCTCGGGAGCTGGCGGCCCGGGTTCTTCGGACCCTTTCGCTCAATGAGAGCTACGCCCCTGGTCGTCACCTCTGGGCTGCTGTGAGGCCCAGCAGAGGCTGGCCTGGTGGCTCTTGTGAGGCTGCCGCTCTTGGGAAGCAACTGTGGCCTCAAGGAGAAGGGAGGGAGCATGGCAGGGCTCTGAGCTGCCAGCCATGCCTGCTGCTGCTGCTGCTGCTGCTGCTGCTGCCGCCAGCACATGCGGAGTCCTACCAGGAGGAGTTGGCCCCAGTCCTGCGTGATGCAAGCGGCACACCCAAGGGAATCCTGGTTGCTCTGGGCTGCTTCCTCCCCTGGCTCTAGGAAGGCGCAAAAAGAAGAGACCCGGGAGCAGCAGCAGCTGCAGGAAGCAAAGCTCTGCCAAGGCCCTCGATGCCAGGGCTCTGCTCCGCCCGGAGCCCCCCGGGAGGCCTCTGAAGCAGGAGGAGGCAGCGCAGCAGCCCCTGGCCCCACCCCGCTTGGCCCTGCCCTGCTGGATCACAGCAGGCTCAGGAATGTGGTAGGGCCGGGGAGGGTCACCTGGGGTCCTGCAAACAGTTGCTGTGCCACAGGCAGGAGTCGGGGGGAGGGGAGGGGGCTCTGTTCTGCCAATTTAAGCGTCCATTGAACCATGTCGACTCAGCATCCTGGCCCTGGACTGACTCAGCCCACAGACTTCGAGCTGAAAGCCACGGTGGCCTAGTCTTCGAGCACAGGGCTCGGGTGTCGAGGATTCTGCTCCTTCCTCCACGAGGCCCCCATCACGTGGCCTCGTGCACATCAGTTCTGCATCAGGAAAACCGAGAAAAACAGCAGTGACCTCAGCAGCAGCTTGTCCTACTGAGCCGGGGGGGGGGGGCACAGCTCTACCTGATGAATGGCCAGCCTGCAGGCAGCATGGCTTTCATTCTCTCGGGGGCGAGGTGGGATGGGAGAAACATGCGGAATCAGGCTGCCAGGAACCAGAAGCCTCTGTGTCACATTTGGCACCCCTTCCCTGGCTCATTAGGATGGGCCACTCTGAGTGGCCTACCCCACAGGGTTGGTGTGACAGTAAATCACAGCTTGGCTGCCTGGCTTATTTATTGTACATGTGCCTGCCATCCCTCCAAGTAGCCCAGTGCAGACTGCAGACCCGGTGAGATCATTCAGGCGGGGAGGGGGAGAGCTCCGGCCACCCAGAGTACTTCTTGGGCAAGGAAGGAGCTGGATGCAGCTCTGCCTGGGCTATGCCGGACCCTCTGACCACAGCACCACACGGATGCAGTAGGAGATGTGGCTGCTGAACAGGGCTGCCCGCTAGCACCACAGCGCTGGGACCCGTATTTGGCGTCTCCTGCTGGCCCCATCACAGCACACTCTGTGCAGCAAGACGGGGGGAGGGCATCATGAGAACGTAAGAACAGCCTTGCTGCTGGACCAGGCCCAAAGAGGCCCATCTAGTCCAGCCTCCTGTTTCACACAGTGGCCCACCAGAGGCCGTTGGGGAGCCCACAGGCAGGAGCTGAAAGGGGCCGGCCCTCTCTCCTGCAACTGGTACTCACAGGCCTCCTGCCTCTGAGGCTGGAGGTGGCCTGTAGCCTCAGTCCTGCTGACTGAGGCAACTGCCTCTCCGGCCTCATGGAAGAGCCGCCCTGGGCAGAGCCACCAGCTCCCCCCTCGCCCTCCCTGCACTCACGCTCCCTCCAGCCGTGATTCCAGCAGCCTCCACATACCGCCTGCTGCGGCCCTGAGCTCCACCCCTTTGAGACTTGCTTTTCTTTTCGGTCTAGTTTGATTGGCTCCGCCCCTTGCTGCTCCCTGTTTGAGTTTGGGTGGTTGGCTGCTGCACGTGTCGGTGCTGTGGGGAAGAGCAGGCAACCCACTGAGGCCCCCCCCCGCCCCCGAGGCCTCTCTCTCACCCCAGCGCACCAGCTGGCCTCCTGGGCTCCCTCCGCTCAAAGAGGACTGGCTGCTTGGAGCCTGGGAAGCAAACAGGGGCAGGGCTGCTCTCGGCCACAAGGAAGTCCTTTTGTCCTCCTGTGGGCAGGAATGCAGACGTCACGGCCAAAGTCAATCTTTGGATACATCGAGTCCACATCTATTCTGACTCCAAACACTGAAATCTGGAGAGAGACCAAGCAGAGTCACGGGGTCCTCTTCCTGCCAGCCAGTCTAGTCTCTCCTGCCCCCTCCCCCCCCCCGCTCCAGACTTGGGCACCACCCTAAAGCGCTGAGAATCAGCACTTTCTCCCTCCCTCCCTCTCTCTCTCTCTCTCTGGCGAAAGGGCCTGGTATGGGCTTCAGTTCTGTGCAAAGACTCGGCTCCCCATGGGAGGGGGCGGGGGAGCTTCCTAAGTAGACAGGTGAGCAGAAGGGACCAGACAGAGGAAGGGTGAGCTGATTGGCCGTCAGCAAGGACCTCCCAGGGACCTCCACTTGCTGCTGAACAGGGAGGCTTTCAGGGCATAACCTTGTACACTACCCTGAGCTCCTTGGAAGAAGAGCAGGAAGAAGAGCAATAAATAGATTTTTGTAATTAAAAAAAAATAGGCTTCTTTGATTATATGAAGCTTTAAAGGCTTCAGCATACATTTTTGTTGTACACCACCCAGAGACGCAGGTTTGGGGTGGTATAGGAACACAGGAACACAGGAAGCTGCCATATACTGAGTCAGACCGTTGGACTATCTAGCTCAGTATTGCCTACCCAGACTGGCAGCGGCTTCTCCAAGGCTGCAGGCAGGAGTCTTTCTCAGCCCTCTCTTGGAGATGCTGCCAGGGAGGGAACTTGGAACCTACGGTAGATGCTCTTCCCAGAGTGGCTCCATTATCCCTTAAGGGGAATCTCTTGCAGTGCTCACACTTCTAGTCTCCCTTTCATAAGCAACCAGGGCAGACCCTGCTTAGCTAAGGGGACAAGTCCTGCTTGCTGCCACAAGACCAGCTTTCCTCCCACAAACATATACAAATATGTTAAATAAATAAATTTGGTGAGATTCTTCTGGAAGTATCTCAGGAACCAAATGAATTCAGAACCAACAGAAGCTGAGCCTGTGCAGGCAGGCTGTGTGAAATGTCCAGAAGTTGTGGAAGGCTCAGCCATTTCCCCCTGCAGTATCATGCCCAGTAAGTTTCTAATGGCGTCCTCTTCCTTAGAAAAGCCACGTTCTGCTTGTGAGCCAAAAAGAAACAGAGGAACAATTGCACAGTTGATCGGGGCAGCGAGAGCAAACTAGGAAGGGCCAAAGGTCTGGGCCCCTGGGGGAGAGAAAGTCACGCCTGGCTGAAGACAACCGTGAAGGGGTAAAACTCAGTGGAGGCTGAGGGGAAATCCCCCCCTTTCCCCTCCTTCCAGGGGATCTTCTTCTGACCACCCCCCACCCCGTTAGTCAGATATTTCCGGCCCCATGCGTGCCTCTGCAACATGGCAATGTGTATGGAGTTCTGCAAAGGGCAAAAGACAAGTCTCTGCTCCAAGGAGCTTGCCGTCTACAGTGCAACGTAACAAAGGCACCCACGAAGAAGGGGGTGGAGATGGAGGAGGGGCAGACAGGCAAAGGCTAGGTCCTTCTTTCAGCCGCAGGCACGTAGGGCCAGTAAGGGCACTAAGACCGGGGGGGGGATCAGCCAAGGGGCCCTGCTAGACTGAGGCTGACTGAAGCGCAGACCCTGGGGGGTGACACCAGGGAGTTCGCCACCCAGCAGGCTTTACTGCAAGTTTTCTGGGAGGCTTGACTTACTGCAAACCCAAAGTTATCCCCCAAACCTGAATTTTTTACCCCGGATATAAGTCGGGCTATGCTCTAACGCACAATGATAAACCCGAATTGTGTGTGAAGTGCTCCCTGACAGCTCACAGGGACTTTAGGGTAAATCTGCCCAAAATGTGAACGCACCCACTCCATTCCGGAGGAGATGCAAACTAAAGGGCTTTTACCTCCCCGCTTCGCACCTCCCTGGGTGCCTTTAATTGCTGACCAAGGAGAATCAAACCATCCGTTTACCCATCGCTGGCTTACTGAGGTGCACCGAGGTCATTTTGGAGCCTGGACCTCAAGGCCTTTGGAGACCCCCCCCCCCCGCAAATTGAGCATCCCGATGCTCCGCCGGGTGACCACACCACCCTGGACAGTCGAAAGAGGATTGGGGGGACTCCCAGGGGCTTTGGAGGCCCTGGACTTTGGCCCCCAAGTCCAGAGGCAAGAGCGCCTCTGCTGGCTTAAGCTGTGCTCAAAGACTGTGTGGGAACAATTGCTCACATTCCATGGTGTGGAAACATTCCTATGTTTCGTCCCAACACGTAAGACTAGACTCTCATGTCCTGCTAAGGGATCTTTGGACCAGAGGCTAACCTATTCGTAGGTGCAGGAAGTGGGGGAGACAGGCTTTCAAAGCTCCTTGGGAAGGGACCCTGAGCCAGGTGGTCGTAAAAAAGCCGGGGGGGGGGGAGAAACTCATGGGAGAGGGTGGGGGCGAGGAAGGCGTCCTCTCCTGGAGGACAGAGCTAGACTGGGCCGACTGGGCTCCTGTCGTGAGCAACAAGGGGGAAGGCAGACCTTGCCTGCTTGCAAAGCTCTTCCTGGGCTGGAACAAAGCGCGGGCTCCTTGCTGGGGTTCTTACACTCTAAAACTGATAACTCTCATCTGGGGGGGACTCATCACGAGGGCGATCATTTGCAAGGAAGGGGTTTCTATTCTGTTGAGGTGGAAGTGTGGTGTGGAGGTTGATTAATCTCCGGGAGGAAGCTGTCTGAATCACCTCAGGGTTGGGAGTACTCTGGGTGTGAGACTAGTCCTCAAGGCTGGATTATCGTGGCCATCAGTAGAAGGAAACTGTCTTCCCTCTTGAGAGTCGATGTTCCTCTAGCTGAGGAATTTCTTCCCTATGATTGCATTTCACTTTCTAGCAGCTCCTTAGTATATGCATAGCAAACTTATTTGCTGTGGTAGTTAATTCCCTGCAAGATAGAAACATAGGAAGCTGCCATGTACGGAGTCAGACTCTCGGTCCATCTAGCCCAGTATTGTCTACCCAGACTGGCAGCGGCTTCTCCAAGCCTGCAGGCAGGAGTCTCTCTCAGCCTGATCTTGGAGAGGCTGCCAGGGAGGGAACCTGGGAACCCTCTGCATGCAAGCCGGCGGGCGGTTGCTCTCCCCAAGTGTCTGATTGCTCAAGGACCTGTTCCGCCCCACTGTTCTCCGTGTCAAGCTGAGGGCAGGGGCCGAAATGCCAACCTTCTGCTCACATTCCTTTGCAAAATGCATTTTCTCTTTGGGTCTCGGATGTTTGGACTTGTGTCCTGGCTCTGTCTGGGAGACTGACAAGCATGTAGTTTGGGCTGAAAGTCTGCGCGCGGGGGCAGAGGGTACTCCCAACACTTCCCTCCTCCTCCTCCTCCTCCCATGCCCACTGCCTCTCCAGGGGCATAGCTATAATTGGGCGGATGGGTTCAAAGAACCCAGGGCCCCGAGTCCCTGAGGGGCCCCCACTTCTACCACCCCTCCCTATTCCCTTCATTATCTTCCTCACCCTTCGGGCCCCTCTCCCCTAGCCACGCCCCTGCGCCTCTCTCTCCTTTGCACCAGTGCCTGTCTGATGACAAGGAGGGAGGGAGATTCCTCAAGGACACAAGCCAGGAAGGAGAGCGGGACCCAGTCCAAGAGGAAATGATGAAGCCCTGTTTAGCAACAAGGGTGGTGCATCACCAGACGGGAAGGATCAGTCCCCCAGCCTGACTAATGAGGAAAGGGAGGTGGGCGCTTCCGGACTTCTGGTCAGACCGGCTTCCCTCCTTGGTCCTTCTCCATTGCGCAATGGAGGTCCTCCAAGCCAAGGCCATTGAGGATGATCAGGCCGAGCTCTCCCTGCAGGGGGAAGGCACTTGCCCCACCCTTTTGACTGCTCTGCAGCTCCCCAAGGAAGTCGAGGGCTCACACACATCCTTTCTGCTCCTGCCTATTTTGCATTACCCTCATGGGAAGCCCAAGATGGCTCACCAGTCAGGGGTTCTGCGATCTTAAGGGCAAGCTGGGGGTCTAAATCAGAGGCTGTCAGACTTCGTACCCCCAGACGCGTAGCCTAGGACCCTTTCCGATGCCTTTGCCGGCTGCTGGGGAACCCCTGAGTCTCAAGCGAGGAACCCTTTTCCCCCTGCAAAGCATTCCGGGCCCATTGTCCTCTCAGGTGGCCCTCCTCACCATTGCCCTTGCTCTCTGTGACCGAGGAGGGGCAGTCTGGCTGCCCCAGAACACACCCCTGCAGATGCACACTGAGGAGATGAGCAGGAGCGGGGCGGACCGGAGCTTGTCCAGCACGACCAAAAGAAGACCCCGGACAAGAAGCCAGCAGAGGACCCCCAGACTGCCAGCCACCGTGGGAAACCTCGGGGGGAGGAGCAGAGCCAGGGTGCCCCTCACCTCTCCTGGCTCCGAAGCCCTTCTGGTCCCAAATTACCTAGCTGCGCCCCAGTTAGCGCAGGGACTGCAGTGTCGCAACACAGGACATACGGAAGCACCGTTAGGAGATCCACAGTGACTCTGTTATAGGGTTTCATCTGGAAAGCACCATGCTGCTGATTGGGGGTTGTTGTTGCCCAGGGACCCATCTGGGGTTTCACGCCAGAACCTGCCCCATTGCTGTCTGTCAGTGGCAAATACTGAGCAGCCATTATGTAACCATTACATCTTCTTCCCTTGGGGTGTGGAACATGTGACCGCAAACCAATGGCCTCTTCCAGCTCTCCCAAAGCTTGCCTCATTGTTGACTGAAGATTTAAAAGGCTTGAGAAGGCAAACAAGGAGGGAAGTTGCCAAGTGCCCTCTGGCCCCAGCCCTGCCCCAGAGATGCACCCGGCTCTGGGGCTGCTGGTTCTTTGTGAGGAACAGAGGAACAGAGCAAGCTGCCTTCTACCGAGTCGGACCCTGGGTCCCTCTCGCTCAGTATTGTCTACACACAGACTGGCAGCGGCTTCTCCAAAGCTGCAGGCAGGAATCCCTCTGAACCGTGTCTTGGAGAGGCTGCCAGGGAGGGAACTTGGAGCTTTCTGCTCTTCCCAAAGCAGCCCCATCCCCTAAGGGGAAGATCTTGCTGTGCTCACACATGCAGTCTCCCTTTAAATGCAAACCAGGGCAGACCCGGCTTAGCAAAGGGGCCCATTCATGCTGGCTGCCTGAGACCAGCTCTGCTCTCTGCCTGAGGCTCCAGTCTTAATTGAAGCGGAGAGCAGGAAGGGGGAAGCCAAGCAAGATCTGAGTGACTCAAGCAAGTGAGCCAAGCATCACGTTGTATCATCATCCAGGTTTACTGTGTTTCAGAGCAACCTGAAATATGCTAGGCATCGTACAGACATAAGATCATAAACCAGTCCCTGGCTAACAATCTGAAGACTGTGCGGGCAAAGAAGAAAAGGGCCCAGAACCACAAGCCAAACTGGCCAGGGGAGAAGATTTCTGCCTCAACACCAGTCTGGAGAGAACCCTGGTGGATCCTGACGCACGAGGCGGGTCCTGCTGGGTCAGACCCCGAAAGCCCATCCAGGCGTGGCTGGAAAGCCCATCCAGGCGTCCCTGATGAGCCAGAGGAAGGGGGCAGGAAAAAGGCCGTGGGAGCCTTTCCTGGTCCCAGGGGGCCACACCTCAGGTATCAGAACACCCCTAAAGAGTTCTGGGTGAGTCCTGAGAGAGGGCAGGTGGAGGCCATGCCCCCCGCCCTCCGGATTCCTTTGCTGGCTGGTGTTTCCTGGCTCCTTCACGTTTTCTCCTTCACAGGCCAGTGTGCCCAGAGCACGACGCCCCATCCCAGAGAGAGCTGCCTGGCAGCCCCAAAGACCCACCGGTTGCACCCAGCCTGGCAGATTTTGCGGACAACCTCTTGTGACCTCAAGGTCTCCCGGGACCCTCACTCAAGGTCACCACACTCCCCGACCCCATGGAAGGCTGGCAGGGGCCATCCGCTGGACCTCTGGGAGGCTGCTTGCCAGCGCTCAGGCCGGATTCCTGCTTCTCGGCTGGGAAGCTGCGGCTCTCCTGTGGCTCATGCACCCTCCTCCTCCTCCTCCGAGGGAAGGGGAAAGAGGCCTGCCAGCCCCTCGCTCTTCTCACAGCGCCTCTCTCCTCCCCGCCTGCTGCTTCCTGGTTTGCATCAGGGCCAGCCGGCGGTGATACCTGATCCGTCTGGATTGTGCAATGGAATGAGGAGGGAGCTGGGCTCACCTTGTTCGCTATTCATCACCTGGGAGCCCGTCCCCGCCCTCCCCCTTTTGCCAGTCACACCTGAGGAGCGCTTAAAACTTGGCCTGGGGCTGGCCCGGCCCCACACAGTTCCCACAGCACCGCCATGAAGTCACAGAGCAGGAGCAGCAGCAGCAGCCGCCTCCTCCTCCTCCTCCTCCTCCTCTCCCTGGTGGGGCTCCTCACTTTCAGTCCTCAGGTGCTGGCCACGTCTGGACAGAACGTTACAGGTGGGAACGTTACAGGTGGGTGTGCACCCCAGCCCCACCCGCCCTCTGCAAGAGATGCCCAAGGCAGTGGCCTCCTTCCCTCTCCAGCCAGCCCGAGCTGGCCCAGGCCTTGCCCTGCACAGCCCCCGGGCAGCCTCTGCTCTGCTGCCCCTGCCAGCCTCGGCAGGCCTCCGGCCCTGAGCCAGCCACCAGTCGGCCGGGTGTGCAGACGCCCCCTCGAGCCTTCCTAGGCTGCCGCCTGGGTGTGGGCACAGCTGGGCAGCCCTTCGCCTGGAGCCCGGTCCTATGTCTCCGCTTTGCCTTTTCCAGTCGCAGACAGAGCTGGCACCTGCCCGCCCAACACAGAGAGCGTGACCAGCAGTGGCAACTGCACAGAAGGGTGCCAATCGGATGCCAGCTGTGGAGGGGCCCTGAAGTGCTGCCCGGCTGGCTGCGGGACTTCCTGCCAGGTCCCAAACGGTAATGCTGCTCCCCGCCCGTCCCCGCCCTCCACCCTGCCCACCTCTCTGCCCATCTGCTTGCTGGAAGCCCAGTGGGCCCCACGTGCCCAGCGCCACTCTGGAACACATTGTGCAACTCTGCCCAACACTGGGATGCCAGAAGTGTGGGGAGGAGCTGGGGCCGCCGTGGGGAAGTCCTAGGAGAGGCAGCTCGTGAGGCCTCTTCTGCTGCAGTCACCTGTAATTGCAGCCAAGGGCTGAGTGCTCAGCCATGACAGCCAGGGGTGTGGCGGGCAGGGGCAACCCTGGGGCAAAAAGTGAAGATGGGCCCCTGGCCGCCTCCAGAGAGCTGCCAGCCAGCCAGCAGTGGGCCACCCTCTCTCAGGGGCCTTGGGACATTTGTCCCCCACCCTTTCCCCCTTGCAGCTATGCTCCCGATGACAGCTGTCATGTGCTTCTGGTGTTTTTGAAGAAGTTTTTGTTATTCCCCTTGATGCTTTTAGCAAAATGTTCCTCAAACTCTCTTTTTGTCTCCCTTATTGTCACCTTGCATTGCTTTTGCCAGAGTTTGTGTTCCTTTCTCTTCTCTTCATTTGGACAGGCCTTCCAGTTTCGGAAGGAAGTCTTCTTCCCTTTTATGGCTTCCTTGATGGTACCCGTTAGCCATGCTGGCTTCCTTCTGGATTTAGTGGTTCCTTTCCTCCTTTGGGGGTATACAATCTAACTGGGTGTCTAGTACTGTGGTTTTGAGTAAACTCCATGCACTCTGGAGTGAAGTGACTCTCCGGATTTTCCCCCTCAGCTTTCTTTTCACCATACTCCTCATTTTAGAGAAATTTCCTCTTCTGAAATTCAAAATGTCTGTGTTAGACTTCCTTTCTGATTCTCTCCCCACATGTATGCTGAATTTGATGGTACTATTGTTACTGCTCCCTAAAGAGTCGATGACACTGACCTCACACATCAAGTCCTGGGTGTCACTCAGAATTAGGTCCAAGGTCACCTTCTTTCTGTTTGGTTCCATGACTAACTGTTCTAGGGCACAGTCATTCAGTGTCTGTAGAAATTTGACCTCTTTGTCATGACCGGACTGTGAGTTTACCCAGTCTGTGTGTGGGTAATTGAAGTCACCCATGATTACAGCCCTGCCTCTCCTTGACGCCTCCCTGATATCCTCCTGCAACTCCCAGTCACTGTCAGTGTTTTCATCCAGAGGGTGATAGTAGCACATTCCCTTTCTGGCCTTGTATAGTCACCCACAGGGTTTCTGTGGAGGACTCCGGTCCACCTAGGTTTTCAAGCTTGTTAGATTCTATCCCTTCTTTAACATACAGTGCTACCCCTCCTCCAAGGCGCCCCTCCCTGTCCTTTCTATAGAGTTTATACCCAGGGATAACAGTGTCCCACCGGTTCTCGCTGATCCACCATGTTTCTGTTATGCCCACTATATCTATTTCTGCGTTAGCAACCAAGCACTCCAGCTCACCCATCTTGGCTCGGAGGCTTCTGGCATTGGCATACAAGCACCTATACACTGAATCTTTCCCCTGATGTATGCTATCTTTCTTTTGACTTTTAAGTCAAAATAGTAGGAGAAGTCTACCATTGGCCTTAGCTATGCTAGCTATGCAGAACCTCCATGTTCAGAGACAGTCTAGATGCTGGGGAGCGGTGCTTCCCTTCATGCCCTAGTTGTGGCTAACATTCTTGGGGGGACAGGCTGGCCAGCAGTGAAGGACCTTTGGTCTGAGCCAGCAAGGCTCTTCTGATGGTTCCCCGGAACATGCTTTCCACTGGGGAGCCGCTGGTGCTGCTTCCTGACTGCCCCGTGGTTCATCCCTCCCTGTTCCACTGCATGGTCAGCATGGCTGGCTGGCTGCATTGAGGTTTTCTATGCCCCAGACTGTGCCCAGCAGCACCAAGCCGAGAAGGCAGGGAAGCCGCTGCCACCGCCACCTGGACAAGCCCTCAAGGCATTTCTTTGGCAGGCTTTGCTTGGCTGGCCAAGGGAGTCCCAGCCCTGGCTTTCTCGCCTTCCTGGCCAAACCCAGCCTCATGGGGGCTACCCCGCAGGGCTAGCATGGCAGTGCTTGGGATGGACAATCAGGAAGGGGGACCCAAGCAGGGATTCCCATGGAGCCCCATCCATCATGCCTTGAGTGGGACCCCTTCAGGCTGAAGAATTTTGCACAGGAGGACTTACTGTGGCTTGTGCCCCACAGGCCAGATTTCTCTGCCAAACTCCTCCTCCTCCTCCTCTTCCTTGCCTGCAGTGATGCCCCAAATCAGCCCCGCACTTTGCAGAGCTGCCCCTGGGCCTTGGCTGCTCCCTGCTCATGTCAGTGGCCCTCAGGCAGTGTGACAGGTTGGTGTCTCCACAATTTGCCCTCCTTCATTGACTGGGGGAGCGGAGAGGGGCAGGGAGGCAGGCAGGTTTTCCACCCACATTCAGCAGCACTTCTGTACAGAGGGCAGGGCTGAGCAGGGGGCAGGCAGCTCCTCTGAGTGATTTCAAGCCCTGGCTGGCCAAGGCAGCACCAGCAGTTGTGGGGGTGCGGGGAGGGGCAGCTAGCCATCACGTGAAGAGGGCCAGGGTGGGAAGCCTCGGCAGTGGGGGAGCGGAAGAAGCCCAGGAAACAGGGCGCTTTCCAGGCTACACCCTACACCAGTGTCACCACGGGTCTGCTAAGTGTGCTTCCATGCTTCCTGTGTTGTGACACTGCGGTCCCTGCACTGACAGCAAGGTATCATTCACATTTCCGATGCCTTATTTCAGATTTTGTCTTTGCATAGTGATGCAACGTTGCCAGTCCATAGCAGAAAAGCAGCTGTATTTCCCCATTGTAGGAGTTTGAGATTCTGGGGTCGTTTCCAATACGATCCTGCCAAGCCGAAGCCTTTGACCCCTCTTGGAGCATGTAATCCGGAAGTGGCTTTGCTCAACATTATCCTGAAGCCTGAAGCCAAGTGTGAACAACCTCATGGTAATACAGTCGTAGTTTACTTCAGCTTGGCAGGATCGTATTGAAATCATAAATCAAGGATGTTGTGTAAAGGTGCTAGCAGGGGGAGCAGTCTTTTCTAGCTTCTGCAAACCATCCTACAACAGGAAAATACTGCTGCTGCTGCTGCTGCTGCTTCATTTTTACAATGTTATAGGACTGTGACGCAGCAATAAAACCCGAAAGAAGGCACTGGAAATGTGAACAGCACCTTGTGGACAGCACAGGGACTGTGCTGTGATGTCGATACACAGGCAATACAGAAGCACACTTAACAGACACATAGTGACACTGTGGTAGTGCCAATCAGGAAAGCGTCCATGCATGGAGCTACAAGAGTACAGAGCCCCTTCCAGGCTGTGGACAGAAGAGTGGGGCACAAAGTCCCAAACCTCAGCCACGATGCCTGCTGGGCGCTTTCTACTGTAGGTTAACCCTTACCACAGTGTCATGATGGATCTGCTAAGGGTCCTTCTATGCTTCCTGCATTGTGACAGCGCAGTCCCTGCGCTGACAGCAAGGGACCCTTCACATTCCCGATGCCTTACTTTGGATGCTATCTTTGCGATTTAGTGCTACCATATGTTGCAGAAAAGTCACTGTATTTTCCCATTGTAGGAGTTTTGAGATTCTGGAGGTAGTTTTCATTACCATCTTTCCAAGCCAAAGTATTTTACTGCTGTTCTAGGGTGCAATCTGGAAAGCACCCTGGTTCCCTTCCCTTGTCTCCCCGGCTCTGTCTTGGAGAGAGGGAGCAGCTGCCAGCAGCAGAAGCCCCCTTTGGAGTTCCGGGCTTGCCATTGCTCCATGCATCTGCAGGGGCTGAGAGCCTGGGTCTGGCCAGACCATTTGAGACACTCCCAAACCCCATCAGGATGACACCTGCCCACCTGCTGAGGGGGCAGCTCATGCGAACAAATATGCAGATGAAGCTGCTTCTCTTGAGCCAGCTCTTTGGTTCACTCAACTCAGTCTTGTCTACTCTGACTGGCAGCAGCCCTCCAAGGTTTCAGCAGGGGCATTTCCCAGCCCTGTCTGGAGCTTCTTCCAGGGACTGAAGCTGGCACTTTCCACCTGCAACAAAGGGGCTCTTCTACCAAGCTATAGCCCCCGCCCCCCGCTCCATTTCATATGTGGCTGAGGGGCCTAAGCAAGAGTGAGCAGAAGCCCTCTCTTGGGGTTACCCGAAAGAGGGCGAGAGTTCTGGTCCTCTATCTACCAATCAGCAACAGCCACAGTTATGCAGAGGAGAGGGTATCAATGCCGAGAGCACCCTGGGCCTCTAAAGTGCCCCCGCCGTGGATTTCCCCGTCAGAAGGATCTTCTTGTCAGCAGAGGAGTTCTTTGCAGGGCCTGCTTGCTGCTGGGAAGCAGCACGCCTGGCTTAGCATGCCCCTGGGGAAGCTCTCCCAGACGGCTGGCATCCGCCCCTCGCCCGCCATCATGGTGTTTAGGAAGCAAGTGAGGGTGTGGCTCTTCACCCAGGCTTTTATACGAGAGCACCGTTTTTGCTGCTGCTGCTGCTGCTGCTGCTTTGTGTGTAGTGTGTCACTGTTTTATATAGATGTCTTAACCTTTAAACAGAGGTATTATTTGTATCTTTCTATGCAATATCTGTATTCTTTTTATTTTAATTGTGCATTGTTTTAATTATATTGTAAACCACTTTGGGATTATTTGAATGAAAAGTGGTATAGCAGTCAAACAATAGATGGGATAAATAACACTCCAGGAAAAGGGGGGCCCTCAGACCATGCACGCTCCGATGTCCCTTATTGAGCTGTCCTGCCTGCACTGCGATCCCCCCACTTGAGGCTGGGGTCAGCAGAGGGCCTGGCTTAGCAAACCCCGGCTGGGCAGACAAGCAGAAGAATCCTAAATCATTTGGCCCCTTAGAAAATAGGGGAACACGGTGCCCCGAGGAGGGGCCTCTGAGAAACTGCATGGGGCTGAGGAAATGACCTGTTCCTCAAGCACCTTAGAGGCCCCCTCCCCTGTTGTCTCTGCTGCAGGGAGGGCCACCCGAGGTGCAATCCTGCTGAATGAGGGGATCCCGGGCAATCCAAGGTATGGCGGCACCCAAGGCAGGTGCCACATGCTGCCTTGCCCCACACCCCTGATGGGGACCAGCTCCCTTGCAGGCTCTGGAAGTGGCACAGGGGACGAGGAGGAGGAGGGGATGGCCAGCAACCTCTCTCCCCTCCCCTCCTGTCCCGGCCTCTTCTCTCCCCTCCGCCACTCTCTCCTCGTGCTTCCTGCAAGCTTGGTGGCTCACTTTGTGAGTGAGGAGAGAGGTTCCTTACAAAGCTGGCAAGGGCCAGATGGGTCCCAGAGAGCTGCTCTGGTGGCAGCGGGGAGTGTGTCCTGATGGCCAGCTGCCTGAAGAGAAGCCCCGTGCCTTGTGGACAGGGCTGCCCCTGCAGGGAAAGAAAGAGGATGGGAAGCTTTGTGCTTGGAGGGAGAGGCAGGGAGAGGCGCGGCTGTGTTCAGGCTCCCTAGGCACTGTGCTTGTCCTGGATCCATCATTCTGCCTTTAAAGGGGGCGCAAAGAGAGGAAGGGGGTAGATTCTGTCAGCTCCCTGACCTCTCCTGACGAGCAACAGCCATCTCACCCTGTCTGCACATCCCTGTCTCGGCTGAGGAGGTTTGTTTTTGCAGCCCCAGACCTTCTGAAGAACCAGCCTGTGGCAGCCTGATTGCTGCCCGATTCCACCTGTGCCTTCTACCTGAGTGCTTGACTTGTTCCACCTGTCCCTAAGGACCAGAGATCTCTCATAAGAGGGGAGAATTCTCAAGCCATTGGCACCATATATTTGGAAAAGGCACGCCAGAGGAGTAGCCAGCCGCCAAAGGGGGCCTTTGCTTTTAATGGGTTTTTATGCGGACAAAATCTCTTGTATTCGGGCTGACTTGGACTCCACCGTTTCTGCAGAGTCTATTAAGGTGGTGTCCAGCAATCCCTCTTGCAGTATTAGATTGGATCAGTTTCAATCTGTGATACTTGATGACGTGGACAAGCTGCTTGGGGCGGTGCGGCCTTCTCCTTGTTCTCTGGATCCTTGCCCAACTTGGCTGCTTCTATCTGGCAGAGAGATTGTTGGAGATGGCCTAGTTAATATCATTAACTCCTCACTGAGGGAGGGTAGGATGCCTCCTTGTTTGAAGGAGGCAATGATTAGACCACTTCTTAAGAAGCCTTCCCTAGATCCCTCAGTGATGGACAGTTATAGGCCAGTCTCCGATCTCCCATGGCTGGGCAAGGTGATTGAGAGAGTGGTGGCTAACCAGCTCCAGGAAGTTTTGGAGGAAACTGATTATCTAGACCCATTTCAAACTGGCTTTAGAGCGGGCTTTGGGGTTGAGTCTGCCTTGGTCAGCCTGATGGATGATCTCTACTAGGGAATAGGCAGAGGGAGTGTGACTGTTGGTTCTGTTGGATCTCTTGGTGGCATTCAATACCATCGACCATGGTATCCTTCTGGTTCGCCTGGGGGAACTGGGGATAGGAGGCACTGCTTTGCAGTGGTTCTGCTCCTATCTCTCAGGCAGTTTCCAGATGGTGGAGCTTGGTGACAATTCCTCTTTAAAATGGGAGCTATTATATGGAGTCCCTCAGGGCTCCATTCTGTCACCAATGTTTTTTAACATTTACATGAAACCACTGGGTGAGATCATCAGGAGATTTGGTGCAGGGTGTTATCAGTATGCTGATGACACCCAAATCTATTTCTCCTTATCATCATCATCGTTGTTGTTGTTGTTGTCGTCATCAGGAAATGGCATCCACTCCCTAAATGCCTGCCTACATGCAGTAATGGGCTGGCTGAGGGATAACAAATTGAAGCTGAATCCAAGCAAGACGGAGGTGCTCATTGTGGGGGATCGGAATTTAAGGGATGAGTTAGATCTTCCTGTGCTGGATGGGGTTACACTCCCCCAGAAGGAACAAGTATGAAGCGTGGGAGTGCTCTTGGATCCAGGCCTCACCTTGGTATCTAGGGTAGAGGCTATGGCCAGGAGCACTTTCTATCAACTTCAGCTGATTCGACAGCTGCATCCATTCCTCGAAGAGAACGATCTCAAAACAGTGATGTATCAGCTGGTAACCTCCAGGCTTGACTATTGCAATGCACTCTATGTGGGTCTGCCTTTGTACGTAGTTCGGAAGCTTCAGTTAGTTCAAAATGTGGCAGCCAGATTGGTCTCTGGGGTAACCCGGAGAAACCATATTATTATGCCTATCTTAAACAGTTGCACTGGCTGCCGATATGTTTCTGGGCGAAATACACAGTGCTGGTTATTACCTTTAAAGCTCTGAACAGCTACCTTAGAGAGCATCTTCTTCAGTATGATCCCCATCACTCGTTGAGGTCATCTGGAGAGGTTCATCTCCAGTTGCCACCAGTACATCTGGTGGCGACTCGGAACCGGGCCTTTTCTGTAGCTGCTCCTGGCCTATGGAATGCACTCCCGGCAGATATCTGCAGTTTAGGCTCACTGTCGGCCTTTAAGAGAGCCCTAAAAACTTACTTGTTTGGCCTGGCCTTCCAATATATTTTTTTAAAAAATTAAAAGTATTTTAATTGGTTTTAAATGGTTTTTAATTGTTTTTGAATTGTTTTTATATTGTTTTTAGCATTGTGTTTTAAATGGTGTGTGTTCTTGTGTCTTTTGAAATTTATTGTACACTCCCCAGAGCCTTTGGATGGGCTGGTTTATAAATATAATAAATAAAATAATAATAAATAAATCCCTTGGTACGTGGCTAAGCAGAGGGCAGCAGTGGTGGGGTGCTGTGCGCTTTGCAAGTTACTGGGGAGGGGGCAGCACCTGGCACTAATTTGGCAGCCGGGCTGTCTAGGTGCTCCACAAACAGCATCAGGTCTGGAGGAATCAGCCCGTGTGGGAGCAGCCAGGGGGCATCTCCCTGCCTGGCCATCTCCCTCCTCTACTGTCTGAGCCTCTGCCTTTCTCTCCTTGCAGATAAGCCAGGTTCCTGCCCAGAATCAACCTTTGGAATCTCAGGTCTGGGCTTGTGCAGAGACAACTGCAGAAATGACTCCGAGTGCCCAGATATCCAGAAATGCTGCAAGAATGGCTGTGGCATGCACACCTGCTCCATCCCCAACTGAGGTGAGTTCATGGCCTGCACTGGGCACTGCTTGCAGCCAGGAGGAAGACACTGAAGGGGAAATTGACTCCTAAATGTTTCTTCTATAGGCAAGGGCCAGACCATTCCATCAGATTCAAAGCTTTATTGGTCACGGCATGCCGGGCATCAGTCACGAGGTGAAAGAGCCCCGAATATGGTGGTTACAGAGTATATATATATACCAAGGTGTTATCGTTTATGCAAATAATGGGATCCAAAAAATGCACCAATACATTGTCCATCTTCAGACCATCCCTGACCAATCCCAGTCCCCTAACAAGATACATTTTTCTAGAGCTACTGTGCATGTCTAAGCTTGTACCACAATAATGCCATTGTTCAATATCTGCACCTGCAGCATCTTTGCAAATACCCAGATAGGGAGTTAAACTTGAGTTCTCTTCTCCATCTCTGATTTTTCTCCAACAATCCCACCCCCTTTGAGGCTAGGTGAGCCCTTCACCTAATCCTCACCACCCACCTGCAAACAACACATACTCATAGACTCCCTCTGCTCCCTGGCTCTCATGCTTTGAGCCTGCATTTTGGCATACATCTGCCAGATCTCAGCCTTTGAGAGTACCTCATGTGATTCCTTCACCCAGGTTAGGTTGAACAAGCACCCTTTTAAAATGGTTAGCAGTACATTAACAACAATTACAATAATAAGAAATAGGATTATAATTGAAGGATTTTTCTTCCCCTAGGTCTTTCTTCCCCTAGGTCTTCCTAGGATCTTTCTTCCCCTAGGTCTTACTTCCCATAGGTCTGGAAGCCAGGAAGTCACCCAGGACCAATCCCAGCGCTAAGGCCTGGTCCATCACAATCTGGTGGGACCCTGTCTCTGCTCCTGGATTGTCACTAGGTTCCTTTCCACTTTATGACATTTATTCACATACTGTACATACTGCAGGAGGAATTCACCAGCACATAGACTCTACCCTCCTTAGCCAACATCATATTGAAGGCCAGCCTGCTTTCTAAGGCGGTGGCCCCTATCTGCTCAACTTCAGTTTGGAGGAACTGCAGGGTGCTGGCAGTGGCCTTGAAGGCATCTTCCAGGCCTGCAGAGATGTTCACCAGGATACATTCCAACTCAGATACATCCAGCCAAGGAAAAATGGTTTTTACCTCTGAATGAAAAGTGGTATTTTGGGCAGCAAGGGCATTAACCACTCTCTTCCCCCTAGGGTACAAGTGGTGTAAGTCCTGGCTCTGCTCCACAGTAGAGTGCACCATGATAAGTGGGACTCTCGCCCCCATGGTACAGATTCCCCAGAAGTTCCCTGGCAGGGACTTCAGGGCTGCATCCTGACAAATCCAATACCATCCCAGGAGGTCTGTTTTGGCCGAATATCTCAACGTAGGGTCTTGTTCGTCCCCACACTCCTCCTCCCAGTTGGGAAGATCTCTCAGGGAGTAGTTGGAGCACATATAGGCTGATACCAAGGTGCTCAAGAAAGAGGAATCAACTAGGGATTCAGTGCCTGCTCCACAAGGCTCAGTGTCGTTGACGCAGATCTCACCGTTGTCCTGCACCTACACGAGGCCAGCAGAGGTGCTCACCCGCTAGGCCTCCATTTCCCAACTAAGACAGGAGGTAGTGTTAGTAACAATTGTCCCACTCACATCTGTAGTCCTGTTCAACCGTAAGATGGCGACATCCAGGCATGCCAGATGTGGCCCACTTGGAAATACCATCCCCCTGGCACCCTTTCATTTTGAATACAGAGGAAGGGTCTACCCTGTACCCTGATGGCGGTGGCCATCAAGGGCGAGGTCCAATAGGATGTCCAACACTGAACTTCAGTAGGGTAGTGGTATTTCCGTAAATCCATGGGCTATTCTGTGCCACCACACCCAAAGATATGGGCTTTTGTCTCACATGTCCAGGGATGTGGCTGCACACCCATCAACCTTTTGGAAGGGCGGTATAAATTTTTAAATAATAAATAAATGAAATAAATAAACTAGAAAGGCTAGCCTCAGTAGCAGTCACATTCACAGCAGCCACCCAAAGGTTTGTCTCCTATCCTGCCACCGCAGACCTCACAGCAAGCCAGGCCAGGCCCACAAGGATAACAGCAACAATCCCACCCCCCAGTAGGAAAGCTCTGACCAGCCATTCCCCAGAATGAAGCCATACTGCATCTTCCTCATCCGGCAAGGGTCGCCAAGTGGGCCACTCAAGGGATGGGTGATCTCTCACCGTAGGGCTGGGCCAGTGCTTAGTAGGGGACTCCGCAGGCTGCTGTCGGTAGTTAACCTGGCCTCCTAGGTCACATGTCCAGGAGGAAGAAGGGCTGGTCTTCAGCTGCAGCTTGCATCATGGCTGTTTGGCTGTGAGTCATGATGCCAGTGGCTCGCTCCCCTACTGGGCTCACTCCCCTACCTGTTGGGGGGGTGCAAATGAGTGGGTGGCGGCAATCATCGAGTAGACCAGGTGCTAATCATCCCGTAGATCGCCAGGAAGGCTGGGATAAACCTTCGGAGGCAGGTGGGTGGCATCAATGGAGAGACAGTGACTGAATAAGGTGGCACTGGAGGAGGCACACTGCCAGCAGGCAGAGCTAAGGGCGGGGAGAGTAACTCCTGGGAATTTGTGTTGAGTCTCTTGGAGATCAGCAGTAGCAGAGAGTTAAAAAGGGGGGGGGGGAGGTTAACTTTTCTCCTGCCGTCTCCCAGCCTGATTGGTTCTCCTGGAGTCTTGTGCTCCTGCCCCACTTGGAAGTTGTATGTAATTGTTGAGGAAGCTGGCTGTTGGGCTTGTTGTCTCCCTCCAAGAAGGAAAGTAAAACATTTTTATAAAACCGACCTGTTTGTTTTGTTTGTGCGTGATTTGTTCCCCTTGCTTAAGCCACCGTGTTTCTCTCTCCCTCTGCCCCCATGATCCGTGTGTGTGTTGTGTGTGTGTGTACATGTGAGAGAAGTCCCACCCCATGTGTGTGTTTGAGAGTGAGTTTTAAACTTTTTAAAAAATATCATTTTCAAAGTATGCCAAAGTTTAAGTACAAACTTGTAAGAAAAACCCTCCCCATCCCAACAATATATCTTCTTATGATGAAATTAGTCAGTGCAAAAGTATTAAAAGTTTTAAAAGAATTGGGAGGGGGGGGATGCTCTTACAAAATAGATCTGTTTTTGTTTTTGTTCCTGCCTTTTGTTCCTGAAGATACTAGACTGCTTATAGCTCTAATCTGGTCTCTGTGTGTGGTCTCTTTCTCTCCACCCCCCTCCCCACCCTTATTAAAAATATTTACATGCTGCTTTTTTAGTAACAGCGTTCTCAAAATGGCTTAAGTAGCAAAATATGAAAAAATGGTTCTCTCTCAACACGTTTCCCCTTATAATCATTACTATTTTATTTTGCTTTGTGCTTGTAACAGTAGTTCATATATAAATAACTTACATATTGGGGCAATTCTCACGATCAACAAAAATCGGGCTAGCAGAGGCTAGCCCGATTTTTGTTGACCGTAAGAACCACCAGGCTCGCAGCCAAGCCCAGTGGTTCTTGAGCGGGTAACCCACTCGAAAACCCCTGGTAAAAAGCAGGTTTGTGGAGCGAGTGCTCCAGCAAACCTGCTTTTTATGATTGTGAGTAGCCCCCCGGCCGGGAGGCAAAAATCCGCCTCCCAGCTCTGGGGGTCTCCCCAGTATGCCCTGCGCACTGCTCCCCCCACCCCCCGCCGGCTCTGTCACGGAGGCGGCCATTGTGTGGGTGGCTGATCCAGCCGCCCAGGGCTCCCTGCCCGCCCGTGAGCGGGGAGAGCGGGCTTAGCCGTCTCTTCCCGCTCACTGCCCCAAACCGGGTCTCACTGATCGTGAGACCCGGTCCACAGCCTTTTAAATAAACATATAATGGTCTAAAATACCCCAATTTCTTGAAAATAGGTTCACAAATTGCTAAAATGAACATTAAGCATTTCCCCTCCCCCACCAAAAGTCTATTTTAATGCACTTGCTTCAAAATAAGGCTTTGCAAATCAGATCACAAGAAAATCATTTTTAAAACTCCCTTTCCTATGAAATGATTGGTTGTCTTTCAATTCTAAGAAATTGGGGTAACTCCATATATGACATTCTGAACCATAGGACAAGTTTCCTACACAGGTGTACACTTGCACATGTGCCATTGCGTGTAAAGATCACACATCCCCTCAGCATTTGGGAACAGGTGAGGCAGCCTACAGAGCAGGCTCCATCAATGGGGTGCCCAGCTGGGAGGCTCCTTCTTTCCTTCCTTCCTTCCTTCCTTCACCTCTGCCCGATCTCTGAAGCATAGGAGGCTGCCTTATACTGGGTCAGATCCTTGGTCCATCTAGCTCAGTATTATCTACACAGACTTGGTGAAGCTTCTCCAAGGTTGCCGGCAGGAGTCTCCCTCTCTTGGAGATGCTGCCAGGGAGGGAACCTGGAACCTTCTGCATGCAGGCAGGCAGCTGCTCTTCCCAGAGCAGCCCCATCATCCCCTAAGACAGTGGTTCTTAAAGTGGGCTCCACCCGATGTTGCTGAACGACAATTCCTAGCACCCACATCCACAATAAATTGTTCAGCAACATCTGGCAGACCCCACATTAAGCACCACTGCCCTCCGGGGAATAGCTTACAGCGCTCACACATGTAGTCTCCCATTCCAATGCAAACCCGGGTGGACCCTGCTTAGCAAAAGTGACAATTCATGCTTGCGGCCGCAAGAGAAGGGCGTTGCCCTTGCCCACCCTCTGATCTTCTCTCCACAGATGCAGCCCAAACAGTGCAGAGCGTGGTTGAGGTTGGGGAAGCTGCTCCCTCCCTAGACCTGGTCCCTGATGGTGTGTCCAGAAGGATCTCCTTTCTCCCCAGCATCTCCTGCTCTGCTCTCCACACAGGCTGGCCGCTCCTTCCGTCTCCCGGCCGGCTGGGGCCCTCATGCACTTGGGCAGTAAAGCTCTCACTTTGCACAGCAGTTGTGGCTCCTGTGGTTTTGTTGCTTTGGACGCCCCCTCCCTCTCGCTTGCTCTGCACACTCCTCATGTGGCCATCTGCCAACTTCTGAAAAGTCCAAAAGGAGGGAAATGGAGGGGCCTTTGCATGGTCTTGGGGTCCCACTTCCCATTCCTGGTTCCCCATCTGAAATGGAAGCAAAGCCAAGAAAAACATTATTTGGATTGTATTCCTAAATGTATACTACCAAACAGACACTTCATAGCATCATTTGTGATGAACAACCAATGTAAACATTTCTCATTATATCCCCTTGGTAAACCCTACACTAGGTGTCTTCTGCTAAATACGGGCTGCTTTTTAGTGCATTAGACCCTGGATCCATCTAGCTTATTATTGTCTACACTGACTGGCAGCAGCTCTCCAGAATTTAAGAGGAAGGTCTTTCCCAGCCCGACCTGGAGATGCTGCCAGGAACCGAACCTGGGCCCTTCTGCAAGCAGAGCGGGCATGCCACCACGGAGCTCAAGGCCTTCCCTTAACGATGGTCAGTTCCCTTAAGAAACTCTTAACAGAGTGAAGAAAGCCGAGCAAGCCTAGTTTAGGCTTAGCAAAGTGTTTTTCAAATGAGCCGAATTCTTACAGAGGACCTGAGATGTCTTGCAAAGTAGTCTTTAACTGGCAACCACACTGTTCAGGAGACCTCACTGCGGGTGAGGCAGTCTGGCAGTCCAGATTTCAAAGCAGGAGAGAAGAAGATGGCCCTTAGGTGTTATTTCTTGACTGGTCATCTTTTTATACCGCCTAATATGTGCATCTCTCGTGTGGCATGTCTGCTCCTGCAAAGTGGGAGCCGGGGCAGATCTGACTGGCTTGTCTCAAGGCGTTCCTCTCCTCTTGCTCAGCCCTCCCCTTGGGCACGGGCCTCCCCCCCTGCTTCTCCCTGCCCATGCTCAGCCTGGTGCCTCCTGGGAGGAAGCTGCAGAAGCATGCCACAGTGCCTCCCAAGACTAGGGGCCTCGTCCCGCCAGCAGCAAGGAAAGGGCATCACTGCCATCACTGCCAGCAGAAACCCCCATGGCAGCAATTTCACCGCATCCCCCTGGCTAGGCCTGCTGCTTGGCTGCCCCACAGGCCCAAGGGAAAGAGGGGCAGCAGGGGATCGGGGCCACAAGGAGGCAAAAAGCCACGGGAGGCCACGGGAGGTCTACTGCTCCAGCAAGCTGGAGGGGGCCTCCCCCTCCTTCTGCGGGCATTGGCAGCCTGATTCCACGTGCATTTGTGTAACCTTCATGATCAGAACCCAGAGGCCAAGTGCGAAGGTCTAGAACATTCCCTTTGTGTTGCCCTGTCAACCTTACTAGCAATAGCAATAGCACTTACATTTATATACCGCTTTATAGCCGGAGCTCTCTAAGCGGTTTACAATGATTTAGCATATTGCCCCCAACATTCTGGGTACTCATTTTACCGACCTCAGAAGGATGGAAGGCTGAGTCAACCTTGAGCCCCTGGTCAGGATCGAACTTGTAACCTTCTGGTTACAGGGCGGCAGTTTTACCACTGCACCACTTACTGGCTTGAGATCCCGACCTTGGGCCCTCATTGGTATGTTTGGGTAAGTGCCCCCTTCCCACTCACATACCTAACCTTTCATGCTACATTTCTTCAAGTGCACTGAAAGAACTAGTGGTATGAAACACGGGATGCTCCTTCAAACACCGGGGATGAGGCTTCCATTCCCACAGACTGGGTGCCGGGCTGAAATCTGTCTGTCTTGGAGTAGAGCTCCCCATTCTCCTGGCTGGCAGTTGCTCTGCAGCCTGTTTCTGCAGCCACCTCCAAGCATTGCTCTTGTGGTGGAGGGGATGCAGTTGAGGTGGCACTCTGTCCTGGCTTGCTCCTCAGGGGAGATCTGATGCCCTGGGAACCCACCAGACATCCTCCCCCAAATGCAATCTCAGCAAAGGTGCCCAGGTAGCAAGTTCAGTTCAGGATCTCAGCTGAACTTACTGACACAGCAAGATGGCAGCAGCAGAGTTGTCTACAGCATCAAGTGCTCCAGGACCCAAAAGCTGTGCTCCTAGTAAGCCTTCAGCAGTCCTTTGCCCACCCCATTCTTACAACTCACTTTGAACAGCAACCAGGAATCTCCCCAGAACTGAAGTTCTCAGACTGTGCGATGCAGATCAGCAGTGGCCTGTGAGCTCCATTCAGGGGGTCCATATAGGATGATGATGATGATGTTGCTGTTGTTGGTTTCCAGAGCCCTCTGGGAGAGGGATGGGATGGGATGGGTGGGTGGGGACAAGGTTGCCTCACTGGTGTTTGTTTTTGTATTAAATTTGCAGCAATGATGTCATGGGTGGAGGAATGGGGACCTCCACCTGTGTCCCCCGTGGCAGGAGGTCCAAACCACTGACGAGCAGAAGCATGGAAGAGGCGCCACAAGACTTTGGGCAGGATTTGGGGCTGGGAAAGGGAAGTGGTGAAGGGCCAAGAGAGGCATGGCTCTCGAGCAGATGGTTGGGTTTCCCAGAAAGGGGCCCGGTGAGAGGAAACAGATCCCTTGGGGAGAGGCAGGGATTGCTGACCCCCTCCCTCCCATTGCTGAGGCCCAATGGCACTGATGCCTGGTGGGGAGGGCAAGACAACATCTCCAAGGAGAACACTGGGATTTAAACGGCCAGAAGGAAATCCTCAAAACTGTAAAGTGTGCATGCACACACACAAAACCCCACACCTATGTGCCCCACACCTATGTGTCTCCCCGCACACAAGCAGGCAGTCTGCTCCAGGTGGCCGAAGCGGCCGCCCACATGACTGCCGGCTCCGTTACAGAGCCAGCAGGGGCTAGGAGGATCAGGGGCCATGCAGCCCCCGGAAGCTCCAACATGCCCTGCACGAGCACGCAGGGCATGCTGGAGAGACCCCCAAGCCAGCAGGCTGCTTTTAAGCCATTTGGTTGGGGGTCAACTCATGAGTTGCCGTGGCGCGGAGCCACACCGTGGCAACACAGCATTTTTAAAAACCGGATTTGCGGAGCGCTCGCTCCACAAACCAAGTTTTAGGGTAGGGGTAGTTTAGCGGGTTACCCGCTGAAGAACCACTAGGCTCACAGCCGAGCCCGGTGGCTCTCACGATAACTTTGAGGCTATTCACACGATGGGAGGAAATTGGCCTAGCGGAGGCTGGCCCAAATTCCTCCCATCGTGTGAATAGCCTCCAAGTCTTCTGGAGCCTAAAGACTCACAATGCTGTTTCCATCCATGCTGAACCACTTCTTGTGGGCTTAGCCACACCGCTCAGCCTGGCAAATGGCCGGTCTGCCGACGGCATCGTTCTCATTAATGGGGGCAGGGCAAGATGGGAGAAACAGGCACAACTGGGCTGCCAGGAACCAGAGCCAGCAGCGCCTCGTCAGGCACCACCCCTCGGACTCGTGAGGACAAGCCACTGCTGAACGAGCATGGTGGGGCCTGTGGGGAGGCTGGAGGGACAGCACAGCAGGGGGGAAACTGGCATGGAGCCCTCGCCGTATCTGGAGCCAGGCTAGAGGCGTGTGCTTCTTCTATTGTCCTCCAAAAGGATGAAAAAACACTCCTCCAGCCTGGATCCGGAGGCCTTCTTCCAAAAGCCCTCTTGCATGCACCCGGCCCTCCCACAGCCCCAGCCTCTTGCAGCGTGACCCAGCTCAGATCCCTCTCCTCCTCCCTCCACTGACCTCCAAGAACAAAAGCAAAGGTAGGCTTCAAAGGGCGCGATGGTGGTCAGTGGGCTGTGCAGAACAACCTCTCTAGGAGTCCCCCCCCACTGCACCCCCCCAACTCCTCCTCAAAGGATGCCAGTGACTTCTTACACCCCCTCTGGCCTCTCATGCTGGGTGATGCCCCCAGAGAGAATGGTGCTCATGCAACACAGTACAGGACTCAGCCGCTGGGCACAGTGCAGGCTGCCATGGAGATGGCTGCAAGGATGTGAAGGAGGCTCAGGGGAGGGCAGCAGCAGCAGCAGCAGCACCTGGCAAGTGTGGAAATGGGTCCACCTTCAGTCTTAGGAATATGGGCACATAAGAAGCTGCCTCAGGCCAAGACAGGCCCTTGATCCGCCTAGCTCAGTACTGCCTACATTGACTGGCAGCAACTCTCCAAGATGACGGGCAGGAGTCTCTCCTGGTCCTACCTGGAGATGCTGCCAGGGAGTAATGTGGAACCTTCTGCATGCAAGCAGGCAGGGACTCTACCACTGAGCTGTGGCCCCCAGGGTCGGCTCTTGCGAGTAAGCAAGAGATGCATTGCATTGGGGCACAGCTTGCTGTGGGAGGAGCAGAGTGCCACCTACTGGGAAGGTGCCGATGGAACTTGAAGAAAAGCAACAGGCTTTTCTGTCTCTTTCAGGGCAGGGAATCTGCAGCCAAGTGGATTCCAAAGTGGATTGCAAATTTGCAAAGACAGACAGACTCGCAGAGGTGGGGGGTGGACTTGGGCTCCCCTTTGTTCTCCCAGCTGCCAGTGCCCTCTGCTAAGTCTGAGTCAACAAGTCATCAAGTCAAAACAAAGGGACTTGTGAAAGAGAAACTTAAGTATGTAGTACACCGCTCTGGGTTTATTATTATGTAAATAATAACAACAACAACAACAGAAAACAGAGTTTAGATATCAACAGTTAACAGGAAAAAATAATTATTAAATGAAACAAAAAAAGGTACTGTGAAACCCACCCATTCTGCTGAAAACCTGGCGCGCTTCCCACATACGTTCCCCCGCCCTCTCAGTGCCCCCAGTCCGGCCCTGGTCCCTCCGCTCCAACCCGATCGCGTGCTGCTGCTGGCACCACTCTTACTGTGCATCACGTGGACCTGCCTGGCGCCTGCGTGCAGCATCCCAACCATCTCCCGCTGGCGCCTCCTTCGTCTTCCCACGCTCCAGACACTGTGTTTGCTGTGACTCCCCTCTGAGCTTGTTGCGGGGCATTTGGGGGGAAAGGTTTAAACAACAAGCAGCAGCAACCAACCAAACCAATTCGCTAGCCTGTGTTGTTTTCCTGCGTGCGGGTCTGACCGTTCCCCTTTCCCTGCTCTTGAGGGAGGACGGAGCTGCCTGAGCATATGATATCAGACAGGGTGGAAAGCTGTGGAGGAGCTGCGCCCTGAAAGGAGTGGGAAACAGGTTTCCCTTTCCCTGCTCTTGAGGGAGGAGCTGCCTGCCTCAGCATATTATACCAGCGTAAACAATTAGCAGTCTGACATTTACTCAACTAAGTTTACTTCGGCTAAGGATGAAACCTTAGTATATTAATTATCCCAGCCTTTGTTTGTTTTCCTGCCTGTCCATGGTATCCTCAAAAGTCTTCTCCAGGACCAAAGTTCAAAAGTGTCGATGCTTTTTCTATCTTGCTTCTTCAAAGTCCATACATATTATATACATAATTATATTATATACAATGTTATGTACATAATTACATAAAATCTTTGTGTATTCAATTTTGAATACACTCTAATTGTATTTCAAATTTTTATTTTTCACGATAACTAAGGGCACTCAACAGAATGTTGCATCTGGGTGCCAGATCCCCTAGAGCCAGTCCTGGCCCCATTGGGAATGTCTTACAGCACTCACAGGTGGTCTCCCACCCACATGCAAACCAAGGCAGGCCTTGCTTAGCAAAGGGGGCCATTCATGCTCGCTACCACAAGACCAGCTCTCCTCCCCATTAAGTGTGATGCATCTGAGCTTTGTTCCAAAGATGACATGATGCTGCACAAAGGTCCACTTGTATAGTGTGGGGACAAGCGGAAGCTTCCTTAGCATCTTTGCATTTTTAAACCACTCATACTCTTCAAGAGAGACTACAATACAGCCACACACAAGAGATGACGAGAGAGATCACGGACATTTTAGGATGTCTTTGTAATACTTCTTTATTTAAACCAATTTACAGCTTGAGCACTGGATGAAGTTGAAAGATAGCAGAACATTCCTACTACAAACACAGCAAGAGGTTATGTCACTTTGGAGACAGCCAGCCTGCCTTGCATCCTAAAGTGACTTAGAAACCCCGTCACCACCACCACCACCCAGGCTCTCTCAAAACCCCTCTTTGAGTCTGCCTTTGCCAGAAGCTGCCTGCTCTTTTCTTTTCACTCACACACCTCCAGTGGAGTGAGAAATGAGAGATGAGGAAGCCAAACACATTTCCATTGGCCTCTGCTCTGAGAGACGCCTCCATATTTTCTAGTGGTGATTTCCTTTGAAGGCTATCACAATGGTTAACAGAGCCATGAGGCAGAGAAGCATTGGCCGACCAGTTAACTACCCCAAACTCACAGCATTATGTTTCTGCAGCTGATAGATAATTATATTTTCTGTGTGCTTTATCATTATGTACTTCTGTACTTCTCTTGTGAGATATGTGTCCTTTTAAATAATCATTTGAATGTGTGTGTGTGTTTTAAATAAAATAAAAACCAAAAGTGGCAAAATGAAAAAAAGTAAAATGAATGGGTGAGTGAAACCTTATCGAAAAACCACCGGGTACAACATAGAATAATTCAATACAGTGATACTCCTCCAGAGCCACCATCATATCCTGCAGCCTGGGGCATCAATGCCGGATGGTTCATGGGGCAAAGGCGCCCAGCGCATTGCTCAGAGCCCTGAAGCTCATCAGCCTCCCCACCCGCATGACCTCTTCTAGGGAGGAAATGCAGCCATGGAGGCACCTGCACAGAGCAGGGGAGAGGACTCCTGGCCTCGCCACACTCTCTGGGGCTTCCACCTTCACAGGTGCTTTATGATCATTGTCAATTAAACAGGGTTGCGCTTCCCTTGCGAGGGACGGTTCGTGATCTGGGGGTCCTCCTTGACTCGCAGCTCCTGCTTGAACAGCAGGTGGAGGTCGTGGCCAGGGGTGCCTTCGGCCAGCTTTGGCTGGTTCGCCAGTTACGGCCTTTTCTCGACCGGCAGGCCCTGGCAATGGTAACTCATGACTTTGTTACCCCTCGCTTGGATTACTGTAATGCTCTCTACCTAGGGTTGCCTTTGAAAACGATCCGGAAGCTTCAGCTAGTCCAGAATGCAGCTGGGTGGCTGTAGATTTGATAGTGCCACACCGCTTTTATGCTCGCTGCACTGGTTGCCTGTTTGTTTCCGGGTCCAATTCAAGGGGCTGGTTCTCACCTCCAGAACCCTTAGGGGCTTAGCACCTGTATATCTCTGGGATTGCCTCTCTCAACTGGTTGTATCCAGTCCTGTGCGGTCTTCTCAGCTGGCCCTCCTTAGTGTCCTGGGCCCTGGTGTAGGGTGTGGTATCTGGACCCATAGGACAGCCTTCTCTGTGGCCACCCCTCTTCTTTGGAACACTCTTCCCCACCCCCACCCCAGATTCGTCCAGCCCCCTCCCTGGCTGCTTTTAAGACCCTTCTTAAGACCTGCCTGTTTTGCCAGGCGTTTGCCCTTTAAATATATATAGTGATGGGTATTGCTGTTGTCTACCACCTGGAGTCTGTGGAGGAGGCAGTATATAAGAAAAATAATTATGGGTGTGGCATACTGAGCTCCAGCTGAGCTCCAAAGAGCGAGGAGATTCTATGGCCCATGATGTTCGCGCCATGAGGGCATGAGATCTGGTGTCTCGTCTGAAATGTTGTACTGGCCTGCAACATCGTAGCCATGGAAACACAGTTTGGCTAGGTCCTCTGTGCTCCAATCCACTACCTACATAAGTAACAGCACTCACCGTAGGCTCAGAGGGACACATTACCAAACTCTTCTTTGTGGGAAGTGGTGGCCAGAGTGAGGCTGGTGGTGGCCGGCCAGGGGCTAGCGGCAGCTAGAATGGGGACAGGAAGAAGGTGGGAGGGTGGTAAAGGCTGTACAGGCACACTGAGGACTGCCAGTTCTGAGGCAAAATGAAGCAAAACAGAAGCCGCAAGGCCTAGGTGACTGAGCCTATTCTTCTCTACCTCAAGACATGACAGTCAAACCATTCCACGGTCATTATTCTCCTTTCAAGATATTGCTGCTTCTCTTGGGCACTTTCCAGATTACCTGCTACAACCGTGGTAAAATGCTTTGGCTTGGCAGGATCGTATTCACAAAATACATCAACCTTTTTGCCACGCACATACAACATTATAGCACTATACTGCAGTGTTTAAATCAAAAACAAGGCATCTGAAATATGAACAGCACCCTGCTGACAGCGTAGGAACTGCAGTGTAAGAACACAGGAAGTCCGGAAGCACACCTAGCAGACACGCCGTGATCCCGTTGTAGGGTCTAATCTAGAAAATGCCTTGGAGGGGGGTGGAATACTTCACTTGCCAGCCCTTTCAGAGGCCCTTCACAGCTGTTTCCAGGGCAACAAGGGCAAAAGCTGCTTACCTCCCCTCCCATACCTGCCCACTCGCTCCCTTCCTGCTCCCCTTTTCTCCTCACGAACATTCTGGCTGCAACAGCCACCTGCTAAATTGACATTAAGGGGTCCTCATTTGCTCTTAATTTGTAGAAATTGAAAACATATTTTCTTCAACCAACTCAGAAAAAGCCCTCATACTGAAGACAGACCATCTAAAGAGACCTTTCCTGGAGGTTTTACAGCCAGGGCTGTTACCCCGAATCTCCTCTGGAAGAGAGCGTGTGTGTTCACACACCAGCCAAACTTACCACAAAGTCCATTCGAGATCCTTGGAAGCACTCCAAACACAAATTGGGTTTTGTCTTCTGAATTCTAGCTTATCTCAACATATTTCCAGGTTATTAAAATGCTGGTTTTAAGAGAGTTTTTCTGAAAATGCCGGAGCCATTCGGGAGAGGCACTGATGTACAATCATTGTGTTCCTATCCAAGGAGCTCTCTCTCACTCTCGCTCTCGCTTTCCCCATTAGCTAGAAGTAGGCATGCAATGCGAACTGTTTACAAAAGAAAACCCGAGAGCAGAGGGGAGCGGCTGTTCCCTTCAGATGCCTCGAGTGTAATTCAAAGTGGCTTTGCTCAACATTTACCCCGTAGCATGAAGCCATGTGTGAATAACACCCAGAAGAAACTGGGTCAGTCCCTGTCGGAAGCTTTAAAAATCCATTATAAATATAGGCGGGGGAAAGATCCAACTATGGTCTTGAGGTTTCATGTCTGCTTTTCAACCTTTATTCCTCAGAACTTAGCCATTTCCCCACAGATTCGCTGAAAAAGTGTCACACTTCTTGAGCAGGGGATTCTGTTCAGACATAATACTAAACCATAGGTAAATGTGCCAGAGGTTTGAGTTTGTGATCGTCTGAAAGTGTGAAGCCATGGTTTTGTCACCCAATCGAAGTTCCGTTTTCACTCCCAGACCCGAATTTGAACCTGCAGTTTGTAGTGAGTTTCTCTTCTGAAACGGAGGTTAGAAGGCACCATTGTGTCATCTGAATTTTGCCGCCCACCATAACCCAGGTTTCATGTGCAAGCTCCTCCCACCACCACTCAGAGCAGCCTGCAAAGAAATAGCTGTCTATCCCACTGCCAAGTGTGGAGGAGCCGCACTGCTGCTAACATGAGGCACGGATCTCCCCGCAAATTACAAGTCTACCCTCTGTCACCAAACAGACTTTTGTGCTCTAGGCTGAGTCTACCACAACAGCCTTTCAAACCTGTATATTGCAAAAACAAACTTTGGAAGAGTGGCACGGCCTATAGGCATGGGGTGGAGAATCAGAAGCTACCTATAAACAAGAATTTTTACTTTGCAATTAGTTCAATTAACAGCCCATAAATGCATCAGTTCTAGGGTGGCTGCATTTCTTGCTGGCCACCTCTCTGAGCTGATGCCCCACCCTCTGCCACCGCCTTGCTCCTTCTGCCCCTGCTTGGCAACAGGGATGCTGCGTCTCTGCCGTCCCTGCATTTAAAGGGATGGAATGGCATTGGGGAAAGCACGCTTTCAAGAAAAGAAGGAGAACAGACATGGGGGCAAGGAGCCCTTTCATTGACCTCACACCCGATCTAGCCCTATTCAAGGGACATGTCCAAGAATCCTGGGGGAAGACACTGGTTCCTGGACCACAGAAGTGCCAGGGCTGCTCACCCGGTACTCCAGGAACAGATCTTATTGACTTCTTAAGAGGGGAGAGGGGATATGTATATTAAGGTAGGCAAAGGATACTGGGGACTGGTTCACTGTCACCAAGGGTGATAACAGGCTTGCAGACCCCAGCAAAGCAGAGAGAGAAATCTAACACACCCTTGCCCTTATGCCAGTTTGCCAGCTGGGGGTTGGCCTTCCCATGAGAGTGTCAGTCCACCCAAGAAAACAGAAACACTAATGTGATTCAACTCTCCATTTGATGGCATTCTCATTAGGCAAACCTTCCAACTATAGGAGGCCACACTCTTGTGGGGCTCCCAGCACCACTGGTTTACCACAGAACGCGTATTCCACAGCTTCCCCTTTCCACCCAAGCCTTCCAGACCTAAAAGTTGTCTGGGCCTCTTTGGGTGTTCAAGCAGTTCCTGGTTGGGTGGGCAGACAAGGAGAGCCTGGGGATGAATCCATCCCAGGCGAATCAGTACCAACTAGGCCTGATGCTGCAGTGAATTCCAACCAGCCACCGTGAGGCACTCTGGGACAGGACACCTGTGTATTAGAAAGGTCCCTGGCCAGCCAGGTGACCATAAGCAGCATAGCCGAGCATAGAGATGGGTTGTGGGGAGACCAGACTCTTTTGAGGGGTGCTTATGTTCTCGGTTCTCAGCAGCCACCAGGACTGTGAGGAAAGTTGCCGAAGGACACTTCCCAGAGCTTTGCAGGCAGTAAAATCCCTCCCCCCCAGCCCACATGCATGTCTCTATGGCCAGGCACTCTCAAGAGAGAGAGGTCCACTCAGAAGCAGGATCCATCTTCATCGCACAAGAGGAATTTTATATGCAATTTAATCCTGCTCAAGGTGGACAGTTCTTCTCATGAGGTTTGGCTGAGACCAAGCATGCTTGCACCCAGGGGAAGTGACCCCTCCTCCTCCTCCTCCTCCTCAGTGAATGTGTCTCTTCCTCATTTAAAGCCATCTCAACCCAGCTGTAGCCTGCACCATGAATGGAAAGGGCTTCAGCCCCCTCCCCCTTCCAACTTATACAAAAAATAGAGCAATGCTACCAAAAAGACTGAAGAGGCACATCCTAAGTACCCTCACCCTCTTCCTAGCAGGTTCATCCTATCCATCCATCCATAATTACTCGTGTTGACATTACTCCTCTGCTGATAGAGTTATACTGGCTGCCGATAGGTTTCCAGGCAAAATATAAAGTGCTAGTTATAACTTATAAAGCCCTAAACGGCTTAGGTCCTGGGTGTTTAAGAGAGCATCTTCTTTGCTATGAACCCCACCGCCCACTGAGGTCATCTGTGGAGGTCCGTCTCCAGTTACCGCCAACTTGTTTTGTGGTCACAGACGGGCCTTCTCAGCGGCTGCCCTGAGATTGTGGAATGCGCTCCTAGCTGAGTTATGATCCTGCCCATCTCTGGCTATTTTAAAAAAAACATTTGAAAACCCATTTTTTACCCAAAGCTTTCTCAGGTTTTTAATTTAAAAATACTGCTTGTTTAATTTTATGGTTTTTAAATTATTGTATTGTTTTAATTTTTATATGTGTTGTTATATGTTGAACTGTTTTAACTTTTATATGTGTTTTAATTGTTGTTAGCCACCCAGAGACATAAGTTTGGGCGGGGTATAAATTTAATAACTAAATAAATAAATAAATAAATAAATAAATAGATTTATTTTCCAACTCCGGCCAGAGGTGAGTCCACTGACCTGTTTTGAACCAGATCCTTCCTCGTGGAAATTCCACTTCACGAATAGAAGAATGACCCTTCACACCTGGGGCCCATTAGGCACTCAACAGGAAAACAGCTATACTCAGGAAGACCCTTGTGTGGCCATGTTTTTGGTCTCCTTAATCCCTCCAGTAACAAATTCCCACACAGCCAGGCATGTCAGCACCAAGCAGAGGAGAATGTCCACTCTCCAGAGACATGCCCTGCTCTGTAAGAGAAGGACCAGCTCTCAAAGCTGCTTTGGGCATCGCGTCTGGGCGCGAGGCTCCCCATTCGCCATTGCTGTCAAGGTTTGTCCATTGAACTCTGAAGGGGCCACACGTCTTGATGTTCTGCCTCCTGTCAATGGATCAGGAAGTCTCCCCCAGGAAGAATCCGGCTTGAAGCGGAGCCATGGGCTGGCCTCCCGTTTCTTCAAAGCTGACCCAGCAGCTCTGCTCAGGTCGGGCTGACAGGTGCTGTTGACAAATGGCGGCCTCTGCGTGGAGCCAGATGAACAGAATCCTGGAGGAGGGCAGCACTAGCTTGAAGCTGGCAGAGACCCACCATCCACCCAGAGGGGAAACGCCTCTGCATCCATTTGTCTAAGCCCCTGATATTCTTCTGGGACCAGAGGGAGGGCAGGATCCAGCTCCACCCCTTCCTACTTGGGCTTGACAAGCCAGACAAAGGTATATAGCCCCAGGTGGCCGCACTCTGGGCATCGAAGCCCGTTCTGTGTCCCAGCATGGTGTCCCAGGCCCTCTTCCTTCTCCTGGGGCTCATCGGATCGGTGGCCAAGCATGGGCTGGGAGGTTAGTGCTGCTGAGTCTGCAAGTTTCTCCAACTGGGCAAGGCCTTCAGGCAAGGTCAGCTCTGGCATTTGGGTGCATGCATGGGGAGAGGGGAGAGAGAGATCAGATCTCCCCGACCTGTTCTCAGCTGCAGGTCCCAGACCCTCTCCGGGAGCCACCTGGTGGGATTTGTGCTCTTCTCCAGCCCTGAGAGATGAGCAGCCTCTGTTGGCTGCCTCCCCATGAGAACCCTGTTCTTCTTCTGGCGGAGAGAGACACTCACAGGAAAGAGGCAGCAAGGCAGGCAGACTGACAGAGTGGATCCAGACCATGTTCTCTTGCCTGAGCACACAATGGTCTCTGCACCAGGGTGGTACCCTGGGATGCGGGACCTGGTGGCCCTCAAGAGAGGGGAATCTTGGATGTCAGTGTCAGAGGCGGCTCTGTGAAGGAGGAGCACCAGATCCTGCTTCTTTGCGGCTCAGACACTCTCTTGGCATGTGGGAGTCATCCTGGCCTCTGGCCTCCCCAAAGGAGCTCAAGAGCAGTCCTCCTCGTAGTCCTTGCCCCCACCCCCAGCAGCCTTACAGCCTCTCCCCCTCTTTTCGCAGCTGCCACAGGAACTAGAAGTCCTTGGTTCTCCCCTCCTGCCTCTGGCCCAGAGAAGGCTGGCCAGTGTCCAGCTGGAAGAGTCCAGGCTGTGCCTCCCTCCCGGGTCTTCTGCCTCTCGGATGCCTCCTGCCCTGGGAGTGAGAAGTGCTGCAACCTTGGCCTGATGAGGATCTGCGTGCAGCCTGCAATGGGTATGTGGTCCTCTGTGGGGAGGGAGGTGGGATGCTGATGGACCAGGGTGGCACATTCCTGAGGAGGGGAAGAAAGGCGGGATATGGGGGCAGCCTCCTTTCCCAAGAACCCGTCAGCAACCTGAGTCTTTTGTCAGCTTGTTTTGTTGCTCAGAATGGGGGGTGGGGTGGGGGGTGGGCTTGTTTGGGGTTTTCCTCTTTAGGTCCTGAATACCCCATTTTCTTTAAAAGCCATGTTATTTTCTTCCAGTTCCCAGGAATACTTTGAAAAGGGGTTTTGTTCTGCCTGCTTTATGTTAGTCTGTGCTTTGAAAATAAAATGTCTCCCAGCAGACTGAAAGAGCGGGCTGTTGCCTTGTCCCCCAAAACTGCGGGTTTCACCCGGATTTTAAGCATCTCACTCAGCTTGCTTAGCCCACCCAGATTTCATTTTAAAGCTCAGCTCTAGCCCTGGTAGGAGTGGAGTAATGGAGCAAAACATGCAGTCCCTCTTCTGCTCAGAAATTATTTCCCAGCCAGTTTACATAATATGCAAACTACTAGGCACTGGGATTTGGAGCGCCAGAACCTGGCAACCCATGCTCCCCACCCCCAGCTGACTGTGGAAAGGGCGAGGGGGGGAGGTTGCGGGCGGCGGCAGCCCCGCTGATTGTCAGCGCCAGCCAGAGGCGGCCCAGGGTGGGATGCTCCCTGCCAGGCACCTTTCCAGCTCCAGCCCTTGCAAGGGCCTAGCGGGAGGGACGCGGGGTGGTTGCTACGAGGCCAGCAGCCCCCCCCCCTTCTCTCCTTCTTGCAAGCTTTGCGGGCAGAGGTGCTGCTTGGGATGTTTGAATGGGTCACGTCTGGGCCACCTTGCTTATGCCTCACTAATCTGCCAGCTGAGGCAACTGCACCCCGCCCCCCCCCACACACACACTTGCTGCCTGAAAGGGCAGCAGCCCTTGCAAGGTGGGAGCACCCAGAGCCGTGAGCAGGAATCAGCCGCCTCCATCAGCGCGGCCCCTGCCTGCCAAGGGCACTCTCATTGGTGGCTGAGAGGGGTGGGAGACGGGGCGCCTTCGTGCTACCCCATTCCTAGGGCCTACAGCATCTAGGCCAAACTGGACGGTTTTGTTTCAGGGACTCAAACATGCCCAGCCTTGGGCTTCAGCTGGGTCAGATCAGGGAGGGTTGGAGTCCCCATTGAGCAGGATGAAAACCTGCTTGTGCTTGCCTCCACAAGACCCCCACACGCCATTGCCGGAGCTGCGCCAGCTGCTGTGTGCCATGGAAGGTTCCCAGATATTCTAAGTGCTGCCCAGGGAATCAGGGAATGCATTGCTAACGTCTGCAGTTGCCACCACCAGCTCGGCGGAGGGGCCTTCTCAGTTGCTGCCCTGAGACTCTGGAACATGCTCCCTGCTGAAATAAGAGCCTCCCCATCTCTGACAACTTTTTAAAAGTCTCTAAAGACACATTTATTCACCCATGCCTTTTCATCTAGACTTGTGGTTTTAAATCGGTTCAAGGTTTTCATTTCTGTTTTCATTTGTTTCATGTTGCTGTAAAACTGCCCAGAGATGGGAGTTTGGAGCAGTGTAAAAATATAATTGATTGACTGACTCACTGATTGATTAATAGTGCTCAAACATTCCTCCCTACCTTGTTTATTTTATCTATTTATGTAGCATATTTATATACCACCCCAAGCTCATGTCTTTGGGCAGTTTACAAAAAAATAACATGAATTAAAACAAGAATTAAAACCTTAAAACATTAAAACAATTTAAAATAATAGCAGATTCTGTAAAACTAATTAAAAGAATAATTTTAGTTTTTCTGGACGAATAAATATGTCTTAACCACGCTTTTTAAAGCTTTCAGAGATGGGGAGGCTCTTATTTCTGCAGGAAATGCATTCCAAAGCCTTAGGGTGGCAACAAAGAGGGTCTGTCCCTGAGTAGCCACCAAATGAGTGGTGGCAACTGCATACGGATCTGCCCAGATGATCTCAATAGGTGGTGGGGCTCATAATGAAGAAAGTGCTCTCTTAACTACCCAGGGCGCTTTCCAGATTACACACTACAACAGGGATAAAATGCTTCAATTTGGCAGGATCGTATTGAAAACGACCCCCAGAATCTCAAAATCCTACAACAGGACAATACAGCTACTTCTTTGCAATGGACTTGCATCGTTGCAGCACTATAACATGAAGATAAAACCGGAAAGAAGGTATTAGAAATGTGAACCACACCTTGCTGTCAGCTCAGGGACTGCAGTGTTACAACACAGGAAGTATGGAAGCACACCATGTGTGGAAACTGCCGAAAACCCTTCTCCCTGCAGGCAGTTCACAACGTGGGGCTGACTTTCTATGTAGTCCAGGAACCGCAGCTGGTACAAAACGAGGCAGCCAGGGCGCTTTCTAGAGTACACCCTGGAACCGCAGTAAAAGGCTTCGGCTTGGCAGGATCGTATTGAAAACGACCCCCAGAATCTCAGACTCCTACAGTGGGGAAATATGGCTACTTTTTCGCAATGCACATGCCACGTTGTAGCGCTATATCACAAAGGTAGAACCCAAAAGAAGGCATCAGAAACATGAATGGCACCCTGCTGTCCGCGCAGGGACTGCAGCGTCACAACACAGGAAGGGTGGAAGCCCAGTTAGCAGATCCGTGGTGACCCTGTGGTAGGGTTTAATCTGTAAAACACCCTAGTAGGTAGCCTCAGAACCAGCACACAGCAGCCGCTTGTCTCTGTTCCACACAGAGGGAAGAGAGAAGCTGCTGACTCTTCAGGTCTCCATCAGTCTTGGGAAACGTAACTGGCCTCCAGCTTGGCACAGTCACTATCACAGCTCAGAGCTAGGACGAAAGAAGCAGCTCCTGTGATGAATATCGACCCGGCCCAGGAATCCAAGTCAGAAGGGGGGGGCCTCCCATAGTTGCATTTGTGGCACACAAAAATAATTAATTTTTTAATCTCACTTTTCCTAAAATAAGGTGCCTTACAGCAAGGCCCAAAACAATACTTAGCAAAATACAATCCGGACATAAACACAGACAGACAGATTCATTAATTTAAAAATAAAGTAAAATAAGAAATAAAGAAATGAAGCAGCAGGAAGAGAAAGCTACCCCACAGGAGAACAGAAAGTATCCCAACTCAGGCAGGCCGAAGTACCCTCTTGCCATCCCTATTAGGAGTTCTTTTTAGGCAGGCAGGGTTCCCCCCCTTTGCTTGTAAAGGAGAATCATCACCAGATTCCCCTTAACAAGCCTGACCCTTCAAGCTGAATCGAACTGGTTCCAAACCGGTAACTGGGCGCTTTCCAGATTACACCCGGCAACAGGGTCATGTCGGATCTCAGACGTGTGCTTCCACACTTCCTGCGTTGTGACACCACAGTCCCTACACTGACAGCAGGGTGCCATTCATATTTCCAATGCCTTGTTTCGAATTTAATCGCTGCGATATAGTGCTATGACATCATATATCCGGCATTAAAAAGTTGCTGTTTTTTCATATTGTTAGTTTCTGCGAGACTGCTCCCCCTGCTGGTTACGTTTTGAAATTGATTTGCCTGAATGGAAGCATTTTGCCGCTGTTGAGCAGCTAACCTGGAAAGTGCCCAGCTGCTGAAGTCCTCTGACTGCTGGGTGCCTCTTTCTTGCTCCGCAGTGGGCCCCGGCTACTGCCCAAAGCTCTGCTCAGCCACGGAGGAGCCCTGTTTGGTGAGCTGCCTGGACGACTCCTGGTGCGGCCCAGGGGAGAAGTGCTGCCAAGATGACTGCCACGTTCACTGTGTGCTGGCAGAGCCTGGTAAGGCGCGTGTGCGCACACACACACACACACGAGCTGTCGCGTCTCTTCCAGCTCTTGGCCCAGATCAGAGGCAGCTACAGCTAGGAAGGGTGTTGTTGTTTTTCCTGTAGCTGGGAGGGTCACGTTGTCCAATGTGACGCTGATGGCCTAGTCAGGGACTGAAGTGGATTGTTACTGGAGCAGATGGTGCCGCTTCCTGGCAGAAATCAGGGTTGGGGATGAGTGGAGGCATGAGATAGTGAAGGAACATAGGAAGCTGCCATATGCTGAGTCAGACCCTTGGTCCCTCTAGCTCAGTATCGTCTTCACAGATTGGCAGCAGCTTCTCCAAGGTTGCAGACAGGAATCTCTCTCAGCCCTATCTTGGAGAAGCTGCCAGGGAGGGAACTCGAAACCTTCTGCTCTTCCCAGAGTGGCTCCATCCTCTGAGGGGAATATCTTACAGTGCTTACACTTCTAGTCTCTCATTCATATGCAACCAGGGTGGACCCTGTTTAGCTAAGTGGACAAGACGTGCTTGCTACCACAAGACCAGCCCTAGGAAGGAAGGAAGGAATCTTGGGACCTGTGGACTGAATAATGTCTTGCTGTTGTTGCCCCAGTTAGGCCTGGCTCTTGCCCAAGGACCAGAGTGTTGTCGGCCAGCACACCCTGCCCGGACCAATGTGATGACGACAGGAGCTGCCCTGAGGGCCAGAAGTGCTGCTTCACGGGCTGCAGCCTTCAGTGTGTCAGCCCCTGGGCAGGTACCAGTAGTGCTGTCTTGGGCGTCTCTGGGGCACATGGGAGGCTGCGTGGATGTCCTGGAGATGCTGGGTGCTTTGTTGATGCCAGGTGCTGGTTGAGAGGCCCCCCCCCACCCCCCAGGTCAAGAATCCCAGCCCTGTAAGGGTGCTTCTCTCAGCTGCTTGTAAGCACCCTGGTGCATGGAGGAGCATTGTGCATGCAGGTGCTACTTGTTGCAGTCCTTGTGTGGGGGAGGTTCTCCTCATCACTGGATGACCGTAATGTTCAGACTCATCCTATCAATGGGTGGGGAAACTGGGCTGGCTGTGTTGAGGCCCCGCCCCACCCGACAGACCCCCCCCCCGCCCCATGCTGTGCCATCCAGACACCCACAGCAAGCTGCTTCCTGCACAAAGAGCTGCTGGCAACTCTTTGGAAGGGTGGTATAGAAATCAAATTAATAATAATAATAATAATTATTAATAATAATAATAATAATAATAAATAATAATATCCCAACCTCCTGTTTCATGAGATGACCCCTGGTTCTAGTGTTGTGTGAGAGGGAAAAGAATCTCTCTCTCTCCACTTTCTCCACACCAGGCATGATTTTATAGACCTCGATCATGTCTCCCCGCAGTCGTCTTTTTTCTAAACTAAAAAGCCCCAGGTGTTGTAGCCTTGCCTCACAAGAAAGGCGCTCTAGGCCCCTGATCATCTTGGTTGCCCTCTTCTGCACCTTTCCCAGTTCTACAATGTCCTTTTTTAGATGTGACCAGAATTGTATGCAGTATTCCAAGTGTGGTCGCACCATAGTTTTGTATAAGGGCATTATAATATGGCAACTGTGGGTCCGATATTGTTCTATTCTACAATCCTTGACTTCTTGGTTCCATGTAATATTCTAATTTTCTGGGATTGTGGATTTGGGATTTTCATGAGCTGTACGCCATGATCATCACAATTATAACAAATTAAGGCTTGACTTATCTCGCTTTGCATGTAATGCGTCTGTCTCATATATCAGTTTCACCTTTTAATTTGCATGACTGAAATTAATGGACTTTTGCACAATATTCTAATTTTCCGAGTTTCACCTGTACTTGAAGTTGGGGTTCTTCATCCCAATGTGCATCACTTGACACTTGCCAACATTAAACAGCATTTGCCATTTTGTCGCCCACTCGCCTAGTTTGGAGAGATCCATTTGGAGATCTTCACAATCTGTTTTGGACATCACTGCCCTAAGTAGTTTGACGTCATCTGCAAATGTGGCCACCTCACTGCTTACACCAACTTCTGGATCAGTTATGAATAAACTCTTCATGATGAGAGGGCCAGTTGATTAAACGGATCTATCTTGTTTCCCCTTTCCTGAATCCCTTCCCAGCAGCATTTTCCCCACAAGACTTTCTCGTCTGTATCTCGCCCTTTGATCCGAGTTCCACACACACACCACCAGTCATTTTGCACACAGAGGCAGGCGGGTCATTAGGGGGTGGCCCATGGAGCTCAGGCCCCCAGTGATGGGCGGGGGCGGTTGCCTCTTGCTACTGCAACAGTCGCTTCTCATCTCGATCTCCTCCCTAAAAGATGCCGTGCTGGGGACAAAACTGCTGCTCTCACCCCAGTACAGCACACGTCTTCTCCACTCTCCCTTTGGGTTTCATTGGCCAGAAGAGGGGCTGTGGGTTGCCCAGGCCTGGATCTTTTCAGTGGCTAGCAATGCCCCTGCCCAGAAGCCACCAGCTTCTTCTGAGTGGGAAGAGTTGTGCAATTGGCAGGCCTGTGTGCAAGCATGGATGGGCACAGCCACATGGCCACGCTCACGGCCAAAGCAAGTCCACGGTGAGTATGGTGCAGTGCGCCAGCTTTTCATATCCGTGGGCAGCCTGAACACAGCACGTGCAATTTAAAGGCACAGAGACACCACAAGCAAGTGGTGGATCTGATTGTGCTTGATCGCCTCCCTCTTTGCCCAGAGGATCCCCCGGCATGCACAGAGGCCGTGTCCCGCGCAGCTGTTCCGAAGACGTGCCCGGACCTCTGCCTGGCTGACACCGACTGCTCAGGGGACAGGAAGTGCAGCCCCACAGACTGTGGCTTCCAGTGCACAGAGCTGCTGCCTGCAGGTATGGGTCTCTGTTGTGTCTGCCCCCGCCCCACCCTGTGCCAGGAGTGCCCGCCCTGAAGAGGAGCTGGCTGGCATCTCAGCAGGACAGGGGAGACGCTTCCTCCAGCAAAAGGACACTTGGGCTATGATGCCAGGCGGCCTCAAGTGACTAGCAGCCGATGCAGTGCAAAGACTGGGCCCAGAGAAGGGCTGCTGTGGCCCTGTGAGATCCTGGAAGGGGGAAGCCACCAGAGGCCACCTTGACTCCAGGCCCCCGATCTCCCCAAATCAGCCTCAGGACAGGCTCCTTCCAGGGTCTTCTGCTCCTCCCCACTCCCTTGCTTGAGTCAGTGGGCGGCAGGGGAGGGGACCCACCCCTGGGGAGAGGTTGGCCCAGGTGACTGAGGAGGTGCTCATGCTCACCAACCCAACTCAAGGCAAGCCACATGTTCCGCCCGGAGTGGGAGGGGTGGAGTCTCAACATGCCCCCCTCCTTTGAGCAGGGAGCCCTCCTTCTCCTGCTCTTCACTGCCTTTGGCTGTGTGTTTCAGAGCGGCCTGGGGTGTGTCCTGAGGCTTCCCAGGGGCCCCTGGAGTTCTGCCAGGATTGGTGTAGCACGGACAGCGAGTGCCCCGGAGCCAAGAAGTGCTGCAGCAGGAATGGCTGTGGCCGCATCTGTGCAGAACCGCGCAGGGGTAAGTGTCCCTGTCTGGGCAAGAAGCTTCTGTGCGAGGGCAGCCCGAGAAGAGAAGAGGGCAGCAGCCTCTGAAGCCTGCCAGAAGGGCTGCCTCCTTCTCATAAGGAGCTGAACACAGTGGTGGGTGAACCCGCTGGGAGGAGCCTCCAGGTCGGCCTGCTGCTGTTGGGCTTTGTGGCTCTTTAGCAAAGCCCCAGGGAAGCGAGCACTCCAGTTACAGAGTGCAGAGGTTAGTGGTTGCAGCTATTTAAGGAACACACATGGAGATCGCTGTAGAGTCTAAACTCAATTGATTTATTGGTGGAGCACATTGGAGAGGGGAAAGCCCTCTCCGATCTATCAGTTACATAATGAATAGGGAGGGAGGGAGAGGTCTTTCCATCTCCTCTCCAAGAGGGAAGGAAGAGGACTGACTCAGCACAGCAAGTATCTGAGGAGTCAAGGCAGGGCTCATAGGATAGAGGCAAGCAGAGGCAGGTAAGGAGAACTGAGTCGCTTACTCACTGAGGCGATTCTCAGGATTGCCAAAAAGCAGGTGAAGGAAGCCTAGCCCACTTCCTGGAGAGCGTGAGAACCACCGGGCGCTGCACAGGCAAGCCAGTTGCTCTCCAGAGGGTTACTCGCTTACGGAGCCCTCCCCTAAGCCCAGGTTAGCGGAGCAAGTGCTCCGCTATCCTGGGCTCTACGATCATGTGTTGCCGCAGCGCGGTTCCGCACCGCAACAACACATGAGGAGGCTAAAAGCAGCCTCCCGGGCTCGGGGGTCTCTCCAGCATGCCCCACACACGCGCGTGGGGCATCCTGGAACTTCCGGGCGCCACACGGCCCCTGATCCCCGCAGCCCACGCCAGCTCCATGACAGATCCGGCAGTCGTGTGGGTGGTTGATCTGGCTGCCCAAGGCTGCAGCCTGCTCGTGTGCGGGGAGAACAGGCTAAGCCCTCTCTCCCCGCTAACCCTCGAGGCGGGTCTCACTGATCATGAAACTTGCCTCTTTATCTCTACTGCCAAGGCCCCTAGTGGTCATTAGGATAGTTGGTGTGAAAGGTCGATGCACAGGAACTGCATCTCCAACACCCCTTCTCATCACCTGTCACACCGGAGCACGACTCCCATCTTCTCATGAAGCGTCTGGAATCTGTCTCTGGGCAATGGCTTGGTTAATCCATCTGCCAGGATGTCTTCTGTTGGGCAATACTCCAATTGGACAGCCCATTTTTCTTGTATGTCTCAAACACAGTGATACTTTATGGGAATGTGCTTAGTTGGAGACTTCATCTTCATCTTCTCCACCTGGGAGATCTGGATGCAACTTTGCTTATCCTCAAATATTGTTGTGGGCTCTGGTTCTTCAATCCCAAAGTCTGATAGCAGCTGGTGTATCCACACTGCTTCCTGGCACGCTTCAGCTGCAGAAATACAGTATATGCTGCTTCTGTTGATGAAAGCACAACAAGTGACAGCTTGCAGCTAGCCCAATTTATTGCTCCATCTCCACACAAGAACAGGTGTCCACTTGTGGACTTGTGTCTGTTCTGTCTTTGCCCCAGACTGCATCCATGGATCCCACTAGTCTGGGATTGCGGCCTGCTGGAATCTCCAATGTGTATTATTATTATTTCTTGTTTACACAGTCAGACAGGTGTTATTGACTGGTTTGTTTTATCCAGACAGCGAGTCCTTCCCAAGGACCTGGGATGGCTGAATTGTATTGTCAATTGTTATAGATATCGTTGCAGAATATAGGCTGTTCCCAAAAAAGCTGCTTTTTGTAACTGGCTGATGGTGATTTCCATGACCCCTATGGTGTTGAGGTGCTCTTCAAGGTCTTTTGGAACTGCACCCAGGGCGCCAATGACCACTGGGATTATTTGGGTCTTTTTCTGCCACAGCCTTTCAATTTCAATTTGTAGATATTTGTATTTGGTGATTTTTTCTATTTCTTTTTCTTCTATTCTGCTATCCCCTGGTATTGCTATGTCAAGTTTTGTTTTTCTTTCTTCTCGACTACAGTTATATCTGGTGTATTGTGTGGCAGATGTTTGTCTGTTTGTAGCCAGAAGTCCCATAATATTTTTACAACTTCATTTTCTTCAACTTTTTCAATTTTATGATCCCACCAATTTTTGGCTACAGGTAGCTTGTATTTTTTGCAGATGTTCCAGTGTATCATCCCTGCTACCTTGTCATGCCTTTGTTTGTAGTCAGTCTGTGCGATCTTTTTACAACAGCTGATTAGGTGGTCCACTGTTTCATCTGCTGCTTCTTCTTCTTCTTATTATTATTATTATTATTATTAACATTTTATGTCCCGCTCTTCCTCCAAAGAGCCCAGAGCAGTGAACTACATACTTAAGTTTCTCCTTGCAACAATCCTGTGAAGTAGGTTAGGCTGAGAGGGAGCGACTGGCCCAAGTCACCCAGCTAGTTTCATGGCTGAATGGGGATTTGAACTCGGGTCTCCCTGGTCCTAGTCCAGCACTCTAACCATTACACCATGCTGGCTCCCGTGTTGCAGTACCTTTTCGTATCTTCCCAGTCTTTTGTCTGCAATCCGATCATTGTTGGTTGGTGCACTTCCTGGATGTTTCTGCTCAGGATCCCCACTGCTGAAGCAATATCTGGCCTTGTCACTGTGGCTGTATACAGAAGCTTCTCAATGGCCTTTCTGTCTTGACTTTCGGCTGGTAAAGGCTCGCTGTCTCCATCTTGCTGCCAGAACTTTGCACCCATTGGTGTACTGACTTCATTGGCATCTGTCAGTCCCGGCATTCTAGGAGATCCTTTATCTTCTGCTTCTGGTTGAGAAGGAATGTCCCACCCGCTTCTCTTTCTGTTTGGATGCCAAAGTAATAGGAGATGCTTCCGAGTTCCTACACCTCTATTTCCTTGTTAGGTGCTGTACAATCTCGTGGCTCTCTTGTTTTTTCTCATGTGTAATAATCAAGTCCTCAACATCAGTCAGGATGAAAGTCCAGCGATTGCCTCTGAATCTTGAATATGGGCAGACGTGAAATCACACGCAAAGCGGGCGTGGCCCGGGCTGCCGAGAGTGCAAGAGAGCTCTCAGCTCATCATTTCGGGCAGCCGGCGTTGCGGTAGCCCGGGCAGAATGGGGGAGTTCGCTCTGGGCTCCTCCTGAGTCCGGACCACACCCCCATGCGCATGACATCATGTGCATGGGCGCATGTGGAGGGGGTACCTGGAGACGGACCTCCTCAGATGACTTTAACGTGCAGTGGGGATCGTGCAGAAGAAGGCGCTTTCTAAGATATCCCAGACCTAAGCCGTTCAGGGCTTTCAAGATAATAGCCAGCACTTTGTATTTTGCGGGCAAGTGCAAGTGTTTCAAAACAGGCATAATATTGTATCTCCGAGTTGCCCCAGAGACCAGCCTGGCTGCAAAAATAGTTCAAAATAACTAACCATTACAGTCCAAGACCAGCATAAGAGAGAGCAGCAGAAATCAATCTCCATGCTTATTATCATTTATCAGCTGTTGCCCCTGAGACTGTAATGGGGGTGAGCTAACTCCTGAAATACTCTGCTGCATAAGCAAGCCTCCTCAGCACCTGGGACTCCCACACCCAAGCGTGATGGCCGCCCTGCCCTCGCTGGCTCCTCCCCACTTGCCGCTTCAGTCCTTTCCAAGGCCATCGCCTCGCCTGTCCCCTGCGGGCTTCCAAGGTCAGGTCGGTTCGTGAAGCGGCCAGAGAGGGGGTTCCCTTGTTTCCAACGGGAAAGCCTTTGGGCCTCTAAAGCACCTCCCAATGGTTCTGCAAAGCAGCAACTCAAACGCAACCTTGACTGTCGGGGCAGGTGAGCTGAGGGGGAAGCGGCAGGGACTCGTGGTGGGTCCAGGCCTCCTGTGGGCAAAGCAGGGGCTCCTCTGCAGCCCTGGAGCTGTGCTGCAATGCCTCGTGCATATGCAGCAACGCAGACCTCCAGCTCTTGTGACTACCCCTGAGTTGGGCCATCATGAATGTTAGAAGTGCTGGACTAGGACCAGGGAGACCTGAGTTCAAATCCCCGTTCAGCCTCATGAGACTTGCTGGGTGACTCTGGGCCAGTCACTTCTCTCTCAGCCTGACCTACTTCACAGGGTTGTTGTGAGGAGAAAACTAAGCATGTAGTACACCACTCTGGGCTCCTTGGAGGAAGAGCAGGGTATTAAAAAATGTGAAATAATTTTTTTAAAAAAAAATATGCAGCAGGAGAGGGGGCAAGGCTGGTCGGTCAGGGCCATCCCTCAGTGGTGGAGCTGAGCGGCCGCTTGACACACCTGGAGGAGATCCCAGATATCCCCAGGCAGGGCAGGGCAGGGAGAGGCCCCTGAGCTGCGGCCAGTTAGAGATGAGGAGGCTGGCCCAGGAGATGGCCGCGGCCTGTGCTTCTTCTATTGCAATGTGTAGCAGCTTCCGCCCATCTGCCTTCTTTTAGGGGGCAGATTCCAGGTCCTAATTCTGGCTGACAACTTGAGGTTTCTTAAGTGGGGCCCTAATGGCCCTCGAACAGGATAAGCAAAGTCACGATGGGCCTGGGAAGGGGCTCATCGGCTGCATCTTGCTGACACTCACTCAGGGGCTCACATAGGAAGCTGCCATATACTGAGTTGGACCCTTGGTCCCTCTTGCTCAGTATTGTCTTCACAGACTGGCAGCAGCTCCTCCAAGGTTGCAGGCAGGGATCACTCTCAGCCCTCTCTTGGAGATGCTGCCAGGGAGGGAACTTGGGACCTTCTGCTCTTCCCAGAGCAGCTCCATCCCTCCCCTGAGGGGAATATCTTCCTGTGCTCAGACTTCTAGTCTCCCATTCATATGCAACCAGGGTGGATGCTGCTTAGCTAAGGGGACCAGTCCTGCTTGCTCCCACAAGACCAGCTCTCCTCTCACTCAGGGGCTGAAGGTGATGCCACCTTCTCCTGCACCACCACCACCTCATGGGATCTGTAGTTCTGGGAGCAGCTGCAGTGTGAGGGAAGCAGCCTGAGATCTGGGAGAGGCTGGAATGGGAGCAGCAACCAAGCCGGAGTTCAGCGTCTTGGGATGTGAAGGCATCCTGATCTGGGAACTTGATGTCATCTGGGGTGGACCTGTAGGAAGGCTCTGCTATTCCCCACTTCATCCAGGACTCAAGCTGCATTCTTGGCTAAATAGACCAAAGACAGCCTAAGTCTCCAGCCCTCTCTCCTCTGAGGGAAACCAGGACACAAGGTGTGCTGCCCACCAAGCCCGGGAACATCTCCCTGCTCAGAGAAGTGGGGCAGTCGAGGCTGTTTTCACATGCCGGGGTTGCAGCAGAGGTGAAGGCATGAGGAGTGACTGGGGGGTGGGGGTGGGCCTGGCCTCTCTTCAGCAGGCTCAGCAGGGCCCCTCGGGGCCCCTCGGCTTGTGCCTCCTCAGCCCTGTGTGGGCCTTGTGTGTTGCAGTGAAGCCTGGAGTGTGTCCCTTGCTGCTCAGGGGCTCTCTGGGGCCCTGCCCAGGCTCGATGCGGAAGAACTGCAGTGACGACTTGGACTGCCCAGCGGCAGAGAAGTGCTGCTCGACCGGCTGCAGCTACGCCTGCACGGAGCCCGAGGAAGGTGAGGCCTCTCCCCGTCCTCCGTGGGGTGGCAGGTGGCAGCGGCAGCAGCAGCAGCAGCAAGCCGTTCCTCCCACGCGGCTCCGCTGTGGCCACCTGGCTGGCAGGGCTCTTGGCGGGAGCGCTTTCCCGCGTCGATGTTTCCCAAGGAAGGGCCACCCGCAGGGTCTCCTCCGCCGGAGGGGCCCAGGCAGGGTGGCTGCTGGCTGCTGAGCAGGGCTGGGGCTGATTCTGTTCTGGACACCAAGGCTCAGAACTGGGGCCTGTGAAGCCAACCCCAAGTCAAGTGGGCCATCGAGGAACCCCCGCCGGCCCCTGAAGGACTGGGGCAGGGTGCGGAGAGCCCTGTCTTCCCGGCAGGATCGAGCCCCAGCAGTGCCAGCCAAGGTCTCCTCTAGCTCCACACTCTGCCCAGGAGTTCTCCCGCCGGTGTCTCTCTCCTCACCCCACAATTCCTCACTCTAGTGCGCCCAGGGGCCTGCCCCCCCAGTGCTGCAGAGAAGAGGCCCTTGGAGTGTTCCGCTGCTGCTGCGGCCGCCACCCCCACCACCTTCTGTGTCAAGGATGCGGATTGCCCCCAGCCAGAGGAGAGGTGCTGCCGGCGGCACTGCGGCTGGGTCTGCCTGGCTCCTGCTTCGTAGCTTCCCGCCTCAGGGCTCGAGTCACAGGTGAGGCTCCCTCGGACAATAACCAGGACTGGTGAGGGGTGGGGTGGGGTGGACTTGGGGGAACTGGCTTGACCGCCCCAGCTGGGAATCTGGAATTCCTTTCCCAGGTAGGATTCAGCAGAGCCTCCTCAGAATATCATAGGAACATAGGAAGCTGCCATATACTGAGTCAGACCATAAGTAGGGGTGTGCAATTTGGATTTTCGGTGTTTCGATTCAGATCCGAACCAAAACACCCCTGTTCTGTTTTGTATCCGAATATTGCCCATCCGAATCACCCCTGGTTCGATTCGGATCTGAATTAATCTGACTCCGAATCTGAATTGATTCGGATTTAAAAAATGGGTCCTGGGGCCAAAAGAGTGGGGTGGGGTGGTAGTGCCCAATGGGTGGAGGCTACCACCCATATTGCAGAGGGATTGGGCAGAGGGCTGATTTTTGGTGAATTTCTGAAGTTTACGCGGTTTTAAGGTTTTCCCCCATTAGGTATAATGAAGGGTGCATCGCTTCATGTTGGGGGGAAAGGGGTGGCCTAGAGCGGTGTGGGGTTGATGGTAGTGCCGGGCAGGATTTGGGCAGAGGGCTGATTTTTGGTGAATTGTTGAAGTTTACGCATCTTTAAGGTTTTTCCTCATAAGGTGGTATAATGGAGCTTTCAGCAGCCCCATAAGTGCACTTGGGGGGTGCTGGGGTGGCCCAGAGCGAGTGGTGGTGTAGTTCACATAGGGTGCCAACCACCCCCATGGGTTTCTAACCCATGGAGTACAGGGTTCTGTTGTTTCTGAGGTATTCTGAGTGTGGATTCTATGATAGCAAATGAGATTTTCAATGAGACACCCCAGCACCCCCCAAGTGCATTTATGGGGCTGCTGAAAGCTCCATTATACCACCTTATGAGGAAAAACCTTAAAGACGTGTAAACTTCAACAATTCACCAAAAATCAGCCCTCAGCCCAAATCCTTTGAAAAAATTCAGGTAGCTTCCTTGCCCATACCCAGCACTACCACCAACCCCACACCACTCTAGGCCACCCCTTTCCCCCCGACATGAAGCGATACACCCTTCATTATACCTAATGGGGGGAAACCTTAAAAGCGCGTAAACTTCAGAAATTCACCAAAAATCAGCCCTCTGCCCAATCACTCTGCAACTGGGGTGGTAGCCTCCACCCATTAGGCACTACCACCACACCCCACTCTTTTGCCCCTGGGACCCGAAATTTGAGCAGACGTCACATCAGACCTTTTTGCATTGAAGTCAATGGGATGCAAAAAGGCGGGAAATTCAAATAGACGTCATTGCTCAAAATGCAGGGCGGGGGAGAAGGCCACAAAATGGAGCTCCAAAACATCCGAATATTTCAGATCCAAAACAGGGGTGATTCGTTTCGGATCCAAAATTATTTGGATTTCTCTGAGGGTGATTCGGTTCGGCTCCGAATCACCCGAAATTCGCTGTTTCGGGTACAGATCGTTCTGTACCCAAAACGTTTCGCACATCCCTAACCATAAGTCCATCTCGCTACACAGACTGGCAGCAGCTTCTCCAGGGTTGCAGGCAGGAATCTCTCTCAGCCCTCGCTTGGAGATGCTGCCAGGGAAGGAACTTGGAATCTAGATGCTCTTCCCAGAGTGGCTCCATCTAAACAGCAATGGGACAAATTGTGGAAATGGACGTCGGATGTAAACCCCCCCCCCCCCCGATTACCTGATGTGCCTTGAAATCCCCCACCCCCGAGTTACAGTACTGCCTGCATATACTTCATAACCTTGTGGGTTTCCAAATCCTTGTGTGTAAATCTTTGTAGATATCTCATTTCCAAACAACCACTTTGTATATAATTGTGCTTTGGCAACATACTGTATGCTTTTGTAGTTTGTTGGTTCAATAAAAAAAATCTTGTCCTAAGGGGAATATCTTACAGCGCTCACACTTCTAGTCTCCCTTTTGTATGCAACCAGGGCAGATCCTGCTTAGCTTAAGGGGACAAGTCATGCTTGCTACCACAAGACCAGCTCTCTTCAAAAGGGCTCTGCTGTATCTGGCCAAGGTCTAGCCAGCCCAGCATCCTGTTTCCCACAGTGGCCCACCAGATGCCTCTGGGACATCCACCAACCCAAGATGAAACAGTTCCCCTTTCCCACCATTGCTCCTCTGCAACTGGGATTCAGAAGCATCCTGTCTTTGAACTTGGAGGTAGCTTATTGCTGTCAGCCACTGAGACTTGTCCTCCGTGAACGTGTCTAATCCTCTTTTGATCACCATCTCCTGTGGCCACAAGTCCACAGATTAAGGATGTACGGTCTGAAGAAGTCCTTCCTTTTATCCTTCCTAAATTTCTGCCCGTCTGTTTCACGGGATGACTCCTGGGCGTTTCCCAGATGACATGCTGCAACGTACTTGCAGCGTATTCACCAAGCACCCCTCCATATTGCCCGAGTTTCCACACTGGTGTCACTGCGTTGTCAGCAGGGTGCCGTTCACACTTCTCATGCCTTGATTTGAATTTTAATGATGCGGTTTTGCCCTACAACTTTGTAAATGCCCTGCAGGAAAGTAGCTGTATTTTTCCATCGTCGGGAACCTTTCCCCTCGTTTTATGCACTGCAGTATGGAAAGTTCATTGCCCACCCCGCCCCCTCCACACCACACACATTCCACAACTCCATTGGCCCAAATGGAGCAGGAGGAGGGACAGATAAATGCATTTCAATGAGAATATGGACAGTCCTGCCTGGAAAATATGTTTCAGCGAACAGAAATTATGTATGGCTACCTGCTTACAAAAAAATATTAAACAAGCCTTTATCCTTGTTTAGAAACCATTGCACTATTCTGTCACAGTTTGCAACACATTAACCATTGCAAATCTCGTAGTCTGGAAAACACCCTGGTTCTAGTGTTGTGAGAGAAGGAAAACTTTTCTATGTTTGCTTTCTTCACACCAGGCATCAATCTATAAGCCTCCATCGGGTCCCCATTTAGGTGCCTTTTTTCTAAACTAACCCCCCCCCCAGCATAGTATGTGACCCTCTCCAGACATCCTTGGAATGCCAACCCTCCTAAATGTGTGTCTTCCAATGAATTGCTCCTGCTTCCTTGTTTCACCATCATGTGCTCTATCTTTTACAGATGCAGTGATCACAGAATCCTCACACAGTACAAAGCTCACATAGAGCCAGTGGACTTATGGACTGACTGAAATGTATTTATCTGAAACTGGCACAGGAACAGCAAATGTCATGACTGTCATCTTCAGATTATAATGTTCAGCACTTATGCAAAGCCCAAAGGGAATCAGTACACTTTTGACACGCTCTTTGAAAAGCGAGTGGCCCACACATGGCCCAGGGTGACACGAGCGGCGTTTCCTGTCGCCACTGCTGCAGGCATCTCGGGAAGCACAAGTGCACAAACCCTGCAGTTCCATCCCACAGCTCGGAAACACAACTGGCTTGGGACGGCTTCAAGTATGTGCCTTCCTGGGGCCTGCCTTGTGCCAGACTTCTGGGGCTTCCTTAGATGCCCGCAGCGGTGCGGGGCGATCAGAAACACCCATGTAATTGCCACACAACTTGTGGACCACTAATAATAAATGGCAGTAATGACCGCATGGAGAAACTTGGAAGTGTTGAATGAACTGGAAACAGAGACAGAATTCAGTGTCAGCTCCCCCAGCTATTTGTGAGATGTCCCACTGCAAGTCCTGCAGAAGCTGGTTGGCAGCACACTCTGCAACCGAAGCTTTGTTGTGTTGGTGTGAACCTTCAGCCACAGTCAAGGAGCAGAGGAGGAGATCAACTCAGTTTTGCACCTGAGTATGGAGGCATGGCTGCTTTTTCTCCTCACCTCGGAGCAACACCGTTCTTCCCCCAGGGCTTCAGCCGCTGGGCTATAATGAGAAATCACCCAATTGCTTATAACTGGGTTGTTTCTTCTCAGAACAGGTTAAATACCACAAGTATCGTAGATCCTGGTGAAGCCATTATGCCACCCAAATTTCAACTAGATAGCTCAGAGTGTTTCTGTTGGGGCACACTTTAAAGTTTTGGGGCTTGACTTCCAGCCATTCAAATCTAACTGCATTAATTTTTTTTTTTAAATCGCTAGGGCGTTTTTCACACAACAGCCTTTACCGTGTGTTTACTGGGAGGCTTTACTGCAAACTCAAAAAGTGGATTTGTTTTTTACCCAATATAAATCGGGCTCCACTCTAACGTGCAGTGAAAACCCCGAATGGTGTGTGAGCTGCTCCCCGATAACTTGCTGGGACTTCAGGGTAAATCTGGCCATTATGTGACCGCACCCCCTCCATTCCGGAGGAGGAGATGCCAGCTAAAAGCCCTGGGTGAGAAAACGGCACCGGTCTCCCAAAGAAGTGAGAAGGACCCAAGTTGCTAACGCCTGCTTTGAAGTGGTTCCTGGTGGAGCTGTGGTTGATCCACTCATCTGCACAGAAAGAGAGAGGGAGGGAGATGGGGACAGATGAACAAGTAGAGGGAAGGGGGGGGCAATTCTTTCTCTAAGGTAAAAGGAGCCAAAGAAGGCCTTTTAAAAGTCTCACGCCAGGGAGAATCAGAAGCAAAGTGAGAGCAGGCGGGCTGGGAGGCGGTGTCCATGGGAGATGTCCCTCCCCCACCCCGCATATGTCACCATCTATGCAGCTGTGCTCTGGCCCATCCACTCCGTGCCTCCAGACACAATATTTTACCCTTTTGCGATCAAGTTAGACAAACAGTAGTTGGAAAAGACATGGGTATTTCACACATTTTCAAGCTAATCCTGCAAAAACGAAAAGCAATGTGCCAAATGTTCTCTGGACAGCCCACAATATCACCCACAAGAATCAACAGTAATGTTAGACTAAACCATTGTCTGTATCAAGGCTGAGCAAACATGCCCCTGCCCCGCTGTTGTTGAACTACAACTCCCATAATCCCCAGTCACAATTATTGTGGCTGGGGATGATGGGAGTTGTAGTTCAACAACAGCTGGAGGGTCAGGTTTGCCCAGCCCTGGTCTAGATGGGCCTATTTCAGAGGTTCCCAACCTGTAATGCTCCAGGTGTTGCTGAACTACAACTCCCATCATCCCCAGCTACAATTTATTGTGGCTGGAGATGATAGAAGTTGTAGTTCAGCAACTTCTGGACTACCACAAGTTGGGAACTATGATCTATTGTATTGGAGAGCTGCCTTGAGGGTCTTTTAATAAATAGCTAAGGTCATAAATAATATCCTAGGAAGAGCATGGGATTTGCAGAGTCCTAGGTGCATAGAATTGCAGCCAAGCCATTAATGGAAAGGGTTCAATGGGGGGAAACCGTTTCTGGAAGTGATAACTCCTGTCTGCTAACTGAGCAAAAGGGCTGCTCTTAAACTGGGTACTTTCCAGATTAGACCCTGCAATGGGGTCATGTCGGATCTCTGAAGTGTGCTTCCACACTTCCTGCATCGTGACAGCGCAGTCCCTATGAGGACAACAGGGTGCTGTTAACATTTCTGATGCCTTGTTTTGAATTTCATCACTGCGATATAGAGCTAAGACATCATATATCCGGCGTAAGGAAGTTGCTGTTTCTTCGGATTGTTAGTTTCTGCAAGACAGCTCCCCCTGCTGTTTAAGTTTTGAATGTGACTTGCCTGAATGGAGGCATTTTGCTGCTGTTGAGCATCTAGTCTGGAAAGCACCCAGAAGATGCTTGAAACCACATCTTTGTTTCTTCCATTCCAGGCTTCTTGGGAGTGTTGACAAAAGGGACGCAGCGGGGGGGGGATGCGCTGCAGAATGATATTCTGGAATTTGGAGACAAGAGGATTTAATTGTTTTTTTATGCCAGACATGGTGTGGACAATGGACAGTCAGGAGCAATGCAGGCAACTGAGTGGCAACATTCCATCCTCTCATGGGCACTTTCCAGATTTTATTTTTGCACTTTCCAGCAGCAAAATGCCTCCGTTCATGCAAATCGAATTCGAAACATAAACAGCAGGGGGAGCAGTCTTGCAGAATCAAACAACCCGAAAATAACAGCAACTTCTAGTTCTGTATTGCAGTGATTAAATTCGAAACAAGGCATTGGAAATGTGAACGGTATCCTGTTGTCTGCGTAGGGACTGTGCTGTCACAACACAGGAAGTGTGGAAGCACGCTTCCGAGATATGACATGACCCCATTGCAGGGTCTAATCTGGAAAGCACCATGTAGATGTAAAATAGTGAGATGAGCACAAGAAAGGACTGCTGCATCGGGACACCCTGTTTCTCCAGGGGCGTATCTATGGGGGGGCGGGGGGGGCATGTGCCCCGGGCGCCACTTGAAGGGGGGGCGCAATTAGTTAAAATTAAATAATTAAAAAAGAATGGCCACCAAAACCAAAATGGCCACTGGGCATGCTCAAATGGCCTCTGTGAGGCCCTAGGGCATGCCACGCCTCGCAGAGGCCATTTGAGCATGCACAGTGTCCATTTTGTTTTCAGCGGCCATTTTGTTAAAAAATATATATTTTAAAAAATGACCACCGCACATGCTCAAATGGTGCCGTTGAGGCCCTAGAGGCCAGTGGAAGGAGGGGAAAACTTTGCAGACCCCCCACAGCCTTTAAGATGTCCCCTGAGGGGGCTACAGGTAATTTTTTTTTTTAATTAATATAATATGTCACTGTACACATATTCAGATTGGCACTATGTACAGAGAATCAGGGCTTGTGAATACTGAGCTGAAGTTTATGAGCTAAGATTGTATCCATTTGCTCTTACTTTGCTTCTTGTGATAAGTGAGTTAAATGTGATGTCTTAATAATATGGCTATTAATGGTCAGTTTGTCTTTGAATCAATGTGAAATCCTTAGTATTAAGGCCCACTGGGAGTTTCTTGCTCTTTCTCTCATTTTTACTGTCTTTCTGAAATACTAGAATATATTCCAAGCAGTAACACAGTTTACTCTGCATATCATTTAATTTTTTTCAGAGTATCTGGGAAAAGTCAAATTCTCCATTGATTTTTAAAACTTATGTAATCGTGATGCTACAATGCATAGCAGAGAATTAGACAGGCACTTCTTTTAGTTTTTCCAAGTACAACTCCACATAATATTTGGGGATTTCATGAGCCCCAGCATACTGAAATTTGTCGTTTTCCAGCATTTTAACCTGAGCTATCCAAACAAATAAATGATAGCCCCACAATTTGGAAATTTTTCAAAAATAAATCTGAAGTGGTAGATAGGAGCTTGACCACATGTATGATATTGGTAATTTTTGTAATTTTTTAAATTTTTAAAATAAAAGTTTTCTGAAACATGTGTGTCAGTCAGATGTATGTTGGGGGGTGGGTGGGGGGGTGCGGCGGGGGGGGCGCAATTTCAGTGCTTGCCCTGGGCGCCGTTTTCCCTAGTTACGCCACTGTGTTTCTCTTCTGCACGCATGTCAGTGTGGAAACCCATGGAAATCAGAAGGGCACCCCCTTCCCCTGCAGACTGCAAATTCTTCTGCCCATAGATGCCCCATCCTTCCTAGGCAACTTGGGGGCACTTTTGGGGGGAGGGCATCTGCTGTGTTTTCTGGAGAGGGAGAAGGGCAGAGAGGCCAACCACGCTGTACTTGGGAGAAAGCAAACTCTGCCGTCCGTTAGCAAAAGAAGGGTGGGGTCTTGATATCTTGGGGCTTACACACACACACACACACGTCTCGACAGGTTTGTTGATTTGCCTGACCAAGGGCAGAGGGTAGGATTCTGGGAATTCGGAGCAGGTGGTGGAGCAGCAGAGGGTGTCCCCAGCAGATTGGAGGCCAGGCGCGGTCACAGGCCAGCTTTATATGCCAGCCACAGCCACCACTCCTCCAGCCGTCCCCACTGTGCCACCATGCAGGGCCCCTGGGCCACCATCTTCCTTGCCCTGGGTCTCCTTGCCTTCAGCGGGGAGTCTGGCGCTGCCCAGTTGAAGAAGAAGGGAGCACAGGCAGGCGGTGAGTGCGGAGTCCTCCACTCCTGGGGGCAGAGCTGTGAAATGGGGTAGGCTCAGAGAGAGGCCAGGCAGCATTGGGTTTTTAATAAGGCCCGATGACCAAGATGAAATGGAAGGCCTGTGCACAGACAGTTTATACACGGCCATATCAATATTCATTGTAATGTATTGTATTGCAAAGGGCATATGGTTAGAAAGAGAATCTATAGGATGCTTGACTTAGGAAGCTGATTACATTGGAGCGGGTAGTGTGGGTGAACCTGGGAAAAACAGACACAACTGAGATATGAAAGAGATATTAAAGAGCCAGTGTGGTGTAGTGCTTAGGGTGCTGGACTAGGACTGGGGAGACCTGAGTTCAAATCCCCATTCAGCCAAGATACTAGCTGGGTGACTCTGGGCCAGTCACTTCTCTCTCAGCCTAACCTACTTCACAGGGTTGTGAAAGAGAAGCTCAAGTATTTAGTGCACCGCTCTGGGCTCCTTGGAGGAAGAGCGGGATATAAATGTAATAATAATAATAAATTCAAGTTGAATCAGAGACGTTTCTACCAAAGCATAGAAGGAGAAACTGCAAGAAACGTAGAAACACCAAATAAAGAAGAAACAGTGCAATTCTGGGGGAAATTATGGGACAATCCAATAGATTATAATAAAAAAGCAGGCTGGATGAAAGAGGTCAAAAAATGTAACCAACAAATGCAAGATCTAATAATAACACCAGAATTAATAAGTGAAAGAGCAAAGAAAATTAAAAATTGGACTGCGCCAGGCGACAATGAACTGCATGGCTTTTGGCTTAAATGCCTAACAAGCCTTCATAAACAACTATCAAAACAGTTCAATCACGTTTTGCAAGGAGGTGATATTGAACATTGGTTAACAACTGGGAAAACTCATCTCATCATGAAAGACCCAGCAAAAGGTGCAGTTCCAAGTAATTATAGACCGATAACCTGCCTGCCAACCATGTTCAAATTATTAACTGGAATAATAGCAGATGAAGTCATGCAACACTTATTAACTAAGAAACAGCTTCCAGTTGAACAGAAAGGAAATTGCCCGAACACCAGAGGCACAAAAGACCAGCTGCTGATTGACAAAATGATTTTAGAAAATTGCAAGAGAAGAAAAACCAATCTAAGTGTTGCATGGATTGACTACAAGAAAGCCTTCGATTCATTGCCTCACACATGGATACTAAAATGTTTAGAAACAACTGGTGTCAGCAAAAACATTCAGATATTTATTTAAAAAAGCAATGAGCATGTGGAGTACACAGTTAATAATCAATGGCGAGACACTTGGACAGGTTAGCATTAGAAGAGGCATTTTCCAAGGGGACTCACTATCCCCTATGTTGTTTGTAATCGCCATAACCCCACTTTCACAAATACTAAACAAAACAGGCCTCGGATACCAAACATCTAAAACATCAAGTAAAATCAACCATCTGCTGTACATGGACGATCTGAAGTTGTATGGAAAGTCCCAGTCAGAAATCGAATCACTGCTAAGCACTGTCCGTATATTCAGTAGCGATATAGCAATGGAGTTTGGACTAGATAAGTGTGCTGCATTAATAATGAACAGAGGAAAAATAAGAAAAACAGAAGGAATAGAACTGCCCAATGGAAGCAAAATCAAGAACCTGGAAGAGAAAAAACCTTACAAATACTTGGGCATTCTCTAGGCAGATAACATCGCACACACTGAAGTCAAAAGAAAAATGGGAAGTGAATACATCAGGAGAGTTAGAAAAATCCTCAAGTCCAAACTCAATGGCGGGAACACCATACAAGCCATAAACACCTGGGCTATGCCTGTTATCAGATACACTGCAAGAATAATAGACTGGACCCAGGCAGAGCTAGAGACGCTGGATCATAAGACCAGGAAAATCATGACCATCAATCATGCTCTGCACCCCCGCAGTGATATCGATAGGCTATACCTCCCTCGCAGATCAGGTGGAAGAGGAATGCTGCAAGTCCATCAAACAGTAGAGGAGGAGAAAAGAGGCCTTGAAGAATATATCAAGGACAGTGAAGAAGATGCACTTCAGATGGTCAATAACGCGGAACTATTCAACACCAATGAAACAAAGCAGGCCTACAAGAAAGAACAAGTCAAGAACCGAGCAGAAAAATGGAAAATGAAGCCCCTGCATGGTCAATATTTGCACAATATAACTGGAAAACCAAACATCACCAAGACCTGGCAAAGGCTTAAGAATGGCAACTTGAAGAAAGAAACAGAGAGTTTAATACTGGCTGCACAAGAACAGGCACTAAGAACAAATTCAATAAGAGCAAAAGTCGAAAAATCAACAACAAACAGCAAGTGCCACCTTTGTCTAGAAGCAGATGAAACAGTGGACCACCTAATCAGCTGTTGTAAAAAGATCACACAGACTGACTACAAACAAAGGCATGACAAGGTAGCAGGGATGATACACTGGAACATCTGCAAAAAATACAAGCTACCTGTAGCCAAAAATTGGTGGGACCATAAAATTGAAAAAGTGGTAGAAACTGAAGATGTAAAAATATTATGGGACTTCTGACTACAAACAGACAAACATCTGCCACACAATACACCAGTTACAGCTGTAGTCGAGAAGAAAGAAAAACAAGTTAAAATAATCGACATAGCAATACCAGGAGATAGCAGAATAGAAGAAAAAGAAACAGAAAAAACAACAAAATACAAAGATCTACAAATTGAAATTGAACGGCTGTGGCAGAAAAAGACCCAAATAATCCCAGTAGTAATTGGCACCCTAGGTGCAATTCCAAAACAACTTGAAGAGCACATCAACACCATCGGGGCCACAGAAATCACCATCAGCCAATTACAAGAAGCAGCTTTACTGGGAACAGCCTATATTCTGCGACGATATCTATAACAACAGCAACAACATTGACAATAAAATTCTGGCATCCCAGGTCCTTGGAAAGGACTCGATGTCTGGATGAAACAAACCAGTCAATAACACCGGTCTGACTGTTTAAAATAATAATAATATTATAATAATAATATGGTGATAGGGCAACATAGATGTTGTAGGGGGTTAAAATATTCTCTCAGGGTTGTCATTGTCTGTCTCAGTGTAGAAAATGTATTCGTAGTGCATCAATGTCCAATGAGAAAGTATATCATGTTTTGTTTTGTTAGACTGAGAGTGATGAGATCACATCTTTGCATTTATTGTTGGTTAACCAATAAAACACGGTGGGCCGGACAAATCCAGATCAATAGGAGAGGAGAACGGGTCGCCTCTTACAGCTGAAGAGGTGGGCTGAACTCTTGGCCAAGGCTTTTATTGGTTTATTTAAAAAGAGAGGGGGGGGAGGGACAGGGACAAAGAGGGAGGGACAGACAGACAGCTTCAATTAAAGATGTGAGGGCAAAGTGTAAGGTTCTATCCTGTACTGAAAATTAATGATCCTGTGCAATATACATATACATATACTGTGCAAGATGAGACCTTGCAACAGGGTCATCATGTCTTATCTCTGAAGTGTGCGTCCACACTTCCGGAGTTGTGACACCTACGTGGACAGCAGGGCACCATTCACATTTCCAATGCCTTGTTTCGAATTTAATAGCTGCAATATAGAGCTAGGACGTTGTTTATCCAGCGCAAGGAAGTTGCTGTTTCTTAGGATTGTTAGTTTCCGCAAGACAGCTCCCCCTGCTGTTTAAGTTTTGAAGGTGACGTGCCCGAACAGAGGCATTTTGCTGCTGTTGAGCCGCTAGTCTGGAAAGCACCCAGGTGGGTCATTGGAGGAGGGAGGGACAGCAGCCTCTCTGCTCTTCCAGATTTGTCTGGCTTCTGCTGGTTGAGTATTATATCTTTCAAGTGCATGTACCCTTCTCTAGAATAGAAAGCTGCTTGTGCTTGGACCTTAAAGTAAAGTTGTGCTGGTGAGTGCCATAAAACTCTTAGACCAAACCATGAAAGAGAGAAACAGTCCATTTTTTGCCGGTAGATTTCAGACGTTACACAGACTACCACCCCCCCAACCCAAAAGAAAGCCCCAGAAAAATGCATTACATTCCTGGAAAATGCCGGTACCATTCTCCCATTGGAAAAGCGTGGGTGAGGCTTAGGGTCTGAACACACTTTGGGGCACCAAGGGTCAGTTCCCACTCTGCATATGCTCAGGAGGAGCCACAAGAAGCTTGGTAACGCGGCTGCTGCTGCCGCCTCGCAGCCTCTTGCTCTTTGTGGGCGGGGGGGAGGGAGGGAGGCGGCTTGGCTGGAGGGATCCGGGTGGGAGGCCGCAGACCAGGTGGCGGCTCACGCAGCAAGGATGCCCCGCCGCCGCTGCTGCCGGGGAGGGCCGGCGGCGTCGAAGCCTTGCGGAGGTGCCGATCCCCACGACTGTGCTCCAGGGCCCAGCAGGCGGCAGCAGCAGCAGAGCTCTGCCCGGGTGGACTTCGGCGGCCTGGCTGGGAAGGCTGCTCACCGTCGGGTCGCGGGCTGAGCAGCAGGAGGGTCAGCGCGGCGCCCCCTCCCCTGCTGTGTCCGGCGCGGGGGGCGGCCGCGGCCCTTCTGGTCGCTCTCCGGGCGGGCGACGCCCCCCGCCCCGATCCTCAAGAGGCTGGTCTATATTATAATGCAACAACGCCTCGGTGGGCGGACCTGCCGCCGCCGCCGCGGAGCCTCTCACTGCCTCCTCCGCCTCCCCCCGACCAAGCGCCGCCTCCGTCTTCCTCGCTCGCTCTAGGGCCGCAGGTGATGGTCTCGCGCGTCGGCTCCGCGGCGGCTGGTGCGCGTGGCTTCGGCAGGAAGGCGCTGCTGCTGCTCCTCGATGGAGGCTCGTGAAGTCGCGATGCAACTTGGCAAAGAAAGAGCTCGTTGTGCAAACGGCGGAGGCGCCTCCTCTGGCGGGGCGGGGGGGAGGAAGAAGAAGGGGGCCACTTGCTGGGGTGCTGCTGCTTCGGGGGGCGGGGTAGCATCCATCCCAGACCGATGGTTGTCAGCTCTGCCTATATAGGGTCGCCGCCAACTGCACCTCGTAACGCAGTGCTGCAGTCCAACGTGCGTGTGTGTGACGGAGAGGCTTCACTGCAATCGTGCTGGTCACTTCAGATTCGGCAAGCAGGAGTGATGCAAACAAAGCATATGCTGATCCACATCAACAGGCTGATACGTTTCCTCTTTCTTGGAAGGCACTTTGCTCGTGGCTTTCTAGGCAAAGGGGCAGTTTGCTGAGAGTTCCCCGGCCCTTTAGCAGAGAGTCCTTCCCTGGCAGCGGCAGCAGGGAACTCTGGGAGGGAGGCAGGCCTGAGCCTGGACTTCTGCATCTGGGGTCTGGCTGCAAATGGGTGCCAAGGGCCATGCCATCTCTGGCAGTTTGCGGGGTCTGGACTTGGTGGTACAGCACACGTGCTTGCAAACTGCAAACCGTCTTACTTGTATTTTGTATGCATGGGTTTATATGTATTTATAGGTGTGGTGGGGAATGAAAATGGGGTCCTTTAATTGCCCCATGGGTGAAAACCTGGGGTTCGATGTTTGATCAGAAAGACAGGGAAAGACAGACGCAGAAATCATCACACATGGATTTAGCTGCCTGAAGCCCTGCAAAACCCTGGGGGCACCTTCTTTTCCCCAAAGAACTCGTTTGAAGTGGAGAAGCCCTGGGCAGGCAGAGAGATGGTTTGACCCTTTCCCTCCCTGCAGTTAGCCCCTGCAAACTCCCCTCCCCTGCCAACTGCTTTTGCCCCAGGGGTTCTAGACATGATATGTCTAGAACCTGCATCACAAGTGGATGTCTGGAACCTGGGGTGGGGTGGGGATAGTGTGTTGAGGGGGGCAGAACTTTAGGGAGAAAGCAGCAACAGGTGGGGGGAGGCTCACAGCTTCTCCACTTCAAATCATCCCTTAGAAATACGGGGGGGGGCTCTGAACATGGGGTCCCACTCAGAATGTCACAGACAAGGGGCACTCCAGTGTTGTGGCTTGACTTCCTGGGCAACTTTCTTTCCAGAGGGATAGAATGCAACAGAGCAAAGGGTCAAACTGCTGGGGGTACAGGCTGAGCCGGTGCTCAACACCCTCTCAACACATTATCTCACCTACTTGCAGGGACGAATCAACACCATGGGAGACACCAGCATGTGGACCAGGCCACCTTCCAGACTCTGGCATCTCCAACAGATGGCCCCCCTGGTAGGAACCCATTTTGGCACTTCAGCAGACACCCAGCTTGCTTTCCTGACCTCTCCAGGCATGCAGGGAAACACCTGGGGTGGCCCTCTGCTCCCCATACTTCCAAGAGCCAAAGGTGTAAAATATGAGCAATCAGCGCAAAAACCTTAAGAGAAAAAGCTCCCGGTTTAGAAACAACAGCAGCTGCTGCTGCAGGTCACAAGACAAATATCTCCCCGTTTTCCTAAACCACAGTCGGGTGGTGTGGGAGAGGACCCTGTAGAGAGAGCACCTCAGATTGTGGCACTATCCCACGATACACCCCTGCAGGAACCTCCCTTGGACCCTCCCCAGAAGACCACCTTTGAGGAGTCTCCAGCCTAGCAAGCTGTTGCGAATGCTCTGTTTCTGTCCCTGCCTCTCCACCCCTTCTGGCCTCACTGCAGGGGCAGGGCTAGTGGGCACCATCCCGGATGCATTTAGTGCCCCCAGTGAGCCCCACTCCTGAACGGGGCTCTTCCCTTGTCTGTCTGGAGCAGCCAGCCGCCTCCTCTGTCTCCGACAGCTCAGCTGCCCAGCAAAATGTTCTGCTCTTCCATGGTGTCTGTCTGCCAAGGGACAGCAAACTGGTTTGCCTGTCCTTGTGATCTTTGCACTTCGAAAAATGAAGACATCCCCTCCACCGCCCAGCTTTTAAAAAAGACATTAAATGTAAATGCAAAAGTCTGGAGGTCTGCCAATTGACTCGAATAGGACCACTGTAGTGGTGGCCATAGAACTGGCTACCAACTGCAGCCCTGGTAGCCTCCAGTGTGCTGGGCTGCAGCCAGGTCCACCTCTTGTTCTGGGCTGGGAGGGGCCTCTCCCCAACCAACCAGGCCCAGTAAGCCTGCTGGCTACTGAAAGCCAAGTCTACCCAGGGCCTTCTCCCCACAAGGACCGTGCTGGAGATGTCTGGCTGCAGACTAGGATGGGCTCCCCGGCAGCCATGTCTCCAGAGGACAAGGGCCACTTTGCTGGTGACTTTTGAAGGGCACCCACCTCTTATGCACTTAACGTGGCCACTTTGTGTTTCAAACAATGGGCTTCTCCTGCATCGGCCCTCTCTGGGGCGACAAGGTTGCCTTGGGCCTAAACCTTGGCTTGGGTGGTACAGCCACCTGGGGTCAACCCAGGCCAACATGGATGGTACCCACCTCTCCCTCTTTGGGGTACACCCCAAATGTCAGGAGGAGGATCGGGCAGGCAGGGGCCTAGCGAGTCTCCAGGGAGAAAGAGAGTTCCAGTGCTGAAGCGGCCACAGAAAAGGCTACCTCACCGGGAGCAGGGGGTCTCTGGTGGAAAGTGGGGTGTGCACAGGGGAACTCCAGGCTGTAGAGGCAGAAGCAGTCCTGGTATATACCCTGGCCATTCCCCTTGCTTGCTTCCAGCCACATGGCCCCCACCTGCCAAAAGGTCCCCACCCCCGGCTGCTACCATAAATGATTCTGCTGCCTTCTCTGCCTGGCTGCTTCTTTGGCATGGCCCTTTTATCACAAGAACGGCTGTGGATGTGCCGTCCTCCTGCTCCCAGTTCCACCGCAGGGTGGCCTTGGGCCAGGGCTGGTGTGAGGATGGGCAGCGCCTGGTGCTTGGTGCTCATACAGTGGAGGCCCCGACAGGCAACCATCTCCAGAAGGACAAGGCAGGCAGAGCCATTGTCTCCAGCTGAGTTTCCCCACCATGGCTGGCCGCCCTCCCATGACGTGCAGCTTCCTCCTCCTTCCTCCTCCCTTCTTGGTTGATGGTGATGGAAGTTCTCACCTGTGCCCTTCCCTGCCCAGCACCGCCACCTCCTAAGCCTGGCAAGTGCCCGAGAAGACCTCCGGGGACCAGCTCCTCCTCTATGCGCTCCTACTGCGCCTCGGATGAGACCTGCCCAGGACCCGAAAAGTGTTGCCCCACCAGAAAAGTATGGAAATGTCTCCTTCCGGACACAGGTACTCGGGCCTCCCTCAGTCTCTCAGGGCCAGGAGAGGAGTCGCGGCGCGGGTGGGGGAGGGAAGCCTGTGGGGGGGCGCAGTTCTTCCGAGGGAGCCGTGCTGTGGGTCGCCGCCGGGGCTTTGGCCACATTCCTGGACTCAGCGCCTTGTTGGGAGTGAGTTCCACCCCCACAGCATTCCATGGAAGGGGGGGGGGGCTTACTCGCAGTGTGCTCAGGAGGATGCCAGCCTTTGCCCAGGATCCTCTTTCCTGCAGCGGGGCCCTCGCGGCCACTTTCTCAGCTGTACGCTGTCTAGAAAAGGGAGACGTTCCACAGATGCAGCTTCTCCTGCAGGGAAGAAGGAAGCAGGGCCTGCTTTTGCCTCTGCAAGATACAGGAACCGTGTCTTGGGGGGCCCAAGAAGAGCATGTGCAAAAATGCGTGTCTCCCAACCACTGAGAAACGACACCCAGAGCTAGGAAGATGAGCTTCCAGGTGGAGGGAAGGAGGGGAGCATCTCTTGGGCGGAGGGATGGGCCTCCTCCGTCTCCACCCCACATTTCACAGCAGGAACGAGGAGGCATGGGCGGGGGGGGGCGGGGGCTGCCGCAGAGCCATGCCATGCCCAAGAGGGTGGGGTGGCTAGATGGGCCCCAACTTGGGGGGATGCAGCATTCAGGGGATGATTTTGCACTGGCCAGTTCCAGGAAATCCTCTGCACTCCGTTGAATTGCAGGGAATCCAAGTGCACACCCTGAGCCAGTGGCTGGCCACGTGGAGATGCACTTTTTGAAGCCACTTTTGACAGGCACTTCCTCCTGGGCAGCCGGTAGCCCTGTGCAGACATTCTATGCCAGGGGTGCAGACAGGTCTTCTTGTATGAATGGCTGCACACGTGTTTGTTTTGCAAGTGACCTGGGTTGCAGCCCCTCAGATGGCAAATGCACTGGTGTACGTGTGTTGGACGTCATGTGTGCTTCACTGCAGACGTGTCCACCATGCACAGCTGGAGTGTTCATGGCACCTCACATGTGAGCAGAGCTACTGTCCTTTTCTCAGCCAGTGACCTGGCCCTTGTCCTGCCCTGGGTGGGTGAGGATATCAAGCGCTTGGCGCGTCCCAGCTGCAGCTGCCTCCAGAAGGACCAATGCCCCTTTGTGTCTCCTCCCATTGTGAGGCCTCCCAGCTGGGAGGAGCTGCAGGGCTGCCCTGGGTCCTTCCCTCTGTGGCCCAAGTGCAGACCCAGCCCAGGCCAAGGACATCCAGCCGTGACTCTCCTGTCTCCCCCCCCCCGCCCCCACAGTGCACCCCGGCTACTGTCCCCAGCCAGAAGGCGGCGCCGTCTGCTCGGAGGACTGTTCCGGGGACGCCCACTGTGCCTGGGATGAGAAGTGCTGCATGGAGAGCTGTCTCCGAAGATGCACCAGAGCAGTTCCAGGTACTGTGCAAGAAGCTTCCGTCTTGCTTCCTCAGTGAGGCGGGCAGGTCTTGTGGTAGCAGCAAGCGGGACTTGTCCCCAGTGCTAAGCAGGGTCCACCCTGGTTGGTTTGCTTTTGAATGGGAGGCTACATGTGTGAGCACGGGAAGATGGGGCCGCTCTGGGAAGAGCAGCTGGCTGCTTGCATGCAGGAGGTTCCCACTTCCCTCCCTGGCAACAGCATCTCCAAGATCGGGCTGAGAGAGGCTCCTGCCTGCAACCTGGGAGATGCCGCTGCCAGTCGGTGTAGACAATACACAGAGCTAGATGGAGCAATGGTCAGACTTGGTATATGGCAGCTTCCGGCGTTCCTGTTGCCTGGTGCATCAGCAAGTGCTTTGCCCTCTTCCACGCAAAGGGCTTGATGCACAATTCCCACCCACCTGGCAGCCTCCCTCAAGGGCATCATGGCCACAGGGGGGGGGGGCTGGCAGGCATCCAGCCATCCCAGCCAGAATGCTCCCCCAGGCCCCCCACCAGCCTGGCCCTGGAGCATCCCTTCTTCAGCAGAGCACTCCTGGCGTGGGGCAGGCAAAGCGCTGGCATGTCCCTCACGTGAGCTGGCACGGTCTCCTCAGAGAGCAGCTGCGTGGCTCCCCAGCATGCCTCCGGCCCACCCAGCACCAATTCCCTCTGAGCAGCAGCAGCTGTGGCCCAGGCGACTCAGTCCAGGCCAAGGGTTCGGAATTCTCTGCTGGTGGGATCATCCTCCCCTGGAGCCCTGAATGCCGCATGGTGGAAGCCCTGCTCAGAGTCACAGTGGGCCTCACGCGAAGGGCCCCGAGGCCCCAGTTCAGTATGCTGCACACAGGTCTCCGTGTCATACAAGTGCGAGCAAAGAACAAACGGAAATCCCAACTCCACCTGAGGTCTGATAACTGCAGAGCCACCTAGTGGCTGAGCCCTGTAACTACATTTCACCCTACATTGCAAGGGCCTCCCGCAGGTAGCCCCGCCTCCCCCCCAAGTAGGTAATAAAAATTACCTAGGGAATTTTGGCGCCCAGACCAGGCCTTCCATGAGGTCCCCCTGCCTCATGGCGCACCCCACCCACACACCACCAACTTTTGTGGACCTCCTGCTGTAGCGAACCCGCAGGGGTTTTTTTTTAAGCAAAGCCGCTGTGAGCCTGAGGGGTAGCTGTGGTGGGGGGGGGTGAGCCAAGCAGTCGTCCTCCCCCCGCCCCAGCGGTGGTGGGAGCAACTTCTGGGCCTGTGGCTTGCAGCAATCTCTTTCTGAACTGCACAGGCACACCTTGCAGTTCACAACAGCCACTGGGCCGAAAGGACATGCCCAGCGGTTGCTCCCACCACCACAGAGCGGGGGGAGGACGACTGCTTGGCTCACACATACTCTCTGCAGCTACTCCTCGGCTGTGCAGCAGCTTTGGTTTGTTTTTTAAAATGTCAGTTTTCCACAGAAGGCAACAGCAGGCGGGCTGGGGTGGCTCTAGGAGGCCCCCCGACCATTCGGAGACCTTGGAGGCCACAGTCCGGGGGTTAGAGGACCTCTGCCTCCAAGGGCAGCTTTACACAGGGGTGCGATGCTCCAGGATCCTTAGACTCTTACTCACTTTATTTGCAGTCAAACATGCTTCTTTATTGTTGGACAAGCACACACACTAACTTACGAACGGAAAAGAACAGGGTGGGGGGATTCAAGGGCGCAACCTAACTTCTGCCCTTAATAGAAGGTTCTAGTGTTGGGTTTTCTTTCCTCCTTCAGTGGTCGTGATGGGACCACAGGCAGAGCCTCCACATGAGGCAGCTGCAGGATGAGTGCTGCTCCTTTTCAGCCCAGTGAGGCATCAAATGGTCCACTCTGTGCCTCCATCATTTGGGCCTCCTAAACTACCACTTCTTGCTATGCTTAGCAAGGAATACGCCAACCATCTCAGGGGGTGGGGGGGGGTGTTGGAGAGGGAGTGCCAGTGCATCACCCTTTCGCACCAACTATCCTAATGGCCACTAGGGGCCTTGGGAGGAGAGAGAGGTAGCTAGTGGGAGTCTCCTTACCGGTCCCTGACCTGGCTTCAGGCTGCGGGGTAAATGTTGAGCGATGCCACTTCGAATTACACTCGTGGCATGGAGGGAAGCAGCCCCTCCCCTCTGCTCTTGATTTCTGGTTTTGCAAGCTCACATGGCCTGCCTCTGTGATTTCCTTCTAGTCAATGGGGGGCGGCGGGGGGGGGGGGAGATTACTAAAGAGCTACAGCTGCATTTCAAGGACAGTATCCCTCTTCTCATGCTAATGATTCTATGTCAGGGCCTCTCCCTATTTGCTCCGCGTTTTCAGAAAAAGGTCACTTAATACCAGCATTTTAAAAACCCAGAAATACCTCGAGATAAGCTAAAATTCACAAGACAAAGCCCAATTTGTGTGTGGAGTGCGTCCGAGGATCTCGGAGGGACTTTGAGGTAAGTTTGGCTGGTGTGTGAATGCACACACTCTCTTCTGAAGGAGATTCGGGGTAGGAGCCCTGTCTGTAAAGCCTCCTGCTCTGTGACCCTGCCTTGACTCCTCAGGTCCTTCCTGTGGTGAGTCAGTCCTCTTCCTTTCCTCCTAGAGAGAAGATGGAAACATCTCTCTCTCCCCCTATCTATTCATTATGTAGCTGATAGACAGGATAGGTCTTTCCTATCTCCAATGTGCTTCACCAATAAATCAATTGAGTTTAGACTCTACAGCGATCTCCCTTAAATAGCTGCAACAACTAAACTCTGCACTCTGTAACTGGAGTGGTCGCTTCCTTGGACGCTTCCTAAATAATCACAAACCCCAACAGGGGGAGAGCTAATTTTGGAAAAGTGTCCAGCTGACCCTGTCTTGCTGCAAGCAAGGGTCCTAAGAGCCAACTGAGCCTGGCTGGAGGGAGGGGCTGTGTGAGGCACACCTCGCCTGAGCTGAGGAAGGGCTGGGACTCCTTGCCTTGCCTGCCGCTCCTCCAGGGCAGATCATGGACCAAGAAGCATAGGAAGCAATAAACATAGGAAGCTGCCTTCTACTGAGCCAGACCCTTGGTCCATCTAGTTCAGTATTGTCTTCACAGACTGGCAGCAGCTTCTCCCAGGTTGCAGGCAAGAGTCTCTCGCCCAGTCCTATCTCGTTGGAGATGCTGCCAGGGAGGGAACTGGGAACCTTCTGCACGCAAGCAAGCAGGTGGTCTTCCCAGAGCAGCCCCATCCCCTAAGGGGAATATCTTACAATGCTCACATGTAGTCTCCCATTCAGATGCAAAGCAGGGCAGACCCTGCTTAGCAAGGGGGACAATTCATGCTTGTTAACACGAAGCCCCCTAATGGCGCAGCGGGAAATGACTTGACTAGCAAGCTGAGGTTGCCGGTTCAAATCCCCGCTGGTATGTTTCCCAGACTATGAGAAACTCCTATACCGGGCAGCAGCGATATAGGAAGAGGCTGAAAGGCATCATCTCACATTGTGCGGGAGGAGGCAATGGTCAGCCCCTCCTGTATTCTACCAAAGACAACCACAGGGCTCTGTGGGTGCCAAGAGTTGACAATGACTCGACAGCACACTTTACCACCAGACCGCTCATCTCCCTATGCACAACTCAAATGTCCTGGTGGGCCAGAATCAACCATGACTTGGTGTGTGATAGCCGAGGTTGATTGTCAGCACATTATTACATTAACATTAATTATTCAGAAAATAATGAAAGTGAGGGGGCACTTGGAGTCGGGGTGGGGGGAGATGAGGGGAAAGAGGGGTGGTGCCGGTGGGGACATCCGGCCTCAAGCAGCCGAGTGCCTTGTGTTGCTGCTGCTTATCAGCTGGAGAGGCCAAGCCTTCTTCCTGGCTGCTGCTCTTACTGCTCTCTGTGCAGGAGATTCCTCCCTGTGGGCCAGCAACATGTCCCCGCGGCCGGATGTTGTGCAGACAGCTCCTGGCCAGGGGCTGGCTCTGCCCCGTAACACCCCCCTGTCTCCTCTCCAGCCACGCCTGGCGTTTGTCCCAAGCAACGGGTGGTGGCAGCACCTTCATGTGGAAGCAAGTGCAAGGATGACCGAAGCTGCCCTCCTGGGCAGAAGTGTTGCTTCACGGGCTGCAGCCTGGAGTGTGTCCCCCTTGAGGCGGACGACCCCCAGCAGCACGGCGGGCAGGGCCAGGGCCAGAGCACACCCTCGCCAGACGGGCAGGTCACCCAAAGAGGAGGTGAGTGGCGGCCCCAGTGGGGGCAGGAGCTGCCGCGGGGGGGGGGGGGCTGGCCCATTTCTCAAGCAAGTCACTGCTGAAGGGGGTGGGTGGAATCGGCACATCTCCAGCCCTTCTTCTCCACTGTCTTTAGCTGCGCACATGCCAAAGAGACCCGTGCCCACAGGGGTGCTGCTGGAGAGGAAAGCCAGGCGCTCATGTTGGACAGCTGCTGCCCTGGAGAGCCAGGCGGGTTCAGGGCCTGCTGCTGCCAGTCGTGGCCACGTGGTGTCCTCCTGCCTGCGGAGCGGTGAGGGGAGAAGGGCACCGCCTGGAGCCCGGGCAGGCTTCTCACTGGCCTGTGTGGGGGCCTGGCCTCTGCTCCAGGGAAGGGCGACAGAGAGGCTCAGACGGCGCCAGAGGAGCTCCGGGGGGGGGGGAGGCCGTGCCACCATCACAGAGACTGCCCTGCAGGGAAGCGCTGCTGCGAGGAAGGGAAGTGCCGGGCACAAGGTGAGCAGGGCTGGCTTCTGCGGGGGGGGGGGGCGGAGTGGGGGGGGAGCCCCAGGCCACTGCCTGCATTTGCTCCCTTTGCGGTCACAGAAGCAGTGCCTCAGGCGAGGCATTGGTGGGCTTCCCATCTGGGTCCTGGGCAGGCCTAAAGCTGCTTGGCTTCTGCAAGGCGGCGGCTGCATCCCCTCAGCCCATAGCAATAGCAATAGCACTTACATTTATATACCGCTCTATAGCCGGAGCTCTCTAAGCGGTTTACAGTGATTTTTTAGCATATTGCCCCCAACATTCTGGGTACTCATTTGACCGACCTCGGAAGGATGGAAGGCTGAGTCAACCTTGAGCCCATGCTGGGGAATGGAGCCCACGGCCAGCTTGCTCCTGCCCCGTCCCCAAAGGGCGGAAAGCAGCCGCACTACAAGGAGGTGGCTACTGCAGGCAACAGAGTGGGCAAAGCAAGGGTGGGCAGCGGGCCCAGCTAGCCTCTAGACGGGCAGAGGGCTTTGCACAAGCACAGCCATCCTGGCAAGCTGGGCCTGGCTGGCTGGGTCGTGAGAACCCAGAAATCCCCATTGTGGCCAAGACAGTCTTGGTCAAAGCACTGCGGTTCATCCGCAGTCGGCCCAGATCGAAAACTAGCTCGGTAGGGTTCCGTGATTCTGCTTAGCACTCTAACCAGGATCACTGTGACAGGCAGACCGACAGATAGATAGATAAACTCTCTCTCTCTCTCTCTCTCTCTCTCTCTCTCTCTCTCTCTCTCTCTCTCTCTCACACACACACACCATGGGGGGGGCAGGTTGCTGGGGGCCCTGGGCAAAGCTCCACAGTGCCCCCTCCTGGTGCTTCCCGCCGTCACTCATGTCAGTCACTCTGGCCTCCAATGCGTCCCCCACCACCCCAGTTTACCAGAGTGAGATGGGAGAGGTCCTGGTGATGGGCAGGCAGGCAGGCCAGCTGGTGGGCCAGTTCCCTCCTCCTTCCCACCTTGGCTAAAAGGCCTCCCCGCAGAGTCCCCTTGTGGTCAGCCCCTCCCAGCATCCCCCACATGGGCCCGGAGGCTTCAGGGCCTGACGGGGCACTCTCAGCCAGGGCCCAACTTGGCTGCCTTCTGGTGCTGGTCCTGATCCACACACATCATGCGCACCAGGTTCTGGAATGTTGCAGGCCTGTCCCTGCTCCTGCCCAGCTCTCGGGGTTACTTGGCCTCTTCATTTAACAGAGCATGCAGCGAGATGTGGGGCTGAATGCATCACTTGTGCCTCCATGCTTTAAAAAAATTAAAATGGCAGCAGTTTGGAGACAGTCAGGACCGTGGTGTGTAGGAGACGCATATTCAGCCCTTTCTCCTCCTGGTGAACCTTGTCGCCCGAGCCTGGAGGCTGCCCTTATTATCCCCAGAAGGGAAGCTTCCCTCAATGCTGCCAGTGGAGACATTGGCAACCCAGCCGCCGTGGTCCTTGCCCGTGGTGGTGCTGGTGGCACCTAGCTTGGCTCCCTACCTGGCACAAGCAAGCACAGCCATGGCAGAGAGCCGGAGGGGTTGCTTCTGAATGCCTGCTCGCTTCCTCCTCTGGGCTTCTGACTCCCACATTTCAAAACACCAGAGGGTCTGTCTGCTGCTGTGCTCAAACTGCTTAACAGGGCAGCCCAAAGGGCTCAAAAACCTGCTTATCAAAAGAGCCCAGATGTTATCTGGGTCTCAAACCAAACAAACATGAAGCATGCAGGAGTGTGTAGACTATTACTTTACAAGTAAAATTGGGGGAAATCATGGCATTTAAAAAGTAGGAGGAAGAAAAACTTCTAAAACTAGCATCACACACACACACACACACACACACGAGAAATGCAAGGTGCCTGGGGCTAGCAGCCCTTTGCAGTTCTTGCAAGAGTTTTTCTCCTGGACAGCGGTCCCCAGGGAAGCACTTCAGTCTGCCACAGGCTACCTGGGCTACTGGGCACATGTACCGTGGCCATTTCCACATCTTGCACATCTCTAGGGTCAGGGGTGGTGGTGAGAGGAATGTCAGTCGTCGGCCACCCTGCGTGTGTTGCTCGCCTTGTCTGGTCGTGAGGCTGGAGCTCAGAGCACCCTGGTTGCAAAGTGGATTTTGCAACATTGTGTGCATTTCCCACCCCCAGGGGAGCAGAAGCGCTGGAGGAGCAGAAGAACACAAGAACAGCCCTGCTGGATCAGGCCCAAGGAGGCCTCTCTAGTCCAGCATCCTGTCTCAGGCAGTGGCCCACTCCGGGAAGCCCACAGGCAAGAGGTACGGTCAGGCCCTCTCTCCTGCTGCTGTTGCTCCCCTGCAACTGGCATTGAGAGGCATCCTGCCTCTGAGGCTGGAGGTGGCCTATAGCCACCAACTAGTAGCCGTTGATAGACCTGGACTCCATGAATGTGTCCAAACCCTTTTTAAAGCCATCCAAGCAAGTGGCCGTCACCACATCCCTGTGGCAGAGAACTCCACAAGATTTATGATGTGCTGCGTGCAAAAAGGGGGAAGAATCTCCTCAGCTTCATTGGGGGCTGAAGGGTCCCCACTCCAGGAGGCCAAAGATGGGCAGTTATGTGCTCATCTGCAAATATAGTTCTCCAGGGTGCTTTCCAGACTAGCTGCTCAACAGCAGCAAAGTGCTTCTGTTCAGGCAAATTGCATTCAAAATGTAAACAGCAGAGGGAGCAGTCTTGCAGAAATGAACAGCCTTAAAAAACATCAGCCTTCTTATGCTGGATACAGATTGAGTTGTTTATTTACGATCTCAGATCAAACATAAAAAAACACAGAATATACACAGTAAAGAAAGAAAACAAAAACGGAAACAAAATCTAAAATGTCATCAAGTACATAAAATCAGGAACCTTTGACAGTATGCTGGATACACAATGTCATAGCACTATATTGCAGTGATTATATTCGAAACAAGGCATTGGAAATGTGAATGGCACCCTTCTGTCCGCATAGGGACTGTGGTCTCACAACACAGGAAGTGTGGAAGCACACTTCACAGATACGTCGTGACCCCGTTGCAGGGTCTAATCTGTAAAGCGCCCAGGTACTGGTTGGCCCACAGATAAGAAGTATGCTTAGGACTTCTATACAAAAGAGAGGTGCTGGAATCACTCCGCCTGCATCGTGCTCTTAGTAATCCTTACAAGAGCCCTGTGAGTTGGAGCAGTCTTGTTATCTGCCTGTTATTCCATCTGTGAGGCTGAGAGAGGGGGGCTTGCCTAAGGAGGCCGATGAATAATGAGGATCCTCAGAAATAATAATGGGAACAGTTTCCCCAAATTATTAGAACTTCCTGCAGGAGTAAAAATGGGGGATCTCAGCCCCATGACTGAGACTCTCATCCAGCCCCGTGCAGTTTCTGAGCCTGGCTGCTTGACGCAGACCAGCAGATCATCTGCTGGGCCCCATTGCTGGGTGGCCAGAGGTACTCTAGGCTGCTTGTCTTGCTCTGCCCTGCCTCTGTGCCAAGCTGTGCACAGGGGCTCTTGCCTTCTTCCAAAGCTTCAGGGCCCAGCAGGTTCTACAGCAAAACTGTAGGACAGACTGCTGCCAGCACGGAGGCCATGTCTGGACCCACCACTGCCCAGAGTGGCTGGCTGCCAGTCTCTGCTGCTTCGTTCCCCTGGGGAACTGCCTGCAGATTTGGGGGCCAGGGGCAGAGCTCAGTGGGAGATTCCCCGAGTTGCATGCAGAAGGTTTCTGGTTCAAGCTCCGGCGGCAGCACCTTCTGGCTGGGCTGGGCAAGGAGAGCCTGGCCCTGCCTGAGCCCCTGCAGAGGTGCTGCCAGCCCATGCAGACCATGTGCTGCACTAGAGGGCCCATCGTGGCCCTGGCTCCCGGGAAGGCCGCCTCATAGGCCCACAAAATGCAGAGCCCGGAGGGTTTCCAAGCGACAGCTCCTCTGGCTGCAAAACCTCCCCATCCACCCCCGTTGGGTCTTGGCACACACTTGCGTCATCAGCGATGGCATGGGTTCTGCAGACCACAGCGGTTGCTCAGCCTCGGAAGGCAGCTCCCTTGGGAAAGCAGGCACAGGCAACGGTCGCTTGCAGCCTGTGGTTAAACTGCCTCTTGGCCCAGCCCCACCTGGCTTATAAGAGCCCAGGTTCAATCCTGACGCCCCCCACCTCCAGACAGCAGCACCATGCGGTCCAGACCCGGCCTCCTCCTGCTGGGGCTCCTCTTCTCCTGGTCTGGCTCTTCATCAGCATCGGATGGGGGCCAGCAGCAGCTGCCAGCAGGTGTGTACTGCCCACCATGGCCACCTGGAGACCCCGGGCAGCTGGGCCGGCCTCCTGGGGATGTCGGCTTTTGCACGGAGGGATGCTTCATTCCCGGGCAGTGACCAGGAAGGGGCCCTCCTGCACCCGTTATGTAGGAGACTGGCTGCTGGCCATTTGGCCCATGGATGTGGGCCGTGGCCCTTGCACCTGAGGAGCCCAGATGCCAGGCCCTAGCCTCACTAGCCCATTCTGGGCCAGCCATATTTCAACAGCCCTCATGGGAATAATGGTGAACTGCCCCACCGAGGAGCTGGGAGGGTGGAGAATGCCAGGGCCAGGAAACACGGGGGGGGGCTCTGTCCTATTCATTGTTAGATCACACGGGATGCAGCTGATCAGGTGGGGGGGCAGGTGCTTTACCCCCACGGGGACTTCTATCCTGGGTCAAGCTTGCATGGCTTCTTGGCGTAGCCCAAAGAGGCCAAACCTGTTGGGAGCTTTCCTCTGGGAAGCAGCCCCTCTGTGGCCTTTTTGAATGATCAAGTATGCCAAAGAATGGCTGACACTGAGCTCCATTGTCTTTTGGTTTAGGATCTAGTGATGCTCCCAGTGTAGACTCGGCCTCCAACTTGCCTTTAGATCATTGTGCATGTCTCAGGGGAAGGGAGGTCGGTGGTGGTGGAAAGCCGCAGATGGAAATGTGTCAATACAGTCACTGCTGCCACCTTCTTTGCCACCCGCTTCCTGTTTCTGAGCAGCCTCCCATTGGCTCTGGCCATTCACAGCACTGTGGGCTGCACAGCTTGAACCCCTCCCCAGCTCGCCACAAGGACACCCTTTGTCTGGAGACACAAATGTTGGCCTTGAGGAGAGAGGGCCCCATGACTGCCAAGACTGGGGCACCAGCGTCCAGAATCCCCTGGAGGCTCTCTCCATCGGGACAGCCCAAACAGGCCTTGGGGAGAGGGTCCTCCTGGGATTCCGGATGCCGGTGCCCCAGGGCTTTGGCGGAGCTGGCTGGCCCAACTCCACAGGATAAGGACGCGTGCCCAACAGTGAGCTGAGCACACACCCGCAGCGGCTTGTCCTCGGGAGCCAGAGGGGGCCATAGCAAGGTTGCTCCTCTCTCTCCCGCCTCTCTCGGCACGCAGCGGGACTGCTCACTGATGGCACGGGGGTGGCGGGGGGGAGCTGGTGCAAGTCTCTCCTCTACCCACGGCCCGAACTGTGCTTGGAAGAGGTGCAGAGAAGCCGTCTGACTCTTCCCCCACATGATTAACCAGTGGCGCTCCTGAGAGCCGGGAGAGCGGAAGAAAGCGAGCTTCCAGCCTGCACACATCCTTCTCCCAAAGAGCCAAGCTAGCAGACAAAGAGGCGGATCTCAGGATCACAGAGGGTGAGCCCTTGGGAAGGGTCGGCTTAGCCCGGTCTCCCCGCACACAAGCAGACAGTCTGCTCTGGGCAGCCAAAGTGGATGCCCACATGACTGGTGGGTGCTGGGGGGAGTGGGGGCCGATTGGCCCCCAGAAGCTCCAGCATGCCCTGTGTGAGAGCGCAGGGCATGTTGGAGAGACCCCCGGAGCCGGGAGCCGGCTTTTCGCCTCCCCTCCAGGGGTCTCCTCGTGAGTTGCTGCAGAGCGGAGCCACACCGCGGCAACTCATGATTGCTTAAACCGGGTTTGCAGAGCAGTCACTCCACAAACCCGGTTTAAGCACCTAGCTACTTAAGCAGGTGACCTGCTTAAGAACCACCAGGCTCACAGCCGAGCCCGGTGGTTCTCACGGCTGTAGGAAATCGGACTAGCCTCCGCTAGCCCGATCTTCTACAATCATGTGAATAGCCTCTCTGTCTCATCCGGACCCAGCAATCAAGTGCCTAAAGGACTTTCCAGAACAATAGCGGAGGGGGGGGCCTGCTCCAGCACTGTTCACTTGACTGGTTTTAGGCAGAAAAGGAGGAACTGGCGCTTAAAGCACTGGATCTGGAAGTCAATATACAACTTTAGATTTTCTTTCTAACCATGTCACGAAAAACTGCAACTTCCCACATAAATGTTTAAAATTTCACCGATCAACCACATTTTATCCTTGCTTTTCTTTCCTCCTTTCTCTGGGTGGGACCCCACTTCTCTCTAGGCTCTCTGAGCTCTAGAGTTTTAGGTTCTCTCGGGGGGGGGCTGTTCTTGTCCGGTCCCCCATCAGCAATACACCCTCCACAGCACAGCCTTCTGCTGCTAGGTGCTCTGGAGATGAGGTTTTGCAGAAAATTTTAACATTCAGTGCATTCCCAGAATGTGGTATTCTGATTCCAGGAATGAAGCTTGATGTCAGCATCTGCCTATTTTGACCGGTGAAATGAATGAATGAAATGAGCACAAAATGCTCTAAATGTCCTCTCCAGTCATCTCTCAAATGCTGCCGGTTGTGAGCAGCAACTTCATATCACCTTCCAAACCTTTCCAGATATTCACTGCTGACCTTCAGGCACTGTCCACGTCTGTCTGTCTCTGCATGCCTACCCTGGGCTAGAGCCCCATGCTGAAAAACCTTCCACTGCCTATACAGAATGCCAAGTATCTGCTGAATGGTTGAGGGCCTGCAGTTCTGAGAATATTCAGCTTCCATATTCACAGACAAGGATGTGCGGGGGGGTCACTCCACCTCTGTGATGACCCCTCCAAAGACCTGCTCCCTCTTTCCAGGTATCTGCCAGCTCCCACCAGATAAAGGATTTGGTGATGCCTTCAGGACTCGCTACTTCTACAATGCCACCTCCAGAACATGCGAGAAGTTCTTATATCGAGGACACGGAGGCAACGCCAACAACTTCCAGAAGAAAGATGCCTGCCTCCAGCGCTGTGCGGGTCACAGTAAGGGCTGGGCTGCATCAAGCCCACAATGCTTCCTCCTGCCCAGGGTCAAATTTGCAGCTCTCTTTCTAGTATTGCCAAATGTCAAGGAAAGCCCAAGGGAGCTTTGGGGCAGCATGACAGGCTGTGGGCTTGAACTACGTCTCCTGGAATCTACCCTCAGTAGCAGGGGTGCACCTGGGTAATTTTGGAACCCGGAGCTGAAGGGCTTCAGAGGGCCCCCATCTGCATGTGCAGAGAGCCCCTAAATGGGCCAGAAATGGGCTCAGGGAAGAAGCTCTTGCTGCTACTTCCCCTGCCTCAGTCTCCCCTTGAGTGCCCACACCCTGCCGGCCCCACTCGTCTCTGCTACCATCCCCACCATGCAGCAGTGGCTGAAAAAAGGTTTTAAAAAAAGATTAAACTTGCAGGCGCAGGGCAGTGGTGGGGCAGGCATGGGGCAGGGGTCTGGGGAGGCTCCCAGAACATTTGGAGCCCCCCTGCCAGAGACAGGAAGCCACGGACCAAATTCCCAAGGCCCATGGCTAAGTGTGCCTCTGCTCAGTAGAGAGATGACTCTGATCCCGTCTTAGGAACGACAGTTTAGGAGGTCGGCTTCTGGAACTCCTTCGAGGGAGGTGGCCACCAGTTGATGACTGACCCAGAGCCACTGAACTGGCTCAGACACAGCTGCAACACCCCCTGGAACTGTCTGGCTTGGGACTTACTGGTGCTGTGCAGCCAGAGTCCACCACAGAGCCCAGCTCTGGGCTCCTGTTGCTGCTGCTGCTGCTGCTTCTTCCGGTGTTAACTCCTACTGGAGGTTAGCTATCACCCCCCTGGAATTCTGACCCCCCAAGGCTATTCTGACTTGGGATGCCACTGCTCAAAAAAGTTGTAAGGATATGCATGCAAAATATTCCCGCAAATTTTTCAGCCAGGATATTCTTCATCTCCCAACATTTCTTCTTTTAATCTTTCTCTGCATGATTAACTGCAGTAAGGAGTATTTTTCCTCTCTGATAACATGGCCAAGATATTCAGGTTTTCTTCTCTTAATGATGCTAATTAGCGCTTTCTCTTTTGCCATTCTTCTCAAAACTTCCTCACTGACAACTCTATCTACCCATGATATTCTTAATACACATCAATATATCCAGAGCATGGAAGATTCTAGCTTGTTCGTATTCTGTAGTGTCCAGGCTTCCATTCCGTAAAGCACCTCACCATGCGAATTTTCAGTTCTATGCTGAAATTTCTGTTACAGAGCAGATGTTCCATTTTTACAAAAGCCGCTCTTGCCATTTCAATCGTGGTGTTTATTTCTTGTGTACTATCACTGTGTCATTTAAACATGTTCCCTAGTATTTATAATGTGAAACTCTTTCAGTTTGGGTGTTGTTGATTATTAGGTTCGTTGTACTGGGAGGTCCTTTACTGGTGACCATATACTTAGTTTTTCTCAAATTCATTCTCAACCCATATTCTACACTGACTTCATTTATGCATTCCAAAATATTTTGCAGATCAGTTATGTTGCTTGCTAACACGGCAGTATCGTCTGCATAACGAATATTACTTATTGTTTTGCCATTGATAATACCACCTTGTTGTTCAAAAAGTGCTTCAGTAAATATTGCTTCAGAATACATGTTGATTAATGCCGGTGATAGAACACACCCCTGTCTTGCTCCTCTTTGAACACCAATCTCTTCTGTCATTTCTCCATCAATGTGGACTACAGCCTTTTGATGCCAATATCGGATTCCTGTTGTACGAATGTCTGAGTCATCAATGTTTTTGCTCTTCAGTATTTCTATAAGTCATTCGTGGAGCACTTTATCAAATGCCTTTTCATAATCTGTGAAACATATAAAGATGTCCATAGCAAGACATCTTTGTATGAGAATATTTATTCTGAATAATGCCTCTCTTGTTCCCATTCCATTTCTGAACCCAAACTGGGTCTCACTTATATCAATACAATACAATACGATAAGTCTTTATTGTCATTGTCCTGTACAGAACAACGAGATTGAAAGAATCTACAACAACCTCTACAGGACCTAACAAGAAATAGCTAAATATATCCCAATATAACGCGCCCCCACCCCATATACCCATTGCCCTAAAAAACTCTAAAAAGAAACACTAAAAAAAAACCTCTGAAAAAACTGAAAACAAAAACCCCGTCAGAAACTGTATTTTGCTGCATTCAAAGCTAAAACCGCTTTTGGATAGAAACTATTTCTCAAGCGGCTGGTCCTGGCCTTTATGACCCTGTACCTCCTTCTCGAAGGCAGAAGCTGAAAGAGATCATTTCCAGGGTGCGTGGGATCCTGCACTATCTCTACCATATCCATCTCCAGCTTGTTATAAATTCTGCTGTGGATAATCTTCAGGAATATGTTCAATGCGTGACTCATGAGGCTTATGGTCCTGTACTCTGAGCAGTCCTTTGCTCTATTTTTCTTAGGTAACAATACGAACATCTATTTCAGCCATTCGTGTGGCATCATTCCGGTTTTTTATATAGTATTATAGAGATCAACCAGAAGCTGTATCTCTTCTTCTCAGCTTGAGGAGCTCAACTGGTACCTCGTTTGGACTGACAGCTTTCCTTTCTTTAGCGTTTTTCATTGTGTATTCTACTTCTTCATGTGTTATTTCCAGGCCCTGCTCATTACTACTCGATTTTGTTCATTTCTGTTGTCATCAAACATTCCTTTAATGTATTCTTCCTGCCATTTAAGTATTTTTGGTAAGTCCAATAAAACTGCAGCATCCTTATCTTTTATCATACCAGGCTGTGTCTTCTTTCCTCCAGTCATTTCCTTAACTTTCTTGTGTACACCAAAAGCATTGTGCTTCCTTTCTAGATCTTCAAATTCCTTACATCTTTCTGACATAAATTTTTCTTTGGCTTCTCGTATTTTCCACCTTACTAATTTATGAACTTCGCTGTATTTATGCATGTCTTTTCCTTTATATTTTCTCCTTTCTTCCATCAAATTGAGGATATCAGAGGTCATCTACCTTTTCTTTAGTACAGCTTTGGTGTTTCTCAGTTTTCCCTTACTTACCTTTAATAAGACTTCTTTTATCCCATCCTATTTCTCATCTACATCAGGGCATACTTTATCAGTCTTCTTGACATTCTGAATGTTTAGTCTGATCTCTTCCTTGATCTCATCTTTGACTCTATCGTCCTTGAATATTTCGATGTTTCTGTTCTGTTCCTTCTATTTCTTCATTATTTTTTTCAGTCTCACCAGGGGCGTAACGATAGGGGGGGCAGGGGGGGCACGTGCCCCAGGCGCCACTTGGCAGGGGGCGCAGAAATGCCATGTAGCCCCCCCCCCCCCCGCGCTGCCCCCACCCACTCAAAATGTTTAATTTAGCAGTGGCGCCCCGGTGAGCTCAGCTCCGGCCGGGCGCCATGCTGTCTTCCCGATCTCTTCCTCCTGGCATGCCCGCCCCGCCACTCGCGCATGCCTCGAATCACCGGGTGCTGCTTTGCACGCTGTGGTGGCTGGCGGGAGCAGAGTGTGTGCTTGCTGCTCTGGGAGGGACTAGGGAGCACGAGGAGGACGACGATTAGCCAGGACTGGAGCAGAACAGAGGAGCCTTGCTGTTGTTTCTCTCAAAACTACAATAAAGTGTGTGCATTCAAGACCAAGGTGTGTGCGTATTTTTCTATTTTTCTATTAATTTACAGGGGGACTTGTTGCTTGGAGCTGGCTTGGCTGAGGGCGGGGGTCTCAGAGGCGGCGGGGGCTGGGGGGGCTGTTGTTGCTTGCTACTTGCTTGAATCTTGGCTGAGACTGAGAGGGGGTGGTGTGGCGTTGGGGCAGCAGCGGCCGGAGTTGCTGTTGTTGTCTGTTTGTTTACATCTCTTGGCGCTGGGGTGGTGCATTGGGGTGGCGGCATTTTCCGGGGACTAGTTGTTGCTGAGGCGGGCGTGGCGCGTGGCCACCGTGTGCTAAGAAAGCTGTGGGAGGGTGAGGTGCGGTGGGCCGCGGGGAGCGCAAACAAACCCACTCTGTTTCTTCCTTCTGACGGGGGTGTTGAAAACACTCTTGTTCTCGCTTGCATTTGTGTTTGTTTGTTTTTCTTTTTAAAAAAAAAAAAAGTTGTATACCCCAGGAGGTGGGGGGAGGGAGGGGTTGAGGAACTGGTTAGCTGGCTTCTCTGGCGGGGTGTCCGCGGGGCGGCGGCGGGTGACCCGAACCCTCTTTCTTCACTTTTGTGATCAAATTTCCATCCATCCATGTTGTTCCGCCCCCAGCCCCTCTGCCCTCTCTCTGCCTAATGCGCATGAGTGAAGGGGCAAAGGAGGAATTCAAGCTTTGATATGGGAGCCCTTTCTAACTTGAGCGCACGCCACCGACCCCCGCCTGATTCTCCGTTCAAAGTCTGTCCATATCGAAGCTTGAATTCCTCCTTCGCCCCTTCACACACGTCAGTCTGCCCACACTGCTGCTGAGACGGAGAAGTGCTGGAGAGGCACTGAGCGGCGGCGGTAGCTACTGCAGTTGGAGGGGTGCTGCTGCTGCTTCTCTCCTCCTGCTGCCTGGATGGCAAGTGCCGGTGCCCAGTGGAGAAGAGGCTGAGCTAGCAGCAGCTATTCTTGCTACTGCCGCTGCTGTGTGTTCCTTCCCGCCCTGCGGCTGCGGGACCGCCGCTACCCCACCCCGGGCGGGCTCTCCCTCTCCCCTGCGCTCTTCTCCAGAGCCCAGGCAAGGGCATCAAGTTGGGGGAAGAAGCGACAGTGACTCCTGCCCAAGGAGATGTGGTGGTGTCAGAAGCCAAGGGGGTGGGTGGGGGGGAAAGCTGGAAGCGTCTCTTTCTAATTGTTAACTGCCAGCACAGGCAGCGTCTGTCTAAGGGGGGAAGTTTATGTGTGTGCGTGTGCGTGGCGTGCTGCCGCTGCATAGAGAAGCCGGGATTCAGTGGGGCTTGAGTCGGGAGCAGAGCAGGCTGTCTGTATTTTGTCCCAAAAGTCTTGGGAACAAACAATGTTGCCCTGCGAACACAGCCGGAGAGCATTGCACAGACCCTGCTTGTTTGGTCTGCTCTTTCCAGCCCCTGGGATCTCTCTGGGAGATCTTGCTGTTGCGCCTGCTTAGCCAGCCAGCAGCCACCCTTTCGTGCCAGCCGTGAGCACCGTTTGTCCTTCTTGTCTTCCTTGTTCTCCTCTGCTCAACTCATTCCTTTAACTGGCACAGACAGATTTTCTCTTGCACCGGTTAGTCGGGAAAGGGAATGGAGGGGGGGAGGGGGAGGGACGGGCTGTTCTCCTCAGCCACTTATCCGTCTAATGTTGCACTGCCTCCCTTCATTCTGTCTGCATCGGGTATGTTGGTGTGCGTGCAGAGAAAGAGGGGAAGGGGATGTGGGCGTGGTTGAAATGCAAGCTAGGTATCCAGAGATGGCCATCTCTTGCAAATGTGAAGGCAGTGCATTCAGCACTTGCAAATCCAGTGTTTCCTTCCTGACCCTTCAGAATCTACACTGACAGCTTCTGTATTTGGGTATGAGCACATGTGAATGTTTCCCCGGTGGTTTCTGATATATTGCTTTAGTAGGTTGCAACATTCTCTCTCCCTCCCCCTTGCAATGCTTTCTTCTTTGTCATTTTGGGCTGTTTTTTCAGGTCTTCACTTTCCTGACCCTTTTAGTTTGTTTACAGGGGGGAAAAGACAGCCCTATATAATATATATATTTAAAGAAAGCTCTTCTCCTGGGGGAATAAGTGTGTGTTTGTGCGTTGGGGGGGGAGAGGTAGAAAGAGTATAGCGACACAGATATTTCTTAATAGCCCTGCATAATGGAATTGCTGTCTAGATGTGAACTGGTTTAGCAGCTGCATCTCCCTATATCACTGCTGCCCGATATAGGTGTTTCCATTCGAACCCGCAACCTTTTGCTTAGGCAAGTTACTTCCCTGCTGTGCCATTAGGTGTGGCTTGTATTCCTTGTAAATCTAGGAGTAGGCAGTTGTGGGGTGTGTGTGTGTGTAGGATCTTGATTATGGAAGTTGGCTGAGTGTCAGGATGGGACAGGTGTCTTGTGTGTGTGTGCTGCAGTAGTATTTAGGAACATAGGAAGCTGCCATATACTGAGTCAGACCATTGGTCTATCTAGCTCAGTATTGTCTACCCAGTCTGGCAGCGGCTTCTCCAAGGTTGCAGGCAGGAGTCTCTTGCAGCCCTATCTTGGAGATGCTGCCATGGAGGGAACTTGGGACCTAGATGCTCTTCCCAGAGTGGCTCCATCTCCTGAGGGGAATATCTTGCAGGGCTCACACTTCTAGTCTCCCATTCAAATGCAAACCAGGGTAGACCCTGCTTAGCTAAGGGGCGGCGGGGGGGCGCAATTTCAGTGCTTGCCCCGGGCGCCGTTTTCCCTAGTTACGCCTCTTGAGTCTCACTCTGAACACTCTTACTAGTGGATTATGGTCAGAATTTATGTCAGAACCTGGATACATTTTTACTGATAGCACTACATTTCTATGCCTTTTTTTTTAATGTAATCAATTTGGTTTCTTATCATGTTCTCCTTTGTGTGCTTTGGTGATGTCCATGTGTAGAGTCTCCTTTTAGGAAGCCTGCACCATGTATTGGTTATAACCATGTCTCTTTCTTGGCAAAACTCTCTAAGTTTTTCACCTCTCTCATTCCTCGTACCTCATCCGTAGTCTCTTTACCCTCACCTACTTTTGCATTAAAATCTCCTAAGATTATTGCGATCTCTTCTTTCTTCATTATTTTTGGGACTTCATTTAGTTGACTATAAAATCCTTCAATTTCTCTGTCAAGTTTATCCGTGGTTACAGCATAGATCTGAATCAAATTAATTTTGCCAGTGAACATAGTTGCAACAGTATTATTCTTTCTGAATACCTTACCACATTTATGACCGACTTTAATATTTGTTGTTTCATGATTATTCCCACGCCCTATCTATGAATGGAGTCCTTTCTTCCTTAGTACCACATCACACCTTCATCCACGAGATATTCTCCACATTGTTAGCCATTGTACATCGCTAACTCCCAAGATGTCAAGATTCCATCTCTGCATTTCAGCGATTACATTATGCAATTTACCAGCCTGAAATAAACTCCTCCTGTTCCATGTTGCTATCCTCACGGAACATCTGGGGATTCTTAGCAACCTGAGGGCCATTTTCTTGAATTTCTTGAATGCCTTCACCTCTTGCCTGTGGGCTTCTCAGAGGCATCCTGTGGGCCACTGTGGGAAACAGGATGCTGGACCAGATGGGCCTCCTTGGGCCAGATCCAGCCGGGCTGTTCTTATGTTCCCTATTCCATCTGCTGTCATTAAGTGCAACTTCATGTTTGGGGCTCTCCGTGGGAGGGGGCGGGAAGCCCTGGCACCCAGTCATGCTCATGTGCTCTTCTCGGGGATTTCCCAATTTCTGTTTAATTTTTCATTATTTTTTCAGTGCTCTTCAACCCACCCCCTCACTATTTCGAAAGGAAGAAAACAAGTTAGAAATCCTTTTGAAGTAGCACAGTTGTGCAAGAGCACCTTCTCATACTCAAAACCCCACAACCGTCTATGGGGGAAAGAGTGGGGGGAGATCAGAACGTGGTAGTGTTTGGGCAATGGTAGTAACTGGCATATAGAGAGTGGAGGGTGGCAAGACTCTGTGTATTTAATTTAAAGTTAATTGGTCGATCCCTTTATTTTTAATGATTTTTAAATATTAAGCCGAAACCGTCCTAACAAAGAATGCAGCCAAAAATAACTTCACTGCTGAGAATCATTGAATTTAAAAAAAAAATCATGAAAAATTAGCAGATGTTGTAATGCTAAGTAACTGTTATGATTTTAAAAATGCAGCCTAAAGAGCCACAGGAGCCTCAGTTATTTTTTTAATCTTAGAGTTACTTAATTTGGCAGCAAAAGAGGGCTACCCGCTCTCCTTCATGTGGCTGAACAGAGGAAGCTGCCTTCCGCTGAGTCAGACCATCGGTCCATCAAGCTCAGCATTGCCTGCACTGACCAGCAGCAGCAGCAGCCTCCATGGACTTCCAGGGTGGGGGTCCTGCCAAGCACTACCTGCAGAGGGGAAGAATTCAAGGACTGGACTTGGAACTATGTTGTGTTTAAGAAAAAACAGCTGTGGGGCGGGGGAGAGAGAGAGGATTAGTTCTTAAAATTAGGAATTAGGAATGTTTGTGCTCTCTGGTGGAGGGTGGGGAGTGGAGGACCCCTAACCCTACAAGGCCGACATACTAAAGGTGTGCATTGGTGATTTTCATCCACAGGCAATAACCCAAAGCTACTGAGCTGCAGATGCTCCACAACTCAGCAGCATGAGGACTAAGGAAAAACCCTCATGCAAGCCCAGAAGTGGGGGGGGGGTTGCGGAATGGAGAGGGGCAGCATGGAGGAGACACAAGAAATGATTACTCGAGTATGGAGGTGGGTGGGCATAAGTCAGATTCTGTGGGTCTGGACCCCAGATCTTTTAAGTACCTAGCAACACCCCTGCTTTGTGAGTCAAGCAGATATCTGACTTTGCCCCCCCCCCATAAAAAAAAATACAGAAATATCCATTCCTCTATATGTCCATTCTTTACGTCACAAAAACTACCTCCACTGTTGTTTTTTAAAAGCAACAAAATGTGGGTGGGGTGCAACAAAATGGATGCCCTCCCATGCCTGGGTTTTCTCCAGATGCCCTGAAATGCAGCCGCACCTGCCCATGCTCCCCTTGAAACACGAACATAGGTGAGTCTAGAGGCCAGCCAAAGTGCCTCCCCGGGAGGCACCCTCGCCCTTGCTCTCTGAAACACCCACCTAGGAGCCGCTCTTGTCTGCAGAGGGGAAGGGGACAGAGCCCAGCAGCTGATCCAGACACTGACGCCCCGCTCTCTGCCCGCTGCCCATTTGGCCTTTCAGAGAAACCTGGGACGTGCCCAGCTGCAGCTCCCCTGGAGGACATTGAGCCCTGCTTTGGCGCATGTTCCACGGACAGCAGTTGCCCAGGCACACAGAAGTGCTGCCGAATTTCCTGTGGGAAGGCCTGTCTCGAGCCTCTGCGACAAGGTGAGGGGAGCCTGTCCTGGCGCACAAAGAGGTTCAGGAGGTCACGGTAGGAATGCAGGCAGTGCCGGTATAGAGCTTTGGGTGACTCCTGCCTCCAAGCTGGAGATGTCACCGCAGGGCATGTCGGCAACCAAGAGCCAGCCAGGGAGGGAGGGAATGGGGCTGGAGGGGTTGTGGTTTGTGCTGCCATACATCTTTTGGGAGATGTACATCTTCCCCTGTGGGGCTGCAGCCTCAGGTTAACATCTGCGGGAAGTGCGGGCAGCACTGGGACCAGCCCCTGAGTGACTCAGCCTCAGGTCACCTGCTCAGTTTGGGGCTTTATAGGAAGGCTCCTTGTGGTGGCGGGCCCACCACCAGCGGGGTCACCACCGAAGGGGCGACACCAAAGGGGGTCATCCCTTTGGAGGAGCCACTTCGGGGGAGGGTGGGGCTAGGGTGCTTCTGGTTAATTAGTTTTAAGCTGTTTTAGACTTGGGTTGAAGTTGCTGTAATATGTTGGGTTCATCTGGAGATGGGGGGACAGGGGGCGCCTTCATTGACTATGGGGCAGCTATCCCGGTGGTGGTGGGGAATAGAAGAAGTAACGTTGGCAGGTAGGCGGGCCATTCCAGGGGAAGGGTAGTCAGAAATTTAATAGCTGTCTCCCCTTTTAGCTGTCCTGCCAGCTCTTTGACCTCAAGGAGCACTGACAACAACCCACATAGCTTTTCCCTGCACCTCTGTAATGCCAGGTTGGTCCAAAATAAATCTGAACTCATCCATGATTTGATCATGGATGAAGGGGCCGACCTGCTATGTATTACCGAGACTTGGTTGGGGGAGGCTAGTGGTCCAGTTTGGTCCCAGCTTCTCCCTCCAGGATATTCTGTAGAGGAGCAGGTGAGGGGACGTGGTCGGGGAGGTGGAGTGGCTGTGGTCTATAAGGATAACATCTCCCTTACCAGGGTCCCTGTCAGGGTATTGGACCATATTGAATGTGTGTACATGAATTTGGGGACCAGGGATAGATTGGGACTTCTGTTGGTGTACTGATCGCCCCGCTGCCCAGCGGAATCCCTTACTGAGCTCACGGACTTGGTCGCGGAACTCGCATTGGAGTCTCCCAGACTCTTGGTGCTGGGGGACTTCAATGTTCATTTTGGGACCAATCTGTCCGGGGTAGCTCAGGAGTTCATAGCAGCCATGACAACTATGGGCCTATCCCAAGTGGTCTCTGGACCAACGCATATTGCAGGTCACACGCTTGATTTGGTATTTTACTCTGATCAGGGTGGTGTTCCGTGGGTCGGGATGTTTGTGATTTCCCCATTGTCATGGACGGACCACCATCTGGTTAAGGTTAGGCTTACAACCACTTCCCACCTCCACAGGGGTGAGGGGCCCATTAAAATGGTCCGCCCGAAGAGGTTATTGGATCCACTAAGATTCCAAGAAGTCTTGGAGGGATTTAATGTTGGCTTTGCTGGTGATCCTGTTGATGCCCTGGTTGAGAATTGGAACAACTTGCTCACCAGGGCAGTAGACACGATTGCTCCCAAGCGTCCCCTCTGACCCGTTTCAGATTTGGCCCCTTTGTATAAGGAAGATCTACGGGGGCTGAAGCGGCAAGGTAGGCGACTGGAGCACAAGTGGAGGAAGACTCGACTCGAATCTGACAGATTGCAACATAGAGCACATCTAAAGATCTATGCTCAGGCAATACGTGCGGCAAAGAGGCGGTTTTTTTCTGCCCGTATTGCCTCTGCAAACTTGCGTCCGGCAGAGTTGTTCAGGGTTGTGAGGGGATTAGTATCTGCCCCACCTCCCTTGAACCAGAATTTGGAGTCATCAGTTACCCGCTGTGATGTGGTTAAAGAGTTTTTCGCAGATAAAATCTCTCGGATTCGGGCCGACCTAGATGGAGACTCCACAATTAATTTGATGTCTGAGCTGGAGGTGCCCAACGACTCCTCTTATGTGATTCGACTGGATCGGTTTCAGTTTGTGACTCCTGAGGATGTGGACAAGCTGCTTGGAGTGATGAGGCCTACCACTTGTTCTTTTGACCCTTGTCCAACATGGCTTGTTCGATCTAGCAGGGAGGTTGTTGTAAACAGCCTGGTGGAAATAATAAATGCTTCTCTGAGGGAGGGCAGGATGCCTCCTTGTCTTAAGGAGGCAATCATTAGACCTCTTTTAAAGAAGCCTGCATTAGATCCCTCAGAGTTGAGCAATTATAGGCCTGTTTCCAACCTCCTGTGGCTGGGCAAAGTAATTGAGAGGGTGGTGGCTAACCAGCTCCAGGCGGTCTTGGAGGAAACTAATTATCTAGATCCATTTCAAACTGGTTTTTGGGCGGGCTATGGGGTGGAGACTGCTTTGGTCGGCCTGATGGATGATCTCCAATTGGCAGTTGACAGAGGAAGTGTGACTCTGTTGGTCCTTTTGGACCTCTCGGCGGCTTTTGATACTATCAGAGGGGATTGGGGGTGGGAGGCACTGTTTTACAGTGGTTCCACTCTTACCTCTCGGATAGATTCCAGATGGTGTCAATTGGAGACTGTTGCTCTTCAAAATCTGAGCTTAAGTATGGTGTCCTTCAAGGCTTCATACTTTCTCCAATGCTTTTTAACACTACATGAAGCCGCTGGGAGAGATCATCAGGGGATTTGGAGTTGGATGTTACCAGTATGCTGATGACACCCAGATCTACTTCTCCATGTCAGCTTCTTCAGGAGATGGCATATCCTTCCTAAATGCCTGTCTGGAAGCAGTAATGGGCTGGATGAGTGAGAATAAACTGAAGCTGAATCCAGATAATACGGAGGTACTTATTGTGCGGGATCAGAACTCTAGAGACGATTTTGATCTGCCTGTTCTAGATGGGGTCACACTTCCCCAAAAGGAACAGGTTCGCAGTCTGGGAGTACTTCTCGATTCACACCTCTTCCTGGTTTCTCAGGTTGAGGCAGTGGCCAGGGGTGCTTTCTATCAGGTCTGGCGGATACCCCAGCGACACCCGTTTCTCAAGATCAATGACCTCAAAACTGTGGTGCATCTGTTGGAAACCTCCAGACCGGACTTCTGTAATGCGCTCTACGTGGGGCTGCCTTTGTACGTAGTATGGAAACTTCAGTTGGTTCAGAACGCGGCAGCCAGGTTGGTCTCTGGGTCATCTCGGAGAGACCATGTTACTCCTTTACTGATGGAGTTACACTGGCTGCCAGTAGGTTCCCAGACAAAATACAAAGTGCTAGTTATAACTTACAAAGCCCTAAATGGCTTAGGCCCTGGGTATCTAAGAGAGCGTCTTCTTCATTATGAGCCCCACCGCCCATTGAGGTCATCTGAGGAGGTCTGTCTCCAGTTACCGCCAATTCGTTTGGTGGCTACACAGAGATGGGCCTTCTCGGTCACTGCCCTGAGATTGTGGAATGCGCTCCCTGCTGAGATACGATCCTCCCCATCTCTGGCAATTGTCAAAAAACACCTGAAAACCCATCTTTTCACCCAAGCTTTTTCAGTTTCCTTAATTTTGGGGGGTTTAATATCTGGTTTATTTTAAAATTAAAAACCTTGATTTTGGGATTTTAATCACTGTAATTGTTTAATTGTTTTTTAAAAACATTTTTAAATTGTTAATTGTTATGTTGTTTTCTAATTTGTTTTAGTTCTTTACTGTTTTAGTGGTTTGTTTTAACTGTAAACCGCACCGAGCCATTTTGGAAGGACGGCATACAAATCAAATTATTATTATTATTATTATTATTATTATTATTATTAATCAATAGATGTGGCTCTGATGTGCTAATAACATTTTGGGGAGGGGCTCCGCCTCCTCTAGAGGGACCAGGAAAGGTGCCTCCACTGCTGGTTCATTAGCACAGGGTCCTTCTTCCTTGAGCTCTGAGAGGGAGTGATTCTTGGTAGCAGAGGGGAGGCTAAGGGGAATGGAGCACAGCCCAGCAGCTGACTTGAGACTGTTGCCCCACTCTCTACCCGCTGCCCATTTGGCCTTTCAGAGAAACCTGGGAAGTGCCCAGCTGCAGCTCCCCCTGAAGACATTGATCCCTGCTTCAGCCGATGTTCAACAGACAGCAGTTGCCCAGGCACACAGAAGTGCTGCCAAATTTCCTGTTGGAAGGCCTGTCTCGAGCCACTGCATCAAGGTAGGGGAATCCTGGCCTAAGGTGAAACTGGGTCCAGAGACAGGCAGAGAAGAATGATGAGACGGGAGAAATGGAGGTTACCACCACTGCTCTCCTTGACAGATGTGGCTTTGACATGCTCAGTAAGGTTATGGTAGGAACGAGGGCAGGGTTGCTGTGGATGTTTAGGTGTTTTTCAAAGGATGGCTCCTGCCTCCGAGCTGGAGATGTCACTGCTGGGCATGTGGGCTACAGAGACATGGGCAGGATGGGAGAGAATGGGGCTGGGCGAGGGAGAGGTGGCTGGCTGGAGTCTCCAGTTCAGAACATAAGAAGAGCCCGGCTGGATCAGGCCCAAGGTCCATCTAGTCCAGCATCCTGTGTCACACAGTGGCCCACCAGTTGCGGGTGCTAGAGGAGAAAGAGGGCTTCATCCATGACTAGGATGCACGACTTTGAGTTATGGCCTCCTTCCTGGTCCCCACTGCAAGCAGCTTTCACCCCAATCAGAGCAGAAGCCTGCCAAATAAGAATGGGAGATAATAACACAAGGAGCATTTAACAAGATCAAGCCTAGCAGGCTAAAGAAGAAGGGGAAGGTGGTCAGGCCCCCTTGGCAGCAGCTCAGCAGGGATGGCCCTATGGCCGACCAGTCTCCCAGTTCCCCACACTCTGCCTATGGATAGACTGCCTAGGATTCTGGGTCCTTCCCACCCCCCAATGATCCCTACTCAGGCTGCACTGGGAAGGAGGCTTAACCACTGATTTACCAGGGACTCCTCAGTGAGTCGCAGGTTTCCTGGCTGCCATATGGGCTTCCTTCTGAATGACAGCAGTTGAAGTTGTAAAGCAAACTGGAGTGGAGTGGAGGAAGCAGGGAGTTATTCACACCTGGCTTCATGCCTCGGGGTGTCTGAAGAGCGAATCTGCTTCGCAGCAGATTCACAAGATGTTTAATTCGGGGGACTAAACTGACAGTTCACATAGCTGTCGGCTCCTCCCCGCACTCCCGGGCAGATCTTTTTTCTGTGCATTCCCACCTACTTGCTCTGGGTTTTTCCTCCAACCAATCACAAATCACAGCACAGAGGAAGAGGCGAGAGAGCTTTTAAAAAAATAGTTTGACAGCTAAGAGCAGAAGACCAGCACAAGAAGTTACCAAACGCTGGAGCTAACAGCAGTACGCTTAACCCTTGCCTTTGTGAGTGACTGCCTTGGTCACATCATGTTTCACCCACACACACACACCCTAATGGAACCATCTTAGACAAAAAAGGGCTACGGTTACATCCATTCTGCATATCTAAAGCCTATGTAAAACATTTTGCAGTCTGTCCCAATTTCCCCCAAACCCCTATGAAACGACAGGATTTTTTAAAGCCAGACATGCTTCGGGCGAAGCCAGAATTTGCAGCCTCCATTCAGTGGTGGTGGGGTGGGGGACAAAGTCCTGTCGGTCCTGGTCCCTGATAGCCCGCAGTGATTTCGGGATAAATCAAGCTAATTCTGTATGTGGACTGGCACACTCCAATCAGGAGTGGATTCGAAATTAAAGCCCTGTATGTAAGGCCTCCAGGAGGTGTGGGGTGCTAGCTGGGGGGGGGGGGGGAAAGGGGGGTGAACAACTGCCCAGTGTCAGGGAGGGAGCAACCCCCCCTTCCCTCCCAGGGGCTGAAGCTGGACAGAAGTCCAGGAACAAATGCAGGGCAGGGCAACCTGCGAAGGAAGGAGCTCTCTGAAGGCCCCTTCCCAGCCAGCTCCACAGAAGCCAGCATCAAGCAGAGGGGCGGGCACTGGGGGGAAAGGGGGCCACTTCTGCTGCCCACCCAGCTTCCCTTCTCCCGCCCTTCCCCTGGTCCTGAGTGCCATGCTGGAAGCTGATTGGCACCTCCTTCCACCCTGGGAATACTGGGACCCATGTGCTGGTGGGGTGCAACAGAGCTGCAGCCCATCTGCTCAGTGGAGGGAGGGAGACCTCCTCCCCCCGTGTGTCCCACAGCGCTCGGATTCTTCTGTGTTGCAGAGCGGCCTGGCAGATGTCCCGTGCTTCCTCAGAATACCTCCACAATATGCATCGTAAGGTGTAAAAATGATAGTAGCTGCCCTCAGCCCCAGAAGTGCTGCAACTATGGCTGCATGATAGACTGCTTCGACCCTGTCCAAGGTGAGCTGGTCCCACCCCTGTTGGGCTCTCATCCGAGGGGGCAGCTCTCTGGTTCTGCACCAGGGGCTGGCAAAGATGGCCACCTACTAGGGCCACTGCTGAGCAGATGCTCTCTAGCGTGCTTGGGGCTGCTCTTGGGAGGTGGGGAATGGGGAGGGACCAAGGCCTCTTGTGGACTTGCATGCCTCACCCCTTCCCCTTCCCCTAAGAACATAAGAACAGCCCTGCTGGATCAGGCCCATGGCTCATCTAGTCCAGCATCCTGTTTTGCACAGTGGCCCACTAGATGCCGCTGGAAGCCACAGGCAGGAGTTCAAGGCACGCCCTCTCTCCTGCTATTACTCCCCCGCAACTGGTGCTCAGAGGCATCCTGCCTTTGAGGCTGGAGGTGGCCTACAGCCCTCCTTAAAGCCATCCAGGTTGTTGGCTGTCACCACATCTCGTGGCAGAGAATTCTACAAGTGGATGATGCGTTGTGTGAAAAAGTACTTCCGTTGGTTGGTCCTAGATTTCCTGGCAATCAATTTCATGGGATGACCCCTGGTTCTAGTGTTATGACAGAGAGAGAAGAATGTAGATAAGCTAACCAGCCTGTAATTTCCCGTATCACCCCTGGTTCCCTTCTTGAAAATCGGTGTCACATTGGCTACTTTCTAGTCCTCCAGTACAGTGCCTGATTGCAGGGATAAGTTATATAGTTTAGCAAGGAGGTCGGCAATTTCTCATCTGAGTTCTTTGAGAACTCTTGGATGGATGCCGTCCATCCTTGGCGATTTGCTAGTTTTCAGTTTTTTCCAGACAGTTTAGAACATCATCTCTCGTCACTTCTATTTGACTCAGTTCTTTAGCCTCCATCCCCGAAAATCCTGGTTCAGGAACAGGTATATGCTCAGTATCCTCTGCCACAAAGACAGACGCAAAGAACTCATTCAGCTTCTCTGCAACCTCCATATTCTCCTTAATAATCCCTTTCACTCCCTCATTGTCTAATGGTCCAAATGCCTACCTGGCAGGTTTCCTGCTTCTGATGTATTTAAAGAAGTTTTTGTTATTCCCGTTGATGCTTTTAACTAAACGTTATTCAAACTCTCTTTTTGCCTCCCTCATTGTCACCTTGCATTTCTTTTGCCAGAGTTTGTGTTCCTTTCTGTTCTCTTCATTTGGACAGGCCTTCCAGTCTGGTGTGAAGTGACTCTCCTGATTTTCCCTTTCAGCTTCCTTTTCACCATACTCCTCATTTTGGAGAAGTTTCCTCTTCTGAAATTCAAAATGTCCGTGTTAGACATCCTTGGTGATTCTCTCCCCGCATGTATGCCGAATTTGATGGCATTGTGGTCACTGTTCCCTAAAGGTTCGATGACACTGACGTCACGGACCAGGTCCTGGATGTCACTCAGAATTAGGTCCAAGGTCGCCTTCTCTCTGGTCGGTTCCAAGACCAATTGTTCTAGGGCACAGTCATTTAGTGTATCTAGAAATTTGACGTCTTTGTCCTGACCTGACTGTGAATTTACCCAGTCTATGCGTGGGTAATTGAAGTCACCCATAATTACAGCCTTTCCTCTCCTTGACACCTCCCTGATTTCCTGCTGCAACTCCCAGTCACTGTCACTGTTTTGATCCGGAGGGCGATAGCACATCCCCAGTAGCACATTCCCTTTCCGGCCTTGTATAGTCACCCACAGGGTTTCTGTGCGGGACTCCAGTCCACCTAGATTTTCAAGCTTGTTAGATTCTATCCCTTCTTTAACATACAGTGCTACTCCTCCTCCAAGGTGCTCCTCCCTGTCCATTCTATAGAGTTTATACCTAGCAATAACAGTGTCCCACTGGTTCTCCCTGTTCCACCATGTTTCTTTTATGCCCACTATATCTATTTCTGCGTTAGTAACCAAGTACTCCAGCTCACCCATCTTGGCTCAGAGGCTTCTGGCATTGGCATATAAGCACCTATATGCTGAATCTCTCACCTGATGTATGCTATCTTTCTTTTGACTCTTTGACCAGCTGGCACAGGCTCCCGTCTGCTCTTTATGCGGTACTGCTCTGTCCCCTTCTGTTTTATCTGAATCCTTTGCACCCTCGCACCTTAAAGGATGGCTTTTGCTGAACGGGATACTGCCCATCTCCCATCGGCTGTTCCCCAGGTGTCATTTTAAAAGCTGCTCTGCAACCTTTTTGATTTTAAGCGCCAGCAGTCTGGTTCCATCTTGGTTCAAGTGCAGCCTGTTCCTTTTGTACAGGCCTTGCTTGCCCCAAAATGTATCCCATTGCCTAACAAATCTAAACCCTTCCTCCCGGCACCAACATCCCATCCACGCGTTGAAACCCCTCAGCTCTGCCTGTCTCACTGTACCTGCACGTGGAACAGGTAGTATTTCTGAGAATGCTACCTTGTGAGTCCTGGACTTCAATATGCTACCTATCAACCTAAATTTGGCTTCCAGGACCTCCCAGCTACATTTCCCCACATCGTTGGTGCCAACGTGCACCACGACAGCTGTCTCCTCCCCAGCATTGCCTAAGAGCCTGTCTAGATGCTCCGTGATGTCCGCAGCCTTCGCACCAGGCAGGCAAGTCACCATGTGGTCAACATGTGGGTCACAAACCCATCTCTCTATCCCTCTAATGATCGAATCACCCACTACGAGGAGGCCTCCACCCCCCAGAGGAGTATCCCCTGTGCGAGAGGATATGGGCTCATTATCCATGGAAGGGGTCCCTGCTAAAGGAGCATTTCCCACTTCCTCAGACCGATGTCCTCCTTGCCCTATACCTTCATTCTCCCTAACAGCAGAGGAGCTACCAGTAGGGGTGTGCAATTCGGATTTTCTGTGTTTCGATTTGTAACCAAATCGAAACAGCCCTGATTCAATTTGGATCCGAATCTGACCCATCCAAATCACCCCAGATTCGATTCAGATCCGAATCGCGGCTGATCCGAATTGAATCGATTCGGGTTTTGGATCTGTCCTAATAATTTCCCCAGATTCCCAGCTTTCATTTTAAAAAAAAGCTAAGCTCTAGCCAGGGGCGTAGCAAGGTTGGAGTGGGCCCAGAGACAAGATTTTAAAATGCCCCCCCCAAGTCCAGGGCCTCCGCACACCCCAGGCCCCCAAGGATTTAAGTCTGATATTCCAAAATAAGTATGCTGCCTGCAAATACATTTCACTGAATACACACACACACACACGTCACAATATATAGTGATATACATTGAGTACTATACATTTGTATTACTTTTAATGCCTAGAACACACTAGAAAGATGAATTATTAAAATGGGCCCCTCGCTGCAGATTAGCAAAGGAGACTTTCAACCATGCAGGGTGAACCTATGTTTGTTTTCCCAGAATTCTGAACAAATTCAGTCAAGTTCGATTGCATGAGGCTTTTCACAGGAGGCTTTTAAAGCCCTTTAACACACATCTCCTCTGGAATGGAGGTGCTGCATTCCCATGTGGGCCAGATTGACCCTGAAGTCCCTGCGAGTTATTGGGGAGCAGTTCACACACAAGAAAAATAAAATAAAATAAAAGCACCACACATGCTTCACAGTTCTCACTCAGACCTTCTGGGTTGCAAAACAACTTGAACATAAGTGCATTTATAAATGAACTAGTATTTTTAAGCCCGTTATGATAACGGGCGCTAGCTTTCTATCCCGTCTTTTCTGTCTCTCTCTCTCTCTTTCTGTCTCTTCCCCCCTCTCTTGTCCCCTCTCTCTTTTTGTTTTGTTGTTGTCTCTGTTTTTGTTCTTCCTTATTTTGCTTTTACTTTTTTTGGAGGGGGGGTGGATGAATAACGGCCAAAATGGCCCATGAGAAGGTGGCCGCCCCCGCCTATCGCCCTCCCGCGCACCCAGCTGCCGGAGCCCACCTTACCCGCTCCAGCCCGAAGGAGAAGAGAGGAACTCGGAAACAGAGCTATTCTCTGTGTTAAGCTGCTGCCCATACTGTCGCAATGGACGCAATAGGTGTCCTTTGCGTCCATAGCGGCAGTTTGAGCAGTGACTTAGCACAGAGAGGAGCTCTGCTCGTGAGCTCCTCTCTTTTCCCTCGGGCTGGAGCGGGTAAGGTGGTCTTCGACAGCTGGGAGGGCGATAGGCGGGGGCGGCGACCTTCTCATGGGCCATTTTGGCCCTTAATCTTTTTGGGGGGGGAGCGGGGAAGGTGATTTTGGGCAGCTGGGAGGGTGGGTGAGCAGGCGGCGGCGGCTGTGAGCGGGCGGGGGCCTCGTTGGCGGCTTCGCCGCCACCTCGCCCAGCTTCATTTTGGGCAGCTGGGAGGGTGGGTGAGCAGGCGGGGGCGACGGCTGTGAGCAGGCGGGGGCCTCGTTGGCGGCTTCGCCGCCACCTCGCCCAGCTTCCCTGTCCCCCGTCTCGGTCTTCCCCCGCCGCCATTGCCCTCGCCTTTTTCAGGGCGGCCGCTTCTGGTTGTCTCGGCCTCCTCTCGCCGTGCCTCGGCCACTTTCCCCCGCCGCCACACACCGGCTAATGGCCGCCCGTGGCTGTGGGACACTGGTGTCTGAGGTCCTGTGTCCCTTGGGCTCTTCTGGGCCTGCGCTTCGCGCAGGCCCAGAACAGCCCAGGGAGGCAGGGACGCAGATCCCCAACGTTCCAAAGCCACGGCCACTCACTTAGCCTTTTATTATATAGGATGAATGAATGAATAAAATTAATAAAATACTGTTCCAGAAGTTTTTGCAATTTTCTGCCATGAAACAAGCCACTTATAGGACTTTTTAGATAGTTTTTTTAAGTCAGCAAATTTTCCAAGCTGTTTCAAAATAAATATTCAGAGACTTCTCGGTCCCTCCCCCCCCATATCCAAGCCCTATGGCAAGCAGATCCCTATATAGGGGGGGGGCGGGAAAGGTAACCACAAAAAGGAGTTCACACTCTACCTGGCAAATGCTGGTCTGGGTTGAGCAGGGCAGCAAGGGGTCTTCTTCTGCCGAGAACACTCTGGCTGCCTCCTCCTTCCTGGCTGGCTTGGGCCCTACTAGAGTTCAGGCTTCACTGCGGCCTACACGGAGGCCTCCCTGGAAGCCCCATTGCCCACCCGCCGATCAGCTGAGAGGCGCCCGGGAGAAAAGGAGCTCTTGGCAGCTGGGCTGCTGCTTCGATTGCCGGCCAGGAGAACAAGCAGGAGAGACTGCGAAGAGGGCAAGTGGCTGAGGGGCCTTGGGGCTGGGCAGGGGGCAAGGGGGAGTCACGTGAGGTGCCTCTGGGGGGCCCCTCCAGGCAGTGGGGCCCCCAGACAACTGTCTCCCCTTGCCCTATCATTGTTACGCGCCTGGCTCTAGCCCTTATAGAAGTGGAGTTATGGAGCAAAATGTGTGGTCACTATTTTTTAAGTGTTTGAATTCTTTGGTGTATAATAACTTTCACTCAATGAATCCTTATGAGGATTCATTCTACACCTTCATTTCTTCTATTCATTTTGACTGTCTTTTAGACAGTGCCAATGGTCAACTGCCATGTGCCAACCACACCCCACTCCCACCCACAAGGCAGTGAGGTACTACTCAGTTATTTATTTATTTATTTATTTATTCGATTTCTATCCCGTCCTTCCAAAAATGGATCAGGGTGGTTTACGCAGAGTAATAAATAAATAAGATGGCTCCCTGTCCCCGAAGGGCTCACAATCTAAAAAGAGACATAAGACAGTCACCAGTAACAGTCACTGGAAAGTTGAAGGAAACTGGTGAGTTCTGCGTGGAGTGGAGGAAGCAGGAGGTGTGGGGTGCTGGCTCGGGGGGGAAGGGGGATGAACAACTGCCCAGTGCCAGGGATGGAGCGAACCCCCCCTTCCCTCCCAGGGGCTGAAGCTGGACAGAAGTCCAGGAATGAATTCAGGGCAAGGCAGGGCAACCTGCGAAGGAAGGAGCTCTCTGAAGGCCACTTCTCAGCCAGCTCCGCAGAAGCCAGCATCAAGCAGAGGGGCGGGCACTGGGGGGAAAGGGGGCCACTTCCACTGCCCACCCAGCTTCCCTTCTCCCGCCCTTCCCCTGGCCATGAGTGCTTTGCGGGGAGCTGATTGGCTCCTCCTTCCACCCTGGGAATGCTGGGACCCATGTGCTGGTGGGGTGCAACAGAGCTGCAGCCCATCTGCTCAGTGGAGGGAGGGAGACCTCCCCCTCCCCCGTGTGTCTCACAGCGCTCGGATTCTTCTGTGTTGCAGAGCGGCCTGGCAGATGTCCCGTGCCTCCTCAGAATACCTCCACAATATGCATCGTAAGGTGTAAAAATGATAGTAGCTGCCCTCAGCCCCAGAAGTGCTGCAACTATGGCTGCATGATAGACTGCTTCGACCCTGTCCAAGGTGAGCTGGTCCCACCCCTGTTGGGCTCTCATCCGAGGGGGCAGCTCTCTGGTTCTGCACCAGGGGCTGGCAAAGATGGCCACCTACTAGGGCCACTGCTGAGCAGATGCTCTCTAGCGTGCTTGGGGCTGCTCTTGGGAGGTGGGGAATGGGGAGGGACCTCTTGTGGACTGGCATGCCTCTTCCCTTCCCTTCCCTTCCCGGTGGTGCTGAAATGCCCAGGTAGGCAGCCTCACTCGTGAGTGGGGTGATGGTGGAGCAGAAGTGGCTCTCTGTACTGGCTCATCCTCCTCCTTCATCCAAAGGACGTAGCAGTCCAGAGGAGAGCTGTCGTTCAGTGATCCCTCTAACAGAGATTCCCAGATGAGGTTGTTGACTACAACCCCTCAAATCCCCATGCAAAATCCATTGCAGCTGGGGGTTCTGGGAGTTGTAGTCAACAACACTTGCAAATCCCTGTTAGAGGGAACACTACTGGGGTTCCTCCTCTTCCTGCTGCCCAGCCCTGTGGAAATGGAGGGCAATTCCTAAAGAGTTACGTCCCTCCCTCTGCTCAAAGAGCCTTGACAGCACATTCTCTACGGTCACCCCAACCCCCAGCTGTGGGGAAACCAGCTCAGTGGTGGGAGAGGCACTCGGAGGTTCTTCAAAAAGCCACATGATTGCCTCACCTGTGATTTCACTGCCTCTGAATTGCAGCAGAGGTTTCTTTTCCTGGCTAAGCTCGCCTTGTAACAGGGGGTGTTCAGACCCGGAGGGGGTGGCCGCAGGGAATGCTAACGGCACTAAGCAAGTTACACCGAGGGAGGCACCTCGGCAGCAACAGGGTCTCTATTTCCTGATTCTCTACCAGGTACATAACACAAGAAGCAACTTCCATCACGTGAACTGTGAAATTGTTAACTAAATCTCTGCTTGTGGTTTCCAAATACCTTTTGGAGCTCAGCTCTTCTTCCTGTCTGACTTTCCACAGTGAACCAGGACAGAGGACCAGAACCGGGAACAGGAGCAGTCCAGCCTGGCCAGGTTGGGCAGATAGGCTGACCCACCAGCCTATCCCTGGCATCTTGGGAGTCAAAGCGCCAACCTGCTGAGCCCAGCCCTCTTCCCTGCCCTTTCCCCTGATGGAGACGGCTGTGCTGCCTTCTTTCCTTCTCTACAATAAATGCATCCCCTCATCTGCATCTTGGATTTTGTGGCGGGCCGGGCTTCCTTTCCTGTCTCTCTTCAGTATCCTGACCCAGTCTGGAGCTTTTACACACATGGCTCTTAGTTTGAATCTACTCCAGAATGGAGTGTGCCAGGCCACATATTAGCTGCATTTACCCTGAAGTCGCTGCGGGCTGTCAGGGACCAGGACAGACAGGACTTTGTTTTTCCCTGAATCATGACTGCACATTCTGGCTTAGCCCAAAGTATGTCCAGCTTTAAAAAAAATCCTCTAGTTTCAGTGGCTTTTGAATTTAAAAACCCCAAGGCTATGCTATGCTCCGAAGCTCATCTGTTATGTGCAGAGGGGCCACAGACGACAATTCGGCTTCTTTCCAAACTCACACTTCCTTTCATTCGTTCTTTTTTGCTTGCTGGGTGGATTTCTGTAGCACAGGTGTCAGCAAAGGAGAGTTTGACAGCTCGGTCCGGTGTGCTCTATGAGTGGTTTGCAATTGCAAGCACTGGGGGTGGGGGAGGGTTTGTGGCAGATTGATGCAATTCTGGGGAGGGAGTCCAGAAGGGGAGGGGGAGGGAGAAATCCCCGAGTTCAATGCCAGATGTAACCTGAGCCCTTTGTGTCTGAGCTGCTTCCATCGGCTGCATTTTTCTTCATGACAGAGAGAAAGCAATGATTCCTACTTTAAACTTCCCTGCCTCTTAAATGGTCTGGGTGAAGGCAGTCACAAAGGCAAGTTCATTATAAACATCAGCAAAGATTTGGGTCAGATTCGGCAGGCTCGGGTTAAGTGTTCTGTTATTGGATCCAGCTGCTTGCCAACTAGTCTTGCCGTTCTTCCATAACCAGCTGTCAAACTAACCACACACACACACACACACACACACACACACAAAAGCCCTCTCTCGCCTCCTCCTCTGTGATGTGATTGGTTAGCCATACTAGAGGCTAGAGCACTCTTTCTCTCACCCTCTATGGTAGCATGGGCTTATATTCTTGCGCTCTTATGTTCTTACCGGTCTGCTAACAGTGGCCACCTTGAGACATAGCGTGAAACCTCAGGTGGACGAACCCAAGGTTAATTTCCGAAGCCAGGAATCATCCCGCAGACTATCGAACTGGCAACCTCCCGCTTCCGGGCAGAGGAGCCCCTCCCTCTTTCTGGTCCACCGAGGTCAAATCCCAGCTAACTATGTGCTGTTCGCATCACCAGACTGTGGGCAGGGCATCACTATGTCAGTAAAGTGGCCACCATTGGGTGTGATCTTTGAGGGAGCTTGCTCAGCATGATCGAAACCTTTCAGCCTTGATTGCCTGTCTTTGGCAATCCTTCCTCGAGGCCCATTCCCAAACCCCTTCCTCACATCACTCACACCACTGCCTTTGCAAGAACTCCCAAACTTCCCAATCATGCAGAAGAACAATTATTGATACCCCAGAATGGCAAGGGGAACTTTGAGGTTTCAAGGGATCTTGGGAGATACATGCAGAATGACAACTAAGGGCTGTATAAGAGAAGAACAGCCCTGCTGGATCGGACCCAAGAAGGCCGATCTAGTCCAGAGGCCTCTGAGAAGCCCACAGGCAAGAGGTGAGGTCATGCCCTCTCTCCTCCTGTTGCTCCCCTGCATCTGGTATTCAGAGGCATCTTACCTCTGAGACTGGAGGTGGCCCATAGCCATTGACTAGCAGCCACTGATAGACCTTTCCTCCATGAATTTGTCTAAGCCCCTTTTAAAGCCATCCAAACTAGTGGCCATCATCATATCTTGTGGCAGAAAATTCAATAGATTAATTAGGTGCTGTGTGAAAAAGCCCACCCTTTTGTTGGTCCTGAATTTCCTGACCTTCAGTTTCATGGGAAATAGTGGTGTGAGAGAGGGAGAAAAATCTCTCTGCCCACTCTCTCTGTTCTGTGCATAATTTTATACAGCTCTATCATGTCTCCCCTCAGTCACCTCTTTTCCTAACTAAAAAGCCCCAGGTATTGTAGCCTTGCCTCATAAGGAAGGTGCTCCAGGCCCCTAGTCATCTTGGCTGCCCAGTTCTACAATGTCCTTCTTAAGATATGGTGACCAGAACTATGCAGTACTCCAAATGTGGCCGCACCATAGATTTGTACAATGGCATTATAATATTAGCATTTTAATTTTCAACCCCTTCCTAATGATCCCTAGCATGGAATTGGAATTGGAATTTTTCACACCTGCCACGCACTGAGTCCACACTTTCAATGAACTGTCCACCACAACTCCAAGATCTCTTTCCTGGTCAGTCACCAACAGCTCAAATCCCATCAGTGTATATGAAGTTGGGGTTTTTTGCTCCAATATGCATCACTTTTGCACTTGCTTACATTGAACCACATTTGCCATTTTGTCACCCACTCCCCCAGTTTAGAGAGATCCTTTTGGAGCTCCTCACAATCCTTTTTTCATTATTATTTCACTACTCCATATAGTGTGTTGTCATCTGCAAATCTGACCACTTTGCTGCTTACCTCAGCTTCTAAACCAGTTAAGAACAAGAAGTTGGGGTAAGCAGCAAACCGTGGGCTAAGGGTGGGTGGGTTGTTGGCTGGGTCAGTGGAAGAAGGTGCTGTGCACCCAAATAAAGAATTGGTCTTGTGGTCGCAAGCATGAATTTGCTAAGCAGGATGCTTCAGGATGCATGAGAGACTAGGGACCGGGTCTCACAATCAGTGAGACCCGGTTTTGTCTGGTGAGCAGGAAGAGTGGGCTAAGCCCACTCTCCCCACTCACGAGCGGGCAGGGAGCCCTGGGCGGCCGGATCAGCCTCCCACACAATGGCCGGCTCTGGGATGGAGCCGGCGGGGGGTGGAGGGAGCAGGGGCCGCGCAGCCCCGCAAGCCCCAATATGCCCTGCGCAAGCGCGCAGGGCATACTGGGGAGACCCCCAAGCCAGGAGGCTGCTTTTAAGCCTCCCGGCCGGAGGCCTACTCGTGAGTAGGCGAGGCGTGAAGGCGGGCCGTGGCTACTCACAATCGCGAAAAGCAGGTTTGAAGGAGCGCTCGCTCCACAAACCTGCTTTTTGCCAGGGGTTCTCGAGCGGGTTAGCCGCTCCAGAACCACCGGGCTCGGCTGCGAGCCCGGTGGTTCTGACGACCAACAAAAATCGGGCTAGCCTCTGCTAGCCCGACTTTTGTTGGTCGTGAGAATAGCCCCTAGATGTAAGAGCACTGTAATAGAGTCCCCTGAGTGGCCTGGGCTGCTCTGGGAAGAGCACAGGAATGCCTGCATACAGAAGGTCCCAAGTTCTCTCCCTGGCAGCATCTCCAGATAGGACTGAGAGAGACTCCTGCCTGCAACCTTGGAGAAGACACTGCCAGTCTGGGTAGATAATACTGAGCCCAATGGATCAATGGTCTGACTCGCTAGAAGGCAGCTTCCTCTGTTACTAAGAAAAAGTTATCCCATGACACAACCCTGCAGCTGCTCCTGGAACCCGGGGCGGATGTCATGCACATTAATTAATTAATGGTGTCCTGGGAGATGTTACATGTGGCCCCCACCTTTCCTCAGGAAGGGTGAACCTCAGTCAATGCATCCAATCTTTAGAGAAGCGGAAGGCGGTTTCTGCACTTGGTTTGCAATCCCTGCATTGAAAAAGGCTGGGTGGGGGCAGGTTGCCCCTGCTACCGATCCCGATGCCTAAGCACACCCCACCCTTGAATGGCAGCCTGAGAGCCTCAAGGGGATTCTCCCTGGGGGGGGGAGGGGAGGATCTGCTGGCCAACCGGCCATGATTGGTTATCAGTGAACCTACCACCAGGAAAAAGTTTGCTCACTTACTCATATGAGGGCCCCTGTGTTCCTGGGGGGGGGGGTGTCCTCCTTTAATCTCCCTGGGGGAGAGACAATCTGCCTTCCTCTGTTGGGTAGGAAGGGACTTGGGGCCCCCTTCCTCTATCCCCCCCCCTCTGGGAAGAGAGGATTGGGCCCCTCCCCCCTTAACTGTTTAAAGATAGGTTGAGGGCACATGGGGCTCCCCCCACCCATGACTGTTGGGGTCTTTCCCCCACACAAACACAACCACCCGTTCTGCTTTAGCTTGGCAAAGGGGGGAAGAGAATCGAGGGAGAATGAGGGCAATCTGGTGCGCTCTACTTCACCGGTCAATGATGCTTCCTCAAGGGGGGGGGCAGGCTCTATGTCTGTGGACACCCCTAATAACAAGGCTTCATATCCATCCCTCTATACAATCAGAGAGATTGTACTGTTGTCCACATCCTCAGTAAATATGCTGCGAATGTCCAGCCATGGAACACACCCGTAAGCAGAATGCCTCCCCAGCAGACGCACTAGATGTGGGGAGGGGAATTAGGCAGCTGATGGGGTGCCCTGCACGCATACCTGTTCTCCTTGGTCAGCTGGGAGCTGTCACTCTGTGTCCTATACGGTTTGCAGGTAGAGGTCCCGTACGATGGAAGGATGGGGGAACTGATGTACACTGTCCAAAATGCCTCCAAGTTTTACTCTTTCTGGGGGTCAATGCGTTTGTGCCACAAGCACTGCAGTGAGGATGAGTTCTCTGTGACTGACTGCTCTGGACCTCCGATGATTTCATGCAGTATTACTCAAAGTAACATCCAAGAGGGTTAAATGATTTCTATTGTCTAACATGCAAAGAATAACTCACATACGTAGATGCTGTTTCCTCAGAAGTTGGTCATTTGGATGGGTAATACTTGGACATTAAGCCCAGCAGGGTAAAAAGACCATGGTCTTCAGCCAGGGTCAGGTGAGGACTGAAGGCCTCTTTCCCTCTTTCCCAGAGGGGGCCCTTCTCTGCTTCTGGTAGGGCTGGCAGGGGAAAGGCAAAAGACCAAGACAGAGGAGGAACCCCTGCTTGATTGGCTCTCAGACGGAGACAGCCCTACTCAGCTATTCCCACGACATGGATTCCAAATCGGCTGTACTAGCTGTTTGCAGCTTACGTGATCAGCATGCTTCTCGTTCATCTCACAACACAGACTACACTCTTCTTCTAGAGTTACATACACCAACATGAAACCTAACAGTAGTAACTGTATTTATAAAAGCTCTATTTTCCTCTCTAGGCCTCCTGTCCAAGTGAGTGCCGGTTCAGAGTGTTTGCATCTGGTGTTGGGCTCTTGGGACAGAGAGTGGGGATTCTGTTGGTGTACCGCCCACCCCACTGCCCAGCTGTCTCCCTGCCTGAGCTCACGGAGGTGGTCTCGGATTTGGTGTTGAAGACACCCAGAATGATTCTTCTGGACAACTTCAGCTTCCATGCTGAGGCTGCCTTGTCTCGTGCGGCTCAGGACTTCATGGCTGCCATGACAACCATGGGGCTGTCCTAACATGTCGTTGGCCCAACACATGAATTAGGGCACATTCTAGGGCTTTTTCCACACTACAAGATTTGCACCAGTTAAAGTATTGCAAAGTGTGGCGGTATGAGGCAATGGTTTGAAACCACAAGTACAGCATTTCTCAATGCGTTTTTCAATGCATCATGACAGGATTTTGACCATTCAAATTGCCCACCACTGCAGCAGGTTTTCCAGGCAGGGGGTATCCATATTCCCCCTGAATCATATTCACTGCCCCCCCTCCATTTCAGGCCAATAGGGTCACGGAGGGGGCGGGGAACCGCTGTCACAATGAACTCTTCTTCTTTTTGAATTTCTCGGTGCCTTTGTGCAAAGCTGCCAGCAGGGGTGCAGCTCCATCTGCTGTGCTTTCTGCTAGGAAGAGCACCAGGAACACGTGGGGCATGACGACAGATAAGGCTGCTTCCTACTGGAAGAAACATATTTTCCCGAGGAAACATAAATGTGTCTGGAAAACAAGTCTGATGAAAAACAACAAACAATGGCAGGGAAAGTGCGGCTCCAAAACGAGAATTTATTTGCAGTGTTGCATCCTTACACAAGCAATCCAGCAAAACAAAACAAACTAAGGCTACAGGCTACAGGGATTTGCCGAATGAGCCAGTCAATCCACAGTGCACAAAAAGGAGGAAACATGAACGCTTCCAAAAAACTAAGTCTGATGAAAAACAAAAGCAAATGCGATTGAAATCAAAAGCAGAGAGCAGATGAGAATCAGGTTTCACCTTTGCACAAAAATCCAGATGGGGGGGGGGAATTAAGATCCTTTCATGAAGAGGACGGAAAAGTTATTTCATGAACCAGACGGAACTGTGATTTGACCCGTCCACACCACACCACGCTGCAACACATAAACGACGGGGCAAGCTTCCTACAATGGAAAAATACAGCTATTTTCCTTCAACACATATACAACATTGTAGGCCTACAACGCATCAATAAAATCCGAAACAAGGCATCGGAAATATGGGTGGCACCTTGCTGACAATGCAGCGACCGCGATGCCGAAACACGGGCAATATGGAGGGGCACAGCATGTAATCTGGAAAACACCTAGATCGGGTTTTTTTAACTGGACAGGAGGATAGTGATTTGAAAGTGGGGGATATGTCATCTATGCCCTTGACATGGTCAGATCACTTCCTTCTGAAGCTAGAGTCTTCACAGCTACACCTCTCTGCAAGTGTGGGGGACCAATAAAAATGGTCCAGCCCCAGAGACTGATGGACTCTGATGGATTCCTCTGGGCTCTGGGGGATTTTCCAGCTGGTATGGCAGGCGCTCCTGTTGAAGCTCTCGTGGCTCTCTGGAATGGAGAGGTGGCTTGGGCAGTCAACATGACCGCTCCCAAATGCTCTCTCCTGCAAAGCAGAGCCCGTGCTGTACCTTGGTATTATACACTTGAACTGAGAGCAATGAAGCAAGCTGGGAGAGGCCTGGAACGTAAGTGGAGGAAAACTCAGGGTGAGTCTGAGCAGAAACAGGTTAGGGCTCATTATCGAGCCTACTCTGTGGCAGTGATGGAAGAGAAGAGACGCTTTTTTTCATCCTCCATTGCATCCTCTCAGTGTCATCCAGCGGGGCTCTTCCGCGTGGTGTGGGGCCTTTTGAAATCTGGCCCTGGGCAGGATGCATTCGACCCCTCGGTAGCACGCTGTGATGTATTTGCACAGTACTTGGACAGTAAAGTCGTTCACATTTGCCATGAGTTGGGCACTATGGCTGATGCAGGCTCATTGGGAGAGGTGCCCAAAGTAAAACCTGGTGTAATTTTGCTGGAGGAGTTTCAATTATTGGTGCCAGAGGATGCGGACAAAGTGTAGTCAAGTTTGGCCAACCATGTGCATGCCTGACCCTTGCGCTTCGCGGCTTATTAAATCTAGTAAGGGGGGAATTTTTAGCTGGTCCAGCAGGTTCTAAATGCTTCATTGAGAGAGGTGCCAAAGTCCAAGCACAGCTCTTGCACAGAGTGCAGCTGGGCAGATACTCTAATTTCTCTAAACTAGAAGTGGCTCAATCCAATTTACTGAAGAATATATTTCAGGTTCCCAGCTGTGTGCCTAGGGCTGTTCTACGGCTGGAAGCAGGGTTGCTCAAAATAGAGAATTATTAGGGTTGCTCAAAATAGAGCTTGGGTTATTATTTTTGAATTCTGGCTTAAGCTGGTTTTTCACCCCACTGGTTTAGCTCCACTTGTGCTAAAGGACATCTATCACTCAAGGTGGGGAAAGTGGGTGGAGGAAAGGCTATATCATTATGGGTTTTCTCCCACCGCATTGCTAACCTTGGGTTATGAAAGCACCATAGTCAAAATAAGGGAAAGAGTCTATGAGATGAATTGATCAGGACTCCATTCAGGTTAGTGTCTTTTGGGGCAAATTTTGAGCTTTACCCCTGACAACTATTTAAACCAGTTAACAGTCCCAAAGTACCGCAGAGCTCTGACACTGGCCCGATGCAATGCCTTGTGCACAGCTGTGATGGAAGGGAGATATCAAAGGATTCCATATGGAGAGCATATTTGCCCCGTGGCTCCAGTGAGATTGAAACAACGGCTCGTGCACTCTTCTACTGTCAGTACTACCATGACATTCAGCATAAGTTTATTTCCCCATATATTAGCTCATATCCAGGTTGTAGTAATTCTTTTTATTTTAATTTCCTCTTGACAGATCACAATGACTTTAGATCCTATAATGCAGCCAAGTTCTGCCTTACAGCTAGCAAAATTCATTTAGAGTTTAATAAGAACTAAATATTTTAGCGCTTGTATGTATGTTGCATCCACTTGTTGGATATGCTGTCGTACATACTATAGAATACTATGTGGTATGAGATTCAACACTGTTCTGTATTAGGCATAATTTTGCTGTTTTGCCACCATTATACTCAGTATCATTCTGATACCAATGTTGATAAATATTTACATATAGTTTTATGTTCGTAGTCTTAACTTTTAGTTTTTTCTACTCACTATATTATGTTTTAGGTAATTTTATAGAGATCCTCTATTACCTTGTGGGAGTAGATTGTCTTAATTGTTCTTTGTTTACTTTGTTGTTATGCTGGTCAAAGACTGAAATAAAGCCTGACTGACATTGAAAGAGGGAGTGGTCCCAGCTTCATTAAAGCAAGCTATTATCCCACCACTCCTAAAGAAACCCAGTCTGGACCCAGAGGATTAATCTATAGGCCTGTGACCAATATTCCTTTCCTGAGCAAGGTGCTTGAGAGTGTCATGGCTGACCAGCCCCAGACACTCTTGGAGGAAATGGACTATCCAGATCCGTTTCAATCAGGCTTCAGGCCCGGCTTTGGAACAGAAACTGCTTTGGTCACCCTGTAGGATAACCTATGCGGGGTGTGTGTGTGAGAGAGTATAACCCTGTTAATTCTCTTGGATCTCTCATGGCTTGCGATACCATTGGCCATGGTATCCTTTTGGATAGGCTGGCTGAGTTGGGTGTGGGAGGCACTGCTTGGAGGTGGTTCCACTCCGACCTCGAGGCCTGTTCCCAAAAGGTGGTGCTGGGGGACTACTGCTCAACCCCTTGGCAGTTATAATATGGGGTTCCACAAGGTTCCATAATTTCCCCAATGCTGTTTGACATTGACATGAAGCCCCTGGGAGAGGCCATCAGGAGATTTGGCTTGAGGTGTCTTCAAAATGCAGATGACACTCCGTTGTCATTTCATCAACATCATCCCACATTTTCATCAGACACAGGTGAAGTGGTGATGACCATCTTAAACCAGTGCTTAGATGCAGTAACAGACTGAATGAGGGTGAATAAGCTGAGACTCAGTCCAGAAAGGACAGAAGTACTGTTGGTTGGTGGTTCCTCTGCCCGGGTGGATGATGTTCAGGCTGTTCTAGACGGGGTTGCTCTCCCCCCAAAACTCCAGGTTCTAGTGACTGCTCCTTGATCCAGCACTGTCGCTAGAGGTTCAAGGGGCCTCTGTGGCTTGGGGCACCTTTTATCAGCTTCGGCTGATACAGCAACTGCAACCATACCTGGACAGAGTGAGCTTGGCCACAGTTACTCATGCTCTGGTAGCCTCTTGCTTAGATTACTGCAATGCATTGTATATGGGGCTGCCTTTGAAAATGGTCCGGAAACTGCAGCTGGTACATAATAGGGCTGTGAGATTATGAATTGGGACTGGACATTTCCATGCTTTGTCAGCTGCACTGGCTCCCAGTCCGTTTCTGGGCCCAATTCAAAGTGCTGGTTTTAACATTTAAAGCCCTAAATAGCTTGGGACCAGGTTACTTGAGAGAGTGCCTTGCTCCGTATGTCCATACTCGAACGTTAAGATCTTCTTCGGAAGCCGCCCTCCAGCTGCCCCTGCCAAACGAGGTGAGGCGGGTGGCTACCGGGGGAGGGCCTTTCCAGTGGTTGCACCCCACTTATGGAATAGCCTCCCCAGTGAGGTTCACCTGGCTTCATCACGTTGTTCTTGAAGACACCAGGTAAAGATTTTTTTTCCCCCACCCAGGCCTTTTAAATTCAGGTTTTCAGATTTGATCTGATCTTTAACCAATTTTAAAATGAGTTTTTAAGCTGCTTTGTATTGTATTTTTTTTTCTTTTTTCTTTTGTCTGTTATGATTTAATGAGTTATGTGTTTTTATTTTGTTTTCATCCTCTGTTGTGAGCCACCCAGAGAAAAATTTGTTTTTGGCCAGGTAACAAATAAAGTTCTTGTTGTTGGTGGTGATGGTGGTGGTGGTGATGACAATGATGATGAACCTGGCTTGTTACTTGCATTCATACCAAAGCCGTGGTGCTGTTGAGGCAGCACAGAGACCTATCTTGTCCTCCCATCCTTTTTTGTGCAAGGAACAGGGGAGGAACAAAAGATAAAGGGGAAAGCTGGCTGTCTCTAATGCACTTCTGTCCCTTTAAATGCATGAGCTGTAGGGACGCGGCATCCCTGCTGCCAAGCAGTGGCGGGAGGAAGACGGGAACAGCAGGGGGCGAGGCAAGCATGAAACGTGGCAGCCTTAGAACTGATGCAGTGTTGGGCAGCTGTGAGCCGGCCTCTTCATGGTAGCTGGAGGGGCTGGGGCGCGAAACCCAGGTTACAGCAGCAGCAGAATTCGGACGACACGACAACACCTTCAAACCTCAGAGTTCAGCAACACAACTCACTACAAACTGAAGGTACAAATTATGGTTTGGCGTCTTTATTTAGCAGGGGGAGAGCAACTGGCCCTCTCCACCCCCAGCACAGGACCTCCAGTGACTGTTGCTGGTGTCTGTCTGATGTTTCTTTTTAGATTGTGAGCCCTTTGGGGACAGGGAGCCATAGAAAATAAACAAACAAACAAACAACCCAAGGTTGGGTGACAAAACCATGGTAGAACCTCTGGCACATTGCCTCCAGTTTGGCATTATGTCCGAAGTTGGCCAGTGAGTGTTCTGCTGTAGGGTTTGAGCCTAACCCTAGCCCTAACCCCTAAGAAGCAATTGTGCATTGCCTGATTCTCCACCGGGTACCTAACGCAAGAAATAACTAAGAGGTTGTAGTGAGCAAAGGGTTAGCAGCAACTGGACCTGGTTGCTGGGAGGAATGACATCAGAGTCAGACCACAAACCAGGCCCTGCAATTGGCTACAGTCTCCCCATGGGGACTATGTAAATGAATCTTTCCCTCGCTTTTGGGGAAAAGGGGGTCTCTTGTCTTTTGAGAGTTTTCTCAGGGGGGGTTCAGAGAGAGAGAGAGAGAGAGAGTTGTTGGTGGGGGGGGAGCAGGGAGGAGAAGGTGGTGCTCAGGGCCTCTCTTCCTGGGGCCTGAGCTGTGGAGGTGGCCTGGAGGCCTGGGTAGAACAGCCCCCCGCCCCCCCAAGGACCAAGACAAAAGCGGAAATAGGGACAGGCGTGGCAGCCAGTTTGCCTTTGCTCGTTCTTTCCTTCCCCTCTGTGCTGCCTGCGTGTCCTAATAAGGCTGAGGCCTCTCCTCCTAGTTCTTCCCATCTATGTCCTATTTTAAGAATAAAGCTTTTTGAGTGGTTAACCCTGTTTCCTGCTGAAAGAACAGAGTTCCTAAAGTGATATGAAGAGAACAAGACAAACACTTTTGACATGCAGAAAGAATTGGCACATTGCTGCAAGCAAGACGTTTACATATTTACATACAGGCCTGTACAAGATACAGACATGAGATTCTTGAAATGACCCGGAAGATAGCTACGGTGCTCAAGGGTGATAAGTTTGTCAAGACAGTTGTCGGCACTGAACCATTTCAATACCCCACACGGGCCACTGTGTGCTTAAAGATGTTTCATAACATGTTTCTTAAAAGAATACCAGATTTCCCCAGTGGGGAAGGGGGGAGCAGGCACCTGCCTCCCCAGCCCTAGGCCAAAGGAGCCACAGCCTCCTAATGTTTCCCCCCAAGTGATCACTTCCCAGTTTCAGGTCATTGGAGAAGCTGTGAGGGGGAGACTTGGACATGCTGTTCGACCCAGTCGGGTATACCCTGGGGAGGAGGGGAGGGGTCAGAACGAACCTTCCCAGGTGGTGGTGGTGGTGGTAGCAGGATACCAGTTGGTGCCTGCCCACAAGGTCCTGGGGGATCTGAACTCTCCCCCCCACACACACTACAGTTGTCAATCATGTAACTGTGAAAAGAAGCACAACCAAACAAAATCTCTGCTTGCTGCTTGAGTTCTCGTACCTTTTGGAATTCATGTCTTCTTTCTTTCTGATTTTCCACAGTGATCCTGGATGGAGACTCAGAACGAGGACAGAGGCAGCCCCTCCTGGTGTATCAGATGGCATCCTACATGATGCTGCTGAGCCAGCCAACTCCTTGTGCTCCAGTGGGGAGAGGAACCCCCTGGCTGCCCCTCTGCTGCTCTCAGCTGGCCAGGCGCTGCTGAGACGCTTCCCCGAGCCACACGCCCTTGTCTTTATTCATCCTCCATCAGCAACACCACCATGGCGGTTAGACAACGGGGCCAACCGCTCTGACAACTAAATATTAAGGTGTTTTAAAGGGAGGTGTGGGGTCTCCTGGGGAGCAGCAATCCTGGGTCCCAAAGCCCCCAGAGAGCAGCTGCAAGCCTGGTCTCTCTGCTGGTGGTACCGATCGAGGGAGCAAAGCAAGCAGCCAGAGTCCTCCCTACACCATCAGCCACACACCGTGTATGCAAAGGCATCCCCTTTCTCTTGAGGCAGAGACACATCCTTGGCCAACCTCAGGTCCTCGGAGTTGACACCACCAGCAGACTGAAGCTGGACGAACTGGCAGGCAAGGGGGCCGGTTCAAGCAACAAGCAGCTTCAGTCCCCAGGAGCCTTTCCACACAGGGCTGTTACTTGCCACAAATCTCCTCTGGAAGAGTGTGTGTGCATTCACACACCAGACAGACTTACCCCGAAGTCCATTCGAGATCTTTGGAAGCACCCCACACACAAATCGGGCTTTGTCTTCCAAATTCTAGCTTGTCTCGATGCATTTCCGGGTTTTTTGAATCCAGGTTTTAAGCGAGATTTTCTTAAAACACTGCAGCAAATGCCAGGGAGAGGCACTGACTAAAGCATTTACATAATCATTAGCATGACAAGAGGAAAGCACTCTTTAGGAATGCAAATAGAACTGCCTTGCCTAGATGTGAAGAGTGGAAAAACCAGTTTTCAGGAAGCAAACTCTTTGAAAGTTATAGTTAGAAAACCTCTGTGTTTGCCCAAGTTAACCTTTTTGAACAATATTAGTCTGCTTGCTTAAGGTTTTTGCTGGTTAAAAAAGAGGTTTTACCAACAAACTGATGTAAAACACAACACACATGTGTTGGAAAAAAGGGAAGGAATCTGTGAGTGTATACAAATGCTCCCAGTCTAAGATAGGAGGTTTTGAAGGCAACATTGTGTTCCTCCCCATGGAGCTCTCAAACACACGAACACACACACTCTTTCTCTCTCCCTCCCTCCATTGGCTAGAAGGAAAACATGGAGGCAGGCAATGTGAACCTGCACAGAAAGGAAAGCTGAGAGCAGAGGGGAGGGCCTGCTTCCCTCATGGCACAAGTGTAATTCCAAGTGGCTTCAACATTTACCCCGAGCTTCCCCACACATAGCTTCCAGCTCCAGTGGCCAGCAGAGCAAGAGGGAAGAGAGGTCGGCATCCCAGCAAAGCCCCTGCAGCAATCCTTGCACTGAGGTCCCCAAGGACTCCCTGCTGGGACCAAGGAAAGAGGGATGCGGTTTGTTTGTTTGTTTGTTTGTTTTTACAAATTTTTAATCTGCCCTAATCTTTAGTTATTGTTAAATTTATTTTATTGTTAAATGTATACCTCGCCTTTCATTAAGAAAATCCCAAGGCGGTTACTTCTGTCTAGAAACTTCTGTCTCTGGGCGGTTTACAACAACATAAAACAGATTAAAATGAAAACCACTTAAAACAATTTAAAACTACAATACAGTTAAAAAACCTGGGTGGAAAAATAAGTCTTTAGAGACTTCTTAAAAGCTGTCAGAGGTGGGGAGCTCTTATTTCAGCAGGGAGCACATTCCAGAGTCTCAGGGCAGCAACAGAGAAGGCCTGTCCCTGCGTAGCCGCCAGACGAGCCGGTGACAACTGCAGACAAACCCCTCTGGGGCGCTTTCCAGACTAGCCCCTGCAACAGGGTCATGTCGTATCTCGGAAGTGGGCTTCCACACTTCCTGCGTTGTGACACCGCAGCCCCTACGTGGACAACTGGGTGCTGCTCACATGGTCAATGCCTTGTTTCGAATTTAATCGCTGCGATATAGTGTTATGACGTTGTATATCCGGTGTAAGAAAGTTGCTGTTTTTTTGGGTTAGTTTCTGTGAGGCTGCTCCCACTGCTCCTGTTTACGTTTCGAATGCAATTTGCCTGAATGGGAGCATTTTCCTGCTGTTAGGCAGCTAATCTGGAAAGCACCCAGATGATCTCAATGGGCTCAAGGCGAAGGAGACATTCTCTTAAATAACTAGGACCTAAGCAGTTTAGGGCTTTATGGGTTATAACTAGCATTTTGCCCAGAAACTTATTGGAAGCCAGTGTAATTCTCTCATACAGGAATAATGTGGTCTCTCCGAGATGACCCAGAGACCAACCTGGCTGCCGCATTCTGGACCAACTGCCGGTTCCAGACTACATAGAAAGGCAGCCCCACATAGAGCGTATGGAAGTTACCAGCAGATGTATCACTATTCTGAGGTTGTTTATCTCAAGAAACAGACGCAGCTGGTGTATCCGCCGAAGCTGATAGAAGGCACCTCTGGCCACCGCCTCAACCTGGGACACGAGGGAGAGGCTCGGATCCAGATGCACCCCCAGACTGCGTACCTGTTCCTTCTGGGGAAGTGTGACCCCATCCAGAACCGGCAGAGTCCTGCAGAGTTGAAGGGAAAGGAGGCTGAAGCAACAAGCCTCATTCTTTTCCTCACTTGGCTATGGTGCCTATGTATCCGGACTACGTACAAGGGCAGCCCCACATAGAGCGCATTACAGTAATCCAGTCTGGAGGTATCACTTCCTTCCAGCTACAAACAGATCTGCATGTTTTTAACACATGCGCATCACTTAGTATCCTACAGAAATATTCCAAATGCATTGCACATGCAAGGAGGCCAGGCAGTCCCCGGAACTGAGAGCAAGAAGCTCTGTGGTAGAAAGCAGCCCCACCACCCCTGAGAAGCAGCCTCAAGTAGCCACTCCATTGGCCAGGCAGAGTCCAAGATAGCTCAGCCCCGGCCACTCTCTCCACCACCAGGCCAGGAAAGAGCAAAGCTGTGTGGTGGGGCCGGAACTTGTATTCAGCAGGGCGGGCACCTGCCCTCCGCAGAGCTTCCCTGGGGACCCTCCCAGTCTAGGCTGCACCTGAAGAAGAAAGAACCATGTCAGCAAAGGCCACTTCCTCACCCCACTTCCTGGGGGCTACAGAGTGACCCTGTGGAGCTGGGCAACCACACCAAGAAGAAAAGGGCCAAGCCACAGCCCTGAGTCATACCAAGAGTCTGAATTTCCAGCTCCTATGAGGAAGGGGAACTTGAGGATGCCGACAAGGCACTGCAGGGGAGGAGAGCTGGTCTGGTGGCAGCAAGCATGAACTGTCCACTTTGCTAAGCAAGGTCTGCCCTGGTCTGCATTTGAATGGGAGACTAGACGTGTGAGCACTGTCAGATATTCCCCTTACTCAGGGGATGGAGCCGCTCTGGCAAGAGCACCTGCCTGCTTGCATGCAGAAAGTTCCAAGTTGCCTCCCTGGCAACTGCAGGATAGGGCTGAGAGAGGCTCCTGCCCGTGCCTGCAACCCTGGAAGAGCTGCTGCCAATCTGTGCAGACAATGCTAAGCTAGATGGACTGACTCGGTAGAAGGCAGCTTCCTATCTTCTAGCTCCTTTGTTTGCACTCCATGTTTAGGGACACTCTATGGCACAGCAGGGAAATGACTTGCCTAGTGAGCAAGAGGTTGCTGGTTCAAATCCCCAAGGGTATGTTTCCCAGACAATGGGAAACGCCTATATCAGGCAGCAGCGATAAAGGAAGGTGCTGAAAGGCATCATCTCACACTGTGCAGGAGGCGGCCATGGTCAACCCCTCCTGGACTCTACCAACGACAACCACAGGGCTCTGTGGGTGCCAGAAGTTGACACCGACTTGATGGCACCACTTTGCCCATTTTAAGGCGGGCTTACCCAACTTGAGATCCAGCATATGAAAGCAAGAAGTCAGGCCATGGGTCCACCCAGAGACGCTTGTACTTCTGGACTTTGGGGCCAAAGTCCAGGGCCTCCACAGCTCCTGGGGGCCCCCAAATCCTCTTTATTTCTTAATATTTATTATTTATTTAAAATATTTATACCCCACCCCTCCAGTGCACTACTGTCTGTTCTGTTCTGGGTGGTGTGGTCACCCGGTGGAGCACGATGATGCTAATTTTCAGGGGAGGGGGCCCTCCAAAGGCCTTGAGGTCCAATTACCAAGGTGCATCTCTGGGTCCACCTAGCTCAGTCTGATCTGCACAGACTGCCTGTGGCTTTCCAGAGTGGCAGGCAAGGATCGCTCCCAGCCCTGCCTAGAGGGGCTGCCCCATGGCCCTCCTGAAGACAGAGGCTCTCACCACTGAGCTGTGGTACCTCCCTAAGCTCACCCCCAGTGCCGTTGGCCTTCTGGGGAGGTGCTGGCCAACTCCCCTGTTAATGCAGTCCCAGGCAGGCAGCAAATCCCAGAGGCTCGGCTTGTGGTAGGCTGCAAGTAGTGTGGGCTTGTCTGAAGGGCACAGAGGCATGAGGGGACAGCCTTGTCCTTTAGCAACAAGCTGCAAGCTCAGGGGAAGCACCTCCCCGAAGATGTGGCAGTGAGTGAAAACCTCACTGTCCCGTCCCCGTCTCCATCTGCTCTTCCGATAAGAGGGAGCCCTGATCCAGACCCAGCAGGCACCCACACTGCAAGGAGAGGGTGGGAGGCCACTTGCTGCCACCGTGCTGTCTGCCCTTGTCAAAGGCTACCCGTCCTGGCTCACCATAGACCTTTCCTGTTGAATACAGTCGTGCAATGAGCATAAAGGTGGCTCAGCTAAGTGCTGCTGCTTGCTGAACATTAGGAAGCCATACTGGGGCTGCCCAGCACCTTCCAAGCTCTTGAGCTTCCGTCTCAAACTGGAGACCATGAGGGTCCAGCCCAGCCATCCTTTCCCATCGGGGCAGGCCTGGATGATCAGAGATAGGGGGCCGCAATGCAGAAGACGTCGGGCTGCTGGGGTCCAGGGCAGGAGCTGCGTGGCCGTGGCCAGCTTTCCCTCTGGCTCCCCGTTAGGGGCCTCGAGTCTGGAAATGGGCAAGGGCCCTGGCTTTGCCTGGGTCTCCCCTGGGAAGCCCGTGCCCGGGCTCTTCCTTCAGTGCCGCTTTTCTCAATGGCTCTCAGGCCAGGGGGATGTAGGGAGGAGGGGCTGCCCGCTGGCCGCCTATCATTTCAGCCCCGTGAAATCGGCCTCTGCATCACTTAGCAGAAAGAAAGCACCTGGAAACCAGCCCGCAGCCCCCGGTGCCCCCAGCCCTGCCTAGGAACGTGGCAGAGCCATACAGCATCCCGGCAGGCGGCTGCGGTCCAGACCCCTCCGCAGGTTCCGCCAAGAGAAGGGTCTCCTCCTGGATCTGAACCAGGCAGGTCTTGAGGCCAGGAAGACCAAGTCCCGGCTGCTCCAGCCCACAGCCAGGCTGCCGCCCCCCCCCCCCCGCCCCCCGCACTACTCACTGGGCTAGCCGCAGGTCCTGGAGCACTCGTCTTCCGACTCAAAGTTGTTCTTGTTCCCTCCGCAGCCCCCGTAGACGAACCGCTCGCACTTCTGGGTGGAGGCGTTGTAGAAGTAGCGCGCAAACATGGCCTTGCAGTTCCCGCAGACGGAGGGCAGCTGGCAGAAGTCTGTGGCATCCAGAGAAAGGGGGAGAGGATGAGCCGGGCAGGCGGAGAGGAGGGAGCGGAGCAGCAGGGCTCCCCTTGCCCAGGCTGCTCTCTGGGCTGTGGAGGCGAGAGGAAGGGCACAGCCAGCTCCGAGAGGTGGCATCCAGGCCCAGGAGGGCACTCGCTCCGGGGCACTTGCAGCCTCGGCGACTGCAGGCTTCTTCTTCCCCTGCACGCAGCTTCCGCTGCCCCCCTCAAGCCCCCCTCACAGGGATGCAAACTGCCCTTTCCAATGAACCACAACCATCCAGAGATATGCCAGCATGATCAGACACCATTCAGCTTGGGCATGTGCTTGGTCGGGGGGACATCGCCCTCACGGGCATTAAAAGGGAAGGCAGAACATCATGGCCCCCAGATGCCCACTGCGCTCTCCTTGCGTCCCAGTCGCCCTGCTCAAACGAGCCCCGGGGAAGGGGTCAGGCGCTCAAGGCTGCCTCCAAGGCCCCACCACCACCCACAGGTGAGCATGGGGGATCACCCGAGGTGCTTGTGCACTGGAGCCAAACCCGCCCCCTGCCGCCAGGCACACACTGGGGCGGCTGCAGGTAGATCTTTCTCCAGTCCATCCACTAGAGAAAGGAAGGCAAGTGCAGTCGGGGGGAGCTGTAGCCAGTACACACTGCACAGCTGGGGTCCTGCTTTCAGTGTTGGCAGGATGGGTGCCCCAAGGAGAAAGGGGCCTGCTTTCCACTGGGGCATGCCCCACACTCAGGGTCACATGTGGCAGCACCAAGCCAGGAGTGCAGGCAGTTGCCATAAGAGCAGCCCTGCTGGATCAGGCCCAAGGAAACCTATCTAGTCCAGCAGCCTGCTTCACAAAGTGGCCTACCAGATGCCTCAGGAAGCCCGCAAGCAAGAGGTATGTGCATGCCCTCTCTCCTGCTGTTGCTCTCTTGCAACTGGTATCCTACCTCCAAGGCTGGAGGTGGCCTATAGCCACCAGACTAGTAGCCACGGAGAGATCTGTCCTCCATGAATTTGTCTAAGCTCCTTTTAAGGCCATCCAAACTGCTGGCCACCACCACATCCCCTGGCAGAGAGTACTCCAAAGGTGGCTGCACCATAGATTTGTATACGGACATTATGAGATTAGCATTTTTATTTTCAATCCCATTCCTAATGAGCATGGAATTAACCATGACCCAAAGTTCTCTCTCCTGATCAGTCACTGACAGCTCAGACCCCATTAGAGACCGTGCATTTGGGGTGTTATAAGAATGTGTTAAATAAAATAAAATAAAATAAAATAAATGTATACGTGCAATTGAGGTTTTTCGTCCCAGTGTGCATCACTTCACACTTGCCAACATTGAACCGCATTTGCCATTTTGTCACCCACACACCCAGGTTGGAGAGATCCTTTTGGAGCTCCTTACAATCTCTTTTGGATTTCATTATCCTAAATAGGTTAGTGTGATCTGCAAATTTGGCCACTTCACTGCTTTCCCCAACTTCTAGATCATCTATGAACAAGTTGAAGAGCACTGGTCCCAGTACAGATCCCTGGGAGTTCCCACTTCTTCCCTCCATTGTGAAAACTGTCAATTTATTCCTACTCTCTGTTTCCTGTCCTTCAACCAGTTACCAATCCACACATGTACTTGTCCCCTTATCCCATGACTGCTAAGTTTACTCAAGAGCCTTTGTTTGAGATCTTTGTCAAAAGCTTTTTGGAATTCCAAGTATATTACGTCAACTGGATCACCTTTATCCACATGCTTGTTAACATTCTCAAAGCACTCCAAAAGGTGAGTGAGGCAAGACTTGCCCTTGCAGAAGCCAGGCTGGTTCTCCTGCAGCAAGGCCTGTTCTTCTATATGGTTAACAATTTTGTCCTTTAGTATGTTTTCCATCAATTTACTTCACACAGACATTAAGCTAACCGGCCTGTAATTTCCCTGGATCCCCGCCACCACCCAATCCCTTTTTGAAAATAGGAGTTACATCAGTTAGTTTACAGTCCTCTGGTACAGAGCCTGATTGTAGGGACAAGTTACATATTATTGCTAGGAGTTCAGCAATTTTACATTTGAGTGCCTTCAGAACTCTTGGGTGGATGCCATTTGGCCCTGATGATTTGTTAACTGTTAGTTTTTCAAACAGTTTAGAATATCTTCTCTTGTCACCTCAAATTGGCCCATTTCTTCAGCCTCCAAGCCTGAGAAGCTCAATTCCGGAGAGGGTATATGGTCAGTATCCTCCGCCATGAAGAAAGATGCAAAGAATTCATTCAGCTTCTCTACAATCTCCTTATCCTCCTTAATATTTCATTTCACGCCCACATCAACTAAGGGTCCAACCACCTCCCTGGCAGGTTTTCTGCTTCTGATATATTTAAAGAAGTTTTTGTTATTCCCCTTGACACTTCTAGCTATATGCTCCTCAAAATCTCTTTTTGCATCCCTTATTGTCACCTTGCATTTCTTTTGCCAGAGTTTGTGTTCCTTCCAGTTCTTTTCATTTGTTCAGGACTTCCATTTTCTGAAGGAAGTCTTCTTCCCTTTTATATCTTCCCTGACTCCACTTGTAAGCCACGATGGTGTCCTCCTGAACTTGGTGGTACCTTTCCACCTTCTTGGTATGCATTCCAACTGAGCTTCTGTTATTGTGGTTTTAAATAAGTTCCATGCTTTCTTTTCCATGATTTGACCCTCCTGACTTTCCCTTTCAGCTTCCTTTTTATCAATCCTCTCATTTTTTATAAGTTTCCTCTTCTGAAGTCCAACGCTTCTGTGTTGGACTTCCTTGGCAATGCTCCACTCGCATATAAGCTGCATTGAATCACACTATGGTCACTCTTCCCCAATGGTTCTACAACTCTGACCAGGACCTGGGCATCAGGCATGATTAAGTCCAAGGTCGCCTTCTCTCTGGTTGGTTCTATGACCAACTGTTCTAAGGCACAGTCATTTAGCATGTCTAGAAATTGTGGGCATGCCCTGAGAAGGGAGGCCCCTTTCTTCTCTTTGAGGATGGGCCCATAGCTCAGTGGCAGAGCATCTGCTTTGCATGCAAAAGGCGCTGCATTCAACCCCTGGTAGCATCTTCAGGAGGAGCTGGGAAAGACCCCTGAGCCTGACATTTGGGGAGCCTATCAGTGTAGACAGTACTGAGCTAGATGAACCAAAGGTCTCGATGGACCAACGTGGAATAAGGCAACTTCCTAAGTTCCACCTTGTGTGGTGCGTTGTTCAGTCAACATTCTCTTAATGCATCGCCTGTTCTTACTGTTGTTGCTAGAAGTCTGCATTCCTGAGAATATGTGCCAGGATACACACACACACACACACACACACACACACACACACACACTTCTGTCTAGGGCCTTCTTGATATTCTACTGCTGGATCTTATCCTAGACCTGAAACAAATGGGAAAGGAGCAAATTCTGTAGCAAATTCTACTAATCAGAATTTGCTTTTATACCTATTGGTTTTATTTCATCATAACGGGTATATTTGTTTATCAACATTTTCACCTATGGGTCTTGGGGGTTTCGGGGTTTAGACAGGACAAAGTTTAAGAGCATTGAATGGGACAAATTCCAGGGACAACTCCAAGGGGAAGCAGCAATGGATCCCCACCAAAAGAATTCCTCCCCCCCCTGCTTTTGCTCCCCCATCCCCAGACCAGAACTTTACAGCACAGCCATGGCACATTATAGCCCCACAGCTTGAATTAATTATTTCCAAAGGCCTCCAATGTTTAAAGAAGCCCTAGAACCAGCAGCAGAAGCCCCTGCAGCCAGGTCAGGGGGAGACTCCTCCCGCCCCCGCCCCCCAGGAGCCGGGCCAACCCCTTCGCTTCCTTCCTGGCGATTACCTTGCCTCTATGAGTATTTCATGTACAACGAAATCTCCACTCGCCTAATAATGTTCTTTGCCACTCCTTTACTCATGTTGTTCTAGAGTTACCCCTGACCAATTCTAACCACTTTTTAAAGTGTCACTCAAAAACAGATTTTACAAGCAAACAATGTTAAAAGCAAACACCTACTTTCCCTAATTTTGCTCAATGTTGACTGAAAAATCCGCTCTCCTCTCTGCCCTTTGGAACACACTGAAATGGTCAGGCCCAATTTCTCCAGAGCGAGCCCCCATCGACCCTTCAGGCAGGGAGCGGGATGCAAGCAACACCCACGACGCGGCTTCACTCCCCTGGAGGTTTTTCACACATGGCTTCATGCCTTGGGTTGTAAGAGCGAATCTGCTTCACAGCAGATTCATAAGATGTTTACTTTGCAGGATTAGTTTGACAGTTCACACAGCTGTCAGCTCCTCCACGCACTCCCTGGCAGATCTTTTTCCTGTGTGTTCGCACCTACCTGGTCCAAGTTTTCCCTCGAGAGAGAGCAAGCTTTTTTTATATACAGGTATAGTTTGACAGCTAAGAGCAAGAGCGAGTTGCCAAGCAGCTGGATCAAACAGCAGGACCCTTAGCCCTTGCCTTTGTAAGTGACTGCCTTCAGCACATAATGTTGAGCCATGCCTCCTGCCTGGAAATCTCCCCAGTTGCCCTGGCAAGCCTGCTAAGGTAGGGAGCAAGTGACTGCCTTCACCCCACCCACCCACACCCCTAATGGAATCAGCCTAGACAAGAAAGGGCTCAGGTTACATCCATTCTGCATATCTAAAGCCTATGTCAAATATAGCAAGACATATTTTGCAGTCTGTGCTTGTGTTTAACTCAGGAATGTCTCCCTCCCCCTCCCTCAACAGAGTATCACCCATCTGTAACAACAGCAACAGCAAGAAGAACAACATCCCCCAGTGCTTGCAATCACATTTCTGCTTGTCACAAGCCATCTAAATGCATCAGGTTCCTGCCAGGAGAAATGTCTCAAGGGTTAATTTGGAGGAAGGAGAAAATATCCATTGTCCAAACTGGCAGATCTGAGCAGCACTTTGTGCAAAAAATAAAACAGATTCCACACCTTCTCTGTGTCAAGTGCTAACGGAAAGAAAGGCCGGCTTGCTGAGAGTTGCTTTGGGGACAGTACACAGACATCCGAGCTAAACTAACTTCTCTCTCAAGGCCTGACGCAGCCTCCCCTCCCCCAGCACTTGCAATTGCAAAGCACTCCGAGCAGAGTACCTCCCAATTAGTGCCAATGCCAATCTACACATCAAAGGAGAAATCCTGAGCCAATCCAAAAAAGAAAGAAAGAAAAACTGCCACATATAGAGGATTTTTTTTACCCCAGACATAATTCAGGCCAAGCTAGAATGTGCAGTAATTTTCGACAGTAATTCGGGGGGAAGCAGAGTTGGTTGTGTACTGGTCCCTGATAGCCCGCAGGGAGGTCAGGGCAACAAAACTAATATGTGGACTGGCACACTCCAGTCCAGAGTGGATTTGCATTAAAAGCCATGGGTGTAAAGCCTCCTGCCTGGAAATCTCCATAGTTGCCCTGGCAAGCCTGCAAAGGTAGGCAGCAGGATGCTGCACACAGATGCAACTCCTTGGAGCACATGAGAAGGGCAGGATTGACCCTCAGGCAGCTTTGCACCATCTGGGCTCTGGGATGCCTCCACACTATTGTGCATCGTCAACACAGCAATCTGGCCCAGCCCTCGTGACGCAGTCTCCAGGGGCGGTGCTGTAACTCTGCACCCAGGTTCCTCCAAGAGCCCCTGCACAGCTGATATCCGGGCCGCTGTACTTGCCGGCACCCAGCAGCCCTCCAGGGCTCTTTTTCTCCCCACCGTGCACATGGTGGCACCAGCTTCCCTGGGGGAGCAGCCCGCTGCTCAGCTGCCACAGCTGCACGCAGGAGGGAGTGAAGGGGCGCGGCCGGCCAAACACAGGTGACACCAAAGCATCAGGAGTGACAGGAATGGCACACAGACACACACACCCCCGCTGGTCTCTCTTCTCCTTTCACCAGCTTGCAATCTCAGCCAGCTAGGATGTGAGGAGTCTGAAGGGGCAGGAAGCAACCAGACGGCTTCCAGACGCAGTACAAAGCAGAGCTGTGTGGAGTGGAGCGTTTGAGCAGGCATGGTTCCTTCCACCAAGACTTCCACCAAGACACAACCAAGCTCAAGCTGGGTGCTTTCCAGTTAGCTGCTCAACAGCAGCAAAATGCTTCTGTTCAGGCAAATCGCATTCCAAACATAAATAGCAAAGTGTCTATCGGGGAGCAGTCTCGCGAAAACTAACAACCCCAAAAAACCAGCAACCTTTTTAGGCCAGACATACTTTTTATCAATAAATCTCAGCAATTAAATCTGAAACAAGGCATCAGAAATATGAACATCGAATTAATAATAATAGTAACAATAACAACAACAACAACAGCACCCTGCTGTCAGCGTAGGGACTGCAGTGTCACAACCCAGGAAGTGTAGAAGCACACTCCCGAGATGTGGTGTGACCCTGTTGCAGGGTCTACTCTGGAAAGCGCCTTGGCAACCTTCTCTCCACTTAGTAGAGTAAAGTGTGCCGTCAAGTTGGTGGCAACTCCTTTTGCATTTTAAATTTTTATTGGCTTTTACAATAGCTTTACATTTAGCTTGAGCCCTGTGGTTGTCTATGGTAGAATACAGGGAGTAGCTACTAAAAGGGGAGGAACCTGTCCTTTATGGAGCCCGGCAAGAGGAGCAAGTAGAAGGAGTCGAGGGCAGCACAAATCAAGTCCCAAGAGGAAAGCACACACACACACACACCCTGTGATCCATTTGTGTCTCCTGTGACCTCTCTGGGAGGAGAGCCGGTCTGGTGGTAGCAAGCATGACTTGTCCCCTTAGCTAAGCAGGGTCCGCCCTGGTTGCATATGAATAGGAGTCTACATGTGAGCACTGTCAGATATTCCTCTCCGGGGATGGAGCCTCTCTGGAAAGAGCATCTAGGTTCCAAGTTCCCTCCCTGGCAGCATCTCCAAGACAGGGCTGAGAGAGATTCCTGCCTGCAACCTCGGAGAAGCCTCTGCCAGTCTGTGAAGACCATACTGAGCTAGAGAGACCAATGGTCTGACTCAGTATGGGGCAGTTTCCTATGCTCCTAACTGCACTCCTGGAGCCAATATTAGCCTTAAAGCAGTGGGGGACTGAGGTGTACACAATTCAATGTTGCCTCCCAGGAGAAGCTGCTGAAATGGCATATTTGGGTTCTCTTGTTACAAGCCTCATTCTCCCCCGCACCCCGACCGGTTCCATGAGCTAGCAAGGAAGCCATTTCTAGCAGGGTTGCCCTATTCTGGCTTTCCAAATCCGGGTGCCTAATTTGCATATTATGTATATTGGCTTGAAAATAATTTTTGAGCAGAAAGTGACTGCATGCTTTGCTCCGTAACTCCGCTTCTACAAGGGCTGAAGGTTAGCTTCTTCTTTTTTTCATTTTCTTTTTTCTTTCTTAAATGAAAGCTGAAATCCGGGCAAATCTAGGTGGGCTAAGCAATCTGGGTGAGATGCTTGAAATCTGGGCGAAACCCAGAATTTGGGGTGGGGGGGGGCATGGCAACTCTAGTTTCCAGGCAACCTCCTTCTCACCTGTGGAGAGACCTGCTGCTCTGCTAAAATATGTGGGGAGTCATTCAGGTCGATACTTGCATGAATTTCCGTCAATAGCGCTTACATAACTTTGGGACTGAAGCATCACCATCATCACCGTTCACATTTCACGAGTCTGTCTCAATGCCAGCTTTTCAGAAAAGAACCACACCCAGGGGCTTTCCAGATTACATGCTACAACAAGGGTAAAAGGCTTCAACTTGGCAGGATCGTCTTGAAAACAATCCCACAATCTCCTACAATGGGAAAATACAGCTATTTTTCTGCAGTAGACTTGCAAAGTTGTAGCACTAAATCGCAAAGATAAAATCCGAAGTCAGTCATCGGAAATGTGAACAGCACCCTTCTGTCAGCGTAGGGACTGCGGTGTCACAACACAGGAAGTGTGGAAGCACACTTCTGAGACCTGCCATGACAATCAATCAATCAATCAATCAATCAATCAATTGTACCCTTATTATCACGACGTTTTGGTTGCTGTCGAAGCAGTATTCCTAATGATCTGTTAGTGGTTTTTCTTCTTGAAGATAAGGATGCTGATATTTCTTACCCAGTGGCAAAGTTTTGCTACATTGATAGCAGAATTCGGAGTATATTGATGTAGGGTGAGTCTTGTGGGATTATTTGAATGTTATCTTGTCCATTCAAGTCTATTGACCAGCAAGACAAATAAATACATAGCAAGAACAAATCACAAGATACATTCAAATAATCCCACAAGACTCACCCTACATTAAAATACTCTGAATTCTGCTATCAATGTAGCAAAACTTTGCCACTGGGTAAGAAATATCAGCATCCTTATCTTCAAGAAGAAAAATCACTAACAGATCATTAGGAATACTGCTTCGACAGCAGCCCAAACGTCGTGATAATAAGGGTACAATTAAGCATTTCCTAACTTCTTTATACAATTCAATATGAAGCAGGATATGAGCAACCGTCTCAATTTCATTAGAGCTACAAGGGCAAAGTCCTACTTCTATCGGCCAATGATGGAATCTGCCATAAAGTAAAGCAGATGGCAGTGCATTAAAACGGGCTCTAGAGAAGGCCCAGCGATACTTGGAGAAAGTGATACTAGATCAATATGGAGCAGTAGAACATCCTAGCCATGATTTTAAAGGTCTGTACAGTTTTGGGAGAAGGGCAGTCTCATTTTGCAGCTCAGTATCCAGAAGACATCGGTAAACCAGAGCCTTTGCAGGCTGGAGGCCCAACTCCAACAAAATATTCAGGGTCTAACCCTATTGACACCAGTTTGTTGACTATCCTTTCAGACCAAGAGGGATGGAGGGAGATAGCAAGAAAGAGAGGTATTAAACCTCCTGGCTGCATGAATCTTCAGCCAGTAGTTAATCATAATTCTCCAAACCCTGGTTTCCACCTTGGGTCCGCCGTGACCCCATTGCAGGGTCTAATCTGGAAAGCGCCTTGGCAACCTTCTCTCCACTTAGTAAAGTAAAGTGTGCCGTCAAGTCACACTTTCCTGTCACAACACAGGAAGTTTGGAAGCACCTTTAGCAGATCTGTAGTGACCCTGGGGTGGGTTTTCATCTGGAAATCGCCCCAGTGACACCACCTCGTGTTTCTTGATGGGCAAAGCTGGGAACTGGCAGCAGTAATGCACATCTTGTTCTCGTTTAGTTAGATCATTTCCAAGGCATTGTCCCTGCATGCATGCAACAGCAGGAATACAAATAGCAGTAAAATACAAAGAGCAGAGCATGTGGACAGCCCAACAGGAAAGCGATGCTGCTTTGCCCTGGCACTTTCCAGACTAGACCCTACAACGGGGTCAGGACGTTTCTCGGAAGGGTGCTTCCACACTTCCTGCGTCCTGACACCGCTGTCCCTACACAGACAGCAGGGTACCATCCACGTTTCCAATGCCTTGTTTCGGATTTAATCGCTGCAATATAGAGCTAGGACATCGTTTATCTGGACTAAGGAAGTTGCTGTTTGTGGGGGTTGTTAGTTTCTGCGAGACTCTGCTCCCCCTGCCGTTTACATTTCAAATGTGGCTTGCCTGAATGGAGGCATTTTGCTGCTGTTGAGCAGCGAGGATGGAAAGTGCCCTGGTGGGGAATGAAGGAGGTGGCCTCTGAGCCCTTTCCAGGATGCTGCCGAAGAGGAAGCACCAGGACTATCAAGAAGCGGGGGGGTGGGGGGGTTGATTCCAGCAGCAAGGTGTCCAATATCAAAGAAACTGGCTGTATCCTTCACTGCATGCCTCATCTGTGGAAGGCAGGCAGGCAGGCAGGCAGGCAAGCACTATCCCCAGTCCTCCTTGCTGGAAGGAAGCCGCAGGAAGAGAAAAGCCCCACAGCCTGACCGGAGGATTCCTCGCCCCCTTACCAAAGACAGCTTCCTGGCAGACGTAGCCGCAGTCCCCCGGGCAGCACTTCTCCGTGCCTGGGCACTGGGCGTCCCTGTCGCAGTTGGAGCAGGAGTTGTTCTTGAGGCAGGTGCTGCAGTCCTTCTCATCAAAGACGTCTCCCAGGGGCGGCACGTTGTAGCAGTAGCCTGCCTTGGCTGCAAAGGAGGAGGCACAGCTGCTGAAGGACACGGGCAGTCGAGGTGGGAGGGGGACCAGGCTGCGAGACACCACCCCCCCCCCCATCCACAAGCCCACCAGTTCCAAAGCTCAATCTTCAAGCCAAGAGGTGACAGGGCTGAACCTTTGAAGGTCTGGGGCAGGAGAGGTGATTCTGGTGTCAACGAGAGCCAACGAGAGCGCCTGGGTTCAAGTCCCCTCATGGCATCTCCAGTTCCCAACTGGGGCGACTGTTAATGGGCCAGACCCACAAGGTGTGCCCTGGGGTGCAATGAGGCCGCCAAGGACACTCCGGGGCAACCCATCCTGGATCAGGCTCAACACATGCTGGAAGGGCTCTGGGGGTCTCTCTCTCTCGAGGCTGGAGACGCTGCACGGCAGCCACCCCTGCCAACAGCATCTCCCAAGGCGGGTGCCTCTGCAGTACAGCCCAGCTGGCCCAGCTGCAGGCCTCCTTGCCGTCAAGGGAGCACATTGCAGGCAGGAGCTGCTCTGCCCGCCTTCAAAGGGAATGTTCCGGAGAGCGGTGCCGGAGAGGGTGCCCATTGCTGGCGTCTCTGCGGAGGCAAGAGTGCACTACTCACCTTGGCTTGCCTTGCTGGCAGAGGACAGCTGGGCCCCGAGGGCGAGCAGCAGCCCCAGGGCAAAGAGGTGTCTGCCTGCCTTCATCATGCTGCTGCCGGAGCGCCGTCTGTGCCCCAGGAGCGAAGCAAGGCTAGATTTAAAGGGCCGGGCAGGTGGAGGCGGCTCGCAAGGGATGGGCCACGGCTTGCCACAAGCCTGCTCTCGGCGGCTGATGGAATGCCTCTTAATCCATTCCCCGAGCACAGCCTTGCCCAGACAGGTGGCTTCCCAAAGGATGGGGAGGTGTAGCTGGGTGACACCTTGATGTGGGGAGACCAGTCAGACTGGAGCCTAGTGTTGGGTGCAGCTTCTCCTCCAGTCTCGACCCCGCAGGCAGGGCAGCTGGCCCCTGGCAGGCTGCCAAGTGGCCTGGAGTCCCAGCTCCAACACGGGTCCAACCCGCGCCTCTGCAACCCTGTTGCTTTTGGACAAGACCAGCCCTCTCAGGCTCCTGAGACCCTGGGGAGCGGCTGCCAGTCCAAGTAGTCCTGGCAGGGCCGCCACTGTGATTGACCCGGCGGGGGGGACCAATGGCCCTGGGCCCCTGAGTGGAAGGGGGCCCACCAGTTGCCCTTCACTCTCCCGCTCCCAACTCTCCAAAGACAAAGTGGGGAGGTGGGGGGCAGGCAAGCGCCCATCAGCTTATTTTGTCCCAGGGCCCACTCCAACCTTGCCACGCCCTTGGGCTAGACGGACCAATTTCCTGGCTCAGGGAATCAGGTAAGTGCATCTCTGATCTGCCCCAGATCATCAGGCAGATGGAGATGTCCAGGTACCAGTTCCAGGGCAGGTTGCCAGGGAGCCTTGCAGTGGCGAGGAGAGCAGCAGGGGAGCACTGGCAGCTGTGCCGAGCCCCCCTTGGTGCCGCTGAGTGAGGAGAGGCCGCCGGGGGCCCCAGCTCAAGGGTGCCTCGGCCAGCGTCTTGACAAGCCCCTCTGCCCGGCCTCTGAGGCCTAATGTGTGAGCTCTCATGGCTCAGTCCCGGGCAGCACTGGAATGGAGTCAAGGGGTCATTCCCAGATGGCAACTCTCAGGGCCAGGGAAGCTTCCATTTTGAAGAGTCAGCACTTGTCTAGGAGGAAGAAATGTCTCGGCCTGCGGCGCCAAGATGCCTTTCCCAATAGAGCTGCAGAGGGTGAGACCAAAGCACGCAAGTTCTCAGCTGTCCTCTCACCAGCCTCCCCTCCCACACTCCTTTGTTCCCACCCAGGATACGCCGCCTGCCTGCCCTGGGGCCTCCTCCTCCTCCTCCTCCTCTTTGCTCCTCCAAATGCCCTGTCTGCCTGCAGCCCCACGTCTGCCTGACCCTTCCCCTCTTGCCAGATCCCAGCCACCCTCTGACCTTCCAGCCAGGGAGGGTGGAGCTCTCGGAGCCAGACCTCCCTCCCCTGGCCCACGGAGGGGGCACCTGCTGACCCCACAAGGCATCCTTTGGGGTCTTTTGTGCTCACCTTGGCTGCTGCTCAGCCAGGAACCTCTTCCAGGGCCATGGCTGTCGCTGCTCATTCATGGAGGGAGAGGTTTGTGTCCTTCTTGGCCCCACTGTGCAAGCAAAGGCTCTGGGGCCAACGTCCTTTCTTCGCCTGTGTGGCTGCAGGTGATGCTCCCTACATAAGAACATAAGAAGAAGAGCCTTGCTGGAGCAGACCAGCCTCCCTTAAATAGCAATAGCAATAGCACTCACATTTATATACCGCTCTATAGCCGGAGCTCTCTAAGCGGTTTTACAATGATTTTAGCATATTGCCCCCAACATTCTGGGTACTCATTTTACCGACCTCGGAAGGATGGAAGGCTGAGTCAACCTTGAGCCCCTGGTCAGGATCGAACTTGTAACCTTCTGGTTACAGGGCAGCAGTTTTACCACTGCGCCACCAGGGGCTCTTAAACTGAGAGTATGGATTTGATGGAGGGTGACTTGGTCAGTGCATTCAGATTGCTTTGATAATTGGCTGCGGAATTGTGTACTGTGCTGTTATTTCTTCAATAATAGTCCATAATTCAGCAGAGGGAGCCCAGTTTGACTATCTGCAAGCAAGCAGAAGTGAATCACCTAGGATCTGGTCACCCCAGAGTACCCGAGAGGGGCAAAACAATGAGTCAAAAAGGAAAGACTTTTCAAAAGAAAGCAACTGGGATCCAGGAGGATTAGGATCCAAAGGGCACATGCGAGATCGGGAAGAATGAGCAAACGGAGGTGAAGGAAGAGGGTGGGGGTGAGAGGGAAAGCAACCGGAGAAGGTGTTTTCCAAAGAAGCCTCCCAATGAAGTGTTTCAAAGAAGACTCCAACAAATGGCCACCTGGGAAATTGCCATCCTGACACTCCCTCCGCAGCAGCTGACGGAGGAGCAGCCCTCCAGAGCCCTGCTGCTCCCTTTTTTCCGCTGGGGTTGCTGCCAGGGACTGCAGCTGGGACCTTCTGCAGGCCAGGCAAGTCCTCTGCCACTGAGGCACTAACAAGAGGGTCACAGTGTTCATAGCATTGGAGAACATTGATAGTCCTGCGTGGCGTAGTGGTTAGAGTGCTGGGCTAGGACCGGGGAGACCCGAGTTCAAATCCCCATTCAGCCATGAGACTAGCTGGGTGACTCTGGGCCAGTCACTTCTCTCTCAGCCTAACCTACTTCACAGGGTTGTTGTGAAAGAGAAACTCAAGTATGTAGTGCAGCGCTCTGGGCTTCTTGGAGGAAGAGCGGGATATAAATGTAAATAAATCATCATCATCATCATCTTAATGTTATTGAAAGCCACCTTGTGAAATCTGAATGAAAGACTAGAGTGGAATTCATTGACACCATGGACCATGGTATTGTTCCAAGAGTGCCCTGAAGCTATGCCTGATCAGGTTCTGGCAAAAGGGGGGGGGGTCTTTCCCAGCATTACCTGGAGATGCTGCCAAGGGCTGAACCTGGAGCCTTCTTTAGGCAAGCAAGGACTCACTCTGAGTACAACCACTCCCCTGTTAAAAACCCAAACATGTTTTCCTCTAGTGTTTTGGGCACAATGCAAGTCATATCCTTGACCTGGTTGCCATCAAGCATAACATCCTCCTTTGCATCTGGGTCTCCAAAGCATAGAAGGGGTGTAATGATCAGGAGAGTGAGGGATACAAAATCATTCCTCTAGCTTTGAGTTTTTCCAGGGTAGGCAGCCACCATCCGCTTTTTAATATGAGCAGATTTACCCTTCCAAAGGAATATTCTAGGAGAGTAAAGTGGAAAACCCTTATTTTGTGTTTTTAAACAATTGAAAACTCATCTTTTTAAGGAGGCTTTTAAATGTTTCATCTCTGTTTATATCTGGGAAGTTCTTTAGTTTTTATAGTTCTCAGTTTTTAGCTTTTAAAATAACTTTTAATTTGAAACTTTTTTTAAAAAAATGTAATTTTAAATGTGGTTTTAGTTTGGCCTTTTAATTTGTTTAACTTAATTATAGTTAACTTTATTAGTCTTATTTTACATTGTATCTTTTAATTATGTTGTGAGCTGCCCCAAGCAGTAGTGTGCTGGAGGGGTGGGGTATAAATACTTTAAACCAACCAACCAACCAACCAACAAACCCTTCCCTACAGAAATAGGGATGAATGGGCTTGAGCCGTCTTAGGCTTTCAAGAATGTGTGACTAGGGCAGGACCCAATCAGGAGTGTCACTCTATAACAACAAAAGGATTTATTAATAACTGGATCATCAGGAAAGCAATAGAGCATCAACAATCACTGCTCCCATTCAAACCCTTCCCAGGAACTACAAGAACCTTGCAGCCAGATCCAAGCACTTAAACAAGAATAAATTCCCTGACTAGCTAAACTGGCTCCTATCCTTCCTACTTACTTCCAGGTAAGGAAATTCCGGTTGATTCCCAGCCCAAGGCTGTTAGTATCCCCTTTCCCTACAATAGATGCTGATCAGACCTCCTTCAGAGAGACCTCCAGGGAAGAGCTGAACTGTAATACACCCCTCCCCTACTCCTCTATAGGCTGTTGTCCAGTAAACCCTGCCCCACGTTCTGGACTGGGCCACAGGGATTTGATTCTCCCGGGCTTTCTTCCTTGTTTGGAGAAGCCCACCCTTCAAGCAGCTGCTCTAATTGAGGCCTAGTCTTCCCTCAAGCCTAACTATCCCTACAAGGAGGGGATATATACAGATCTTTTAAAAAATAAAAAAAATGGTTCCCATGTTTCCGTTTGGGATTAATCTGGTGCTAAAAAGGTTGAAAGCCACAGCCCTAGAATGTCTGTGAAGGGAGACGGAGAAGGGGGGTGGGGCTCGGTTCTGTTCTTCACCCTAACAGGTCAAAAGTATTTCAGCTCACTGCGGGCAGGAGTGCTGACCTGAAGAATGGGGCCACCCGGGAGGTACAAGGCAACACGGACAGAAGTTCCTGGCAGAAGGCTGGGTCATCCCACCCTTCCCAGGGGGGATGCCCTGCAGCCTGGGCTTATCTCGTGGGCTAGCCATGGGGTTACTGGAGCCATGAGCCAGGAGGTCTGTGTGAGCTCCAGGGTGATTTGTAACAGCACTCGCCAAAGTGGCATCACTGCTTGCCAGGGTGGAGGAGTCATGAACCCAGCAGCTGCTGAAGAGGTAAGCTGGGAACACACTTCCCCCCAACCTTGCCTCATCATGATCCAAAGTACCCACCGGGGCTGGGGTCGGAGGTCAGCAGTGGGGGAATGTCCTCCACTTCTCTCCCCACTGGAGGTTTGCCCGCTTCCAGAAGTGAAGCTTCAGCAGGCAGCCTCAGCCCAGGGAGAGCATTTGCAGGTGCCTTCTCTTGCTACTCAGGTGCCTGGCATGTCTGTGGGAGTGGCAGGACATTATTAGAGAATTGGATGGATGAAGATGAACAGAGCCGTGGGTGGGAGGGAGTAGATTCCATTCCAGCGGGATTATTGTTGACTTCATTGCTAGTAAGCATGGGTGTGGGTTCTAGCTGAATGTGGGAGGAAGGACCAGGCAAATGGTCTGCTCTCAGTGGATAGGGTGGCCAGATCCAGATGGTGAAAGGAGTGGAAATCTGTCACCAAAAAGGTAGAAAGAGAGGGCCACTTTGCACAAAAATGTGCATAAAATTTGCATTAGTTAATTGGTCTTATATGTGCATATTTTTCAGGGAGGAAGTAGAATAGGATAATTTGTGAATAAATACAACTTACCACTGTGGAGAAGCTAATGACCACGAGAACTGTATGTCTGCTCAGCCTGTGGTCTAGGTGCTTGGTTCTCAAGGCCCCTGCTAATCCTAACCCTAAATTCCCCTCCTAGGCGCTTTCCAGACTAGCTGCTCAACAGCAGCAAAATGCTTCCATTCAGGCAAGTCACATTCGAAACATAAACAGCAGGGAGAGCAGAGTCTCATGGAAATTAACAGCCCGAAAAAACAGCAATGTTCTCATGCCAAATATACAATGTCCTTGCTCTATACTGCAGTGATTAAATTTGAGACAAGGCATTGGCAATGTGAGCGGCACCCTGCTGTCCACGTAGGGACTGCGGTGTCACAACACAGGAGGTGTGGAAGCAGACTTCCGAGATCCAATGTGACCCTGTTGCAGGGTCTAATCTGGAAGGCGCTCTAGTTAGGGTTACCACCAGCCCTTCAGCCAACTGCAAGTAGCAGGATACCTCACAACTGTTCAGTAAGCTGGCCTCTGTAACTAGCTTTTCTGCACCAAGGAACTACTTCATGGGGTGAGACCATGTATATTTAAATAATCAGCCGCACAGGAAGCAAATAGTGAACACAACACTTTATTTTGTTATCCTGTATTTTAACACAGTGTATGCAATCAACTCTTTTTGTGTCACAAACAAAATGTGGCTCCGTACCTTCTTTTAAAAATGGTAAAAGAAAACAGATCACCCCCCCCCCAATATGGTGGGCAGGTCCATCCTTCAGTCCACACACACAGAGACAGACACACACACAGAGAGACAGACAGACAGACAGACACACAGATACAGACACAGACACACACACACACAGAGGCAATCCCTTCCCACTAGATACACTTGGGGTTTTTTTTTACCCACTCTTCTCAATCCCATCCCACAACATAGGCCCTCTCCGTTCACTCATGCGCACGCATGCACACAGTCTGACTCAGAGCATCTCCCTTCTCCTTGGCTTGGTGCAATGGTTGGACGGTGGTCGGCTGCAGCCTGCTTCACTGCCAGCCTGTGTGTGCCTACCATCTCCACACAGCCTGGGCTGGCGGCTGCTCCTTCCCTCCAGCTCCCTCACACACAGAGCACTGGGCTAGCCTGGCCATGCCCCCGTCTGGAGCCGCTTGTGTTGTCTCTCTCTGAGACGCGTCTCCACCCGCTCTCCTCTCCTCTCCTCTCCTCTCCTCTCCTCTCCTCTCTCCTCCTCGCTGTGCTTCGCCTGCTTCTGAGGCACATGCTGGGCCAGCTGGCTGCTGCTCACTGCGCTTGGGACTCTGATTGGAGGGTAGCAGCCAGTGGGCCACATGACCTGTGCTCAATGGGCTGCAGAACCTCCCCTCCAGCTTCCCATTGATTGGACACTGGATGTGACGAGGAAGCTGGGAGAGGGGAGGGGGGGAGCATCCCGAGCAGTTGCAGAGAAAGACTATATCCCTAGAAAAGCCAGAGGCCTCCCAGAACTCCAGGCACCCCCACCCACAGGACAACAGTCAAGAGACATCCCAAAATAGTGTCCTGCCCAGGAAGGTAAAAGACAAGTGGGTGAACTATCAGTGGAGCATGGGGAGATGCAGGAGATTTGCGGTTGTGGGATGGATTGTCCTGGTCAGCTACTGCCCAGCTGGGCCATCCTATCACTCATGCCTTAGGAACCCCCAGGCTAGCCTCCTACAAGATGCTTGACTGGCACTGTCCTTCAAGACTGTCTGGTGCAGAGGAGCAGCCGTCTCTAGGGCCACGAGGGAAGCCAGTGCTCTTCCCCCTGGGCCAAAGTCCAAGGCTGGCTCCCACACGAAAGCTCCAAACAGTGGGAGCCCCCAGCATGCTCAGCTTTCCTGCCCTGCATTGCAGGGTTTTCCATTCTTCTTAGATCTACAAGGAACACGATCTGGATTGTTCTGTTGGCAGGCCAAATTTGAACAAAGGCCTGCAGGGAGGTTTCCCTGTGACTCCCTTCAAAGTTATGGAACTCCCTGTGTTGGGGATCCCCTGTGAAGAAATCTGAGCTGTAGGCCTCCTTAGCAATAAAGCATTAAGAGTGTCTCGTATGCTAAGGACCTATGTTCTGAACTACCCAGATCAGAAGTCAAGGTGAGACGAGACCAGGTTAGGGTTATATATTTATATACTCTATGCTTTCCTAGCATCTACCTTTAGCAGAGAGTTTGCTCTGATCCCAGTCTAGGAGCACACCGCACCTTTGAGGTAGGCTACCACCAATTGAAGACTGATCTCAAGCCACTGACCAGGCTTAGACACAGCTTCAACAACCTAGAACGGTCTGACGGGCACCATACAGCCAGAGTCCACACAACCCAGCATTCAGCCATGAGACTTGCTGGGTGACTCTGGGCCAGTCACTTCTCTCTCAGCCTAACCTACTTCACAGGGTTGTTGTGAGGAGAAACTTAAGTATGTAGTACACTGCTCTGGGCTCTTTGGAGGAAGAGCAGGATATAAAATGTAAAAATAATAATAAAATAAATAAAATAATAACAGTGTATTATTCTGAAAAACAGTATATTATTATTCACAACTCAACAGTAGCCCATGACCTTACAAGACACATGAGGAAGAGTTTTTCAAGTAACCCTCCAGAATTTTTAAAACCAGATTGAAGCCACTTCTAAGTATATGAACTTTATTGAGAAACAAGGGTTGCACACTGTAGCAGATTAAAGCCTTTGTCTCAGAGCAAGCTCACTTGAGGAAAACAAATGCTGAATCATCGCTGCTGAGCTGCCTGGCTAGGCTTCTCCTAAAACTATTCTGTATTACCAGTAGGTTCAAAATACTGCTGCCACCACCCCTTTTGCCTACAGAAACTCTCTGGGCTTGGGGTGGAATAACCCAGAAAAAACCTCTCTTAATTTGGCTCTTGGACAAGTACAAAAATCTTCCAAGTGCAAACCTACATGTGGTGAGAAAACTGATAGCTGCTGAACATTTGAGGATGTGTTTGCACCAGAGAAATCCCCCTTTGCCTCTCCTCCTTTTCCTGAATAAAAAACCAACTTGGAGAGGCTTGTAAACAGAAAAGAACTGAAAAAGAACTGAAAACCAGTTTTATTCAAATACTACAGACTGCTTCCATTTAAGGCTTTCTTTGCTTTTAGATACAGTTAAGAATACTTAGTAGGATTACAAAAATCAGTTGTCTTACTGCAAGCTTAAATGTTTACAGAGGCTTTTGCAATGCCCTAGGTGTATTGAGTGTAGGCTAGTGTTACTTATTTCAATTATGTTGCAGGTAAACTATAATAGAACAGTATCCAGAATATGCAGAGCACACATACCAATGAAATAGAATATCCCTTATGCAAAGTCTGACTATACAAACTTTCCCCTAGACTAAACTTCCCTTTTCCTTGAACTCACCAAACTCCTGATGGGATTTCAAGCATCCTGTAATCTTGTCTTCCCAGGCTTTACCGTTATCCTCCTGCAGCCAACCTCCATGGCCACATGTCCTCCTGTGCACCTCCAGCCTAGCTTCTCCCAACAAAGAACTCCCTTCTTCCTGGCAACAGCTCTCTAGGCCCACCCACTTGGGGTACTACTGATTGGCTGCCCTGGAGTTCACCAGCCTGTCTATCAAGACAAGGGTTCACTTCCAGTTAACTCTTTAGAGGGAGGGGAGGCTGAGCACTACACAAACAGAATAAGGAACTGGGGGAAGGAAGTAAAGAAAGGCACACAGGAATTCAAAAGAAAATACAAAAACATTAACTAACTAGCCCTGAGTTTTACCTTAATCTAGCCGTAGGCAGATCTAAGAGAGAGCATCAATCTCTGGCTGAGAGACCATCAATCTCTACAGCATCTCACTTTCTGGACACCAGAAGCAGCTGGTGGCATGGTGCCCGGTTTCTAGCAACCCATGACTGTACTGGTGACAAAGTGTTGAGGTTCTTGACCCCCTATAAAGAATGAGCACATCTCTGATGTAACGCCGGTCTTTCCTCAATCCAGGGTTGAGATTTTCCCTCCTAACTGGAGATTCCTCCTCTTTAATGAGTCTGAATTACATGTCTAAAGGTTCGTCTGGCTTTTGCTGCTAGATGGAGGGAGGGAGGGATGAAGGGCTGTCAAGTTGGTGTCGACTCTCAGCGACCACATAGATAAATTCTCTCCAGGGTGTTTTCCAGCTTATAAGATTTGCAACAGTGAATGCATTACAAACTGTGATGGAATAGTGTAACAGTTTCATAACGAGAGTAAAGAGTTGTTTATTGCTTCATTGTAAGCTGGTGGCCATTTATATTTTCCATCCCCAGAAACGTATTTTCCAGGCAGGAGTGTTCATATTCTCCTGGAAACAAATTTACCTGCCCCTCCTCCTGCTCCATTTGGGCCAATGGGCTTGTGGAGTGTGCATGATGTGATTTTGAAAATATGTGGGGGGGTTTTAATGGGGGAGCAAAAAGAAATCCTGTGGCGAGCCTGGAAGTGGGGGAGAGAGGATCTGGCGCACCTGGGTGGGCAGGGGCGGATTAAGCTCTTAGCCGCCAGTATTTGCTGCACGATTTGCTGCCCCAGCAGCAAGGGCTCCCCTTCCTTTTGCAAGTAAGGGGGGAATTTCATTAAATCATTTTTAACCCTATAAAACTGCTGCCGTGCAGCAGTGCGGCACTGCAAACTCCTGGTGCACCCGCCCGCCCGCCTCTCAAATTGTGGTGGTGTGGTGGTGGGTGCGTGTGGAATGGCAGTGGGCACATTGGCGGCAGAGAGAGCAGGCAGGCAGAGGTCGGTACCTCCTAACACAAGCCCGCCTAGCTCCCAAATGCCAGCCCATCACCCAACTGGGGGCCTTTCTCTGTGCTAGGAGGTATCGCTGCCTGCCTGCTCTCTCCTCCGCCAATGCCCCCATTGCCATCCCGCACGCACCCACCACCGTCATATTTTGGGAGGCAGGCAGGCGGGTGCACAAGGAGGACTTTTAAAGGTTAAAAAAAATCATTTAACTCAACTCCAAAATTTGCTGCCTCTACTGCCTCCTCTTTAATTCGGTTTACAACAAAACAATAAAAACAATAAATAAAAAGGTTAAAGCATTGCAACAATTTAAAATTTAAAACGTCTAAACTATTAAAAACCATCAAACAATTAAAACAGTATCTAATTAAAAGTCCAGGTGAACAAATGTGTCTTGACTGCCTATTTATTCATTCATTCAATCGATTTTTATACCACCCTTCCAAAATGGCTCAGGGCAGTTTACAATTAAAACAAAACCATTCAAATCAGTTTTTAAAACTTTTGAAAAGTTTAAATCACTTTTTAAAAACCATTTAAAAGTTGTAAGAGATGAGGAGGTTCTTAAGCAAGTGGGATTGCACAGAAGTAAATTATTTAGTTCAATAGGCTTCCTCTTCAGTAAAAAGTGCATGAGAAAGGGTTGGATTTAGAAATCTGCTCAGCTGCAATAGTATGAGTCTCTGGCCAAAGTAGCAAATTAAAAGGGGACTGCAAAAAAGAACCGGGGTGGGGGAAAATAAATAAATAAATAAATAAATAAATAAATAAATAAATAAATAAATAAATAAGTTGTTTGTAAAAATGTTGTTAAAATAATTGACATAGCAATACCAGGGGATAGCAGAATAGAAGAAAAAGAAATAGAAAAAAATCACCAAATACAAAGATCTACAAATTGAAATTGGAAGGCTGTGGCAGAAAAAGACCAAAATAATACCAGTGGTAATTGGCGCACTGGGTGCAGTTCCAAAAGACCTTGAAGAGCACCTCAACACCATCGGGGCCACAGAAATCACCATCAGCCAATTACAAAAAGCAGCTTTACTAGGAACAGCCTATATTTGGCGAAGATATCTATAATAACCAACAGTATTGATGATAAAATTCAGCCATCCCAGGTCCTTGGGAAGGACTCAATGTCTGGATAAAACAACCCAGTCAATAACACCTGTCTGACTGTGTAAACAAGAAATAATAAGTTGTTTGTAATCGCCATGACCCCACTTTCACAAATACTAAACAAAATAGGCCTCGGATACCAAACATCTAAAACATCAAGTAAAATCAACCATCTGCTCTTTATGGATGATCTGAAGTTGTATGGAAAGTTCCAGTCAGAAATTGAATCACTGCTAAACAATGTCCATATATTCAGTAGCAATATAGCAATGGAGTTTGGACTAGACAAGTGTGCTCCATTAATAATGAACAGAGGGAAAATAAGAAAAACAGAAGGAATAGAACTGCCCAATGGAAGCAATATTAAGAACCTGGAAGAGAAAGAACATTACAAATACTTGGGCATTCTCCAGGCTAACATTGCACACACTGAAGTTAAAAGAAAAATTGGAAGTGAATACATCAGGAGAGTTAGAAAAATCCTCAAGTCCAAACTTGATGGCGGGAATACCATACAAGCCATAAACACCTGGGCTATACCTGTTATCAAATACACTGCAGGAATAATAGACTGGACCCAGGCAGAGCTAGAGACGCTGGATCGTAAGACAAGGAGAATAATGACCATCAATCATGCTCTGTATCCCCGCAGTGATGTAGATGGGCTATACCTCCCTCGCAGCTCAGGTGGAAGAGGAATACTGCAAGTCCATCAAACAGTAGAGGAGGAGGAAAGAGGCCTTGAAGAATATATAAGGGTCAGTGAAGAAGATGCACTTCAAATGGTCAATAACGAGAAACTATTCAACACCAATGAAACCAAGCAGGCCTACAAGAAAGAACAAGTCAAGAACCGAGCAGAAAAATGGAAAAATAAGCCCCTGCATGGTCAATATTCGCACAATATAAGTGGAAATTCAGACATCACCAAGTCCTGGCAATGGCTTAAGAATGGCAACTTGAAGAAAGAAACAGAGGGTTTAATACTGGCTGCACAAGAACAGGCACTAAGAACAAATGCAACAAGAGCAAAAGTCCAAAAATCAACAACAAACAGCACGTGCCGCTTTGTAAAGAAGCAGATAAAACAGTGGACCACCCAATCAGCTGTTGTAAAAAGATCGCACAGACTGACTACAAACAAAGGCATGACAAGGTAGCAGGGATGATACACTGGAACATCTGCAAAAAATACAAGCTACTTGTAGCCAAAAATTGGTGGGACCATAAAATTGAAAAAGTTGAAGAAAATGAAGATGTAAAAATATTATGGGACTTCCGACTACAAACAGACAAACATCTGCCACACAATACACCAGATATAACTGTAGTCGAGAAGAAAGAAAAACAAAACTTGACATAGCAATACCGGGGATAGCAGAATAGAAGATAAAGAAATAGAAAAAATCACCAAATACAAAGATCTACAAATTGAAATTGAAAGGCTGTGGCAGAAAAAGACCCAAATAATCCCAGTGGTAATTGGCGCCCTGGGTGCAGTTCCAAAAGACCTTGAAGAGCACCTCAACACCATAGGGGTCATGGAAATCAACATCAGCCAGTTACAAAAAGCAGCTTTACTGGGAACAGCCTATATTCTGCGACGATATCTATAACAACTGACAATAAAATTTTGGCATCCCAGGTCCTTGGGAAGGACTCGATGTCTGGATAAAACAAACCAGTCAATAACACCTGTCTGACTGTGTAAATAAATAAATAAATAATAAAACCCCTTTGATCTCCTCCCTCCCCCTCCCCTTCTGTGTTGAGAAGCTCCAGTTATGTTGGAAGCAAGTGGGGGGAGGTGTGAGGTTTGGGATCTGTGGGGAGGAAAGGAGGGGAAAGATGAGCTATCTCCCTGTCTGTTTCTCTCCCTGAGGGGAGGGGACAGAGGAAGCAAGCGTGGGCGGGGACAAAGAGCTGTCTTCAATGCAAAATGCTACAACCCATAAAATGAGGGTAAGACTCCATACAACGGAAAAATACAGCTACTTTCCTGCAGCACATTTTACAAAGTTGTAGGGCAAAAACGCATCATTAAAATTCAAATCAAGGCATGGGAAATGTGAACACACCCTGCTAACAACACAGCAACACCGATGTGGAAACACAGAAAATATGGAGAGGCACTTTGCGGATACAGTGTGAGTACGTTGCAGCGTGTAATCTGGAAAACGCCCAGGATGATCCTTGGCCTTGGCCTTGAAGGTCTCTCAGTGGCTCATTCATTGCTGTCGTAATTGAGTCCATCTACCTTGCAGCTGGTCGTCATCTTCTTTTCTTTCCTTAGAACATAAGAACATAAGAACAGCCCTGCTGGATCAGGCCCAAGGAGGCCCATCTAGTCCAGCATCCTGTTTCGCACAGTGGTCCACCAGATACTGCTGGAAGCCACAGGCAGGAATTGAGGGCGTGCCCTCTCTCCTGCTGTTACTCTCCTGCAACTGGTACTCAGAGGCATCCTGCCTTTGAGGCTGGAGGTGGCCTTTAGCCCTCCGACTAGTAGCCATTGATACACCTCTCCTCCATGAAGTGATCCAAACCCCTCTTCAAGCCATCCAGGTTGTTGGCTGTCACCACATCTTGTGGCAGAGAATTCCACAAGTGGATTATGCGTTGTGTGAAAAAGTACTTCCGTTTGTTGCTCTTAGACCTCCTGGCAATCAATTTCATGGAGTGACCCCTGGTTCTAGTGTTGTGTGAGAGGGAAAAGAATTTCCCTCTATCCACTTTCTCCACACCATGCATGATTTTATAGACCTCTATCATGTCTCCGCGCAGTCGTCTTTTTTCTAAACTAAATAGCCCCAGGTGTTGTAGCCTAGCCTCATAAGGAAGGTGCTCTAGGCCCCTGATCATCTTGGTTGCCCTCTTTTGCACCTTTTCCAGTTCTACAATGTCCCTTTTAAGATGTGGTGACCAGAATTGTACACAATACTCCAAGTGTGGTCGCACCATAGTTTTGTATAAGGGCATTATAATATTAGCCGTTTTATTTTCAATCCCCTTCCTAATGATCCCTAGCATGGAATTGGCCTTTTTCACAGCTGCCACACATTAAGTCGACACTTTCAACGAGCTGTCAACCACAACCCCAAGATCCCTCTCCTGGACAGTCACCGGCAGCTCGGATCCCATCAGCATATGCTTGAAGTTGGGTTTTTTTGTCCCAATGTGCATCACTTTACACTTGCTAACATTGAACTGCATTTGCCATTGTGTCGCCCACTCCCCCATTCTGGAGAGATCCTTTTGGAGCTGCTCACAATCCGTTTTGGATTTCACTACCCGGAAGAATTTGGTATCATCTGCAAATCTGGCCACTTCGCTACTTACCCCTGCTTCTAGATCATTTATGAATAAATTAAAAAGCACCGATCCCAGTACAGATCCCTGGGGGACCCCACTTCTTACTTCCCTCCATTGTGAAAACTCTCCATTTATACCTACCCTCTGTTTCCAGTCTTTCAGCCAGTTAGGAATCCACACATGTACTTGTCCCCTTATCCCATGACTGCTAAGTTTCCTCAGGAGTCTTTGATGAGGAACTTTGTCAAAAGTTTTTTGGAAGTCCAGGTAGACTATGTCAACTGGATCACCTTGATCCACACACTCGTTGACACCCTCAAAGAAGTCCAAAAGGTTGGTGAAGCAAGATTGACCTTTGCGGAAGCCATGCTGGTTCACTCCCAGCAGGGCCTTTTCTTCTAGGTGCTTTACAATTTTATCCTTGAGGATGCTTTCCATCAATTTGCCTGGAACGGACGTTAGGCTAACCGGCCTGTAATTTCCCAGATCACCCCTGGATCCCTTCTTGAAAATCGGTATTACATTTGCTACTCTCCAGTCCTCTGGTACAGAGCCCGATTTCAGGGATAAGTTAGCAAGGAGGTCGTCAATTTCACATTTGAGTTCTTTCAGGACTCTTGGATGGATGCCATCTGGCCCTGGTGATTTGTTAGCTTTCAGTTTTTCCAGACAGTTTAGTACATCATCTCTTGTCACTTCTATCTGACTCAGCTCTCTAGCCTCCATCCCTAAAAAGCCTGGTTCAAGAACAGGTATATGCTCAGTATCCTCTGCCATGAAGACAGATGCAAAGAACTCATTCAGTTTCTCTGCAACCTCCATATCCTCCTTAATAATCCCTTTCATTCCGTCATTGTCTAATGGCCCAACCACCTCCCTGGCAGGTTTCGTGCTTCTGATGTACTTAAAGAAGCTTTTGTTATTCTCCTTGATACTTTTGGCTAAATGTTCCTCAAACTCTCTTTTTGCCTCCCTTATTGTTACCTTGCATTTCTTTTGCCAGAGTTTGTGTTCCTTTCTTTTCGCTTCATTTGGACAGGCCTTCCAATTTCAGAAGGAAGTCTTCTTCCCGTTTATGGCTTCCTTGATGTTACCTCTTAGCCATGCTGGCATCCTCCAAGGAGCCCAGAGTGGTGTACTACATACTTAAGTTTCTCTTTAACAACAGCCCTATGAAGTAGGCTAGGCTGAGAGAGAAGTGACTGGCGCAGAGTCACCCAGCTAGTATTATGGCTGAATGGGGTTGAATGGGGATTTGAACTCGGGTCTCCCCGGTCCTAGTCCAGCACTCTAACTACTACACCATGCTGGCTCTCATCAACAAGGCATCGGAAATGTGGACAGCACCCTGCTGTCCGTGAAGGGACTGCGGTGTCACAATGCAGGAAGTGTGGAAGCACACTTCCAAGATATGTGACCTCATTGCAGGGTCTAATCTGGAAAGCGCCAAGGTGACAGCAAAAACGAGCTTAGGGTAAAAAGAAAGTATTTTAGAATTCAGTTCTCACCATCTTTGTAGTCAGTAGCATAGGGAGGCTGGTGGCGGCCCGAGTGTGGCTGCCACCACGGCCCTCCAGCCCCGCCCCTGTGTCTGATGTCAGACACAGGGGCCCGGCTAGCCACACCTCCGCACCTGACATCAGATGCGGGGGCATGGTCTCGCTCAAATGGGGTTAGGGTCTTGCCTAAACAGTCTCGCTCAAACATGTCTAACGTCAGGTGTGGGGGGCGTTATTTCAATCCCAGATGGGGCCGCGTGGTCATGTTTGGAAAGGAGATCAGCCCGCGCTGCATTAGCAGTGAGACCAGGAGCAGCTCTCCCTCCCTTTAAGACAGGGAGAGTCACTCTGGCCACACTGCTAACGCTGCGTGGGCTGATTTCAGTTCCAAACAGGGCCACACAACCCCATCTGGGATCAAAATAACACCCCCCACATCTGACATCAGACACGGGGGGCGTTCTGGGAGCACACTAGCGGCACCTGATTGGTGGCAGCCCAGGTTCTTTGAACCCATTTGCCCAGTGGTGGCTCCACCCCTGTTTGTAGTTAAAGATCTCTGTTCCCTAGGGGTCTCCTCCCCACCCCACTAATCTGTAGCTATTAAATGCTAAATAGTTCTTCCTGCCTGGCTTCCTGTGACCAAATCAAAGCCCTACCAAACTCAGGGCATCCTTTGATATAAAGGTAAAGTAAAGTGTGCCATCAAGTCAATTTCGACTCCTGGTGCCCACAGAGCCCTGTGGTTTTTCTTTGGTAGGATACAGGAGGGGTTTACCCTTGCCTCCTCCTACGCAGTATGAGATGATGCCTTTCAGCACCTTCCTATATCTCTGCTGCCCGCTATAGGTGTTTCCCATAGTCTGGCAAACATACCAGCGAGGATTCGAACCAGTAGCCTTCTGCTTGTTAGTCAAGCATTTCCCCGCTGCGCCACTTAAGGTGAGACTCATCCTTTGATATACTGTTGTAGAAAATCTAAGATGAAAGAGTGAAATCCAAGATGGAGAAACAAACCAAAGTTTTACTCCATGTCTGTGGTATTTGAGAAAGATGTTGAGAGCGCAAAACAATAAACAATCACCTCTCTGTGGCTTGAAGCTTGGATTGGCGCAGTAGCTATAGAAATTTAATTATTTGTTTGTTTATTTAACACATTTGTATACCTCCCACTGGGTGGTTTACAACAAAATAAAAACAACAAATAAAAAGGTTAACACATTACAATTTAAAATTTAAAACATTAAAACTATTAAAGACACAATTAAAACAATATCTAATTAAAAGCCTGGGCGAACAAATTTATTCATTCATTCATTCATTCATTCATTCATTCATTCAATTTCTATACCACCCTTCCAAAAATGGCTCAGGGCGGTTTACACAGAGAACTAATAAATAAATAAGATGGATTCCTGTCCCCAAAGGGCATACAATCTAAAAGAAACATAAGATAAACACCAGCAACAGTCACTGGAGGTACTGACCTGGTGGTGGATAGGGCTGGGGGTGTATAGGGTCAAGACAAATGTTTCTTGATTGCCTTTTCAAAAGTTGTAAGAGATGGGGAGGCTCTTATTTCAGCAGGGAGCATGTTCCAAAACCTTGGGGCAGCAACGGAGAAGGCCTATCCTTGAGTAGCCACCAGACGAGCCGGTGGCAACTGCAGACGAACCTCTCCTGATGATCTCAATGGGCGGTGGGGCTCATAGCAAAGAAGACGTTCTCTAAAATACCCAGGGTCTACGCTGTTTAGGGCTTTATAGGTTATAACCAAGACCCTATAATTTGCCTTATCGGCAACCAGTGCAGATCTTTTAAAATAGGAGTGATATGGTCTCTCCGAGATGACCCAGAAACCAACCTGGCTGCTGCATTCTGGACTAACTGCAGTTTCCAGACTATGTACAAAGGCAGCCCCACATAGAGCGCATTGCAGTAGTCAAGTCTTGAGGTGGCCAGCAGATGTACTACTGTTCTGAGGTCCTTTATCTGAAGAAATTTTGTGGGGTTCTTCTTCCCTCACCCTGGTGATTGACCAAGTACTGTGATCAATCAGATTTTGAATCTGCTGGAACAGTTGCAGCCTCTGCCTATAATCAACCCCAGTTGGAGATTTCTCCTACCATACCCTCAGGGCACAACTAGATGTGCGGCAGGAGATGGGCCATCGCTCAGGGCAGAGCGTCTGCGTTGCATGCAGAAGGTCCCAGGTTCAGTCCCTGGCAGCATCTTTGGATAGGGCTAGGAGAGCCCTGAAACCCTGAAGAGCCGCTGCCAGTCCGTCTAGAGATACTGAGCTAGATGGACCCATGAAGACAGATTCCAGGGCTCCTATTAGATCCTATGAACACTCTTTTGGGGTTTTGGAAAGTTAATAGAAGCTGCGTGCTGAGCTGCTTGCAATCCTGTAGGACGTGTTTTGTATGGGGGAGGGGGAGCTCATGACTTTGAAGTGTAAAGATCGTTGGCACCTTGGCACCATCTGAAGGGGGGCTGAGGGGGCAATTGCCCTGAGCTACAACGCACACACTCAGGGGCGTAGCTGTCATTGAGCGAAAGGGTTCAAAGAACACGGGCCCCCAGCTCCTGAGGGCCCTCCGTGTCCACCCCTCCTTATTTTCTTCATTATCTCCTTCACTCTGGGGGGCCACCAGAGAGAGGGATGAACAAGGGCCCCCTCTCCCCTAGCTATGCCCCTGCACACACTGACCTGCCCAGGCCACGGCCACTCAGCAACGGGGAAAGCACAAACACCCCAACTAGAGCACAGTCCGCAGTGCTGATAAGCGATTTCCCTGCAAACCAACTCCCAGGCAAAGCGGAAGCGAAAGAGCATGTGCAGCCCAGCTGACAGACTCTGGGTTGCCCTCCTCGGAATCAATTCCAGTCTCAAAATGTCCTTCAGGAGCCCACACTGGAGCCAGAATTCCAGGTGGGCTCCGACCAGTGCAGAATAGAGTGGAACATAGGAACATCGGAAGCTGCCATAGACTGAGTCAGACCATTGGTCTATCTAGCTCAGTATTGTCTACCCAGACTGGCAGCACCTTCTCCAAAGTTGCAGGCAGGAATCTCTCTCAGCCCTCTCTTGGAGATGCTGCCGGGGAGGGAACATGGAACCTTCTGCTCTTCCCAGAGCAGCTCCATTATCCCCTGAGGGGAATACCTTGCAGTGCTCACACATCAAGTCTCCCATTCAGACCCTGCTTAGCTAAGGGGACAAGTCATGCTTGCTTCCACAAGACCAGCTCTCCTCTCCTAATAGTGGAATAAGCACTTCTTGTGCTCTGGGCCCTTGGCCCTGTGTCAAGGCCAGCCAAGACTACATTCGCTTTCCCCCCTGCTGCAGCATTAATTAGCACAATTCTGCTTAAACAGGAGGGGGGGGCATTTCCCAGACCTTGCCAGTGACGCCCTGTGGAAGTAGCCATGCAGCTGCCCCACTACCTTGAGGAAGAGGCATGCTTCTTCTCCCTTCTTCTTAAGGGGGGTGTTTTAGACCCCACCCCTCTCACCTCTCCTCCGTCTTCTCTCACATGGAGATGCACAGCTCAGAGTAAGTGGGTGGAAGAGAGTGGCCACCCCTGCAAGCACATCCCCCTGCCCCCGCTCCGCCATCACCATGCCCAATGGAGGCTGGGAAGTGTAGTCCTCCAAGGGAAGGAAGGAAGTGCATCATCTCATGTGGTGAAGGGGGAGATGGGTTGCCCTCTGCCATGCTGGCTGGGTCTCCCTCCTGACCTTGCTTTCTATCCTCCACCTTGCTGGGAGAGCCATGTAAGCGAGTGAGGGGGTGGGATGTGCCCCAGAAGAGAAGGGGAGAAATCCCCCTCACTCACACGGAGGAATCCTCTTTGGAATGCTGGCTCAGTTTTACAGGCTGGGACACCCCTACGTGGCCCCCTCCCCAGCTCAGGGTGCTTGCTGAGAAAAGCAACACAAATCACAAAACAGAACAAAAAGGGGGAGGTTGGCTGGAATGTGATGGCCATGTTGCCTGATGGGTCTTTGAGCTTCTGGCCAGATCACAGGCATTGTTTTGTAAAAGACATCCTTTCATCGAAGAAGCTGGGATTAGTCAAGCTGGGAAAGTGTGTCTCTTTGCAACTCCGGAGCCGCCGGGGAGGAGATCTCCCAGCTCCCAGAAGTGGCGTCAGAGAGAAACCAGAGCCAAGACTCAGGAGGCTGAAGGCAGAGAGAGGCCCCAGTTTCACCCAGGCAGGCATGGCAAGCACCTGGGCTGCTGCCACCCTGCATGAAACTGGCTGTGGGTTTCCCCAGAAGAGTCAGTTCCAGCGAAGGTGAAAGCCAACGCTTGGCAGATGGAACTTGGGTGTGTGAGGATGGTATGACTCCCCATACGTGGCACAACCTGGGCACTAGCCAATAGGTCCCTGTGCAATGCATGCAGTTATACTGCCAACAGCACTGGCCTCTCTGGCTGGAGGCAGCAGCACCGTACTGTATTCCACCCCACCCCCCCGCCATCAACAATATATCGTTCCCCAGGGCCTGGTGGCGGGGGGTGGGCTGCTGCTGCTGGGCGGGGGCCCTGACTGTTGGCTCTGCTCCACCCCCCTCCAGGTGACTGCTGTACGAGAGCAGGCTGTGCCAGGGCTGTGTGGTGGTCCTCTTGGCAGGAGCCAGCGGGCCCTTTTGGCTCTCAGCCTTGAGGTGAGCACTGGGCCCTCAGAAGCAGAAAGGCCTTGGAATGGAACGGAACATCCCTGTCTTCCAACAAAGAGCTAGCAAGTGCAACAGAGTACAGAGAGCTCTTCTGGGGTGTAGTGGTTAGAGTGCTGGACTAGGACTGGGGAGACCTGAGTTCAAATCCCCATTCAGCCATGACACTCACTGGGTGACTCTGGGCTGGGCCAGCCACTTCTCTCTCAGCCTAGCCTACCTCACAGGGTAGTTGTGAGGATAAACATTCCCATGTATACCTCCCTGGGCTCCTTGGAGGAAGAGCGGGCTATAAGTGTAGAACAAAATTTAGAAAATAAAGAATAAACAAAATGACTGAGGAAGTTGCAGGCCTGGTGTTGCTGAAATAGAGGAGCTGGGGGTGCTTGGGCTGGGGAGATGTGTCTGGGAGACCAGGAGAGTGGGGATGGTCTGGGGGCGGTGATTTCATGGGTAGTGGGCAGAGGGAGATGAGGCAGTGGGAGCTGCGCAGGCCATTATAGGGGGAAGACAGTCCAGGCAACTGAGGCCTGTTCCATGTTCTGGCTCTTCTCCCAACCCAGAAGCCCCAGGGAAACACTCCCTCAGGGATTAGGGTGCTGCTGTTGAATGCCAGGTCGGTAAATGCTACGACATCTCTCATCCACGATTTGATTGTGGATGAGCAGGTTGACTTGGTATGTGTGACGGAGACCTGGTCGGATGAGCTGGGCGGGGCTAGTCTCTCTCAGCTCTGACCTCCAGGTTTTCTGATCCTGCAGCAGCCACACCTTGAGGGTCAGGGAGGGGATGTTGCATCATCTATTATGAGACCTTTCCCCTTTCCAGGTGCCCGGTTAGACAATCTCAGAATTTCAAGTTTTTCTCCTTGAAGGTGGGCCTCCGAGATAGGCTGGAGATTCTGCAGGTATACCGACCACCCCACTGCACTTCAGTCTCCCTGCCTGAGCTGGCAGGGGTGGTCCCGGAGACGGCTTTGGGTTCCCCCAAGCTGATTGGTTTGGGGGACTTCACTGGCCACACTGAGGCTTGGTGGGGATGGCTCTGCGGCAGGCGCAGCGGCCTCTCCCGGCCTCTCCGGCACTCTCCCACAGGCTGGTGGGTGGCCCAGTTCTGTCCGCTGTGCATGCCCTACTGAGACAGTGGCTGGAAGCACTGATGGGTTGGGTGTGGGCTAATAAACTGAGATGGACTCTGGGCAAGACAGAGGTGCTGTTGATCAGTAGGAGAGCTGTTGGGGTTTGTGGTTGTTTAGCAAAGCGCCCCAAAAAGACACGACCCACTCCAGTTACAGAGTAGAGTGCAGAGTTCAGTTGTTGCAGCTATTGAAAGATGGAGATTGTTGTACAATCTAAATTCTAAGTTGATTTATTGGTGAAGTACATTCGAGATAGGAAAGACCTGCTCTGTCTATGAGCTACATAATGAATAGGTAGGGAGAGAGAGGGAGAGACGCTTCCATCTTCTCTCTAGAAGGAACAGAAGAGGACTGATTCACTACAGGGTGCTTTCCAGATTATACCCTGCAACAGAGTCACGTCGGATCTTGGAAGTGGGCTTCCACACTTCCTGCGTCGTGACACCGCAGTCCCTACGCGGACAGCAGGGTGCCGTTCACATTTCCAATGCCTTGTTTCTGATTTAATCACTGCGATATAGAGCTAAGATGTCATATATCCAGCTATTTTATATCGTTGCTGTTTGGGGGGGTTGTTAGTTTCCGTGAGACTGCTGCCCCTGCTGTTTATCTTTCAAATGCAACTTGCCTGAATGGAGGCATTTTGCTGCTGTTGAGCAGCTAGTCTGGAAAGTGCCCAAGAAGTACCTAAGGAGTCAAAGCAGGGGTCATAGAGTAGAGACAAGCAGGGACAGGTAAGGAGACCCTCACTCATTACCTCTACCCCCAGTGCCTCTAGTGGTCATTAGGATAGTCGGTGCAAAAGGTTGATGCACTGGAATTCCATCTCCAACAAGAGCTAATACAAGGGGATTCAACTGATTCTGGATGGGGTCGCTCTCCCCTTGAAAGAGCAAGTGTGCAGTTTGGGGATATTGCTTGACCTGGCTCTGATTTTAGAAGTTCAGGTGGAGGCGGTGCCTATGGGTGCCTTTGCACAGCTTTGGCTTGTGGCAGTGCACCAACTGCGTCCCTTTCTCAAGAAGGCAGATTTGGCCACAGTTACCCACAACTTAGTCACGTCATGGCTGGATGACTGGAACACTCTCTAAATGGTGGGGCTGCCCTTGAATAATATTCAGAAACTGCAGCTAGTGCAAAATGCTTTACCCAGAGCTGCCTGCTGAGATCATGTTACACCCATTCTGAAAGAGCTGCACTTGCTACCAATTTGTTTCTGGGTCCAGTTCAAGGTGCTGGTTTTGACCTTTAAAGCCCTTAATGGCTTGTGCCCTGGATATATCTGCGGGACCGCTTGCTCCCACAGATTTCTGCCCATGTGACAAAATCCAATTGTGCACATGTCTAATAGGAACCTAGCAAGCTGCCTTATACTGAGTCAGACCATTGGTCCACCTAGCTCAGCATTGTCTACACAGACTGGCAGCGGCTTCTCCAAGGTTGAAGGCAGGGGTCTCTCTCAGCCCTATCCTGGAGATGCTGCCAAAGAGGGAACTTGGAACCTTCTGCTTGCAGGCATGCAGGTGCTCTTCCCAGAGTGGCCAAATCCCCTAAGGGGAGTATCTTACAGTGCTCACACATGTAGTCTCCCATTCAGATGCAAACCAGGGCAGACCTTGCTTAGCAAAGGGGACAATTCATGCTTGCTACCACAAGACCAGCTCTGGTTTTCTCTGGCATCACCAAACCTTTAGGTCAGACCCCTCAAAACACTCAAGGGAAAGTTCAGGGGTGTGATTATAGGTATTCCCTGAAGCCTGATGGAAACCCACCAAAATATCAGCTTCAGCCGATACACGTTGCACCTATTTCTCGAGATCAATGACCTCAAAACAGTGGTACATCTGTTGGTAACCTCCAGACTGGACTTCTGTAATGCGCTCTACGTGGGGCTGCCTTTGTACATAGTCCGGAAACTCCAGTTGGTTCAGAATGCGGCAGCCAGGCTGGTCTCTGGGTCATCTCGGAGAGACCACATTACTCCTTTGTTGATGGAGCTACACTGGCTGCCACTAGGTTTCCGGGCAAAATACGAAGTGCTGGTTATAACCTATAAAGCCCTAAACGGCTTAGGCCCTGGGTATTTAAGAGAGCGTCTTCTTCGCTATGAGCCCCACTGCCCATTGAGGTCACTAGAGAAGTAGTGGTGTGCACGGAACCATGGAGGCGCGGTCCGGGACTGAGGGGGGTTGAACTTTAAGGGTGGGGGGTAGTACTTACCCCTCCTGCCGCTCTTCCCCCTCTGGCTCTGTATTTAGAAGTGAAGTTTTGGGGGCGGCAGCGTTCCTCCCTGCCGCCCCTGCCCCCATCGTTGCCAGGAAGTGGTGTAAATAGCAGCACGCATGTGCTCGTCACGGCGCGCGCGCCTGTTGCTGGCGTGCACGCGCACAGCGGCGACGGGCGTGCACGTGCTGCGACAGGTGCATGCATGCTGCTATTTACACCACTTCCTGGCAACGACGGGGGCAGGGGCGGCAGGGAGCTGCTGCCCCCCAAACTTCACTTCTAAATACAGCGCCAGAGGGGGAAGAGCGGCGGGAGGGGTAAGTACTAGCCCCCCATAAAGTTCGACCCCCCTCAGTGCCGGACCGCCAGACCGGCCCAGTTCCGAACCGGTTCAGAGGCGTCCAACATGGCCTCCGGACCGGTTCGTGCACATCCCTATTGAGGAGGTCCGTCTCCAGTTACCGCCAACTCGTTTGGTGGCTACACAGAGACGGGCCTTCTCGGCTGCTGCCCTGAGATTGTGGAATGTGCTCCCTGCTGGGATACGAGCCTCTCCATCTCTGGCAATGTTTTAAAAACTTCTGAAAACACATCTCTTCAACCAGGCTTTCTCAGCTTTTTAGAACTTGTTTTTAAATTGTTCTATTTAATTGTTGTTTTACAATGTTTTTAATTGTTAATCATTGTTAAATGCTTTTATAATTTGTTTTTTAATTATCAACTGATTTTAATGGTGTTTAAATGTAAACCGCCCTGAGCCTTTTGGAAGGGCGGTATAAACATTTTAATAAATAAATAAATAAATAAATACATAAATAAAATCCCAAAGCCTTTACCAGAGTGCTTGTGAGTAAGGCTTGTGTAGTATGAAGCTCAGCACAGTCCAGTATTATAGTAAAAAGCCTAACATTTTAATTTATTACAGTAAAGATCAAGGGACAGCATTTACAAGAAATATTTGAAGGAAAATGCACAAAATGCATGAAGTATTCATACCTCCTTCCTGATCTAGAGGTTACTATTACTACTAGTAGTACTACAGATATTTATATACCGCTCTTCAACCCAAATTCTCAAAGTGGTTTACATAGAAAAATAAATAATACACAAATGAGAAGGCGCCCATTCAAAAAAGAAACATAAGGCAGATACCAGCAAAAGCCACTGGAGGAATCTGTGCTGGGGTTGGGTACAGATCAGGAGGTCAAAAGACTTAGTCATCGCAGAAGAGATGGATTTTGGAATCTCGGGCTTCAAAGCAGGATGGTGGTGGGCACCCTTTGCCCCAGCCAGATGCCACAGGAGCGGTGTCCTTTCTCCCGTCAGGAGCTCTCTCTTGATTTCGGTCCCTGTGCTGAACTCATTGTGGTGGTTTCTAGACAGCGAGCTTTACACCACAAAAAGCTGTGTAAACTGTTGCCTCCTACAACAGGCAAATACAGCTTTTTCTTTTTCTTTTTTGCAACGCAGATGCAACGGTATAGGGCTGTAATGCAGCAATAAAACACAAAAGAAGGCATCAGAAATGTGAACGGCACCTGGCTGTCAGCACAGGGGCTTTCCTCACACAGCACTGAGGGAAGAGTGAGGGTCCTTCTTACAGAGCTTCTGGCACTCCAGGAACTCGGCATCCTCCCTGATCTGTGCAGAAAAGGATGCTTCCGCCCTCTCCCCTTCCTGCAGGGCCCCCAACTTGCTCATGTAATGGATGGAGCTTATATTTAGAGTTGCCATGGCCCCTGGAATTTGGAGTTTTATCCAGATTTTAAGCATCTCACCCAGATTGCTTAGCCTACCCAGATTCGCCCAGATTTCAGATTCCATCGAAAAAAGAAACTAAGCGTAAAAAACTAAGCTCTAGTCCTTGTAGAAGCAGAGTTATGGAGCAAAACATGCAGTCACTACCTGCTCAAAAATTATCTTCAAGCCAGTTTACAAAATATGCAAATTAAGCACTCAGATTTGGAGAGCCGGAATATGACAACCCTACCTATGTTCCCTTGGAGAAGAAAACAAACACAGCACATTCCTTCCAGGTCATCTCAGCAATCCCTCCATTCTCCATAAACTGCCATGCAAAACACCCTGACTCTTCCTTGGTCTCCCACGCACTGAGCACGCACTGCTGGAGACAAACAGCCCCGCCAGCCCCAAGAGTACAACCTCACCCGTCTCACACCAACACAACAGAAGAAGCCTCCCACCACTAAGAGGTCGGCCCACAACAGACTCCCCCTCTCCTCCTGCCTTCAAACCCTCTTATTCTTGCCTGCTCTCCGGTTTGCAGGCTCCGGGCATGAGTTCCCAGAGCAGCATGGCTCTGGCTGGCTGAGGCTGAGAAACGCCTGAGACTTCCTGGCTGGTTCCTCCTCTAGGGCGCTTTCCAGACTAGACCCTGCAATGGGGTCAGGACGTGTCTCCGAAATGTGCTTCCACACTTCCTGCATCGTGACACCTACAGTCCCTACGCAGACAGCAGGGGTGCCGTTCACATTGCCAATGCCTTGTTGCAAATTTAATCGCGGCGATATAGAGCGAGGACACCGTATATCCGGGGTGGGAAAGTGGCTTTTTTTTCGGGTTGCTGTGAGACGGCTCCCCCTGCTGTTGGCGTTCCGAATGAGACTTGCCCTAACAGGGGCATTTTGCTGCTGATGAGCAGCTAGTCTGGAAAGCGCCTAGGTGGTGTCTCTGCATCTCCCACAGCCTGGGCAGATCATGCAGGCATTGGGTCCGACCATCCAGATGTTCTGCTTCTGTCCTTTCCTCCTAATTGCTCACTGAAACTCAACTGGGTAACTCCTCGCTGCTGGGCTCAAGCCCGCCTCCACACCCAAAATCCAGCTGCCCAGCTCTAGAAACAGCTGCTGCCGATCACTCTCTGAAGGAGAGCCACACTCTGGACTTTGGTAGGCATGGAAAGGGGGTGCATGATTCACTCACAAGTAAAACCAAGCTGTGTGACTCCCTGGAAGTGATTCCCTCTGCCCCTTAGGACGCATTTGGCCTGAGCAGGGGCATAGCAAGGTTGGAGGGGGCCCAGAGACAAGATTTTAAAATGGACCCCTCGCTGATATATGCACACAAACACACTTCACAATATATAGTACACTCACATCCCCATTATGAATACGGTGAATATCTAGTTCACATTGAATCTAGTTTTTTTACTCTCTGCTCCTGCCAATCTCCAAGAGACTCAGCATAATTCATAGGGGGTGCAACATGGGCGGGTGGGGAGTCATGTGATGTGCCTCTGGGGGGCCCTCAAGGCAGTGGGGCCCCAAGACGACTGCCTCCCCTTGCCTAATGGGAGTTACGCCCCTGGACCTGAGGGTGGTGATGCTGCTGCTGCTGCTTGAGTCTGGGCTTTGGACCATCTAGCTGATTGCTGACTACTCTAAGTGGCAGCAGCCAGTGTACCAGCATCAGGGGCAGGGACCTTCCCTAGCCTTGCTTCCCTAGATCCTTTGACTTGAGGTGCTGCTGCTGCTGCTGCTGCTGCTGCTGCTGCTACCAGGGACTGAACCTGGGCCCATCGAGGGCAAAGCAGGGGCTCTGCACGGATCCCTGAAAGGAGCGTCCTCCTGTGGCTGGACACCCAGGGCCTGGATGATGCACGCAGGAGAGCAGAAGCCAGACAAGGGGGGTGGCCACAGGGCTGAGCCTCTGGGAGGCCAGGATGCGGCTCTGCTGGTCACAGGTCATCGCTGCCTGTGCTGTCGGTGGGAGGGGTTGGTCTGGAGCCAAGCACGTTCCTCCTCCCACCTCTCCGGGCTCAGCCCCACCAGAAAGGGAGTGGGTGGGATCGGCCTCAGGCCACATCATCCCTGGGCAGTCTGACCGATCTCCCCAGTGCCACCAGCTTTGGGCTCACCTCGCTCCTGGGGCTGCTCCTGGCTCTCTAAGTCCGTAGGCCTCCCCTTCCTGCAAGTAAGAGTATATGTGGGCTGGGGGGGGGCTGCCTGGGGAGCGGTTGCTTCTTGGGGCCGGGGAGCTGTTCATGCGCCCAACACGGCCTCTGCCTTTTCTGCAGCCGCATCTCTCAGCTTGGGAAAGAAGCTGGCGGCTGCCCCACCAAGATCCTTCTCACGTGCGCTGCAGCCGGGGGCGGGGGGGGGGCTGTCCCCATCCTCCACCTGCGCCTTGTTTCCTGATTTTCTTTCCTTTGCATCTGTCTCTTGTTCCAAACTTCATTTGGCCATGGCCAGTCTTTCAAGGTCCTTTGGGACCTTGTCTTCTGAGGAGAGCTGTTCTTGCGGTCACAAGCATGACTTGTCCCCTTAGCTAAGCAGGGTCCACCCTGGTTGCATATGAATGGGAGACTAGGAAGTGTGAGCCCTGGAAGAGATTCCCCTCCGGGGATGGAGCCGCCACTCTGGGAAGAGCATCTAGGTTCCAAGTTCCCCCCCGGCAGCATCTCCAAGATAAGGCTGAGAGAGATTCCCGCCTGCAACCTTGGAGAAGCCGCTGCCAATCTGCGTAGACAATGCTGAGCTAGGTGGATGTGAAGTTCCTCTGTTCCTATGTGCCCCTCCCAGTTCTGTACGATGCACCTTTGAAGAGGATTCGGTCATGGATCAAAATGGCGAAGAGCCAGGCCAGGGGGGCACCTGCTCAAAGCCTCCCGCCTCTGGTTCGATGAGGAGCCATCGACGGCCACTCTCAGAGCACAGCGGCTGCCCAAGCAGCAGGAGTCCATCTGATGGCATGCTCATCTAGCGCACGTTGGAGCAGTTTGCGAACCAAAAGGCCATGGGGAATTTTGTCACCAGCTCGGCTGAACCCGAGACAGGATGGCTACAGCTTTCCCCGGTTAACTGTGTCCATCTGTGGCAGAAAAGCAGCAGAATCGTGTAGCACTTTAAGGACGGGCACATGTATTGCAGGAGAGGCTTCTGTGGGCTGCCAGCCTTTCCCTCAGATTGATGAAGGGCCATCCTCAGCAGCCGGCAGGCATCATCACTGTATTCTCCAGTCCGCCCGTGTAGACAGAGGCTGCCTCCTCCCAGGGACTTGGGGCATGGCTCCGTGGCTGAGCCCGTCTGCTTGGCACGCAAAAGGTCCACCATTCCATCCCTGGCAGCAGCATCTCCAGGTAGGGCTGGGAAAGACTCCTGCCTGAAACCCCAGAGAGCTGCTGCCAGTCAGTGTGGGCCCATCTTCTACGGACTGGTGCTGGGCTGCCTCTTCCAGTCATCCTGCCCACCTCTCCCTCTCCCTCTCCCCAGCCAAAGCCATTCGCAATCAACGGCCTTACGTGCTGCTTCCAGAAGACACAGAGGCTCAGACTTGGGGGGGGGGGGTCTCCACATGATTATTCACATGGCTGCAACTGGTACCCAGTGGTCTGAGTGAGAGGAGAGCTGGTGTGGTGGCTGCAAGCACGACGTGCCCCTTAGCTAAGAAGGGTCCACCCTGGTTGCATTTGAATGGGAGACTAACAATGGAGGCCCAACAGGTTCAACATCACCTGAGCTCTCTGTGTCTGAGCTGATTCCAGGAGGTTGGAGGTGGGGTGAGGGGGGGGCGGTTGCCTTAGTTCTCGGGTTTTCTTAATCTCTCAATAACAGCATTTCTTTACTTTGAACCCACCGAGGCATTTAATTTCTGGATGGTCTTTTTACTGTTCTGAACATCAGATGATTTCATGCAGTATTACTCAAATGAAATAATGTCCAATAAGGTTATTAAATGATTGTATTATTACCTAACATGCAAATTAATTCACATCTCATATATGCTGTTTCCTCAGAGGTAGTTGGTGAGTTCATTCAGATTGATAACATAAGAAGAGCCCTGCTGGATCAGGCCCAAGGAGGCCCATCTAGTCCAGCATCCTGTTCCACACAGTGGCCCACCAGATGCCTCTGGGAAGCCCCCAGGCAAGAGATGAGGGCATGTCCTCTCTCCTGCTGCTGCTCCCCTGCAACTGGTATTTAGTGGCATCTTGCCTCTGAGGTTAGTGGTGGTCCATAGCCCTCAGACTAGTAGCCATTGATAGACCAGTCCTCCATGAATTTGTCCAAGCCCCTTTTAAAGCCATCCAAGCTGGTGGCCATCACCGCATCCCGTGGCAGAGAATTCCATAGATTAATTATGCGTTGTGTGCAAAAGTACTTCCTCTTGTTGCTCCTAAATATCCCGACCTTTAGTTTCATGAGATGACCCCTGGTTCTAGTGTTGTGTGAGAGAGACAAAAATCTCTCTGTTCACTCTCTCCACTCCATGCATAATTTTATGCACCTCTATCATGTCTCCCCTTAGTCGCCTCTTTTCCCTACTCAAGAGCCCCAGATGGCTATAGCCTTGCCTCATGAGGACGGTGCTCCAGGGCGCTTTCCAGATTAGACCCTGCAAAGGGGCCACGTCGTATCTCAGAAGTGTGCTTCCACACTTCCTGTGTTGTGACACCGCAGTCCCTTCACGGACAGCAGGGTACCGTTCACATTTCCAATGCCTTGTTTCGAATGTAATTGCTGTGATATAGAGCAAGGATGTCATATATCCAGCATAAGGAAGTTGCTGTTTGGGGGGATTGTTAGTTTCCGCAAGACTGCTCCCCTGCTGCTTACGTTTTGAATGCGACTTGCCTGAACGGAAGCACTTTGCTGCTGTTGAGCAGCTAGTCTGGAAAGCACCCAGGCCCTGATCATCTTGGTTGCCCTCTTCGGCACCTTTTCCAGGACTGCAATGTCCTTCTTAAGATACAGTGACCAGAACTGTACGCAGTACTCCAGATGTGACCGCACCATTGATTTGTATAAGGGCATGATAATATTAGCATTTTTATTTGTTGACTGGACATTAAATGCATTCCGTAAAAAGACCATTGTTTTCAGTTAGACAGTCCCTAATCTCTGATTACAAAATAGGCTCTGCTAATTGAGCTGTTGAGGGTGAACTAACAGGAAGAGTGACACAATTATTGTGACATGACTTTCCTCCTTGATGCAATCAATACCTGCAATGCTCCCACAGCAACACAAAGTATGACTTCACCTAGTGGACAGGAGGAGGCCGGGTATCAGGGGCATAGCTAGGGGAGAGGGGGCCCGTGTTCATCCCTCTCTCTGGCGGCCCCCCAGAGTGAGGGAGATAAGGAAGAAAATAGGGAGGGGTGGAGCTGGAGGGCCCTCAGGAGCTGGGGGCCCGTGTTCTTTGAACCCTTTCGCTCAATTATAGCTACGCCCCTGCCGGGTATCCTCTGGCTCTGGATGACAGACAGGAAATGGAGCATCGCTGGAGGCCAACTAAGATGAAAGCAACCAAGAAGAGCTGCCAACAAGTCTAATAGTTGCGCTTTTCCATTCTGAGTAAACAGTGCTGTGTGTGGTGTGAGTGGTGAAGTTTGTCCGCCATTGAACGTTGCCAGTTCTTGGTTTCAGCTCCAGGAATGATTGGCTTTTCTCTAGAAAGAAGTGACTGGGCCAGATCAGGAGCAGAGTGGGCAGAGATCAGCCCCAGGCTTCAAAGCTTTCTCCAGACAGCATCATGAGGTTCAAGGCCATCTCCCTCCTTCTAAGCATCCTGGCCCTCTGGGGCAGCCGGTCGTCAGTGTCTGCAGACTTGGGTGAGCACAGTCGGAGAAAGAGAAAGCAGGGATCCCTTGGGGGGTAATGCTGGGAAATTCCTTTTACTATACCCCACTGAGACACCAGCAATGCTTTGGTCCTTGGGCTGCCTGGGGGTCTCTCAGCCATCTCTGCTCCTTTCCCCGATGCCCCCAGGTGTATGCAGCCTCCCTCCCGATGGGGGACCCTGCTATGTGCTAGAAGAACGCTGGTTCTTCAACATGGAGGCCAAAGGATGCGAGCCTTTCAACTATGGCGGATGTGGAGGGAACGAGAACAATTTCAACATGCGGGAGAACTGCGAGGTTTCTTGTGGTCATTACGGTAAGCCTCTCAGACAACAGCCCGGGCAGAGGGTGGCTCAGACCTGGAGAACGAGCAGGGGCAAGCTGCTGTTTCCTAGAGCTGCCAACCCACAAGGACCGGCCTGGAGCCTCCAGGAATCAGCACCAGGTCACAACTAAAAGTAAACCTGGAGATTTAATGGCTTGGGATGACGGGAAAAGTGGGGAGGGGGCCAAGATTGCAAAGGAAATCTCCCAGAATCCCTTCAGTCAGAGTTGGCAGCCCTGCGAAGGAGAGCTGCTCCCACCCAGCACCTTTGCTGGGGCCAAGAAGAACACAAATCTCTCTCCCCATGAATCAGCAGCAGCAGTGCTGGCCCTGGGACAGAGCCGGGGTCTTGGCTGAGCAGCAGCCGACGATGTGGGCACAAAGGGCCCCAACGGACGCCTTGTGGGAGCAGCAGGAAGGTCGGGCTCAGGGCCTACTTGGGCAGAGGGTTTTAATCTCTGGGATCTCTCCCACCCCCGTGAGTGAACACCTGGCCAGAAGGTCAGAGGGGGGCTGGGATCTGGACAAGAGCAGCTGCAGGGAGGAGGAGGGGGAGGGTCGGGCAAATTTGGGGCTGGAATAAAGGGGAGGAGCTGGCCATAGGGCGGGCAGGTGCAGCCAGGGGCAGAGCTAGAACTGGGGGATGCATCCGAAATACACACGGGCCTCTGGCGCCACCTCACCTCTCCCCTCCCTGTCCGGCCACCCAGCCACTCCTGCTGCTGCCGCCTATCTCCACTGCCTATCTGCCTCCTCCTCCTCCTCCTCCTCCTCCTCCTCCTCCTCCCTGTCTGCCTGCTCCGGTGTGACACTTGGAAACACTGAACTGCCAAGCCTGGGCGCTTTCCAGATTACGCCCTGCAATGGGGTCACAGCGTATCTTCCACACTTGCTGTGTTGTGACACAGCAGTCCCTACGCTGATGCCTTGTTTCGGATTTAATCATTGCAATTTATTGATAGAATGTGGTATGTCCAGTGTAAAAAGGTTGCTTCTCCCCCCAGGTTGTTAGTTTTCATGAGAGCGCTCCCCCTGCTGGGCACTTTGCCTTTTACATTTTGAATGTGATTTGCCTGAATGGAAGCATTCTGCCGCTGTTGAGTGGCTAATCTGGAAAGCGCCCTGGTGCAGGCAGAGGAGGAGGAGGAGGAGGTGACCAGGGTAGGTGGAGGCAGGTGGGCAGCAGAGGCCGCAAAAGGCAAGTGGGACCACTGCACGTGCTTTGTGCCTGCCGTTCCTGGGCTCACCACTGGGGGGCAGGCACTGGGAGGCCCAGGGCCAGCGGAGTGAGCATAGCAGGCCTCCACTGTGCTGGCTACGCTAGTCGGCAGGTGGCGTATCCTCGGTGGGAACAAAGGAGGGAGGGCAAGTCTGGTGAGAGGACAGCGGAGGGCTTGCTTGGGTCTCACCTTCTGTAGCCCAAGTTGAGACCGGCCTGCTGGGAGAGGCATTATGGTGCCATTGGCTGTGACATTTCCTCCTAGACAGGTGCTGACTCTTCATTTCAAAGCTTTGCACTGGGCAACCCCCCACCCCGCCAGCTGGGCCTCTTTTGGGGACAGAAACAAGGGACCATTGCTGCTGCTGCTCCTCCTCCTAGGGGAAAACACACTGCTTCCTCTTCCCTGCTGCACCCATTTCCTTGGCTGGCAAGTTGGCTGGCAAGTTGGCTGGGCTGCTTGGATGGGGCTGCAGAGATAAGCTTGCAGGGCTCTGTTTTTAGAGGTGCACTTACGTAATTCTGGAGCTGGACTTAAAGGCCTTTGGAGGCCCCACCCCCTGCTGGAGCCCTGCATAATTAAAACTGCAAATTAGGCCTAATCTCCCTACACACACACACACACACACAGTGACGAGCACAGTATTTTTAACATGTGGGTTCTTGAAGGCACAAACAGTAACTGAACTCACAAGAATGTAAGAATAGAAAACAGGTCTCTTTATGCCAAGATGCACTAGCAGAAGCATTCCAACACACCTCTTCACATATTCCCATCCCACACAATTATTTCCCTGCTCTGTCTCCAAAGCACCTGGCACAGATCCTAATCACACTCAGCTGCCCGGCCCAGTGCAGGCCAGTGGCCGCCACACCACCCAGGGCAGACAGAAGAGGGTTTGGGGCCAGTGGCGTATCTAGGGAAAATAGTGCCTAGGGCAAGCACTGAAATTGCACCCCCTGTCCAAACATTTAACACCCATCTTTCAGATAACTTTATCATAATATCAGCTGAAAAATACAAGTCAAGCTCATTAATCTTTTAATATTTCAAAAATTATTTAGCAGTGGACATAGCCAGACCAAAAAATGCTGGGAAACTACAAATTTCTGTATGCTGGGGCTCATGAAATACCCAAATACTATGTGGAGGTGTACTTAGAAAACTAAAGTGCCTGTCTAATTCTCTACTATGCATTGTAGTATCACTATTACATAAGTTTTAAAAATCAGTGGAGAAGTTGGCTTTTCCCAGATACTCTGAAAATAATTAAAGGATATGCAGAGTAAACTGTGTCACTGCTTGGAATATATACTAGTCTTTCAGAAAGACAGTTGAAATGAGAGAAAGAGAGCAAGAAACTCCCAGTGGGCCTTAATACTAAGGATTTCACACTGATTCAAAGACAAACTCACCATTAGTAGCCATATTATTAAGACATCACATTTAACTCACTAATCACAAGAAGCAAAGTAAGAGCAAATGAATACAATCCTAGCTCATAAGCTTCAGCTCATTATTCACAAACCCTGATTCTCTGTACATAGTGCCAAACTGAATATGTGTACAGTGATTTATATTATATTGAATTAAAAATAATACCTGTAGTCCCTTTGGGGGGCTTCCTAAAGGTTCGGGGGGGTCTGCAAAGGTTCCCCCTCCCCCCGCTGGCTTCTAGGGCCACTAAAAACAAAATGGCCATCACACATGCTCAAATGGCCTCTGCAAGGCCTGGCCTGGCCTAGGGGCTCACAGAGGCTATTTGAGCATGTGCAGTGGCCATTGTGTTTTCAGCAGCCATTTTTTAAAAAAAAATTAATTTTATGAAATGGTGTCCCCCCTTCAAGTGGCACCCGGGGCATGTGCCCTGCCTGCCCCACCCTAGATACGCCCTAGTTTGGGGGGCCCCAGGGGGTGTGGAGGCATGGCCCCAAAGCAGGCGCGGCTCGTCAGCTCTCTTCCGGGGGGGGGGCGGCAGGCAGCTGCTTTAAGGTAAACGGAGCCGGTGCTCCATGCCGCCCAGCAGCCCCCGCAGTGGGGAATCAACTCCGCAACTCACCTGGCCGCTGGCGGCGGCTTGCCTCCACAGGAGCCAGGTGAGTTGCGGAGGTGATTCCCCGCCGCGGGGGCTGCTGGGCGGCATGGAGCACCGGCTCCGTTTACCTTAAAGCAGCTGCCTGCCGCCCCCCGCCCCCCGGAGGAGAGCTGACAAGCCTCACCTGCCCCAAAGTCCAGAGGCCAGAGCACCACTGGTGCTGGTGCCTGTGAATCATTATTTATGATTTGCCCCCCCCCCCCTTTCAGCAAGAACGCTCTCCAGCCAGGCCGTCTACTGTGAAGCAGCCTGAGGACTGGGAGGAGGATTCCAAGCTGCCCCACGGTGGTGCTGAGGGTGTTGCAGAGGCCCAGCTCTCCAACCATGAGCCTCTGCAACAGCTGGCAACACAACCGTTGCAAGGGGAGGGATCCTGGGGCTCCACCCCCTGGGGCAAGCAAAGTGTCTCGGAGCCATCCTGAAGTCCAAGAGGAGGCCCAAGTGCAGCTTTTCGCTGGACAGGAACGCTGGGGCACTTTGCGCCACTGAGCAGGGGGTTGGTCTAGAGGATCTCCAAGGTCCCTTCCAAGGTTACAGTTCTATGATTCTGTGTCTTAACTTTGCCCTCATCTCCACAAACATTCCTCAAGGCTAAGATCTATAAGACGGTGCCCATCCAGCCCCCTGATTCCCTTCCCAATTCTGGTGGGATGTTTTAACTGACTGGCATAAAGACCTTGCTCTGGGAGGGCCGGATTTAGTGCACAGGAACTAGTCTTGTGCTCAGGAATCTTCCCCACCAGATCCTGACCCGGTTTTGCCTGCAGGTCTTCCTTTGTGAAAGGAAACCAAAGGTCAGACTCCAAGGGCTCCTCTGCCCCATGGATGTGGGTCCAGGGCCCTGATGCCTGCCTCTTGTTTCCTAGGCTGATGCGGGTCCCAGAGATCACCAGGCACCCCCCACCAGTGGCAGCTCCTGAAAAGCTGAGAGGGTCGCATTACTCTGCAGCTGGAAGCCAGATGACTTCTCCTCTTTGGAAGTAAATGTGTTTTTCATGCCCCACAAATAAAGGAAGCAGGCCTGGATTCCTTGTCACTCAACTCCCCAAGTATGTCCTTGTGGGTGAACGGGGAGGGGGGCATCCACGAACTCAAGGGTCCTTCGTGTTTCATGCCTGCTGCCCTTTTCCGCCAGCACAATGACAGGATCTGGGGTCTTTTCCAAGCCCGGTGCGTTTCCTGCCCTTACAGCAGTGCCCTAGCAGGGCCAGGAGGAGCCTGCTGAGCTCCAAGGAGAGGGAGAGAAGGAGGGGGCAGCCGTGGGGTGGGGGGGGGCAGAGAGCAGGAAGAGAGTCGGCAAGTGAATGGAGTCAGGATTTCCTGGAGCACCACAGGTTCACTCATGCACCCTCAGTCAGCTCCCTGTGGAAACTGCCAAAACAGAAAAACAAAAAATGGGGCTGTAATACATGCTGGGGGCGGGGGTGGGTGGGGTGGGGTAGAACTCACAGAAAGCATCTACCTGCCTCCTTCTCGGGCACACCTCAGCCGCCCCTCTTGGAATTCAAGCAGCACCTCCCAAAGGCCCAGCTGCCCCCATCCCAGCCCCCTCCCTCCTCCAGATGGGCTCCCTTGTGCTTTCCCGCCAGGAGAGAGGGAGGCAGCCTCGCTTACATTCAAGGCAAGCCTGGCCAGCAGCAACCTGGGCCAAGCTGGCCGGCCAGCTCCTTCTGCTGTCGTCAACAACATCTTCACCCCACGAATGCAGAAGAGCAGTGGGGTCTGTAGGCGGGGGAGGCCAGAAACATGCTGCACACATATTTAAGCATGATCTGGAGATCAAAACAAGAACACAGTCCTTGCAGGTGGAGAACAGAAGACAAAATGTTCATAAGCAACTCCCACAGCTCTCATCTCTACAGATGTTTCCCTTCGTTTAGGGGAGACACTCCAGTGCCCAAATGTGGCCAGCTGCCTCACTGAGAAGGCTGCTCACCGGCAGCTGAACTAGGCGGGCTGTGAGGACAGTCATGGTCAGGGGCGAAGCAAGGTTGGAGGGGGCCCAGAGACAAGATTTTAAAATGGGCCCCTCGCTGATATACACACACAAACACACTTCACAATATATCGTGGACTCACACTCACATCCCCATTATGAATACGGTGAATATCTAGTTTACATTGAATCTAGTTTTTTTTACTCTCTGCTCCTGCCGATCTCCAAGAGACTCAACATAATTCATAGGGGGTGCAACATGGGCGGGTAGGGAGTCATGTGATGTGCCTCTGGGGGGCCCCTCGAGGCAGTGGGGCCCCAAGACGACTGCCTCCCCTTGCCTAATGGTAGTTACGCCCCTGGTCATGGTGGGTCTGGCCAAATGAAGACGCAGACCTCCTCCAGGGCAGAGACAGGACTGTCTCACATGGGCTGTCTTCAAGCCTGGCTTCAAGTTGTGTGTTGCGGCATTTTTAACCACAGTGCAAAAGTGGAGGGAGAGGGAAAGACACACACACACCCCTCCAGCATGACCATTTTCAGGAAGTCCATCACAAACGGTCTCTTCGTTCTCATCTAGTGCAGCTTGGGACCAGAAATGCACAGCCCAGATGCAGGAGAGATGTGGAGTGGCTGGACCCCGTTCAATCTGCATGCTGCCAGGACCTCATGGGTGCCTCGGAGCACCTTTTGGTCTAAAGACATCTGGAGGCTTTAAGCACATGGCTTTTAATTCAAATCCACTCCAGATTGGGGCGTGCCAGTCCACATATTGGTTATATTTACGCCAACGTCTCTGTGGGCTAGCATGGACCAGTACAGGCATGACTCTGTTTCCCCCAAAAAACGAGGCTGGGCATTCTGGCTTAGCCCGAAGTACGTCCGGCTTTAAACAATTCTGCATTTCCAGCGGCTTTTGAAGAAGGCCTGATGTTTTCTAAGGGCTTTCTGAGTTTGACAGCTCAGTCTGGTGTGTTCTTTGAGTCATTTGCAATTGCAAGCCCTGGAGTGGGGGGGAGGGGTTGTGGCAGATTGATGCAATTCTGTGAAGTCCAGAAGGGGAGGGGGAGGGAGGGAGACATTCCTGAGTTAAAAGCAAGCGCAGGGAAAATGTGTGTCTTCCTATGCTTTGGTTACCATAGCAACACAGCTTACATATGCAGATGTTTGGATATGCAGATATTTGGAAGCCTAACAATGGAGACTGCAGGTTGGGGTTAGAGATACATGTTACTCTGGTCTGTGGTGCAATCACAGGTTAGGAAACTAGTACATCAGTGAAGACTTAGATAGCAGAAATTTCATTTAAAAGCAATTGACACAGTCTACAAACTTGCAAAATACTGCAAGTGACAGGGAGTTGCCAGACATAGATAAAAGCAAGAGAGAACACTTGAGTTACTCAATTAAGCACAAGGAATACAGAGAAAGAGAATACCAGACCCACCAAATGGAAAGACGGTCCCTCAGTGTTCCTGTCTCAAGGGAAATAATGATGATCCCTTTGCACCCATCCAGTCTGGGCAAGCGTGGTGGCGGGATACAAAAGGCCTTCATGGACAAAGGGTGAGGTGAGAAGCCTGTCTTCCTGCTGGGACACAGAGAGAGGCGAGAGGCCTCAAAAAGCGCGACTAAATTCTAAGCAAAGGCCTCATTCAACGGCATGCAGTTCCTCCAGCTGGTGCCCCGTATCCATTCCAAACTCTTGCCCCAACCTTTGAGGAGAATAGTGGAGGAGCACCACCGGCTCCGCAGGCAGATCTCTAAGGAGGACCGAGGAAGATTCCTGTCTGGAGCCCTGAAGAGCTGCTGCCAGTCAGTGCAGACAATACTAAGGAGGCTGGATGAATATGGCAGCTTCCCTGTCTGCAAACCTACAAAGGCAAAGAAACCACAACTGACATGCAAAAGCAGGAATCCATGGGTTGAAGTGTGCATTAACTGTGCCATGAGCTTCAGCCCTCTGCCTTCTGTCCGCAGCTTCTGCCTAGTGACGCCCCCGGTCTGCATTCGCCTGGCTTGGAAGAGGAACCTGACGAACCCCGTATTATTCAGCTGCATTACAAACTTCCACCCACCCCAAATTCTTCTCCAGTTCAGATCACAGTCTGAGCCGGTAGCTCCCCTTCTGGTGCTGTCAGGCTGAGCCACGGAGAGCAGCCTCTAGCTGGCACAGGGCTCAATGCCAGGACCAGGAGAGTCGAGCCAAAAGAGTACACCAGGGCACTTTCCAGACAAGCTGCTCAGCAGCAGCAAAATGCCCCCATTCCGGCAAGTCGCATTTGGAACGTAAACAGCAGGGAGAGCCGTCTCACAGAAACTAACAACCCGAAAAAACAGCAACTTTTTCATGCCAGATATGCGCAGAGGCGTATCTAGTGAAAATAGCGCCTAGGGCAAGCAGTGAAATTGCTCCCCTGGTCCCAACATCTGACACCCATCTTTCAGATAACTTTGCCATAACATCAGCTCAAAAATACAAGTCAAGCTTGTTAATCTTTTAATATTTAAAAATCTATTTAGCAATGGATGTAGCCAGACCAAAAAATGCTGGAAAACTACAAATTTCAGTATGCTGGGGCTCATGAAAGACCCAAATACTATGTGGAGGTGTACTTGGAAAACTGAACAGAAGTGCCTGTCTAATTCTCTACTATGCATTGTAGCATCACTATTACATGAGTTTTAAAAATAAATGGAGAATTTGGCTTTTCCCAGATACTCTGAAAATAATTAAAGGATATGCAGAGTAAACTGTGTCACTGCTTGGAATATATTCTAGTCTTTCAGAAAGACAGTTAACATGAGAGAAAGAGAGCAAGAAACTCCCAGTGGGTCCTAATACTAAGGATTTCACACTGATTCAAAGACAAACTCACCATTAATAGCCATATTAGCAAGACATCACATTTAACTCACTTATCACAACAGCAAATGAGTACAATCCTAGCTCATAAGCTTCAGCTCAGTATTCACAAGCCCTGATTCTCTGTACATAGTGCCAAACTGAATATGTGTACAGTGACATATTATATTATTATTTTTTTTAAAAAAAAATTACCTGTAGCCCCTTCGGGGAGCTTCCTAAAGGCCGGGGTGGTCTTCAAAGGTTTCCCCACCCCCCACTGGCCTCTAGGGCCTCACAGGGACCATTTGACCATGTGCGGTGGCCATTTTTAAAAATATTTTTTTTAATAAAAATGGCCACTGAAAACAAAATGGCCTCGGCACAGGCTCAAATGGCCTCTGTGAGCCCTGGCATGGCCTAGGGCCTCACAGAGGCCATTTGAACATGCATGGTGGCCATTTTGTTTTCAGCGGCCATTTTTTCAAATTTTTTAATTTAAAAAAATGGCGCCCCCCCTTCAAGTGGCTCCCGGGGCACGTGCCCTGCCTGCCCCACCTAGATACGCCCCTGGATATGCGACGTCCTTGCTCTATATCACAGCAAATTCATTCGCAACAAGGCATTGGCAATGTGAATGGCACCCTGCTTTCTGTGTAGGAACTGCGGTGTCACGACGCAGGAAATGTGGAAGCACACCTCCGAGATATGTCCTCCTTACCCCGCCGTGGCAGGGTCTAGTCTGGAAAGCGCCCAGGCAAAGCAGAGACAACATTCCAGTAGTGGCTCGTTGTAAAGGGGCAGCAAAGAAGGAGCAGCTGCCTCTGGTTCCTGGCACCCTAATGGCGCCTGTTTCTCCCATCCTGCCCCACATTAAAGAGAGCCACACTGCCTGCAGGCTAGCCATTCATCAGGTAGAGCTGTGCAGGCTAGGGCTAGCATGCAGGCAGTGCAGCTCTCATTAACACAGAGACAGGGTGAGATGGGAGAGAAAGGAGCGAGTGGAGCTGGGACCCAGAGGCAGCTGTGCCTCGCCTGGCACCCCCTCCCGGCTCATTAGGAGGAGCTGCTCCTGCAACACACCAAGGAGAGCTTGGAACAGGAAGCTTCCCATCTCCCCCTCCCCCATTGTAAGGAGAGCCAATAAGAGGCCTCCCAGGGCAGGGCCGGTCCAGGGCCTGGAGATCCCAAAGCGGCTGGAGTGCAACAAATCACCAGAAGGGGCCGTGGTCTCAGACTCCATCCCTGGTGGCTCTTGCCTGCCTGGGGCTTTGAACACTGCAGTGGGAAATGTAGTTTCCCCAAGGGCCCTGCGTTGGGCTGCCCCTCCCACCACCTGTTTTCAAGCAGTGAACTGGGGCAGGGGTGGGGAGGGTGGAATTGGGCACCCAACGCTTGCTGTCAGAAATGCGCTCTCTAGCAAGCTCACCTCCCCCTTGCCCTTGGAACAGCAGGACACAATGTAGTCCTGACGCTCTGCTGGGCTGTAAGGAAGTAATGTGGCTGCCAGTTGTCAGCTTCTGTGGAGAAGGCTGCTGCGGCCAGGGATAGACCTGTCTCTACAAAACCTCTCTGCCGGGTGAGTGAGGGGTCGTTTCTGTTGGAAGTTAAAGGACTTTGCGCTGTCTCTTTGTCTCAGACAGTGGAGGACAGACTAGTAAGTCAGAGGGCTAGAGGGTCAAGACATTGGTCATCCCTTCTCCACTCCTCTGATGCTATCCCTTTGATGTGTAGATTGCTAATCTCAGGGACTTCCTTCCTCTCTCTCTCTTCCTACCTGGCCGCCTACCTTGCAACATGGCAAGCCTCTCTCCCTGCACCATGTGTGCAGAGAGGATGCAGAATCCATCTGCATCCAGCTAGATAGATAGATTAGAGATCCTAACTCCTCACTTTCCTATCTAGAATGGAGTTCTCTACTAAATGCCTTATATATTGATTTGAAACTTTGAACTGGCTCCAAGTTACTTTAATCTCAGCACACACGCATGCCTAACTAAATTTCTGCTGTGTTGTGCCTCTGTGCACTCTGTTATAATGAGAAAGGGTTTCTCTCACCACAGAGAATTTCCAACAGTTTCCACCCCTCCCCCCCCAGCCCCCCTCAATTTCAGCCACCCGTCCTCCGTGGAGTTCTTCAGACATCCTGGACACACCGTGCTCCTCCAGGTTCCCTTGTGCCCAGAAGCTGACTGAGCAGCCCCCGCACACATCGCTTCCAGGGCCCCTGAACAGCCCAGTGAAGCACTCCGGGCCCCTGGGGGACTCCCTGCTGGTGGCCGACATGCTGCCACCCTTGCAGGACTGAAGGGGCCCAGGTTGGGCAGGCTGGCAGAACGCCCTCCAAGGAGACCTCCCTCCGACCTGCCCTGCCAGGTCAGTGGACATGGGCTGGAGGGGCAGGGCTTGGCAGGGCTGAGGGGCTGCCGGGGGTTGGGAGAGCATCTGGATCCAACTTGTGGGATTCAAGCAAGGGGAGGGAGGGGGGAGTTGTTCCCCATTGTGCAGGGTGGAATAGCTTGGCTTAGCAAACCCAGTTCCCAACTGAGCTGGGGAGATTCGCCCATCATTAGGTGCGGCTCCTTATGGTAGAAAAGGGTGCCACGCACACCGAGCCGTTCTGCAGCACCCTTGAGATCACGCCGCCTTGATGCTGCCCGGGCATTGCAGCTCAGCCTGGCTCCTGCGGGAGGTGAGGAAGAGTGCCGGGAGGAGACTGGGGCGGGCGACCTCTCTGCATCCAGACAGCAGAAACCTAATGCCAGTTAGGCTGTCAAGTGGCCACAGTTGCCCTTGTGAGCAACCAAGCCAAATCCGGCTCACCAGCCACGCGAGGCTTGGTGAAAATGCATTTTTGCTGCAGGGTGGTTGAGCAGGACCCAGGGCTGGCGAGCTGCAGCGTTCCTCTGGGAGGGCTTCTGCTGAAACAGGGGCACACGTCCCATGAGGGGTGTGCACGGAACCAGGCGGGGGGGGTCTCATTGGCAGGGGGGCTCACTTTAAGGGCGGGGGAGGGTGCACTTACCCCTCCCTCTGCTCAGCGCCTGCCGGCGCTCAGTATTTTTGATGTCCTACCGGGGGGGGGGGGCAGCGTACTTCCCTGCCGCCCCATTTGCTCCTTGGCCGGAAGTGGCCAGAAGCAGCTGGCACACAGGCACCCATTGCACTCCAGTCAGTCCCAGAATACAGCACTGTGAACCCCAAATAGGTTACAGTTTACTCTTCATTACTGGAACCCAGATACTGTACACACGATCTGGTCTGGTGCACAGAGTAGCTGCTTGTCCCTAACCTTTGGATTTATCTGAAAACGTAAAACGTGCCAGCTACTTCGGTCAAGGAGCAAACAGGGCGGCAGGGCAGTAGGCTGCTGCTGCTTCGTAGTAGGACATTAAAAATACCGAGCGGCAGTGGGGGGGGAGCAGAGGGAGGGGTAAGTGCACCCTCCCCCCTTAAAGTGAGACCCCCCTCACCTTCAAACTTTGAACCCCCCAGTATTCGAGCCTGTTTGGAGGCCAGTAAAAGGGCTTCCGAACAGGTTCATGCACACCCCTCCATCCAATCTCTGGCCCTTCCAGGAGGCGCATGATGTCTCCGAGCGTGTGGGTGGCCCTGGCATCCATGCCATCAGCTCCAGAATGATGCAGCCTCTGCCTGGCACCCGTTTCCGGTCCCGCAGTCCTTGCTTCCCTCCCCTTCGCTGCCAAATGCCACCCTGGCTGTCCCGTTGTGAAGTCCCCTCGTCCAGCTGCCCCCACCCCTTTGCCCTGGACCGGCCTGTCTCAGTCGGACAGCAGAAGCGGTCACCACACACCGCACTCGTGCATGTGAACCGACCCTGCACCTTCCAAGTGTTCCGTGCCTCAAGGGAGGAATTGGGTTTGGCTTTGGCCAAAATTAGGGTTTGGCCCTAAGGCACTTCAAGGAGGGACGCATTGATTGTGGCAATAATAGGAGGCTCTTCACAGGAGGAAGGTCTTGCTTACAAGGGGCGAAGGTGGCCCCTATTCAGAGGAAAACTGTATAACAAAACCCATGTATGAAGACAAAGGTAATAATGACAGAGGCCCAAAGCAGGTAGTGACCAGATTGAACATATAATAACCAATCTTGAGCTGGAATCTTGACAGACTTCCTAGGTAATGGTCTGTTTCCATCCAGGTCATCGTTTATGACCAGCTTTCGAGTGACTGTTATTTATCTACATTCTTCACTGTGTGGGGCTTGTCCAGCTTGTTCAGCCCTTATCTCTGTATTTATTGACAGTCATTACATGGGTGCCTGTGGGATTTGTTATTATATGTTCAATCCGGTCGCTACCTGCGTTGGGCCTCTGTCATTATTACCTTTGTCTTTATACATGGGTTTTGTTATATCGTTTTTGTCTGTTACCCGTGTTCCCCTTGTTTTTTCCCTATTCAGAGGAGGCTGCTGCCTGCAGTGCCTGACCAGTGCTGCCACCTGAACCGTCATGTGCAGAAGCAGACACACCTGTCCTCAGCAGGGCCTAACAGCAGCACAGATCCTGAGTGGAGACACTGCCACATGACGGAGGGCAGCCCTTTTGCCGCCAACAGCAAGGCAAGAGAGGCCCTGTCCAGGCCCAGGGCCCAACTAGGCTGGTGGTCACTCGGTGCAGCTCCACGGCAGGACACGAGGGCCGTGTGTGGCACTGCCTCCCATCGGCAAAGTCCTTAAGTGGGCACCCTTCCCTGGCATCTCTGCCCGATGAGACAACCGCAGGGGCATTTCCCAGAAGCCACCCAGTCTGGGACTCTTCCACCACAAGGACACACCCTGTGTGGACATCAGTGGAACGTGACATGCCTGGAGGGGCTGGCCCATCGCGGGAGGGGGCAGGGAGGGCTGTGGACGCCCCTGTGTGTGTCCACATGCAGCACCATCCTAAGCAGATTCACTTCAAAGTAAGCCTCACTGAGTTCAAGCAGTTGAGGCAGACTCAGGTTGTGGTCAAGAAATGGTTAAAGGGTCTGCAAACTGCTTAATTGAAACTTGCTAAAAGCAATAAATCTGTCTCCCGCTGGAATGCAGGCAACACCTTCAAGGACACATCTGGAAAGGAGTGGAAAATAGTTTGGCTGTATGGAGGGAGGAGGGATGCTTAACTATAGCTTAGTATGAGAAATTGTCTGATTGGTAATAATTGTAAAATGACGATTAAGTGATGCTAACCAATGAGGATTGTATCCACTGTTTGTAAATTAATGTGACTATAAAAGCTGAAGCCACAATGTAATCGGGGCTCAAGCTTTGGAATTTATTCCCTTGAGTCTAATTGCTAGCAATAAAATCAGTTTTCTCTCAAACTGCTGGTGCCAGTCTCTCACTCAAGAGCCCGGGGGATTTCTGCTACACAGTGACTGCCTAGTAGGGGTATTTAGGGCTGCAGCGTTTGTCCACAGGAAGGGCGCACAGAACACGAGGGGAGCCACTCACCTGGACATACCAAGGTCACCCTTTATCTTCCAGGAGGCCTGAGGAAAGAGGCAGAAGCGGGGACAGAGGGAGCTGCCATCTACTGAGTCAGGGCCTTGGTCCATCTAGCCGGCTACCCAGGCTGGCAGGGGCTTCTCCAGGGTTGCAGGCAGGACTCGTTTCTCTCAGCCCTATCCTGCAGTTGCCAGGGAGGGAACCTGGACCCTTCTGCAGGCAAGTGGGCAGGTGCTCTTCCCAGAGCAGCCCCATCCCCTGAGTAAGGGGCATATCTTACAGTGCTCACACGTGGAGTCTCCCATTAAAATGCAAACCAGGGTAGACCCTGCTTAGCAAAGGGGACACTTGATGCTGCTTGCTGCCACAAGACCAGACACAACAGGAGGTGCTCTGCTCAGAGGGCGGCCTGGAGCTTCCCCAGAGAGCAGGCTTTACTGTGGGTTGGCTGAGAGGCTTTACTGCGAGTTCAATGCAAAAAGTGGATTTTTAAATCCCGGATTTAAATCAGGCTACACTCAAAGGCACAACGAAAAACCCAAATTGTGTATGAAGTGCTCCCTGTGAATGCACCCCCGCCATTCTGGAGGAGGAGAGGTGAGCTGAAAGCCGGGTGTGGAAAACTTCCTGGAGGGCTTGCTTGCTTCCTTCCTTCCTTCCTTCCTTCCTTCCTTCTCGCCATCTCCCGCTTCCACTCTACAAGGTGTCTGAAAGAGAAAGAGAAACCGGCTGGGTGCAGCAGCTTCCCAAGAACCCCGCCTTGCTTTTCTTCGGCAAAGAGAACCCTTGGAAGTGTTTGTGCAACACCAGCGTAGACCTCAGAGGGGCTGGCTGTGCAGCAGATCCCCCAGGAAGCCAGAGGGCAAGTGGCTGGGCGAGGTGGCTTCTGAGCCTGCAGGAGGAGGTTTCCTTGCCCCTCGCTGAGTGCAGGATACATTGTGCAAAAGTGCGTGCTTGGCCTGATGCGGCTGCAGAAGGTAGTTGTGCTGCAGGGGTCTTTTCTAAGCACCGGGAACATACCGCTCTCCTTGCAGGTCTGGCCTCTGGGCTGGGTGCCCCCTGGGTGAACAACCGCAATGAACGGAAGCCCTTGAAATGAGCCGGGGGCAGCAGGGGAGCTTGGGCAGGACTGCCCTTGAGGGGCTCGCAGCTCTCACTCACTCACCTGGCCTAGGGATGTTAATCACCTCAGAAGAGTCCTGCGGGATCAGGCCCCCCAAGGAGGCCCACCGAGTCCAGCCTCCTGTTTCCCACAGCGGCCCACCAGATGCCGCTGCCTCTGGGGAGCCCACCGGCAGGAGCTGAAAGGGGCCTGCCCTCTCATCTCCTGCTGTGGCTCCCCTGCAACTGGGGTTGAGAGGCATCTTGCCCTGGGGCTGGAGGTGGCCCACAGCCACCAGACTAGTAGCCATTGTTCATTAGTTCTGGTTCTCTTCAGGGGCTGGAGCCTGCGCTACAATGCTCACACACACAGAGAGAGAGCTGTGAGTCCCTTCTGCAGACATACAGCATCTGAAAAGGGCTCTGGTGTTACCAGCTTGTGTGAATCCTTCAGGATGCCAGGCAAAAGCAGGCTGCTGAGATCTGGGTCTCTAAGGCAAACCCCAAGAGGGTCTCTCCTGCCTTGACTCCAAGCCTGGCCGTCTAAGCTGCCTCCATTACACAGACATGTTCTGATGCTGCCCAACCCAGTGAGATTGCCGGTGGGTTCATCTTTGTTTTCCTGTTCTTACTGTTTATCAAGAGCAAATCTGTGGCAGCCTGAACACTTGCAATAGAAAGGATTTTTAACTTAATTATATATAAGGAATATTTCCAACTGACTTGGCCTTGTCAATTCAAAACTCTCTGTTCTAAAGGCGGGGTCTGGTTGGGTCATTCTCTCCACAGCAAGATCTCGTAGGCAAGCAGAGTCCCCCAAGAGGATCCCCAAGGAGGAGGAAAGAACTCGGTTTGTCCTGCGTAGGCTTTAGTTGTTCTCACCAAATTCAAGGGATAGGATCAGCAAAGTAGCACACCCAAGCAGCTGGGCTGGTCAGATTCTGTATTCAGAGTTCAGGGTCAGCCCCAAACAAAGCATAACACAAGATTTTCATACCTGCTATCATCTTCTGGCAACAACGCCCCCGCCCCCCTCAAAAAAAAGCTTGGTTGGCAGTGCTGCCCTGCATGTACACATCTCCTAGAGTATGACATTACCACATAACTGACATGATCCTGATCCCCAGAATCATGTCTACATATGGGCTTGTTTCTTGTCACCCCTGACTGGTACCCCTGTCCACCGGATATGTGTGCCTCCCTGTTTTTCACCCCTTCTCCTTTTTTTGCTATCATCATCAGCCACAAACGCCTCCTTTCAACGGCACACGGACGGGTTGCTTCACCCTAACCCTACGCAACACTTCCTAGGACATAGCGCCAAGTGCCAAGCAGTTTCCCGAGGCATTTCTGGCCTTGCTGACGAGGTTCCGTGCCCAGCCGTGATCAAAGCACTGCTAAGTTTGCCTAAGTATATGCGTATTTATATTTATACACATGACAAAGATGAATTGCTCTACAATTGTGCCACAGAACCTGTAACCCAGTCAGAAGGCAAAATCACTCAGCAGACATGGAAGGAGCCGCTTGCTTTCTGCAAAGTGACTTCCACCACATCTCTTGCGTCTCCTTCCTCCTGACCCCTCTGAGCCCAAGCCCTGCTGCCCAGCCCAGTAGCCAGGGATGTATGCTCAGAGGAGACTCCCTCCCAACATGTTTTGCTTCCCATCCCAGATAGACACCTTCTAGGACGTGGCCAGGTCTGGATCTGTGTTCTAAGGCGGCCAGTTGGCAGATGGAAAACTAGCCAGTCACCAGCTCCAGAGAGCACTCAGCAAGCGGTCTTAAAGAACTCAGGTGTGAGATTGCTGCTCTTCTGACAAAAATGTGCAAGGTGTCCCCAAACTCAGGCTCTGTGCCAGAGAACTGGAAGGTAGCCAAGGGAACACCAATGTTTAAAAAGGGATCCCAGGCAGGGTGTGTGTGTGTGCAGGAAGCTCTCGTGTTCTTTGCATCCAAATGCAAATTCTTCAAGAAGAAGATTTGCACTGGCGGTTTTTTCAAAGCCTGCATACCTTTCTGTCCTGGCTGAAGAAGTGCCTCTCTTTCCTGACAGAGCCCCAAAGGAAAGACTCCCAGCCATGGCTCTCGTCCCCAAGGCCTTGGAGCAGGCAGATGGGGGGCAGCGGGGGCGGGGGCATGGCTTGCTTACCTTGGCCACCACAAGCGCGCTGACACTCCTGCTCCATTTCAAACCTGTTCAGGTTCCCGAGGCAGCCCCCATAGATGAATGTCTCACACCTCTTGGTCCTCCAGTTGTAGAAATACCGGGTAAAGCGGGCCTTGCAAATACCAGTCTCAGGAGGAAGCTGGCAGCGGTCTGAAAGAGGAAGCAGAGAGTAGGGACGGGGCCCCGGGAGGCACCTGGGAGCTCCGGAGACGAGGCTTGCGGTACAGCTAGCCCTGTGTGGGGCACTGCCGACAGGTGTGGGTACAGCAGCAGCAGCAGCCAGCCCTCATGCAGGGGGCCACAGCACAGGCAGGGTCTGGGACCCCCTTGGACAACGCCCACGCCTCCTCCCAGGGGCAGCTCCAGGGCTCTGTGCACCTGAGGCAGGGTACCAAATGCTGTCCCCCCCTAACCGGGTAAGGTTAGGGTTAGCTTACCCTAACTGGGCAAAAGGGTATTTTGCCACCCTGCTAATGCCTGAGGCAACCGCCTCGCCTTATGGAAGGGCCCTGCTTTTGAGTGGGGTCTGCATATTTCCTAGCTGCAGGGGGGGACAGAGGACAAGTGCCCCCCTCCCATTGGCACTCCCTAGCACCTGGAAGGCAGGGGCTTGTCCACCCTGATCCTGGTGGGAGGATACAGCTGCCCAGGCTAGTAGCTATTGCTAGCCCCCCTCCCCGTCCTCCTCCCCCTCCCCCCCTTCTAAAACCGGCTTGGAAACCACACCCCCAGAGTCCAAAGCATCCTGTGCTTCAACAGGCCTGGGCAGTTGGGCACATGCTCCTGGGGGGCAGGGAGTCAAAGGGTCCTCCCCAGGTGGCTGCACTGCCCTGTCCATCACCACCTCCCGTTTTAGGAGGGGAGCCAACGCCCGGGAAAGAGGGCAGCACGGAGGCCAGGCACGAGGAGACACGTACTTGGCTGTGGCGTCTGGCAGGTGTTGCCGCATTTGGAACCGCAGCACTTCTTGCCCGCCGGGCAGTCCAGGTCAACGGCGCACTTTTGGCAGCTCACCTTGCCAGAGGGGCTGGTGGCAGTTCTGGGCGCGTGCAGGCAATAGCCAGGCCGGCCTGCAAAGAAAGCGGCAGGGGGAGGAGTTGGGTGCCCCCTTGGGCAGCAAACTGGGTGCCTCTCCTCAGTGTGGCGGGCTGGGCAGAGGTGGCGGGAGAGGGGCTACAAGCCGGCCCGCAGCGGCAAGTAGCAAGGGGTGTGCAGGCAGGCCAGCAGAGGAGCAGGGCTGCTGGAGGTGAGCGAGGGGCAGGGGGGCCTCATGGGCCAAGGAGGGGGCAGTTCCCCCTGTGCTCATAGTGAGAGAGGAGGCCACTGGCAAGAGACCGGATGCAACCCCCTCCCCAAGGTGGGCCCAGGTCCGGGAATAGCTTTGCAGCGGAACAGCTCCCAGGCCCCACTGCCCTCTGTAGGAGGAGGCTGCTCAAGAAGAAGAGGGGCGCTGTTCAGCTGCCCAGACTCACACCTGCTGCAGCCAGACTGGCAGCCTCTTTCCTTTCGGCTGGCTGGCTCAGAAATGAGCCCCGCTGCATGCAGAGGGACTCACCCCTAAGTCCTGATTTGCCTTGCAATCAGGAGTGGGAGGGGAGGGGGGGACTACCCAGCAGTGAGCACCATCCCGACTCGCGAGTCATGATGACTAAGCACCACAAACACCAAGGAGACAAGGCATGGCTGCCTCCTGACCCCCCTCGTTGGAATGGGACTGAGCAAGGACTACCCTTGTCTGGATGTCGCCCATTCTTTCAAAACCAGCTAGAGAAAAAAGAACATCAGAACAGCCCTGCTGCTGGATCAGGCCCAAGGAGGCCCATCTGGTCCTGCATCCTGTTTTGCACAATGGCCCACCAGATGCTGCCGGAAGCCTACAGGCAGGAGCTGAAAGGGGCCTGCCCTCCCTCCTGCTGTTGCTCCCCTGCAACTGGGACTCCGAGGCATCCTGCCTTTGAGGCTGCAGGTGGCCCATAGCCCTCCGACTAGTAGCCGTTGATAGACCTCTCCTCCATGAAGTTGTCCAAACCCCTCTTCAAGCCTTCCAGGTTGTTGGCTGTCACCACATCATGTGGCAGAGAGTTCCACAAGTGGATCACACGTTGTGTGAAAAAGTACTTCCGTTTGCTGGTCGTAAAGAAAGTGAGGGTGGGGGTGTCGCCCCATCAAGCTCACGAAAGCCCAACGGTGGCTTCTGTGTTGCTCACCCACCCTGCTTTGAACTACCAAGGGCAAGCAGGTCCTTTGGCTTTCTGGGTGGAGGGGGCTGGTGTCCTTTCCCCGCTTGTCGGCCTTCCTTCGAACAAGCCCCAGGGTTTTAAAACTTGGGAAGCTCCACCCGCCCACCCAGTGTCCATGGCTCCCAAGACAAACACAGCACCCATGGACGGGCCATTCTTCCCGTGAGTGGCACGCCGATGGCCAGCACTCCAGCGCCTGCTTCTGGGGGGCTGCTGCTCAGGAGTGGGGCCGTCCTGGGAAGGCCCTTCTCCTGAATCTCCAGACCTAAGTCTGGATTAACTGCCTGGATGGCATCCTCATGGACTGTGGGGGGGCCCACTAAGCCCTCTTTGGGCTGCTCTGCGGCAGAGGGGCTCCGTCTGTGTTCCCCTCCAGGAGGGGAAATGGCCTCTGGCCTCTGGAAGTGAGATGGACAGCAAGCAGCCGCGGCTCCTCCAAAGGAGCCAGGGAGGTGCCAAGCACAGCCTTGCAGCTGCCTCTGGTTCCTGGCAGCTTGATTGCACCTGGTAATGGGTGTTAATGAGGGTCACACTGCTGCCTGCAGGCCGGCCATTCATCAGGTGGGGACTTTGAGGGCTAAGCCTACTCCTGCCTGTTTCTTTCTCCCATCCTGCCCCATTTGGACATTAATGAGAGCCTTGCTGCCTGCAGGCTGACCATTCATCAGGTAGCCGTCACAGCTCTATCTGATGAATTGCCGGCCTGTAGGCAACGCTGCTCTCATTAATGGGCAAGAAGGGAGAAACACATGGAGCCAGGCTGCTGGGGGTTTTACAGACAGCAGGGTTTGCCACTGGTAAAGTCTGAGAGGCTTTACTGCCAGTTCAAAGTTGCTCCCCCCAAAAGGAAGTAAAAGATGGATTTTTTTAACCCCAGATATAAATTGGGCTACACATGAATGTGCATTGAAAACCCCGAATTGTATGTGAAGCACTCCCCAGTAGCTGGCAGGGACTTCAGGGTAAATTTGGCGGATATGTGGACGCACACCTCCATTCCGGAGGGATGCGTTTTTCACAGAGGGCTTTGAAAGCCCTTTAGCTCGCATCTCCTCCTCCAGCATGGAGGGGGTGCGTTCACATATCAGCCAGATTCACCCCCAAGTCCCTGGTATCGGGGAGCACTTCACACACAATTCAGGTTTTTCACTGTATGTTAGAGTGTAGCCTGATTTATATCTGGGGTAAAAAAAAAAAATCCAATTTTTGTGTCCAAGTATCTAAAGTGCAACAGAAATCTGAAATCCTGAGGGTCAGCTGCCCAGATTAATCATCTTTCTGGGCTTATAAAAGGGCTGCTGCCCTGTGGTGGCAGGCCCGCCACCAATGGGGTCGCCACCAAAGGGGCCGTACCAAAGGGGATCAACCCTTTGGAGGGCAACGAGGGCGAGGCCCTGGTGATATTTTTTGGCTTCTGTTGTTTTGGGGTCCTGGGTGTTTCAGATGTGTCTTGGTCTGTCTGGGGATGGGAAGACAGGGTGTGTGTCCACTGACTGTGGGGTGGCTATTCCGGTGGTGGTGGGAAATGGAAGATGTAAAGTTGGCAGGTCAGCACATCATTACAGGGGCAGGGAAGTCAGAAATCTCTTAGCTGTTTCCCCTTCCAGCTGCCCTGCCAGCTCTCTGACCTTGGGGAGCAGGGCCAACCTCCCACAGACTCTCACCTTGCTCCTCTGTAATGCCAGGTCTGTCCAGAATAAGTCAGAGATCATCCATGATCTGATTCTGGACGAAGGGGCAGTCCTGGTATGTATTACAGAGACCTGATTGGGGGAGGCTGGTGGCCCGGTCTGGCCCCAGCTTCTCCCTCCAGGGTACTCCATTGAGGCGCAGGTGTGGGGACGTGGGCGAGGAGGTAGAGTGGCTGTGGTCTATAAGAATAACCTCTCCCTGACCAGGATCCATGTTGACCATATTGAATGTGTGTACCTAAGTTTGGGGACCAGGGATAGACTGGGACTTCTCTTGGTGTACCAATCACCCCGCTGCCCGATGGAGTCCCTAACTGACTTGGTCATGGGTTTGGCATTAGAGTCTCTCAGGCTTATGGTGCTGGGGAACTTCAATGTCCACTTTGGGGCCACTTTTTCTGGGATGGCTCAGGAGTTCATAGTGGCCATGACAACTATGGGCCTATCCCAAAGGGTCTCGGGACCGATGCACATTGCAGGTCATACACTTGATCTGGTCTTTAACTCTGATCAGGGTGGTGTTCTGATCAGGGTGGGGACTCCTGTGATTCCCCCATTGTCATGGATGGACCACCATCTGGTTAAATTGGACTCACAGTCTCACCCCACCTTTGCAGGGGCAAGGGGCCCATTAGAATGGTCCACCGGAGAAGTATATTGGATCCAATATGGTTCCAAGAAGCCTTCGAGGGATTTAGTGTTGGCTCTACCAGTGATCCTGTTGATGCCCTGGTGGAGAACTGGAACAGCAAACTCACCAGGGAAGTAGACATGATTGCACCTAAGCGTCATCTCCAACGCGCTTCAAAATTGGTCCCTTGGTATACAGAAGAACTACAGGTGCTGAAGCAGCGAGGTAGACATCTGGAGCGCAAGTGGAGGAAGACTTGACTCAAATCTGACAGATTACAACATAGAGCACATTTGAAGATCTAGACTCTGGCAATATGGGCGGCAAAGAAGCTATTCTTTTCGGCCCATTTTGCGTCCGCAAGTTCACATCTGGCGGAGTTGTTCAGGGTTGTGAGAGGGCTAGTATGTGCCCCTCCTCCCTTGAATCAGAATTTGGAACCATCTATTACTCGCTCTGATGTGTTTAATGATTTTTGTGTGGATAAAATCTGTTGTATTTGGGTGACTTGGATTTAGACCCCACAATTACTGCAGTGCCTGAATCGGAGGTGTCCAGCGACTCCTCTTAAGTTATTAGGCTGAATCAGTTTCAGTTTGTGACTTGTGAGGATGTGGACAAGCTGCTTGGAGCGATGCGGCCTAACACCTGTTCTCTTGACCCATGCCCGACGTGGCTAATACTATCTGGCAGGGAGGTTGTTGTGGAAGGCCTAGTAGAGGCAATTATTAGACCACTTCTGAAGAAGCCTGCCTTGGATTCCTCAGAGTTGAGCAACTATAGGCCTGTCTCAAACCTTCCGTGGCTGGGCAAGATAAGTGAGAGTGTGGTGGCCTCCCAACTCCAGACAGTCTTGGATGAAACTGATTATCTAGACCCATTTCAGACCGGTTTTCGGGTAGGCTATGGAGACTGCATTGGTCGGCCTGATGGATGATCTCCAATTGGGAATTGACAGAGGAAGAGTGACTCTTTTGGTCCTTTTGGACCTCTTGGTGGCTTTCAATACTATCGACCAAAATATCCTTCTGGGGTGTCTGAGGGGGGTTGGGAATGGGAGGCACTGCTTTACAGTGGTTCCACTCTCACCTATCGGCCAGATTCCAGATGGTGTCCCTTAGGGACTGTTGTTCTTCAAAAACTGAACTTCAATATCATGTCCCTCAGAGCTCCGTATTGTCTCTGATGTTGTTTAACATCTACATGAAACTGCTGGGAGAGATCATCAGGAGATTTGGTGCAGGGTGTTATCAGTATGCAGATGGCACCCAAATCTTTTTCTCCATGTAAACATCATCAGCAGAAGGCATAACCTCCCTAAATACCTGCCTGGAGGCAGTGATGGGCTGGATAAGAGGTAACAGACTGAGGCTGAATCCAGATAAGATGGAGGTACTTATTGTGCGGGTCAGAACTCAGAAGATGATTTTGATCTGCGTGTTCTGGATGGGATCACACTTCCCCAGAAGGAACTGGTACGCAGTCTAGGGGTGCTTCTGGAAATAAAACTCTCCCTGGTGTCCCAGGTTGAGGCAGTGGCCAGAGGTGCCTTTTATCAGCTTCGGCTGATACGCCAGCTGTGGTCCATTTCTTGAGATAAAAGACCTCAGAACTGTAGTACATCTGCTGGTCACCTCCAGACTTGACTAGTTCAATGTGCTCTATGTGGGGATGCCTTTGTACATAGTCCAGAAACTGCAGTTAGTCCAGAATGCGGCAGCCAGGTTGGTCTCCGGGTCATCTTGGAGAGACCATATAACTCCTATCTTAAAAGATCTACACTGGCTGCCGGTAAGTTTTCGGGCAGAGTACAAGGTTTTGGTTATAACCTATAAAACCCTAAACAGCTTGGGCCCTGGGTATTTAAGAGAACATCCTTTTTGCTGTGAGCCCCACTGCCCGTTGAGATCATCTGGAGGGATTCGTCTGCAGTTGCTACCGGCTCATCTGGTGGCTACTCAGGGATGGGCCTTCTCTACTGCTGCTCCGAGGCTCTGGAACATGCTCCCTGCTGAAATAAGAGCCTCCCCATCTCTAATAACTTTTTAAAAGGCAGTCAAGACACATTTGTTCACCCTGGCTTTTCATTAGATATTGTTTTAATTGTGTTATAATTGTATTTTAACAATTTTAATGTTTTAAATAGTCATTGTTGAAATGTGTTAATCTTTTTATTGGCTGTTTTTATTGTCTTGTAAACCACCCAGAGAACTTGCATTTTGGGCAGTATAAAAATGCATTAAACAAACAAACAAACAAACAAACAAACAAACAAACAAATAAATATCCACATCAACACCTGAAAACCATAAAACTTCCCTCAGCCATTCAAAACAGTGGCCAGAACCAGAAGCATAGAACTACTTGAAAATGTCTTGTGTCTAACCCTAACCTGATATTTATAATAATAAAAAAAGTTTTTAACAGTTTGCTGAAATACTACTGAAGAAGTCAGCTCGGGTGCCTCTTTGGAGAGGCGTTTCCAGCAGCCCTCGGGGTATTGCTTTGCTTTGCTTGGGGCTCAGGTGTCCAGCACAACTTTTAAAAGCAGGACGCAACAGGAATGAAATACGATGAAAGATGCCCTCTACTAAAAATGGCTCCAACTCATGCCACTCCCCTCCTACCAGCTGGAGGAGGGAGGGAGGGCGCTGATGAGAATTGGGACTCTGAGCCCCTCATTGTGGGATCCCAGCCCCATAGGCCACCCCCAGCGCCACCCCTGCTCACAGGACTTACCTCCAGCTGTTGTCAGAGCTAGCTCAGCAGAGAGAAGCAGGAGCCCAAGAAGGAGAACGAGACCTCCTGAGCCCATCATGGTGGTGGCAGGTGTGGCTGCTCAGAACAGAGCCAAGCCAGCTTTAAGCTCTCTCCTTCCTCCCAGGTCGGGGAGGGCCGGCAGAAAGGACTCCACCTCAAAGAATCTGCCAGCCCCCTTGTGTTGTGCAAGGCTGTTGGGACCAGGAGGCTTGGATCCGCAGGCAGAAGACTGCTTGTTTGCTTGCCTCCATTCAGCACAAGGCTGAGGGAGGTGTTTGGCCACGCCAGGGGCCTGCAGGGAAAATTCCCAGTCAGAGGCACCAAGAACAGTTGGAACGGGCTGGGCGTGTTGTGGTCCCTCTTCCCAAATGAGGTGTGGTGGCTTTTCTTTCTCCTTCCCTCTTTTCATCCAGAATGGAACAACCGGGAAGGCCAGTGGCTTCCCCCCTAACCTGAAAGGTGGGTTTCTTCCTGGCAACCATCCCCCCCGGCACAGATTCTGGCTAGCGGTTCCAGCATGCTTCCAGGGCTGGCTCAGGGTGTCCCGGTTGTGGGGCATCCCCTCTTCCTCCTCCTCCTCCTCCTCTCTTACTTGTATGTTCCACATTTCACTTTGTTGTGGGCCCACACAATGCGCTTTGATCGCTAGTGAAAACTTTAATAAAGCTCCATTTGGAAATGTGACCCTGGTGCCAATTACCCAACCAAGGGACGAATGAGGGGAAATCCCTGACTTACAATAGTAGGAAGGGGGGGCGGGGGCACAGGGAGCAATAGGAACTGCTCAGGACTCGAGAGGTTGGAGAAACAGGGTGAAAGTGGAGAAGGCTGGGGAAAGGGGGAGTGTCCTCTTCCTGGGGTGACCCTGGTTGGGCCTGGCTCTGGGCCTGGCTCTCCCTTGGCATGGTCCTATAGACCATTCTGCTCGTCCCAGAGATGCCAGCACTGCTACCCCCTCCCTGAATGACAAAGTGGCAAATGCGGTTCAGTGTTGGCAAGTGTCAAGTGATGCACATTGAGATGAAAAACCCCAACTTATATGCTGTATATGCTGATGGGATCTGAGCTGTCGGTGACGGACCAGGAGAGGGATCTTGGGGTTGTGGTGGACAGCTCGTTGAAAGTGTCTATTCAATGTGCGTCAGCTGTGAAAAAGGCCAATTCCATGCTAGGGATCATTAGGAAGGGGATTGAAAATAAAACGGCTAATATTATAATGCCCTTATACAAAACTATGGTGCGACCACACTTGGAGTACTGCGTACAATTCTGGTCACCACATCTTAAAAGGGACATTGTTGAACTGGAGAAGGTACAGAAAAGGGCAACCAAGATGATCAGGGGCATAGAGCACCTTTCTTATGAGGCAAGACTACAACACCTGGGGCTTTTTAGTTTAGAAAAAAGACGTCTATAAAATCATGCATGGTGTGGAGAAAGTGGAGAGAGAGAGATTCTTTTCCCTCTCACACAACACTAGAACCAGGGGTCACTCCATGAAATTGATTGCCAGGAGGTCTAGGACCAACAAACAGAAGTACTTTTTCACACAACGCATGATCCACTTGTGGAACTCTCTGCCACAGGACGTGGTGACAGCCAACAACCTGGATGGCTTTAAGAGGGGTTTGGATGACTTCATGGGGGAGAGGTCTATCAATGGCTACTAGTTGGAGGGCTGTGGGCCACCTCCAGCCTCAGAGGCAGGATGCCTCTGAGTACCAGTTGCAGGGGAGTAATGGCAGGAGAGAAGGCATGCCCTCCACTCCTGTCTGTGGCTTCCGGCGGCATCTGGTGGGCCACTGTGCGAAACAGGATGCTGGACTAGATGGGCCTTGGGCCTGATCCAGGCTTATGTTCTTATGTAACCTTTCTTCTCTGCGAAAAGGCTAAGTGTGCTTCTCTACGAACTGTGTTTCGACACGGTCATGCCTGCAGTGTCAGCAAGGGGCCATTCGCACAGCTGCAGCCTGCTTCCGGGTTTTCTCTTTAGTTTTCCGTGCTACCACGTGGTATATGCATTAGGGGAAAGTAGGCTGTATTTTCCCATTTTAGGAGGGCTGCCCCGTTGTTTCCACAGTGTAATGTGGAGGGTCCATTCAGCAACATCTTAGTCTCTCCTCTCAGCTTTTTAAATGATCCTTTTTAATAGGAATAGTTAAGTTTGTGCAAGCTAGAAAAGACGGCACTGCTCCCCCTGCAGGTGGCTTTGTGCAAAGCCACCAAGGGGGGGAAGTGGGGGGAGGAGCCTCATCACATCGTTGCCTCCCCCGCCTCCTCTGTGACCCCATTGGCCCAAAATGGGGCAGTAGGAGGGGGCAGAGAGCACATCTTACAAATAACCTGAACCGTCCCTGCTTGGAAAACACATGTCATTATGTCTGGCAATGCAAACCGCCACAGCTCTACCACAAACTGTGCAACAAACGGCTTCTGACCTTTGTTTACATCTTGAACATGCGCCCTCCAAGCCGAAACATCTCACACCACTTCCAAGTGCTGTAGAGCTCACAGTCCGGAAACCACCCAGGCAAAGGGGAGCAAGGAGGATGCCCGCTAGAGGGACACAAGACCCCGAGGGGCTCATGGGCCTTCAGGGTGGGCATGCTGTCTGTTTCTGTGTTTGTTTTTCCATTTATATCCCGCTCTTCCTCCAAGGAGCCCAGAGCAGTGTACACAGTTCAGTTTCTCCTCCCAGCAACTCGCCTGTGAAGTGGGCTAGGCTGAGAGAGAAGCGGCTGGCCCAGAGTCACCCAGCAAGTATCATGGCTGAGTGGGGATTTGAACTCAGGTCTCCCCGGTCCTAGTCCAGCACTCTAGCCACTACACCATGCTGGGTTGGAATGAAGAGGAGCGGGCAGTTCCCACTCCTGGTCCTAATGAGCTGCAGGGGAGCCAGAAGAGGCGCATCTGCCTCTCATTCGCAGAGCTCCATTTGCTCCTCTCTCTCCCACCCCATCTGCGGTTGTGCAGCTCTACCTGGTGAGTGGCCAGCCTGCAGGCAGCATGGCTCTCATTAATGCTAGGGCCAGGTGGGGTGGGAGAGAGAGGAGCAAATGGACCTTGAAAACGAGAGGCAGATGCGCCTCTTTTGGCACACACACCCCAGCTCATTATTTATTTAGTTTGTTTATCAAATGTGTACACCTCCCCAAACCTTCGTCTCTGGGTGGTTAATCGTCTCTAATAAAATGCTTGGTGTCCGTCCGTGGACGGACAACAAGCGTGTGTCCGTGCCTCCCTGGCCTGTTCTGGGCATGCGCGGAGCGCATGCCCAGAACAGAGCAAGGGAGACACGACTGCCAGCACCCGGCGGCCATCTTGGGCGGCCAGAAGCGGCCGCCCCAAAGAAGCTGGGTAAGCAGCGGTGGGGGACACTGGCCTGGAGGCTGAGGGAGTGGGCCGGGGTGGGGCGGGGCTTAGCGAGGCAAGGGCAGGCTGGGGGCAGGCGGTGTTTGGGCATGTGGTGACTGGCTTTGCACACGGGGCATCTCGACCCCTGCTAACTTGGCCAAAGGGCCCCTTTTAATGTGGTGCTTCTCTTTATTTAGCGGGGGGGGAGAGTGACTGGCCCTCTCCACCCCCAGCACAGCATCCCTCCAATGACTGTTGCGGGCGTCCCTCATGTTTCTTTCTAGGCTGTGAGCCCTTTGGGGACAGGGATCCATCTTATCTTATCTTATTTATTTATTTCTCTGTGTAAACTGCCCTGAGCCATTTTTGGAAGGGCGGTATAGAAATTGAAGGAATGAATGAATGAATGTCTCTCCCAAGAATAGAAGCAGTGCGGCTTGGACCAAGCTGGGGCTAATTGTAGCTTGCCGGGGGGGGGGGGCGGGGGTGATCAGGAAGATGGCGGAGGAAAGGGCTCAGCTCCCCTCGCACCAGCATATCATTGCCTTGATCCAATTCAGGGGCCCAGCAGCAGCATTTTTCAAATCATCATCATCATCATCATCATCATCAGCTCTGGTTGCGGATTTCCTGCATCACATCTAGTGGGCCCTGAGGCTGGGACCTTGGCTTTGAGGAAGGGTCGGGATACACACTGGTGATCATGATCAGGGACACAGCTGCAATTGAACAGTGTGGGGAGAGGCTTGTACAATTGTCCCTTGGCCCCTGGGCGGGCAGAGGCACTCTTCCCCCTGCACTTTGGGGCTTCCAACCCCCCTGGGGCCCTCAAATCCTCTTCAGTCTGTCCTGGGTGGTGTGGTTGGTGCCCTCAAGAACCTACAAAAAATGATGCTCAGCTTGCATGGGGGAGAGGGGGCTGGGCTCCAAAGGCCGCCAGGTCCAGGCTCCAAAATTACCTGAGTGCCCCTCTGTGGGCGGGGCTGCCTTTGCTTGTTGCCCTCCATGCCTCTCTGAAGAAGCTTGGTTGTTTTCTTGGACAGATTTTTAAAAAATCAAGAATATTCAAGGTGATAACGTGGCTAGCACTTTAGCAATTACAGACATGTTTCGCAATTATGTGGTTAGCAATTTAGCCGTTACAGAAATGTCTCTCCCTCTCCTGGAAACAGAAGTTAGGTTCTCGGAAGAAAAGCAAGAGTCCTGAGGCAGGGAGTGCAGTTGGGCCCCTGCACCCCTCCTCTGCCCAGGGAGAGCAAAGAGCTGACCATTGGTCCCCTTTCCCAGGGAGAGCCTCAGGCCCTTGAGGAGGGTTCCCGGGACAAAGCCCTCCCCCTGGGCTGGAAGTCTGAGACCAGGAGAGGGCGGCTTGCCTGGGGCCCCCAGCTGAGGGGGGCAGGATTCCAGCGGGGGGGGCTCCCGTTTGGTGGCTCAGGCTCTCGGCCGTCCTGCTTTGCTGCCTCTCCGTGTGCACGATCAGGATTTTCCCCATAGATTAACATCCTGTTCCAGGGATGGTTTGGGTGTAATTGGGATAAATGAGAGGTCTGTTGGTTGCCTCTTCCTGTGCATTTAGAAGCATCGGCGAGCCTTGCGAGGCACTGGGTCATAAACAGGGACCGGCCCCACGTGGGAGGAGGCACACGGAAGCAGCGGCACCTGAGGGCCAGAGAAGCCCAAGTCATCGTGGAGCAATGAGGAAGAGGGCCGGAAGAGGAGGCGGTGGTGGCAGAAGGGTGTCAACACAGGCACAGGTTTGGCAAGCGAGAGAGAAGCTTCTGGCTGAGCAGGCTGCAATGCACCCCTCACCTGCTGAGCGGGGGGGGGGAGTTGTGCCTTCCCTGCTGCTGCTGCTGCTGCTGCTGCTGCTGCCACACTGCTCTGGAATGCCTCCCGAGCAGCTCCTGCCTCCTCCTCCTCCTCCTCCTCCTCCTGCCGGCGGAGAGCAGGGCAGCCTGTCCAGGCCCAGGGCGGCGGGGCCGGGACCAGCACGGGAGCCACTTCCTCCTGCCTGCCGCTTCCCAGCTGCACCCGGACAGGAGTGTGGAGGAGGAGGCGGCAGCAGCAGCGGCTGAGTCAGGGCAAGGCCACGCTGGCAGACGGCTGCCGGGAAGAGCCCAGCCCTGAAACTAGGCCACGCACATGATCCTGCTGGGAGAAACACAGCTGGCTGCAAGAGTGGGAAGGCTGGCAGTCAGAGGCCTCAGGGGTGAGGACGTGGGGGGAGCCGTCCGTCCCCACCAGCTTCATGGGAATGTAGGGAAGGCCTCACATTGGGAAGGAGTGGAGACCCTAGGAAAAGCTCCCCCCTTCTTGGGAGAAAGTCCCGTCTCACTGGAGGGCTGAGGATGGGCTGGAACCCCCAGAAAGCCACACACACACCCCCGGCTTCTAGCCCACTTTCCAAAGCAAAGAAGATTTGGAGGGGGGGCGCCCTTCTAATAACATGTTTACAGTCTGATACAAACTACACTTACCGTATGGGGAGGGGTCTTGGGCGCCCTGAGGGGTACTTTTTTAATTGCAACAAGAGGGCGGCCACTCAGTTGATAAGCACACCGCCCCTTTGGAACGCATGTGTTTGCCATTCAATACAAAACAAGTTGTGTCCTCTGCAGTGCAGGGGACAGAGGCCTTGGGGTATGCTGGTCGAGGTCTTCTCATGACAATTCCCCACCTTCAAAACAGACAACGGCCATACATATCAGGCCAGTTTCACATGATTAAGAGAATCTCCAGTAAGCACGAATTGCTAGATTTCCGAGCAGGTCTGCTCCTGATTTCTGGACCCAGGGCGGCCCATCTCCCCTGCGTTCAGACCTAGGATTCAGGGTCCATGGTAGATGTCAGCTCAGTGCGGTGCCAACCTGACAGCGCCAGTTTCCCCCAAGTTCACGTGACTGGAATCTTCCTCACGGGAATCGAGGATTTAACACTTGCCAGAGATTCTTTTACTTGTGTGAACCGGCAGCCCGTTATAAGCAGCTTCCCTTGGAAATCACATTTTGTCCCATTTCCAAGAAGAGTGGCCAGCACGAAGGGCCTCCCGCTGTCGACATGAGGGGCCCGCCAGGGCGGAGGAGGAGGCTGCAGTGGGGTGCCTTAAAGCCCTTGGAAGGAGGCCAGCGCTGCTGCTGCTGCTGCTGCTGCTGCAGCCTCAGAGCTACCTTTTAAGCTGCACAGAAGCCCTGGGGGGTCTTGTGAAGAACCCGGCCTTTATTCAGCCCAACGGGCAGAACTTTCCTTGATTCTGACACTCCATCTTGAACCTTCCTTCTCCCAGGTAACACAGCCCACTGGCAATCAGGTCAACTCTGAGTGTGTTTCCTGTTCAGGTAGCCAAGATGCTTCCCATTTGATTTCCTGAGGGCCTTTGAAGTACTACGTGTCCAGCCATTCTGCAAATGGATCCTCCTGTTGTTCAAAGAATCTGACACTATCAGGGGAAGCACTAAGCCCTTGAATCCAATCTTAAGAGCAATCGGCCAACATCCTGCATGGATGTCTGCTCAAATTAAGGAGAAGATTTTTAATCATCTAACACCAAGCTTCTCATGTCAGACGGTGTAGTAAACAGCCCCTCTCCCCTAAAGGGTGAACCGGAAGTGAACCCTGTCCTGCCTAACAGGCTGCTGATCTCCAGGGCTCAGCCAATCAGCACACCAGGTGGGTGGGACCAAGGGGACCATGAGGAGGAAGAGAAGGGTCTTTTTGTGAGAAGCAGCTAGGCTGGAGGTGAGAGAGGGACAGGTGGAAGGATTGGGGAGGAACAATGGATCTTCGCTGCCTCGTGGTCAAAAGCTAGCCTGGAGAATTCTCTCATGGAAGGACCTCTGCAGATCCTTGAGAGACAGGATTACAGGAAGCATCTCTCATCAGGTGTTGGGTGAGATTGCAAGGAAAAGGGGATTCAGCCTAGGGAATAGTTTGTTAGTCAGATTTTGCATCAGAAACTTCTATTTCTTTCACGTGCTCTGTACATCCCTGAACCTATTCTATTGTTTACCTGCAATGCAACTAAGCTAAGGAAAGCTAAGCCTGTGCCCATCCAGCTAGGGCACTGTACAAGACTCTCTAAACTTTTAAAGATACTTTTGTGCTTTCTTACATCCATGTTCTTTGCAACTGGGTAACCATGATTTTTAAAGTGTGCAGCCCCAATACCATCTGGGGTGCTTTTTGATGTATTCTTGTAACCTACTGAGTATTTCTTTTACCTGTAACAAAAAGCTGAGAGAGCCTACAGACTGAGTCTGTGCATTTGAATAAAGCTTCCGCCCCACCTTTTTTGTTCTTTGCAATTTTAACAAACCTCTGTGAGTGGATTTTTAACTCAGGAAAAGGGGGTGTTGGAAGGGGATTTTTTCCTCTAGTGCAAAACACATTTCAATTTGATCATTCAGCAACCTACCAAGTTTTCTCACCATGTGTAAGCTTGCACGTGGAAGGTTTTTGTACTTTTCCAATAGTAAGAGAAGGAGAGTTTCCCTAGAATTTCACCTAAGACCAGGGGAGGGGGGTTAAACTCTGTTGATAATTGGGTGTTGTGGCAGTGTATAAACTACTAGGAATTCAGTAAAGTAAGGGGAAAGTCTTTTTTCTGAAAGCATGGAGGGGATGATTCAGCATTTTTCTTCCCCTCGCCTGGGGTTGCTCTAAGGCAAAAGCTGGTAAATCCGCTACAGATGGGGGAAACACATAATCTTTCAGCTAAGAGGGCTTTTTCTGTTGTGTTGTTCTGAGATCCTGCTTCTTAAGTGATGACCTCTGTGTTAATCTAGCCTTTACTCTTGTGAGGCTCTTGGCTATGTCCAGGCTGCATAGCTCCAAGGAGCATACAGAAATCTGCTCTGCCCAGCTGGGTAGAGGAAAGCTCCATTCATGATGCAAGATTCCAATTCTGAACTTCAACCTGATTAACTAAAATCTTTTAGCCACCTGGGGCTTTTATGCACAGCAGGTTTTACCATGAACTTACAGGGAGGGTTTACTGCAAACTCGAAGTTGTCCCAAAAAATGACACAAATAGTGTGTTTTTTACCCCGGAGATAAATCAGGCCACACTCTAACATGCAGTGAAAAACCTGAATTGTGTGTGAGCAGCTCCCCCATAACTCATAGGGACATCGGGATAAATCTAGACGATATGTGAACACACCCCCTCCATTCTGGATGAGATATGAGTTAAAGGGCTTTGAAAGCCCCGTGTGAAAAGTTTCCAGCCCAACAACATCCTAGGGCAGGATGAAGGTAAATATTTGCTTTTTGCATCTTTTAATGCCTGTAAACTGTTCCTTTTAATCTCTTATTAAATAAACTAGATTTTTAATTCTTGTTTTATCATAAGGCTGGCTGTGTTGAGTTAAATACTGTGTTTGCCTCTCCGATGTTATGACTAGGCCACACGCGGCTGAAGAAGCTCTGGGACATTTTAAAATATAATTTTGTCACGACATTGGTCCCTCCACGGCTGTTCTCTTGTTTACTTCTCCCTCTCACTTCCCCCAGGCAGGGCCTCCGAGTTTTTGAGAGGTGGAGGTTTGGTTCACCCGGGTCTTCCTCCTCCTCCTGGCTCCTTGGGGTCACTGTGGCAGTCTTTCTCTGGAGGCCTCCACCACCTGCCCTCCAACGGCCCCTCATCACTGGCTGAGCCTGCCTTCAATCCCTCCTGGCAACTGATGCATCCCAGGCCCCCACTGATTGGACCTCCGCCCTGCCATCATGTCAGGCTGCTCTCACCCGTGTCCCGCTCAGCTGTGCCTCGTTCTGCTGCTGCCGCCTCCCTCACTCGCCCCCACCTTTCCTCTGGCCCCTCTAGCCCAGCTCCTTGGTCTTGCAGCGTCTCGGCTGGCCACTTGTTGGGCTGCCCTGCCCGGTCTCCCGCCCTGCTGGGGGCCTCTCTGGCCTTGGCTGATGAGGGAACATCAGAGCTGCTAAGGCTGGTGGGGGCCCCCACTGGACACATTTGGAGGCCACCTCTGTTTGGGGCGAAACAGGGAAGCTTTCCTGGGGGGGGCGGCATTACCGAGGGTGTTAAAAAGGACCCTGGGAGCTCAGGGAGTCCAGCTGGATCCCAAGTAGTAGACTGACAGGCTCCTACCATGGATGGAGTTTCTCATCACATCAGCCAGTTATCCAGTCCTAAACAATGGATTCAGTACTGAAGGAAGCAGAAAGTGGGCTCCATTGATTCTACTGAGGACAACTTGCTGAGTCTTCAGCAACCTCGGAGAGCCAGCCCTGCTGCCAGTGGATAATCCAGTCTGTAGCCTAGTTGGACCACAGTCCTAATTTTGTGTCATGGACCATAATGAGACCAGGTCATTATCCTGCTCCAGTTTAACTGGTCTGGGGACCAGGACAAAGGGATTGTTGTGTCTGAATTTGTTCAGCGTGCAGGAAACATGGTTCTCTGGGGACATATTATTATCCACTTACCTCATTCCATGCTTTAGCATCAAGCAGGAAGGCCATGGTGGTGGAATGGGCCTTTTCCAGGAAAGGCCGGTGTGCCAGCAGCAACAGCAGCAGCAGTATAAGATAAGAACAGTCCGGCTGTATCTGGGTTGGATCAGGCCCAAGGAGGCCTATCTAGTCCAGCATCCTTTTTCACACACAGGCCCACCAGATGCTTCTCAGAAGCCCACAGGCAAGAGGTGAGGACATCCCTCTTTCTTGCCGTTGCTCCCCTGCTACTGGTATTTAGAGGTATCTATATATTTAATTCTCTAAAACGTACCCATGGCTAATCCCATGTGTGGCAGCTCTTGCAAGAGTTCGGAGAGCTGCTGGCTAGCCATGGGATGGGTGGGGGCAAGAAATGGCGGTGGCGGCAGCCAGCCAGAAAGCGGCGGTGGGACGGAAAAGAGGCCGGCGCCCAGCCAGCCAGAAAGTGGCGGGCGGGGTGGGATGGCAGATGGGAGAAGTAGCCGGCCCCAATATGCATCACTTTACACTTGCTTACATTGAACCACATTTGCCATTTTGTCGCCCACTCACCCAATTTGGAGAAATCTTTTTGAAGCATCTCACAATCTATTGTGGATTTCACTACCCAAAATAGTTTAAGTGTCATCTGCAATTTGGCCACTGCTGCTTACCCCAACTTCTAGATCAGTTATGACCAAGTGAAAGAGCACTGGTTCCAGTACCGATCCCTGGGGGACCTCACTTCTTTCTTCCTTCCTTGTGAAAACTATCCATTTATTCCTACCTACTGTTTCCTGTCCTTCAACCAGTCACCAATTCACAATTAAACTTGTCCCCCTATGCCATGACTGCTAGGTTTATTCAAGAGTCTTTGGTGAGGAACTCTGTCAAAAGCTTTTTGGAAGTGCAAGTATACTATGTCAACCGGATCACCTTTATCCACATTCCACATGCCTGATGACACTCTCAAATAATTCCAAAAGGTTTGTGAGGCAAGGCTTGCCCTTGCAGAAGCCAGGCTGGTTCTCCTTCAGCAAGTCCTGTTCTTCTATATGCTTAACAATTTTGTCCTTAAGTATGCTTTCCATCAATATAACGGCCACAGAAGTTAAGCTAACAAGCGAAAAGGCGCCTCCCAGCTCCAGGGGTCTCCCCAGTATGCCTTGCGTGCTCATGCAGGGCATACTGGAGCTTCCGGAAGCCACACGGCCCCCGAGCTCCCCAGCCCCCGCTGGCTCTGTCACGGAGCCGGCAATCGTGTGAGCAACCAATCCGGCTGCCCAGGGCTCCCTCCCTGCTCGTGTGCGGGGAGAGCGGGCTTAGAGATGTTAGCCATAAAAAACTCATTAAACATGACACAGTGTGTAATAGATGGTTCCAAGTTCTAATTCAAGGGAGGAGGGGCACTTACTAGCCCTCTCACAACCCTGAACATCTCCACTGGACAACAACCTGCAGGCACAATGTGGGCTGAAAAGAATAGCTTCTTTGCCATCTGTATTGCCAGAGCATTGATCTTCAAATGTGCTCTATGTCGAGTCTTTCTCCACTTGTGCGCCAGCTGTCTACCTCGCCACTTCAGCACCCTCAGTTCTTTTGTACACCAAGGGGCCAATTTTGAAGTGGGTCAGCGAAGACGCTTAGGAGCGACCATGTCTACTGCCCAGGTGATTTTGCTGTTTTAGTTCACCACCAGGGCATCAACAAGATCACCTGCAGAGCCAACACTAAATCCCTCCAAGACTTCTTGGAACCCTACTGGATCCAATAACCTTCTCGGGCAGACCATTCTCGCCCCTCGCCCCTGTGAAGGTGGGATGAGACTGTGAGTCCAACTTAACCAGATGGTGGTCCGTCCATGACAATGGGGGAATCACAGGAGTCCCCACCCACAGAACACCACCCTGATCAGAGTGAAAGACCAGATCAAGTGTGTGATCTGTAATGTGTGTCAGTCCTGAGACCCCTTGGGATAGGCCCATATTTGTCTTGTCCACTATGGACTCCTGAGCTACCTCAGGCAAATTGGTCCAAAGTAGACATTGAAATCCCCCAGCACCACAAGCCTGGGGGACTCCAACCCCAAACCCAAGACAAAGCCCATCAGCTCAGTTAGGGACTCCATTGGGCAGTGGGGCAATCAGTACACCAAGAGAAGTCCCAGTCTAGCTCTGGTCCCCAAACTTAGGTACACACATTCAATATGGTCAGACACTTCGACAGGGATCCTGGTCAGGGAGAGGTTATTCTTATAGACCACAGCCACTCCACTTCCTCGCCCACGTCCCCTCACCTGCTCCTCTACAGAATATCCTGGAGGGAGAAGCTGGGACCAAACTGGACCACTAGCCTCCCCCAACCAAGTCTCGGTAATACACATGAAGTTTGCCCCTTCATCCAGAATCAGATCATGGATGGTTTCCGACTTATTCTGGACCGACCTGGCATTACAGAGGAGCAAGGTGAGAGTCTGGGAGGTTGGCCCTGCTCCCCAAGGTCAAAGAGCTGGCAGGGCAGCTGGGAGGGGACACAACTAATAGATTTCGGACTTCTCTCTCCCTGTAACGACTCACTGACCTACCAACTTTACGTCTTCCATTTCCCACCACCACCAGAATAGCCACCCCATAGTCAGTGGACAAACCCCATGTCTCCCCATCCCCAGACAAACCAAGACACATCTGAAACACCCAGGACCTAAAAACAACAGGAGCCAAAATACTACCACCTGGCCCTTGCCCTCGTTGCCCCCAAAGTGGCTCCCCCAAAGCCCCAGCCCCACACATTAGGGTGCACACAGGCTGGCAGGCTGACAACAGCAGATGACAGCTACAGAGGCTCTAACCACTGGGCAGCAGCCATCTCTGGGAAGCAGATGTTAAGGTGTCTTCCTCCCTGCAAGGCTCAAGGCTCCTACTTTCCTTTCACTTTCTCTCCAACGGGACTAAATTTGGTTCAAATCAAGGTCCACAAGTTAGATCTCTTGCACCTCAACCATTCACGCTTCCACTGTCTTGGATTGGAGTGGATGATATCATCACAAACCACACCATTGGGGCATCCCTATGTGTCCCTACAGCTGTAGCAAATTTGGTTCAAATCGGTTAGGCGGTTCACAAGTTAGCCCACTTGCGCCTCAAAAGTTTACATATCTGCCATCTAGAACCAGGGTAGATGACATCACCACAAACTACACTGTTGAGGTGTCTCTATATGTCCCTACAACTGTGCCTGATTTGGTTCATATTGGTCCAGGTTGATGTGGGGGACACACACCCAGACACAGGGAATGCCAGGTGATCTCATGAGCTTACTGGAAAGTAGGCTAAAAAACAAGAGTATGTAGTAAGAACCTTTGTCTCTTCATCAAGCAGACTGTAAGAGAGAGAAGTGTTCATTAACCAGGCGACTCAGATTCCAGCAATACAATAATACAGGGAAATCACTTCCCTCAGGTGTCTACCTGACCTGGTGCCCCCCCCCCCATCTTATTACTCACAACAGGGGTCTTCCTGCTGTCTCCATTTCCCTCCATTTCCCCAGCTTCCTCGGGGCAGAACAAACAGAACCAAGCTTTCTCTTCTGCTGCTGCTGCTGATGGCTGAGAGTGTCGTTCTGGACTGGTCCTTCCATTATCTGGACTGGTCCTTCCATTTTGATTTTCCTGGGCTTTCCCCCTTTCTAGGAAAGGCCAACCCTCTCAGCAGTTGCAAGCCTCTCAATGAGGCCCAGCCCTCCCTCAAATCCTCCCCATCACTACAATGCAAAGAATTCATTCAGCTTCTCTGCAGTCTCAGTAATCCCTTTCACGCCCTCATCATCTAAGGAGCCAACCACCTCCCTGGCAGGTTTTCTGCTTCTGATATATTTAAAGAAGGTTTTGTTATCCCCCTTGACAGAGTTTATGGGTTAGGGTTAGGGTTAGGAGTTTGTGTTCCTTCCTGTTCTCTTCATTTGGGCAGGACTTCCATTTTCTGAAGGAAGTCTTCTTCCCTTTTATAGCTTCCCTGACTCTACTTGTCAGCCACGCTCCTGAACTTGGTGGTGCTTTTCCTCCTTCTTGGTATGCATTCCAACTGAGCTTCTAGTATTGTAGTTTTAAATAAGCTCCAAGCCTTCTGGAGTGATTTGACCCCCCTGGCTTCCCCTTTCAGCTGCCTTTTTACCAATACCTTCATTTTTGAGAAGTTTCCTCTTCTGAAGTTCAACGCATCTGTGTTGGACTTCCTTGGCAATGCTCCACTCCCATATAAGCTGAATTGGATCACACTATGGTCACTGTTCACCAATGGTTCTACAACTCTGACATCTCGCACCAGGTCCTGGGCACTACTCAGGATTAAGTCCAAGGTTCTCCCTTCTCTCTGGTTGTTTCCACAACTAACTGTTGTAAGACACAGTCATTTAGCATGTCTAGAAATTTGGCCTATTTGTCATTACCTGAGTGTGAATTTGCCCAGACTATGTGTGGGTAAAAACATAAGAACAGCCCTGCTGGATCAGGCCCAAGGCCCATCTAGTCCAGCATCCTGTTTCACACAGTGGCCCACCAGATGCCACTGGAAGCTCTGTCTCTCTCTTTGATGTCTCTCTGATTTGCTTCTCCAACTCCGGGTCACTCTCAGCATTTTGATCCGGAGGGCAACAGAACAACCCTAGTAATATATTTCCTTTCACTCCTCAAAATGTTACCCATAATGATTCTGTGGAGGACTTTGGTCATCTTGGGTTTTCAGACTTCTTGGATTCTATTCCTTCTTTAATATTCAGTGCTACTCCACCTCTCTGTCCTTCCTGTAGAGTTTCTGTAGAGCAGCAGCCCTTCAGCATGCGTGTGTGTGTGTGTGTGTGTGGTATTGCCATTCATCAGCCTATGGTTGCTACCAGGGAGTTTTTCATGCATGCCTTCATAACACGGGGTATCTGAAGAGCAAATCTGTTTCTCAGAAGATTCGCAGTTGTTTAATTCGGGGAATTAAATGGACAGTTCACATAGGCTTGGCTCCTCTCCGCAATCCCTGCAGATCTTTTTCCGTGCACATTCCCACCGCCTGCTCCAGGTTTTTTATCCAACCTGTCACAGGCAGAGACCTTTTCTTTTTTGGTTAGTTTGACAGAGGGAGTGAGAACAACACTCACATTCACTCTGGCGCCTTCTCTCCCCCCCCCCCCTCCTCGGCACTGACTCACCATGGCCAAGTGATCCCCTCCCTGCCCCACCCTGATCGTATACGCAGAGGGAGGAGGCGATGGCAGCTGTGGGGGAAGAGAAGAACCCAGCCATGGCTGAGGAGGGTCCCCCTTCTCCTCCCTCCCCTCTGCTCAATCCCTTCCTCCCTCCCTCCCCTCTTGGGGTTGGTCGGTGTTTATGAAGATGGCGGCAATTTAAGGGATTCGCTTCAGCCACTCTCCCTCGCTCCCCATCTCTACAAGTTCGCTGCCCTGAGGAAGAGATGGAAGAGGAGCCAGCCTCTCTCCCGGACAGATTATTATTGTTATATTATTTTCCCTCCTCCTCTTGCTCCGCAGTGGCCCAGCAGTGGCAGCAGCAGATCCTCTGAGGGGGGAGGGGGCAGTTTCCCCCCTCTCCAGCCCCCTCGCTTGGCTTTTGGTTGGATTCAGACAGCGTTTTGCTTAGTGCTTGGCAGATTGGAAGTAATGATAGCTGTCACCTGAACTGAACTCTGTGTTCTCCCCCCGCCCAGCCCCCAGTGCTTGCAATTGCAAATCACTCAGAGCAGACCTGACCATACCCAACACTGCTGTCAAGCTCCCTTTCAATGAGTTTTGAAAAAAAGCTGAATGACTACTATGGTCCTTCCACACATCTCAAAAGAAGCTGCCGGGAATACCAGAAAGCTTTTTTTTAAAAAAATGCTGCCGCAAATAGAGGATTTTTTTACCCCGGACATAATTCCGAGGGAAGACACGATAGAGGTCTATAAAATTATGCACAGAATAGAGAGTGAGTAAAGACAAGGTTTTCTCCCTCTCTCCCTCCCACTAGAGGCAGGGGTCATCCCATGAAACTGAAGGCCAGGAAATTTAGGACCAAGAAAAAGGGTGTACTTTTTCACACAGCACACAATTAAGCTACGGGGTTCTCTGCCACAGGATGCGGTGATGACCACTAAATTGGAGGCAAATTCATGGAAGACAGGTCCATCGATGGCTACTAGTCTGGTGGCTACCGGCCACCTTCAGCCTCAGAGGCAAGAGGCCTCTCAATACCAGTTGCAGGGGCTAGGGCTCATCTCATCTTCTGGTTGTGGGTTCCCCAGAGGCATCTGGTGGGCCTCTCTCGCAAACAGGATGCTGAACTGGATAGCCCTTGGGCCTGATCCAGCAGGGCTCTTCTTATGTTCCCAACGATGCTTTGAGACTTCAGATTTAAAATCCTTATTTATTCATTCATTCATTCCATACATGCAACTAAGACTTTTAGCCTCCTGGCTTACTAACATCTATGCTAGGTTTATGCTTTCAGTGTTGTTCTTAGTTAGACTGTAAAGCTTTGTTCTTTTATTTTTTTGTAATAAATGAGATTTTAACCTTTTTACTTTAATCCAAAACTGTGCTGGGGATTTATTTATTTTTTAAACCCTGTTTGTCCTCCCTGGATTGGCTTTGGCTGTTTTGTTATGCAAAGGCTCTGGGATGTGTTTGTTTGTTTGTTTGTTTGTGGAGGGGGCTTAGGCTTAGGCATTATTTATATATTACATTACATTTATATATCGCCCCATCCAAACAGCTCTGGGCCATACACTGCAACAAAAATAAAATGCACAAATCAGTCCTTTAAAAACAATCAGTACAAAACAATTTAAAAACAGCATAAAACCATTAACAATTAAAACATTTAAAACAGTATAAAAACTCTGGAAGGCCAGGCCAAACAGCTAAGGGCTCTCCTGAAGGCCAATAATGAACTCAGATGACGGATTTCTGCCGGGAGTGCCTTCCACAGCCCAGGAGCGGCTACAGAGAAGGCCCACCTCTGAGTCGCCACCAGATGTAGCAGTGGCAAGTGGAGACGGACCTCCTCAGGTGACCTCAACATGCAGTGGGGATCATGCAGAAGAAGGCGCTCTCTAAGATAACTCGGACCTAAGCCGTGCAGGGCTTTAAAGGTAATAACCAGCACAAAAAATACATTTTGCCCAGAAACCTATTGGCAGCCGCTGCAACTGTTTCAAAACAGACGTAATATGGTCTCTCCACATTGCCCCAGAGGCCAGTCTGGTTGCCACATTCCCTTGTCATGGACAGATCGTCATCTAGTGGGGTTGAGTCTGACTGCTCCATCTGCCCTCTGCAGGGGGGGGGTGGACTGATTAGAATGGTCTGCACCCAGAGGCTTATGGATCCGCTTGGTTTCCAGGCAGCCCTCGTGGTGTTTCCAGTGTCCAGAGCTGGTAACTCGGCCGAGGCCCTGGTAAATCTCTGGAACGGAGAGACAGCCTGGGCTGTTGGCACAGTAGCTCCTCAACGCCCTCTCTGGCTTGGTGGAGCCTGTTCTGCTCCCTGGTTTTCCTTGGAGCTTAGGGTGATGAAACAACTCGGCCGACAGCTGGAACGACACTGGAGGAAGCGTCATGACGAATCCAATCAAACAGGGGCTAGAGCCCATTTTAGGCACTAGTCCGTGATGCTTTCACTCTGCCTGCATTCCATCTGCTCAGTGCAGAGCAGTGCAGACCAGCTGAGCTGCTTCGTGTGGCAAAGGCATTGCTCCACACACACATCCAGGTGATGGGGCATCTGTAACCATCTACAGCCCGTTGTGATCAGTGTGCCTGTCACTTTGCAGATAAAGTTGCTTGTATCCGTGCTGATTTGGATTCCAGAGTTTTGGCAGTTCCGGCAGACTTGCCTCTGGTACCATCTGGTCTTTTTGTGTTGAATTCTTTTCAGTTGGTGCAGCCTGAGCATGTGGACAAGATCCTGGGCAGTGTGCGGGTGACACTGTGTGGTCTTGACCTTCATGGCTAATAAAAGCTGCCAGGGAGGGTACAGGGTCTTGGGTGATACGGATTATCTAGACCCTTCTCAATCTGGCTTCCACCCCGGATATGGGACTGAGACTGCCTTGGTCGCTCTAGTGGATGACCTATGCTGGGAACTAGAGAGGGGGAGTGCATCCCTGTTGGTTCTGCTGGACCTCTCGGTGGCGTTCGATACCATCGACCATGGTATCCTTCTGGGTCGCCTCTCGAGTATGAGATTCGGAGGTACTGCGTTGCAGTGGTTCCGGTCCTTTCTTGGGGGGAGGGTCCAGAAGGTGGTGCTGGGGGACTATTGCTCGGCTCCGTGGCCATTGGCCTGTGGGGTTCCGCAGGGTTCGGTTTTGTCCCCCATGCTGTTTAACATCTACATCAGGGTTTCTTAACCTTGAGCCCCCAGATGTTTTTGTACTACAACTCCCATTATCCTCAGCCACAAAGGCCATGTCTGGGGATGATGGGAGTTGTAGTCCAACAACATCTGGGGGCCCAAGGTTAAGAAACCCTGATCTACATGAAACCACTGAGCGAGGTCATCCCAGGACTTGGACTGAGTTGTCAGCAATATGCAGATGACACTCAGCTCTATCTCTCCTTATCACCTGATCCTAGGGAGGCAGTGGATGTCTTGAATCGGGGGCTGGAGGCTGTGATGGGTTGGATGGAGGCTAATAAACTGAGACTGAATCCAGACAAGACGGAGGTAATATTGGCCAGTAGGAGAGCCAATCGGGATGAGAAGATTAAACCGGTTCTGGATGGGGTTGCACTCCCCTTGAAA